>NW_022992344.1:0-1288370 GCF_902827175.1 Gymnodraco acuticeps | reverse complement strand
TCTCTCTCTCTCTCTCTCTCTCTCTCTCTCTCTCTCTCTTTAGATTATTTCCCTGTCTCAATCCAAATTGAACTGTATGAAATAATTAAAAAAAAACATTTGTCTTGTAGTAAATAAAAAGGGCGACCTGGAGCCAATCCTGCCATTTCCTCACAAGTGAAAGAGTTGACATGCTGAAAACCCAACCCCCGCTTGGGGTCTGGGGGGATTCTCCCCCAGGAGATTTTTTTGAAATACTAACATAAAATACACATTCTCTCTTGAGAGGAAAAAATAAATCCATCTATTACTACACGACATATTTAAATGAAGCTGAACCTGCTGCTCCTCACAGAGGGAAGAGGCTGTGTGAATTACTTTGAATTACCCCATTGTTCTGTGTGTCAAAATGGAAGGTTTCTGGCTAACGTTAGCTTAGGTACTCAGATCTTGTTCTTGAGTAAAAGTAGAAGTACCAGAGTGTAGGAATACTAAGTTACAGTAAAAGTACTGCATTCAAAATGTTACTCAAGTAAAAGTATGAAAGTATTGTCATCAAAATATAGTGAAAATAACGACAGTAAAAGTAGTCACTGTGCAGATTGGTTTATTTCAGAATACTATATATGATATGTTTTATAATGATCGATCATGAAAGTGTTCTCAAAGCTGGTAAAGGTGCAGCTAGTTTGAATGACTTTGTATACTGCAGGGTAGCTTGTGGATTTACTCCAGGTGGAACTAAAGTCTGATTCAACACTTGATTATATTTCACATCATTCATCCAGATCTGAAAGTAACTAAAAGGTATTAAATACATGTAGTGGAGTAGAAATACACCATGTACCACTGAACTGTAGTAGAGTAGAAGAATAAAGTAGCAAAACATTTAAATACTCAAATAAAGTACCAGTATCTCAAAATTGTGCCCAAGTATAGTACTTGTTGAGTTTATGAACTTAGTTACTTAACACCAGTGGCTATACAGATAGAAAGACTAAGCCTTGCAGAGGCATGAAAATACATTTTCAAAATGCTCAACAGTGCTGCCAATTAGATCTTCCTTTGTGCTCAGGCCATAAAACCCCCAACGCGCCGTGCTGTGGTCTGCTTCAGATGATCTTTTCCTTCCAGAGGTCACGCCTGTCTCTGACCCCGTGTCTTGCGTTTTTTTTTCTTCTGCAGCACCAAGCAGAGCAGAGAAAGGGGAGATTTTGACTAGAAATAATTTGAAACAGTTTAATAAAGAATGTTGAACTATATTTAAAAACTGTAATTGAACTTCAACTTATATCAATTATCCATTCCAGTGGCCAGTTGGAACAGATAATGAAAAGTTTTCATTTTGCAGCAACAGTGCAAAAGGTTCAATCACAATTATATTGTGCTTATCTGCTTTGTTTCGGAATGTGTTCAATACATTACGTTTTTTTATTTTCATTATTACCATACAATACATAGATTAGATAAATGAAACAAATAATACAACATTGGACCTATTTTAGCAGACCGATTATTTTTTTATTTTTTTTTAAAACCCTGATTTCCTCAGGCTTGGTATTTATGAACCGCAGTGATGCCTCTGAGGTTCCCGGGTTGTAGACAGACGCAGGACATAATAAACACTCTTTTGCTATTTATTTTCCTTTGCAGAAATGTATATTACAATGTATAATTTTGCTTTACATCCCTACATCATCCATTTTTCTCAAGTCATTACTTTTGGTGAGATAACTAAAGTTTAGTTCATTTTACCTTGGCTGTGGACTGATTCATTATTAGTTGTTTACAAAGCATGCACAAGACGGCGGGTAGAACAAACAAACACGAAACAATTATACAAACAAACATGAACCCCGCAACAAAATATCAGGTGACAGCCTAAACTCATCAGCTTAATTTAATCCGAATATTAAAAGGACTTCAGCGGGGTTGGGAAATATATTTAATATGAGTACCCTTCTTACTCATATATACTTGCACAAGTGCTAAGAACGGGAATCTGCTGAAGAGCAATAACTACTTTATTCTCAATCAACAACCACTATGCTAATCTTAGTGGTTTGTCCCCTCCGTCCTGAGAACAAAGGCTGTCTGTATCCAGCCGAATTTAGCAACCATCATTTCTTACAACGATGAAAAAAAATAAAATATATATATATAGCGCTATGTCACATTCTCGCGTACCGCTCTTCCATTTATGCCGATTTGTTTTGTTCCAGACGACGACGGTGCAGAGGAAGAGAATGTTATAACACTGTGCTCATAAACCTATAATTTCTCCTCTCCTGCTGGTCTCCGCAGGGGGGTTAGGGAAGCTACACACACACTCTCCCCCGAGCAGCAGACAGGATTGATTTTAAAACAGTTTTGACCGCTGAAGTCTCCAGAATTTGGCGATTTGTTTCAATACAAATCTACATTGCTTTTGAACAGAAGTTCCACATTATTGATGCCCTCTTTAAGGTCTCTCCGAATATTTGCCGTGCACACACACAGAGGAAACCAAAAAATTGCATCTGTCTGTTCCACAGGTAATTTTTGATACCGTCAATCACAGAGTCTGGCAAGGCAATGTCAAATAGATTTGAAATACACTACCAGCTCGAGATCTGTTGGTAATGTTCGCGACGCCAATTGTGAAGTAAAAACTTCTTTGCAGCAATGTTGAGCCAATCATGAAATGAGGGAAACTGGATTCGCCTTAGTCAATATACTGATATTTATTGAGAATTCGTACGGCCGGAGAGATCACAGTATATCACAGTTCTCATGTAAGATACCAGCAAACTCTGAAGACAAAGGAGCCAGGAACACATCTATACATAGAAGAGAGGAGGGCCCTAAAACACGCGGGTTTTTCTTTAATGCGTGCCAGATGTCGAGACATTGACTCGTTGCATTGCAAACCCACATGAGCCAAGCTTCTCCCCCACAGAATATCAGATGACCTCTTGACCTGTGTCTTCCTGAGAAGCTATGGATCACATTACAGGCAGGAATACACTTTAACCAGAAACAGATTCCAGAGGACAAGTCACTAAACTCTATATACAAGAACAAGACTAAAATATTCCTTTACAAGCCTTTATTTAGCAATGGAGTTATTCTAACCTTCCTTGGAAATCAGTAAAGTTGATTTCAGAATAGGTTATACTCATGCCTATTCTTAATCATGGCTGAGAAAGGCAATGCATGTTAATCTGGATTTAAAGACCACTTTATGTTAGTGCCAAGCTTAATCTCTGTACTGGAAATTTGGCCCAAAAATGAAGCCAACGAGAGTTCCCATATCATTTGAATGTTGGCCCTGAACAGCAGCTTATTGGCTTCTGCCTCAGGCCAACACAGTCTCACTCCCTGTGATAGTCCAATAGCGACGCTTGGTCAGGGTCCTTTGGCGTGCAGTTGTGACACGCCGAGTCTCCTTCGCTTCATAAACGGACGCAAAGAGCTTTCAACTGATTGCAATGTATTCCCATCGGCGGCGGTATTTGACGCTCAGGGAAGCACCGCTGCCGTCCATGTCGGTGGCAGTTAAAGGCAATATCAGCATCCATTCCCATAGGATAACGGAGGATTTTATATCCGGAAGTAAGTATTCTCCTTACTGTCGATTGGTTTTACAGTGATATCTGCACTCCTCATCAACTAAAAAACACCAGATTATCCTTGTTAATTACACAACATTGATTGGTTTAAATTGTGTACAATGCTTTTGTATTTTTCCCCTTCGATTCGGAGAAACAAATATTTTTTCGGAGTTTAGGATTGCCGAAGACACTAAACTACCCATAATCCTCAGCTATCGTTCCGCTTTGCTCGACAAACCCCGTGATTAGTCCTCAAGCTCTGTGATTGGTTGACCTCCAACTGCATTCCATATGAAAAAAACCGTTTCGTAAAAGATAAAATCATACTTTATTCAGCAGTGCTTGCTTTACTCTTTGAAAGTCATCACATAAATGCATTGTAATAAACGATTCGGCTGCATTAAATATTATCTGTCTTAGTTCTTTATTTATCTACAGAGATTGGGCTTCAGAATTTACCGGAAACCATTCTTTTACCGTTCTGTTTTAATTTCACTATAAAGTTAGTAGTAATATTTAGTTTTGATATTATTGTTTTTTATTAACTAGACCGCTGGGTCTGTGTTGCTGTGGGTTTTTTCCATCGCTTTTGTGTTGCAAATATCAAAACAATAACAAAATATATCCGTCGGAAACAGCAGTATAACTTATTGTGTTAACACTGTAAACGTGACCGTTTTTTAACCCAAACCACCTACTGGTTAAAGCACGTTATTACATGTTTAGAGTAATTGCAATGAAGGTAGATTGTGTTGCTTTTTAATGACTGTTTTAAAATGCCTTTTTGTTAACCTCTTAAGCCCCACGGACCCGCCAAAGGGGTCAAAACCACAACATCTGCAAGCAACAGTGTCTGAGGGCTTCTTAAGATGTAATAAACTATGAATGTTTCATATCCATGTAACGGGAAGAAACTCAGCTAACTGATCTTTTTTTTTTTTTTTAAACCCACAAAGCTAACGCTGAGCCTCTAAATGATCCACGAGCAAAAAAATGCTAACGATGGTTGCACAGAAAACACGGTATAACACCCTTATTACTTATCGTAACTGCACATCTAACCCATCGATTAGCATCGTGAGAAGACACATAATCGATAGCTATATATATCATCACTCAATGATAAGAACTCGAAAACGTATTAACAAAAACAGATATCAAAACACGTGGTGCTAGGTAGCAAAAACGGGAATATGTCTTACCTCTGTTGTTGTCTGATCAAAGTTTTCTTCAATGGCATTAAAATGATAAAAACGTTGCTGAAGGTTAATCCATAGGTTAATCCAATGTGTCTGTGTCACTTTGAAATTATTTATAATAATCCATAAGCAATAAACCTACTTTTCAGATTTCAGAGGGTGAGACAGGTTTCGATTTGGGTAAACTGCATTCGCGAAGCCCCCACTTTTTTTTGGTAACGTTGGTGTGTATGTGGAAATTCCCCTTCGATTCTATTGGTTCTCACGGTTAAAAAGAGATGTCAATCATAAAAATTGACCAATGGGTTCCAGAGAAACGGCAAAAACGCCCATTTCCACCCAAATCACCCCAGAGGTGGAGTTTTGTTTGCTAAACCTCTCTAAAAAGGTCAAATGTCACTTGTTTTGCATCAATCTTGATACAGGGTACTTATTATATGTTGTACTTTGGATTCTTAAATATTTTAGTCTACTAACCCATCATCCAAGGGTAGTTTTCACTATAAGTATAACATTTTTTTTGGACGGACACTATAATGTACAGTTTTTTACTATGTTCAATCTGAATTTTCTTTAAAATAAAAAACATCTATATTGATTCTGACTTTTCTACATCCAACTCACAGGTTTATCATTGCTTTGAGAACAAAGATGAGTAATTTCCCTCTTTTAGAAGTATAGTTATGGTCATTTGCGAGCCTGAGACCTGAAAAACAGGCTTGGGGCCTAACAGGTTTGTCTTTCATTTTTGTAAAGCACTTTGAATTGCCTTGTGTTGAAAGGTGCTATATAAATAAACGTGCCTTGCCTTGTCTAAGGTCTGCTGCATGTTTTGTTGAATGTGTTATATTTGATGAAAACATTTAAATATGAAGAGTACATACAAAATAGGGGGAAATTAGAAGGTCAATGATAGAAATATAGAATAGAAAATATCAAGAAGATACTGTAACTTACAGTATATCTAGAATAAAAACAATTTAGTGCCGGATGTACACAGATATTAATAGGAGGATGTGAAAAAACAAACAAACTAATTAGGCTTTAGGGATCTGCAGATAAATATTTAGTCTTCTCAAGCACCCACTATCAAATATCTCGCCTGATTGTTGGCACTTGACAATCACCTTCCCTGTGTAACTAAAGTCTGATTTAAGGGTTGTTTATATTTCACATAATTAATCCAAATCTGTAAAGTAACTAAAATAAATCTAGTAAAAATACCAGGTTAACCTTAAAGAAAGCCCTCAGGATTATAAAAGACCCCCATCACCTCAGCCACAAAGGGTTCTGTCTGATGCCGTCTGGCAGGCGGTACCGCAGCATCAGAACTAAAACCACCAGACTCAGAGACAGTTTCATCCCACAGGCCATAAGACTGTTAAGACACCTGCACTTTGAAAAAACATCCATAACATTAATCTGGCTGCTTCTTAGAAATTATTTATTTAATATATCATATTCCAATCACTTGTATATAGACTCTTATTGCACTATTACACTATTTTTCCAAATCCATGGGGGGGGGGGGGGGCGTAGGACACGTTCGAGTCCTTTTTTGGATAGTGTACCGTCGATGGGTTTCAGTCCATTTCAAAGTGTTGTTTGACGCTCGGCGTAAACTTTGCGCACTGCCACTCCAACATCCAATCCAACAGAGTTTGAGGACTAATCACAGGGTTTGTCAAGCAAAACGCATGGTGTAGTCCGATAGCTGAGGATTATGGGTAGTGTAGTGTCTTGTGCCACCCTAAACTCCGAACAAATATTTGTTTTTCTGAATTGAAGGGGAGAAATACAAAAGCATTGTACACAATTTAAACCAATCAATGTTGTGTAATTAACAAGGATAATCTGGTGTTTTTGAGTTGATGAGTAGTGCAGAATATCACTGTAAAAATAAATCGACAGTAAGGAGAATACTTACGTCCGGGTATAAAATCCTCCGTTATTCTATGGGAATGGACGCTCACATTGCCTTTAACCCCCTAATCCCACCAGGAGCGTCTGCGCTGCGGCGTTTTTTTAGCGATCGCGGCCACTCTAGTCAATGGGTGCTATTCCACAGACCCGCTGCGCCGTGCTGCATTGACTAGATATAATATATTTTAATATTCAATTTATTTTGTATTTTCATCTTAAAGTATAGCTATCAGAAAAATGTAAAATTAAGAAATAATATTTCCCTCTGAGGTGTATTGTAGTTAAAACAGGAAATTGTATTTCACAAGTGCCATTGTACCAATAGTACAGTAATTCATCAAATATAGGGCTACTACATTTTGATTTGTTAATATTTTTTTTACATCATTGAAAAAACAACTACCCAGAGTATAACCTTGTATTTATAGTCAGATAAATTGTGGAGGACAGACAACAATAATTTGGCAGTCATTTGTCAGGACAAAACTATTTATTATGAAATGCATTATCAAAAAAATACATAATAACATAGGATATTAAAAATAACAGTTTTTTACAAATGCAACAATAACCTGTCTTTGGGAGTACAACAACTATAACTTTTTGCTTTTTCAAATTGTTTGGAATGAAAAAAACACATCTTTCAATCATTTTGTCAGTGTAGTAACTTTTGTGTGTTCCAGTAATCACACCATCCTGTCCTGCCAAGACACACTGCCCCTCAGGAGAGTTGAAGAATGTGCAAGAAAGCCTCCCTCACATTACAGGCCTCTCTTGATGCCCTGATTCCTCCCATGTTTCTCACTGGTGCCATGTGTCTTCCCTGCTGCTCTTCCTCATCCAGCAACCTTGGTTTTCCACAGGGGCCAGCAGGAAGTTGTGTAGGATTGCAATTGCAGCCACCACAAGCTGTCCACGTTTTTTCGGGTGTGCAGGTTGATGCGACGATGGAAGATTCTCCACCTGGAAGCCAGAATGCCGAAGGCATTTTCCACCACCATCCTTGCTCTGGAAGGTCTGTAGTTTAAAATCTCTTTTGTTGAGTGAGGTTCCTTTCCAGGGTATGGTCTCATCAGGTATTGGCTTGAGTGGGAAAGCTGCGTCACCCACCATGACGAATGGCATCTCACCAGGTGAGCGCAGCACCAGGTAGAGAGGTACTGGTTGGAACATGAAGTGTTCTGGCCTCCAGTCCTTTCCCCAAATCCGATCCGGCATACACCCCACCCATCACTTGTTTCTCTTCCGAAGTCCCCCACTTGAATCACTCGGAACCTGTAGTCAGCATCAACAAGTGCCAAAAGCACTATGGAAAAAGTCTTCTTATAATGAAAGTACTGACTCCCAGACAGTGGTTGGTGCTTGGATGACGATGTGCTTTCCGTCTATTGCTCCCAAGCTATTTGGGAAATTCCATTTTTCCCAGAATCCTTGTGCAACCTCCTTCCACGTGTCTTCTGTTGGCCTGGGTAGGAACCTCTCCATCATAATTTTTTTTTTTTTCAATGGCTGCACACACCAAATGGACAGCGTCTCTCACAGTAGTGCATCCTAGGCGATAGCTGAATGCTAGGCGGACCAGTGAGTCCCCGGAAGCCAAGTATCTGTGAAGGGAAAAACAAGCAAAGGATTAATAAGTGAAATCATTTTATTAATCGGAATCTATTCTTTTTTTCAGTCGACGTTTGCAAGGCGAAATGGAAGTCACTGAGGGATGCTTTCGTCAAAACCCAGAAGAAGTCCATCCCAAGTGGATCTGCAGGTGGCTCGCAGAAGGCCTGGAAGTATTCAGACATAATGTCCTTCATTTTGCCATATATACAGCAAAGGAGGTATGTATGCACATTTTTGTATTTATATAATTTTGTAACTTTGTAATTTGTCATGATGTATTGCAAAGGGTATGACAGAGTTTATTTTAAATTACATAAATATGTTCATATTGCATAAATTAATCCCAAGAAAAAATATTTTTAATTGATTTCATGTTGTTGTTTCTTTTAATATAGTTCGACAAGCAGCTTGGGAAATCCTTCCCCATTAGAAGAGATAGAGAGAGAGCATTCTACACCAGGAGCAGCATCTGGATATTCAGGCCCACGCACACCCACCCCACCCTACAGCCCAGCCCCACCACCTCTGGTACCCACAACCCTCTGCAGAGAGGAGGCCCTCTAGGTCCCGTAGCCCCCAGGGATCCACACCAGCAGCGGCCGGCCCAGCGTTCCACAAAGAGGAGGCCACAGAGCACAGACCTTTGGGGAGCAACTCATTTCTCTACCTGCAGGAACCTCCAGCCACACCACATATGCCAGACTCACCACTTGAAGAGTCATACTACTTTGCTCTGAGTCTGGTTGCCTATGTTACAAAGGTAGGCATAGACAGGAAACATCGGGCAAAATAGCTATTTTAAACACCTTCCATAGTCTTGAAAGAGAGGAGTACACACCACAGGACATTGGCAGCCAATTTTCCATCCCCCCACGTCACAACACTCCACTCACACCCTCCAGGCCAGTAGCCCTTCGGCCAACTGCACCCCAACCCCCACACGCCCAATCAACAGGGCCATTCACAAACATGCTGTTCTCCAACAGTGGCTCAATATGAAGACTTGTAATTCATATTGTTTTTACTGTAAATAGTTTCCTTTTTTGTGTGATTTGATGTTATTTGATGTTGGTGTTTAAAATGTTGTTTTGGGTGATATGTTTCTAATTAAACGTTTATTATACTTGTGGTCAGTGATTTATTGTCTGTGAAATGTGCATCTTACCCTCAGTGCAAGAGCCAGTCTCTGCTTGGGTTCTATGGCAGCTCTGAAATTTGTGGATTGTCTGGTCAGTTCAGGGCCCAGGAGGGACAGAAGTTCATCCATCTGCTCTGCACTCATCCGAAATATTGGTGATGTCATGTCGTTGGCTGTCCAGCCTCAGCTCAGCCACGAGGTGATGAAAATCACTTTGTTGTCTCCTTTGCTGGTTGAGGGGTGCACCCAAAACCGTTCTCCTTCTCCTCCCCCCACCCCCCCCCGTAGTCTTTCAAGTAGGAGAATACATGCCAGCGTTCTCCTCCGGTTTACAGGCACTGTAAATTATATATATATAGAATAATTGTGATGATGAATGCATATTTTTTTACCACTAAAATACAGCAACACATCTTTGATTCATGTCGTTTATAACTGGAATATTACAATTATTATTAACTGTGTCTGTTGTCTACAACACAACAAAATAGGAAATAACAACAATAAACACGATTTAAACAGACACAAACATAAACCATTTAACTACGTAGCCTACTTACTTGTAGAAGTACAAATGTCCAGGAAAATATTCCAAAATCAACAACTGCGAGGCTGCACACACGACGCTCCGCTTCCGCAACGTTTTGAAACGCGCCTGGTGGGTTATAACCATAGACTGTATATATAAATGGACGTAGGGTCCGTGACGTCACCCATAGGATTCTGCCAGAGTTGCCGTGAAGCCCCTTAGTAGGCGGAGTCGGCCACTAACGGCTCGACGGTGTCGTCAGAGTCTAACTCCCGCCTTCTCCAAATAAGGGCAAAGAGGCGGAGCTGAGGCGGGACAGGGCGGGACCTGCTGCCAACGAGCGTGACGTTCGAGTCCTAGCTCAGGCTAAGAAGCTAAGCTAACATGCTCTCAGTATCAATCTAATGTAAAACATGATTGATGAAAGTAGTAAATCGGTCAGATTTGACCCGAAGACAACAGGAGGGTTAATGCCATATTCACTTAGTAACGCATGAACAACTTTTACAAATATTTCTATATAGTCTGTGTTGGTAAATGTCATCTAGGTTGCACATTTCCTGCTGAAATACATGCATACCAAGTCACTGCGTGGCACTTTGGTTTTGATAAAACAGTGTAGTTCCACTATATAAACGTTACATTCATAATCAAACGAGACAATCTGCAAGATAATTAGCTATTTGGTATTATTCTTAATGCTTGTAATTCACACGTTAATAAAATAAAATAAGTACCGATACATAGCAGAATAATTGTGGCGGTGCTCAGCTTAATAAGCCTTGCTCAACATCATTTATTTAGCTAATACTACAGCGGGCTGCAGGCGAACCAAGTCCGCGTTACGATGCATTCCTTGATCTCCAGTTATAACGCCGGACTCCGCCGCTGGCCGAAGCTAACGGAGCCCCCAGGGTGCTAGCTACGGCCGCCGGGACGCGCTAGCGAGCTAGCACCCTGCAGCCCCGTTAGCTTCGGCGGCGTGGACTCCGGCGGCCCACCCCCTTTTAACATTTGCTCCGTTTAGCATTATGGGCGTCATAGCCATATAGTATAAAAAGTCTTACCCAAGGCTGAATCATAAACTAAACTGTATATATGTATAAAGGGTTACGTCCTTAGCTGGCTAATAAGCTACATAACAGGCTAAGCTAACAAGCACACAAACACCTGCTAACGGGGTTAACATGTATAATATTATCATTTTACTCACCGAAAAAAGCTGAAAGTAGACTTCTTGGAAGATCTGTTAGTACATTCAAGCGCACAGCACGACATTTTAATTATCTGGTATTTGTAACAATATTCCCTAACAGGCACGATCACCACGAACACAGCTAAAAGATCAAGTACAGTAACTACAACTAACTAACGTTGTAGCCTCTATGGTTGTAGCCTAGCAGATTGGACAAGTTGCTGTTAGCTGACAGTGAGGCACGTATCTGTCAATCAAAGTGACCACGCCCTAATGTATGCACAAACTTTAAGACCTAATATAAATATAAAAGGTCGCGTTAGAAAACAATTCACTCACAGATCCATAATCATGAAGGTGGAATCTAACTATATCGATAATAAAATGTATGGAGCCAGGGGTAGAAACATGTTTTTTTCTGCTGTAAAATCGGGCATTTTAACATGGGGGTCTATGGAAATTGCTCCTTTCTGCAGCCATCGCCTATCGGCCAATATATGAACTGCAGTGTGTGGCACTTCCGTATTGGCTTCCCGGTGTCAGTACCAGATATGTTCGGCCTACCAGATATGTTCGGGTGTATTTCCGTCGCATCCGTCATCCGTCATATCCGTCATATACTCACCTCCCTCTGCTCCCAGCGCTATGCTGCCACACACCGGCCGTCTGCGGAACTGCAGCCGGAGGAACTCGGTACAGCTTGTTATGTGTGTGTACTTAATTATTTACAATTAAAAAATATATATATTCTGCGTTACTTTAGCCAACACTTTTATAATATATAAGCCTGATCATGTCGTTGAAAGCAAGTACAGATGTTCTCCCTTTTCCACAGTTCTGTGTGAACTTCATCTAAGGCAGATGCTTTGCTTCTGCACCAGTTTAGCAGAAGTCTGTTTTGTAAGACTGGTTTTGTTGCAGTCTGTTCATGCTATGTGTTTCTTGCGTAAGACTATATACACACGGAACACATGTATTACAGGGCTGTACCCAGTGTGCTTCATAAAACATTTTTGAAGCTTATTTTTTTAAATTAAGCCGTTTCCATGTTATAACAGCATCTCGTTAAATCAATATCGGAAACAATAATTGTTTTTTTGTGGTTATTTAAATGTAATTTATGGTGCTATTAGAGTGCTTATAGACTGACCCGTTAATACAGATGCCCCCCCCTTTGTGTGCGGTGAGCTGGAGAGAAGGCAGTCTATTTATTTTGGTGAAAAAAAACCCCCTAACATATATGGATTGAATCAGAATATTGTGTTGGATCAAAACATATTGTACATTTTGAGAATTCTTACATCTATTACAATACATTTTGAGCTTTGGACAATGTTTGGATCAAACGAGCCAGAAACAACCTTAAGCAGCCACCACTGGAATATTATTGCAGTAATATTATAATACTAGTAGCCTTATATTAGTGTAGCCTAATATTGATCGACAAATATTTAGAAATAAATCTGGTTCTGCCTGCCTGCCTCATCGCACTCTGCCCTGCTGCATTACCATGTATAGTATTTACATTCATAATGATCCTTTTTTGTTGCAGAGCTTTAGAGGCTTTAAGAGACGAACTGTCAATGATGCCAACTTGGCGACCTACAAACTAGATATATCAATCTTGGAGCTATTGCGGCTAGCTACTTTCATTGGAAAGAGTCTCTAATTTTTTGTATGTATATATTTAATATATCCATCCCAAGCTTACCTACCCAACTGAATGAATTCACACATTCAAGTAAATAGAAAGACAGCACAGCATTCAAGTGTTTATTGAGAATTTGAACTTCAACGTTAATGGAAAAAGCTCCAAACTTTTCTCTACAGCCCTTAGTATCAAGAAATCCTTCTAGTTCCTTTTACATGTGGATAGGAAAACAGCACAGATTGTTCAGAATATATGAGGAAGCCATCAGGGAAGCAGCATGACCCAAGGCAGGACTGCAGAGACAGGTTCAGCCACGACCCGAAGTCCACGACCCGAAGTCCACGACGGGCAGCGTCCGGGAAAACCAAACTTGAAGGTAAGATATCAAATGATGATCTTCATTAATTGCAGTGACAATTTAGTCTATTCTGACATTTGTTTGTGTGAGTTAATCTTTACCTATGATATCTGGTTGCAGAAGGGACTGCAACAGCCTGGATGTTGGTCATCAGAGTAGATGCCCTGCAATTCTCCTCTTTTACCTTTCCCAACATATCCTATGAATAGAAAAAGAAAATATTGTAATTGAATCACACTAGGACCACAACACACTAAATATGTAATGACACATAAACATTATTATCCAGAATAAGAAGTCTACCTGGTTTGCAGTTTTTGTAAGGCTCCAAGCATCCACGGCAGGTGTCAATGGTGTACATGACGTTGAAATTCTGCTTGTATGAAGCAGAGAACAAACTCCATGTAGCAACACCTGTGTAAAACAAGCATTTCAATAGAGCCATTAAAAATATGCATAGACACCACAGCTGTCGTATACTGCTGCACCTTCACTGAATCACTTACTCTCAAGCCAGCGAAAGTGGGCCCCTCTTCTGAAAGACACAGTGGACATTGTGTCTCTGAAGGTGGTACACACTAGAGTGAGTGATGAGTACGCTTTGTCACCTTCCTGGAGAACCACTTCCATCAGAAGGTCCGAGAGAAGACAGTTTGGCAGCTGTGAAGTATTGGTCAGACTAGATCAAACATATTTAACAACACATTGACTAGACTGTTGCCAGCACAATCGAAATACCAAGATTCTTTGGGCTTCAGGTAGCAAAAATACACATTTTTAATATTAATGTTGAATATATCACACACATTTTTCTTATGTTTTGTTATTCTTCTCCTTGAGGTAAAAAACAGCTATCAATAAAGTTAAAAAAAGCAGTGAGACATAATAGTTGGAAATTCTGCCGTGATCATAGGTCGTTTTTTAAACAAAAAACAGTTACTGCTTCACTGAAAAGATATTACCTCCAATATGAAGCACATGTCGGACTTTTGAAACTGGACCTTTGAAGGAAAATATAAGGTGTGGGTCATGTGATTGTTTAATTACATGTGTATACAATTATCAATATTGATATGTATGCATGTGTTAAATAATCTGGATTGTTACATTTCTTTATCACAAACAGGAGTGTGCCTATTGACCTCATGTTCTGTCTTTTGCTTCTTTGAGACCCTGTACACTGGCTCCAGTGCCCCTTTGAGCAGCTCTTCGGCCTCATTGGTCCAGTAAGAAAACCTCTGTCCGTGGCTATAAAAATCACATAATATCAGGATGAAAATGTAAATCAGTGTCAAAGAAACTGTTGTCTATAAAGTAACATTTAAAATGTATGATTTACCCTTCAATCTGGTACCGTTCCATGAGCATAATGCACCACCATTTCCGGATCTGTGCTATGTCCCGCTAAAAGAAAATGTAACAATAATAAAGTTGAAAATGAATGGAACCTCATCATTTGTCTACTCAATGTTAGCCCCCTCTTCCCCCTGAAATACTAACTCAGAGGATAAATACTGACCTCGGTAAACCAAAGTGGAGCATCTGTGCTGAAGTTGAGTGCATACTGTGAAAGGATAAAGATCTGTTAAGTTATGAGTTTCAAAAACTAACAAAACCCCTTAAAAAAAAGTGTCAAGGGAGGAATTTACCATCAGTATGAAGACACCACAGTCATTGCCCGTGGTTTGGTGAGGCAAACCCTGTAAGAATTTGGAATATAACAGTGATGTTCATGGTCAAATGGAAAATAAAGACATGTGAAAGCAGGTGTATGAGATGGTGGAGAAATGTACCTTGACGTCTCTGCCGAACTTTACTGTCCACTGACCTGGAGCAATGCGGTGCGCTAGGTCACTGTCAAAAGAAATGATAAGACATGGGAATTGATTTGGTGAAGGAACGCTATACTCAATATAATTCATGTTTTTGGATTTCCTTACATTGAACTATTGCATGCCTTAAAAAAGGAAAGTTATGAAAGCCACTGAACGGGGCTAAAATAAAACAAACAAAAATACGTTTACCAGCCTCTGAACAAAGCTGAACTTGAAAACAACCTTTGAACAAGGCTTATAACAAAATGAACATTATAATTCATAGCATCCTGTTGCAGACTCTTTTTCTTTTGGTTCCACTAAGGACACTCCAGACTTTGTGGAAATGGAGATATATTATAAATGAATTTGATCAGATTCAGACCCCTGGTCTACAAGATGGTTACTGCAGTATTAGAATACTATAAACTATTTAGAACTCCCATACAAGCCACAGAACGGTAAGGGGGTAATCATGTTACAAAAACCTAAATATGTCCTTGTAGGAATTGTCCCCAAAGCCATCTGGCTTAAGAGGGTCGAGCAAATATAACTCTCTCTTTGCTGGCTTGATCACCTGTCAACCATTGACAAAATAGCTGAAATTAGACATAATCAAACACCAGAAGAAAACCACACAGCACAACTTATGTTCATTTTGTACATGCTGGTGAGATCATTTGGAACAGACTCACGCAAAGCAAATAGTGATCTGCCTTTCCTTGCTGCCGACTCCAGGCAGGGATGAAAACCATGTCCTTGGTGGCCAATTGGTCAGCCTAGTATTTTAAACAAGGGATTTTAAGTTGCTGTATATCAATTTCAAGAAACATAGGTCTCAAGCAACAGGAACTTACTGGAAAACTGGCCAACGCGTCAGCTGTTTTGGACTTCCAGGTAGGAACCACATACATATCCACGATGTATATATCTTTGCCCTATATTGATAGTTTTTCAAAAAAAATGAAATCTTCATAGAAGTATGTTCAACAACAAGAGACAACCACACTTCACGAGATTAGAGTTTCACCACTAAACAGCTATTTAGAAAATATGTGTTATTCAAAAGAAAAAAGCAGGCCAATGATGTCTGTTGAAAACCGTACATGTCTTTGGCTTCTTGTACCATCTTCAGGCACGTGTTTCCAATCTGAAACAGTAACAACAGTAAGTTACCTGTGCCATTTATTTGAGACAAGATGAAGTTGGGAGGAAAGCTCAAGTATACCTACATTTGACTCCATGCACTGAGGAAGACCCAGGCTCCAAAAGTCCTCTCTGGTCAGGCACACATCACCCTCCTTCACAATGACCTCTGCTCCAGGCCTATTGTGGTCTAGCACATAGCTGAGCTGCAAATAACAGATTGCAAAACATACTTCAAGCCAATAGAAAACATAGAAAAATTAAAATCAAATCACTGTGCATGAAGTAAACATATATCTACCAGCTTGTCTTGAATCGGATGTAGATCCTTTGCGTATTTCGCACCAGAGAGGGCATACTGGTGGTCAGCAACAGACCCCTCCGAATCCAACTTCGGTTCAGCTGTTATTAGATAGACAAAAAATAAACAGTATTATTGAAGTACCACACATGAAGTATACCTAAAATGTGTCCTTGTATTGATAATCAAAATACCTCTCAACATAGGCCTGATAAAGGGCTTCAGCTGAGACACATTCACACTCTGTCTCAGCTGAGCTCCTGTTGAGCTCAACAGGGTTGCCACACCCTTGTTGGTGATTGAGGAAACCACATAAGGGCCAAACCAGTTGCACTCCAGTTTTCCACCTTTTCGGCCCTCCTTCCTCTTATTCGCTCTTAGGACCTCATCTCCAACGTTAATCAGGAAAGATTTCACATTCTTTCCCTTGCGTTTTTCAAAAGAGATTTTCTGTCTCTGTTGTGCTATTTGGATGTTCTGGTAAATCTGAGAAAGATATGTAACAGTTATCATTTACAGTCCTTAACATACGCTTGCATTTTTTAGGAGTTATTATGTTTTAAATATTGCCATTTTATTCTCACCTTCGAGTGCAAATCTGCAATGGTTGCAGCCTTTGCCTCAAGCTGCTGTTCTGCCTCATCAGCAGGCACCAAAACAGAGGTATCATCCCTGTCATAGACTGTAGCATTTATAACACCCGGGACGCGAGGGTGCCTCCCAAACTGGGCAAAATAGGGCGTGCACTTGGTTGACCTCTGAAAGCATAAAAATTCCTTTTAGTATCTCTGTTGAGTATTGTTTCCATCTGCATTTGTTACAACATTGTACCTGCTTTGAGGTGTTAATGCTCGCCACAATGCCCCTCAGATGTCATTCTGGTCCTCTCCACAGTACTTTGCAAGTGCTTTTTTTATGTTTTGGTTTGTACGCTCATCTTGGCCATTGCACTGGGGATGGTACGCTGAAGTGATGCAGTGTTTTACACCCAGTGCATCAAAAACACCACGGTTGACCTGCAGATGGTTTAGTGTACACCAATTACCAAATTACCTGAAAAATCGTATTACATTGTTACACATAACACATACACTGTATTAGATAGATTATTGTACCTCATTGACAAATTCCCGTCCTTGGTCGGTAATGATCTTCTCGACAAGACCGAAATCGAGAAGAATATTTACAATCTTTTTTGAGACCTCAACAGCTGTTTTGTGGTAGAGCGTTTTTGCTACCACCCACTTCGTGAAGTTAGAATCGCTGTTAGAATGTATCTGCAATATAAAATGCAGAATGTTGTAAATACATACAGAATCACTGTAAATGATTTCCTTTCTTTTGAAACCAGATTCTTCACGTTTAGAACCTTTAAAGGAGGTTACACATGCTTCAGCCCATCATGATAGTACCTTTTGCCCTTAGCAGTGGAGGGAAGTGGGCCAATGAGATCCACACCAAGGACAGTCCATGCCTCGGGAACATGAATGGGATGCAGTACGGGTGCAACCGTTTTAATGACCTCGTGTTGCTGGCAGCGGGGACACTCATCAACCTTAGCAAATATCATACATTTTCAATCAGCAAAACAAAAAACTTTAGGTATAAAAATGATAGAACAGAGAAAACTTTCAGAGGAGACAGAATTAAACTGTTAAAGTTCTGAAATATGTTTTCTCTGCTCTGATGGAGCTCAAACTGTCTCACTCTGTTTCAATGTACACATACAACACATTTCTGTAGATCAATAATCAGTCAGTCAGTCAAAAACTCCCACCCATTTCTTCACGTCCTCCCGCATAGTGGACCAGTGGTACGTTGCCAAAACCTTCTCGGTGGTGCGCCTTCTCCCTGCATGACCTCCGGAACCCAGGTTATCATGGCACTCCTTCAGGACATTGATAATTTGGTCCTTGGTGCACACAACCATCCTCTCATTGTCCTTGTATGTGTAGTACAAATCTCCAGCTGGCACAACAGGAACAACAAAACAATCATTTAGACATGTGTAGAGATGACATTATGACTAAAAGCTGTTCAAGAAATCCAGTAGCAAATGTGGTTTAGACGTAACAACTACAGTAATGTAAAGTGTGTATAAAAAGAAAAAGGAGAAACAAGCTGTGGAGTCCTTGCGATTTACTGAAAAATGTTGGAATTGCAATATGATAAACCATTAGAGGTATGATCACTTTTGCACCAAAAAACACCATTAGATAAATAGATAGATAGATATATACTTTATTGATCCCTATAAGTAAAGGGATGTGATGATGTCACATGTACAGGGGGTTTATACCTCATAATAAAAACGTATGTTCGTGACTTAACCATGGTCTTATTCTGTTACTTACCTTTGATCAGGTATTGTTTGGATGCCCTCCGAATTAACGCCTTCCTTTTATCATGCTTTTCAGCGGCGATGGTGAGATTGTGGTAACCACCATTGAGCACGTACTGCTTTATCTCAGCATAAAAGCTCTCCATTTCTGTCATGAAAGTTAAAATGGTCGCGGTAATTATGGGGAAGCGGAGGGATCTAGATCGTTCACACATAACAAGCTGTACCGAGTTCCTCCGGCTGCAGTTCCGCAGACGGCCGGTGTGTGGCAGCATAGCGCTGGGAGCAGAGGGAGGTGAGTATATGACGGATATGACGGATGACGGATGCGACGGAAATACACCCGAACATATCTGGTAGGCCGAACATATCTGGTACTGACACCGGCTCTACCCCACAGTTTGCCGCTTGGTTATAACCAAGTCAAATGTGGTCACATTGAGTGACGGCTCTGTCAAGTGCCTGCCGCTGTTAGCTTCTTGTCTCTCTGCTACCTGCTCCGTGAAGCTACAGGGACTCTGCCTGCTCAGCTCATCCAGGAAACACAACTTGTAACCGGCCGTGGTTGTTTGTTCTTCATGCTTATATATCGGACTATTGTGACTCGCTCTGCGGTTAAAACAGACGGTGCATGAATGCGGTAAGTGAAATTCGAGTGCTTTATTTATGTGTTAATGATTTTAATCGGCTACGTAATGAATGGTAAGGCTTGGGTTAGTTAGTGGCTAGTGGTAGCTACATCGGTGCTAACGATTGTAATCGTAGCCTCCAAGTTAAAATCATAGACTGTATATACAAAGGTTACAACTAAATAGACAAGTGTTAAGTGGGATAATACTCTTGAACAAACGGCTTCTGTTTGAGGTTGATAAAATAAGGTTACATCCTTGTAACTTAGAGATATTTTATTATATAGGTAGAACTGTATGCATCTAAGGTTAATTTAAATTGGCTATGCTCAAGTATGTAGACAAGCTAATGTCGAAGTAGTGTATGTGAAATCAACCTCACAATAAGATGTGTGTATATTACAATTATTAATGTCATATTTCAAGATGATTACTTAGATATTACAATATGGTTGGTTGAGCTGGAGTTCATTATTGAGCTTAAACGTCACAGTCATCTGAAGAACGAACCCAAACCTTGAAGTTTTTATTAATTGCATTACCAAATGGGTATCAAATAAACAGTAAGCATTGGTAACACAATTTCCAAAGTTACAGTAAAATAAAAAGGACCCTGACTCGGACAATACACAATCCAACATGTTCAACAGAAGAGAATCAGTTATATTGTTTGTACACATGGTACTTTACATATATATCTGTTTGTTTAAAGTGTCCAGGTGATGCAGATAGGCTGGACCAGAGAGTGAGAGACATAACTGGACTCCTCACAGCAGTGAACTTCAGCACAGGTACAAAGACTCTTTTTTCATACTGTACAAAGAATCAAGAAAGATATTGGTTTAAATGAATGAAGTATTGACTTGAATACACTGATATACATTCCATTAAACAATACTAAATACTAGATCACCTACACATCAGTGAAGTTGAGGTTTTTTTCCATGCAAAAAGTTACATTTAGATATTTAGCAATATGACTTTGTCAGCTTTCTAATTTAATGTATTGAAGGCAAATATATTTAACACATAGTGAGAACTGCTACTATTTATCTCTCAATATTGTCTGTAAAAAATGTGGTAAAAGTGATTCTTTCAGTGAGACAACAGAGCAAGCTTCTACAGCTGCACTACGTTTTGATAAGTTAAATATTATTTTGATAATAACATATATTTCAATGTTGATGAACTTCATACTGTTCATTCATAATCTGATTGTCTTTGTAGCTCATTGTTGAAATAAAAAAAAAACATTACAATTACAAAATAATTATATCTACAGCCCCTAAACACACAAACACACCGCTTTCATAAATAACACACTTGTTCTGCAATAATGTTTTATGTTTCCTGTCATTTTTGTTAGGAAAGGACATGCCTGAAAGACACGACATTTTCTCCTTCTCTGAGGGTCAAGAAGAACATCCAAGAGGAACATTAAAAGCTGATGTTATGAGATTTTAAGACCAGTACAGGACATTCACTAAGAAACTACTTTTATTGTAAAAACAGTCAGCTGATCGAATGCAGCTATTTCCACATCTACACTCCATCAGCTGATTATTTCTATTTGCCTCACTTTATGAGCTTCACAACATGTACCTTGTTTTGCTACGTCACAAATAAATGGGGCCAATCTTCAGTCAGATGTGAATGTGTAATCTAACATTTTCAGTAAGAATAATGGACAAAAGGAGTGCAAATACAAATACAATTTATTGAAATGTGAACCAAAAGCACATATGGACAGAAGGTGTAAACCTATTAAATGTATAAGTAAACACATTTAGTCAAATAAAGTGACAGACTAGGCCTGTGCAGTTGGTATCAGCTTTGCCCAGCATGGGCTCCTCCATCAGGCCTGGTCCTCCTCGCAGAGGAAAGACCCTCAGTCCTCTCCAAACCAACAGACAGGACGTCCATCACACGGAGGTTTCTCCCTGAAGTCTCTCCTGATCTCTGGACACCACGCTGTCTCAATCCGTCCACACTGAATATGAGAGGGGGAAAATGAAAATATTAAATGCTTTAGACAATAAGAAACATAAAGTTCACTGTTGAGTTGCTCAGTTTTTTTAGATTGTCAATACTATTACTGTATAACTAATATATCAGGTTAAGAGGCACATTCAAATAAAGATTGGTCTTTAAATACATTTTGTCTTTTGAATTGTTTGTCTAAAGTCAAGGATCTATAACTGGTACTTAGTTTTAATGATACAGTCTGGTTATTATGCTGTTTGGAGGAGGCCTCACAGGAAAGAGCACTAACTAGCTACCATCACATGTACCTTAGCTTGACTTAATTGTATTAAACGTATAGTTAAGTGATATCAAAATATAAACAACTAATGTCATGCAAACATATTAATATTTGCTTGATTCCAGTGTTGAATTTAGCACAATTGCATACAAACGTTAAGGGGTTTTAAGATTCTGAAGTATTATGCTAAAAACTCAATAACTTAGATTATTATTTATAGTTTCATGTCCGCTTACCTTAGAAACGTAAAATGCGACGGCAGCGTGCAGATGGGGAGCATGTTAGCTTAGCTTGGTAGCTTCAGCTAGCTCTGTAACTTTCAGCTCGGTGGCAGCAGGTCCCGCCTCGGCTCCGCCTCTTTGCCCTTATTTGGAGCGGGCTGGAACAGGCGGGAGTTGAACTCTGACGTCACTGTCGAGCCGTTAGTGGCCGACTCCGCCTACTAAGGGCTTCACGGCAACTCTGCAGAATCCTATGGGTGACGTCACGGACCCTACGTCCATTTATATATACAGTCTATGGTTATAACGCAGGAGGAGGTCGCAGCGTGGCGCGGCGCAGCGCAGACGCTTCCGGTGGGATCAGGGGGTAACTGCCACCGACATGGACGGCAGCGGTGCTTCCCTGAGCGTCAAATACCGCTGCCGATGGGAATACATTGCAATCAGTTGAAAGCTCTTTGCGTCCGTTTATGAAGCTGAAGGAGACTCGGCGTGTCACAACTGCACGCCAAAGGACCCTGACCAAGCGTCGCTATTGGACTATCAGGGAGTGAGACTATGGCCGTTTCTCAATGTCGAGTTAACCTGCTGCAGAGCCACTATTTGAAGTATACTACGTCATCGAGTGGCGCCGAAGGACTGTTTAAATGCATGTTAAATGCCAAGCATTCGGCGCCACTCGATAACGTAGTATACGTTAAATAGTGGCTCTGCAGCAGGTATACTCGACATTGAGAAACGGCCAGTGTTGCTCAAGCGGCCTCTGCTGCCGACTTCATCAGTGAGGAAAGAGAATAAAAAAGAAAACACAAACTTGTTTTAAAAGTCCTTAAGCACGACATGCAGTTTCCCCAGTGTTTCATGACGTCCGATGACATTTAGTTAGGAGTCAAAGGGCTCTCCTTGAGTTTTTGAGTTTGAGTTCATTAAAACAAGTATGCAATACGCCGTGACGGCATATTACTTGAAGATATTCCCTCTAAAGGTCAAGTGGATCCAATGCAATTACTGAGTGTTGGGCCAAATCTAGAATGTGCCAGAATTCATTGAATATAGGAAGACCACATTTCATATTGATTCGTTTGTAAAAAGGCATCACTGTTTTTCATACCAATGCTGCACAAGGCAGTATGTACCTAAATATTCAACCATTTTAACATTATAGTCTTTTGAATAAGGACCTCTGTGGTGCATATTTGTTATAGTTTCAATGTAAAACTGGGCAAAAATAGCACAAGCATAAACAAAATGTTGAAATCCTGTCATGTCCTCACTCAACTAAGAATTAAGCTGAGAATGTTAAAGCCTGTATAGCTGTCTATTATGTCTATTATTTAAATATAACATAATTAAATAATATAATACTTACACATTGTACACAAATACAGTGCACAGAAAAATATTGGATCACTTTGATGGCAATGTTGGTTGTTTGGTCAGGCTACCACCTTGTTCAGGCCGCGATTGACAATAGATTGGCTAACATTTTTTATTCAGAAAATATATGAAAATCATTATATATATATATATATATATATATATATACACACATGAAACATTGACATCAGGGGTTCACAGTTACACATACCAAGTAAAAAAGAAATAAAGTACCTGGGGCCTTAAGAGTTTTCCTTGAGCAACCAATCTCCCGCTCTCGGCTCAGTCAAATTATTCGAGGGAAAATATCTGTGGATTTGGCTTTCAGAACATTTTACAACATTCAAAATATAATGATTTAAATAAGGGCTATAACAGTGTTTGTACTGGGTAGTTCATTTAGCTAAAACAAATGACTCGCTGCCGTTTCTTTTCTCAGCTCGCTTTGAACATTGACAAAGGTTCTACCAAAAGATGGCACCAAATACTAGACCTACTTTTGCTAATGGAAAACCATTACCATGCGGTCGAAATGAAGCATAAGTGGTTCGTTAACATGTTATTGTGTATTGAAAGACATGGAATTACTCAGTAGAGCTTTTATACTTCTATGGATTCCTGCAAAAAAAGGCTCATAAAGAGAAAAAAGTGTTAAGTGTCCTTGAGCAAGACACTGCACCTCAAAACTGCGTCTAATGAGCAGGTTGGCACCTTGGGTGGCAGCCTCTACCGTGTGTGTGTGTGTGTGTGTGTGTGTGTGTGTGTGTGTGTGTGTGTGTGTGTGTGTGTGTGTGTGTGTGTGTGTGTGTGTGTGTGTGTGAGTGAGAGAGTGCGTGTGTGTGAGAATCAGTCAATGTTGGCATTTGCTTTAAAAGCACTTTGAGTGGTTAATAGACTAGAAAAGTGCTATATAAATGCAGTCCATTTACCATTCACAAAATAAATAAAAAAACCTTTGCTTAGTCATATTTATGGCTAATGGCTCCTCTTTCGGAGGATTTACATTGGACTAGACAGAATGATACTTACACATTTGAGAACACTTGACTGTGCTGCAGCCCTTTAAACATAGATTGCTCTGTGAATGGGTGAGTAAGAGGCATATTGTAGGCCAGGGGTACTCACACTTTTGTATTAAAGGTCCACTTGTGAATTGTATACAAGGTCACTGCTCCGGATCAAAACAGGGACTTTACTGGCATTGATTATTTCAGTTTAACAAAACTGAAATTAAGAAGCAGTTTCTTACGGTGCGCTATGCATGGGGCCCCCTTGAGGGGGTTTCCCGACGTATCGTTGCAGTAAATTAAAGGGTGTTTCATGTTGTCGTTGCTGTGGACCTTCTTAATTTACCTTCTTTGGGGCCCCCCTTCTGGCCCAAGCATCCAGGCAAGGCAGACAGCCTTGCCTGTCGGCGCAAGGAACAAGGCAGGCAGGCAGGCAGTCTGCACACACACACACACACACACACACACACACACACACACACACACACACACACACACACACACACACACACACACACACACACACACACACACACACACACACACACACACACACACACACACACACACACACACACACACACACACACACACACACACACACACACACACACACACACACACACACACACACACACACACACACACACACACACACACACACACACACACACACACACACACACACACACACACACACACACACACACACACACACACACACACACACTTGCATGCTGCTCCAAAGTATGAATCTCATCCAAGGCTTCAAGTCCGTCTTTGAATCTAGGAAACATTAGACACAAAGCCCCTTCAATCTACTATCACCTATCGCCAGGTTAGTAACAATATCTGAAAAAAGTATTAGAACCAATTTTAGATCTACTTCATTTCTTAATCACCTCTGGGTTTTACATGCAGTAAAGTAAATCAATCAATAATCTTTACATATTTCTGTTTCGTATTTTACTTTTTGACCAAGACCAATAACATATATTAAATAAAGTCAGAATAACTTCTGTGAAAGTAACTGAATGGTGCTAATACAAATTATAACCTTGCTTTAACATCTAAATGGTGATGTGTTTGACTTGACAACAATTAAACTATATTGAACTTAGGTTGAATAGTGCAGAAACATTACCTTTGTATGGCAAAATGGTTGCGGTAAATTATGTACCATGAAATCCTTTATAATTGACTTTTTGTCCTGCCAACACCATGTCTCGTCCTGTTGGGGGTTCCGCCGACACCTTCTCCGCCGGGGGTTCCTGCCAACTCCATGTCCTGTTCCGTTGGGGGTCCTGCCGACACCTGTTCCGTTGGGGGTTCCACAGACATCTGTTCCGCCAGGGGTCCTGCCAACACTGTGTCCTGTCCTGTTGGGGGTCCAGCTGAGACCTGTTCCGCCGGGCGTCCCGCCAACACCATGTCCTGTCCTGTTTGGGGTTCCTCCAACACCATCTCCTTTCCTGTCTGGGGGCACGCCAACTCCTGCTCCCGGTGCTCTTGTTCCGCCGGTGGCCCAGCCGGCTTCTGTCCCGCCCGTGGTCCCGCCGGCTACGAACTCTGTCCTGACAGATCCTGTTCCGCCGGTGGTCCAGCCGGTCACGAATCCTGCCAGTCCTCCGGAGCTGTCCCGTCGCCGCCGTCCTTGTGCCCGCCCCCTTAGTTTCCTCGCCACGGCCTCCGCCCCTGTCTCCGGCCCCCTGAGTTTCGCCACCCTTGAGCCCTGCCCCCTGAGTTGCCCCCCGATTGCCCACGCTCACGTCTCCGAACCCCCTGAGTTCCTCTGCTACATGTTCTGCACACACCCAGCCTCTGCCTTGCCACCCTCAGGGGTCGGCAACAGGCGGACCGCGGTCCGGATCCGGACCCAGATGCAGACCTATACGGACCCGGAGCTATAATCAATACATTAATAGGGGATTTTTCGGCGCCTCCCGTTTTTTTAACGCTGATTTGGGTGACTTGTGTAATTCGTGGAGAACCGAAGAGTTTTCGTTTTGGGGGTGGGGAGTCCGTCCGTCAGTCCCACTGATGGACAACTTCTCACTTCAAAAAAGAAGAAGAAATCTAGACCGCAAAAATAATTAAACAAGCGAGTACCTGTTTGTCCTGGCCAAGGACAGGTTCTTGAACACAACACGAGCGTAACGTGTCTTCACGTGGTATATGTCTCGTCTGAAAGGAGTGCTGACAGAGAGCACCGGAACGCCGCTCGAGCTCTTCAAATATTGCAGTACCCATGCATAAGGAGCCGTACACATGCCGCAGTGTTTGCGTGGCTGTGTCTTTAGTTGTAAGCACAGTGGCGATCTGTTGTTATTAGCATCTGGTTAGCTAGCTAGGCTAACGAATTTAAAGAGCTTTTCTACAACCAGGTGGAAGAGAGCTCTCTCCTGAGAGGCTCACATAACCTCAGCTCAGTGAGGAGGTTAAGGCACACCTTGATATGATCATTATAGTTATTAATGAGACAATAGAGACTAAATTAAAAACAGGTATAAAATACTATATGACAGTCACAAAAAAGTTGTTAAAAATAACAAGAATAGAGTTTAAAAGGAGAGTGATTTGTAAAATATCCAAAAAGAAAAATCTGCTTATACAGTTCTGTTTCATATGGGTGTTGAAAGATGGATCAATAGATCTCTTCATGTTGCTCTCAAAGTGCACCAAATTGATGCTTTTAACTTCAATATTTAAGAGGTTGCTTTTTCTTTGCACAGCATGAAAGAAAGGCCAAATTAATGGGCTGTGATTTTAGTTTTTTTAAGCAGAGGTTGAGTTCAATCATTTGTACGGCCCTCGGAGGATGTTGTAAACATTGAAAGAAAAAAGGTTCCCCACCCCTGTTGTAAATAATAATAAAAACCCTTGATTTATAACTTAACATCTCTGTCTCCTATTGATCAGAGTATATTATAAAGAATAGCCAGTTAATTGAAGCATTATAGCCAGGGGTGCACATAACTTTTTTGCCCTGGTTCTCAAAGGAGCACCTGGAGATGTTGCTTGGTGCTCATCCTTAAAATGAAATAAACCGTAACTTTTGAGGGGGTCTTGACTTTATTTGCCAGACACACGGCACTGGACACACATGCAGAGGTGAACACAGAACACACATGCAGAGGTGAACACAAGACAACATTAGCACGAGCAGTAATCCTACAAGCTGTCATCACTACCCTCCTGACTGTTCTCCTCACTGTCTTCCTCTCTGTCAGACATGGTAGCTGATGATGTAGGCCTACTTCTTTCTCTCTGGTTGAGTCTGCGATTAGCTGCTTGCACCCACAAGTCAACAGCTGGTTTTGGGTCGAAAGTCTCTGTTGTCATCTTAGACAAGTGGATGTAATCAAATAAGTATGTGAACATAACCAATAACCTACCATAGCCAATAACAAATGAATGTAACTTATTTTATTTGTGTTGTTCATTCATATCTTATTTTACCTTAACATTTATTTCTGCATTTTTTTTTTATCTCTCCAGTTTTAAAGGATATTTTTTGGTTACTGTCCTATAGTATACATTGGAATGATTTAAAACATGTTTATCCCAATAATTATAAAGGAGTGCCTTGGAAATATGTGTTTACATAAATTGCGACCAAACCGTTTGAACTTAGACTTTATCTCACTGAGCTGTAGTTATCAGTCTGACTGGAGAGGACTCTCCCTCCACATTATTGTAGAAACATCTTCTTCTTATATCTGTTAGAGCAGCTAGCACGGCACCAGATTCTAATAACAACAGCGCTGGTACCGGTGCACCCTCCCTCGCTCACTCGCATTTTGGCTGTGAGCTGCGGGCGCCAGATAAACCAACATCCCCCATTTTCATCACTTACAGCGCCCATCGTACAGGGCAAGTGAAACGTGTAACCGGGGTGAAAAGGGTGTTACATTGACTTAATTATGAATATTGTTACATCAAAGCCGAAAATTAGGATGAGCCCCAATGGTCAAAATGTTGTTTTCCCTCCCAGAACTGCCAGCGCAGCGCCTCCACAGATCTGGCGCCCTAGGCGAACATCTAGCCAGCGCTACGGGCCGACCCTGAGTTCATATCATGGTTCATACATGTATGCAACTCGCAAATATCTTTCTCTCTCTCTCTCTTCTCTCTCTCTCATCTCTCCTCTATTTTCTCTTCTCCCTTCTCTCTCTCCCTCTCTCAATGTTGGTACGCAAATGCGCTTTGTTTCAAATGACCCGGTGCTCTTTTTTTGGCGGAGGTGCGCATGCGCACCTGCGCACCAGTTATGTGCAGCCCTGATTATAGCACAGGCCTTTGTCAGATGGTATATTAGGCTGTTTTTTTTCTGCTTCGAATAGTTCTCTCTTTTTTCACCATACCTGTGTTTGCATCACTGTAACCAATGAGCACCTGCATGTATATGAGAATGACACAATTTCAGCCCAGATTTAAACTCCTGGCAGGACAAGCTAGAGCTCAATTCTCGCACTGAACAGAACAAAGTGAGTGAGGGACTGCAATATAAGAGGGAAAGAAAGAGAAACTTTTAAACTGTTCAATTGTTATGATGTGTAAAGACTGATATTGTTCTATAATCGTCTGAAACTGTTAAGTCATGATGTGAAACGGTTAACAAAGAAAAAGGGAAACTCAAGCTGCTGCTACACTTTATTTTATTTATCTAAAATTAAGCACTTTAAGATGCACACATTTTCAAAAGCTATTTTATTTATTTTCTCCCATTTTATTTTTAAATGCAGCCCGAGAGGAACATTACACATATCCACAGTATTTACTGTATATCTGTAGTTCAATGTTAATTGACGATACATATTGTTCTTTATGAATTGTACTTTCTTTATTTGATTGGTAGTCAGTTGTTGATTACATGCAGACGTTGATAAAGCTACAGCTACTTCAATATATATCACACTAATTCATAAGGAAACTTAGACATTTTGATGTTCCGGACCTTTGCATGGGGACATTTTCTCTAACTGGACCTCGTTGAATTTTTGTTGAATACCCCTGCTGTATATGTTCCTGCATTTGAACCCTTCACTCACCCTGACAACTGGATACAGCACTGGAGGCAGGACCCCGTTCATTCCTATGAAAGTCGCCCATGAAGCAAAAATAGCTGTATCTTGGTCCATTAAGAGTGCACACTTTTCCTTATTTGGTGCCTCCGATCTCCCGCTCTCAGCTGAAGTCAGATGAATGTAGAGAGAAAGGAACTGGATTCGGCATTTTGCACATTTTACAACTTTTGAAAACTATTAATTTAACCCTTGTGTGGTGTTCATATTTGTGTTACTCAGCCAGTGTTCATGGGTCTTTTTGGGCTTCAATTCAACACAATCAAACTATTTTATGTTAAATTACTCAACAGATGTTTACTTCATCTCAATTACAAGCAATATAAACAGCATATATGGTTAATATTTGCCCTTTTACATTTGTTAGATCACATTAATGAATTAAAGTAGGGAATGTGCATGTGTTTCACCTATGTGTGTGAGGCATGGATGTATAATAAGAGGTGTGAGGTGGATTCTTGCTGTAACGGAAGTCATTGTAATGAAACGGAAGTACCAAACTGCTAGTGGTCTCTCTGTTAGCTCCGTTAGCCCCATTAGCTTTATTAGCTCCAGGCTGCTACAGGGGCTCAGCTGATACAGAGAACACAACTTGAACTCGGACGTGTTTGTTGTGTTGATGCCTGGTGGAGTATTCTTCACTGAAATATCGCACTTATCTTATGGCTCTGTGGTTCAAACAGACCATCCATGAATGCAGTTTCTTCGGTAAGTGAAATTCAAGCACTTTATTTCTTACTGGTCTTTTTATTCAGCTAACGAGCGAGACGAAGCTACATCTGTGCTAACGATGCTATCCGTAGCATACAAGTTAAAACATAATCAGGGCTGCCAACACTCACGCATTGAGCGTGAGAGTCACGCAATTAACCCATATCTCACGCACTCACGCCACACTTGCCTTTCCTCACGCTAAGTTTTCGTCCAAAATAAATGCATATAAAAATAAAGTGAAGGAACAGCAAACCGAGCGGTCTACGAAATGAGACGGTCTTCTGGCTTAGTTCAGTAAAGTTGGAATGATATTGGGAGATTCTGATTTCACGGATCAATAACTCATGAACAAAACGTTATTCAGACACAAATGACGTCTCCTAAGTACTGTGGTAAGGTTGATAACGAACTACAATCACATTTTGATAACAAAAAAAAAGCCAATAGGCGCCGTCCTCCGAGTTGGACACATTACATTGGTCTCTATCTGCAGCCGGAGAAGAAACGAGTGCTCAGGGACCGTCTGCAAAGTGCAACTCGGAAAAAAGAGAATACAATAATATTCAATCACTATTATACAGCTTATTACTACCAAACTCACTACACACATCAATAGTCTCCTGTGTGTCATACTACAGCAAGGAGTTTGGAAGAATATGCTTTTGAATAATTTTGGGGAATATTTAAAATGTAAAATCTTCAATAAATATGGCATCATCTTAAATAACTTTACTATTATACAGTATATTTCTACCAAACTCACTATTTGCATTGTTGTTAGCATCTGGTTAGCTTAAAACAAGGAAAGGGAGAGCTCTGTCCTGTCAGACTGAGAGATAACTACAGCTCAGTGAGGTAAGGGACTCTCTGTTTAGATAGTTAACTTTAGTCTAGTTATCTCAGTCGGTCTCAAACGTTTTGGTCACCAATTATGAGAATAAATGAAAAACAGTTATGAAATACTATATGACAGTAAAACAAGAATACAGTTTAAAAGGTGAGTGATTTGTAAAATATCCATAAAGAAAAATAAAATCTGTTTACAGTTCTGTTTCATATGGGTGTTGAGAGATGTATCCATAAATTCATTTTTCTCTCAAAGTGCACCAGGTTGATGCATTTAACTTCAATATTTAAAAAAAAAAATCTTCCCGGGGGAGCATGCCCCCGGACCCCCCTAGAGGAGGTGAGGTGAACATCAAACTTAATGCCTGCATTTAACGACGAAACAATAGCGTAGTCAATGCTTTAGGGACAAGGAAATTATTTGTTTAAATATTAGATATGACGTTATGTGTGCTTCTGTGACAATTAAGCTTATTCATTGCATTACATTTGTTAAAGATGTTTGTCTTTTACCCTTACGTGTGTGTTGCAAATGACTGTGAATATGGCATAGGACAAATATTTAAATTGACTGTCTCAGGAAAAACTATTACAAAGTAACAGTAAAATAAAAAGGACCCCAACTATACAATAATACACAATCCAACTGATAAGATACAGTAAAGGCTGTGATATCCAGCACTTTTTTTAAGGATAACAAAAAGATTATCACATGACGTTTGCATCGCTACACCCCAGGCAGAGCCTTAAGGTCGGCTGATCAGCTGCTGTTGATAGTGCCTAAGACCAGGCTCAAACCCGAGGGCACCGAGCATTCGCAGCAGCGGGCCCCAGGCTCTGGAACATTTTGTCCCTCCATGTGAGGTCGGCCCAGACCCTGGGGGTTTTTAAATCAACACTTAAAACTTTTTCTCTCTGGCCTTCTAGGCTTCTCTTATCAAGAATAACTTTTATCCAAGACCTTTTCCCTCTCGAGGTTTTATTAGAGGGAAAACGGTTTGCAGAGTGGCTTAGACAGGCCGGGAGTGTTACGATTCGTAGACACAGCGTACCTCCCTATCTCTCATCAATTTCCAACTAAGGCTCCAGTGGGGACCTTGTTCCCTGAGTGTGCCTCTCCACCTATGTTTCTTACTCTCTTACTTGCTACCCTTTGCCCTCAACCTATTCTAAGGGAGTGCTTGTTCTTCCGTCTGTCTGTCTGTGTCTGTGTATTCTCTTGTTCCGATTAACCCAGCCAAATTTGTTCTTGTTTTGTGTCTAGATATCTACGCCGGGATCCGGAGTCGAGGCTGATCTTCTTGCTGTGGTCCTGTGTCCTGGATCCTCTATCCTGAGTTCTGGATTAAGTCGTGGACTTCGGGTCGTGGCTAAACCTGTCTCTACGGTCCTGCCTTGGGTCTCGTCATGCTGCTTCCCTGATGGCTTCCACAGGATTGTAGTTGACATCTTCGTAGATTCATCTTCTTATTACAGACACATGCATTTCCTAACATTTGGACTACCTATGCTGTAAAATGTATTATCTCTTCGATTTACACACAGCATCTATTGCACGTCTGTCCGTCCTGGGAGAGGGATCCCTCCTCTGTTGCTCTCCCTGAGGTTTCTCCCATTTTTTCCCTTTAAACTGTGGGTTTTCTCCGGAAGTTTTTCCTTGTACGATGTGAGGGTCTAAGGATAGAGGGCAGACGCGCCGGATTCATTTTAGAAGTGGGGGGGCCAAAAAAAGTGCGTGTGTATGGCACAATCCCAAACCACACCCTACACCCTACCCCTACACACTCCCCCTCCGTGACGGAGTGAACTCCGTGGAGTGACACATGAGGCTCCCTCCTGTCAGATGGAGGGAGTAAACACAGCAGCAAGCTTTGGGACGGCCTGCCCTTTCTCCGGCAGAAACAGGAAATGCCGTAACTGTATGTAACAACGGTTTCAAATCAGCATAAAAAGTTTAAAGGAATAACTCAAATAAAACTCCAAACATCTTTAATTGTGTTACTTTTTTGTAAAGCTCTTTTAGTTTTAAACCTGATGTTTATAAGCTTCTTAGTTTTTGCAACAGTCTGTAAAATACACAACTTTATAATAAAATACACACAATTACCTTTTTCTAGACTAAACACAGGTATGATCCTAAGTTAAAAAAATATGAGGTTATCATGAGGTTGTTAACATCGCAATTTATAAGTATCGTTTAGTGGTTTTGCAAATAATTAACCACTCTCTGTTTTTGTACCATTCTGCATTGAAGTACCTTCTCTTTGCTCAAATAATCTACTAGCGGTCTCCTTTTTTCCGATAGTTAGCTGTACAGCTTTACCCGCCTCAATGTCCCGACAACAAACCTCCATGCAGTCGGAACCAGCCTGTTTCGGTTCAACAACGGCGGCAGTGGGGGCGGCGGCGGTTTTGACAGTTTCTGCGGCCGCAGAGCTGCTGCTTACGACGCTGAAGTTGGCTTCCGATTCAGAGCATCCGATTTGGCAGTTAAGGGGAAAGTTAAGGGAAATTTAATTGACAGCGCTGAGCGAACAATCCTCCGTGTTTCAACCTCTTAAATCGCTGCATAGCCGATTTATTTGGACTGGATTATCCCAGAGACTCTAAAGATTCTTTATAACACGGTTTTAGATTTGTGAAACCTTAATTCTATTTGTGAAAATTAAAAAAAGGCAGCAGACGACGTCGTCTGCTGCTTTTGGGTTCATCTGGCTTCGCTGTTTGAAGAAGGTCCAGGCTCCGGAGATGTGGATGTCAGGGATGTGACCTTCCAGTTGTTAAATGTAAGTTTAGATTGACTGTATTTAGTTTTCTTCTGCGCTGGTTCTTCTGACATGTTTGGAAGTGTATATATTCTTTCTATCTCTAGGTTAACGTCTGACACACACAGAACAACGTAACAAATAAAGTAAACAACGTAACAAATAAACAAATCTAAGCTTTTTTATTTGTTGTAATTTACATGGATACATTTGAATGGTGTGACAATGTCCTATTTGATTGGGTTAAAATGTAGGCCTACATATTCTTCCTGTTATGTCTGCCTGCTTTATTTTACCTAATGCAAAGTGACCTGCTCCATCGAAATCACTCGCATTGACCCGAAGACACATTTTGATTCCTAGCTTTCTAATGATATCAGGATTGTTTTTGTACTCCAAATATTAAGCAAAATATGTCACATTATATAATGACTGTTACAGAGTCATCATTTTGAGAAAAAGGCCTTTAAAGTGTTCCCTTCTCTGGAATCCATCGATCTGATTGATTATTAGTGGAGCAAATGATCAAAATACTACGGAGGGAAGATATTTTTGTTTGGATTACTGCACTCACGGGAAACACCGGCTGTTGTTATGCCTGCTGTGATGTTAAGTTACTCCGTTCTCCGCTTGTAATTATGCCGTTACAAGCTTCGAACCTGTATTTATCATCTGAATTTGCCGAAACAAGTTTAATATTCTGAAAGCCAAGACTTTGTTTCTTTGAAATCAGATGAAAACAAACTGTAACGGACGGACCCTGCCGTGTTATCTATGATTATATGCCTTACATTCATAATTTCAGCGGGAGGGAGGGGGAGCGGCGCTGTGGAAGAGCAGAGTGGCCAGTGAGAGGCGAGCTGTGGTCGTCCCTTTACAAGCTTAAAAAATGCGTGTAGCTACTGAGATTGAATATATATAACAATAAAAAATAACAAAATATACACAGATCAGATCGCGTTTTAGATGCGACTTTAGAGTAGAGGGGAATTATTGAAACAGGATTTGTATAGTTTTCCGCGCTGCGTATATATACACGTGTGTGTTTGTGTATTTTTGCGTTTGTGTGTATTGTGTTTGTTTCCCGGGGAAAACACTCACGAGAAACACCGGCTGTTGTTATGCCTGCAGTGACGTAAAGTTACTCCGTTCTCCGCTTGTAATTATGCCGTTACAAGCTTCAAAGTTGTAGGCCTATTTATCATCTGAATTTGCCGAAACAAGTTTAATATTCTGAAAGCCAAGACTTTGCTTATTTGAAATCAGATAAAAACAAACTGTAACGGACCCTGCCGTGTTATCTATGATTACTATAGGCAAGGCAAGGCAAGTTTATTTATATAGCACTTTTCAACACAAGGCAATTCAAAGTGCTTTACAAAAAATAAAAGACATTAAGAAAAAGGCATTTAAAATCAGTCTAATAAAATAAACATTAAAAGAAAAAATACATGGATAAAAGTTACAGCGCAGTTTAAGATATGAATAGTTCAATTAAAAGCAGCGACAAAAATAAAAGTCTTCGGCGTGGATTTAAAAGTAGTCAGAGTTGCAGCGGACCTGCAGGTTTCTGGGAGTTTGTTCCAGATATTTGGAGCATAATAACTGAACGCTGCTTTACCGTGTTTAGTTCTGACTCTGGGGACAGAAAGCTGACCAGTCCCTGAAGACCTGAGAGATCTGGATGGTTCATAATTTAGCAGGAGGTCAGTAATGTATTTTGGGCCTGAACCATTCAGTGCTTTATAAACCAGTAGCAATATTTAGAAATCTATTCTTTGACACACAGGAAGCCAGTGTAAAGACTTCAGGACAGGAGTGATGTGATCCACTTTCTTAGTGTTAGTGAGGACTCGAGCAGCGGCGTTCTGAATCAGCTGCAGCTTTCTAATAGATTTTTTAGTGAGACCTGTGAAGACACCATTGCAGTAGTCGAGTCTATTGAAGATAAAGGCATGGACAAGTTTTTCCAAATCCTGCTGTGACATTAGTCTTTTAATCCTAGATATATTCTTTAGGTGATAGTAGGCTGATTTAGTAACTGTTTTAATGTGACTGTTGAAACTCAGGTCAGAGTCCATTACTACACCTAGATTTCTGGCTTTATCTGTTGTTTTGAACATTGCACACTGAAGCTCAGCGCTAACTTTAATAAGTTCTGACTTGGCTCCAAAAACCATTATCTCAGTTCTATCTTTGTTTAATTGGAGAAAGTTCTGACACATCCAGTCATTGATTTGTTCAATGCACTTACTCAGTGTTTGAATTGGAGCATAGTCTCCTGGTGAAATTGTTACGTAAATTTGTGTGTCATCTGCATAGCTATGGTAACTTATTTTGTTGTTTTTCATTATCTGAGCCAGTGGTATCATGTAGATGTTAAAGAGAAGAGGCCCCAAGATGGAGCCTTGAGGAACCCCACATGTCATATTTGTCAACTCAGATGTGTATTTACCTATAGAAACAAAGTTGTTTCTGTCCTTTAAGTAGGATTCGAAAGTCCCACCCAGTTTTCCAGTCGGTCTAGTAATATGCTGTGGTCAACAGTGTCAAACGCAGCACTGAGATCTAATAATACTAACACTGAAGTTCTGCCACTGTCTGTGTTTAAGTGGATGTCATTAAAGACCTTTACAAGAGCAATCTCAGTGCTGTGGTTTGGACGAAAGCCTGACTGGAACACATCGAAACAGTTATTTAAATGCAAGAAATTACTCAACTGTTGAAAAACAACTTTTTCAATGATTTTACCTAGAAATGGCAGGTTTGATATGGGCCTGTAATTGTTCATTACTGAAGCATCTAGATTATTCTTTTTAAAGAGCGGTTTAATGACTGCAGTTTTCAGGGCCTGTGGAAAAATACCTGAGTGAAGAGATTTGTTTACTATATGAAGTAGATCTGAGGCCATGCAAGGCAAAACATCTTTGAAAAATCCTGTTGGAATAATATCAAGGCAGCAGGAGGAGGATTTCAGAAGTTGAATAATGTCCTCTAGGTTTTTATCATTAATCTGATGGAATTGTGTCATGGTGTTTGAATTGATGTTAGGTGGACATAGGGACAACACATTTGCTGTTCCTGATGCAGAGGCACTGACTGCTTGTCTGATTTTCTGAATTTTGTCAGTGAAAAAGGAGGAAAAAATCATTGCACGCCCTGGTGGATAGAAATTCAGAGGCTACTGACACTGGGGGGTTAGTTAGTCTGTCGACGGTAGCAAACAAGGAACGTGCGTTGTTTTTGTTTTTGGTAATGATGTCAGAGAAGAACGATTGTCGTGCGTTTATCAATTCCAAATTATAAAGGCCAAGTCTCTCTTTATAAATACGATACGATACGATACGATATTACTTTATTGTCAGATCAAGTCTGAAATTTGACTTGGGTCACAGCAGCTCCATGTCCAACATCAACAGACAAATATGCATACACAAATACATGAAACACAAACATTTAACATAACAGCACAATCAGTGAGAGAAAAACATGCTCAAAGAGCCTTCAGCGTGCATTTGGTCTGGGATTTAGCTCTGTATTTACTGTGAGGACTGACTGATGCACAAAGGAGTGCTTCAGTCTGACTTTATTGAATCGTGGGACCCTGTATCTCCGATTAGATGGTAGCAGTTCATATTCACTGTTCAGAACATGGTTTGGGCCGGAGATGATGTTGTTGGACAGCCTCACTAGGTTGTTATGATAGGCTGAGTCATAGAGACTCTGACAGGGTTGACCAACAATCTTTGAGCAGATCTTTAACAGGTGGAGCAGTTTTGATTTTAACGCTGCTGACAGACATTTGTACCAGGTAGTATTGCAGTACTGTAGAATGGACATGATCACAGATGTAAAGAACAACAGAAGAATTTCTCTGCTCGCGCCAAAAGATCTAAGACGGCGGAGAAAATAAATTCTTTGTTTTGTCCTTTGTCAAATGTCAAAGTGAACCTGGAGATTTGTTTTTCGCCACCTGCGTTCAGCTTTTCGACATTCTCTTTTTTCTGTTTTCACGGTCATGGCCTTTCTCCATGGAGATATTTTCTTGCCAGACACTTCCTTTACCTTAGTTGGAGCAATGGCATCTATAACATTTTTAATTTTTGAATTAAAATGATCTACTAGCTAATTTACTGAGATGTTAGCAGGGGCATGTGTGGTAGAAAAATTCTGAGTAAACATTTCCCTAGTATTTTCAGTTAAATATCGCTTTGTGGTTACCTCTTTTTGAACATTTTTGTGAACAGAAATAGAGCTCTCAAAGAAAACACAGGAATGGTCAGACAGTGCATTATCAGTCACCACAACCTTAGAGATATTCAGACCCTTTGAGATAATTAAGTCCAGAGTGTGCCCCTTATTGTGCGTGGGCTCCGTCACATGCTGAGTCAGTCCATAGCTATCAAGAACACAAAACAGTTCTTTAGCCCCTCTGTCCTGGGGGTTGTGTTGGAGATTTGGAGGGATAACTGGTCCGCTTTTCAAATCTCCGCGCGTTCCTATGAAGCTGGTTATAATACAGGAAGGAATCCATAGCTACAAAGTAACCGTTAACAATAATCTACTTTAATGGCAATATGACAATGCAATACAATCATTACAATACAACATGATATATTACAGTTATATTGCAATGCTTAAGGAGTAATGCCGGCTTACTCCTGCTCTAGTCCGCATACTGCAGAGCTACTTTCACCCGAGCGCAGCATGTGAAGAAGAGGCCGAACGCCAGGGATCCTCCGGAGATATACCAGAGTAAGAAGGAGGGGTTTGGTGTTAGGTCAGCTGGTCATCTTTTCAGGTCATCTCATTGGGAGACGCAACGCAGCAGGAAACCAAACAGGCTCACTTTACAACAAAAGGTCTCAAGGCCTGCATACCTACACCTCCCCCACAGAGCCATAAAACCCTGTTTACTCCAACCAGCCCAGAATGTTTATAGCCATTTGTAGTCCTTACATTTATGAAAGGATAAAACAGAGAAATCAATATAAAACACAAACACAGGTATTGTTTGAACAGTATTCACTTAACTGCTACTATTGATAAGCACCAGAGAAACCCAAGAGACCTCTCTTAACATCACAAACACTGCAGCTAGATCTAAGTTGAATGCAAATCAGGACATGCTCTCCCCTTCCCCCATCTTCCTTTGTCCTCAAAAACACATGTCAACAGGCCCCAAATGCAGCTCACAGTTTTACCCAAATTATTCTCATTTTAAGCTTATCCATAGTTTGCTAACATGAATAAATATAAATATAACTCTACAAATCCCCCTTTTTATCTCCTTCTCCAGAGATAAACTTAGACAAGGCATTTTGAAATATACCCACGGTCATTCTTTTCTACTGTGTCCGTAAATCCATCCGAAGCTGGTATTCAGAGTACTTGAAACCTTCATGGAGACCGAACACCACTTTCCATGGCAGTGAAGGAACCATGAGGGGGTAGCTGAGTGCTAGAATCATCAGCCCCCCCCCCCCCGAGGAATAGCCCACAAGGACAGCTAATAGGGAGGGGGAGATGCAGCTTTCCCTTCACGGGTAGAACTGATCAGAGCAAAGTAGACTCCTCTGCTGCGCCGTCCCGGCTTGCCGTGTCTTTGTCTCCCAATCCGCTGACAGCAGCTTCTGGGCTGCCTGCTAGAGAGATGTCTTCCTCCTCCTCGTCCTCCGGCCCGCTGATGGCGGCTTCCGGGTCGATGCTGTAGAGATGTCTCCAGGGTCCTCCTTCTCCGGCCCGCTGATGATGCCTCCCGGGTCGTCTGCTGTAAGGATGTCTCCAGGGTCCTGCTCCTCCAGTCTGCTGCTTCCGAGTAGTCCACGTCTGCCAGGGCCACGTCCGTCCTGATGTCGTCCCCTGGTCCTAGTAGGTGGTTTCCCCGCCGCACACTGGCTCCCGTGGTACGAGCTGTCCCCCTTTTCTCCCAGGCAGACGGCATAAGAGGTCCGCTGGGTCACTCGGTCGGGGTCGGAGAGCCTGGGGTTGAGCCACTTTGTCCTCGTGCTTCTCGGGTCCCCCTTTTGGCGCCGGTGACCTGTGTGGAGAAATCTGATACAACTCCCTCAAGCCTACGCTCAGCTGTTTTGACCCACTTGGAGCCTCTTGGTGGGGTGTCTTGAAACAACAGCCGTCTCTGAACAGGCTTTCTAAATTAATTGTAGACCTCCTATCTGCCAGTGCAGCTTCAGAATCTTAATACTTGGATTGTGCCAACTAAATAAGAACCTCAACATCTTTAGGTAAACTAAATAACATATTTCAATAGCTCTGAATTTCTGACAAACATCCGTGTTTATTTTTAAATGAAATCCTATTTAAAATCCAAATATAATATGAACTGCTAATGTTTCTGGTAAAGAAACACACTAATGTTATGGATTCAAAAACAACCAAAATCACGATGCTAACAAAGTGAATGATTTCCTGGTGATACTGCTTCTACCTGTCAGTGCTTAGATATTATCACGCTGAAAAAATGAATACAGAATTCCAACAAACTGTCATCAAATGTCTTTCTATTATAAATGTAGATGAAATGTATATCCCTATAATGACCTAAGCAATAAAGTCTATGGCTTTTACTTCTTTACCAGGCTAGTTACAGGATGTTGTCTAAATTAAATTCTGTCTCATTACATTACTATGTTTTAGCTTAACTTAACTGTAATATGTTCTTTCTACATTTCAAACCTCAGTTACTCTAATGTCTGTTAAAATATTACAAAATTGTTTAACTATCACAGGTCAACTTCTTCGGTTTCACAGTAGCCCCTTGGCCACTGCTTCTGTGTTACCTGTTATAATTCAAATCAATATTTAGAAACATCTCAACATTCATCAAACAGTATCTTATCCCCAGATATGGAGCAGGTTAATTACATTCAATGCTCAATCCTTAAAAGAAAAATTTAAATTGTGAATTTTACAGCCATGTTGACATTTATACATTATACTCACTCCCCCCTTTTACACATGAAATCATGTGTAACAAAAGCCTGTAATGGGAGGGGAACAAAAACTGTCAGGTAATTGGTTAGGAACATAACGAACATTATTATCATTATTTCCACAGTGAACACTTCAGTGAAAAGAAGTGTTCCTCTCCGTCCTTCAGGCCTAAAAGAAACAGAATCTTCAGATTGTAGTTTTACATTTGCAAACCGCCAACTCATGTGAGAGGAAAATATCACATGTGCGGTTTCCCCTTTTTGTGGAATTTTTAGGAAACCTCTCGTTTCCCTTGGAGCTCCAAAATAATATGTTAGTCCAAAAACATGCTTGGTTAGTTATTGTTTTAGAATCATGCAGTTACACTGATCACATGCCGGCATTCATTCACACTCACACTGTCTGGTTGTCATGTCAAGTTTGGTCAGGTTCACCCCAGAGTCAGTCATCCACAGTGCCTTGTCAAGTTACACTGTCGGTCAGGGTCAAAGGTCAGTTGGTCTCCGTCTTTTTTGGCCATGTGTCGTGCTCTGCAGAGACTTTGACATTTCAGCATAGGCCAGTATCCTTTGTCTACAAAAATATGTCACGATTTCAACTATAATTTTCAAGATGATTCTCACTTGTCATTGGGACTTCCGCCTCCCACTTTTCCTGAAACTTGGTACAAAACTCACTTCCTTCGAGTACCACTACTAATTAAAATGTCTAATGATCTATTTCAGAAACTTTTGTACAATAACTATTATCTTGAGTCAAAACATTACTAGGATCTGTGTCGCTCTGCATTTCATAGCTCATTATAATTCTGGTCTACTTAAAAAACGATGTTAAACTCTTTAGCAGTGTGTGGAACCTTGGGTGTCCGAACATGCAACAATTACTCCCTCCTTTATCAAGGATTTAAAACCGAAGTCTGGTAATAACTATGCCACAATGGTGAAATCAACACTTTAGATTGGAATTTAATATGTGGCTTGGCACTAGCCATTAATACAAACAAAGATTTGTCCTATAGAGTGGTTCCTAAAACTATCCTTTTAATGGTGATCAATATTGTAACCAATGAGATCACTACTTTATTCACACGTGAATAAAAATGTCTTAAAGAATGATTTGTTAACATGATGAAAATATTGAAGAATATGGTTCTACTCTGTCAGTGTGTTTTAGGATGATTATCATTTTACTTTAATAGTTTCCTCTTTACTGCTATTTTTAATTTACCAAATGATTAATAAATCTTTCTGTCTTTATGAAGTTAATTCAAGTTATTTAAATGTGCGTTTCGTGAATAAGTGTGTTTATGTGTAACTCACTCATTCCCGTTCTCCTTTCCTCCTCCCCTGGTTTTCTCAAGCCGTGACCCCGGCCTCCTCACTTCTAATCGACCATGCCAACTCCTCTGATTCTGTCTTCTCTTCAGTCCATCAGCTGTTGAATCCATCCACTGTAACTTTTGTAGGCCGCCATTGGCCCAGTCACATCTGCAGCCCCATCATGCCACTGTTGTTGCACTCCTCCTTTACAGTCTCTCTGCTGTTTTTATGGAGGGCGGATTCTGCTCTCATGTCTATTGTGCCAAATCTCGCGGCGCAGTTTGGAACTTCATGTCCTGTTTGAGGGACCGATGAGAGTATCTCTCTGTATGTCAGCATGCTGGTTTGGTTCTGGATGCCACAGGTGGAGATAGTTCTGGCTGCAGTCTTGATGTAGTCTTGTTGTTGTTGTTGGTTCAGCTCTGGTTCTCTGTCTGTACGATGGAGAAGGAGGAGTCTCCTGTTGGGTTAGGTCTCGTTGTCTGCTTGGAGGGTCGGGATCAAAGCCTTTCTAACTCAGAGGGGGAGTCCAGGTCCCGGTACACATTACCTATAAGAAGTCTAGCACACTGATGTTAAATAAATCCAACCCTTTCCACTCTGTCTCTTTCTAATCATACTATCTGTCTTAGTTGTTAAATGCCATCTAAACAACATAATTAATGTCTACTTATGATATTACAAAAACTCACTCCAAAAATTGTTTCATCCATTGTTACATATTTACCCAACACAACTCTGAAATACTTACATGTTTCCAGCATCACATATTCCACACACTATGAAAGAACATCTCCATATCTTCTCTCATTTTAAATCCCACTGTTACTTCGAACAATAGTAAACCTGCAGAGCACACCAATCGGATCACAGTAATGACATTTGAATCAAGTGTAGGCCTATGTCTTCTTTCTGAACATTTATTTATATTGTCTACATTTGCAAACAGTTCGAGTGTAAAATGTGTTTTGCACAATGTATTTACACTCTACAGATTCTTGAGTTTACTCATCTCCTGGTGCTGTCGTTGTAAAAAATGTTCAATCCCTTATTGTTTTGTACCAGTTTACCAAACAATACCGGCCAGCAATGTAATGATTAAACTCTAAGCTCGCATAAGTTTCAAGGGTGTGATACCCCCTTTCAGCCACTAGATGGCAGCAGCAGAAGTTTCAAGGGTGTGATACCACCTTTCAGCCACTAGATGGCAGCAGCAGAAGTTTCCAGACAAAGGGAAACGCTCTACCTTGGTTTAATATATAACAGACCTCTGGCTTTAAGCTTTTAGCATTGGTCTGTTATTTAAACCCCAGTTTTAAACGGCGACTCGATCTGATATATCGAGTTTTCAGGTTTTGCCGTGCAGGAATCAAACCTCGCATTCACACAAACTGCACCATTTCTACGCCACTCAGGAATATTCACCTGCAGATCCGCGCCAAACTGCTCTATTTACGTCACGCAGGACTTCCGTCTACCTGTCGATCCACGTTTACGTTTTGTATATAACTTTCCTAACATAGTAAAATATGCATTGTATATTCCATTTAAACTATAAAAACACTGTGAAACGCCTACAGACAATCCTAAAGTTTTAGCGTATCCAATTACAGACAGGCGACTTTCATCGTCTGCTTACCTTATTTGCAAAGTTGCAGAGTCCTGCTGATTGTCTGAGATGTTTGAAAGCGTCTGAATTCTTCCTCCGCTTCGTTATCTCTAGACGTCGGGGTCACCATTTTGTTGGAGATTTGGAGGGATAACTGGTCCGCTTTTCAAATCTCCGCGCGTTCCTATGAAGCTGGTTATAATACAGGAAGGAATCCATAGCTACAAAGTAACCGTTAACAATAATCTACTTTAATGGCAATATGACAATGCAATACAATCATTACAATACAACATGATATATTACAGTTATATTGCAATGCTTAAGGAGTAATGCCGGCTTACTCCTGCTCTAGTCCGCATACTGCAGAGCTACTTTCACCCGAGCGCAGCATGTGAAGAAGAGGCCGAACGCCAGGGATCCTCCGGAGATATACCAGAGTAAGAAGGAGGGGTTTGGTGTTAGGTCAGCTGGTCATCTTTTCAGGTCATCTCATTGGGAGACGCAACGCAGCAGGAAACCAAACAGGCTCACTTTACAACAAAAGGTCTCAAGGCCTGCATACCTACACCTCCCCCACAGAGCCATAAAACCCTGTTTACTCCAACCAGCCCAGAATGTTTATAGCCATTTGTAGTCCTTACATTTATGAAAGGATAAAACAGAGAAATCAATATAAAACACAAACACAGGTATTGTTTGAACAGTATTCACTTAACTGCTACTATTGATAAGCACCAGAGAAACCCAAGAGACCTCTCTTAACATCACAAACACTGCAGCTAGATCTAAGTTGAATGCAAATCAGGACATGCTCTCCCCTTCCCCCATCTTCCTTTGTCCTCAAAAACACATGTCAACAGGCCCCAAATGCAGCTCACAGTTTTACCCAAATTATTCTCATTTTAAGCTTATCCATAGTTTGCTAACATGAATAAATATAAATATAACTCTACAGTTGTCAACATGGATGTTAAAATCACCTACAATGACTAGACGGTCAAAGTCAATACACACTATAGACAGCAGTTCAGTAAAGTCATTAAAAAAGCTTGCACAGTATTTGGGTGGTCTATAGATATTTAGGAACAGAGCTCGAGAGGAAGCTGAAGGGCCACATATCAAAAATAATCAAAGTTTCCATACGATGTCTTCCTGCATTGAAGGGAATCATTGAACAGAATAGCAACTCCACCCCCTTTCTTATGCATTCTTTCCTGACTCATAAAACTAAAGTTGGGAGGGGTTGATTCGATAAGAACAGCTGCACTGTTATTTTGTTCAATCCAAGTTTCTGTTAAAAACATAAAATCGAGATTGTGCTCAGTGATAAAATCATTGATTAAAAATGTTTTTCCTGCCAAAGACCTGACATTTAATAAAGCTAGTTTAAGTTTGTTAAACACACTATCAGTCATGTTTTTTGTAACAAGCTGTGGCTGACATGGAATCACTGCTAAATTAGATAAACTCACACAAACGTTTGAGCGCTTCCTGTTTCTAAGATGATTCACCGCTCTTAATCTATTACCTATCAACACAGATATCGGCAAAGCTACTGGCAGGCAGGGCCCCGACATGTCCTGGAAAGAGTTGAGAGTGCCATACGCCCTTGAGCCTGGACCCCACACATATCAGTAAGAGTTTGATGTGTTTTGTACACACACATTCTTATCAGGCTTCGGAGACTGCAGATGCTTTCTTGAAGGGAGGGGAGGTGGTTGACGTAGGCACGGTGATGGAGACGGGGGAGATGGTGCGGGGGTAGAGGACATGCTGCCAGAGGGGGAGGTGGTTGACGTAGGCGCGGTGATGAAGACGGGGGAGATGGTGCGCGTCTCTGCAGTGATTTTGGTGGGCGTCGTTGAGAAGCGGGGGTAAAGGACATGGTGCCAGCCCTGCGTATCGCCTTAGTTTGGTCTTTGAACTCCAGGAACGAATCGGTGCCAACCCTCTGTATCTCCTTTGTGTGTTCAGCGATCTCCAGGAGGGTGGGCGAGGGTGAAAGGGTGAATGGAGTATCCTCAAAGGCGTTGACAGGGGGGGGGGGGTGACGGGCGGTGGAGACTCCTCCATGTGTCTCATATGTCTCCCATAATCAGAACATTCCTCAGGCGGGTGCAGTGATAATTCTTCAGGGTTTTCTGCGCGATGTGTTGTGTCTTTCTCCTGTTTTGATTCCTCTTGCTGCTTGTCCTTGGCAGAGGGAACAGATTGATGACGCAGGCAGTTGAATATGTTAGAGATAAACAATTCCACTCCTGACTTGTTCAGGCAAACTCCATTTGCCTTGAAAAGATGTCTGCGGTCCCAGAACAAGTTAAAATTGTCAATGAAATGAACAGAATGGTCAGTACAGACAGTTGAAAGCCAGGTGTTAAGTGCAAACAATCTGCTGAATCTCTCCACTCCTCTTCTGACTGGCGGTAGAGGGCCACTGATGAACACCTCTGCATTTAGAGAGCTGACAGTTTCCAACAGACATTTAAAGTCTTTTTTCAGCACTTCTGACTGTTGTTTCACAACATCATTTGTTCCAATGTGTAGTACCACATTCTTCACAGTCAGATGTTCAGCCCCAATATGCAGGATCTTCTCAGCCAAGTCAGAGACCACATCCTTGGGAAAACAGAGTACTTTGGTGTTGTTCTTATTACACAGACCTTTTACATCTCTTACAGCAGAGTCACCCACAATCAGAGTTTCAGGCCCAGTCGTTAGCTTTCCCTCTAGCCTTTTACTTTTGGAGTAGCTATTGGTCCTTACCCTGCTATGTGAAGAGGACAGGTTATCCAGGTCATCAGATCTCCGGTTCTCGGTCAGCGGAGCGTATCTGTTCTGGATTGGCACACTTGGTGGTTTAGGAGGATTGTTTGTAGTTCTCCCTTTAGCAGCTGTCCACTGCTGTTTCCTAGTATGAATAGGGGTTGAAGAGGCGCTCCTCCTGGGTGATGACAATGCAGGCCAGCCGGTCGCATCACAGATTTCAGAGCGCTGGGCTCTGCCTGTTTTCCGTCCTCCCAAATCCCATGGAAATGATTTACTCTTAGGTTTTGCACCCAGAGAGTTCCAGGGAGGACTACCACTTGTAGATTTATTACCCGGTACACAGCCCTCCTGTTTCTTGGAATCCTTGTAGCTGCTAACTAGCTGTGAGTTAGCATACCCTTCTCCATTATTTTGCAACACAGGTAAAGTGGTGTCATTCCCACGACATAGTCCATTCACTTCCACGTTAACTTCCAACCGTTGCATTTTCATTTCCAACACAGCCATCTTCTGTATACGTTTTTGGAAGTCATCTGTAGAGAACGGAGGCATTTTGCTACCAACTAGCTTAAGCTAAATAGCATGCAGTAGCCTACCAGGCTTTAGCTGTTGCTAGGCCACACTACTGTAAGACTGACGTCGTCGTAAAAATGTTGAAATATGGCTGAAACCCTCCGTCTATTTACGAAGATTAACTGTCCCAGTGATAAGTTAATGTCCAGGAGCCGCTGCTCGAAGTTTTCAGAGAATAAGAATAGGAAAATCAGCATAAAAAGTAAGCAGAGGCAGGAGCAAGCAGAAAAAGCGTCTGCACTGTAAGAAAGATAAGGTAGTAACCAGAGCCGTATAATAGAAGAGTTATGACATCTCCGTTCACTCCAATGGACCACTTTTTTACAGCAATGGCGGATCGTGGAGCCTCTCATTCGTTCCCCGGAAGTTAGCGCCAAGGCTAGCAGAGCGGTAGAGTTGCAGCATAATAACCGTTCGTGACGGACTTTTAAAGGTAAGAAGAAGTTTAAAGATTTATATTGCGGATATTATCAGTACATCTGATTCAAATTAACATGTGTATTAAAGGATGTCAGTGGATTATCCCTAAATCAGTAGATTTAGGGAACGTTTACAGATAACAGATCAAGCTAGGATACCGAAGCAAGTTAGCAACAGACGTTGAACAACCTTTTAATTGTAAATTCCGTTCTCTTAATGTCATTTGGTCCAACGTTGTTGAATTAGAGAAGAGGGGCTTCTAAACGGGATTGTATGCGGGGGTGGAGGGAGTTAAATATTAGATAAATATAACTTTGGTGCGTGTAAGAGTGAGTGTTTTTAGCAGAGCCATATTGTGTCCTTGTGATTATGTTGATTATTACCTGTGTGTATAATGTTGCAGCTCAGCTGATTTTGGATTGATGGCAAAGGGAGAGGGACTTAAGTGAGTGTGAAAACACAAGGTAAGTTTAATACTACTGTTTTATATGCGTAAGCATACTAAACATGTATTCTATCACTGTATTATATAAGTAATCTTGTTAGTAACCTACTGTATGGCAGGTGGAGGGGCAGTGATGTTACAGGTGGAGGAGCAAGACTGCAAACTCACAAGACAGAGAAATCAAAGTTTGTTCTCCAGAGAAGAGGTTGATTTCACTTCAATTTTTTATTTCATATTTTCTAAAGATGTGGAAATGGCAACAAAAAAACACGTGAGAGCTGTAACCAAGACAACTGTAACAACATGAGTAGAGAGCCACCAAGGTTTTTCAAGTCCCTCTCTTACTCCATTTTGCCAAACCAAACTTCCAGGTACATGACGGGACACCTTGCTTGTTTTTGTTGTTTGCGCTCCTCTGGCAGGTGGAGGGCAGTGATCCGTTCCCTTCTTCCCTCAATCTTTGAGACTAATGTAAGTAGAAGACATGGCACTGTAAATGTTCGAACATTTAAAATATTATGCCACTTAAAAATAAGAAATATTACTTTTGTTACTAAGAGTTCATACTTATTATACCTGTGTCACCTTTCACACTATCGCTGTGATCATGAGCTATGGGCTTTGTAGATACAGGTCCCGGGGTGAATCGTGGTGCAGGGGCCCTTCTCTTTTTGACCACAGGGCGATGCACGAAGATGGTGGGTATAGCCTCTGCTCTCAGCCTAGTCTTGCCCTTTTTTGTCTTGACAAACTGGTCTGCATCAAAATGTGCCTGCGGAGTGACTTGAGGATACTTCACACACAGAACAACTCAGTTGTGTCTGCCCACATACATATTCCATAGTGGTTGAATACACAGTATTGGGAAACACTTTATACTTACTGGACATGTTATACTCATTACATACTGTATATACAATATGACCAAGAATGTGAGACAACTTTATAGAAATTCATATCACTGATGCCATTTGTCATACTTTGTTAAACTCACAAATAATAAAGTTCTATAACTTCAGTTGGGAACAAAGACCACACCTTATCTCCCCAAGGCAATTCCCCATCCAATAGGTGTGCTATATAGGTGTGTATAACCCTTTCTCCTGTCTGTTACTCCCTCTTTCAGCACAAGAACCAGAGGGGGATTCAATGGAGCCTGAATACCTGCACTGAGACCCTCACCCTGCACCCTGAGTCTCAACTCTCAGTGTTTTTCAAGCCTTTCCCTGTTTTTTGTATTAAACAAAACATTAAGCTTTCCCAATGGTGTGGTTTTCGTTTTGTGAAAAAGTGCAAATGCAGTGTTTGTATATAAATCACATATTTTTTTGCTGTTGGTTGTGAAATTGCTCCTGCTTCCTCCGCTCTGTGTCAGTGGGGAAGCTGTACATTCGTACTCCTTTCTCTGAGCGATTGGAGCATCCCCAGGCAGCACAGCAAACCATGGTGGCGACTAGGAGGCAGCACAGCAAACCATGGTGGTGAATAGGAGGCAGCACAGCAAACCAGGACAACAAGGAGGAAAAGGCACAGACAAACTGTATGATATGCTATTCAATGTTTATTGAATTCCATGTATTTGCAATGGATGTTCCTAAAGCAACACATTTAACATCATCATCATCATCATGCTGCTGCTGCTAGTCCTTTGATAGTCACCTGTCGGTCTCCTGTCCTTTCTGAAAGCCATAAAGATGACATTAGTCATTTAGATAATTTGTGTCCTCAATTACCATGGTTACTGAAACTACCATGAATTTAAGAAAATGGTAGACATTAATCTAATCTGAATTTTAAAGCATTACTTTAGATCCCCTCTCTCTAAATATATCAATAAACATTAGAAAGTGATGCTCCTGACTACCATACAAGTTTAAGAAGATAATATTGGTTTTAAAGAATTCAAAGCTATAAATAAACAGCAACAGGCTCTTTAACCAAGGCACTGTTAGCCTAACATGTAAACTCCTTGTTCACACTAATCCTAATATTATCACTTAATATTAGCAAATTCTATTTTATTTTTTAAAACATATTGATGTAAATACATACACATATCGATTTGTTGTATAAATATTGCAAATCAAAACCTTTATTCACTAATAATTACCAAAAATCGTAGTTCTATCTCCTGTTATCAATGCATTCCCATTGCCCGCCATGAACTTCCGGGGAACGATCCTCTTCTACATGAACCACGTGACGATAACCGTTTTTGGACTTCCGTTGTCGTAACTCTTCTATTATATGGCTCTGGTAGTAACTATACACCTTACATTCATAATTTCAGCGGGAGGGAGGGGGAGCGGCACTGAGGAACAGCAGAGTGGCCAGTGAGAGCTGTCATCTTCCCTTTACAAGCTTCAAACATGCCTGTAGCAAGTGAGATTGAATATAACAATCCAAAATAACAAAATATACACAGCTAGATCAGATTGCGTTTTAGATGCGACTTTAGAGTAGAGGGGAATTATTGAAACGGGATTTGTACAGTTTTCCGCGGCATCTGCTGCTGCGAAAATGTGGGGCAGGGCTGAAAAGTGGGGGGGCCAATGGCCCCCTGGCCCCCCCGCTTCCGGCGCCCTTGATAGAGGGTGTCGATTTCTCAATTGATCCACACTGTGAATATGAGGGGGAAATGTGTGTAATAAATGCTTTAGACAAAAATAAATATGAAGTTAACTGTAAGTGGCTCAGTTTTTTTAAATAAACAATACTATTACTGTATTTTAATATCTCACGTCTGAAAGTTTAATTTAAAAGAAGAGGACATATAAGTCCGGACCTGAACCCATGGCTTGTATCAAGTTGTGTGAGTAACTAAAGTGAACTTATTGTGAGCTAATTATCAATTGAAAATAAACTCATAATCAACTCAAATTCAAACTAGTCAGGTTTATTGTGTTCCCTTCTAACTTGTGTCTACATTTCTCTAGAAAGTACAAATGTAAAAAAAACACTTTTTGCCACTTCTACAAATGACTTATGACAGCAACTACAGTGTACTACTACAAAGTTCAAACATTTATTTCACCAAACAAAGGAGTTAGCTACACTACCAAATATCCAATATGGCGACCAGCAGCCCACGCTGTCCACTATGTCTAAGCCAATCACATCGCTAGCTTCCCTTGACGTCACACAGATCTCGCGAGCAGTTGCGATATTTTGCGAGACTTCGTGAGTTCAGTAATGGCCGCCATATCAGAAACCGACACAATGTTTTTCGTCTTTTCTCAGCGCAAATTTCTCGATCTATGGAAGGTTTTAGATGGTTTAGAACAAAAAGGAGAATATACGTAAGTGCTAGTTTTTTTGCGAGTCCAAGTACCGGTTCCCGACGTTCCGGTTTTAACCGGACTTGAACCGAAACTTTTTACAAGTCCAGTACCGGTTCGGCGTACCGGTACGCAGCACTACACACGGCCCAGACAGGTGCACAGGACCTACAATTTTCACACTTTTGTTAGCCCCGGTGCAGTGGACCCGAACACCCTGTATGTAATATAAATGTGTAGGGGGGGTGTACAGTGGGTGGTTATTGAAAATGTGTTCTGATATATGTTCTTCACAGAAAATGAGCCAAGGCCATTGAGTAATTTATTTTATTTTTTAACCATACAACCCTAACCATACAAGGGTTAAATAAGGGCTATAAAGTGTGTAAACTGTGTAGATAATTTACCTAAAAATAAAATTCTCAGATGATTTACAGACGTCTCTTTCCAAAAGCACTCAATGGGAAAAACATTTTTGGGTCCAATTAAGTTACAAACTGACACGGAAGCTGTAGTACAGCCGTTTGGCCACAAACATTTTAAAGCTAAAGTAGTGCAGCATGTTTGACTGATGCCGTCCGTCCTCCTCAGGAAAAACACAGGAACATGAGGCAGAGATTCAAATCAAATCAAATCAAATCTTATTTCTATAGCACATTTAAAAACGATTTTCGGTCGAGCCAAAGTGCTGCACATGCAGATAATAAATAACACATTCCTACCGATGTAAACAGAAGACAATAAATTACAACATCAAATATAAAAATCAAACACAGGGAAGTGTCATGAGTCGTGCTCTGCTCTGATTAGAAGGCCAGGGTGAAGAAGTGAGTTTTTAGTTTAGATTAAAAAAACACTAGGGTCTGGGCCGACCTCACATGGAGGGGCAGAGTGTTCCAGAGCCTAGGGCCAGCCGCCGCGAAGGCTCGGTGCCCTCTGGTTTTTAGCCTAGTTTTAGGCACTACCAGTAGCAGCTGGTCAGCAGACCTTAACGCTCTGGCTGGGGTGTAGCGCTGGAGGAGTTCAGCTATATAGGCCGGAGCCAGCCCATTTAGTGCTTTAAAAACAAATAAAAGGATTTTGAAATCAATTCGGAACAGAATTGGAAGCCAGAATTGAGACCAGAATTGGGGTGATGTGGTCACGCTTTTTGTGGCCAGTGAGGAGACGTGCCGCTGCATTCTGCACTAGCTGCAGGCGTTTAATTGAGGCCTGGTCCATACCCACGTATAGAGCGTTGCAATAATCGAGTCTCGAGGTCACAAAGGCGTTGATAACCCTCTCCAGGCCTTTAAAAGATAAAAAAGACTTGGTTTTGGCCAATACTCTTAATTTAAAAAAGCAGGATTTCACTACGCTGCTGACCTGCTTGTCGAATTTAAAAGTGTTAGTAAAAGTCACTCCAAGATTCATGACAGAGGGGAGGATGTTTGTTTTAAGAGGACCCAGAATGTCAACAGAAGAGGCTGGAGGTTGGGGTCCAAAAAAGATGACCTCAGTCTTGCTCTCGTTAAGGTTAAGAAAATTTCTGCTCAGCCAGGACTTCATTTCTGTCAGGCAATCCATCAACTGCTGTAGTGAGTGTTTGTCATTTCCTTTCAGAGGCAGATAAATCTGAACATCGTCAGCGTAGCAGTGGAAGAGAATGTTACGTTTTGTGAGGATTGAGCCTAGGGGCAGTATATACAATAAAAATAGGATGGGGCCCAGGATAGAGCCTTGGGGAACCCCACAAGTAAGAGGGGCCTTTGCAGAGGAGAAGGCACCTAGCTGCACTGAAAAACTGCGGTCTGTCAGGTAGGACCTGAACCATGCAAGGGCAGAGCCTGTGATGCCAGCGGACTGTTCAAGCCGTGACAACAGGATGCTATGGTCCACAGTGTCGAAGGCAGCTGTTAGGTCTAATAGCACCAGGACAGCTGGGCTACCTGAGTCGGCGGCTAGGAGCAGATCGTTAAAAACTCTTAAAAGGGCTGTTTCAGTGCTGTGCATTGGGTTGAAGCCAGACTGAAACTTTTCATGGATTCCATGTGAGATTAAAAAAGACTGCTGCTGGGCGTAGACTACTCGCTCCAGGGCTTTGAATAACAAAGGTAGCTGGGAGATGGGCCTAAAATTTGCGGGAATTGAGGGGTCGAGATTTTTCTTTTTTAGCAGTGGCTTGACCACAGCATGTTTGAAGGCAGCTGGGACGCAACCTGAGGTAAGAGAGGTGTTTATGAGTAATACAATTCTTGCTCCAACTGAATCAAAAACATCTCTGAGAAGGCGAGAGGGAATGCTGTCTGAGGTGCAGTTTGTCGGCCGCAGGTGCTTGACAACATCCGAGAGAGAAGAGAGGGATACAGGCTCAAAGTGGTCGAGGACAGCAGGGCACAGAAAAGGAGCAGAATCTGGGGTAGCACTAGTGTGGGCTAGCCTAAGGGCAGATACTTTTTCATTAAAAAATGTAAGAAACCTATCACAGAGAGTAGTTGATGGCACAACCAAAGAAGCATCACAGGGATTTATGATCGAGTTGATGACCTTAAAAAGAACCTGAGGTTTCTGGCTGTTTTTAGAGATTAACAGAGAAATGTGCTCTGTTTTGGCTGCTTTGACTGCCGTCTGGTAGTCGGAAAGACAAGCACGAAGGATTTCTAGGGAGACATGGAGTTTATCCTTTTTCCATTTTCTCTCTGCACGCCTGCAAGCGTGTCTGAGAGCACGAGTACAGTCATTGAGCCACGGCTCTGAGAGTACTTTGGTGCGTCTAAGCGTAAAAGGAGCAACAGAGTCCAGTATCAGGGTACATGTCGAGTCAAACATGGAGAGAAGCTCATCAGCACTAAAAGCACAGTTCATCTCTAATGTACAGATCGGAGAAACATTAAAAACATCAGAAAACTGTGAGGCAGTCAAGGGGTTAATCAAACGCAGACGGCGCGCAGGGGCTCGCGACTCGACCCCTGCGGAAGGGATCGAGGTTGTAAACAGAACCGGAAAATGGTCTGAGATATGTGTTGCTGCACAGATTTCATCCACAGATACAGACAGTCCGAACGATAAAACTAAATCTAAAATGTGTCCTTTTTCGTGTGTTGGGCCAGCCACGGACTGAGTGAGACCAAAAGAATCAAGGAGATTTAAAAAGTCCCTAACCAGAGGTTTGGACTCGCAACACACATGGATATTAAAATCTCCGGAAATCAAGACACGATCATATTTCACCATGATCCCGGACAGAAAGTCAGAAAAGTCATTTATAAAATCCTTATTGCACTTTGGCGGACGATACACGACTGCACAGAGTATAGGTGAGGCCGGGTTCAGTTCAAAGAGCTGCAACTCAAAGCTAGCATAGCTAGTTACAGGGTGAAGCAATCGGCATTGGAGGCTAGCTCTAAACACTGATGCAATGCCCCCACCGAGGCCGGTGGTACGGGGGGAGCTGAAGAATGTACAGTCAGGAGGAAGAAGTTCAGAGAACGGTGTATACTCGTCTCTCCATCAGAAACATAAAATCCAGTTCACAGGGCTGTTAGCAAGTTATTGTAAAATATTTACAGTCCTTCACTACAGCGTCATCCAGTTTGTTTAGGTATGTTCAGTAGCCAATAGCTGGCATAGCATAAACCACTAACTTGCTTGCTAGTTAAGTTAGCCAAACCTTAAACTTCCAAACGATTCACCTTATGCTTCGCGCGCTCTATGAAGCTTCAACATTTCCATATTATGTGTTGGTTCTCTGAGTTAAAGCATGATTGCTATTACTTTGCACAGCGACAGCAGCTTTATCAACCTTAACTTGCAAAATAAACAGTTTTTATGCTTTTAAAAGAACTTTTAAGTTGTATCCATTTTTCAGGCAAGAAGCTTATTATTTGACTTATCAATGTGTGATTTCTTATTATTATATTTGAGAATTGACAGCGATGTTGGGAGCTGTGGGGACTCAAGTACCAGAGTAGTGGATAGACATGCTTTATAAATGCAGTCTGTTTTATACAATTTTATAAAACAAGGTCTGGTATGTTCGTTTTAAAGTCTAAATTGCTTGTCATTACGTACTGTGCATGCAGATATATAGACATACTGACACACAGTCACACAATTACTAGACCCTTTTATATACCACATCAATACAACTTGCCATTTAAAAGTTCAATACTAAGTGAAGTAGTTGAAAGCCTTTATATTATTGGCTCATTCTCTCTCTGGTTTCTTTATGACCTCTCTGTTTTCTCTTTTGCAGACATGGCTGAGTGTAATATGCGACCTACTGTATATGATTATGCTATTGTTTTGTTTGCAAGAAAACAATTAAATAGCATGAAGAAAGAAAAGAGTGATTTGTTATTTATCTGTCCAAACAAGTGTGCACCTAATTTATGATCTGTGTTTATTTGTGGGGAACTTTTTGTAATCCTCCACTCTTATCTTGTTGAAAATCTGGATCTCTCACACCAAAGTCTGTCTCGGGCTCTGTTTGACTTTTTCTTTCTCCCTCTCATTATCTGCCATCCCCCAAGAACACTCAGCATCAGCCCAGAGAACTTTCACCAGTTATATCGCACCATGGGACACTATAATGTTGACAATTGTGACACTTCTTGCACAGATGTGACAATGAGACAGCAAGTTCCTGACATTAAAGCAGAGCTGTTACTTAATGAATCTAACACTGTTTAATATTGGGAAGAGCTCTCTCTGACCTTGTTAAAAAGAAGGTGGTTTAAAGTCTTCCCATGAAAAACACACCTTATCCTTCAAGCATTTGATGGAACAAAAGCAACTCTCTCTGTAATGTCAAGGTTGTGAATTAGGATATATCACCAGATACAGTTTTAGAAAGTTTTCTGTCAGCTTTGCAGTAATGAACTGTCTTCACCAACACTGTTCCTGGCATGCTGTCACTTCCTTTCGAATTATACTAATTATGAGTAGCTTGTCACAAGTTATCGCTAGTGTTCTTGCAGGCATTAGCCTCCCAGGCACAAGGACAGGATGCATTAGATACTGGGTATTTCATAAGTTTTGAAATGTTTTGGTCTTAACTAGGGCTGTCAAACGATTAAACATTTTAATCAGATTAATCACAGCTTAAAAATTAATTAATCATGATTAATCACCATTCGAACTATGTCCAAAATATGTCATTTCTTTATGTATATTGTTGTGGGAATGGAAAGATAAATGAAAGAAGGCGGATATATCCATTTAACATACAGTATCTATGTTTATTATAACATTTTTCTGCTTGTCAAAATGAAAGACAGCCCACACACCTATCAATCATCAAACCATGGGGTCTTAATTCATTACGTGTTGATTTCTATCAACGGGGGAGTACTTCAGGAAAGTCGACGGGGGGGGGCGGCTAGTGGAGTACTTCGTGACCACAGAGTGTGAACGTTGTGATCAGCTGTTTTAGCGCAGTTCTCCAGTGAAGGGGGGGAGTCTCCCTCCGCAGCCGGTTGGCGTAGTTTTGGCACAATTCCGTTGTACAGACCGACGTTAACAGCAGCCCTGACTGTGCGTTAAATATTTACCGCCGTTAACGCGATAATTTTGACAGCATTAGTCTTAACCAAAATATTAGAAAATAAACTTGGAAGAACCAGATTCCATTGCAACCGTTTCAAGCAGATGTTGATATATTTCAGTCTAGATCAGGGGTGCCCAACCAGTCGATCGCGATCGACCGGTCGATCGCGGGGAGATTCCCAGTCGATCGCGAGATGTGTCTAAAAATAGAACAACAACATTCTGTTTTATCCTATGGTTTTATCGTTAATGTCCTATAACATAATCTTCCTGTGCCAGAATAATGCACTTGAATGCATCAAAGCTTTGTGATTGGCCGGCGTGACCCCATGTGTCGGGGAGTGGCTAGTGGGCAGTGGGCACTAGTTCACACACAAGACCGCAATTACGACAGAAGCAAAAAAACCCAAAATATATAATTTTCACTCCGAGTGGGAGGATGATTATTTTTGTATCTATTCCAATTCAAAGTCCATCTGTGTCATCTGCAATGCGAGTGTGGCTTTATCGAAGAAGGGTAATTTAGGAGCGGCATTTCAAAACAGTGCACAAACGCTACGAGACGGAAAAGGGGAGGGGCCTGAAAGGACAGCTAAATGCACAGCAGTACATTTTCACCAGGCCCAACAACAAGAGCATGGCTGCTCCATAGCATCTTATCCATGATCTTATCGCTTCTTGGGGATAGTAAAAATAACAGTAGCATTTCAACAGGTTTTTGATATAATAAAAACTCAAGTTAGATACCGTTATTAATCAGCTGTAAGTTTTAGTTTGTTTGAACTTATTCATTATAATTATTGTACAAAATGGTATAAGAATGCAAACATTCAGATATGTTCTGTTTAAATTGATTATAGTCTATTATCAATTCAGGTTAAGAAACTAGTGTTGCTTGCATCCTATTTTAAAAGGATCTAAAATCTACTAAAATGCAACAAAAAAACGGTTTGATTCCATTAATTTTGTCTTTTTTATTGCACTTTGGCAGCAGATTCCTGTGTAGCTTCAGATCTGAGTTGTCTTATTAGTAAGCCTAATTTATACTTTTGTAGCAACACTATTTTTATATAATGGCAAAGAAAGGGTTAAGAGTATTTTCTTTTTTTCCTGTGTCATATGTGGCAGCACTGTTCAATGTTTCTTGAAAACATGACCCACTGTAGTATGTGACGTGTGAATAAACTCCAACTCTGTATCAACAACACTGTTGTGTAACTTCAGTTAAATACTTGTATGTGTGTAGATTAGAAAAAGGTCAGATAAAGGATCTGCAGTATTTTATGAGGTATTAATCGTACAAAGGTCAGTTTTATACAAGTAGAAGTGTGAATTTACCTGGTAGTAGGCTGTCAGTAATGGCTACGCCTCTCTATTTGGACTGGTAGATCTCGGCAGACTGGCAACTTTAAAAGTAGCTCTCGGTTCAAAAAAGGTTGGGCACCCTTGGTCTAGATCAAACCAAAAAAAACTGTGGGAAAAGAAAGATGGCGCCTATGTTGGCTCGCCGCTCCCTCAGCTCTCTGCCTTTAGCTATCCTGCTTTTGTTTGATGTATGTCAGAATGTCTCTGATCGCCAAGCTCTCCTCCACCTCAGACCCTCATTGGAGTTTATATTGCTGCCCAAACCTACATCTGGCAACCATAAATCGACTTTCCCCCCCCCCCTCTACTGTCGGATATTCCCACCTACCTGCGCCGGTTGCCCTATATCCCACCTCGCCCAAAGCGCTTTAGAAGACGGGGAAAGTGTGGTGGTGCGCTGGTCCATCTACAGGGTTCTTACACCTTTTCCAAAGTCAAATTCAAGCACTTTTCAAGCATTTTCAAGGTGCAGTTTCAAGCTTTTCAAGCATCTTACAGCTGTTTATATATTATATATACATACCTATACTCAAATGATTATTTCCCTACCTCACATTAAATCAGATGTTCTTTATGCTATAAACAACCAAGGACTTGGACAACCAAGGACTGTTGACCTCTGGGTGAGTGCTGCTTCCTACCTTCACGGGACTAACAATGGCTAATCCCAAACTGTACTGCTTTTTCCTTGCGTTATTTACCGCCACCAGTGGCGGCCGGCCCATAGGGGCGCCGCCCCCCCTCTTCCCACATGTTTGATTGTCATTCAAAATTAAAAATAAATGAAAAAATATATATTTTTTTTTTTTTAATGAACAAGGTAAATATTATATAGTTGGTATCATTATAATGTATAATCTACAATAACATCTCGTTTAAAATGGTGTTACGATGTCCAAAGTTACTGATAAGTCACTGGTTTCCTGCCTGGCCGCAGCGTGTATCATTACCCTCTCTCGTCTGGGCGTTAAGAAATGAGCCCTCAGCCAGTGCAGCAGCAGCCAACACATTGCTGACTGTTGCTATCTGTAAATTATGTTTCGGCGGCATAGTTTACAACAACACGTTCTCACTCCCAACCCGTCACATGTTGACGGTCGGTCAGGGCCCCTCCCCGTCACTCTATTACTCACAGGGTACCCCTTGAGAGTCCGTTTTCAAGGGCAGGGCGTCCCATAGACCTTCATAGACCTCCCATAGCGTTGATAATAGACGCCATGAGAACGCTCCCCGGCAAATGCTCTACCCCGACGGTTGGTTGTTATTGTCAATATTAATATAATAATTATTTATTTTTTAAAAGTCACACTCGATTTCGCCGATTTTCTTGTTGCCCCAGCTGGTTGACACCTCACTTAGCAGAAACAAAGGCTACATTAATGTATTACATCGATGTTAATCCATGTGTGTGGTTGTGCCTCAACTACAACCCTAATTATATTTAAAAACATTTTAGAAGGCCTCACGAAATAGTTTAATGTAAATTCAAATGTAAATGTAAAGGGATGTGTGTAATGTGATGATTGACATTATTCACCCACGGATCTATGGGTTGGGGTATTGTTCCGCACGGACATTTTAGTTAATAATAATAATAATAATAATAACTTTTATTTCGAGGCGCCTTTCAGGACACCCAAGGTCGCCTTACAGTGCATTTAAAAGTTAAAACAGCTAAAACAAAAACGGAACACAATTTAAATTTAAGTTAAACGGACTTCCTGTTGATGTGAAATTCGAACAATTTAAAAAAAAAAATAATAATACTTTATTCCGAGTTTGCTTGCTTTTCTCTTTGGAGGTCATCACATAACTGCATTGTAATACACTGTTCGGCTGCATTAAATATTACATATCTGCCGTAGTTCGCTATTTATAGAGCCCTGATGAGAAGACTTCTGGACAAATAGGAAGAACTGCTGCCGAAACTGAATATGTGACACAATATACGTAAGTCTTCTTGCAGTATCAATACTAATTCGGCAGACTTTTATATTTGATTCAATCGGTATATTGGTATATTTACACCAAAGCGGTGCACAGCTGATAGAAATGGACACCTGGTGGTTAAAGCACGTTATTGAAATGTATTATTTTTATTATTAGATATTAATAGGAGACACAGACAGACAAACTAATAAGGTTTTATTTAAACATTAAATAATACTTTAGGTTAAGGTCTTATTTTGAATAAGAAAAAAGCCTTGGGGGTATAAATATTAAGCCTGACAAAGTACTAATATATTGCTTTCCTGCAATGTTAACTACTGTATGTTTAAGCACTTATTTTAACTGATATTATACATATGTATTATACTCTTATAAGATGTATGTAGATAAAATAAGAAATGCAGTTTAATGGTGGAGGTATACACACATATTGATAGATGTCTTGTCTTGCACTGTTGAGGAACCTGCGACCCAAGTTTTTAATCTCCGACCTTGTCAGGTATTGAACATTCAATAAATAAAGAACACAGAATTATTAAATATAAAACACAGAATTTGTGTGATTATACTAAATTATTTACAAATAAACACCACTGCATATTTACAACTGTTACACATGCTGATGTAACGCAAATGTTTTCAACTTGGGATCAATAAAGTATATCTTATCTTAAGATGATCGATGGCTGCCATATTTGCCTCTGAACCTTGACAAGTGCATGTTTCAGGCTTATCAATTAACAACAGGAGGGGTCACAGAAATAAGACCAGCTGTTAAATAAAGCTCTTCTGACCTTAGCTGTCATGTGGGTATATATATTAATGCTGCCCATTATGGGCACAAGCAATTTTCACCCATTTATTAATTATATGTTTTATATTTGAGTGTTTCCTATCCCCTAAACCTCCAGGGATGTTTAATACTGGCAACTTCTTATTATGGGAAATACGGAAACGTCTTTTAAAACTACAATTCCCAGTAGAAACGTGCAATAGAACATGTTGCGAAACACACAATAGCCAGCATGTGTAGTTCTGGGGACGGGGTGGATCCGTTCAAATCCAGTTTTGGACAGTCTGCCGTGGTTCCATCCCATTTCAAAGTGCTGTTCAACGCTCGGCGTAACCCTCGGCGCACACTAAAACATCCAATCACAGAGCTTGAGGACTATCACGGGGTTTGTCAAGCGAAGCGGAGAGAATACTTACTTCCGGGTGTAAAATTCTCTAAAGCAACTTCTATGAGCTGCTCCGACCCTCGGTCCTGACGGACTCCAACTTGTGTTTATTAATCAAACAAATAAATAAACACAAGGATAATTATGTGTTATTGTTGAGTAAATAACAGTGTGTGGTTTAGAAAATAATACAAAATTAGAAGGAAAAAACGATGAAACAATACAGATTTCAGTATTCTGAGCCCCTACTCTCCCCATAACTGACGGCAACAAAAGTCCTACATTATTCAATTAAAATAAAGAAGTAAAACAATAAGTGTGGCTTGATATTGAGTAAGAAAAAGGTTGATAAACGCTGTGAGAATGGATCTGCAGAGAGCATTTCGCCACGATCCCAACTCTATTACCAACGTTCAGGGAGCTCTATGCAAGTCAATGGGATGCCCTGACCGTGGAAAGCTGACTCTCAAGGGGTACCCTGTCTATAATAGAGTGACGGGGAGGGGCCCTGACCGACCGTCAACATGTGACGGGTTGGGAGTGAGAACGTATTGCTGTAAACAAGTGGTCACCAACCTTTTTAAGCCCAAGATCACCGACCTCGGCCTAGGTGAAAGGCGAGATCTACCTATTGCAGAATTGAGTGAAAAAGACGGCCCAGACAGTGCTTCCAATTTGAGGCCTTTTATATAGGCTAATTGCATCTGAATTACTGTTACAATGAAGGCTCCATATCTACGCTGACCGCCTCGCTTACTCCCTGACTCTCTGCCTGTCCCTGACTCACCTTCTGCCCGCTGTCCTCCGGTGCGTTAAACTGCTCGGTTGGTATTCCTCAGATCCAGTGGAATCTCCAATAAAGTTTATTACCAATTCTCCTTGGTTTCTCGAGTGCTGCATTTGGGTTCTCCTTAAGATTGTGACAGAACAATCTGGCCAGAACATGGACCCAGCGCACTCCTCTTCACCTAGAGACCGTTTCAAGAGAGTTGAGGACGCTCTCCAGAGGCAGGAAGCCTCGATAGCCGCCCTGGCCACCGAGGCTCATCATGCTAACTCTTCACATGACCAGACGCTAACCTATTTAGCTGCACAGCTACAGCAGCTAACGGCTACTGTGCAGCAGCTAGTGGCAGGAGTGGCCGCTCCAGCGCCTCTTCCTATGCCGTCGACACCAGCTTCTGCATCACCTCTGATGGGATTTACCCCGGAGCGCTACGCCGGGGAACCGGAGGGCTGCAGCCCGTTTCTTACGAACTGTTCTATCCTGTTTGCGCTGCAGCCACACACTTTCGCTTCTGAAGCTGCTCGTGTGGCGTTCACGGTCAATCATTTGACTGGGAAAGCCCGACTGTGGGGCACAGCTGAATGGGAGCAACAAACACCCGCCTGCTCTTCGTTCCCCGCTTTTTCTGCGGAGCTGCGCAAGGTGTTTGGACCCGTGTCTGTGGGTCCAGACGCTGCAGGAGGACTACTGAACCTGAGCCAGGGTAATGGATCTGTGGTGGATTATGCCATTGAGTTTCGCACCCGGAGCCGCCTCAGCAACTGGAATTCTGCAGCCCAGTGTGACGCCTATCTGCGTGGTTTGGCGGATTACATTAAAGATGATGTCAGTTCAGCCACCAAGCTGTCCCCATTTCAGTGGGCTTACGGGTTTCAACCCCCTCTGTTTCCAGCCCTGGAGAGGGAGGTGACCTGTCTGTCCGTCCAGGCTTTCATCCGTCGTTGTCGACGGACCTGGAATCAAGCCCGGAGAACTCTCGTTTGTTCGGCCAACCGGTACGCCTCCTCTGCCTACCGCCGACGTTCCAAAGCACCGGTCTACCAGGTGGGCCAAAAGGTATGGCTTTCCTCCCGGGATATTCCTTTACGGGTGGATTCGAAGAAGCTTGCACCTAGATTCATTGGACCTTTTGCGATTGTCAGGATAATCAATCCCGCAGCAGTAAGGCTAAGACTGCCTCGGACTCTGCGGATCCATCTCACCTTCCACGTTTCCAGGATCAAACCTGTGCGAGAGAGTGCCTTGGTTCCTGCGGTCCCTCCCCCACCACCGCCCCGGATGATTGACGGCGGGCCTACGTACACTCTCCGACGACTTCTTCGTTCCCGTCGCAGAGGAAGAGGAGTCCAGTACCTGGTGGACTGGAAGGGTTACGGCCCTGAGGAGAGGGCTTGGGTTCCAGCTCGTCATGTGTTGGACCCCCGGCTCATCAGGGAGTTCCATCGGCGTAATCCCGAGCAACCGTCTAAAACCGTCACGTCGACGGGCAGAGACACAGGGAGAGTCTCTCCTCTTACCGGCTCTTCAGAGGAGGACAGCGAGGGGCCGGCTTCTGATGAGGACGCAGATTCCAACAGGGGGCAGGAGAGGGAGGCCGAAATAACTTTTTCAGATGAGTATTAATCCCACCTCCCACCCTCCTCTGTAGATTAGCATTTAGGGACGTCAGGAGCCGTCCATTAAGGGGGGGGTTCTGTCATAGTCTGCTCCATCATTCACCAGTAGTTTTCCATTCACCTGTCTCACCTGTTTTCCACACCCACTTGTTAGCTCACTCTCTTTCTCTTCTGCACCCATTAGCTTCTGCCAGTATTTAAACCCGCACCTTACACACACTCTTTGCCAGATTGTACTTTGCCTCATGCTTGTCTTTCCCGCGTTTGAAACTAGATTGCCTACCCGGTTCCGACCCTGCCTGTCCTCGATCTGCCTGCTCTGCCTGTTCCCTGATCCTGCCTGTCCCTCGAATATCCTGTCTGGCCTGTTATTCGACCCTGCCTGTATCTACGCTGACTGCCTCGCTTACTCCCTGACTCTCTGCCTGTCCCTGACTCACCTTCTGCCCGCTGTCCTCCGGTGCGTTAAACTGCTCGGTTGGTATTCCTCAGATCCAGTGGAATCTCCAATAAAGTTTATTACCAATTCTCCTTGGTTTCTCGAGTGCTGCATTTGGGTTCTCCTTAAGATTGTGACAGAAAGCATCAATCTGGTGCACTTTGAGAGCAACATGAAGAGATCTATGGATACCTCTCTCAGCACCCATATGAAACAGAACTGTAAACAGATTTTCTTTTTCTTTATGGATATTTTACAAATCACTCCTCTTGTTTTACTGCCATATAGTATTTCATACCTGTTTTTCATTTATTCTCTTATAACTATAATGATAATGCCGCGGAAATAATCTTTTGAATAATTTGTGACAAAACCGTTCTAAACACTCAGAGTCCTTTAGCTCACCTGAGCCCCTCAGTCTGACAGGGGAGGACTCTTCTCCAGCTTGTTGTGGAAACAGCTCCTTATGTCCGTTAGTGCAGCTAGCTAACCAGATGCTGGAGACTCCGGGTGCTAGTGGATCGCCGGAGCTGTAGACTAACATTTACATGCTTATTGTAGTTGTAAGTGCAATGCCTGTAGCACAATGGAGCATATGTGTGGACTGGACCTGTATTTTACAGGAAAGGAGTGAGCAGAGGGTCGAGTTGTCGATTCTTGTTCAGTTTTCTTCCTCACCCTCTCAGACTTTTAGTTGCGCACGCTACTAAAGAGACGCGCTACCATGGAAACCAAACAATGGTGTATAGTTGTATTAAAGTCTGAGTGGAAACAGTCGTGAGTAAATCTGATTTTGTCAGAAATCGGGAGAAATGTGGGAGAAATATGACCCCGGGAGGAAACCGGGAGAGGGCAATGAAATCGGGGGTGTCTCCCGCGAAAATCGGGAGGGTTGGCAAGTAACACACACACACACACACACACACACACACACACACACACACACACACACACACACACACACACACACACACACACACACACACACACACACACACACACACCACACACACACACACACACACACACACACACACACACACACACACACACACACACACACACACACACACACACACACACACACACACACACACACACAGTTCGTATTTAGTCTCCTGATTTTAAATGGGAATTAAATCATTTGAGTGTTCCCAAAGCACCAGTGTTCTGCAGTTTGTGTGGGCCTACTGTACTGTTGCAGTTTATACTGTATAACTATGTCCAGGACAAGGTATTTGGAAGTTTTGGAAGATTCATAGCCAACCACACTAAAGATTATGGATTATCTCATATTTTTAAGCCTCAATTTGTCCTCCCCCCCTCTAACGTCACTAGAAGTCATAATTTAAGGGGTAATTTCTCAAAATGTTCTTCCGGGGGAGCATCCACCCGGACCCCCCTAGTATGGTTTGGTCTACATTTCCATAGCCCCACCAAACATATTTTCCACCAGCCGCCACCCTACCCCCTCCTGCGCATAACAAATGTGAACCGCCACTACTATCATGTGTGATTATGAGGTCTCTACACAAGATGATTACGCTACCTTCCACTGTCAATGTGCGCACAAAACAAACTAGGCATTGTGACTCACTGCTAGCTCTTGGCCGTGCTCCGATTGTATTACTACTGATGATATCGGGCAATGTTGCATGTTCATCCTGGACCTTCTTGTATGTAGCCCTAGTTCTGACCTGTCAATCTTTGTCACAATGATCTGAGTTTCCCTGACTTCTGCTCTCGTAAAGCTTTAGGTTTTCTACATGTAAATGCTAGAAGCATGTCGAATGTCGAATCAATAGATTATATTTTGTGACTATAACACAAAATGCCGTGAGCTAACGTTAATTAATGTTAAGGCTTGGGTTAGCTTGTAAGCAAGTGGTAGCTACATCTGTGCTAACGATGCTAATCGTAGCCTCCAAGTTAAAAAGTAATAGAGAAGTGTTAATCATTAAGTGGGATAATACTGTAGAACAAACTTTTTAGGGTCATAAGGTCATCCTTGTAAGTTAGAGATATTTTATTAGGTAGGTAACTTTATGCATTGATAAGGTTAATTTAAATTTGCTATGATCGATTATGTAGACAAGCTAACGTCAAAGTAGTGTTGAAGAGCGGCCTAGTGTAGGTGAAATCAACCTCACAATAAGATGTGTGTATATTACAAATATTAATGTCATATTTCAAGATGATTACTTAGATATTACAATATGGTTGGTTGAGCTGGAGTTCATTATTGAGCTTACATGTTAACATCACAGCCATATCTGAAGAACGAAGAGAATACATTTGATTTTTTTTAAATCAATATGGACCATTACTGTATAATTATCCTTAAATGATGCAATGCACCTAATAAACAAGTATGGCATTTTGAAACATGATGTGAAACCATTTTTACTGTAATTTGTGTGCATTTTGTTGTTAACTAAGATGATGTTATGATTAGTCTTTTGTTAGAATGCACGTGGATGCTTTGGACATACCTGAAGAAGTAAGAATGATGGGAGTTAAAGACAAAAGGCGGAGACTAGTGTTGAAACTAGTGGAGAAACGATCAAGATGCCACCTTGTCCCTCTGATTAGACGGCATGTTAAGTCGGGAAGTAGCATTATAAGTGATGAGTGGAGGGTATACAGGAGAGTGCTGAGTAACATGGAGTACAACCACTACACCATAAACCACAGCAGGTGGTTTGTGAACCCCCAGACTGGCAGTCATACCCAACATAATTAAAGAGCTTGGTCGACCGTCAAAGGACATGTCCGTAGACTGAGAGGAAACCGTACAGAGAGTTTGTTGGAGGAACACCTCAAGGTTCTTGAATGGTCATCTTGGCTTGGCTCTGCTCACCCTGATGGACTGCTTGGACGCTAGTTCAAGGATATACACAAAGCCTTTCCAGTCTGAGTACCATTATTTCTTACCAAGTCTTTCATTTATGTCTGAGAAAAGCTTTTATGTTTAAATATGTGTATCAGTCATACTAAACAGTCATTACTTTGAGTCCTACTTTTCTTCATGTGTGAATAAAATGTTTTGCTTGGCTCTTTTGCATCTTACTTTGCATTTCATGTGAAAAATGTGTATTAGGTAAGCATGAATGTTATAACTCATTCATAAATGGACATGTGTATTCAACTTTAAAAAACGCACCCTTTCAGTAGTTATAAATGTTAGGGACTCATCAATAGATGGTGATGTGTTTCACACTTTACAATAAGGCTCCCTCTTACCAATGATAGATGGTAGTAACTCATTAATAGGGATGGGTATTGTTTGAAATGTATCGATTCCGGTTCTTATCGATTCCTCGTTTAGATTCCAAAATTGTAAAAGAAAGAGGTCAAACGTTTAGATAACAAACATATCTTTAATTTTTTAAGCTTTAACTGACTTTTTTACAAATAAAAACCGCGTTTAGGAACCGTTAAGCAGAACCGAAATTGTGTATTTTGTATGCGTACCCGGTACCCGGCATTTTCTTATCGGTTCTCATCTGGAACCGAGTTTCGGTTCCCAACCCTACTCATTAATAAATGGGAATGTGTTTTACACTTTGCAATAAGGCTCCCTTTTGGCAGTTATACATGTTAGTAACTCATTCATAAATAGTCATAAGAGATGCCAAGAAACATCAAGATGGAAGGGGGGAATCAACTCAGTGAACAGCAGATACCAAGGATGCTGGCTGATGAAGAAGATGAAGTAAGCTAAGTAGCCAAAATAAAGCTTAGCAGTACAGATACATGTGGGCTCACTATTTGGCAAGCAACCGGTCACCGTTGCCCTGTTTATCTCATGTCTTATAACATCTTATTAATGATTTATAAAGTGTTCACAACCTAATTAATAAATGAATTACAAACTATTCGGCCGACATACTGCACCTCAGACAGCATTCACTCTCGCCTTCTCAGAGATGTATTTGAATCAGTTTGAGCAAGTATTTAATTACTAATAAACACCTCTCTTAGCTCAGGATGCGTCCCAGCTGCCTTTAAACATGTCGTGGTGCAGCAAAAAAAATCTCAACCCCTCCATTCTCGCAAATTTTAGGCCCATCTCATCTTTTTTATCTAAAGTCCTGGAGCGAGTAGTCTATTTCCAGCTGCAGTCGTTCTTAACCACGCATCGCATTCACGAAAAGTTTCAGTCTGGCTTCAAACCTATGCACAGTACTGAAACAGCCCTTTTAAGAGTTTTTAATGATCTGCTCCTAGCCGCCAACTCAGGTAGCCCTGCTGTCCTGGTGCTGTTAGATCTGACAGCTGCCTTCGACACTGTGGACCATAGCATCCTGTTGTTGCGGCTTGAACAGTCCGCAGGCATCACAGGCTCTGCCTTTGCATGGTTCAGGTCCTATTTGACAGACCGTAACTTCTCAGTGCAGCTAGGTGCTTTCTCCTCTACTAAAGCCCCTCTTACCTGTGGGGTTCCCCAAGGCTCTATCCTGGGCCCCATCCTCTTTCTACTGTACATACTGCCCCTAGGCTCAATTCTCACTAAACACAACATTCCCTTCCACTGTTATGCCGATGATGTACAGATCTATCTGCCTCTCAATTAAAATGTAAATAACTCATTACAGCCGTTGATGGACTGCTTGATAGAGATAACATCCTGGCTGAGCAAAAATGTCCTTAACCTCAACGAGAGCAAGACAGAGGTAATCTTTTTTGGACACCAACCTCCAGCCTCTCCGGTTGATATTCTGGGCTCTCTCAATAAAAACATCCTCCCCTCTGTTATGAACCTTGGAGTGACCTTCAATAGAGCTTTTAAATTCGATAAGCAGGTCAGCTCCATAGTCAAAACCTGCTTTTTTTAAATAAGACTATTGGCCAAGACCAAGTCGTTTTTATCTTTTAAAAGACCTATAAAGGGTTATTAATGCCTTTGTTACCTCGAGACTGGATAACTGCAACGTTCTGTATGTGGTTATGGACCAGGCCTCAATTAAACGCCTCCAGCTAGTCCAGAACGCAGCTGAGCGTCTTCTGACTGGACACAAAAAACGTGACCACATCACCCCAATACTGGCCTCATTACACTGGCTTCCAATTCGGTTCCGAATTGATTTTAAACTCCTTTTATTTATTTCCAAAGCCCTAAATGGGCTGGCTCCGGCTTATATACGCTCACGCTGGAGGTTTTCCCTTGAGCGAGGGCAGACCCCGTGCCGGCCACGGCCCTCACGTTTCAAACTGTCTGAAATGAGGTGCTACATCTGTATGAGCTCCCAAATTCGGCCTGGAACCTCCAGGAATTGTGGGCTATAGTGTTAAAACGCCTGATTAATATGTTAGTAATGCTGGCAGCAGGTTCACTGCTTTTAGCAGGGTCTCACACTCACAGGCAAAGGCAAAAGGCAAACAGGTTTTTTCACACTTCCAGGAGACAGACCGCGAAAACCACCTCTCTGTGGCCCTTCACAGAGCCCCAAAGGACGGACTAAGCAGCTCCAGCATGTCTCCCTAACATGCGCACTTCCATAACCTCGCACACCGTGAGACCCCGGGCCCCCCACGGACTAAACCCAGATGTTCACACCCTACAGAACCTCATGCCCTTGGAAACCCTAAAAGGGGGGTGGATTTTGCGGTGCTTTACCGTCCGCCCATCAGCATCCATATTCGGCCTTCTTTACAGCACCCCCCCTGTGCTGGAGGTTCACACTTTAACTGGCAAAGCTGTGTACCCAAACTCAAGCACTCTCACTCTGACTAAACACAAAAGGACATCCGAGTAAGACCTTAGTGCCCCTGGTACTCCATGTCGTTAAATGAGCTCAGTAGTTTACTGGACAACATCACATGAGTAAATGAGCTCCGTATTGCCCTGCAATATCACATTTGGTGTATTTCCAAAAAGCTATGAAAATACACCTATCTCCGTCATGTCCTGTAAAATATCCTTCTTTGTTTATTTCCATCATTCAGGCAAATACACATATATTTGTCCGCTCCAGGAGCTTCAAAGTGCAGACTCCTGAGCTCCGTCATGTCCTGCAAAATATAATTCTTCCGACCGCCAAGCACCGGCACGTGGACCCGGGGAGGAGGCCCTCCGATGGCCGGTCAAATTTGCTGATAGCACGGCTGACGGCTGGACACTAGCCGTAGAGGAACACCAGGGCAGGACCAGGCAGTTCCCTCTTTGCAGACAAGCATATATGGTTGTTAAGCAGGATCAAACAGGTAGCCTGTGATGAAGTAGGGTCGACCCTATATCATGTGAGCCGTGGTCCCCGAGGGAACTGGTGCCCGGAGCAAGGCCAATTGCTGAATGCCGCAGCCGACTAAGGCCGCTATGCAACAGTGGAGGATTAGAGAAACTGATGTTTGCCTGGCACTCTGCGGCGAAGTGGGGAGGTGGAACTTCCACCCCGCTGCGGAACCCGTGGAGGGACCCCTCCGATGGCGGGTCGCGTTTGCCATTCGATCAGTGAGGTCAGAGGAGAAGAACCCGCAGTTCGGAGGAACCGACCGCCAGAGCACCGGCACGAGGCCGGGCCGGCGGAGGCCCTCCGATGGCGGGTTGCGTTTGCCATTCGATCAGTGAGAAATCAGGAAAAAAGTCTGACTTAACTTTTTGGAGAACCAGAGAAAAGGGGTGAAAATGGAGAAATTGTATCCCAAAATAGTGTCTCTTAACCCTTAAAGGCCGAGCGAGCCGCCCGCGGCTTCAAAGAGGTAGCGTTCTAAAATGCTTAATACGTTTTTAACCGCTAATCCTATCCATCTGATTTAAAAAGTGAGGTAAAGCGGCTATTCTAGGCTTTTCGCTGGTATCACTATGTCCTTTTCCGGGATTCAGAGGCTCCGGCGTGATCGGGGCAACGTCATCACATTTTACAGCCTTGATTCGTCAAGGAGACCCACGCGGTCCCTCCGTCTGAGCCAAACAGCAAAGGTTTTAGACTAAGTCTGTAGTGAAATATTTGTATTTATTCATGTTAGCAAACTATGGATAAGCTTAAAATGGGAATAATTTGGGTAAAACTGTGAGCTGGATTTGGGGCCTGTTGACATGTGTTTTTGAGGACAAAGGAAGATGGGGGAAGGTGAGAGCATGTCTTGAGTTGCATTCAACTTAGATCTAGCTACAGTGATTGGGGAAACCTAAGGTCTAAGGTGTCTGTGATATTTGGGCGGCCAATCAATGAGCTCCAAATGGGAGGATCTGATAACTCCTCCCATTGTCAAATAGTATAAACAGACACACACGCGGTGTTCAGCCTCTTTCCTCTGGCTGGCTCACGTGCAGGTAAATTCGGGATCCCAGGGATTAACTGTGTTGAATTTGTACTGTATTGATTGTATTTGTATTGTCATATTATCATTAAAGTAACGGTTATTTGGTAGCTCTGGATTCCTTCCTGTATTAACCAGCTTGATAGGGACGTGCGGAGATTTGAAAAGCGGACTAGATATCCCTTTTAATCTCTAACAAATGGTGACCTCGACGTCCAGATATAACGAAGCTGAGGAAGAATTCAGACGCTTTCAAACATCTCAGACAATCGGCAGGACTCTGCAACTCTGCAAATAAGGTACGCAGACGTTATGAAATTCGACTGTCTGTAATTGGATACGCTAAAACTTTAGGATTGTCTGTAGGCGTTTCACAGTGTTTTTAAAGTTTAAATGGAATATACAATGCATATTTTACTATGTTAGGAAAGTTATATACAAAACGTAAACGTTGATCGCCAGGTAGACGGAAAGTCCTGCGTGACGTAAATAGAGCAGTTTGGCGCGGATCTGCAGGTAGTTTATTCCTGAGTGGCGTGGAGACGGTGCAGTTTGTTTGGTTGCGAGGTTTGATTCCTGCACGACAAAACCTGGAAACTCGATATATCAGATCGGGTCGCCGTTTAAAACTGGGGTTAAATAACAGACCAAGGCTGAAAGCTAAAAGCCAGAGCTCTGTTATATGTTAAATCGAGGGAGAGCGTTTCCCTTTGTCTGTAAACTTCTGCTGCTGCCATCTAGTGGCTGAAAGGGGGTATCACACCCTTGAAACTTCTGCTGCTGCCATCAAGCGGCTGAAAGGGGGTATCACACCCTGGACATTTTTCGAGCTTAGAGTTTAGTCATTACATTGCTGGCCGGTATTGAAGACGGGAAGCACGTTAATAGAAACAACGACAATAGCCCAGTATATTCATTAGAACAACTGGTACAAAACAATAAGGAATTGAACATTTTTTACAACGACAGCACTAGGAGATGAGTAAACTCAAGAATCTGTAGAGTGTAAATACATTGTGCAAAACACATTTTACACTCGAACTGTTTGCAAATTTAGACAATATAAATAAATGTTCAGAAAGAAGACATAGGCCTACACTTGATTCAAATTTCATTACTGTGATCCGATTGGTGTGCTCTGCAGGTTTACTATTGTTCGAAGTAACAGTGGGATTTAAAATGAGAGAAGATATGGAGATGTTCTTTCATAGTGTGTGGAATATGTGATGCTGGAAACATGTAAGTATTTCAGAGTTGTGTTGGGTAAATATGTAACAATGGATGAAACAATTTTTGGAGTGAGTTTTTGTAATATCATTAGTAGACATTAATTATGTTGTTTAGATGGCATTTAACAACTAAGACAGATAGTATGATTAGAAAGACACAGAGTGGAAAGGGTTGGATTTATTTAACATCAGTGGGCTAGACTTCTTATAGGTAATGTGTACCGGGACCTGGACTCCCCCTCTGAGTTAGAAAGGCTTTGATCCCGACCCTCCAAGCAGACAAAAAGACCTAACCCAACAGGAGACTCCTCCTTCTCCATCGTACAGACAGAGAACCAGAGCTGAAACAACAACAACAACAAGACTACATCAAGACTGCAGCCAGAACTATCTCCACCTGTGGCATCCAGAACCAAACCAGCATGCTGACAAAGAGGCAAACTCTCATCGGTCCCTCAAACAGGACATGAAGTTCCAAACTGCGCCGTGAGATTTGGCACAATAGACATGAGAGCAGAATCCGCCCTCCATAAAAACAGCAGAGAGACTGTAAAGGAGGAGTGCAACAACAGTGGCATGATGGGGCTGCGGATGTAACTGGGCCAATGGCTGCCTAAAAAAGTTACAGTGGATGGATTCAACAGCTGATGGACTGAAGAGAAGACAGAATCAGAGGAGTTGGCATGGTCGATTAGAAGTGAGGAGGCCGGGGTCACGGCTTGAGAAAACCAGGGGAGGAGGAAAGGAGAACGGGAATGAGTGAGTTACACATAAACACACTTATTCACGAAACGCACATTTAAATAACTTGAATTAACTTCATAAATACATAAAGACAGAAAGATTTATTAATCATTTGGTAAATTAAAAATAGCAGTAAAGAGGAAACTATTAAAGTAAAATGATAATCATCCTAAAACACACTGACAGAGTAGAACCATATTCTTCAATATTTTCATCATGTTAACAAATCATTCTTTAAGACATTTTTATTCACGTGTGAATAAAGTAGTGATCTCATTGGTTACAATATTGATCACCATTAAAAGGATAGTTTTAGGAACCACTCTATAAGACAAATCTTTATTTGTATTAATAATGTTAAAGAGGGAGCTGGTGCCAAGTCACATATAAAATTCCAATCTAAAGTGTTGATTTCACCATTGTGGCATAGTTATTACCATAGGACTTCGGTTTTAAATCCTTGATAAAGGAGGGAGTAATTGTTGCATGTTCGGACACCCAAGGTTCCACACACTGCTAAAAGAGTTTAACATTGTTTTTTTAAGTAGACCAGAATTATAATGAGCTATGAAATGCAGAGCGACGCAGATCCTAGTAATGTTTTGATTCAAGATAATAGTTATGTACACAAGTTTCTGAAATAGATCATTAGACATTTTAATACTAATTAGGTGTAAATGGATTCCAGTAGTAGTAGTACTCGAAGGAAGTGAGTTTTGTACCAAGTTTCAGGAAAAGTGGGAGGCAGAAGTCCCAATGACAAGTGAGAATCATCTTGAAAATCATAGTTGAAATCGTGACATATTTTTGTAGACAAAGGATACTGGCCTATGCTGAAATGTCAAAGTCTCTGCAGAGCACGACACATGGCCAAAAAAGACGGAGACCAACTGACCTTTGACCCTGACCGACAGTGTAACTTCACAAGGCACTGTGGATGACTGACTCTGGGGGTAAGTTGACCAAACTTGACATGACAACCAGACAGTGTGAGTGTGAATGAATGCCGGCATGTGATCAGTGTAACTGCATGATTCTAAAACAATAACTAACCAAGCATGTTTTTGGACTAACATATTATTTTGGAGCTCCAAGGGAAACGAGAGGTTTCCTAAAAAATCCACAAAAAGGGGAAACCGCACATGTGATATTTTCCTCTCACATGAGTTGGCAGTTTGCAAATGTAAAACTAAAATCTGAAGATTCTGTTTCTTTTAGGCCTGAAGGACGGAGAGGAACACTTCTTTTCACTGAAGTGTTTACTGTGGAAATAATGATAATGATGTCAAATTGAAAATAATGTTCGTTATGTCCCTAACCAATTACCTGACAGTTTTTGTTCCCCTCCCATTACAGGGTTTTGTTACACATGATTTCATGTGTAAAAGGGGGGAGTGAGTATAATGTATAAATCTCAACATAGCTGTAAAATTCACAATTTAAATTTTTCTTTTAAGGATTGACAGAAACCTTCCGCCCCAACCCAGATGTTCAAACTGAGCATTGAATGTAATGAACCTGCTCCATATCTGGGGATAAGATACTGTTTGATGAATGTTGAGATGTTTCTAAATATTGATTTGAATTATAGCAGGTAACAAAGAAGCAGTGGCCAAGGGGCTACTGTGAAACCGAAGAAGTTGACCTGTGATAATGAAACAATTTTGTAATATTTTAACAGACATTAGAGTAACTGAGGTTTGAAATATAGAAAGAACATATTACAGTTAAAGCTAAAACATAGTAGTGTATTGAGACAGAATTTAATTTAGACAACATCATGTAACTAGCCTGGTAAAGGAGTAAAAGCCATAGACTTTATTGTTTAGGTCATTATGGGGATATACATTTAATCTAAATTTATAATAGAAAGACATTTGATGACAGTTTGTTGGAATTCTGTATTCATTTTTTCAGCGTGATAATATCTAAGCACTGACAGGTAAAAAAAAAGCAGTATCACCAGGAAATCATTCACTTTGTTAGTATCGTGATTTTGGTTGTTTTTGAATCCATAACATTAGTGTGTTTCTTTACCAGAAACATTAGCAGTTCATATTATATTTGGATTTTAAATAGGATTTCATCTAAAAATAAACACGGATGCTTGTCAGAAATTCAGAGCTATTGAAATATGTTATTTAGTTTACCTAAAGATGTTGGGGTTCTTATTTAGTTGGCACAATCCAAGTATTAAGATTCTGAAGCTGCACTGGCAGATAGGAGGTCTACAATTAATTTAGAAAACCTGTTCACAGACGGCTGTTGTTTCAAGACACCCCACCAACAGGCTCCAAGTGGGTCAAAACAGCTGAGCGTAGGCTTGAGGGAGTTGTATCAGATTTCTCCACACAGGTTGCTGGTGCCAAAAGGGGGACCCGAGAAGCACGAGGCCGACACTGCAGAGTTTGTCTGGCTGAAAGTCATCAGGACAAAGTGGCTCAACCCCAGGCTCTCCGGCCCCGACAGAGTGACCCAGCGGACCTCTTATGCCGTCTGCCTGGGAGAAAAGGGGGACAGCTCGTACCACGGGAGCCAGTGTGCGGCGGGGAAAACCACCTACTAGGACCAGGGGACGACATCAGGACGGACGTGGCCCTGGCAGACGTGGACTACTCGGAAGCAGCGGACTGGAGGAGCAGGACCCTGGAGACATCTCTACAGCATCGACCCGGAAGCCGCCATCAGCGGGCCGGAGGACGAGGAGGAGGAAGACATCTCTCTAGCAGGCAGCCCAGAAGCTGCTGTCAGCGGATCGGGGGGACAAAGACACGGCAAGCCAGGACGGCACAGGGGACTTTTCGAGGCAGCAGAGGAGTCTACTTCGCTCTGATCAGTTCTACCCGTGAGGGGAAAGCTGCATCTCCCCCTCCCTATTAGCTGTCCTTGTGGGCTATTCCTCCGAGGGGGGGGGCTGATGATTCTAGCACTCAGCTGCCCCCTCATGGTTCCTTCACTGCCATGGAAAGTGGTGTTCTGTCTCCATGAAGTTTTCAAGTACTCTAAATACCAGCTACGGATGGATTTATACAATGTTTGGGGGACGGACACAGTAGAAAAGAATGACTGTGGGTATATTTCAAAATGCCTTGTCTAAGTTTATCTTTGGAGAAGGAGATAAAAAGGGGGATTTGTAGTGAAATATTTGTATTTATTCATGTTAGCAAACTATGGATAAGCTTAAAATGGGAATAATTTGGGTAAAACTGTGAGCTGGATTTGGGGCCTGTTGACATGTGTTTTTGAGGACAAAGGAAGATGGGGGAAGGTGAGAGCATGTCTTGAGTTGCATTCAACTTAGATCTAGCTACAGTGATTGGGGAAACCTAAGGTCTAAGGTGTCTGTGATATTTGGGCGGCCAATCAATGAGCTCCAAATGGGAGGATCTGATAACTCCTCCCATTGTCAAATAGTATAAACAGACACACACACGGTGTTCAGCCTCTTTCCTCTGGCTGGCTCACGTGCAGGTAAATTCGGGATCCCAGGGATTAACTGTGTTGAATTTGTACTGTATTGATTGTATTTGTATTGTCATATTATCATTAAAGTAACGGTTATTTGGTAGCTCTGGATTCCTTCCTGTATTAACCAGCTTGATATGGACGCGCGGAGATTTGAAAAGCGGACTAGATATCCCTTTTAATCTCTAACAAATGGTGTCCTTAAAAGAAACATTTAAATTGTGAATTTTACAGCCATGTTGAGATTTATACATTATACTCACTCCCCCCTTTTACACACAAGTCCCACCCCCCTGTGTCCGGATAGGTTTAAAATGTAAAGGTCCAGGCAAACCTCTGCCCATGCTACCATCTTCTCGACCAATCAACATAGGTTGCTGTGTATGTTTTTGGCGGCGGGAGATAAACAAAGAGAAACAGAGAGACGAGAGAGTAATACTAAAGAAGAATCATTTTGCCAGCGTAAGAGAAATAAATACAACACGAGATATCTAGATACAGTCACACACATACACAATTACACATACATACACACACACACACACACACATATCCCAAGACAAATTCAAACCAACATGTCAAAACGGCGTTACACTACGGAAGAAGCCGTAGCATTTATTTTGTCTGGCGGACCGCTTAGCGATGCAACGGTGGATTCCTCAGATTCTGAAGCTGACAACTGGCAATGAAGAGAAGTATGATCACGGGATTGATCCCTTCGAAGATAAAAAGTGAGTAACTTTGCTTATTTCTTATTGTTTGTGTTGCATTTATCGGTTGTTGTTTCTGTATAACGCCGAAAATAATTAGTCCTAAGAGTTTTTATAATGGATGACCATTTGCCGTAATTGTGTCATAAAGTGAAGTCCTGAGCTCAAGATTCACTATCAATAGAGGCTACTATTTATTTCAGTAAAAAATCGTCAAGCAATACCTTTCATTTATTGTCTCATTCCGCTTGCCCTCTTTGGTTGTTTGTTATGAGGTCTAATGTTATTATATTCATTGCATTACAATTCAGTTACTGATTCCATCAACTAGTAATGTTAGCAGAGGGATAAAGTGTGAATCAAATCAAAAGTTCAGACTGTGTTTAGAAAATAGATAGGATGACACTGGAGAAATAAAAGCAATAACGGAAATAAAATAAATTCAGACATTTATATCTGTATATTTTCCTCCCTTTTATTTTAGTACAGAGGATGAGAGAGGGGATGCACAAGCCACTGTCCCCATCAGTAGGCCTCCTTCAAACCGAGAGGGAAACAAATGTGACCAGGAGGGTGCAGCATCCAGAAAAAAGGCCAAACCAATGCCAGCCCCCCTGACAGTGAAAGGGAGAGGAAGAGGAAAAGGGAAAACAACATCTCTGACCCCAGAAGAGCCAGGAGCTATTTGGAACGGACCTGAGGTGCCAGATACTGCCCAACAACTACCACACTTTTGCCCGAAAAGAGCCCCTGGAGTCCAAGGTTTTGTTGGTGTGGAGTATACTCCTGCACAAATATTTAGAATTTTTTTTAACAACCAAGCTGTAAATATCATCAGCAAGAACACAAACAAAAATGCTGAAAAGGAGCAGGCTAAGGGGGAAAAGTTTGTTTGGGAAAGCCGGTACAATTCCTCATGTATGTCGGCCTTATGGCACTTCTAAAACTGCTAAAAGTAAGAGACTACTGGAGGAAGGGATCACACCTAAGTGTTCTCTTTCCTGCTTCTGTCATGACAAGAGACAGGTTCATGGCAATCAGCAGAGATGTACATCTGAGCGACCCAGACCATGATGAATGTTGATACATTTCCTTTGCTCTTTATATATTTTTCTAATATTTTGGTTATAGTTTGAAGATCATTTGCTCTTTGTACTTTTGCACTTTCTATATATTTATAATACTTTGTTTATAGTTTCAAGATAATTTGCACTTTCTATATATTCCTAATACTTTGTTTATAGTTTCAATATAATTTGCACTTTGTTAATTTGCACTTTAAATTAATTTCACTGTTTGTGTTTGTATTTCAATGTTCAAATGATAATATATTTCTCTGAAACAAGTTATTTTTGTTGCAATGTCATCTGTTATGGTTTAATTTTTTACTCTCAACCTTTTTTTGACAGAAGAAACATGATCAGTCATTTAAATATGGAAATACATTTCGTTTTAATTATTCCATATTATCTTAGGCGTTTTTCACTGAAAAACGCCTAGGATAATATTGTAATAAATAGCTGTAACTTGCTCAGGGAACATAATATGCAGATGAAATTTTATTTGAAAGCCTAAAACATCAAAATGCAGCTTTGTAAATAATAACGGAGTAAACAGTAAAAAAACACAACATTTGTACTGGCGTTTTTGAAAAGTGCTGGTAAATTCAGCCATTATCACACAAAGTTATGATACAATTTGGACTTTAAATTAGCCAGACTTGAACTAGAGGTTCTCCTGAATCAAATGAGGTAAGGCACTTGATGCTGACTGCTAGAAAAGGTTAGAACAGGTTAGGAGAAGATAATATATTTCTCTGAAACAACTTATTTTTGTTGCAATGTCATCAGTTATGGTTTAATTTTTTACTCTCAACCTTTTTTTGACAGAAGAAACATGATCAGTCATTTAAATATGGAAATACATTTCATTTTAATTATTCTATATTATCCTAGGCGTTTTTCACTGAAAAACGCCTAGGATAATATTGTAATAAATAGCTGTAACTTGCTCAGGGAACATAATATGCAGATGAAATTTAATTTGAAAGCCTAAAACATCAAAATGCAGCTTTGTAAATAATAACGGAGTAAACAGTAAAAAAACACAACATTTGTACTGGCGTTTTTGAAAAGTGCTGGTAAATTCAGCCATTATCACACAAAGTTATGGTAACATTTGGACTTTAAATTAGCCAGACTTGAACTAGAGGTTCTCCTGAATCAAATGAGGTAAGGCACTTGATGCTGACTGCTAGAAAAGGTTAGAACAGGTTAGGAGAAACAAATAAATACAGGAGAGTCAGGCAGGCGAAAATTCCGTCTAGGTCTTTAAGGGTTAAGGCGAGTAGAGTCCCCTGACAACTCTCCTTACATTCCTCCAGAGTCAGGAAAAACTCTTATCTTTTGGGAGAACCAGAGAAAAGGGGTGAAAATGGAGAAATTGTATCCCAAAATAGTGTCTCTTAAGGCGGGTAGAGTCCCCTGACAACTCTCCTTGCATTCCTCCAGAGTCAGAAAAACTGTAAGTTAACTTTTGGAAGAACCATCGAAAAGGGGTGAAAATGGATAAATTGTATCCGAAAATAGTGTCTCTTAAGGCGGGTAGAGTCTCCTGACAACACCCCTCACATTCCTCCAGAGTCAGAAAAAGTCTGAGTTAACTTTTTGGAGAACCATGAAAACGGGCCAAAAGTGGTAAAATGTATCCGAAACTAGTGCATCATAATGCAGGTAGAGTCCCATCAAACTCCCCTTACATTCCTCCAGAGACCAGTTCAAAAGTTTGATAAGAACCATGATTGGGGGTCTCCAGGCAACAAATGTATCCGAGCCAGAGTGCACATGTAGCGGATGAATTCATCCAGGAAATCACACAGTCGTTTTTTTTCTGAGTCCTCTCAAAAACTGGGTTTCTGATTTCGTGCGGATGGTAGCTTGAAAAACATGAATTAATTTTTTTGACGGAGGAGCGGAGGTCTCGATTCCCCTCTCCGTTGTAAAATGCAACGGGGGAGTGGAAACGTGTCCGGGGCTTCCACCCGAAGCCCCGAAGACTTGAGCTTTTTGGAGCCCCTCCTCCGTTTTTGGAGCCCCTCCTCCTCGTTTTTTCGAGAATTTTTTTAAACTTCATTTTTTATTATTTTAAGATATAATTGACCGTTTTCTTTACTTTTTTCGGCTTTCCACGGGTGGGAGCACATGGCAGGCCACCTATGAGCTCCCAAAGTCGGCCTGGAACCTCCGGGAATTGTGGGCTAAGCTCCATAAACTGACAAAGTCACCCAGAAATTTCACTTTAATAGTCCAAAAATATATAATACAAATACATTTAAATAGTAAAAGGTACTCTCCCGTCATTGACCGGAGAAATTGGGTCGATGCTGTATTCAATCTGACCGTTAATATTCCAGTGAGACGAAGTACGTACAACGACCGGAGTGATCCCATGTTAATTTTGTCCCAAAACCGGAGCATTCCCTCACCCGTGACCGAAACACCTTGGAATATCTTGACAAGATATTCAAGCTCGGTACACAGATGGCGGCTGCGGCTAATAATCTTGGCGTGTTGGACGTCTCCCTGATCACCCCTCTCCCTCCCGTAGCAGGAAGACAGCTTTGCTTCTTGCCTTAACGTCATCCAAAAGAGTGTCCGAGTTAACCGCTCTGTCGATCCACCCGAGTTGTTTACTGATTCGGGGTGACCGAAGCGGCGCGACACTCTGACCGAACCCCTCCTTTGTGCCCAAAAGCATAAGGAGTGCGTTCAGGTCGAGGGCTATTCAGTTAGGGGGTTTTAGTCTTCTCCGCCCATGGTGGGGCCAGGGAAGCTAAACTCCACCTCCTCTGCCCGGTGCGTGCGCTAGCATGATATGTGGAGCGCACAGCTGTTCGTGTGCTTCGGGGGCGGTGTGATCGGGAAAGCTTGTAGTGGACATTTTATTATATCCTGATATGTTCAAAGTAACCAAATGCTTCTCATTTGGTTACTGTGCTGTTTTCCTCTATCTTCTCTACTTCAAGGCCACAGAGCTGTTTTGGCTACTGAGTTGACTCACACAAAGTCACACAAGAACTTCTACAGCTCAAGGCCAGGTGTCTAATAACAATGTGACCGTGTGAAGATTTCTTCTCCTCCCCACCTTTTTACTCTCCCTTTATAAGCTTTGCTATTATATTAAACTGCGCACACTCGCGCAGACTATCCTATACTCTGTGAGACCTGTGTCTATATTTTATTGTATCTGATGTTTGTTTGAGGCCTCGAATAAACATCACCAGAAAGACAACTCTGTTGGATTCACCATTTATTTGTTTTCTGACTTGTACTCTACAGTATTGGGGTTTTTAGATTTCCATAACAATTGGCGCTGCGAGCAGGGTCTCTGCAAGTTCGATTGGGAACACCTCCGGACGCTGGTTGGTAGCTACAGGATCCTCGGATTCCCTCTACCCCGCGACAAAAACAGTACGGGACGAGAGGACCAGCGGCGGGGGTGGAACTGATTGACTTCACGAGACCAAACGGACTTAGAAAGGCTTTCCAATGCTGGGTGAGATGTACAATGTCTAAATTGTTTAAAGTTAAATGTAATTAAAACTCCATGACGTTTATGAAAGGGGCTGCTCGAAGAAGGGGTTATCCCGTCGTAGATAGTGGGTTTACGATTAGTTTTTTACGTGAGTTGTACTGTGAAACAAACATCACATAGGGTTTATCCCGTCGTAGAAAGTGGGTTTACGATTAGTTTTTTACGTGAGTTGTACTGTGAAACAAACATCACATAGGGGTTATCCCGTCGTAGATAGTGGGTTTACGATTAGTTTTTTACGTGAGTTGTACTGTGAAACAAACATCACATAGGGTTTATCCCGTCGTAGAAAGTGGGTTTACGATTAGTTTTTTACGTGAGTTGTACTGTGAAACAAACATCACATAGGGGTTATCCCGTCGTAGATAGTGGGTTTACGATTAGTTTTTTTACGTGAGTTGTACTGTGAAACAAACATCACATAGGGTTTATCCCGTCGTAGAAAGTGGGTTTACGATTAGTTTTTTGCACGATTTGTACTGTGAAACAAATGGTGATTTTGTCATGGGAGCAAGGCAAAGTAGGGGGCTTGTACACCCTCCTGAGGGCCCGAATGTAGACGTCATGAGAGTAAAATATGGTGAAAACAGTCTGTCTAAATTAAATATATGGATGGAAATGTTCGGATTTCCAAAGGGAGGTTTTTGAGTAAATTAAAAATCAAGAAACTAAAGAATAAATGTATTCTTCAAGAAAGAAGTAGAAATACAAATAAAGTTAAAGTAAAAGACTTATATAGAAAACTGGACACTCACAGAAAGTGTTTATAATAAATACTGGGAGGATTAAGCAGAATGCCGTGAAAGAAGGCAGTTGGCATTGGGCATTAAAGAAAATATTAAGGTTGAAGATGAATGTGAAGAAAAGAAGGAAAATAAATTATTTCCAAAACCATGTAAACCCCAGACATCTCTGTGTTCTTCCATTGCAGGCCTGAATGACCTCTCCTCGACTGGGTATCCTTTCCCTCCCCCGGGGTACAACCCTGGCAATCCGGCTGGCCCACCTCCACCTCCACCGCCACTACAAGCCCCAGCCATGCAGTCAACTCCAAGCTCGCCACCCCCATCAGCCCCAAGTAGATGGGGACAACAGCGGGATAAACAAACCCAAGCCCAAGCAAGTGTTTGGGCAACACACCTCAGTAATGCCTTTCTCAACGGACTCACAGACACAGCGCAAGCTACGCAGAATGCTGGCCGGTCACAATACCAAGGGAGAGGCAGAAGAGGTTTTCCGAGGCAGAAGACGAGAAGCAAGACCTTCATTTGAGAAAGATGTTTCAAGTGTGGCAGTGTTGAACATTGGATTATGGGACTGCTCACAGAACACTGGCGAGTGGAGGCAGAGAGGGGGACCGCAAGGACAGGGCCATTCACAGTCAGACTGACCTACACCAGATGGGGAGGAGGGGACCCGATCGAGCGAGATGGAAATTCAGTCAGCATCATCGAACCAGGGAAGTGAATACATCATGCTTTTGAAAATTGGAAAATGTAGAAGACATGCCTGTGGTTAAAGAGGGTACATATTTGAAATATGACAGTGAAACAGCATTTGAGAAATGTCCCACACTAACTTTAGCTGTCATGGGTGTTGATGTTCTATAGTAAAAAGGGCAGATTTGCCTGATTGCAAATTTAGTGGTAGATGTATGCACTCATTAACTAATGCACTCAATGGGAGCGGCTGGGGTGACTGTAAAGGAGAAGTTTTTGTATCACTTCAGAGTGGAGATAACGGTGATGATAGTCAATCCATTTCCCACATCAGTAAAAAAACAGTTTATTTTATCCTCTGTCTGCCTAATACATTTACTGGGCAGAGATCTGAAACTCCGGTTCGGCTTAGGCCTCATTTATTCCACAAATGAGGGGTTTAAAGTCCGGCAGCCATCTCCTACGATGGTTCAAAAACTTTTGATGATAAAGACTGTGTGAATGTGTATTAAATGGCTGCTGACATATCCTGATTCTCAGGCGTTGTTGCGTTTGACTGATCAACGTGTTTTTCCACCTTCTGTGTTCATGGAGGCTTCTCATTTGCATTGTACTGTTAATGTTGTTAATCTGTGTAAATGTGGAATCTGTGTAAATGTGGAATGATGAGAGTTTTCTGTTAGAATGTGTGAATGAGGAGCTCATGCTTAAAACTATGCTTGGCTGCGTAGCGCTGGTTCCTGTTGCACTCACACCCACACAACACAAACTGTGTCAAATCCCAGGGGCGGTCCACACATTTCACTAGCCAGGGGGGCCCACTGAGAGATAGAGGGATTTGGATCCAATCGTTAAAGATTTGGAGTCAGTCACTGATTAGACATCTACACACACAGAATATGTTATGTACTATATGTCAGGTGACATGTATAAGATGAAAATGTGCACAAACGTAGCCGGTCTACGCACATTGCTGTTGGTTGAGGATGATGGGGTAATTCTCATATCTCTGAGCTTCCTGCCGTGCTTTCAGATGTGCCATACTCACTCTGGGCAGCTCACAGATATGACGTATGTTTAATGTCCACGTTCCGTTCAAATCAACCCCCGTACCCATTGAAACGTGAAGTTGTTGATGGCATTCGGTCAGTGTTTACCTCTCTGTTTAAACAAGGGGTCATTATTCCGTGTAACGATTCCGGTACGCACTCCAGTGTTTCCTGTCAAAAAGATCAGAGACAAAACCTCCTGACGAGTGGAGATTTGTCCAGGATTTACAGCTGTAAATGCTATGCAGCTATGCCCGCTCGTCCCAAGTCCTTATCTGATTCTTTCAAAAGTTCCAGCCTCTGCAGCATTTTTTTACTGTAATAAGATCTCTCAAATGCATTTTTCAGTGTTCCCGTACACAAAGACAGTCAATTTTGTTCACATTTGAATATAAGGGTAAACCTTACAGATTCACACGTTTGTGTCAAGGCTACTGTGTACAACCAGGCATTGTGTACAAGGTTGGTCTCTCTCCAAGTTTCTAAAGGCATCGCTCTCATACAAGGCCAGTTTGATGACCTCATGATTTGCGCACCCACAGCAGTGTTCATAACACACGGCTGTTGTTATGCTTGTTGTGATGTTACATTAGTCCGTTCTCTGCTTGTAATTATGCCGTTACAAGTTTCAAAGTTGTATTTATCATCTGAATTTGCCGAAACAAGGTTGGTATTCTGAAGCCAATACTTTGTTTATTCTAAAACAGATGAAAACAAACGGTCTTTTATACAAATGGAAATATTATACAAGTAAAACTACATGTTACTTTAATCCCATGTAATTGTAGAATGAACACAGTCTTCCTTTGTATAAGTCAGGTGTTTTGAGTAGTCAAAATTACCTACAAATCATTGTACACATTTGTAAATATTATTTTCCACTTGTTACCATTGTGAGGTTATTTTGTATGCAGCGCTGCGTGATTTTGTAGCTAGAAATTCAGACTAAAGTACTCAGATATTGTACTTGAATAAAAGTAGAAGTACCAGAGTGGTACAGTAAAAGTCCTGCATTCAAAATGTTCCTCAAGTAAAAGTATAAAGTATTCTTATCAAAATATAGTGAAAGTAGCGACAGTAAAAGTATTCGTTGTTTGATTGGTCCGTTTCAGAATAATATATATGATATGTTTTATAATGATTGATCATGAAAGTGTTCTCAAAGCTGGTAAAGGTGCAGCTAGGTTGAATGACTTTGTATACTGCAGGGTAGCTGGTGGATTTACTCCAGGTGGAACTAAAGTCTGATTCAACACTTGGTTATATTTCACATCATTCATCCACATCTGTGAAGTAACTAAAGGTATTAAATACATGTAGTGGAGGAAAAGTACACCATGTACCTCTGACTTATGTTTACTGCCAACCTAAAAGTACCTAAAAAAATAGTAATCAATAATGTTTTGAGAAGTTATTTGGCTGATTGTTTTTATATCGGCTCAGCCAGGTTATATGGGAGGCCCAGTCTACGTACACTCTAAAAACAAATGCTTGGCTTAACAAAGAGAATCAAGGCAATAGGTTGCATCGATGGTTATTGAGTTAAGACAACTTCTAATGACATTTTGTTAAAGCAACAAAGTTATTTGAGTTAGGGGAGAAGGCGTTTCCTCTACAATCAGGTGTTTTCAATTACCACTTACTTAATCATTGGTAGCATAAACACAAGTTTTTAAGTTGATTACTCCAAACGTTCCAACTTGTTTTACCGTATGATTTAAATGTAATCTTAAGTTGTGTATACTTAATTACCACATGTTGAACATGGACACATGTTTTTAAGTGGACAGCCATTTGTAAATTAAGTTGCTCCAAATAATATTGTATTCAATAGGGTTTTCCTTTTAGCTTATTCATGTTTTTGCCTTTAAGGAAAGAAATTAATTGATTCCACAACAAAAATATTAGGCAATTCACTTTTTATTTTTGAACTGCAGTTGTTTATTTCAACACATGATGTTTCAATCAGGAGAGTTTGAATTTCAAGTTGTATTTGAATGGCAAAAGATGACGCTCACCTTAAAATGTCCTTTGTATATTTCTATTTGTCTTAACTGTGGGAACTTGTCCAGGCATCTTAAGTGGGAGTGGACTTGAAATCCTTAACTCAAGGTGTAGAACAATTAAGTTATCAAGCCAATTGCATTACAATACCTCAACTTGAATTTAGGGTGAAGTCAATTAATGCAGAAATCAGAGTTCAAATGACACAATTAAGTTGCAACTTAAACTGTTTATCTAAAATCAATTAATTCACATTTTTATCTTGCAACCAGTGCATTTAATTAAGTGGAGGTGAAAGGTCGCTTGAATTGGGTTTTGAGATGTACAGATCACTCATTTTGATATTAATATCAAACTTAGTTTTCTTTTCTTCAATTTTTCATCCTCGTGTAAAATGCTATCACGAAACACACATTTGGTTGTTTATAGCATAAAGAACATCTGAGTTAATGTGAGGTAGGGAAATACTCATTTGAGTATGTGCATATAAATATGTAATTTACAACAGCTGTAAGATGCTTGAAAAGTGCTTGAATTTGACTTTGGAAAAGGTGTAAGAAACCTCTTATTGACCTTTGCCTGAAGGTGACGAACACGACTGTGTGCACACCTAGACCGGACATAAAAGACGTTCCTCTGACCAACGCTGACCTCGTTTTGTATGTTGATGGGTCTGCCTCTCGCGACCAAGGGGGCACTAATCGGGTGGGGTGTTTTCCTGTTGTTTCAGATTCTGCTGTACTCCGTTCCGGACCAATCCCATGTCTCAGCACAAGCAGCAGAGCTCATCGCACTAACTGATGGATGTGGGAACGAACACGGAGCCAACTCAGCCATTTGAAATCCTTTTTGGGGCTCCTCCACAGATTGGACTCAAGGCTCCAGGATGTCCTCTTCCCTCCACAACTTTGTGTGAGGATGCTATGTTGCTATGTTGTATGTTAACCTGTCATCCACTTTAGCGACTGCCACTGGTCCACTTAACCATCTCCAACCCGGCGACTTCGTGCTGGTCAAGGATTTCCGGAGAAAGAGCTGGAAATCCAATCGTTGGCCCCTACCTGCGTCTGGTCAACCAGACAGCGGTCAAGGTCGCCGAGAGAGAGCTACGTGGGTCCACGCCAGCCACTGCAAGGTCGTAGTCACAGGAAAGGAGAAACGGTAGAAGCAGAAGACAACAAGTGACGTGTCCTAGTCACCAACAAAAGTAGATGACAACAAGTGATGTGTCCTAGTCACCAACAAAAGTAGATGACAACAAGTGATGTGTCCTAATCACCAACAGAAGTAGATGACAACAAGTGATGTGTCCTAATCACCAACTTGCACCACACTTGCACTACATACACCAAAACACACTACACACAAGGTGTCACGAGCGAGTGCCAGCTGAGCGGTTCCATATGCTCTCTGGTTCCTCATTTGTGTTACCGGTGTGTGGAGTCTGACTGTCCGTGTCACAACATCGACCGAGGGAATACACACACACACCCCATGAAGCATTCCCACCTCGTGATGACGGCTCGCCTGGGAAAACGACAACGCAACCGTGAGCAATACTACCGGAGAGCCTGGACAATCATAAAATGGTTCCTCTGCATATTTGCCATGATAGTTGTGTTAGGACTAGTCCTATATTTTATGTATCCATGGTCAGCACACAGCATGTCAGCCGAAATCGAGGTATCTAAGAGGTACATGGGGAAAGCAGGGCGAACCACATGGGCAGAGGGGCTGGTCAAAACAGGGATTGGTAACATTACTCTAAGGGAGGGGGAAGATAGCACAGTGCAGTTACGGTGTTTACAATATCTCGTATTGCATATTCGGTGCCCCTGGAAGAATCCTTTCTAACGTAGCATTACCTGCTCTATCAAGTTCTGGCTCCCCTCTGGATAGGTACATGCACTCTAGTGGATTTGAATCCAGCAGTCACTGTCCTCACGTCCTTAATGTACACGACACATCATTACCCAGAGTTCCAACACCCGGACCACCACAAGGTAAAAAGAGAGCTGACGTCCACTGGAGTTAAATTCTTTGATGGCTTGTTTCCATGGTGGGGTACAGTAAACAATGCCCATAACATAGATACTTTACACGTTCGGCTAGAGAACCTCACTTACGAGACGACGCAAGGCTTCCAGGTCATGCCCCATTCATAATAGCCTCTAGAATATGCTCATGCAGCACCAATTTGCTCTTGACCTGTGTCATATTATATGTCTGTTTGATTATCCCAATACTGAAGAAGTGCGTTTCCAGCATGGTATCCTCGGCTTTCGTTCAGTGTACTGCTATTCCATTACAAGACAATCCTTTGCGCCACAGTGAGATAGACCAGCTCTTATCAGAAGAGTCTGATTCCGACACTACAATATAATCAATATAATCATGTGTATCGAGTGTACTCTCCTCTTATGCTTACATTATATTGGAGTCTGTCCTCCACACAAACAGCCAGTTTTCTATGATATATTTGTGATGTGTTTACTTAAACCAGCGATGGAGTGTATTCATTGATGTGTTATATCAGTCTATCCTGTCATTTGTTTTTATTGATCAAGTATGATCAAAAGTGGGGAATGTAGTGGACATTTGATTATATCCTGATATGTTCAAAGTAACCAAATGCTTCTCATTTGGTTACTGTGCTGTTTTCCTCTATCTTCTGTACTTCAAGGCCACAGAGCTGTTTTGGCTACTGAGTTGACTCACACAAAGTCACACGAGAACTTCTACAGCTCAAGGCCAGGTGTCTAATAACAATGTGACCGTGTGAAGATTTCTTCTCCTCCCCACCTTTTTACTCTCCCTTTATAAGCTTTGCTATTATATTAAACTGCGCACACTCGCGCAGACTATCCTATACTCTGTGAGACCTGTGTCTATATTTTATTGTATCTGATGTTTGTTTGAGGCCTCGAATAAACATCACCAGAAAGACAACTCTGTTGGATTCACCATTTATTTGTTTTCTGACTTGTACTCTACAGTATTGGGGTTTTTAGATTTCCATAACAAGCTCTGTCCAAGAAACGCCTGGCAGGCCATATCTCCACGGTCACAACCGGGTTAAAGGAGAATGTGGGGAAGCAGCTGCTTTCCAGAAAAGCCGGTCAGGGGTAGTAGGGTGGAATGCTATTGTTGGACGACAGTGCGCGTATACATCAGGGCTCCACCCACTGTACCCATAGAGTCCAGTAGAAGAGGGCGGAGCCTGTGACAGATATAACACCGGGTTACGTATTGTAACCCTTGTTATATTAACACAGGCGGAGCCCTCTACTCAGGGCACTGTCTATCCTATTCCGCTCGCTGAAGAGAGGTGTAGGATGATAGTCAGGAGGCGAGGCCTCCTATTATACGGGGAGATGAGCGCGCATTCAGGTAGGCCCGCCCCAAGGCCGGCTACGTCTATAGAAGTCTCAGTAGGAGAATGCTCGCAGGATAAGGTAGTACCCATAGAGTCCAGTAGAGGGCGGAGCCTGTGTTAATATAACAAGGGTTACAATACGTAACCTGGCGTTCTGGGTCAGCGGAGCGTATCTGTTCTGGATTGGCACACTTGGTGGTTTAGGAGGATATTTTGTAGTTCTCCCTTCAGAAGCTGTCCACAGCTGTTTCGTAGTATGAATAGGGGTTGAAGAGGCGCTCTTCCTGGGTGATAACAATGCAGGCCAGCCAGTCGCATCACAGATTTCAGAGCGCTGGGCTCTGTCTGTTATTCGTCCTCCCAAATCCCATGCTTTGCACCCAGAGTTCCAGGGAGCACTACCACTTGTAGATTTATTACCCGGTACGCAGCCCTCCTTTTCCTTGGAATCCTTGTTGCTGCTAACTAGCTGTGAGTTAGCATGCCTTTGTCCATTATTTTGCAACACAGGTAAAGTGGTGTCATTCCAACCTAGTCCATTCACTTCCACGTTAACTTCCAACCGTTGCATAAATGGTTCTCAGACAAACAACAGCCAGATTGGAAAACATCATGGTAGCAACCCAGTTAGCAATGCCCTGGCCTAAAGCATTATCTGCTTTATCGTCTAATTTACTCTAAAAAGGGACCATATCTTATAAAATAGCATCATGCTGTATTAAACAATACTTGTTACTTTTGATTGAGGCCATAAACTCATTAGGAAAATCGGTACTGAGGTAATTAATCCAATCATAGACTTCTACTCAACCAGACTTTTGTTTGCAACCAGTGGAGTTTTGCTTCTTTTGGCCATTAGAATGTAAGGGTGCATTCACACCTAATAGTCCGCTTCTCTGGTGCGCACCAGACCACAGTTTGTTACATTGTTTCATTTTTCAGAAGGTTCGGTTTGCGTTCACATGGGCAAAACTCAAACGGACTATAAACTTTAAACACAAGTCATATGCACGGAAATGCTGTTCAACCATTGGTCAGACATTAAGGGGGTAAACACGCAAATCCTGGCAATTTCTACCGGAGCCTCCGCCATGGAGCATCGGCACTTCCGGCAGGTTATTCTCATGCTGCTGTTAATCTGGAGATCAACAGACACTAGCGGCCCGCGCATATGATTATATCATCAGACAACGTCCGTTAAAAAACATTATAACACATATAATGAGAGACGTTCTGCAGTAAGGAGGGGCGTTTCACCGACGACAGGTGTTCTTACTTTTATGTAGCTGACGGAGAATCTTTACTTTACACAACACTGTTAAACAATTCATTCTGCTTCACTCTTTAAATTAACAACCACGGATGTCTTGAAATACTCTTTTGCTAAAGATTTTGAAGATATCCGCTTTCTTGTGACACGTAAATACTACGCTTCCTATGTTTTGGTGCAGACTGCGTTCACACCAGCAATGAACCGCTCCAGAGTTCGCAAGCAAGCGCTCCGAGACCACCTATTTTAGCGGACCAGAGTCCGGTTGTTTAGTTCACTTAAGAGGTCTCGGATTGTGTTCACACCGACCCAAATGAACCGCACCAGGGTTCGATTCAACCGGACTATACAAGGCAGGTGTGAACCAGTGTTTGCGTTAGACTTTTTCGTTGTCCATCATTTTGACGGACAGGATCGTCAAATTTACGTCATAATCCATTATTACCCGTCATTGTGCCTAAACAGGCAAATATGAACAATGCCATCGTTTTAAATGAGACAATCAGAATATGAACAAAACATTTACAAGAACAACTCAATTGACCTGCTGTAGCCTAGCCTGAACGTTGATTTCTGCATCGTCGTGCACCCTCGGACAAATCCGTTACTCATCTTAGCTTTTCTACAGATGTCGCAGAACATTTTGCCATCTTCCCTCCTCAGCCACTTAAACTCTTGCTCCCACTGAACCCGGTACTCCCGCTTCAACTCCTTGCCACTTGCTTGCCCCTCTGCCGCTGGCTGAACGTTGTCAGTTTTAGTCTTACTGGCTTGTCCTTCATCCTCCACCGCATCAATCCCTCTTTTTTCACCTCGTTTATCCACACCATCACAATTACTGGGCTTATTAAAAAAGCTTCGGACGATCAGCTGCCGTGACATTTTGCGATTGCTAAAGCCGGTTAAACAACGAGGTAATCAAAGAGGTCAAAAACAAGACTAGACGATAGCTACTTAATATACACACACTCGCCACCAACTGGACAGGGGTGTGAATTACTAAATAATAGTTACAGACTACAGTAGATCGCCCTCAGTCTACCTGGCCACTAAGGATGTAATATAATGTGGGCCGCTGGTGGGCATTTTGGCGCTGTTCCGAGTTGTGTTCTAATTTGTCAAAATGACGGACTGCTTTCAGATTTTTCCGTCATTATTAGAAAAAATCCGTCATTGACGGAAAATATTCGGTTAACGCGACCTCTGGTGTGAAGTTTAAGGCACTTCCTCATTGGTTGACATTTTTAGATGGAAACTGTCGCTTAGGACAAACTGAGACTCGGACATACCATTATCATCCCTAGAGCCACGCCCCTAATGTGGCTGAAAAAAAGGAGCAAATATTGGCATGAGTTTGGATCGAGGCTCTGTTGAAGGCGCTTTGACCAAGAGTAGAGTTCTGACCTGAATAACAGAAATTACAAGTACAAATAAAATACTTCACTATAGTTAAAGTAATGTCGTTTATTTTTCAAGAATAATTGAGTAACATTGCTCAACTAATTATCCAACATTATACTATAGATAGCATAACAAAAAGCTCACAGCTCTTGATTTATGTGGCACAACATGAAACAAGTGGTTCGAGATATATTCCAACCCCTGATAGAGATATACCTTATTTATTATGTATACACAGTTTGGCAAAGAATATCTCCAGCATGTCTCTGGTGAATAGAGCAAGTCAGAAAGAGAAGGATTCTGTAACCCACAATATGTTTTGGCACTTTGGGAGGCCACTCTCTTCTTTGCAGATTGTAAGTCATTGAACCATTTTGGGCCAGAATGAATAAGTAATGGAACCCAGAGTAAAGCAAGAACAAGCAGGCTAAATATTTCGTCCCTGCAGCCATGTGCTGTGACCTAACATTTGGACCGTAACAATAGTCTGGTGGGGACAATTTCATTAATTTTACTTTTATTTTAGAATTGCCAGTAGAGGGGGAATTGTTACTACTTTTGTGCAGTGGGGTTTGATGCTGTGAGGGACATTTTTAATGCAGCAAACCTTAAAAAAGGTCACTTTAAGTCATGAGAAGGAGGGAAATTTGATGTTTTAAAGGCTCCTTGGGGAACTGTTTCCCTTGCGATCATTGCTATTTATATCTCGCCAAACATCCGGCCATCGCTTGTCACTATTCTCTAAACCCACCCTCCCTCTCCCTTCTACTCATACAGTTCCACTTCTACCTCATACTTAGTCAAACTCCTTGATCCCTTCACACATCGACCCCCTACAACCATTCGTCCCTCAATCCTTACAACCCTTCTTCACCCCTCATCCCTTCATCCCAACATCCCTCATATCTACATCCCTTGCTCCCCCCTTTCCTTATCCCTACATCCCCTTGTCCTCTGCCTGTCTCCATTCAAAGTGTATATTTTACATTTCCAATTCTAGGAATTGTTTGGGGGCACGTAATCAGCCCGAGAGGAATCATGCGGGAGACGGAACCCCCACTCCCCAGAGTGTCTCATAGTTTCATTCGTTGTTTATTCATATTTTGTATAAATAATTTGAACTTGCAAAGTAACTTGTAACTAATGTTGTCAAATAAATGTAGAGTTGTATATATAATATATTCATACTATTAGAGTAGAAGTATAAACTCGCATGAAAGGAAAATAAGTAAAATGCACAAGTAACTTAAATGTATACTTAAGTAAATACACTTTACAATGCTGGAACTACAAATGCAGACCTAGGTTCAATAAGCACAGTATTTTTAGAAGCGCACTGATTTTCATCTATATGAACATCAGACCTGGTATAAGGATTAAACTGTACCTTAGTCACACAGATTAACCGGTACCACTTTACAATAAGACTACCCTTATAAAGGGTTTACGAATAGTTTCTAATTAATTAATTAATTAGGTTGTGAACATTTTATAAGTCATTAATAAGCTTTTATAAGACATGAGATAAACAGGACAACTGTGACCGGTTGCTTGCCAAATAGTGAGCCCACATTTATCTGTACTGCTAAGCCTCATATTGGCTACTTCGTCTTCTTCATCAGCCAACATCCTTGGTATCTGTTGTTCACTCAGTTGATTATCGCTAAGTAGCCAATGTAAGGCTTAGTCATCTTGCCAAATAGTGAGCCTGTGTTGATGTATATAACTGGTTTATAAATGGTTCTTAATGATTAATAAAGTGTTTACAACCGAATTCTTAATCTAATTATAAACCCTTTATGAATCCGTTTTAACTAAGGGTAGTCTTAGTGAAAAGTGGTACAGATTAACCTTACCAAAAAGTCATTTTTAGCTTGATATATTTAGTTGTCTGTCATTTGAGGACAGTCATCTCTCCCTACATAAAACAACAATCCAACAATATATAAAAAGCTCAGGAGTATTTTCCAAGATAAGGATTTTGGTTTGACTGAAGAAATGTACCTTCATATTTGCACAAAGTTTTTAGCAATCCCACATGGTTTTAAGCTTATAGTTGTAGCTCAAACATCATTCTTTAACAGGATTGCCTTCAATAACCTCCTCTGTTAAACACAGTGTCTCCAGCATCATATGGAGACCTATCCAAGCTGTCATTAGGGTCCTTGTCTATCCAAGTTTGTGACAAAGTGAAGCGTTTGTGGAAATGTTCAATGTTACTTTTAATGTACATTTCTTGTTATGGCACATATAATCATTGTATCAGTGTCACGATAATGAAGTAAAAATGATTTGTTGACTGACGCTGACGGACGGATTGATGGATGGATTTAGACCGGCATTGTTCAGGATGTGATAAATTGTAAGGAAGGCAACAAAGTGGAACATTGAGAGATGACATCAAACATGAGACAAGATGCTGAGCAGAGTAAAACTGAATCTGTACGGTGGGAATAATAAATTGTGTTGATCAAAAAAAGATTTTAAAACAAGAAAAGATGAGCGCTCACACAGCTGTTGTCAGATCGATTGTGCAGGAACTGAGACATGTGTCATGTGCAGAACAGAGGACGGAGCGTTTCGTGTTTAAGTCGACAAACTGACAGCTGAGTCTTCAAACAGGACTTTGACTGGAACATGATGGGATAGAAAAGAGGATTGTCAGCATTTTGAGCTTTTTTATAAGTCAAATCAGAGAAAATAAATCATTGTCACCGTTTTATTCAGAATAGAAATCAAAGAAGGCAAATATGGCAGTTTTAGTGCATTGAATGATAGAAAGAAAGATCTACGCCATTATATTATCAGAAGAAACAATTAATGTGGGAAAGAGAGCAAAACAGAAACTAAAATGAAAACACTAATTGGTGAGAGACTTTTACTTTAGGGTAACCCTACACCTCTTCAGACTGGCTTTTCATTTGGGAATTATGCTGTGTTGTTTTAAAGGTCCCATGTCATGGCCATTTCCACTGATCATAATTCCATTGTTGAGGTCTACTAGAATAGATTTATACTGTGCAATTTTCCAAACTCACATTGGTTTCGCATACAGCATCTCTGTAAAATATGTGTATTCAGCAGTATTCACTCTCTCCACTAAACGGCTCGTTGCAGCTCTTGCCCCCCCCTCCCTGTGAGCCCAGTGTGCTCCGATTGGTCGGGACGTTGTGAATCGCGCTGAGCTCCGTGGAGGTGTGATTTCCTTGTTTAGCGATACACAGCCAAACTCATCCTGAGCACACACAAAGTCACAGCCGAAGCAAAAACAATAAGTGTGGCTTGATATTGAGTAAGAAAAAGGTTGAGAATGGGTCTGCAGAGAGAATTTCGCCACGATCCCAACTGTCTGTTATCAGCCTGCAGCCAGGGAGGAGAAATCAGCAGAGCTGCCTGCACTGAGTGTGTGAGGAAGTCCGTGGATTGGTCAATTTGGACCAATCAGCGGGGGCTTAACGTAACGGCTCCGTTGACGTAACATAACGGCTCCACGGATTGGTCCATTTCGTTCCGGGGACGACATGACATCATGATGTACCCGGAAGAATCAAATGGACAGTGACGTATCTCCAAAGAGGCATTTTGGGGAGGTATTTTCTGTGTTAGAGTTTACTCGCTACATGGTGTACTTTGAGGGTTTTGACTCTGCACACCATTTACATGCATAAAAACCTTCATAACACACAAGGGGATGGGTAATAACCGGAAAAGCATGACATGTCACCTTTAATATTGTTACGGTGTGTGAAGCAGGCAGGACCCAAATGCAGATATAAACTGAAAAACTCCTTTATTTCAAGGCTAGGCGCAGATAAACTAAGACAAAACAGAACACTCACCGAAGAACTAGTCATGACACAAGACGAACCAACACTGAACACAGGAAGAGAACAGACTAAATACAGGGAGGGGTAATCACAAGACGAGAAACAGCCGGGCAGGGGAGGAGAAACACAAGGGCGACAGGTGAACACAATCAGACAACTAGACACACCAGGGAAACTAACGACAGGAGGAAAAACACAGGGAACCACAGACAGATTTAAATAAGACACAACGCAGACAGAAACAGGCAAGACAGGAGGTGAAGACCTTTCAAAATAAAACATGAAACGAAAGACAGAAAAAGACCAGACAAAATACAATACAGACAGATCGTGACAAATATATATATATTTTTTATTTCTATTCTTTGTTCTATTTTATCATGTTTTATCAAACCCCTGTAAAGCGTCTTTGAGCACCTGGAAAAGCGCTTTGAAATAAAATGTATTATTATTTACTTGCGATTGATATAATTCAGGCATCATCCATTTCTAGTATACAAGATTGGCAACAAAAATGTGGACTGTAAAACATTTTTCTATGAAATATGTAGTTATGATATCTCTTTCTGTTTAGCTTTTATCAATAAATGTGTATTTATATAGCCCAATATCACAAATGGTACATTTGTCTCAGTGGACTTGACAGTTTGAACAGAATATCAGTATGACAATACTGTCCTTAGACCCTCACATCGTACAAGGAAAAATTCCCAAAGAAACCCCGCAGTTTAATGGGGGAAAATGGGAGAAACCTCAGGGAGAGCAACAGAGGAGGGATCCCTCTCCCAGGACGGACAGACGTGCAATAGATGCCGTGTGTAAATTGAAAATATAATACATTTACAACATAGGTAGTCCAAATGTTTGGAAATGCATGTGTCTATAATAAGAAGATGAATCCAGGAGGATGTCAACAATCTTGTGGGAGTTATCAGGGAAGTAGTATGATGAGAGTCAGGCAGGACCACAGTGACATGTTCAGCCACGACTTGAAATCCAGGACTCAGGATCCAGGACTCAGGACCACAGCAACAGGATCAGCCACGACTCAGGATCCCGGCGTAGATAGACACCAAAAAGAAATTTGGGGGAAGCTGGGTTATTCGTACAGGTACAGACAGAGAGAAGGAAGAAGTAAGGTGTCCCCCGACAGTCTAAGCCTATACAGGGTATATGCAGGAATCCTGAAGTCAAATGTAACACCTTTTAAGACCCTTTTTGAGACCTCATCGCCACTTTGAGTTTTAACCGGTTACATTGGCGACACACTTTACCTCACATTTACTATAGTATTGATTGTCCTTCCTCCTTATCTTCCAACCATTTGGACGCAAACTTGCATTTCCCCCTAACGACGTTGTTTAACAACCGGCGTAAACTGACCTTCCCGCGCTATCAAGCAGCAGTCAGTCAGTGAGCGTGTGATGTCCTGTTCAGATTATGTCAAATCCAACGGGATGCCATAAATAAACTACAAAGGATCACACTACATTCCTACGCAATGATTAAATTCAGGCAAACTTTAGAATACAACCTCTTTGGACAATTTATATACTTATTGAAAACAAGCTACAAAATGTAATACCTTGGAAAATGCCGTTTTAATACTTTTTAATAGTCTTAATTTTCGCTAAATGGCTTTATCAACTTTTAATACTTTTTAAGACCCCGTGGACACCCTGCTATGGCAGCAAAACTTGGGGCTGAATCTAATCAGCACTAACTATAAGCTTTATCAAAAAGGAAGGTCTTAGGCTGCAGCCACACGAGGACAAAAACGGCCGTTTGCGTTACTGTTTAGTGTCATATAGACCATTCGGCCACACGAGGACGACCGCATACGGCACTAAACGACTGAGGAAACGATAACGGGTCCCAAGCATACGCAACGCTCTGGGGGGTCAAACCGCTCCGTGTGTACGCCCTATACGATCATTTTCTGATAATGATTGCGCAATAGCCCCGCCTCTCCCCACCTCTGCTGCTCACCTCCGCGTACCCCGCGCCATTGCTGATGTGTTTCGCCACCAACAACAACAACAATGGCGGATCGCAGAGTTGCTATCATGCTCCGGACGCTACTAACCATGCTACAGTTCTTTGTGCAACATCTACAGCAGACTTACACATCTGGGGGGGATCTTACTCGCTGCTTTTGTGGATATGTACTGCAGCTTCAGCGATCATTTTCTGATAATGATTGCGCAATAGCCCCGCCTCTCCCCACCTCTGCTGCTCACCCCCGCGTCAAAGTAAACTGCACACTGAATTCAGATTATTTATCTTTCTCTCGATATGGACATAAACACGAGTGAAGTCTAATCTGACAGGACGGAGACACCTCTCAAACTACCTAAACTAGTTATAAATATGTTTATTTTTACTGTCGGCCGGGTCACTCATTACTGGATCAGCTGCTGCATGAAACAGACACTGACGCTGTCCAAAGAGAGGGAGGAAAAAGAGAGGCTCCGTGTATTTTTATTATTATATTATATAGAGTCGTTATTCATTTGTTTTAAAGCTCAATAAATAACAAAGAAGACCTTTGACCGGCACTTTTATAATTTTGTCGGAAGGTTTAAACTTTAATACACGTTGACTGGCGAAAAACTCTGCCCGGTTCCCTCGGCCCCCACCGCGGAGAATAACAGAAGGGCAACCATGACAACCATGCTTCTTCGCTGCTTTTGTGGAGGAAGTTACAGCGCCACGTACAGGCTCCTGCATATGTACTGCAGCTTCTCCAGCGGTTGGAGCTAAACGGAGCGGTCTCGTGTGGGCAGACACTATCCGGATAACTATTGCGTGTGGACGGAAGCTTGTTTGCGATTGCGTTTGCGTTAATCCTATGCGTTTAGCCGTTTTCGTCCTCGTGTGGCCGGGGTCTTAAGCGCACTCTTAAAAACGGATAGGGTGTCTGCCGCCCGAACACAAACTGGAAGCTGAGTCCACAAAAGTGGAGCTTGATAAGAAAAGGCTCTGGCTCCCATTGTACTTTTAGGGTGCATTCACACCTAATAGTCCGCTTCTCTGGTGCGCACCAGGGGCCTCATTTATAAAGGGATATACGCTCAAAAGATGGCGTACGCCAGTTTCTACGCAATGTTTGCGATTTATAAAATACTAACTTGACGAGAAAATGTGCGGTCCTCCACGCAAACTCTAACCCATGCATACGCACTAAGCACAAAAACGGGAGAGACGAGAAACTGCGACACCGTTGGCAGAAGGAAGAATGGAGAGAAATGTGTGGAAATAATACCATAAATAAAATGTTACCTCTCATTTATCATATATGAAGAATTCATTTTCACAAATTGATTAAAGCCAATCTTAAAATGATTAAACAAACACCTGTTTGCGACTCCTCAGTGCACACAAACACATAACTTGGAGAAATAAATAAATACGGATATGTTATTTAAAACCACCTCGAATATGTTGTGTTAATGTTATGAAATGTTTTCTCATAAATGATGCGGTAAGCAGAAGGACAGAATTACGTCTAAACTGACGCCGTGTTTCATTTCTATAGGTTGTAGATACGAGCATGGTTTTATATACTATCATATTTAATCGTGTTTTATGCCGTTTGCCAAGACTTGATAAGTCGCTCGTAAAACACAGGAGGTATGGAAGCTAAGAACACCATATGTGGTAAATTGTACAGCTAATATAACACAACACATTAGTTGTATTTCCTTTAACTGGTGGATATAGGGTTGCTGCGGGGGGGGGGGGGGGGGGGGTTGAGATGCACAGGCTGCAGTGGATTGATTGATTGATTGATTGATTGAAAAGTTTATTAACAGCTTGTATATTGGGTACAGTACAGTACAGCTCAAAACATACAATTGTTAAGGGGATGCAGACCAGAGAAAGACTTTCGTCTTGTTTACATCAGGGTCCCCCATTTCCAATTCATCATGGAGACGCTGCGCACAGCTGATCGACAGCTGGAACACAAACCACCAAATACAAAAACATAGGCCTAATTCAGATCCAGTCGTCATGACTCCACACCAGAGGGATTCCCCGTTCACTTCTTACAGTTTCTCATCAAGGGGGTGTCTCCTGTCCCCGGTACAAACACACTGCCTGAGGAAGGCTATGTGTATTGTTTTTGTCATTAACCTTTTTCGGGCCATTTATTTATTTATTTTGATGACGATCCGACGTCCATGCTGCTACTCTGGTTCAAACTGCATCCACCAAAAAATATGATTTATCTCGACCTCCCCAAAATAACCAACATCTGACACGGTGTGAGATGTCTTTTTTAGCTGTTCTGTCGTCATTTCCTGCGATCTTCTTCATAAAGTCAGTCAGAATTAATGAATGAATGAGCGTTTCTTTGACTATTTATAGGCAAATATGGGCGTTACGTGAAGCCCGCAAAAGCTGCACCGCATTTCGAGTCGGTTGTGATTTATAAAGGGAAACCGGCATAGGAAGTGCTGTACGCACTTTCCTCGCCGGTGCGCAATGTTTGGTGAATCGGAAAATGTCGGGAAATTTCTGTACCTATTTTTTGGATTTCTACTATGTAAGCAACCTTCCCACGTGAATCCTACGCACGGCGTTATAAATGAGGCCCCAGACCACAGTTTGTTATATTTTTCAGAAGGTTCTGTTTGCGTTCACACGGGCAAAACTCAAACGGACTATACATTTTAAACACAAGTTATGTGCACGGAAATGCTGTTCAACCATTGTTCAGACATTAAGGGGGTAAAAACGCAAATCCTGGCAATTTCTACCGGAGCCTCCGCCATGGAGCATCGGCACTTTCGGCAGGTTATTCTCATGCTGCTGTTAATCTGGAGATCAACAGACACTAGCGGCCAGCGCATATGATTATATAATCAGACAACGTCCGTTAAAAAACATTATAACACATAATGAGAGACGTTCTGCAGTAAGGAGGGGCGTTTCACCGACGACAGGTGTTCTTACTTTTATGTAGCTGACGGAGAATTTGTACTTTACACGACACTGTTCAACACTTCATTCTGCGTCACTCTTTAACTAAACAACCGCGGATGTTTTGAAAGACTCTTTCGCTAAAGATTTTTGAAGACATCCGCGTTCTTGTGACACGTAAATACTACGCTTCCTATGTTTTGGTGCGGACTGCGTTCACACCAGCAATCTACCGCTCCAGAGTTCGCAAGCAAGCACTGAGAGACCACCTATTTTAGAGGACCAGAGTCCGGTTGTTTAGTTCACTTAAGAGGTCTCGGACTGTGTTCACACCGACCCAAATGAACCGCACCAAGCGGCTAAACGCACCAGGGTTCGATTCAACCAAACTATAAAAGGCTGGTGTGAGTGCACCCTTAGAGACTCAAGGAACAACCAAAAACCCTGCATTATTGGAATGCGATGCCCTAGTACAGGGGTCTGCAACCTTTTTGACTAAAAGAGCCATTTTGTTCCCTTTTTCACCAATTTTTTTTGTCTGGAGCCGCAAAACGATTTTCATAGCTAGCCTATACTAGTGCTACCCCAGATCCTGCTCCCTTTCTGTGCCCTGCTGTCCTCGACCATTTTGAGCCTGTATCCCTTTCTTCTCTCTCGGATGTAGTCAAGCACTTGCGGCCGACAAACTGCACCTTAGACAGCATTCCCTCTCGCTTCCTTAGAGATGTTTTTGAATCAGTTGGAGCAAGTGTTTTATTGCTTGTAAACACTTATCTTAGCTCAGGATGTGTCCCAGCTGCCTTCAAACATGCCGTGGTTAAGCCACTACTTAAAAAGAAAAATTTCGATCCCTCCATTCTCGCAAATTTCAGGCCCATCTCCCAGCTACCCTTTTTATCTAAAGCCCTGGAGCGAGTAGTCTACGCCCAGCTGCAGTCATTTTTAACCACGCATGGCATCCATGAAAAATGTCAGTCTGGCTTTAAACCTATGCATAGTACTGAAACAGCCCTTTTAAGAGTTTTTAATGATCTGCTCTTAACCGCTGACTAAGGCAGCCCAGCTGTCTTGGTGCTGTTAGATTTAACTGCTGCCTTTGACACTGTGGATCATAGTATCCTGTTGTCACGGCTTGAACAGTCCACAGTAGGGGTTCACAGAAGTCACGGTTCGGTTCGTACCTCAGTTTGGGGGTCACGGTTCGGTACGGGTTCGGTACAACAAGGAAAAGCAACAAAAAGTCCCAAATGCATAATTTTTTTTGCTGTTATTTATTTTTAACAGTAGTGCAAGTTTTGGTATGAAAATAAGGAACTCTAACATTTGGAATCATTAACTGTATTACACAGTTAAAAACAAACCACAAACAATAACACACACACACACACTCAGATGGCCATATTATTTATAATGGCTGATGTCAAACAAAAAGGTAAGCTGTACAACTAAAAAGAATGTTTTGAAAATATTAAAATAAATGATAAGAAAGTGTTTCAATCACAATCAATAAAAGAAAATACAGAACTGTATAACATCTCCTGATGTCAAAATATAAAATAAATACAATGATAAATATAAAACAAAAATAAAATCTGTACCTTTAGGAGCAATGTCTAACATGTGTAATTAACTTGTGAGTGTGTGAGGCCATTATGCCTAAATAAAGGTACTCAAGCTTTACTCTATTTTCAAGTTTTTCTTCAAAAAGATGAGTTTGTCTACATTGTCAGTAGTGAGGGCAGATCTGTTGGCGGTAACTATGTCACCTGCCGTCAAGAAAACCCTCTCGCTGGAGACTGAGACTGACTCGGATGTGATTGAGCATGTTTGACGTGTTACCACTAGCATGCCACAACGCTGTCGAACAACGCCGACACACCGTCTTCGTCCGATCCACAACTCGCGCCCCATCGTTATTGTAGTCCACAGGGAACCCGAAATGTTCTCACACAGCTGATTTAAAAGAAGCAGGTGGGTTCTAGCTCCTGTGTGTTGTGTGAACTCGCCATAGCTACTAAGTTTTCTTCTTCATGTATTGTGTTTGTTTTGTTGTGTTTTGTTCTTGTTCTTCATTTGTTATTTACGGGCGGCTGGCTTTTAGGCGCAATACCGCCCCCTGGATTATATATAGTGTAATACTGCCCTGAGCGACAGACTTTTTTCCCACTCGTAAAAAAAGGCGTATTCGCCGTGTGACTGCATGTGCCGAACCGTGACGTCCGAACCGTGACGGTACGGGACGAATACGGATACCGTTACACCCCTACAATATCCCTTTCCATTGTTACGCTGATGATGTACAGCTTTATCTGCCTCTCAATCAAAATGCCAACTCACTACAGCAGTTGAAGGACTACTTAACAGAGATTAAATCCTGGCTGAGCCAAAACTTCCTCACCCTCAATGAGAGCAAGACCGAGGTCATCTTTTTTGGACCCCAACCAACAGTCTCCCCGGTTGATATTCTGGGCTCCCTCAATAAAAATATCCTCCCCTCTGTCATGAACATTGGAGTGACCTTCAACAGCGCCTTTAAATTTGATAAGCAGGTTAGCATTGTAGTCAAGACCTGCTTTTTCAAAATACGACTATTGGCTAAGACCAAGTCGTTTTTATCTTTTAAAGACCTAGAAAGGGTTATTAATGCCTTTGTTACCTCGAGACTGGATTACTGCAATGCGCTGTATGTGGGTATGGACCAGGCCTCAATTAGACGCCTCCAGCTAGTTCAGAATAAAGCTGCACGTCTTCTCACTGGCCATAAAAAGCGTGACCATATCACCCCAATCCTGGCTTTATTGCACTGGCTTCCAGTTCGGTTCAGAATAGATTTTAAACTCCTTTGTTTTTAAAGCCCTAAATGGGCTGGCTCCTGCCTATATAGCCAAACTCCTCCATCGCTACACCCCAGGCAGGTCGGCTGATCAGCTGCTGTTGATAGTGCCTAAGACCAGGCTCAAAACCCGAGGGCATCAAGCTTTTGCAGCGGCTTGCCCTAGGCTCTGGAACACTTTGCCCCTCCATGTGAGGTCGGCCCAGACCCTGGGGGTTTTTAAATCAACATTTAAAAATCACCTTTTCTCTCTGGCTTTTGTTTAATTATTTATCTATTCATTTATTTAGTTATTTATTCATTTAGTTCTTTATTTTAATATTTATAACATAACATAGGATTTCATAAAGTATTTTTTTAAATAGTTTATACATTATTCGAATATAGGAATAGTAGATAGGATTACTTAAAATATAATACCTTTATATTTAATCTTTTTTCCCTTTATAGGCCCATATCAAACCTCCCATTTCTAGGTAAAATCATGGAAAAAGTTGTTTTTCAACAGTTGAGTAATTTCTTGCATTTAAATAACTGTTTTGATGTGTTCCAGTCAGGCTTTCGTCCAAACCACAGCACTGAGACTGCTCTTGTAAAGGTCTTCAATGACATCCACTTAAACACAGACAGTGGCAGAACTTCAGTGTTAGTAATAATAGATCTCAGTGCTGCGTTTGACACTGTTGACCACAACATATTACTAGACCGACTGGAAAACTGGGTGGGACTTTCGGAAACAGTTCTAAATTGGTTTGAATCCTACTTAAAGGATAGAAACAACTTTGTTTCTAATAGGTAAATACACATCTGAGTTGACAAATATGACATGTGGGGTTCCTCAAGGCTCCATCTTGGGGCCTCTTCTCTTTAACATCTACATGCTACCACTGGCTCAGATAATGAAGAACAACCAAATAAGTTACCATAGCTATGCAGATGACACACACATTTACGTAACAATTTCACCAGGAGACTATGCTCCAATTCAAACACTGAGTAAGTGCATTGAACAAATCAATGACTGGATGTGTCAGAACTTTCTCCAATTAAACAAAGATAAAACTGAGGTAATGGTTTTTGGAGCCAAGGCAGAACGTATAAAAGTTAGCGCTGAGCTTCAGTCTGCAATGTTCAAAACAACAGATAAAGCCAGAAATCTAGGTGTAGTCATGGACTCTGACCTGAGTTTCAACAGTCACATTAAAACAGTTACTAAATCAGCCTACTATCACCTAAAGAATATATCTAGGATTAAAAGACTAATGTCACAGCAGGATTTGGAAAAACTTGTCCATGCTTTTATCTTCAGTAGACTCGACTACTGTAATGGTGTATTTACAGGTCTCACTAAAAAATCAGAAAGCTGCAGCTGATTCAGAACGACGCTGCTCGAGTCCTCACTAACACTAAGAAAGTGGATCACATCACTCCTGTTCTGAAGTCTTTACACTGGCTTCCTGAGTGTCAAAGAATAGATTTCAAAAATACTGCTGCTGGTTTATAAAGCACTGAATGGTTTAGGCCCAAAATACATTTCTGACCTCCTGCTAAATTATGAACCATCCAGATCTCTCAGGTCTTCAGGGACTGGTCAGCTTTCTGTCCCCAGAGTCAGAACTAAACATGGTAAAGCAGCGTTCAGTTATTATGCTCCAAATATCTGGAACACACTCACAGAAACCTGCAGGTACGCTGCAACTCTTACTACTTTTAAATCCAGGCTGAAGACTTTTCTTTTTGTCGCGGCTTTTAATTGAACTATTCATATCTTAGACTGCACTGTAACTTTTATCCATTTATTTTTTTATAGCTTTTCTTTTTAATGACTGATTTTAAATGCCATTTTCTTAATGTCTTTCATTTTTTTAAAGCACTTTGAATTGCCTTGTGTTGAAAAGTGCTATATAAATAAACTTGCCTTGCCTTGCCTTTAGACCCTTGCGGTTTATTCTTAAAAACCCTTACCCTTACCCACCCCCCATTTTCCCTCTGCTGGTCTATGGCCTTGTAGAGGGTAACGAGGTACAGAGTCGCTTAGATAAGCGGGGGAGTGCATCCGACGGAGAGATAGGTTGTTGTGCTCCCTATCTCTGTTTCTTATCCCATATCTAATAGAACTGCTCGGGTCTTGATAGATTTAGTGGGGAAGTTCATGAGATCTTTTTAGAGGGTTATTAAGAATAACTTTTATCCAATGACCTTTTCCCTCTCTGTCTGTGTCTGTGTATTCTCTTGTTCCGATTAACCCAGCCAAATCTTTTTTCTTGTTTTGTATTTATATCTACGCTGGGATCCGGAGTCGAGGCTGATCCTCTTGCTGTAGTCCTGTGTCTTGGATCCTCTATCCTGAGTTCTGGATTAAGTCGTGGACTTCGGGTCGTGGCTGAACCTGTCTCTGCGGTCCTGCCTTGGGTCTCGTCATGCTGCTTCCCTGATGGCTTCCACAGGATTGTAGCTGACATCCTTGTGGATTCATCTTCTTATTACAGACACATGCATTTCCTAACATTCGGTCTATATGCTGTAAAATGTATTATCTCTTCGATTTACACATGGCATCTATTGCACGTCTGTCCGTCCTGGGAGAGGGATCCCTCCTCTGTTGCTCTCCCTGAGGTTTCTCCCAATTTTTCCTTAAACTGTGGGTTTTCTCTGGAAGTTTTTCCTTGTACGATGTGAGGGTCTAAGGATAGAGGGTGTAATTTTTCTCATACTGATATTCTGAACAATCTGTGCTGTTTTATTTGCTGTAAAGTGTCTCTACTGTAGGCTATTTTTATTATATGTACAGCACTTTGGCTCGACCAAAAATCGTTTATAAATGTGCTATATAAATAAAACTTGATTTGATTTGGATTTGATAGCTTGATTGCTTATATAGTTATATTGTTACATCATAGACAAAAACTACAGTTTTTTTTCATTTATTATTTATTACATTATAGAAAACTGTTGACCTCTAATAATAAACAAATAACTCTTATAAGGAGAATAACAAAAAATACACAGGCCTACTTTTAAATAAATCAGCATACAGATGTAGCGCTTCATTTCAGACGCCTATCCGTGCGGGTCCGTGATCGGCACGGGGTGGGCCCCTGCTGAAAAGGAAAACCCCCCCGCAGGACTTGATACGCCCCCTTGATAAATAAATGTAATTTTAATGAAACCAGCTGCAATGGATCATGGATCCACCAGGGGGAGCCGTGAAAAGCTGCCACACTGGAACTCATGTGAAATAAACAGCTGATAGATCTACAGGTATCTGATCGGATATTTGTTAAGATCCATATGTCACGGATAGGATCATATTCTGTGCTAAATAAGAGACATGTAATCATTTACAAAACATCACCATGTTTTTATTTAACAAAATAATGTTGTTTAATTCACGTAGGTGTAAGTACAAAACCATCGCTATGTGTTTTCATCAGGAAATGCAGCCCGGCTCAAACTAACGATTTTCAATCATCATCCTCACAATCATTTAATGTATCATATGTTCGCGAATTGAAATGAATGCACTAATACATGTAGTTTAATCCACGTGAGTTTACAACAACAAAAATAATCGCTTTGTTTTTATATCACATCCGACCGGAGGAAAATGCAGCACGGGTCTCACTAACAATCATCCTAATCCCACGGGCAAACAATAATATGTACAATGTTAATAGTTTACTGTATTATTAGTGTCTAATATTACTGCTATAACAATCACACATTGAGTTGTTAAAATCAGACCGTTGTTTTTTTTAAACAGTCTGAATGAAACGGCAGCTCTCAGGTGATCAGGTGTGTGTTTACCAGTGTCGGGACTAACGTGTTACAAACTAACGCATTACTGTAACGCAACTACCTTTTGCGGTAACTAATAACGTTACTAGTTACCTATTCCCATTCAGTAACGCCGTTATAGTTACTGTGATTTAAATGGGTGCGTTACTGCGTTACATTATGTGATGGAACTGAACCGAATCTCCCTGCGGATGTAGTTTACAGGCGAATACAGCGATGTCCTCTCACAGCACCATGGAAAAGTGAAAGTAACCAGAGAGGAGTGATGATTGGTTAACGCGGGGTAACATTTCAGGGTAAGCCAATCAGAGACAGAGTTGGGCGGGTCTTGCCTTATGGGGAAAATACACACACACACACACACACACACACACTATGGCAGATGCAAGTATCAGCGAGAGCAGCAGCGCATTTACAACTTGGAGATATAACCACTATTTTCAATTTGTGGGGATAAAGGACGCACAAAATATTATGGTCAAATGTAAACTGTGTGCAGGACAAAAATCATTGTCCGCATCGAATAACAGCAATGCCAATCTCCTGAAGCACCTAACAAATGTACATGATTCTATAAAACTAGTCGCCAAAGACCCCACCGTCTCAACCACCGGCAGTGACCCAGATGGAGCAACACCATCTAAACAGCCAAAAAACGATTTTTTTAAATCGCCACATGTCACCCAGAGTCAACTAAACAGATTGATTGCTGAAAATGTGTCTTCAGTGTCAGTCTGACAGTTTATTATTTATCTAAATGTTACTGCCAAAAGAGTGTAGTTCTTGTTAATGTGTATACTGCGGTGATTTGACCTTATTCACCCACGGATCTATGGGTTGGGGTATTGTTCTGCACGGACATTTTAGTGAACCGGACTTCCTGTTTCCGCCGGTCTTCGCTTCCCGGGAATGAAGTTGTGTACAATGGTTTTCAGATGCTAAATAAAAGTCTAGCTTGTACCTTTAGGCGCATTCACACCGCAGTACTTTTCCCACAAAGGTTCATGAGAACTTAGTTCATGAGAACTCTTTAGTTCTCATGAACTAAGTACAGATCGCGTTCACACCGGAATAAGTCCCTGGGGGAGGATTAGGCAAATGAAGCCGCTGACGTCACTTCTTCTTCTTCTGCTTTGGGTTTACTGGCAGGCCGCAAACCACTTCACGGCGTATACTGCCGCCCAAAGTCCCTGGCCGGAAGTCCCCGGAGTTGGGGACTGGCTTCAGTAGAAGCTGCTTGGACTCCCAGCAGCTTCTACTGAAGCCTTCCGAGTAAATCGCCAGAATGCCGACACCTCCTCATCTCCACCGCTCCCATGTTTTATTTTGTGTTGCCATAAGTTAGTCTCTCTAAGTTTCTGCGCTGGGCTAATGCTAATAATGCTAATGCAAGGATAATAAAATGGCGGCTTTACAAAACTTTTTGGGAGTTTTACGGGGCGTGGTTTGCAATCCGCCCAGCCAATCAGAAATATAGCTTTTTTCTCACAAGAGAGCCGCACGAAAGTCCCTGCTCTCTAGCAGGGACTTTCGTGGGGGTAAAAAGGTTCTCATGAACTAATTTTAGTACCGGCTCTTTTTGGTGTGAACGCGACAAAAGAGTTCTCATGAACTAAGTTCTCATGAACCTTTGTGGGAAAATTACTACGTTGTGAATGCGCCTTTTGATACCCCGCCTCCGACTCCCATCTCTCGTCACCACAACACTGCCAAAAGAGTGTAGTTGTTTTTCAAATCAAATCAAGTTTTATTTATATAGCACATTTATGAACGATTTTTGGTCGAGCCAAAGTGCTGTACATATAATAAAAATAGCCTACAGTAGAGACACTTTACAGCAAATACAACAGCACAGATTTGTTTAGTTTTTATTTCATATTGCACTACTTAGAACTTGATTGTTGAGGCTACAATAAAGATGCCTGCTTTATTGTTATTGCACAGATTACAGGTACTGAGACAACGAAATACAGTTTAGCTTCTAACGGTGCAACAAGCAGTAAAGTGAAAAGTAATGTACACAATCTACAGAATAAAATATATAATGCATTGAATGATGAATAAACAGTGAGCTTGGGTATGAATACACTAGCAGCCTGTGAGCAGTATTAACAGTGTGTATGAATATGCTAAGATATATAAAGTATGAAAACGGTAAGCAGTGCAAGTATAGTATAACATATATGGATATTAATTTCATGATAAACATTATGGAACAATGATGAAAAATGTGAATGGAAGTGGCGACGTAAAACTGACACAAAACAACAAACAAAAATCTTTTGAGAAGCCCCCATGTTGCCTGTGCCTGTATGCTGCAAACTCTTTGTTTAAAACTAATTGGCCATCGGAATGTGTGGAGTAAGTCTCCAAAGGGGGAAGGTCACATTCCACAGCTCTCCCCCCCCCCCTCCTGTGATCTCCCAACCCCCAGTCTTTAGGCTTGTGTTCGCACATTTCAGTGTTAATTTTTTCAGTCAAATTGTTTCCATGGCAACAACAACTTCCTGTCAACAGCACTAACTCTCCTTCAAAATAAAAGCATGTCCATACAAAATAGGAAGCCAAGCCAAATTACACTTAAGACATATATCAATCAATGTTTATTTATATAGCCCAATATCACAAATGTTACATGTGTCTCAGTGGTCTTCACAGTGTGTACAGAATATCAGTATGACAATACGACACCCTCTGTCCTTAGATCCTCACATCGTACAAGGAAAAACTTCCGGAGAAAACCCACAGTTTAAAGGGAAAAATGGGAGAAACCTCAGGGAGAGCAACAGAGGAGGGATCCCTCTCCCAGGACGGACATACGTACAATATATGCCGTGTGTAAATCGAAGAGATAATATATTTGCAACATAGGTAGTCCAAATGTTTGGAAATGCATGTGTGTATAATAGGAAGATGAATCCACGAGGATATCCATCCAGGACCTATGATCCAGGACCACAGCCACGACTCAAGATCCAGGGCTTGCGATCAAGGACACAGGACCGCAGGATCATCCATGACTCCGGATCCCGGCGTATATAGACACCAAAAAGAAAGACATTTGGGGAAGCTGGGTTAATCGGAACATGACTACACAACACAGGTATAGACAGAGAGAAGGAAGAAGTAAGATGTCCCCCGACAAACTAAGCCTATATCAGCAAAACTAGGGGCTGAATCTAATCAGCCCTAACTATAAGCTTTATCTAAAAGGAAGGTCTTAAGTGCACTCTTAAAAACGGATAGGGTGTCTGCCGCCCGAACACAAACTGGAAGCTGATTCCACAAATGTGGAGCTTGATAAGAAAAGGCTCTGGCTCCCATTGTACTTTTAGAGACTCTAGGAACAACCAACAACCCTGCATTCTTGGAATGCAATGCCCTAGTACAGGGGTAGGCAAGTAAGTTTGGCCTTGGGCCAATTTTTTGCTGAGCCGCAAGATGGCGGGCCAGAACATAATCAAAGCCTAATACAAGGAATTGATTTTGGAAAGAGGGCGCAGCGCCCCTGTTCCCCGGTTCAGAAAAAACTCTGATATCGTTGATAACCCTCCATCAACACTCTGATGCGCAGTCAGATCCGCTGATTGGTTCACTGATGATATAGGCGCCCAATCCAGAGCCTCTGGCTAGACCCGCCCAAAGGGAGGCTCGTCCTCTCTAGCCCCATTTCAGTCCCAAAGCCAGGGCTATTATCTGTATTTTAACAGACTTATCTTTTAAATTGAGGTGTAGCCTATTTATTGTTCTCTTCAAAGTTTATTTTTCTCTATGAAATTTTAGGGAGGATGGTCCTCCCTTTCCTCAATGGACGAGCCTCCACTGAGTAAAGTAGAGTTATTAACTAGGTAGCAGTGTTATTTAACATACTTTTATTCTGATAAGTATTGTCAAGTTCTCTGGGTATTTGAGTGTTTGCCCACATTTGAGAGGCTTGAGGGGCAAAGGGGACGCATGGACAACTGGAATCCTTGTTCCTTTTCTTTATTTCAACTTTTCAAAGACACATTAGGATTCTTTCAGGTTGAAAACCTTTAAAAAATACCAAAGGACAAAACAAATCAATTATAGCAGTTTTGCTTTGCAATTTAATATATTATAACCTAAATTAATCAGTAACCAAGTATTTTACTCAAACTCAATGTATTTAATAGTTAAATAAGTACTTTAATTGACCTGGTTCCCCACAACCACACATTTGCCATATGTGACCCGCTCTATCGAAATCAGTCGAAAGTCGCAACGGCTCATTTCAAAATAAAACGTGGATTTGCGTAAAAAAACTAGTTTTTTCGGGGTTCGGGTGTTTTGTTTGATTTTAAATAAACAAAGTCTTGGATTTCAGAATATGACATTTTTATTTCCAAAATCACACGATAAATACGTTTGAATCTTGTAAAGGGAAGATGACAGCTCTCACTCGCCACTCTGCTCTTCCCCTCCCTCCGATATGTCGGGACAGAATTTATTTTACCGGACAAAATTTGAAACTCACCGGTCATGTTTCAATAATAATAATAATAAGAATGGTGTAACAGAGTTTCCGTTAGCAGGTAATCACCGGACTATGACCGGATATGCTGATGTTTAAAACTCAGTTAATGGGGCTCATTTTTATATTGCTTCAGTTTATAATCGTTACAGATCGAAAAGTTCGGATTCATTTTTCAATAAATGATTCCACAAACAACAAAAAACATCATTATTACATTCAAACAAACTACTTGTAGTAGATGAAGACGTACATTATTCAAAAGTTTACATTAACTTTGAATAATAACACGGGAGAAACGGATGCTCTCTTTTCCCCTCTCCCTCCCTCTCTCTCCTGACAGCCCGTCAGTTTCTCATGCAGCTCGCTAAACAGTGGGCGGGGCTTCAGGTGATTATGCAGAGCTGCGTGTCTCCGTCAGACTCAGCAGCTGATCTGATATCTCTCTCGGGTCTGGTTATACTTCACTCGCGTTTATGACCATATCGATCAGATCCAGCTCTCCTGATCGACCTTTATAGAGAGCACCGATCAAACTATTAAGAGTGAATATCGGCCGATAATGACCTGCGGCCGATCTATCGGCGGCTAACGGAAACCCTGATGTGCGACTGTCTATGTTGTAAAAAAAAAAAAAAAAAAAAAATCTCAAAATAATATTTTATTTTTGATTCTCAAAATTACGGGCCAAATATTATTGCTGGCGGGCCAGCAATGGCCCGCGGGCCGCCTGTTGCCGACCCATATCCTAGTAGGACAGTAGGGTATAATGAGTTATTTAAGGTAAGATGGCGCCTGCCCATTAAGGGCTTTGTAGGCGAGAAGAAGAATTTTTAATTCTATCCTGTGTTCTATAGGGAGCCAGTGTAAGGCAGCCAGAACAGGAGTAATGTGGTCCCTTTTCCTAACTCTGGTTAGTACACGAGCTGCAGCATTTTGAATCAGCTGAAGCGACTTGACTGACTTCTTGGTACACCCTGATAATAAAGAGTTACAATAATCCAGCCTTGAAGTAACAAATGCATGGACTAGTTTCTCTGCATCGTTTTGAGGCAAGATATGCCTGATTTTTGCAATGTTACGTAGATGGAAGTAGGCGGTCCTTGAAATTGATTTTATGTTGGCGTTAAAGGATAAATCTAGATCAAATATAACACCAAGATTCCTTACAGTCTCACTGGAGGCCAAATTAATGCCATCCATAGTTAGTATATCTTTAGATAATTTTTTTCGTAGATTCTTCGGGCCAAGTACAATAACTTATAAAAAAATGTAAGGTCATCCACGTTTTTAAGTCCTTGAGGCAGTCTTGAATTTTATCTAGATGATTAATTTCATCAGGCTTGATTGATAAATATAGTTGAGTATCATCCGCATAACAATGAAAGTTTACAGAATGATTCCTTATAATATTGCCTAACGGAAGCATATATAATGTGAACAAAATAGGTCCGAGCACTGAGCCCTGTGGCACTCCATGGCTAACTTTGGTTTGCGTGGAAGATTCATCGTTGACACGTACAAACTGAGAGCGTTCAGATAGATAGTACCTAACCCAGCCTAAAGCAGTTCCCTGTATGCCAACTAAGTGCTCTAATCTTTGCAATAGGATATCATGGTCGATAGTATCAAATGCAGCACTGAGATCGAGCAAAACAAGAATAGAGACATGTCCCTTGTCTGAGGCTATTAGAATGTCATTTGTGACTTTAACCAGAGCTGTCTCTGTACTATGATGTGTTCTAAAGCCAGACTGAAAATCTTCAAATAAATCATTGTTTTTTAAGTAATCACACAGCTGTTTTGCGACCGCTTTCTCAAGAATTTTTGAGAGGAACGGAAGATTAGAAATAGGTCTATAGTTGGCTAAAACCTCTGGATCGAGGTTGTGCTTTTTAAGAAGCGGTTTTATCACTGCTACTTTGAATGATTGTGGAACATAGCCTGATAATAAAGACATATTAATAATATTTAATAAAGAAGTGCTAATTAATGGAAAAACTTCCTTCAACAGCTTAGTTGGAATTGGGTCTAAGATGCACGTTGATGGTTTAGAAGAGAGAATCATTGAATTTAATTGTTCAAGGTTTATGGCTGAAAAGCATTCTAGTTTACTATCTAGTGTAATATTATAACTTACGTTTCCGGGAGCTGTTGATAACACTATACTGGTTAAAGGCAAGTATACAAAAGTAACGTGTTTGCAACGAAAGTAACAAACACAATGCAATATCCTTTTCAATTTCAAAGAACACAAATTGGGTTGTATACATTAACAAATAACTATAGAACAGGGGTGCCCAACCTTTTTTGAACCGAGAGCTACTTTAAAAGTTGCCAGTCTGCCGAGATCTACCAGTCCAAATAGAGAGGCGTAGCCATTAGTGACAGCCTACAGGTAAACACTTCTACTTGTATAAAACTGACCTTTGTACGATTAATAAAATAATCTAGATCCTTTATTTTACCTCTTTCTAATCTACACACATACAAGTATTTGACTGAAGTTACACAACAGTGTTGTTGATACAGAGTTGGAGTTTATTCACACGTCACATACTGGGTAATGTTTTAAAGAAACATTGAACAGTGCTGCCACATATGTCACAGGAAAAAAAGAAAAGACACTGAACCCTTTGCTATTATATACAAATAGTGTTGCTACTAAAGTATAAATTAGGCTTACTAATAAGACAACTCAGATCTGAAGCTACACAGGAATCTGCTGCCAAAGTGCAATAAAAAAGACACAATTAATACAATCAAACCCTTTTTTTTGTTGCATTTTAGTAGAGTATAAAAATAAATGCCTTTTAAAATAGGATGCAAGCAACACTAGTTTCTTAACCTGAATTGATAATAGACTAATCAATTTAAACAGAACAGATCTTAATGTTTGCATTCTTATACCATTTTTTACAATAATTATAATGAATAAGTTCAAACAAACTAAAACTTACAGCTGATTAATAACGGTATCTAACTTGAGTTTTTATTATATCAAAAACCTGTTGAAAATGCTACTGTTATTTTTACTGTCCCCCAAAAGCGCGTCGGCAGCCTCCAGGAATGCTTCTTTCACAACTTTGCCATCTTTGAAAGACTCCATGTGTTTCGCAAGAACGTGACTGACACGATAAGATGCTATGGTAGCAGCCTTGCTCTTGTTGTTGGGCCTGGTGAAAATGGACTGCTGTGCATTTAGCTGTCCTATCAGGTCCCTCATCTTTTTGGAGCACAGGGCAGAATTAGGAGGGAATTCCGTCTCGTAGCGTTTGTGCACTGTTTTGAAATGCCGCTCCTAAATTACCCTTCTTCGATAAAGCCATGCTGGCATAGAGTGGTGAAGTGCCTCCCCTTCCGGTGGAGCTCCATGGAACCTTATTTCGGAAAAATTATGTATTGAAGTCAATGGAGAGAGAAAGATAATTTTTCGATCCCGTTTGAATTGCGCCACAAATTACACATATGATGTTTGTCAATTTAAAAGATAATTTTGCAAGTAAAAAAATTGTGTCGTAAAACTGTGAAGTAACACATTTTTTTGTGTGAAACGCTCAAAGAACTACATCTCTGGTCTTGCACAACAACACACGTCACCAAGATGGCCGTCACTACTGTCTTGGTAAACAAGGGATTGACTACCCTCACTATCACCACAATGAAACACGTCCAGAAGAATGTCATGCAAAGCTGCCTGCCTGCCTTCCTTTGATTCTCTCTGAACTGCCTGATCTGTTTAATGTCAACCGTTTGTGCAGATAGAATGAAGTACAAAAGATCGCTGATGCTAATGTAGCGTTAGCGTTTCTCCCCCGGGCTTAAATGGTGTATTATAGAATGATCACACCGGTGTGACAGTACTCTTCAAAGGGTTCATGAAATATGACTACTACTCTTACTGTTTAACATTGTGGGTTACTTAATGTTACTTAATGTTAGGGCTAATACAAATGGCAAGGCTAAGGCTGTAATGCTAACTAACGTGCTTGCTACTAGCTAGGTAGCTAACTTGATCCAGCCACTCCTGGTCCTTTCATCAGACGGGAAGCGAAAGAACGCGCGAGACCCATTGCTGGTATGATAACAACCTGGTACTAAGCACACAGGCATCTTGTTAAAGTTATCTTATCTTAGCTATCTCTTATATTTAGCGGAGGAAAACAATTGTGACATCAGTTATGACATCACTTACGGTCTTTCTAGTTATATATTAGTTATATAATCATCCTCCCACTCGGAGTGAAAATTATATATTTTGGGCTTTTTTGTTTTTTTGCTTCTGCCATAATTGCGGTCTTGTGTGTGAGCGGACTGTAACTCCTGTTGTCACGGACAACGTCAGCTAACTAGTGCACTGCCCACCAGCCACGTCCCGACACATGGGGTCACGCCGGCCAATCACAAAGCTTTGATGCGTTCAAGTGCATTATTCTGGCACAGGAAGATTATGTTATAGGACATTAACGATAAAACAGAATATTGTTGTTCTATTTTTAGACACATCTCACGATCGACTGGGAATCTCCCTCCCTCGGTTGGGCACCCCTGCTGTAGAATAACAAAATGAATGCCGTGAATAAACCGAAATACACGTGTTTAAGCGGTTCGCTGCTGATTACTACGCACCGAATATTCGGAGCCCGAAAAATGGTATTCGGGACAGCCCTAATAGCTTGGTTTCACTTGACGTCACACCGCTGCGTTCCTTTGGCGCGAAATTCCATTGGAGGTCAGGAAGTAATTTACTACAGAGGATCTAGCTGCTGTTACCATTGTGAAAATGCCGGTGTGTTGTGTAGTTTACGGTTGATCCAATTGATCCGGCCGAGAGAAAAACAAGAGGTTTTACCGAGTGCCGAAGGTTGTCGTCCATAAAGCTGAGCAATTTAAGAAGCTAACCGAAGAACGCCGGAAAAATGGCTTTCAAACCTACATCTGCGGTCAGGAGGAGCAGAGTCGTCTAATGCACGTGTCTGCAGTGACCACTTCATCAGAGGTATTAGCTAACTTGTTTTTTGTGGCTTTGTTTATGTATTATTGGGTTGTGGTTAAATGCTTATTTACCTAGTAATACTGATCATGTTTAAGTTACCTGTAGTCTAATATGGACTTTGTTGGGACTTTTTAGGGTGCCCTAGCGCTTTGGGTGACGTTGAGTCGGTAGACTGAGCTCCCACTGTTAGTCTCGGTTACTATGGCGTTATATTTGTGCCTCTATCCTGAGCACGCAATGAAACATGTTGAGCATAGAAAATGCGATTGAGCGCGCACTTGAACATTTTTGAGCACAGAGAAATATATTTTCTCTCATAAAACTCCTGCTCCGTGCGCAAGCAGACCGCTGCACGCGCTCTCTCTCCCCCGCTCGCTCGACCTCTCCAGCCTGTGCGCGCTCTGCTTTGCCTGCGCTCGCTCAAGTTGTCACAGCGTTACAAATGTGCCACAAAACCAACCAATCGGAGAACTCGAGAAGGTCAATTCTGATTGGCTGGTCCAGCGCCATGTAGAGAGAAGAGTTGCTACAGCGGAAGTCCAAAATGCTTGATCGTCACGTGGTTCAGAGAGACTCAGAAAGTTCCCGGAAGTTCGTGGCGGGCCATTTGAATCACGATTTGAATGCATTAATAACAGGATAGAAATGCAATTTTTGGTTATTAGTGGTCAATAAATGTTTTGATTTGCAATATTTATACAACATATCGATATGTGTATGTAGTTACATCAATGTGTGTGTGTTTTTTTTTTTTAAATGTGCTAATATTTGAGCATTAAGATAAAATAAGAAGTAGCCTACTTTATTGATACCAATTGGGGAAATGTTTACGCTGCAGCAGCAAAAGACAAGGAGGCATTGTACATTAGACGGTTAAAAGACTATAATTAAACAATCGAAAATGTAAACATCTTAAATAGAAATAACATAGCATTACAACGTAGAAAGTAGAAAATATACATAGTGTGAACAGCTATCTTACCTGTTAACATACATGTTAGGCTAACGTTGCCTTGGTTAAAGAGCCTGTTGTTTATTGCTTTGAATTCTTTAAAACAAATATTATCTTCTTAAACCTGTATGGTAGTCAGGAGCATCACATCCTAATGTTTGATATATTTAGAGGGTGGGAAGGAAGGTTTAAAAATTCTGATTAGATACATTTCTACCATTTCTTTAATTCATGGTGGTTTTAGTAATCCCTTGGTAATTGAGGACACAAGTCATCTAAAGTACTAATGTAATCTTTATGACTTTCAGAAAGGACAGGAGACCCACAGGTGCCTATATCAATGATTGTCAACTGACAGCAAAATGAGTCAAAGGGCTAGCAGCAGCATGATGATGATGTTAAATGTGTTGTTTTAGGAACATCCATTGTAAATAAATGGAATTCAATAAACATTGAATAGCATATCATGCCGTTTGTCTGTGCCTTTTCCTCTGTGTTGTCCTGGCATATCGTCTCCCCCATGGTTTGCTGTGCTGCCTGGGGATGCTCCAAGCGCTCAGAGAAAGGAGTATGAATGTAAAGTGTCCCCACTGACACAGAGAGGAGGAAAGAATGGCTGGCTCAAGTCAGCAGGAGCAATTTAACTATCACAAAAGACAACAACAACATATGTGAGGTAATCATATTTTTCACAAAACGAAGACCACACCATTGGGAAGCTTAACGTCTGTTTAATCAAAAATAAGGAACAGGGAGAGGCTTGCAAAACTTTGGGAGTTGAGACTCAGGTGCAGGGTGAGGGTCTCATTGCAGGTCTTCAGGCTCCATTGAATCCCCCTGAGGTTCTTGTGCTGAGAGAGGGAGACAGGAGAAAGGGTTAGATACATCAAGCAATAGGGTGGGAAATTGCTGACCTATTTTAAACTTACCTTGTGTTTTCACTCTCACTTAAGTCCCTCTCCCTTTGCCATCAATCCAAAATCAGCTGAGCTGCAACATAATACAGACAGGTAATAATCAACAGAATCACAAGGACATTATATGGCTCTGCTAAAAACACTCACCCATAAGTTACGTTTTTGTTTACTGTTTAGAAGTCTCAAATATCCACTCTAAATCCATATCAATAGCGATGTATCACACAAATAGCTCTCTTCCTTATTATTGTGTAACGTTAACTATATTATACTAGCTTGAACTCCAAGATGGATATCCTCATTTCTCCACCCACTACAATCACACGCCCCAATGTTATATTTAACTAATATGTAACTCCCTCCACCCCGGATAAAAGCACGTTAAGAAGCCCCTTTTCTCTAATTCCACAACGTTGGAAGAAATAACATTAAGAGAACGGATTAATAGGCTGTTCATGGTTAACGTGTGTTGTTGCTAACTTTAGCCGGTATCCTAGCCTCATCTGTCCGGTTGAAAATTAACGCAAGCATATGCCCATTGTAGAACAGGAAACAGAAGTTGGTCCAGGTTCTGGTCAACCCAACATTGTGATAGAGAGAGAAACATGTTTTGTCATTCTGCCACCTCTATGCTTACAGCAAGTAATCAATACCTCAGAAGGGTTCATGTAGCTACATGTATGCTACGGTTTGTTAGCGGTTTGCTTAAACTACCCCTATTCTTTCACACACAGTGACGTCACGAGCTACCCACAATGCAACGTGCGCCATATATCTATATAGAAATACGCCATTTTCCTGGAGGTGCTAATATCCTGGAGGTGCTAATATAAACAGCTAGGTAATGTAGCCAGGCAGAGCGCACTAGGTTTTTTTTCTGAATTAACGACCGAAGAAATCGCTGCATGTCTTCGGATTACATCTCTGGACTTGAGGGGTGTGCTCTAGGTCGTTACCAGCGTAAACTAGAGCTGTGTGGGTTGTCCGATTGCCTTTACAGACTGCCTGCAGATGTATGGAAAAACGACTCTCGAAAGTGGCCTTCGGTCGATTTTGGCAGCATCTACGTCTATCTTCTGGAAACAACAGGTGAATACCCCACTTGTCACAATAATATTATCATGCCAATGCATATATGTGATATTTTAGAGTTGACTAGATATTGATCAAGGCAATAGACTATGATATTCTGCTTGCACCTCGTGTGAAATGGTGGATACCGGAAGTACGGTGTCGCCCTCGGCCCAAAACCCGTATGTGTGTGTGAAAGAATAGCTATGTTGTCGGCTAGCAAACTCAGGCATTGCAAACAATAACGTGATATCAGAAAACTAGAAATGTATTACTCACCTGACACTGTGTCGTGCTATTCTCTTCATTCGAGTCTGTCATGTCCTGTAAATGTCAACGATAGATGTGTAATAAGAACGTCAACAGCCTGATGGTAACCGAAAATCCCTCTCTCATCTCAGATAGAAGATATGATTGGAGACGACCAGCCAATCAGAATTGACCTTCCCGAGTTCTCCGATTGGTTGGTTTTGTGGCACATTTGTAACGCTGTGACAACTTGAGCGAGCGCAGGCAAAGCTGAGCGCGCACAGGCTGGAGAGGTCAAGTGAGCGGGGGAGAGAGAGCGCGTGCAGCGGTCTGCTTGCGCACGGAGCAGGAGTTTTATGAGAGAAAATATATTTCTCTGTGCTCAAAAATGTTCAAGTGCGCGCTCAATCGCATTTTCTATGCTCAACATGTTTCATTGTGTGCTCAGGATAGAGGCAATATAACGCATAGGTTACCACACAACAAGTAAGCCCAGATCAGAGGCATCTCTTTGACGAGAGCAGAGGATGGAGCTCAAGGAAGACCAACAAAGACAATCAGAATGTGCAGAGGCTTTGTTGGATCTCCTGCAGACAACCGAGAGCCCAGAACCGACACAGCCCCCGTCTGACAGCCCACAACCAGAGGACACCAGTGGGATATTAAATGACCAACAAGGTAAATTAACCACCAGCATTATTATTAAATATTACAAATGTGATTGTCAAAAAATCAATGCAAACTTTGAATTAGGTTTAGAAAATAGAGTACTAACTTGAGAATCTGCAATAATTGGAACAGAGAACTTGCATGTCTGTAAAAAGGTTGTCAAAAAGATAACTTCACAACAATTCACATTCATATTTGACTATTTTAAATAACTAATTATGCTTGCTACTGCTATATTGTATGCAGATGCAGGATGCCAGACTGATTTAACGATGGAGGACATCGAGAGCATGGAGGATGTTCTGAGACAGAACACAACAGAGCTGGGAGATCTTCGGACAAAGGCACTGGACACAAAGTTCAACCAGGAGTCCTTTGAGAACAACGAAGAGAAGACAAAGTTTTACACCGGGCTCCCCAACTTCTTAGTTTTACTTCAGGTTTTTCAACTGTGCGAGCCCTACATCACCTGTGGCCCTATGTCTGTGCTCTCCAAATTTGAACAGTTCATTTTAGTTTTGCTGAGGCTGAGACTAAATCTTTTACTGTGCTTCACTAAAGATACCTGCATTCACCGGGGGGAAAAGTCAGCTGTCAGCATACGAGGTGGAAGAGACAAGAAAAATAGCTAATGTGCATATTCATGTCAAAAGAGTCGTAGGATTAGTCAGAAGAAAATATCAGATTCTGCAAAGCATAGAGCACATGCTAACAAAACCAGGTGAGGCACTAGCATTAATTGACAAGATTGGGGTTATTTGCTGTGCCTTGTCTAATCTGTCAGTGTCTGTCGTCCCATTGGAGTAAAGTCATGGAGCTGTAGTCTTGTAAATAAGAAACCATGTATTATTCAGTATCATTTCATCTTTTCAGTAAACATATTTTTGTGTTCAAACATCTTGTGTTCAAGTCTTTTCAGTAAACATATTTTTGTGTGTTGTAAATTGTGTAGCCCTACTCAATATACAACTTTCATCTACATTCATGATTAATTCAACAATATTCTAGAGATGACAATTGGTCTGGTGACGCTCCCATGTATGGCCAATGAGGTTATTGTAAATGTAAATAAGAAACCATGTATTATTCAGTCTTCTTAGTATCATTTAATCTTTTCAGTAAACATCTTTTTTACAATAGCAATATATCACACAGCCCTACTTCCTCTAGTGAGTGTGGTCAGTGAATATGAAGGTTAAAGAGCTGCCACTGTGCAAATAATAATGCAACAAGAAGAGAACCACAACTTCCGGGACCAGGACAGACTACAGGTGCTGGTAATCACGCCTTCTCTCCCTCCTGATCATCTTGCAACTGAAACTGAAAAATGGAACAGCAGACAGGGAGAGGAGGCTTTTAGTCACCTGATAGTTATGCACTATCATGTTCTTGTGGAAAAAAATGAGCACACCAACTCTTTATTACTTTTACCTTTCCCCTTGTAAGTTGCTGTCCCAACACTTCAGGGAGAACAGTCTGAAGAAACTCTCAACTCTGGGAATTATGTTGTCCCACAGGTCCACATCACGCACAATTCTCTCTACAAAGAGGTCATTTTTAGTCCAGACAACAAAGTCGCAGTAGTCAACGTCAACGACGTGGAGCTGAGCCTGTACTTGATGGTAGTAGGCATGTTACATTACATTACATTGCATTTAGCTGACGCTTTTATCCAATGCGACTTACAATAAGTGCGTTCGTCCAACAAAATACAACTTGAAGAAAACAGAATCATAAAAGTACATCAGGTTTCATAGAACAAAAACATTTCAAGTGCTACTCAACTGGCTTTAGAAAAGCCAGTCCTTTATTAGTATAAAAGTGCTTCGTTAATAGTTCTATCGCTCGAAGTGGAGTCGAAAGAAATGAGTTTTCAGTTTGCGCCGGAAGATGTGCAAGCTATCTGCCGTCCTGATGTCAATGGGGAGCTCATTCCACCATCCTGGAGCCAGGACAGCAAACCCACGTGTTTTCGCCGTTGGGAACTTGGGTCCCCCTCGCAGCGAGGGCGCAGCGAGTCGTTTGGCTGATGCAGAGCGTAGTGCACGCGCTGGGGTGTACGGTTTAACCATGTCCTGGATGTAGGAAGGGCCAGATCCATTCGCAGCATGGTAAGCAAGTACCAGTGTCTTTAAGTGGATTCTAGCAGTTACCGGAAGCCAGTGAAGCGAGCGTAGGAGCGGAGTAGTGTGGGAACATTTAGGAAGGTTGAAGACCAGACGAGCCGCTGCATTCTGGATGAGCTGCAGAGGTCGGATGGCACATGCAGGTAGACCAGCCAGGAGGGAGTTGCAGTAGTCTAGATGTGAGATGACGAGAGCCTGGACCAGAACCTGAGTCGCTTTCTGTGTCAGCTGGGGACGTATCTTCCTGATGTTGTAAAGCGTGTATCTGCAGCAACGGGTTGTAGCAGCGATGTTTGCAGTGAAGGACAGGTTGTTATCTAGGGTCACACCCAGATTCCTTGCAGTCTGAGTCGGGGAAACAACTGAGGTGCCGATGTTGATTGTTAGGTCAAGAGTGGGACAATCTTTTCCCGGAAGGAAGAGCAGCTCAGTCTTGTCAAGGTTGAGTTTGAGGTGATGAGCAGACGTCCACTGAGAGATGTCAGCTAGACAAGCAGAGATGCGTGCGACAACCTGGGTCTCTGAGCGGGGAAAGGACAGAATTAATTGGGTGTCATCAGCGTAGCAGTGGTAAGAAAAACCATGCGGGCTAATGACTGATCCGAGCGAGTTTGTGTACAGGGAGAAGAGGAGGGGACCAAGAACAGAGCCCTGAGGGACCCTGTAGTTAATTGACAAGGGTCGGACTCAGACCCTCTCCAAGTCACCCTGTAGGTACGGTCTTTCAGGTATGAGGTGAGGAGGGAAAGTGCAGAGCCTGAAACTCCAAGTTTTTGGAGAGTGCGAAGGAGGATCTGATGATTCACCGTGTCGAATGCAGCAGACAGGTCCAACAGGATGATGACAGAGGAGAGGGATGCAGTTTTGGCAGTGTGCAGTTCCTCCGTGACAGCAATGAGAGCAGTTTCTGTGGAGTGACCTGCCTTGAAACCAGACTGGTGCGGATCCAGAAGGTTGTTCTGATTGAGATAACAGGAGAGTTGTTTAAAGACAGCGCGTTCAAGTGATTTAGACAGGAACGGGAGGAGAGAGACAGGCCTGTAGTTTATAACATCAGACGGGTTGAGAGTGGGTTTCTTTAGAAGAGGGTTTACTCTTGCCTCCTTGAGACTGTTTGGAAAGTGACCAGAAGTTAGAGTAGTGTTGATGAAATGGGTGAGAAACGGTAGAATATCAGGAGCGATAGTCTGAAGGAGGTTTGAAGGGATAGGGTCCAGAGGACAGGTGGTAGGGCGGGCAGAGGTAATGAGGGTAAGAACCTCACTTGGAGAGAGAGGGGAAAAGGAGGTAAGTGTGTTGGTGGAAGGAGGGTCTGGTGACCCAGCGGTGAGTAAGAAAAAGAAGAGCGAATATCATCAACCTTTTTTTCAAAGTGGGTAACAAAGTCGCTTGACAGAAGTGCGGAGGGGGGAGGAGCTTTTGGAGCGTCCAAGAGGGTGGAGAAGATGGAAAATAGTTTTTTAGGATTGGAATAGGAAGATTGGATCTTATCTTGAAAGAAAGTGCTTTTTGCCTGAGAGATCGAAGCAGAGAAAGAGGAGAGGAGAGCTTGATAGGTTAGGAGGTCGTCACGGTGTTTGGATTTCCACCATTTCCGCTCTGCTGCCCTAAGGAAGGTGCTATTAGCACGCAGTGCATCATTTAGCCAGGGAGCAGGAGGGGACTGACGAGCCTGCCGAGATGTGAGAGGACAGAGCGAGTCCAGAGAGGATGAGAGAGTAGAGAGGATGAGAGAGTAGAGAGGAGAGTTTCTGCAGCAGAGTTTGGAGGCAGGAGTTGGAACGAGTCAGAGGAAGGGAGGGCTGAGAGCACCGACGAGGCAAAGGTAGAGGGGGAGAGGGAGCGAAGGTTACGGCGGACAAGTGCAGGATGAGAAGAGATTAGTTTGTTATGTTTGGAAAGGGATAGAGAGAATGAAATGAAGAAGTGATCGGATGTGTGGAGCGGGTTTACAGAGAGGTTAGAAGTAGCGCAGTTCCTTGAGAATATGAGATCAAGGACATTGCCAGCTTTATGAGTCGGTGGGGACGGAGACAGTGAGAAAGCAAAGGCGGTTAACAGAGATGTTAGTTCGTCTATCTTCCCCGTCTGGAGGTTGAAGTCTCCGAGAAGTACAGCGGGAGGGCCAGTTTCAGGGATGTGTGAGAGGAGATTATCTAATTCCTCCAAGAAGTCCCCCAAGGCGCCTGGTGGACGGTAGAGAACAACAATGGTTAGCTGTATAGGATGGGTTACTGTGACGGCATGGAATTCAAAGGTGGAAGGAGTGAAGTTAGGTAGCTTGAAGAGGGAAAAGCTCCATTTGGGAGAGAGCAGGAGACAAGTGCCACCTCCTCTGCCAGTTGGTCTGGGTGTATGGGAGAAGGAATATGCAGTGGAGAGAGCTGCTGGGGTGGATGTGTTGGATGGAGTAATCCAGGTCTCAGTGAGAGCAAGGTAATCCAGAGACTGCAGGGAGGCGTAGCCAGAGATGAAGTCAGCCTTAGGAACAGCTGACTGGCAGTTCCACAGGCCACCTGAAACTAGATGTTGGATCTCAGTGGAGCATGTGGGATAGACGAGAGCAGGCCGGTTATATCGATTACGAGATACACAGGGCCAGTGATTATTGCGAGAAGACACATGAACAGGAATGGAGAAAATACACATGATTATAGCATGAGGGGCTAAACAACCAAATAAAATGAAACAAAATAAAAAACACCAGCGATACTTAGCTCAATCAAAGTAGGATTTGCCTCCTCTTTGCCTCCCTCGTGACTCCCACAGGACTCTAATGTCTTTGCCAGTCTTTGACTCCCACAGGACTCTAATGTCTTTGCCAGTCTTTGACTCCCACAGGACTCTAATGTCTTTGCCAGTCTTTGTCTGACGCTCCAGGAAAGTGCTACCTAAAATGGACACCTGATTGCTGAGTTCTCACAGCTGTGGGGCAACGTCCTTTTAATTAGTTAACTCTCTGCAGCTGGTGGCCCTCAAAAGGAAATCTAGACTGGCTTCGTCCTGATTTCTTATTGTCTTTTAAGTCAATTACATTAAACCCTAAGTTATAAAGTTCTGAGTTTAACCCTTAATACAGTTACACCTACTCAATAAAGCTCTTAGTATTCTACAAATGTTTAAATCAAAGTTAACCCTAGTAGGCAGTTAGATCACTTTTAAGGTTTCAGTCAAATGACTTTTCCCAAGTTTCTGTCTGACAGATGCTGTAGCGGTTTTGAGTTTTTAAAAACACAATTCCAGTCAGATCAACTACAGAGCATTGATACAGAGTACACACACTGAAACAGAGAAGTCTACAAACAGTGTTACTCACACAATTCTAGAAGTCTCCAGTAGCTTTCTTGTCAAAAACTAGTTGCACACTGCATGTCTCCTGTCCAGCTTCACAGTGCCCCCATCGTTGACGAGACAGAAGCCCTGTTCTCCAGCACACAGGCGAAGATTGGCCTCCTCTTATTTGCTGTGTGGGCACTAAAAGTTCAATGAAAAGAAAAGCAATATATTGTACTGTAAATAAGTGTCTGCAGCTCAAAATGTATTGGGAGAGGATCCCCAGACTCAGGATCACGTCACAATCCTATACTTACCCGCTTTACTGTAGCACAATACTGAACAAATAACTTACCTTTATCTCACAGATACCAGTTCCATGGCAGGTGCACGTGACACAACCGTCTGGCGACGCTCCCATGTATGGCCATTGAGGGTTCAGCCAAAGCCCGCTGTCTTTACAGCTGAAACCCTGGTGGTGCAGACTTTGTACTCCTTCATACTGCTTTCGGGCAGTTGCCTCGTATTTGCATCCATACCTGTAATGTATACAACAAGGAACAGAAATAGAACATTGTACATTATAAAACGGACAAGTCAAATCAAGCAATCTGATTGGTTCTTAGCCGTGATATAATCAGCGTATACCACGGGTAGAATTGTAAGTTACTTTTCACAACAAGTTGGTATCCCTCCGCGTCTGAGAAAAACTGTATACAGTTGCGTTGAAAAGCAAACTGCCTGCAATTTGCTTTTCAAACTGGAACAAGGAAGCAGCGGAGAAGTAACGGGGCAGAAACCCTCCTTTTTACGCAGCGGCCCAGATGCTTCGCGTCGGGCCGAACCACGCCCCTTAGCTGTGATATAATGAACAAATACCACGGCCTGTCGTGAGCTATTGCTTAATTATACCATGGTCTGGGTGAATACTCCATTCTGATTGGCTCCCTAATCCCCAATAAATACCTTGTTGCAGCTGTAGAGAACTTGTGTGCCTCTGGGTAGCATATGGACTTGATCAAGGACTTTGATGGCTGTGCAAGACTAGTCTGTAGAACCTGCTTCAGTCTTGAGGCTGTGATCCTTCCTGCTCTTTGGCTAAACCATATTGGTGATAAGCTCTGGTTTCTGGTCTCCTCCTCTACTGCCTGGACCTGTGGCTGTGTCAGCTCTTCCTGTCTGAAGTCCTGGCATGCATTCTGCAACTCTGTTGGGGATAGCTGTAGTATATCTGGTGTCCTATACTGAGGTAGTGGTTTAGGTAGCTTGCTCACAGATTTAGGGACAAATTCTTTGTAATATGGTTCCCTGGACATCAGTGCAGCACTTTTTGGGGAATTTCTGCTCAAAGTCTTGAAAAACTGCATATACCTTTCTGATCCTCGTTCCAATTTTGAACCCTGGACTGTGGGACGCTGAAATGTGTGCTTCTCACCTGTCCTTCCAGCAATGGCATCATCCAGTTTTTGCTTTTTGGATTTTGCGGATGAAAAGTCTATCATCGCAACTGGAGCAGCAGGAATCTGGACATGTGAGAGACAGACCAACATGTATGTGAACATACATGTAGGTGCAGTGTAACAATGAGACAGGCAAGGACGGCATGAACAGCTGACTGACCACTGGGGTCTGAATACCTTTTTGACATGTGATGGCATTAGCCACTTGCACTTCTCAGTGGTGCAGGATGCAGTCTCTCTCATCTTCACACCTGCTTCGATTGCAAACAGAACTGCTCCAACATGTGAGCAGGATTCTGACAAACTGTATAGACAGAGACATACTAGAATAACTAGATTGATCGTAAAAGCTAGTAATGGTATAACATGAATATTATAGCAGGCATTATTTTGTCTGAGCTTAAGTGTTGTGTCAAATATGCTTTGGGTTGGGATATTTATTTTATGACTTACCCAGCCATACAGTTACAGTGTGCTGTAACAACCTCTCCATCTTCTTTAGCTACAATCCACGTTTTTAAAATGGTGTTTCTCCAGACCTCTGGGAATGGTTGACCTACAAAATTGAAGCTCCAGTTAACAACTTGCTAGTTAGTAACATACATTTAACAACATCAAGCCATAGCTAGCTAGTATAGTTAAGTTACGTCCCCAGCTCGTTTCGGGGTAAAGGGAAGCAACACATAACCAGATGGTCTTGGTAAAGAGGTTGTTTTTAATATTAACCTCAACATAGAGTGATATAAACAACGTGCAGGCTGTTCAAAGGCTCTGAGCTGTCTATACACAACAGTACACAAAAACGAAGGCCACAGAATATCACAGTCACGAATCAGGACACTTAAGACAGAACTGGTGAGACGTTTCGCACAAGTACAACGCCGTCACCAAAACACAATATATCCTAAGCTAAACACATACACTCACATCAATATCCTAAGTACACACACACACACACACACACCCACACCCACACCCACACACACACACACAATAAGCGCCCGAGTTAACCTCTGTTAACAATATCGTAAGGAAACACACATCATAAGCACCCGAGTTAACCTCTGTTAACAATATTGTAAGGACACACACATAAGCACCAATAACAAACATTCTGAGGTATGGTAGCATGGCGTCCTAGCACAGATCCAGCGCCCCGAATGTCAACAACGTCGCAGCTTAAGTAGCGTCATCAAGAGGAACGAAACAACGTCGCCGACGCGGTAACCATAGTACCTACATAATACACATTTATATATATACACACACACACAGAACACTCACAGGCCAGTTAATGCTGAAGGCAAGGCGACAGCCATAACACTGCCTTACATGAGTCCATGTAGCTAAAGTTAGCTAGCTAGATGTCTCCTAATAATGCTACTTAGAGGTAAGAAGGTATAGGTAGTTAACACTCACCCGGGCAAAAACAAGGCGACATTTGTTTAATGCCTTTTTGCTTGCCGAGGTCATTCACCCATCCACACACGAAGTAGTTGAAAGCTTCCAGGCTTTTATACGCTTTCATTTGGCTAGCCGTGTAGTAGGAGGTATGAAGGACGAGGTAGCTGGTGATATCCATCGCCTCGACAGCGGGCAAATCTGATAAATCACGAGAAAAGTCGCTCTTTTTCAGCTGATACGGATCGTATCCGATGTGTGCTGTGATTTTTTCACGATATATGCGGCGTGCAGGTTCATTTAATTGTTTGACATAGTCGGTGTCCTCCATGATTCCTGCGTTGATGAATGATTGCGTTTTCACTTCCTGACCTCCACTTGAATTTCGCGCGTCGTAGAAGTCACGTGACTGAAACCAAGCTATAGCTGCACCCTAAAAAGAGTTAACTGATTGAATTATGACTGAAGATCATCAGCTGTCTTCCTCTTCTGTGTTTTTTCTCCAATACGTAAAGGCTGCAGCACCTTTGACAACTCCTCTCCACATATCAAACATACGGTAAGCCAGCATAGTTTGCTGTGAAAGCATATAACTCTAACCACGCAGAATTAAACCCTCTGTGTTCCTCTGATACTTTTCTTTTCTTTGATTTATCCATAGTTCGCTCATCGAGCCGGGGGTCAGGTTATTCACCTGCGGGACCGTAGCAGGATATGACGCATATTTTAGTTGACCTAATTAAAACCGTTTTTTATTTATGTGCCACAGTAAATCACCTCAAAATACGAAACATTTTCAACTGTGCAACAAAATATAAATAGTCCTACAAATATTTTTATTTTATTTCCTTCTTATTTTTGTCTAAGCTCAAGGGAGCCAGAGCAGAGGGCTTAAAGAGCCGCATGCGGCTCGAGAGCCGCGGGTTGTCGACCCCTGCCCTAGTAGGACAGTATAATGAGTTCTTTAAGGTAAAATGGCGCCTGCCCATTAAGGGCTTTGTAGGTGTTACCGGCACCAGACATAGGGGTAATCTGGACCAGCAGCAGGGTTACACAGGCTAAGGAGCACATCAATGACATACAGTTCAGTCACATTATGTCAAGGCTCTCAGTTAAAATGCATGATAAATTCATATCAAACCGTCTTACAGACAAAACATATAAAAAGTATAAAACATTCTGCCTAAATAAGAAATACATGCATATGAATTAAAATGATTTAACATATTCCATATAAACAATAATTGGCACCAAAATAATATAACTGAAAAACACACACTCACTTAAGTTAAGCCCCGAGCCTGTTTTTCAGGTCTCAGGCTCGAAAATGACATTCCCAGAACCCTTCTAAAAGGGTTAAATTAATAATCTTTTTTCTCAAAGCAAGATTACACCTGTGAGTTGGATGTAGAAGTGTCAGAATCAATATAGATGTTTTTATTTTAAAGTAAATTCAGATTGAACACAGTAAAAAAAAATGTAAATGATTGTGTCCGTCCAAAAAAAAGAAATTACTTATAGTGAAAACCACCCTTGAATGATGGGATGGTAGACTAAAAGCTTTAGGAATCCAAACTACAACATATAATAAGTACCCTGTATCAAGATTGATGCAAAACAAGTGAAATGTGATCTTTTTAGAGAGATTTAGCAGAAAAAAACCCACTTCTGGGGTCATTTGGGTGGATTTTCCATATCTCTGGCCCCCCTTGGTCGGTTTTACTGATTGACATCTCTTTCTAACCGTCAGAGCCAATGGAATCGAGGGGAACTCCCACATACTCCTTATTTGGTAATATGTGTGTGTGAGACTGCCGCATAGCCAAGACCGGAAGCTGCGATAACTCTGGTGGCTACCATTAGCAGCTAACTTTTACTCTCCGATTTTTACATAAAAATGTAATTATGGATTAAAAATTAAAAAAAATTCCCAGAAACATTATCAACCTATGGATTAACCGATTCAGCCACGTTTTTTCTCGTTTTAATGCCATTGAACCAGTCTTTTGATCAGATTGACAGCTACGGTGAGACGAACTCCCGTAAAAGCTCCCTAAAGGTACGTGTTGTGATGTCTGTGTTTGCTTCCCCTGTCAAGAGTTCGGATCACTCAGTGATGATATATATACCTAAATAATCTGTGGAACCTCAGCTTTAATCGGATATCTTGTATGTGCAGCTACGATAAGTAATAAGGGTATATTTTATCTTGAGTTCTGTGCCAAAGTGCGTTAGCATTTTTCGCTCAGGGGTCATTTAGATGCTTCTTATGAGACTTGTGTTTTGTTTTGGTAAAAATGGTTTGTATCGTCAGTTAGCTGAGATGATTCCCGTTAATCTGGTATAACACATTAATAGGTTCTTAAATATTAAGATCCCGACAGTGTCGTGAAAAAAAAAAAAAAGTACCCGCCGGCGGGGACCTTGGGGCTTAACAGGTTCAGCAGCACGTGACAATATGGCGTGACCACGCCATGTTACTGAATGGCCGGAACTGTGAAACTAGCTTACAGTTTTTCTTGATTGCTAACACACATTTTTTTTTTTATTTCTCAGTTTCTCAGAACAATAAACACAAAACCACACACCCAAAGTGCAAAACACCTAATTTCTCCTGCTAAATTAAGAACTGCACTCAAAACTACATAAACACGCAACAAATATAACACACTTCATTCATAATACTAGATTGTTTGACCACCCAACTACACACTGCTGAGCATAATCTAAAGCACTTTCATCTTTTATGGGCTGTGCTCTGTAGCCTACATAGAGGTTTCTGCAGAGAAATATTGCTTGAGTATACAGAAATACAGTAAATGAGTTGTTGGAAAAAAAATCACATTGTATTCAAAAGTAACATTGTGTAACATGCATCTCAGCACATAGTTACTATGCTTCGGATCTCTCTAAGTGTGATGGCATTGTTTGCCAAAAGCCAGTTTGTAACTGCTGCTTCCTGTGCCTCATTGAAAATCCTTGGCCTTCCACCTGCACTTCTTTTTTTCTCAGTCCTTCAGATAAACAACAAAGATATAGTGGTTGGTCAGTGTCTGTGTTGCATAAAAGTAAGTTTACCACAGTACATTGTGCAGGATTTCTGTACAGTTATAGTATGCAACATGCCAACAATTCAATTACAGTGATGAAGTAAATACGTTTCACACAACAGATATAAGCGCTGATATATCATGAATTATGCAGAGATAAAAACTGGTAACTAACCTGTTTTCAAGTCTAAGTGTCCGGATTACAGAGGCAACAGTAGGCTGAGATTAGGCTGAACCCTCTGCCCAGCCTCTCTCATCGTCAAACCATGGTTGATAACTAGGGAAGCTCCGATCGATCGGCCGATACTCACACTCTACCGATCGATCGGTGCTCTCTAAACATGCCGATCGTGAGAGCCGATCGCATGATGTAAAATACATGACACTTTTCTCTGTGTGCGGCAAAACAAGCTCGCCAAAATGGCTTCACCGGTCTGGCATTATTTTAAGGTGTCCGAAAAAGACAGTAAAATAGCGGTATGCAACGTGTGTGTGAAGCAGAAATCCTACAGCTCCGCCCGCTGAGACGGACCGGTAAGCGTAACGAAACACACAAGAGTTAGACCTAACACACTTAGCTATTTTATCTACCTCTGGAACAAGCTAAACTAGTTATTATAAATATATGTATTCTTCACTGTCGGGTCACTCATTACTGGATCAGTGAGCTGCATGAAATACTGACAGGAGAGAGAGGGAGAGAGGAAAAGAGAGCGCTTACGCTCATTTCTCCCGTGTTATTATCCAAAGTGAATGTAAACTTGAATAATGTAAATCATTTGAATGTAATAATTAAGTTGATTGTTGTTTGTGGAAGCTCCAGTGAATGAGCACCATTAACTGAGTTTAAACATCACTTTAAATGGAAGATTTAAAGTGATGTTTAAATCTTCCATTTAGGCCCCGCCCACTCGATCGGATCGGCGATCGGACCCGAAATTGGCGATCGGAGCATCCCTATTGATAACATTTCATTTAATTAGAGAGTATTCTTCTTTGTCCACGTCCTCTCCCTCCAGCTCTATCTCTCATTTTTCCTCCTCTCACTCTCACCCACCTCTTCCTCTCACTCTCAGCCCAGCTCTTCCTCTTCCTTCCATGTTGGCTTCCATTGTTCAGTAAGAAAGTACTCACCTGCTGTGGTCTTTTTATAGTGCTAACATCCTGATTGATGAGCCAACAATTATGCTATCAGGTGTTTGGTTAGGTGGAACGTGTTTGTGGATCATTGGTCCATGTGTGTGGCATTTTGAATATCAGTGTTTTAAAACAGCTACAACAACACGTGACTTTATGTCAGATTCCTGTGTCTTACGTGGAGAAACGTGTGCAGTGGTTGGCAAAAAGTGCCATGTTGATTTGCAAATTGTGTGAAAAGCTGAAAACGTGTTTAGAGTTTTGGAGATTTGAGCCGATGTTTTGCTCTTTGAGTGTCAGTTAACATAATTGTGCTTTATGTAGAATGTTAGTGTGTTAGCAATCGAGAAAAACTAACTATGGTATTTTCCTCATCACCATTTACTCACTGCTGGCTGGCTAATACTCTTAACATTTAAAATACATTTGCTTATTCCACAGTGTTAAATGTCAGTTACTTACACATACAAAACTACTGTGTAAAACTGTGTTTTATGAAAACAACTACTTAGCATGGCGATGCTAACCAGAACAATCAGCAACAAATGGACACTTGCTACACTTACACATCCCGTGAAACATTACTAAACCATTGACAGTTTTGCAGTAGGCCTACCTGTGTATTTGTAGACAGAGAGGACCAAAGTTAGAGTCTTGCTCAGAGCATGTTTATTTCTGACATGCGCATGAGCTGAGCTCCTCCCTAATGGATCCACAGCAGCGCCAGGGCGCCATCTACTGACGTTACAGTGCAGTGGCGGCGCTAGGGGGTGGCTACTTGGGCTCAAGCCCCGGATGTTTTCTGAAAAGCCCCGGATGTTTCACTTAAAAAAAAATAAAAATGTTTGCCCTGAAGTAGAAGTGATCCTTCCTAGTGCCTGACGAGTTTTAAGCTAATAGCCTATACAGTTATGGATATTAGAACGTTATTGTCATTGAAGCAGGCGCCATAAGCTGCAGCAGCAGCAGTATCAGCAGCTGACAACAATGTCATCACCAGCAGTGAAGAAATGGATGATGTTTCAGGTTTGTGAATCTAATGGTGATATACTCTGAGTAAGAAGTGAAAAAGAGTGATGTAACGTTAATGTTATAGCTAGTAAACATGGAGTAACCACACTAAGTATACCCTTATATGTTAGTATGTATACAGAACATGACTAAAAGTTATCCTAAGATGTAACGTTAACCCTTAATACCTTAATACCGTAATACTTAATACCTCAGTCTACTTTTAAGACACTAAAATAACGTATTCCATTTTTTATTTTGTTTTCGCGCGTGGAATTATACCGGCTCTCGTTTCAGTACACATAACAACAGAACTGACAGGCAACCCTCTGAATCAGACTCCGATTGGCTGTGACTGCATCCACTCAGAGTGTCCGATTCAGAAACGTGACTCTTACACATTTTTTACGTCACAAACAAAGATGGTGGATGAGAATAGATCTATAAAACGATAAGCAATGCGCCAGAATCAAGATGAGACTATCTGCATCCTTTAAAACTCTACGCACATTCGTTTCACCTTAATAAGTAAACGACTGTTTGAGTGAGTTAAGGCATTAGTTTGCTTCATTAAAGGGTGTTAATGAGTGTTCTCCAGTGCCTTTTGTCCGCTTTAAGGTGTTATTAAGGTAGGGTTAATGTTGCTCTCAAAGTGCACCAGATTGATGAACTTCAATATTTAAAAAAAAATAAGAGGAGGCGACGACCCCCCTAAAGGATGTTCGGTCCAAAATCAATGTTTTGATGGCATAAAGTACCTTAAACATACCGTCAGTTTAAATGCTGTTTTATACTGAAAAACCAGAAGTTCTTGTGCACAACCAGTTGTTAAGCTTTTATTCTGAAAATCCTTCATCTCCGGTTAGCATTTAGCATGTGGCTAATATACCATTTACTATAGAGGTGAATTTAGTAGCGATATGACACGGAGTGTTGCACACCGAAACCTACTGATTTTAATACTACAACTATAGATATTATTATTTTTGAATACGTTATTGTTTACAGATGTGGGTATGTGACAACATCCGGAACGACCGGAAACCAAACTGCCGTGAAGTATTTCCTGTATTTTTTGGAGTATTGATTACAGCGTTTAGAATGTGTTAAATGAAAAGTCATGAAAGAGTTAAGGAGGAGAAAAGGCGTGTTTAGATATATATTGGATGTACAATATCTGTATCCTCTGAAATGCGTAACAACGGACATTAAATACGTGCAGGGCCGGCCCCTAGCAGCGCCAACCGACCCACAGGGAGGAGCCAGCAGAGGATATAACAGCTGGAAAGGTGGAACGGTCTCTTTCCTTCGCTCATGAGAGCCAGAACACAGCTGTTTTTCTGACTGAACAATATTCTACTTGTGACATTACCGCACCTATTTTTTAATTAAAGTACAATTTGAACCTTCTCAGAGACTCCATTTAGTCTCCTTTTTAAAGCCTCTCTCCTGGACGCGAGAATAACGAACACAGCATAACAGGTCCTGTTGGGACTCCAGCAGCTTCTACTGAAGCCAGTCCCCAACTCCGGGGATTTCGGGTGGCAGTATACGCCGTGAAGTTATTTGCGGCCTGCCAGTAAACCCGAAGCAGAAGAAGAAGAAGTGACGTCAGCGGCTTCATTTGCCTAATCCTTCCCCAGGAACTTATTCTGGTAGTTCATGAGAACTAAAGAGTTCTCATGAACTAAAGTGGGAAAAGTACTGCAGTGTGAACGCGCCTATATAGGCCTAATTAAGGATGGGTATCGTTAAGGTTTTAACGGTACTACTACCTTTATCGATACCGATTATCGGTTATTTTGAAATAAAAATAGGTAAAATTAATTAAACAAATTGTGAACAAAATGAGCATTGCTTTTTATTTAAATTAAATACATAGTTCGGGTGAGCTGGGAACGTCTGGATGAGGCCCAAGTTCAGGAGGCCTTCAACTCACACCTCCGGCGGAGCTTTTCGGGCATTCCTGTGGAGGTTGGGGACATTGAACCAGAGTGGTCGGTGTTCAAAGCCTCTATTGCCGAAGCCGCAGCGGGGAGCTGTGGTCTCAAGGTCCTAGGTGCCTCAAGGGGCGGTAACCCTCGAACCTCCTGGTGGACACCGGTGGTCAGGGAAGCCGTCTGACTGAAGAAGGAGGCCTTCAGGGATTTGTTATCCCGAAGCAGTTGCAAGGTACCGACAGGCCCGAAGGGCCGCAGCCTCATCCGTGGCCGAGGCAAAGCAGCGGGTGTGGGAGAAGTTCGGAGAAGACATGGAGAAGGACTTTCGGGCGGCACCAAAGTTGTTCTGGAAAACTGTCCGACACCTCAGGAGGGGGAAGCAGGGAACCATCCAAGCTGTGTACAGTAAGGATGGGACGTTGTTGACCTCAACTGATGGAGTGTTAGGGCGTTGGAGGAACACTTTGAGGAACTCCTGAACCCGACAACTCCGCCCTCTATGTTAGAGGCAGAGCTGGAGTATGACGGGGGATCAACACCAATCTCCCGGGGGGAGGTCACTGAGGTAGTCAAACAACTCCACAGTGGCAAAGCCCCGGGGGTGGATGAGATCCGCCCGGAAATGCTGAAGGCTCTGGGTGTTGAGGGACTGTCATGGTTGACACGTCTCATCAACGTTGCGTGGAAGTCGGAAACAGTGCCGAAGGAGTGGCAGACCGGGGTGGTGGTCCCCCTTTTTAAAAAGGGGGATCAGAGGGTGTGTGCCAATTACAGAGGCATCACACTACTCAGCTTCCCCGGGAAAGTTTACTCTAAGGTACTCGAAAGGAGGGTCAGGCCGATTGTCGAACCTCAGATTGAGGAGGAACAATGCGGATTCCGTCCTGGTCGTGGAACGACGGATCAGCTTTTTACTCTCGCAAGGATCCTGGAGGGGGCCTGGGAGTACGCTTATCCGGTCTACATGTGTTTTGTAGACTTGGAGAAGGCGTATGACCGAGTTCCCAGGGAGTTACTGTGGGAGGTGCTGCGGGAGTATGGGGTGAGGGGGTCTCTACTCAGGGCCATTCAATCTCTGTACTCCCAAAGCGAGAGCTGTGTCCGGGTCCTCTGCAGTAAGTCGGACCCATTTCCGGTGAGAGTTGGCCTCCGTCAGGGCTGCGTTTTGTCACCAATCCTGTTTGTAATATACATGGATCGGATTTCGAGGCGTAGTCATGGGGGAGGGGGTCTGCAGTTCGGTGGACTAAGGATTGCACCACTGCTTTTTGCAGATGATGTGGTTCTAATGGCTTCATCGGTCTGCGACCTTCAGCACTCACTGGATCGGTTCGCAACCGAGTGTGAAGCGGTTGGGATGAGGATCAGCACCTCCAAATCTGAGGCCATGGTTCTCAGCAGGAAACCGATGGACTGTCCACTTCAAGTAGGGAATGAGTCCTTACCCCAAGTGAAGGAGTTCAAGTATCTCGGGGTCTTGTTCTCGAGTGAGGGAACAATGGAGCGTGAGATGGGCCGGAGAATCGGAGCAGCGGGAGCGGTACTGCAGTCGCTTTACCGCACCGTTGTGACGAAAAGGGAGCTGAGCCAGAAGGCAAAGCTCTCTGTCTACCGGGCCATTTTCGTTCCTACCCTCACCTATGGTCATGAAGGATGGGTCATGACTAGGGTTGGGTATCGTTTGAATTTCCACGATTCTGATTCCGATTCCGATTCTACTTTTCGATTCCGGTTCTTAACGGTTCTCAATTCCGATTCTTTGAGGGGCAGGGTAAAAAAATGATACATGCTTCTTCCACCAAAAAAATTACATTTATTCGAGAAACTTTTACACAGGTTAGTTTACAGTAATATTCACATTAATCAGTCTGTTTATATTCACTGCTATGTAACTGTAACCTGAGAACCACTGAAGCTACAACAATGCAACAGTCCAACTTTTAAAGAACAGTTCTTGTTGAGCACAAGCATATCTGCCTTCTCAGGCATACCTGGAAGAAATGTTTGAACATTTTAAAGTAAAATGCTTCAATCTGGTGCACTTTAAACAGAATTACTAGAGACTAGATCTAGGGGGTACAACTCTAAACACCCATATGAAAAAGATCGGTTTACATTTTTAATAATTAAATAAGTATGTGAACATAACCAATAACCTACCATAGCCAATAACAAATACATGTAACGTATTTTATTTTTGTTGTTCATTCATATCTTATTTTACTATTTTATTTATGCATATGTTTTTATCTCTCCAGTTTAAAACGATATGTCTGGTTTACTGTCCTATAGTATACATTGGAATGATTTCAAACCTGTTTTATCCCAATAATTATAAAGGAGTGCCTTGGAAATATGTGTTTACATAAATTGTGATCAAAACGTTTGAGACCCACTGAGATAACTTAGACTAAAGTGAACTATCTAAACACTCAGTCCTTTACCTCACTGAGCTGAAGTTATCAGCCTCTCAGTCTGACTGGAGAGGACTCTCCCTCCACATCATTGTAGAAACATCTTCTTCTTCCGTTAGAGCAGCTAGCACCAGATGCTAATAACAACAGCGCGTACCGGTGCACTCTCCCTCGCTCGCTCCCTCGCTCGCTCCCACGCTCACTCACATTTTGGCTGTGAGCTGCGGGTGCCAGATAAGCCAACATCCCCCATTTTCATCACTTATAGCCCCATCGCACAGGGCAAATGAAAAGTGTAACCGGGATGAAAAGGGTGTTACATTTACTTAATTATGAATGTTGTTACATCAAGGCCGAAAATTAGGATGAGCCCCAACGGTCAAAACATATTTTTTTCCTCCCAGAGATGTCAGCGCAGCGCCTCCACAGATCTGGCGCCCTAGGCGAACATGGGTAGTTGCTCGCTGTAGGAAGTGTAGGTACAACGCTACATTTCCCGCCCCGCCGCAGTCATACAGTAGGCTACGGAGAGCGGTGAGAAACATTTCCTCAGGCATCGAAAAGCGGAACCGAAATTCACATTTCTAAATGATGCCGTTGGAATCGAAATGTTGGAACCGGTTCCGGTTCGGAACCGGTTCTCGGTACCCAACCCTAGTCATGACCGAAAGAACGAGATCGCGGATACAAGCGGCCGAGATGGGTTTTCTCCGCAGGGTGGCTGGTGTCTCCCTTAGGGATAAGGTGAGAAGTTCGGTCATCAGGGAGGGACTCAGAGTTGAGCCGCTCCTCCTTCGCGTCGAAAGGAGCCAGTTGAGGTGGTTCGGGCACCTAGTTAGGATGCCACCTGGGCGCCTCCCTAGGGAGGTGTTCCAGGCACGTCCAGCTGGGAAGAGACCAAGGGGTAGACCTAGGACCAGGTGGAGGGATTATATCTCTTCGCTGGCCTGGGAGCGCCTTGGGATCCCCCAGTCAGAGCTGGTTGATGTCGCCAGGGAAAAGAAAGTTTGGGGCTCTCTGCTGGAACTGCTACCCCCGCGACCCGACCACGGATAAGCGGGAGAAGATGGATGGATGGATGGACATAATATTTCACATCAAAACAAACAACAATGTTTTAAACAAATAATATTAAATAATGTGATGAGAACTGTAAACATAATGAACATTGCTTTGTATTTACTGAAAAAATACAGTGGCACAGTGGCACTGCTAGAGCAACACACATGGGGGCATACAGGTATGCTGCAAAAGGCCTAACAGTTCTTCTGGAGGAAGATTAACATGTTTGCCTTCTCTGGCAGAAGTCAGGATCTCTCCTGGCTAATAGTGTTCCCTGCAGTTGAAAATACTCTCTCGCTAGGGGTGGAGGAGGCTTGGACGCAGAGATATTTTGTTGCAAGGTGTGCAAGGAGGGGCAGAGTAGCTCTCTTTTCCCACCACCACATCACAGGATCTCCAGCCATGGGTACTGGAAGCAGGTGTTTGTAGAGCTCAACCTCTTGGTCAACATGCTCGTTAAGGGTGAGGGACAAGGTGTTATTTTGGGTGGTCACCCTCAACTCCCTGTCCTCCTCTGAGAACAGCTCCTCCAAGGCACACTTTGGTTTAAACAATGGAGGAGTCTCCTCCTGCTCTGTGTCTGTCTGCCATGGTGTTGCTTCTGTCACATTGGCCTCAACAGTTGTCTTCCTCCTTAGCCTGTCCCAGGTGGAATCACTCACCAGCCTTCCTTTAAATCTGGGGTCCATTGCTGTGGCCTCATGCAAAAAGGCTTGAATATCCTCCCCCTGATATCGTCCTGAGAGGTTTCTTTGATGCTTGAAACAAAGGTTGTGTCCTCATGTTTCAAAGTGAAGTGGTCCTCAAGTTTTTGGAGGATGGGTATCATTTGTCCACAGGTGGCATCTTTTTCATAAGACACACAAAGTGTGGATGTATACAGGATTTTCATGAGCTTGACAAACTCCTCAGCCTTATGAAAGTCCTCATCCTTCAGGCGGTCCAGGTTGTCCTTTGTCATAGCCTTTCGCAGTCGTGGATCCAAAGCTGCAGCCTGGATCGCTGGAAACTGCTCCATACATCTCTCTATCAACAAATAGAGGGAATTCCACCTGGTATTGACATCCAGGATCAAGGAGTGTTGTGGACAGGGGCGGACTGGGAGGAAAAAGTGGCCCGGGGATTAATTGACAGACAGGCCCACTTAATGCGCAGCATGTATCGGCCGGCCGGCGACGAAAGTATGTTTCTTAACAAAAAAAACAATGCATTTAATGTTATTTTGGACAATTATTCATATAGTAATCACATTACCTGAGCCCTTGAGTTGCCTAGAGCAACAAATAGTTACAACATATATTTATTGATTTTAATGTTAACAGATTATTGATGCAATAACATTTGGACCCAATTTGCCTGACTTGACGCATGGAATATAACATGGGCGTAGGACACATCCTCAATGTGGGTAAGACAATTTAACGGGATGTGGGCAGGTGGTGGACCTCACCTCCTCTAGGGGAATCCGGGGGTTAAATGTATGAATCTGTTAATATATGAATCTGGTGCACTTTGAGAGCAAAATTAGGGACTAAATCTATGGATACATCTCTCAACACCCATATGAAACAGAACTGTAAACAGATTTACTTTTTCTTTCAACATTTATTTGAACAGCAAGTGGAGGCAAAAATGACTGCACCCAAAACAATAAACCTGCTAGCTAATATTGAAGTTACCTGTGTTCCCAGTGTCCAGATATGAGTATGAGTTGCTTAAACATATGTGTGTGCTTAATTACTTTGTATTAAATAGTAGCAGTCTGTATAACAGGGGTATTCAACTCAAATTCAACGAGGAGTTAGAGAAAATCTCCCCATGCAAAGGTCCGGAGCTTCAAAATGTCTAACTTGCTTTATGAATTAGTGTGATATTGAAGTAGCCTGTAGCTTTATCAACGTCTGCATGTAATCAACAGCTGACTGCCAAATAAAGAAAGTACAATTCATAAACAACAATATTTATATATATTTTGTCAATTAACATTGAACTATACAGATATACAGTAAAATACTGTGGATATGTGTAATGTTCCTCTCGGGCTGCATTTAAAAATGAAATAGAGAAGATAAATAAAATAGCTTTTGAAAATGTGTGCATCTTAAAAGTGCTTAATTTTAGATAAATAAAATAAAGTGTAGCAGCAGCTTGAGTTTCTCTTCTTCTTTGTTAACCGTTTCACAGCATGACTTAACAGTTTCAGACGATTATAGAACAATATCAGTCTTTACACATCATAGCAATTGAACAGTTTTAAAGTTTCTCTTTCTTTCCCTCTTATATTGCAGTCCCTCACTCACTTTGTTTTATTCAGTGTGAGAATTGAGCTGGAGTTTGTCCTGCCAGGAGTTTAAATCTGGGCTGAAATGGGGTCAGGGCCTTTCTCATACACACATGCAGGTGCTCATTGGTTAGCCTGCCCTGGAACGATATTTATTTGTTGTGACCTCAGTTCTGACTTGAGAGGGAATGTTTTGTCAAAGACTTTGTGTTTTGTCTCATAGTGGCGTTTTGGCACTTTTAATGAGCGCCACGGTCTCTGAACAAATGAGACACACTGGCTCTGTGCTCCCAGTGGGCAGGATGAACATGAATGAGTCCACTCAGGGTTAAAAGCTCTGTTCTCACTGTCCACTTTCCTCTTCTTGGAGAGCGCCATGTGTAATTATATGTCTCTTCCTGTCTGCCGCTAACACGCCTGTTCACTCTCCTCTCCGTCTTCCCTGCCTGTATCGCTAATTATTCTCTTCACACTTTCCTCTCTGCCGTGCTCTCGTCTCTTCTTCTGTGTTTCTCTCCCTGTATCGCTCACTCGTCTCTTTCGCCCCCTGTCGGCGGCGGTTAAAATAGAATCGCCCTGTCAAAATTGAAATCCCCTATTAATGTATTGATTATAGGTCCGGGTCCGGACCGCGGTCCGCCTGTTGCCGACCCCTGCTGTATAACAAGAAGCTGGAAATATGAGAAGTGAAGCATTTGTATTAAGAGTAGTGGAGATGTGAGAGATGAGATATCCTTATTTGGTCACCGCGTGGCAAACATCTGGAAGGCTGCAGAGTAAAATGTGTGTGCGTTCTGTATATGTTTCTGTAAAGTTCTACACTTCAAAGCATTTCTGTAGGACTGCTTGAGAGCATAGGTAATGTTTTCCTCGTTATTATTGATATTAAAGTAACTTACATGTATTACTTGTATTAGTCAACTATAAACAACTATATCTTAGACATATCTTAAAAATGCCAAGGGTGTGTGGAGCTGTGTGTATTGAACTGATGGGAAAGGGGGCCGGAGAGAAGGAAGTCTATGCAAAATACCTCAAACTTAAGAGACTCTTATTTCAGGGTCGCCTCGGCTGGCTCGCGCTGATACGCTGCGACAGGCCATCGTTTTTGTATCTCCCAATAGATGGCCCCTATGGGAGGATTACATTTAGCCCTGTTGTGTCCTTGTGTCCGGTCTCTTTCTCCTCCTGCTGCCAAGATAGTAAGATCTAACAGCACTCGGACTAGAGCAGGGGTACCCCTTTAAAGTGTATTGTTGTTGTTTATCCTTTATCCTGGTGTTTCGAATTCCTTCTTTTATAATTTGAACACTTACAAATGTGGCCCGGTAGGATTTAGGTAAGCAAAAAAAAAAAAAAAAGGGATTGGCCGGAACACTTACAAATGTGGGCCGGCCCACCGGGAAAACTCCCGGTATTCCCAATGGCTAGTCCGCCCCTGGTTGTGGAAGGTCTGAAACAAAAACAACATACATGTAAGTAATGGACACTTGAAAATTGAATAAAATTGTTCAATTTGGGAATTTCTAAATAATAGTTTCTTACCAAGGAGCTGCTGCTTTTCCTTCAAGATGGTAGCTGACATCGAGGATCTCTTGAACCAGACAACCACTGCTCTGATTCTGGCTGCCCATTTATCAATAGCAGCCACTGTGTAGATATTCTGCACTGCCAGATTTAAAGTATGCGCAAAGCATCCTATTTTTAGGATGTGCAGCTTCTTCATGGCAACATCCATATTACCAGCATTGTCAACAGTCACAGCTACAATCTTGCTTGGTTCTATCACAAAGTCTTTCAGGATGTCAGATATCTCCTCTGCAACTACTTCACCGGTTTGTGATTTGTACACTGCTCTTGTGTGGAGGACCTTCTGTTTTAAGATGCCCTGGATTGTGTAGTGCACTGTTACAGTGAGGTAGTGGTCCTGGCTGGAGACTGGTCCACCCATCTGATATGATGGCAAGCTTTGGCTCGTCCTTTATCTCACTGATCACATTGGCCTTTTCTATACCATACCAGGTAGGAATTAATGTTTCACTGAGGTAACTTCTGGAAGGAGGGCTATATTTGGGGTTGAGTGCCTTGCACATTTCCCTGCAGTAAAGGAAGTCAAAATGCTTTTGGATTAAAGGCATATAAGGAATGTTTCTTTGTCTACTATTATTTATACTGTGTGTAAGAAAAGCACAACTTTGTATTTTGAAGAAATTACATATAGAAAGTGTTCAAAAAAGGTTAATCGGTCTATTATTGAGTTATTGTGTTTAGAGTGATGCGAATAACATACAATCCTTTTATACTACTACTTTATCCTAATAATTAATACAACTCACTTTTGAGAAACTGTTACCTGAAGCCCTTGGAATCCACTGTTGCAAAGGGGTGTAGGCCTTTCACTATGAACGTGGTCACGGCCAAGTGGCAAGCATTCAGACTCTCCTCAGTCATCCTCCCACTAGCTGCTAGTGCTAACGTGAACGGCGTTTGGGCTTGGACCACTGACGGTGGGAGTGGTGGGTTGTTTCATTGTAGCTGAAACTTTAACAAAATAAATAACTCAGTTACCTCTAATCATTAACCCATGTTTGTATAATGTAGTTAACTCGGTGTGTTGCTGCTAGCATACATAACATACCTGACGTGGACACGTTACTCGTGGACGGGGCAACGGAAAGGCTGTCGAAAACGGTGCATTTCTCCATTTGGATGTGGTGCACTTTAGCTAAATGTTTGGACAGATTCCTCGTGTTACCGCCCTTACATGCGAAATATTTATTGCACTTTTGGCAACGAGCATTGTCCACATCGAGACGGGTAAAATATAACCAAACCTTGGAGCGCTAAGTTCTCTCTGCCATCTCCGCCGTGTGTGTTTTGCATGCATGTAGCAGCCGCGTGTGTGTAAACGTGGCGTCCCCTCGCACACACAGACAGGGAGATCGAAAATACATCAGACGCATTTTTTTGTCTTTTTGCATGTTAGAAACGGAGTTGGCGAAACTAAAACAGCAATATAATGTTTATGTAGCAATAATACATATGATATATTTTGTACATGTCTCCAGTACCGATAAAAATACCGATAACGTCGGAGCTTAGCGGTACCACGGTCTTTAATAATTCAGCCCCGGGGCCCGTTTAATACCGGGGCTCGGTACCCATCCCTAGGCCTAATGTGAGCTGCTTGCATTAGCCACATTTACTTCTGCTTCCTTTTTTCCTCTTGAGGAGTCTGTCTGTGTTTTGCTCAATTAACTCAATTGAATTATTTAACCCCCAAATCATTAATTACCTCACTGTTGTTATTAGGGGTTAGAGGTTATTTATTAAATACGAGTTCCTTTAATTAGTTTTAGAACGTGCAGGAGAAGAGCACCAGGGACAGCATGCGATATGGACCAGAGACTTTTTTTTTCAGCAACATAAACCACCGTGATGTTTATTCATACCTCCAGCATCGGGACCGTTGTGTGCGGGTCGCCATCTCGGTCTTTCAAAATACGAGACGCTTCAAAAATCGGCGGAGCAGGGGGAAGCACTCCACGCTCAACCCTCATTAATAGTCGACAGCAGTGGCCCCATCTAATTATGAAGCTCATCAATCAACCGTAACAAGCGCTGTCATCGATATTTAGTCAAGAATAAAAGCCGGCATGCTCTGCTTTATATGCAAGTTCCCAATCTTGACACTAATGGCTGCCCGTAATTTGATGAATGATGTATTAAACTGAGGTGCGAACTTTGGGAGAACTTGGAGGAACGAGCTGGGACATACAAACAAAAGTCACTCCCCATAATTTACTCACTGAACTTTTGACCTGGAGAGGGAAGGAGGGAGTGGTGGTGTACCGTCACCTCGCCACCTCCGAAAGAACCGAGCAGGGACTCCGGTGATTTTCTTTGGCATGCTGTCATTGTCATGCAAAGGCAGGCTGCGTTTCTTGCCAATTAACGCCTCTTAATTATAATGAGTTGACTGATCAGCCATGCATATTAGCAGGAAGAGAGGCGCGGCTGGATAACAGTTGATGATATCAGCTATTGCTCTTTGAACCACAACACTACACTTATACCGTTGTATTTATAATGAGCATGGTGACCAAATACCCTGAGACAATTTCTCCACAGATTGTAATAAACCTTATAATAAAGACTTCAGCAGAAAGATTGACGAATCTTTGCAAACGATGGGGATAATCCTCTCAATAAAACACCGAACATTGTTCGAGCACAACTGCTCTTTAACATTGTTTACAGCATTATGTTCAGCCGTTATTTACAGACATTTGTTTTTGGTGCTGTGTGTTTTTTGCTCTCTTGGGTGGTGAGAAATGCACCACTAACACACGCTCATTGGAATTCTTCCTTACAGCGCTGTAATTTTTCCCTGTAATGAAGCCATTATTTTCGCCTGTATCAAATTTGGTAGTGTAAGGTTAATGGCTTCATTAGGCAACTTACCGCCTTCCCCTGCCTGCATAACGCACTTTGCCTGCCCGGTCCTGGCTATATTTCATCGTTTGCCATCTATGAAAGTATTAAATTACGGGGAAATGGCTAACAACATGGAATGCAACTGGGTCTGGGCTGATGATTTAGCACCCTGAGGGGCAGGGTGCCAGATATATGTCTTAACGCCTCAGAGAAAGAGACAAATAGAGATATACAGAAAATAATGATAGGGAAGAGAGAACAGAACAAGACTCATTGTCCTCCAGTAGTCTTTTTGGTAAAGAGCTCTTCTGAACTTCTCCTTTGAAAACACTTCTCTGGTGGAAAAAGAAAAGTAGAACTAAGCTTCCTTTTCTGATAAACTCTCCTTAATATTTTAGACAGTGTTTCATTTGAAGAACATGATTATATTTTCAAAAAGGGATTATTTGTTCACTTTCTACTACAATTAACAATGAATATATAAGGAACCCATTTATTCATTCAACCTATAATTTCAGAAATAATCATTTTCTTTGGCCAATTAAACTTTTATTTGCAGTATTAGCAGTTAACAAAACGTATTCTCTCCAGACAGTGGACTATTAACACATACAGTAGATTATTTTGTAAATATACTGTTACAAGCTGGCTCTGCTTGTAACATAAGGACAACAGTTCCACACAGGAGTTGCCCAAAACAAATATTTATTTAACCCAACACAGTGGTTACAACCAACAATAAAACACACAGAGGAGCGGTGTCCTGGAGCACTGAGCAGGGCAGCCGAGAGAGAGCGAGAGCCTGTTCTGCAGCCCTCTTAAATGCTGGAACCAGGTGGGTCTTGTAAGGGAAACTTCTGCAGCAATGGAGAGTCAGGACTCAGAGAGACACGAGGAGAGTTGGAGCTTTGATGTCAAACAATGATAGTTTATTGCAAGGATATGGCCGGAGAATTCATATCACAAGTCACAGCAGCAAAAGGTTCTGACTGCACGGGTGGGTTGCCATGTCAATTCTGACCAGCCTCGCATCTTGGTAGACCCTTTAACTAGTTTACAGAGAGTCAACCCACATATTGGGGGAAGGTATACGTCAGGCATCCTCAAAGTCCGAACTCTGGTCCGGATCCGGACCGAACCACAACTGTCTCTGGACTCTGAGCAAATTATACTTTTCATATGTATTATCTGTGTTATCTGTGAGATATCGCCGCAACGCAACGAGTCAAAATTATCCGCTATGTCCACTGCAAACAGCGCTCTGCATGTCCGACTGTTCCACTGTCTGTGTGTGTCTGTCAACGTATTGGTCCAATCCAACCCAGTCTCACGGCATTTCATGTTCACCAACACGATTTTGAATCTATTGATTCGTGTTCACCCACAAGATTTGCCCCTTTTTTTCGTGTTGCACAGCACGATTTTAAAAGCAATGTATTTCTACTGCCTGCAGCACGTATTTTTCTCCGGTCGGGTCGAGGAAGACCGGAAGCTGTATGGTTCATAAAAACATGTTCTTACTCAATATCAAGCCACAGTTATTGCTTTTATTTGAAATCGTATAATTTCGGACTTTTGTTACCGTCTGAGAAAATAAATGGGGCTCAGAGCCTCAGAATACGGAAATCTGTATTTTAAAATATATTTTTCCTTCTAATTCGATATTCTTTTCAAAATAACACACTGTTATTTACTCACCAATAACAAACAATTATCCTTGCTTTTATTTATTGGTTTAATTCCATAATCAGGAACTGAATTTCAAAATAAAAATAACCGGAAACAGACGTAGGCCTATAAGGGACATTTCGAGCATCATTGCGATTGTCAACATTTCTGAGTTTAGGATGGCCGAAGACACTACACTACTCATAATCTCCAGCTATCGTTTAGGACTACAGTCCCCGTAAGGTTACGCAGAGCGTCAAACAGCTGTGTGAAATGGAACGAAACCATGCCAGACTATCCAAAACTGGAATCGAACGCCCCCCCAGAACTACACATGCTGGCTATTGTGTTTCGCAAAATGTTCTATGGGACGTCTCTACTGAACGTTTTCGTTTTTCCCACAATTAGAAGTTGCCAGTATTAAACACATTGGTGTTATCAAATGTAAAACATATAATTAATAAATGGGTGAAAATCGCTTGTGTCCATAATGCGCAGCATTAATACCCACATGACAGCTCATTGTTACTTTGTAATTCTACTCCACTACAATTCAGAGGTTAACCTGGTATTTTTACTCCACTGCATTTATTTGAGTTACTTTGCAGATTCTGATTAATTATGTGAAATATAAACAACCCTTAAATCAGACTTTAGTTAGACCTGAGTAAAATTCAGGTAAGGTGATTGTCAAGTGCCAACAATCAGGAGAGATATTTGATAGTTGGTGCTTGAGAAGACTAAACATGTATCTGCAATTGACATGAATGGAAACGAGTAATAAAGTATATTCATTACTCGTTATTCTCTACTAATAGTTAATTAAAGACTGTATATTATGGCTATTTTGCACATCCCTTTCAAGATTTTCAAAGGTGTATTGACATATCATATACACAACTACGGTGTAGTTATGCAATGAATGAAACACTTGGGTCACAGGTTCCTCAACAGTGCATTACAAGACATCTATCAATATGTGTGTACCTCCACCATTAAACTGTCATATTCTGCACATTTCTTATTCTATCTACATACATAAGAGTATAATTCATATGTATAATATCAGTTAAAATAAGTGCTTCAACATAGTTTAACATTGCAGGAAAGCAATATATTAGACGTTAAGTACTTTGTCAGGCTTAATATTTATCTGTAGATAGATACCCCCAAAGTTTTTTTCTTATTTAAAAGAAGACCTTAATCTGTTATTTAATGTTTAAATAAAGGTTAATTCGTTTTTCTGTTTTGCACCTCCTCCTATTAATATCTTTCTACATTCTGCACTAAACTGTTTTATTGTAGAGATCACTTATAGTATCTTCTTGATTTTTTATATTCTATATTTATACTTTCCCCCTATGAAAGTATGTACTCTTAATATTGTTTTAATCAAATAAAACACAATAATTCAATAACGTGCTTTAACCACTAGGCGGTGCACACAAGGTACACACAGCCATAATAACTTTGTATTATTAGTGTAGGACACTTTTGTTTTCGTACAACATCTGAAAATGTGTAGTTTTATGCATGCTTTCACATAATTTTACAGCATATTGCTATACTATTTCAGACTCAGTATTTACATTCTTACATTCAAAGAAAATCAGTAATATCTTTAAAAACTACAGTCCTTTTATATCAGCTGTGCACCGTTATGGTGTAAATATAACCTATCTGTGAATTAGATCAAATGTAAAAGTCAGCCGAATTAGTGTTGATACTGCAAGGAGACGTATTGTGTGAAGAGAAATTGAAGATGTTGTTTAATTGTTGAATATATTTATGATCCACGTCAAGTATTCAGTTTCGGCGGCATTTTCTCAGTTTTTCCAAAGGTCTTCTCATCAGGGCTCTATAAATAAAGAACTACGGCAGATCTGTAATATACAATGCAGCCGAACCTTGTATTACAATGCCGTTATGTGATGATTTTCAAAGAGAAAAGCAAGAGCGCTCGGAATTAAGTATTATTTTATTCTTTTAAAATGTTTTCCGGATTTCATATCATATAAACACCAAATCCCAGCATGCATTGCGACTAAAACATCCAATAAGCGAGCTTAAAACCATAGCTGAGGATCTTGGGTAATCGCTCGAAATGCCTACGTCTGTTTCCGGTTATTTTTATTTTGAAATTCAGTTCCTGACGGACGCCAAAAAAGCCAGAGATTATGGAATTAAACCAATAAATAAAAGCAAGGATAATTGTGTGTTATTGGTGAGTAAATAACAGTGTGTTATTTTGAAAAGAATAACAAATTAGAAGGAAAAAAAGATTTAAAAAATACAGATTTCAGTATCCTGAGGCTCTGAGCCCCATTTATTTCCTCACAGACGGCAACAAAAGTCCAAAATTATACGATTTCAAATAAAAGCAATAACTGTGGCTTGATATTGAGTAAGAACATGTTTTTATGAACCACACAGCTTCCGGTCTTCCTCGACCCGACCGGAGAAAAATACGTGCTGCAGGCAGTAGAAATACATTGCTTTTAAAATCGTGCTGTGCAACACGAAAAAAAAAGGGGCAAATCGTGTTGGTGAACACGAATCAATAGATTAAAAATCGTGTTGGTGAACACGAAATGCCGTGAGACTGGGTTGTCCAATCACATTCAGCATCTCGTCAGCGGGTTTTCCCCCCACCAACAGTCTGCGAATCAGAGGCACAGTAGGGCGGGTCTTCGCGGAATGCGGGTGGGAAAAATGCGTTTGTAGTCTCTTTCAACCTGTCTGAGTCAGAGCGAGAGTTAAAAAAAAAAAGTCAGAGAGAGAGTTAACAGCTCATCAAGTTGCATCTGTACTGTAGCTAGTAGCCTATAGTTTCACCTACCCAGTTTCACCCCAGCTGCCACCCCAGTTGGCAGCTTTGTTTTTTGAAGAAAAGTTGTGGCTCATCGGACATTTATGAAAGAAAGTCTCTAATGTCCGAGTGCAAGTGAATGCAGCACAAGACGCACGTCTTGTAACCCCTCCCCCGGCCCTGGCGCGAGCGTGGAAATATGATTGGCGGCGATTTCATTTGAACGGGACGGCGCAAAACGAGAAGCATTCTGACCCAAATACTGAAGGAATGAGGTAGGCTATTTGCGATCTACAATGACAGAGAAGAGACTGTCAAGTTTGGCTGTACTCAGCATTGAATCAAAACGCACTAAAGCTGTTGATCTTAATAAGTTTGTGAGGCGTTTTGCTGAACAAAATGGTAATCGCCGCATTCAGCTGTAATAGACATGTCAACTTGATGCTCTGCTCACGGATGAGCATACAAAACTATTAAGATGATGACCTTACGTGTGTAAATATATTTTTTTCTTTGAGGGGGTCTGCCCCCAAAAAACTGTTTTAAGTCCTGAGAAAGTCAAATAAGACGGTGTGTAAAACTTCACTGCCCAGCCAAAAAAAATTAACCACTTTGATTTAACTAGGCCAGCAGGTAAGGACTTTCCACTGGATAATAACTGAAGTATAAAAGAATGCATGACTGAAGTGATGGAGACGATGTTTGAAGGCAAACAAAAAGAGGAAATAACAGGTCAAATCAAGCAAATCCCCCTCTCAGATTCCACAGCAACCAGAAGAACATAAATACTGGCTGGTGATTTGATTAACCAGCTTTGTGATGGAATAAAAAAATGCACAGTGCATTTCCTTAGCTGTGGGTGAGTCCACTGACACCACTGACAATGCTCAGTTGCTGGTGTTTGTGAGTTTTTATGATGAGGCAAAGGGGGAGTTTGTTGAAGATGTGTTGGGCCTGACGAACCTCAGTGGACACACAAGGGGGCAAGACATTTATAAAGCAATAATGGGAATGCTGAAGGAAAGAGGGTGCAGCTGCCTTTATTCATAACTGTGCAGCTCTTACACTGCGACTCTGAGGGGTCAAGCACAGACACAATAACAATGAAAACTGCTGCATACAGATTGTTTTTGTTTTTGTAACCTTGTGTTAAGAATCTTGTTGCAATTTTTTAAATGTTTGAATGACCGTAATAAACGGACCTTTTTCTCATTGACATTTTTTTTTTGGACCTTTAAGATTTGTATTTGAGTACCCCTGCTATACGTGAACCAGAGCCGGCCGACCCATTAAGCGACATAAGCGGCCGCTTAGGGCCCCGCAGCCACTAAGGGCCCCCTAGCAAAAAAAAAAATCCCGTGTTCAGTAACAGAGGCAAGACACCAGACCAACCAGAGAGTTGCATGGAAATAAACATCTGTCTTATTGGCTGACAGGTACCTATCCTGTGAGCTGTGACAATGTTTAAAATAAACTGTCAGTCACGGGCCGTTTCTCAATTGCGAGGATGCTTGCTTGGTAGCACATGTCTTCTGAGTCACTTCCTTCAGAAGCTAGGCAAGAATCCTTCCTGGCATTCGGAAAATGAAGAGTGGAACAGGCTAGCAAGTGTGCAGGTGTGCGTCATATGAGAGGCCCCGCCTTACATTTTCCGCCACAGATTTGGGGAAATTGGTCCGTGCGCAAAGCATTGTGGGGATTTTAAGGACGCGAAGTCTACCCATGTGCAGCCTCGAAATTTCCCCCAAACCAAGGACGAGGCCTCGGTGGAATTCCAAGTATGCTGGAGATTGGAACAGTCCTTCGGCGGCACTCGATGACGTAGCATCCTTGAAATATTGGCTTGGAAGCCAGTTTCCTCGAGATTGAGAAACAGCCTCAGACTCAGAGTTTTTGAAGATGGACATCAGAACATTTGTTCTTAAAAAAGACGACAATTCTCAAGTGGTGGTTCACACAACAACCCCAGAGCCAGCACTTGAGCCAGGAGAAATTACAGCTACGTTGACGTTACTTTGAATCGCGGGGGTAAGCTAAACCGTTAGCAAGTAGCTATAGCTAGCCAGAGATATTAAATAAACACTTTGTCATACAATCTAAATGTAATGTTTTTTAGCGTTACCTAGTGATTTCAAAGAAAGCTCTCTGGGAAATGTTAACTTACTGTTCGACATGAAGCTAGAAGCTACCAAGTTACAGTACACAGTTGATCCTGAGTCCTGTCAGTTAAAGTGTTTCATAGTTAGCTTAGCTAAGCAGCAACCTAGCACTGAAATATATGGATGTTATGTGACAGTATTTCTGAGAAAAAGTCAGCTGAAATGGTGGCATAGTTGCCACTGCTTTACGTGTCAACAGCATGTTTGAACGTATTTGCAGAAGTAAGTGTGGCTGTTTGGCCACTGACATTGCCATAACAACACCTGAATTTAAATGTGCAACCTCTTTTTGTGACAGATTTTTGCATGAAATTATAATTCTTCTGAATGATATTCCTATTGACAGCTAGTTTTTATGTGAACATTATGAGATGGACAGCCAGAGAGAATAAATGAAAAACAGTTATGAAATACTATGACAAAACAAGAATACAGTTTAAGTGATTTGTAAAATATCCATAAAGAAAAATCTGTTTACAGTTCTGTTTCACATGAGTGTTGAGCAGCGACGTGCAGTCAGTATGACAGGGGAGGCTCTGCCTCCCCTGTCATACTCCAATGTAACGGAAAAACAACTAAAGAAAAACTAAATAGTAATAATAATAAAATGTCTCCACTGATCTGTGTTGTAAGTGTGATTTATGTATGATTCCAATCGCTTTTTATAGTCAAAATCAGCTAATTTGCCGAGCTCCGCTACAACTACGGGTAGCGATGAGAAGTGAGGCAGGGACGAGCTCTGCCTCTCGTAAACCCACAGTAACTGGCTGGAGCGCGGGCACTAATTTAACGCGGGCACTTATTTTGTGAGCGTGCTCAAGCCAGCTACTGTGGGGTAAGGTGAGGCACAGATGAGATCTGCCTCACCTCAGAATGCGTCACTCCCAGTCTATGGTCACCCCACAGAAACTGGCTGTAAAGTGGGCCCTAAGCGCATGCCTGCACCATCTCACTGTATGTCACCAATGTAATGTTTGTAGATCCCTTTATTACATTTATCCTCGCCATCCATAGTCTCTAAATAACTTATTTCACGTATATATGATATTTAGACTCGCTGGTCTCATCATACAACGGCAAAAAAGCACCAGGGGAGGCAGCCATAACCTCTGCCGCACTGAAGGGGGCACACGTGAGCCCACAAGTTCTTGTTGCTACTGTTATTCTACGCAGAGACGGTAGACGCAAACAACAAACTAGGCCTTTGAAACTAGAGGAAGATAAGGAGGACTTTTACAAAAAAGTAATAGAGATTGTTGTCCAGAAGGAAAGCATGGACTTCATCTTCAAGTCAAGGTAAGACCACAATTGTAATGAACATGGGATCTTACCAGTGTTGTGCTAGTTACTGAAAACCAGTAGGCCTAACTAGTTACCATTACTAGTTACTTCATTTCAAAAGTAACTCAGTTACTTTACTGATTACTTACACCAAAAAGTAATGCGTTACTGTGAAAAGTAACTTTTTAGTTACTTAAAAAAATGGCTCCCATTAATGCCTTTATAGCCTTCATTTCAGTACTGTTATTGCATTGGAGAATAATAAAATGTGTTGATCAACTTCACATGCATTATATGCAATCTGGATTGCATCGATATTAGCTGGCTTTCCATGGTAGTTGGAAAACGTTTTCCGTTCCATATGCCGTGTGCCGCCCGGACATGGTATCATGCTAACTAGCTCCCTGAAAGCGGGTGACTCCACTGTAGCAATAGCCTGCATGTGTTCTACAACATACTGTGAAATGGCTTTATCGACTTTTCCCTGGCTAGCAGTTCCTTGGTTAAAATCCAGCCGCTGTTGCTTAGGTGGAGGTGGAGTGGTGTCGGCTGAGTCTGGGTCTGTGCCGGTCTTAGTTACTAGCTTCGTCCCAGCATGTTGTTGCAGATATTTTAAGAGATTTTAATTGCTGTTTTGGGCACTAGATAGGATCTTTGACCCGCCAGGACACAACTTACATTTAACAGAAACTTTCTTTTCTTTGTGCTCGACAAAAGTGAAATAGTGAGAATATCTCCAGGTGGAGAAACTAGACTTGAGCTCCGCCGCCGCCATGATAGTCTTGTTAGTAAACAACACAAACAGCGAGTCTCCGCATATGACACAGGAAGTATCTTAAGTACATTTACTCAAGTACTGTACTTAAGTACAGTTCTCATCTCTGTTCGCCTGGCTTTTGACTATATAAAAAATGAAACGCAGTAACGGAGTAACGCACCATGTAGTAACGGTAACTGAGTTACTGAATTTAAAAAGTAATGCGTTAGAGTACTAGTTACTGCCAAAAATAACGGCGTTACAGTAACGCGTTAGTCCCAACACTGGATCTTACTAAGAAAGAACAATCCAATATTTCGATTTTGGGTATCCTTTTGTTGAACGGTCTGTTTAAAATTAATCGAAGCATTAGACTAAAAAAGCTTTTGAAAATAACCGAATATTTCGATTAAGGTCAAAATATAATATTTGTAAATCTGACTCTGAAAGAGTCAGTGCCTCACCAGCCATGAACCTCACCGCACGTCACTGGTGTTGAGAGATGTATCCATATAACTCTTAATTTTGCTCTCAAAGTGCACCAGATTGATGCTTTTAACTTCAATATTGTAAAAAACATCTTCCCGGAGGAGCATGCCCCCGGACCCCCCTAGAGAAGGTGAGGACCCCCCCTAGAGGATGTTAGGTCCAAGGTGTTTACATGCTTATTTATACAATATGTGTGCTTATGCTTACATCATAAGACAAAAGTTGGTTCCATGTTGTGTGAAGTGAGAACGCGCTAGAGTGAGGGGGGGCCCCCAAGCCAAAGCTCGCTTAGGGCCCCCAAAAGTCTAGGGCCGGCCCTGACGTGAACACCTGGAGACACTGAATCACTTATCTGACTCTTAACGGCCCGTCTACACTACAGGCGTCAAAAAATGCTTTCAACGCTTCGCCCATTCATTTGAATGGGGTGACGTATGATATTTTCAAACTTCGCCGAACTGCATTGTGGGTAGCATGGCAAGGCGTTGCAAGCATCGCGAGCGTCTATCGGCGTCAAAAGTTGAACAATGTTCAACTTTTGAGGCTCGATGCTTGCTCGAAGCTGGCGTCAGCCAATCAAATCCCGTTTATGCAAATCTGCCAGTACAAGCTAGCCAATCAAACCGCGTGTATGCTGGGAGACTACGCAGGTCATTTCCTCATATTCACAAAAATGGAGGGAAAATTCATTATAGCGGTAGTGAATCACCCGGTGCTGTATGATCAGTCTCTGTTCATCTACCGGGATACAAACCGGAGGAGCGAGGCATGGAGGGAGGTGGCAGAGACAGTGGGTGAAACTGGTAGGTTTTCGCCTGTTTGGGGATTTTATATCCAGTTTACTTCGTTTTAACATTGCTATTGCTTTGTATGTCGGGGGCGGGAGATTCATGTGATTGGTTGTTGGTCGCGTTGGCTCGCAAAAAATCGCCAAGCCTCAGACACGCCCAGCTTCAAGCTTCAAGCTTTTTAGGCCGTTAGGCTCTGTGACCGAGAGTTGACCGGTCATAAAACTGACACTAAGTGCTGGAGCGCATTCCTTAAAGCTGGCGTCACAGATCAGGGTTAGTAATAAACCTCAACAGGCAATAAGGTTAAATATCTTAGGAGTAGGGAAGAATTATTCTTTGACACTTAGGAGTAAGACAGAAATATTCCCTTACAGTTTCTCTCTTTTTATCATCTTTGATAACCTTAAAACATTAGTCTAATAATAATTTGGCCAATACTTAAATCAATAGGCGTCTTCAGATTTGAGTGTGGTCTCACCGTACATCAATTACATCACAGAGTAGAATAAGATTGAAACATCCAACCACAATGATTGATACAGACAATCATAATAGAAAAATCATCTCTCATCAGTGTTTGGTTCATCTTTTGTCAAAAGCACAATAATGAACACATATAAAACACAGATGCATAATAGCAAAACATCTATTTTAAAATATGTTTTAACATTTACTCATTAGTTAATCTCACTTATCAAACTATAAAATCAAAACCAGCTTGCAGTTTAAATATTTACTTTAAGGCAATCACTAGTCAAAAGCATTTAAAACGTAGAATCATAAGAGATCCAGCTAAGGTATACACTTCACAGTTGTGATTTTGATCAATCTGTAATCTGCAAAATTGCAGTGTCTTCAATTTAGGATTACATTTACGTTTACTTCATTACATATTAAATCAAAAGACTATGGCATGATAACATAATTACATTACTTGAACTATCAATCATTATGTCATTTCGAAATCTGAAGGGAAAATTAAACAATTCTCAAAATGTTTAACAATCTGAAAAGGAAACGTTAGGCAAATATTCAAAGACTTTTGTAAAAACCTGGAAAGGAAGGATTAAACATTCTTAAAACTTGAAACATCATTTTAGGTCTGTCTGTGCATGGGTAATACATTGAAGAGTAGTGTTGTTAAGCCTGATTGCTGGACAATTAAGGATATTAACATTATCTGTTACAGATGTAGCGCTTCATTTTAGACAGTTTGAAACGCAAGGGCCGTGATTGGTACGTGATCTGCCCTTGCTCAAGGGAAAACCTCCAGCTTGACTTGAGACCTCCCCCGTGATAAATAAATGTAATTATAATGAAGCCAGCTGCAATGGATCATTGATCCACCAGGGGATGCAGTGGGGTTCCACACTGGAGCTCATGTGAAATAAAGTCAGACACAGTACGCTGGATGTACAGCGGAACTTTGTTAAGATCCATATGTCACGGATATCATACTCTGTGCTAAATAAGAGACATGTAATCATTTACAAAACATCACCCTGTTGTTATTTAACAAAATAATGTTGTTTAGTCGAAAAAAAACGAACGGGAGGAAATGCAGCCCGGCTTTCGATTTTTAATCCTAATTTAATCATCATCTTCACCACGATAATTTATGTTTATGTTCGCCGAATTGACATGAAATCACTGACACATATGAATATGCTGTATTCAACTTCATTAAAACGTTATTAACGTGCCTAAAGTCAGTAATTCACTAAAAATATTTATATTTTAATGAAGCCTCGTCGGCAGATCAGGATCCCAATGCGTAGCGGAGGGATCTTGAGCTGCATGAAGGGTGTTATTTCCCCATAAGGAACAAGTCGCTGCAAATTATCCCGCTTATTACACGGCCACATTCTCAACAAAGTAACGACATGACTCCCAATATTAATTGAAATGCTTTTATTGATTTAAAAAATAGTTGTATGTATTGATTTAAATTGACATGCATCCACTAAGAAAAAGTCCGTTTTTTAAACAGTCTGATGCCCCGGCCACACGAGGACGAAAACGGCTAAACGCATAGGATTAACGCAAACGCAAAAAAGCTTCCGTCCACACGCAATAGTTATCCGGATAGTGTCTGTCCACACGAGACCGCTCCGTTTAGCTCCAACCGCTGGAGAAGCTGCAGTACATATGCAGGAGCCTGTACGTGGCGCTGTAACTTCCTCCACAAAAGCAGCGAAGAAGCATGGTTGTCATGGTTGCCCTTCTGTTTATTCTCCGCGGTGGGAGCCGAGGGAACCAGGCAGAGTTTTTCGCCAGTCAACTTGTATTAAAGTTTAAATCTTCCGGACAAAATTATAAAAGTGCCGGTCAAAGGTCTTCTTTGTTATTTATTGAGCTTTAAAACAAATGAATAACGAATCTATATAATATAATAATAAAATACACGGAGACTCTCTTTTTCCTCCCTCTCTTCGGACAGCGCCAGTGTCTGTTTCATGCAGCAGCTGATCCAGTAATTGTTACGTTCCCAATTGGCTAGGGGGACAAAAGGGAAATGACACGACCAGAGTAGAATTGGTATTAATTATAGGTGATTTATTTTAAATAGCAGCGGTAAACAAAATGGAAGGCGTGCAGCCTGAAACAAACAAAAGGGGCCAAAAGGGCACAGGTTGACAGATAACCAAACTAAGGGAGGACTCAAAAGGAGTCTAAAGGCATACAGGGAAAATAAATACTAATATACTAAATAAAGAACGAAACAAAACCTCACTTCAAGAGTGGTACAACTAACAAAGGGAGTCTACACAAAACACACAGCTAAACTAAAGGCAACAGTCACAAATCCTAACGATACTATAAACACTAACTAACCTACTCTACTAACACACAGTGGTGATAGTCCGCAGCCTTTGTACTCCTCCCCAGCAGGTGTGCGCCGGCTGTGCGCTGCGATTGGACGACGTCGATCCAATCACCATCTTCAGAGGCGGACCAGGAGATGGGCAGCCAATGATGTTGGGGCTACCACACAGCTCATTTGCATAATCACACACACGCACACAGCTGCAAACAATCCCAGACAGATTAAGGAGCAGACAAACAGCAACCGTAACAGAGTGACCCGGCCGACAGTAAAAATAAACATATTTATAACTAGTTTAGGTAGTTTGAGAGGTGTCTCCGTCCTGTCAGATTAGACTTCACTCGCGTTTATGTCCATATAAGAAAGATAAATAATCTGAATTCAGTGTGCAGTTTACTTTGACGCGGGGGTGAGCAGCAGAGGTGGGGAGAGGCGGGGCTATTGCCTCATCATTATCAGAAAATGATCGTATAGGGCGTACACACGGAGCCGTTGGACCCCCCAGAGCGTTGCGTATGCCGTTCTATCCACCTTGGGACCCGTTATCGTTTCCGCAGTCGTTTAGTGCCGTATTCGGTCGTCCTCGTGTGGCCGAACGGTCTATATGACACTAAACAGTAACGCAAACGACCATTTTCGTCCTTGTGTGGCCGGGGCATCAATGAAATGGCAGCTCTCAGCTGTGTATTTACACAACAAATGGCCCATCAACCACAGCTCTCTCCCCCCCCTCCCCCCCTGATCTTTCTTCTCCAGCTGCTAAATTAACTGTAGGTTACTCTGAGTGACAAGCTTACAGTTAGACACAACACTGTCATTGCAAGTGACCCTCAGTTAGTTGACTTTTATGTTCAACTGCTAAATTCGTTACTGATAAAAAAGGGCTTCTACTGTACCTAATTACCTTAACACTAGAACCGCCAGAGGTTTTTGTATAGGCCTACCTACTGTAACACCGTAAAATCCTGCTATTAGAATGCAATTTTTAACAACATAGGGTGCTACATAACACACTTTCAGGAAAAGTCACGGACTGGCAGACTTTAAGTTACATTGCACACACACAACACACATCACACAAATTGACCCGATTGGCGGTTCTAGTGTTAAATAAACTCACTAATGAATTAAACCAGTTCAATACGCATTATTCTTATTCTTATCATTCTTTATGAGCGCAGAAATAGTCTTAAAATCAGACCTGTTTTGCCACTCACGAATGCGCAGTTCGTACGTGCTCGGCGAGTAAAGTAACGAGTTACTTTATGTAGATAGTAACGAAGTAGTGTAATATATTACTTTTTTTTTTTTTTAAAAGTAATATGTAATATATTAAAAAAAAATTAGTAACGACCCCATCTCTGGAGTTGGCGTTCTCTACTCTGATTTACATGAAGAACAACAGGAGGTCACGGCTCTCTGTTGAACAGGACTTGCGAGTGGCCCTTTCCTCAGTGCCACCAAGGATTAAAACATTCTGCGCGCCCCGACAGGCACATGTATCTCACTAATTTGTAAGTCGGCAAAATATTTACAATAGCACATGTTTCAATGCTGATTGCTGAAATGTTACATTTATAATTTGTAGTTCAGGACCATGGACAATGCAGCTTCCTTGCATTGACAGTTCTCTGTGCTGAATTTCTGCTGAGTTTCCTTTGCCTCATTTTTTATTTTGTGACCTGTCTGGTTTAAATGAGTGTGTTGCTGCTTTGATGAAGCCTAATTTGATAAAGTTTCAAATTAATTTCTGAAATATTTCGTTAATAAATATTTCACGAGTAATATAGTTGTCTTTGTCACATTTTATTTGGCATTAGTAAATAATTATGCACATTTACAGATATTTTACATGATATGAGTGATAACACGTGTTATAAGGGCTATTTTGCACAATAGGTGTGCCTTGAGATTTTTACTTGTCCTTTGGTGTGCCTTGGGCACAAAAAGTTTGGGAACCACTGCTATAGACCAATTGGTTGATACTAGAAATAATTTGAAACAGTTTAATAAAGAATGTTAAACTATATTTAAAAACTGTAATTGAACTTCAACTTATATCAATTATCTGATTCCAGTGGCCAGTTGGAATAGATAATCAACAAAGTTTCCATTTTGCAGTAACAGCGCAAAAGGTTTCAACAACAATTAGTATTATGTCTGAGTCTAGTTCTGTCTTGCTTTGTTTCGGAATGTGTTCAATACATTACGTTTTTTATTCATTACCATACAATACATTAAGAATAAATTAAACAAATAATACAACATTGACCTAATTGAGCAGACAGATTTTTTTTGCAACCCTGATCTCCTCAGGCAGGTATTTACAACCAGCAGTGATGCCTCTGAGGGTCTCGGGGCGCAGGACGGGGCATAGGGTTTATACAAGGTTACAAAGATATCTTAACATACCAGCAATACAATTTAAAACGTATTATTGAAGCAATATCATCTTATTTTCTTCTTACACCTACAGCGCACACCCTGAACAGTGTGCTTCTTGTTTACATTTTCCTCTGCACACTCAGATGCAGGACATACAAATACTCTTTTGCTATTTATTTTCATTTTGCAGCACATTTATACTATAATATATAATTTTGCTTTACATCTTTACATTATTTATTTTTCTCAAGTCATTTACTTTTGGTGAGATAACAAAAGTTTAGTTCATTTTACCCAGGCTATGGACTGATTCATTATTAGTTACAAAACATACACAAGACGGCGGGTAGACAAACCAATATAGACCCCCCATACAAACAATTAGACAAACAAACATGAACTCGCAATAAACACCAGCGCGACAGCAAAGTTCATCCAGCTCAATTTAGTCCGAATTAAGAGGCTTTCAGAGGGGGTAGGGAATTATAGATGGGGCGACTTGACTCGCGCATCCACCCTTGTATACAAGTGCTAAGATCGCGCCTGAAGACCGTCCAAAAGCGATAACTAGCTTATCCTCTTGCGACAACCACTACTCCATCAGTGGTGCTATGAACCCCCGACCAGGAGAACATAGACTTTTTTCCGCTACCCTTTCTCTCCAACAACATCACAGTAGGGCTGTGCGATTATGGCAAAAATCATAATCACGATTATTTGGGTCAATAATTGATATCACGATTATTTTGACGATTATTCATTGACCATTTATTGAACTTTAAAACAAATAATATTTTACCAATAAACAAGATCAACAAATATGTTGGAGCGCACTTCCAAAACCATACTAAACATATAATGATATGATAAATAAAAATAAATTAGACCAAAATAAATTAACTCCTTAACATATAGCCAACATTTTGGTAAAACATATTCAACATATTCCACTCAGTTAAACGTTGAAGGCTGGCCAACCGTCATGGTCCAGAAAGTAACAGGAAATAATGTTGAACTACAATTTAAGACCAAATAAAAAATGTTTGGCCACCATGGCAAATGCTGGTAGGGCTGCTCATGTCATCTCTTAAAGATTTTTTGCAAGAAACACCAGCCTGTTTACATGGTCTGGTTTCAGAGATGAGCGCAGGCAGGTGACAATATTGCCACCTGTACTCAAATCAAATCAAGTTTTATTTATATAGCACATTTATAAACTATTTTTGGTCGAGCCAAAGTGCTGTACATATAATACAAATAGCCTACAAAAGAGACACTTTACAGCAAATACAACAGCACAGATTGTTCAGAATATCAGTATGAGAAAAACGACACCCTCTATCCTTAGGTACTGAACTTGTGGCAGTGCTGCCACATATGACACAGGAAAAAAAGAAAATAATCTGAACACTTTCTTTGCCATTATATAAAAATAGTGTTGCTACTAAAGTATAAATTAGGCTTACTAATAAGACAACTCAGATCTGAAGCTACACAGGAATCTGCTGCCAAAGTGCAATAAAAAAGACAAAATTAATAGAATCAAACCCTTTTTTTGTTGCATTTTAGTAGAGTATAAAAATAAATGCCTTTTCAAATAGGATGCAAGCAACACTAGTTTCTTAACCTGAATTGATAATAGACTATAATCAATTTCAACAGAAGAGATCTTAATGTTTGCATTATTATACCATTTTGTACAATAATTATAATGAATAAGTTCAAACAAACTAAAACTTACAGCTTACTTAGAACGGTATCTAACTTGAGTTTTTATTATATCAAAAACCTGTTGAAATGCTACTGTTATTTTTACTGTCCCCAAAAAGCGCGTCGGCAGCCTCCAGGAATGCTTCTTTCACAACTTCGCCGTCTTTGAAAGACTTCATGTGTTTCGCAAGAACGTAAGATGCTATGGTAGCAGCCTTGCTCTTGTTGTTGGGCCTGGTGAAAATGGACTGCTGTGCATTTAGCTGTCCTTTCAGTCCCCTCCCCTTTTGGGATAAAAAAATAATCATCCTCCCACTCGGAGTGAAAATTATATATTTTGGGCTTTTTTGCTTCTGCCATAATTGCGGTCTTGTGTGTGCGGACTGTCACTCCTGTTGACACTAGTGTTAATTTCGTCAGCTATTTTTTTATTTAGTTTTAGTCATATTTAGTCACCTTCATCCTGTTTTTATTTAGTCAAGTTTTAGTCGACTAAAACAGTAAACATTTTAGTCAAGATTTAGTCGACTAAAAGTCTGAGCATTCTAGTCTTATTTTAGTTAAAGAAAACTAATTATTTTAGTCTACTTTTTTTCAATGAAAACTGTTGAGTCTTTTTTAGTCATCAGATTATATAGAACATTTCAGTCAAACAAGTCTAGCCAAAACCAATAATTTTAAGTATATATAAATAAATAAGATTATATCTTGTCCTTATTTGATGAAAAACACAGGTTGAATGATTAAGAATGCAGCTTTGCAGAGAGTATCTGGTCAGGTTTGTGGTGTGTTTACCAGCTGTGTTATGGCCACATTGCTTCCCTTCTGATAAAACAATGCATTCGCTTTTTTTCTCCGCCTCATTGTAGCGAAAATGGGCCTAAATATCACATAGTTTCTTTCTCCCAAGCAGTGGTGGCTTTAGACTTTTTCGTTGTCAGTCATTTTGACGGACAGGATCGTAACATTTCCGTCATAATCCATTATTATCCGTCGAGTGCACAATTTATCGATCACTCGCGCTGACGGGGGGGTATTCGGTTAACGCAAGTGCGACCACTGCTCCCAAGCCCTGTTGTTGCCATTTTATTTTCTGTTAAATAATTAAGCAATAGCTCACGACAGGCCGTGGTATATGCTCATTATATCACAGCTAAGGGGCGTGGTTCGGCCCGACGGGAAGCGGAGGGTCGACAAAACGGTTACCAAGTGTGGCAATATGAAAGAAAAATACACACTCTAATTTAAATAGTTTTTATTAGTAAATAATGATGTTCAAAATAAAATAGTCCCTCCGTTGCCTTCTGCACGAAACATAGTGCGAGGTGGTTGCTATGCAACAACACTAACAGCTAGCGAACATATTAGACAGAGAGCGTTGATCCATTATTTGGCTATTTATTTACATTCATTTGTATGTTGCCGTTTATTGTGCACCCACTGAAAAACTGTCCAGCATCAGTAGCATGGCTTACGTGGTTACTTGTATAGGTTGAGGTTGTTCTAGGGTGTTGCTTGGCGTGGTGAGAATATTGATCCACTTTCTCCGGTCCCCGAGATTTGGCTTCCAGTAGCTCTGGAGAGAGCTTTCGCACCTGTGGCCCCTTACGGTCATAATTTCTCTGCTTTGTCTCAAGACCCGCATCAGAAAGCTTTTGAATGGTGGTACTTTTCCAGTTGGTCTACCTGCTCTTCATGTAGCTCTGCATGTCGTCGTTTAGGTGCTTTTTTTTTTTTTCTGGAGATAGGCACTCCTCAATCCACTCCTCCATAGTAAGACCCCCCCAGAGGTCGAAGTTAATCTTAAATGTTTCCATCTTATGCTTTGTATGTTTGTTTCGTAACGGAAGAAATGTAAATATATTTATAAAACTGACAAGTCAAATCAAGCAATCTGATTGGTCGATTAGTGTTTTTGCGGACCTCTTTGATTTAAGCAATTATACACAAGAGGCCGTTCTTGTTCACGGCCTCAAGTGTATGATTGCGATTCTATTACACAAACTATCATTGTAATCAACAATATCGTAAAATAATTTCATAATGTGGGCTAATTTGCTCCCAAACCTACGCTTTCTGCTTGAGTTAATCTCCGTCAGAAAGTAGTTCCTAGAAAGTAGTTCCCATGGTAACGATAGCCGATCAATCGAACACTCCTGCTATCCCGCTTACAGTTATTGATATAATTATAGTAAATAATATATTATTAACCAATTTATTGAAAACAATTTATTGAAAACAATTCTTGAATTAGGCTATTTAAATATCTGAGTAATCACTGTGTGGGATTAGCGGAACAAATCAAATCAGGCTGTCCATGGTGCTGAAACATTTTGGGTTCAGAATGAAGGTGGATGTTCATGCTGCCATTAAAAGTGCAATTCTTGAAACAGCTCTCCATGAACTCCATGCCAGACTTTTTTGCAGGTGGTGCTGTGGTGTTCACGGGTAGGACTACGTTATAGGAAGAGCTTTCCTCCAGTGGCCGTTTCATGGCGTGTCCCGGACCGGCAAAAAGCGCGTTGCTCCACATCTTTCTGTTGTCTTGAGATGGAGCCCAGTAGCTGCGAAGCGATGACATGTTTTTATGTCCGCTAACGGACATGATTTCTCTGGCCGATTTCCAACGAGAGACAATGTATAACAGGGTAACGGCTGTGTGTCGCTAAACGTCGCTATTAGGGCTGAACGATATACCGTGTCATGGCGATAACCGTGGTATGCGCATGCGCGGTATTCACACCATAGGGACGTGCGGTTTTATTCATTTTTTTTAAAAATGCTAACGCACTTTAGCACAGAATTCAAAATAAACATACCCTATTACTTATCGAAACTGCACATAGAATATATCCGATTAAAGCTGAGACTCCACAGATTATTTAAGTATAGTATCTAAGCGATCCGATCTCGCAACAGGAGAACCAAACACAGACATCACAACATGTACCTTTTACGGAGCTTTTACGGGAGATCGTCTCACCGTAGCTGTCAATCTGATCAAAAGACGTATTCAATGGCATACAACGAGAAAGAAAAAACGCGGCTGAATCGGTTGATCCATAGGTTGATAATGTATCTGTGGCTTTGAAGCAATTGTTTATAATCCATAATTCCATTTTTATGTAAAAATCGGATCACAAAAGTTAGCTGCTAATGGTAGCCACCTTGGTGGTATGCAGCTTCCGGTTTTGGCTACGCGTCGTCACTCTCACTCCTTATTTGTTCATGTGTTGGTGTGTGTAGAACTTCCCCTGATATTTGACCTTTTTAGACAGATTTAGCACAAAAAAACCCTCTTTTGGGGCCATTTGGGTGGATTTTCCATATCTCTGGCCCACCTTGCTGGATTTTGACATGTGACATCTCTTTCTGACCGTCAGAGCCAATGGAATCGAGGGGACATCACACAGTCCTTATTTGGTAATGTGTTTGTGAGAGACCGGAAGCAGCAGCCACTATGGTGGCTACCATTAGCAGCTAACTTTTGCTCTGCGATATTTACATAAAAATGGAATTATGGATTATAAATTAAATCATTTTTTTATACAGAGACGTTAAAAACCTATGGATTAACCGATTCAGCCGCGTTTTTTCTTTCTCGTTTTAATACCATTAATGCCACGTCTTTTGATCAGATTGACAGCTACGGTGAGACATCTCCCCTCGAAGCTAAGTAAAGGTACGTGTTGTGATGTCTGTGTTTGCTTCCCCTGTCCGAGTTCAGATCACTCAGTGATGATACTATATACCTAAATAATCTGTGGAACCTCAGCTTTAATCGGATATCTTGTAAGTGCAGCTACGATAAGTAATAATAAGGGTACTTTTATCTTGAGTTCTGTGCCAAAGTGCGTTAGCATTTTTCGCTCAGGGGTCATTTAGATGCTTCTTATGAGACTTGTGTTTTGTTTTGGTATAAAATGGTTTGTATCGTCAGTTAGCTGAGATTATTTCCGTTAATCTGGTATAACACATTAATAGGTTCTTAAATATTACGATCCCCTGAGACACTGTCGTGAAAAAAAAAAGTAAAGTACCCTCCGGGACTTTGGGGTTTAACAGGTTAAAAAAACCGCGATATATACCGCAGGGGGGGAAAAACCGCAATGTCAGTTTTTTTCAATACCGTGCAGCCCTAGTCGCTATGGAAACCACACGATGTAGGCTCATGGAAGTAGTTTCGGTAGGCTAGTGGCGTGTGTAGGCCACTGGATACTTTGTGATTAGGCACGTTCTATTTGATCGTTGTTTTATCGTGGAATCAAACACGCCTATCGACCAATCAGAGAGCTTGCTCAAACCTATGTGTTATAGAATACAGATTTGAAAACATCGTTGCTTGCTTTAAAAGTAGCACAATTTATTATGTCAAACCTTGGAAAGTATCTAGATATCCCTGCCCTAATGCCAAAGGAACTGCACACTGAATATGTTTTGCCGTTTGATGTCTATGTCTGGACCGCTGCGTAAAAAGGAGGGTTTCTGCCCCGTTACTTCTCCGCTGCTTTCTTGTTCCAGTTTGAACTGGAACCGCCCAACGGTATACTGTTTTTCTCAGACGCGGAGGGATACTGACTTGTTGTGAAAAGTAACTTACAATTCTACCCGTGGTATACGCTCAGTATATCACAGCTAAGAACCAATCAGATTGCTTGATTTGACTTGTCCGTTTTATAAGGTTAGTTAGACCATGAGTTAGACCAGAGTCTTCCTGACAGTTCATATTGTGCCGCTGCCTGGTGTAATTCAAATCTACCGCTGCGCGCACCGCAGAGGCGCAGACACACACAGCTGCTGCCCAGCCGCAACACCGGAAATGGAACTGCTGGGAGAAAAACTGACTATCAGAGATGTAATGTTATCTTTGATAATATTTAGTCTCCTAATTTTTCGTCAACGAAAGTAAAGAGAGATTTTGGCATAGTTTTTATTTAGTGAACTACATTTTCGTATTGTCACTTTTCGTCAACGATATTGCATGATGATTTCACGTTCGTTCTTTTCCACGGCGTTTGTCATATAGCACAGGCAGCGCAGACCTGCTGAAATAATACCGAGACGGCATCGCGTAACGCTTGTCCAACGTGTTGACAAGTTGCTTAAAGCCCTGGTTGCTAACAGTGCTAACTGGGCACATATTTTTAGCGATGTGAAATGTAATGGCACAGTATCTCTGTGTGTCTGCGAGCTCGTCGCGTAGGCCGTAGCTCTGTACAATGCGTCCTGAATCGATGACTGTGATGATGTGGTGGATGAAGTCGAGCGGGCATCTGCTTTTTGTTGTATTATTGCCCGGTCGTATTGCACTTAGTGGTTGTATTTCAGATGATTAAAGAGATTGGTTGTGTTAGCGTGTGGTGCCAACACAATCTGGTAACAAATCCTGCACTGTACTTTGTTTTGCTCCACGTCAGACTAGTTGTTCCCATTAAAGAAATACAAATCTATCCAAATAATAAATCTTATGTGACCAAGGACATTAAAACCGTTATAAATACCAGGAAAATAGCTTTCAAAAACAAAGACTATGGAGCACTTAAACAGACAGAGCAAGAACTGAAAGTCAAATTGAGGGAATCAAAACTGGCACACAGAGAGCTTTTGGAAAATGCTTTTAAAGCCAAAAACCCCCAAAAAGTATGGGACACCATGAAAACCATGACAGGAATGTCACCCTCAGCTAAACCCATTGTGACAGAAAATGAATTTTGTTTTGCTAACGAACTAAACACGTTCTTTACCCGTTTCGAGTCACTGGATAATTCTGCAAAGTGCACTGAAATGCTCGAAACCATAATACCTACTTCCTCTGACACAATGACCATCAGTGTCGAAGAGGTCAGAAAAACATTTCAGTGCACTAACACCAAGAAAGCGGCTGGGCCAGATGGGTGCAATTCTGCTCCGATTCCTTATCAGTACAACACAAGACAAATTTGATCCATACCAATTTGCCTATAAACAAGGGTCCGGTACGGAAGATGCTGTGGCCACTTTGGTTCACATCATCACTAAACATTTAGACAAACGTAACACCTCTTCCTAGACTTCTCATCAGCATTCAACACAATACAAGCAGACATCTTGGTGTCAAAAATGGCCAAAATGGAAGTAAATCCATACCTGATTTACTGGTATGCTGCTTTCCTCACCAGTAGAGAGAGCAACTTGTGAAGGTTAACAAAACCCTGTCATCTGCCATCACAACCAATGTAGGGGCCCCCCAGGGCTGCGTGAGTTCAGCTGTGCTCTTTACTCTCTACACTGATGATTGTCGTACCAACACACCAAATCAATTCATCATTAAGTACTCTGATGATACTGCAATAATATCTCTGCTCAGTGTAAGAGAATATTTTAATCTGATCTGTTTATAGAGTTTCTTATAGTTTCTTAGAATCTGTGATACTGCAAACATGTGTTTGTAGTATCAGTCAAAGACTCCTCTGTAGGTTGAGGTCACAGGTCAAACGCTTCTCCTATATCCGTGGGGGAGGGTTGAGACCTGGCTGCATCTCTTTGAGACAAGGAGATTATTGTCTCCCATCTGCTATTGATTAGGTAAACGCAGGCTTCTGTGGGCCGGCCTCTCCTCGTGTAGCGGCGAGGTTTTGTGGCTTTTGGGCCAGAGAGGATCACGGTGGACCACGGGACGGTGGGAAACTAAGATGATCTCCCGGCCGTATTTGTCTGTACTGTGTTCAATAAAACTCTCAGTGCTTTGGCTAACGACGTTTCCAGACTCCTTCATTCTACCTCAACATTGCAACAACAGAAGTTTAACTTCACACTCAGTAACACAGACGACCCTGAGCTGCACCAACAGGCTGTAAATCAGGTGGTCGAGTGGACTGATAACAATGCTCTTGAGATCAACACCAAGAAAACTGAGGAAATAATTTTTGGCTCACCATCTGACTCCCATAAAGTCCCCATTGTCATCCATACAGATGAGATCAAGCAGGGAGTTTCATACAAATACCTGGGTGTAATTATTGACCATCTGCTGTCATGGAAGGATCAAATTGATTATCTGTGCAAAAGGACAAAACAAAGAATTTATTTTCTCCGCCGTCTTAGGTCTTTTGGCGCGAGCAGAGAAATTATTCTGTTGTTCTTTACATCTGTGATCATGTCCATTCTACAGTACTGCAATACTACCTGGTACAAATGTCTGTCAGCAGCGTTAAAATCAAAATTACTCCACCTGTTAAAGATCTGCTCAAAGATTGTTGGTCAACCCTGTCAGAGACTCTATGACTCAGCCTATCATAACAACCTAGTGAGGCTGTCCAACAACATCATCTCCGACGCAAACCATGTTCTGAACAGTGAATATGAACTGCTACCATCTAATCGGAGATACAGGGTCCCACAATTCAATAAAGTCAGACTGAAGCACTCCTTTGTGCATCAGTCAGTCCTCACAGTAAATACAGAGCTAAATCCCAGACCAAATGCACGCTGAAGGCTCTTTGAGCATGTTTTTCTCTCACTGATTGTGCTGTTATGTTAAATGTTTGTGTTTCATGTATTTGTGTATGCATATTTGTCTGTTGATGTTGGACATGGAGCTGCTGTGACGCAAGTCAAATTTCAGACTTGATCTGACAGTAAAGTAATATTGTATCGTATCGTACTCCTGAAAGCCAACGTACTTCCAAATAGTGGAAATAGTTTTACCCTTCTTTTTAACGAGTTGCTGCTCTTGTTCTGACATCTTCGCTCGCGCTGAACACTCACAACACATGTCACTCCCACGTGGCCGAGTGGGCTTTTAGGGAGGGGCGAAAGCGCACCCAGCAATATAATCGTATTTTGTCAATTATGCTGTTTGCATAATCGTTGCAAGCCATAATCGTAATCGCGATTAAAATACGATTCATTGCACAGCCCTACAGCACAGTTAACTGTAGTCCTACACGACCAGCCTATACACCCGCCATCGAGTTCATCACAACGATGAAACACAGTTTTGTTCTACACTTGCTTGCCACTGCCCACCCGTGATCAATTAGCCTATAATTTTATGTATGCACCCCGGACCGCCACCAGTTTCTCCAGCAATAATGTGGGGAACGCTCCCAAGCAATGTAGGGAACGTTCCTCCAGCAAAGTAGAGAGATGTGGCGCATCGGGTGATGCACGCACCTCGCGCTGCCCCGGTCTTGCCAGCAATGTAGAAGACGGTCACAAACAACGAGTGCTTTTAGACCAGGGGTGCCCAACCAGTCGATCGCGATCGACCGGTCGATCGCGGGGAGATTCCCAGTCGATCGCGAGATGTGTCTAAAAATAGAACAACAACATTCTGTTGTATGTTAATGTCCTGAAACATAATCTTCCTGTCCAGAATAATGCACTTGAACGCATCAAAGCTTTGTGATTGGCCGGCGTGACCCCATGTGTCGGGGCGTGGCTGGTGGGCATTGGGCAGTATTTCGCTGACGTTGTCCGTGTCAACAGGAGTGACAGTCCGCACACACACACAAGACCGCAATTATGGCAGAAGCAAAAAAGCCCAACATAGGCCTATATAATTTTCACTCCGAGTGGGAGGATGATTATTTTTGTATCTATTCCAATTCAAAGTCCATCTGTCTCATCTGCAATGCGAGCGTGGCTTTATCGAAGAAGGGTAATTTAGGAGCGGCATTTCAAAACAGTGCCCAAACCATAGACTGTATATATACGCTACGAGACGGAATTCCCTCCTAATTCTGCCCTACGCTCCAAAAGGGGAGGGGCCTGAAAGGACAGCTAAATGCACAGCAGTCCATTTTCACCAGGCCCAACAACAAGAGCAAGGCTGCAACCATAGCATCTTATCGTGTCACTCACGTTCTTGCGAAACACATGAAGTCTTTCAAAGACGGCGAAGTTGTGAAAGAAGCTTTCCTGGAGGCTGCCGACGCGCTTTTTGGGGGACAGTAAAAAATAACAGTAGCATTTCAACAGGTTTTTGATATAATAAAAACTCAAGTTAGATACCGTTATTAATCAGCTGTGAATTTGTTTGAACTTATTCATTATAATTATTGTACACAATGGTATAAGAATGCAAACATTCAGATCTGTTCTGTTTAAATTGATTATAGTCTATTATCAATTCAGGTTAAGAAACTAGTGTTGCTTGCATCCTATTTTAAAAAGGCATTTATTTTTATACTCTACTAAAATGCAACAAAAAAAGGGTTTGATTCTATTAATTTTGTCTTTTTTTATTGCACTTTGGCAGCAGATTCCTGTGTAGCTTCAGATCTGAGTTGTCTTATTAGTAAGCCTAATTTATACTTTTGTAGCAACACTAATTTTATATAATGGCAAAGAAAGGGTTCAGAGTCTTTTCTTTTTTTCCTGTGTCATATGTGGCAGCACTGTTCAATGTTTCTTGAAAACATCACCCACTGTAGTAGCCTATGTGACATGTGAATGAACTCCAACTCTGTATCAACAACACTGTTGTGTAACTTCAGTTAAATACTTGTATGTGTGTAGATTAGAAAGAGGTAAGATAAAGGATCTGCAGTATTTTATGAAGTATTAATCGTACAAAGGTCAGTTTTATACAAGTAGAAGTGTGTATTTACCTGGTAGTAGGCTGTCAGTAATGGCTACGCCTCTCTATTTGGACTGGTAGATCTCGGCAGACTGGCAACTTTAAAAGTAGCTCTCGGTTCAAAAAAGGTTGGGCACCCCTGTTTTAGACCATCTCGTTTTTTAATAGAGACGGCGGTGGTGTGAGTTAAAGATATAGACAAAAAGCTGCTGTGTTGGCCGCTGAAACCCCCAGAATTTGGCGATTCGTTCAATACCAATCTTTACATTGCTTTCATAAAGAAGCTCCACTTTACTGATGTATTTCTTTAAGGTTTCTCCGAACATGAGTTGTGAATGCTTGTATGGTACTTTCATCCCGAGCAGCATACACAGAGAAAATCAGCCAGGACCAAAGTCCCCAGACACTGATCCCCTGGGTTTATTATCCCCAAATGTTAATTAACCAAAAAACGAAACACAACCGCTCAGTTTCACAGGTAATTTTAGGATACCGTCAATCACAGATTCTGGTAAGGCAATGTGGATTTGAAATTACACTTACCAGTTCTGAAGATGTGTTGGTATCCTGCCGACAACGCCAATTTGTAAGGGAAACTTCTGCAGCAATGGAGAATCAGGACTCAGAGAGACACGAGGAGAGTTGGAGCTTTGATGTCAAACAATGATAGTTTATTGCAAGGATACGGCCGGAGAATTAATATCACAAGTCACAGCAGCAAAAGGTTCTGACTGCACGGGTGGGGTTGCCATGTCAATTCTGACCAGCCTCGCATCTTGGTAGACCCTTTAACTAGTTTATAGAGAGTCAACCCACATATTGGGGGAAGGTATACGTGAACACCTGGAGACACTGAATCACTTATCTGACTCTTAGGCTCTGTAACCGAGAGTTAACCGGTCATAAAACTGACACTAATGGCGCATTTCCACTGCAGCGGGTAGCCCCGTTTAAGTGTCCTTAATCGTCCTCAAGCGGCCAGGCCAGTTTTTGGTGGCCTTTCCATATAGCGTAGCACCGGCTAGCGGGTACTTTTTCCCTCTTTTTCCGGCCCCATAAAATCATGGTTCTATCAGGCCAGGGCCAGGGCTGAACTAGTGACGTCAACACTCTCGACTGCTGATTGGTCAGAGAAAATCGTCACAAGATCGCCCGCGAGATCATCCCTAGCGTCGCATATATATCTAGAAGCAAGCTTGCAGCATTTTTATACACAGCATTTTTGTAAACAGAGGAGCTACAAAAATGGCAACGTCAAAGAAAAGCACACCGTGGTCGACCGAGGAGGTGACGACGCTCCTACATCTCATTGGGGATGATAAAATCCAGCGGGAGCTCGACGGAACAACTCGAAATGTGAACAAAAACAAAGCCGATCGCCCCGCCTACACTGCGTTGCTACCCCAGGTCCTAAACTATAATGGAAATGCGCCACGGCCTCGGACGGCCAGCGAGGCAGCCCGAGGCCTGAGCGAGGACGCTTAGGAACGCTTAAATGGGGCTACCCCGCTGCAGTGGAAATGTGCCATAAGTGCTGGAGCGCATTCCTTAAAGCTGGCGTCACAGATCAGGGTTAGTGATAAACGTCAACAGGCAACCAGACAGAAACCACAGGGTTGTCACCCCCCCCCCCATAAAAGAAGGGTCCCCAAGACACTGAAACATCAACTTAATAACAGAGCTTATACTTACATAGAATAAATTAAACATAGCTTACCCCGGGTGTAAATGGTACCCTATTTTACCACTGCCTACTTTCCACATTCACCAACTCATATTTCCAGTCTCTGATTATGTTACGTTATTATGAGAGTGTGCTCTCACACTTGTTTGATTGTTAATTACGCGTTAACGCAAAAAATAAATAATGCCACTAATTATTTTAACGCAATTAGCGCATGTGTATTTTTTGTCCTCGGCCGCCCCGTAGTTTTAGAGCGCATCGAGTTTAAAATACCATCTACAAGCTGATGCTGACAGCGGGGACACTGTAACACTTGGATAAAGGCTGGTCTGACTGCTTATGGACCGCCTTACGGTTGTCGTCTCCTCCTTCTCCTCCTCCCGCGCAAGAAGTCGACAGCCTTTGTGATGGCGGCTCTCCGCTCTCCTCCGCTGCCTTCTCTGCTGGCCTGTCTGCCTTCTCACTAGTTGGTATTAACCAATGTTTCATTTTGAAACATGTATTAAAGAGCTGTTCAGAAGAAATATACTAGTAGTTGATGTGTGTTTTACGTCTGTGATATTTACTGTGGTGCTGTAAAGTGACCTTTGAGCTGCAAATGATACTGTCGTAAATCTGTCAGAATCAAAATTCCTTTATTTGTCCGGCTTACCTATTAAACAGACTTACATAATAAAAAAATTCTATGCAGACATTATTATTATTAATAACAACATATATTTAAATATATAATAAAGAAACACCTCAGGGGTCACATCAAGAGGATTCTGAAATCATAAAGCTGTATTGTTCCCTATTGGAACCCCTGCTACATTTACATTTACATTTAGAACAGATAACAAATGTGCGATTAATTTGCAATTAACTATGGACAAGGAATGGAGACAAGCAGTGGCCGGAAGTTTTGCCAGATATAAATAGGGGTGGCCGTGGTTCGAGGCAGAGTTTTAGGCGTGGCCATGCTCCTGAACCTATGCTAACCTCATTTTACTAGCAGGAACAACGCCAAAACAGTGTGATGTTTGTACATTTATTGAAGTAACATGTGAATGGTATGAAGGGGGTGAAGGGATGTTCTGGGAGGACGAGCTGTGGAGTGCAGTGGGAGACTCAGAGTGGGGGTTCCGTCTCCGGCATGATCTGCGTGGGCTGATTACAGGCCCCCAAAAGAGTCGGATTAAATAAAACTGAGTTGAGCATGTGCCTGTCTGAGATCATTGACATTGTTGCGGATGTAAGCGTGGTACGCTTGGGATGACGAGCGGCCGAGGGCCTAGATGGTTGGATAAGAGATGTCCGGTCTAGCTGCTGTGGACGCTGCGCCAATGCGGAAGGAATGGCTCGAATAGTGTTCTGAGCATATCCCCGAAATAAGCAAGAGATTGTGGAAGTGTTTCTGGAACCAGAAACGTGTGGCCATTTCCCTGTTTCGGGGAGAAAGAGTGGGTGTTGAGGCGTTGCGTGTGCATCGTACCTTGCGCTGAGGTATTTGGTTAGTGGCTCGTATGGGCTGGGATACGAGTTCAGGCAGAAGATGTGGATGGGGAAATAAATTCCCAGCTGATCCGTTTTACTCCTTCGGAGTGTGAATATGAGAGTCGTTTTCCGAGGAGGGCTAACAGCTGCCGTTTCGTGCATCCGTCTGCCTGTAAGTAGTTTGACAAGAGGAGAGTGATGCGCTGTACTTTCTCTGAGGGTAGAGAAGCCTGGAAAGACATTGAGACCGGGGTGATGCCTAGAAACTCAATGGAGGTTTTAGGCCCTGAGGTTTTCTCTTCAGACAGAGGAATGCCAAGGTCTGAAATGATTGTATGAGTGTGCTCAGCCCGTGGCAGGGGGGTGAGGATGGTGGAGTGACGGTGAGAAAGTTGTCGAGAAGATGGAGCACATAGGGGAGTCTGTGGTTGTTTGTCAAGATCCGGCACAGAGCTTCTGAAAGGGAATCAAAGATTTTGGGACTGCTTCTGCAGCCAACTGTGAGGCGTACTGAGAAGTAATAGGCTCCCTTCCACACTCCGAAGAAACGCCAGAAGTCTGGGTGAATAGGCAAGATCTTGAGTGCACTGGTGATGTCAGCCTTAGAGAGCCATACTCCGCAGCCTGCTGAGTGGATGAGGGTGATGGCGAGGTCGATGTTTGCGTATTGCATCGAAAAGTCTGGGCTTGGAATGACGCTGTTAATGCTCGGGATGACTGAGCCGTGTGGAGAAGACAGGTCTATTATGAGCCTCTTTTCCCGGAGTATTTTCGAGTAGCTATGCCTATTGGACTGATGCGGAACGCGGAAAGGGGGGACTATCGAATGGCCTATCATGAATCCTTCTTTGACTTCTTTGGCCAGTAAGGTGTTGAAGGTGTGAGGTTCTGTTACAAAGGACTGAAGGTTGTGGCAGATGTGAGATGTGCCAGGCAGTATTGCTATGCCTGGGTGGAAACCATGGGTGAAGCCATTGGTGAGAAAGTGAACAAACTGTCTATCTGGATGATTTACTGAGGCGGTAGCTAAGTTGCTTACCTTGACAGGTGTGCTGAGGTGCCGTGCTAGTCAATCTGCTGGTGTAGTTGGGTTGTGAGGGCAGGTGCTCCTGGCATGAGCGCCGCCGCAGAAAGAGCGGATGTGCATGAGACGGCAGCTAGAAAGAGAGCAGCCTAGGTCATTGAACGTTCGTTTGCGGGCCTAGGGATGATGGGAGGTGGGGGTGCGGCATGTGACAGGCGGTTGAAGGTTGAGGTGTTGCCTCTTGATGTGTAAATGTATTATCTTTTCAATTTACACACGGCATCTATTGCACGTCTGTCCGTCCTGGGAGAGGGATCCCTCCTCTGTTACTCTCCCTGAGGTTTCTCCCATTTTTCCCTTTAAACTGTGAGTTTTCTCTGGAAGTTTTTCCTTGTACGATGTGAGGGTCTAAGGACAGAGGGTGTCGTATTGTCCTACTGATATTCTCTACAAACTGTGAAGTCCACTGAGACAAATGTAACATTTGTGATATTGGGCTATATAAATAAACATTGATTGATTGATGGAAAGGGGAGTGAGCGGGGTGGCTCGGGTGGTGGGGCGCTGACCGAGTATGCTGAGGCCGGGTGGGAGGGGGCTCTGCATAATAATAATAATAATAATAATAATAATATCAATTTATATAGCGCCTTTCACGAAACCCAAGGACGCTTTACAATGGGAAGTAACACAACAAAAAGTAATAACAATCATACAGATACATAGGCTGAAGAAAACAAAACAGGAACAGGTTGCTGAGTACTGTATATTAGTTGAGGCCAAAGGCCTGAGTGAACAGATGGTGTTTGAGGTGTTTTTTGAAGGTGTCCAGAGTGTCTGCATTCCTGATTGCAGAAGGGAGATAATTCCAGAGGGTGGGGGCTGCGACACTGAAGGCTCTGTTGCCAAATGTTTTCAGCTTGGAGCGCTGGATGGAGAGCAGCCCTTTGTCAGAGGACCGCAGGTAACGAGAGGGGGTGTAGGGCTGAAGGAGGTCAGAGATGTATGGAGGGGCTAGGGAGTGGAGAGATTTGTAAGTTAGCAGGAGGAGTTTGTACTGGATGCGTGACTTGACCGGGAGCCAGTGAAGGTGGATGAGGGTAGGGGTGATGTGTTGCCAGGGCTTAGTGTGGGTGAGGAGCCTGGCAAGAGAGGGATGCGCGTGCTGCAAATATGCGGCAGTAAAGCTCGGAGTCCAGAGCACCCCAGTATGTTCCCTGGTTGAACTGCTTGATGCGGCCGGCCGGTTGGCTAGCAAAGTGGACGTGGTAGGTGTAAAAACCTGAGCCTCCGAAGCGTAAGGCCATGTCGAGCTCTATGAGGAGGTACTCGTCTAACTCGGTTCTGCGTGTGGGAAAGACTGAGCAGATGACGTCGCGGTAAAGGGAAAAGCTAGTGTGAACTCTGCGGGGGTTAAGTCCTTAGACCTCAGAGGTGATGGATTTCGCAGCTGGACTAAACCGAAGTTCGTCTGCATTTCCCTGGGCTGGCTAGTGTCGATGATTGATGGCTGTAGTAGCTGAGCTAAGTCTACAGTTACCTAGGATAATCTGCTGGCGCAAGACGGGGGACACGGCGGAAGGGCGATAGACTAAGGAGGCTGGCTGGATGGGTGGTGTTGCTGTGGCTAGAGCGTAGCTGGTTGAACATGGAGGAAAAACATTTGGGTGAGGGGTAGGGGGAGGGGGAAAGGATAGACCAGTTAGAAAAGAAGGTACTGGGTAAGAGTCGGCTAATGGGTTAGCATGTAGCATGGCCCCTTGGGTTACTGGGTGAGGCGCTGTCGCTACGGGGTTAGCTGCTAAAGGAGGAAGGTAAGCAGAAGCTGGGTTGCTGTGGACTGCTGAAGGTAGAGAAGAAGAAGGGATGGAGGGATGTATGTGCAAGGGGATTTTGTGAAGCCCGTGAGCACAGGGTTGAGAGAAAGGTTGACATGAGCTGTGACATGTCAGACACAGAGAGAGCAGGCACAGAGGGCAATACGACCTGGCCCCCACCAGGGGGTGCTGGTGAGTCAGGCTGTGTCCGTGGAGGAGGACGGAAGCCTGTGACGTCACGACTCGTGGCGCGGTGGTTGGCTCTGGAGCAGGAATAGCTGTGTGTCTCGTTGAGCTGCTGTAGGGTTTGTAGACGCTGAACAGTCTAGCCTTGTTGTCATTTCGGTGAAAGTGGATGCCGTTTTCTTTCAGGAAACGTTGGAGTTGAATGACTGTCCACCTCCGTAGTTCGGGCTCCGTAGTTTGGGCTCCGTAGTTTGGGCTCCGTTTCGGAGCGTGGCTCCGTTCGAGAGGCGTGTCGAGTGCGCCGCTGCGAGTGGCCGCTAATGAGGCAGGCTGCCGTTGGTGGGGAGATTGGAGCTGGCTGTGCCTGTTGTGGCCCCAGTTGTTTGCCCTCGCTGGCGGAGTAGATGAAGCCTGGGACCTGTCTGGAGTTGGAGGTATCTCGTTGGGGGAGAGTGAGTGGGAGCGGTGGCAGCTGGTGTGTGGGACACCGATTGCCGAGCGCACGCGGCTCCATTGGGATGCTTGGCTTAGATCCGACTGCTGAACCGTGGATGGCGGGTAGCCAAAGAGATCTTCATCTGACTCCGGTGAGTTGATCAGCAGTTCGGGATCCATGGTGAGTTGAATGTTCTCGTGGTAGCGTTCAGCTTGTTTGAACCGTGACGACGCGCAGCGTGAATCACGGTCTGGCTGTCAGTCCTTGAAAGGATGGAGACAAGCAGTGGCCGGAAGTTTTGTCGGATATAAAAAGGGGTGGCCGTGGTTCGAGGCAGAGTTTTAGGCGTGGCCATGCTCCTGAACCTATGTTAACAATTTAACCTCATCTCTTTAAAATGACCGCTCAGAGGAGAGGAGTTCTCATTTCTCTAAACGCCTGCTGCTTCCACTCCTCTCTCATCGGTTCCTCTCACGAGGAGGGGAGTCGAGGAGGGGAAATTTGAGAATTGAGAAGCCTTCAGAGAATCAAACAGGCAGGAAACCATTCAAGACAGAAGTGAAAACAGTTATGACCCAGATCGAGAAAACTAGGATCATGACAAAATATATTTTAATCTGTCTGCTGTTGGGTGCAGAGCGAGTCACATACAGTGGGTATCAAAAGTAAAAGCATGTATTATGCAGAGTGGTCCCTTTCATATTGTCATATGTTAAATATTGTGTCTTTAATCAGCACACCTTGATGTGTGAGCCTCAGCTTTTATTTGTTACAGGTTGGTCAATGGAGCTAATTGTAACGTGTTTTTAAACATTTGGGAACCGTAATCTACTGTGTAAGAAATTGTATATACTGTATATATATTTTCCCCCTGAAATGGTTTAAGTAGCAGAACATTTCAAGTACATTTTATTTAAATTGCCCCATTAACAAATCACACATTTTCCTCCAGAGACCTCACAATCTGCACAGAATAACAATGTCTGTCCTTTTGAGACCATCACTTTAGATATTTAAAAAACGGGAAACAATTTTAATAGGAGAAAAAGCATATACTGATGAAAATCGAAAAGTGTTAATTTTTTATTTATTTGTAGCCTTTATTTATACAGGTGTAACATCTCATTGGGACACCAGGTCTAATTTTCAAGAGAGACCTGTTCAGTGGTAACACGTCACTACCACACAAAGTTACAGACACTAAACACAGAGGCAACATTGAAATCCATATACAGCAGTCAGATATAGCAGGTGCAAACACCCACAGATGATTTCTCCAGCTTTTTTAAAATGAGTTTAAAATCCGTGATGGGTATCAAACTGGTCAGCTTAAGTTCCTGCTGAAGTGTGTTCCAGGTCGAGGGGGCAGAGTACGATATGGCTTTTTTCCCAAGCACCGTGCGTACTGAGGGGACGGACAGAGTGATGTAATTTTGAGATGGTAGTCTATAGCTGTACTGTTTGTGTGATATGTAAGTGGATATGTAGAGGGGCAGCAGTCCAAGCATAGCGGTATAGATGAGTTTGTACCAGTGCAGTGATCTGTCTGTCCAGTTGACTAAAGAGTACAGCGTGCAATGGTGTGTGAGGGGTTTACAGTTGGTTATGAACCTCAGAGCCCCATGGTAGACAGCGTCCAGCAGATGAAGGGAGTGAGCTGAGGCGTTCATGTACACAACATCCCCGTAGTCTAAGAGCGGCAAAAATGTGGCAGCTACAAGCCGTTTCTTCGCACTTGTGGAGAAGCAGGCCTTATTTCTAAAAAAGAATCCCAGTTTTAATTTCAATTTCCTTAAAGGGATAGTGGAAATCCGCGAATTTTGGGTTTAACTTATGTATTTTTATTAAAAATAAGCATAATAAACAATTTTTTTTTATTTCATGCGCCTAGTTTTATTTTATTTTCAATTTTACTGCGCCCTCTCAATGAAACGAAATACTTCGGGAATCGTCGGGAATCTTCGGGTGATGACGAGAGCATAGGAAGACGGGCACAAACAATGGCGGACATTCAATAGCATTTGCATGTGAATAGCCGACCTTTATTATGGTACCGAGTATATTGCCATAAATATGATGATTGATTATCAGTAAAACATTCTACGTGACACAACGACATTGGATTAACCTTGAGATGCGTTTTTATTCCGTTGAACACAACTTTTGATCACAAATCAAAAAAGGTAAGACGTAATTATTGTAATATTTTTGGAACCGGATGTTGTTTACTTTCTCTTTTCTGGCTGATAGCTCCAGGAATTCGAGGTCTTACAGTGATGACATTACATGTGTGGAATCTGTGGAGTCTCAGCTTTAAATCGTATATCTTGTTTGTGCAGTTAAGATAGTAATAAGGGCATTTCTACCGTGTGTTGTGTGTAAAAAAGCGTTAGCATTAGTTAGCATTGTTTCGCTCAATGCTAATTCAAAGGCTTGGTATTACTCTTGTGTTTTTTCTAACTAACAATTGTTCTTATTGTCAGTTAGCGGAGTTTATTACCTTTAAAAGGGTATGAAACATTAATAGTTTCATAAATGTTAAGAAGCCCTGAGACATGTGAGAGAAAAAAAACTGTGGGAGGGGTCCACTGGGGGGACCTTCGGGCTTAACTGGTTAACAATGATTAATATTTGTAAAGGCTACAGGTGATCTTAAGATGCGTGAGCTATGCTTAGGGACCTACCAGTCAAGATTATTTGTGCGTAGGGGTGCATCATCTGGCGCCTGGTCCTGGTCATCCTCGCCATTGCCCATGCCGTGAACCATCACCTCGGGCTCGGGCTCGAACAAATAAGGACGTAATGGTCCATCGTCTGGCTCAATATTGTCACCATCGTCGCTTACTGAACCGGATTCAGATTCAGTTCCTAAAACGACATTTTCGTAGGAAAGCCGAGAGGATGTTTCTGACTCGCTATCATCACTGGATGCCTCGTACAATCCTTCTTCTTTGTCTGGTATATTTGCCCTTCCACGTTCATTCTGCATAGACGCCATGGTTTGTTATCGTATCGTCTTCCTAAGTTTTCGTCACTTCCGGTTTGGCTGAGTCGAACATTTCGTTTCTAAAAAACTTCGGGGAAGCTGCAATAAAGTGCTTCTAACATGCGTAAGGCAATTATTATATTTTTTTAATCAGGTGTGATTGTTTTGGTACGTAATTATGCTTGTATATAAGTTAAAACGAAACTATTTGAGGTTCCAATTCCACTATCCCTTTAAGAGATTGTCAATATGTGGTTTGAAACAGAGATTTTCATCTATAGTGATGCTTAAGTATCGTTAATGTAATGAATCTGCACTTTTATCACGTTAGAAAAGGTGTAAGCTTACAGAACTTTCATATTGCTTGCACTGTTAGAAAGTACATTTACATATGTATAATTTTGAGGTATTTGTTGACCATTTGCCGTTATATACTTCTTCTCTTTGATAGATTTAGGTTGTATTCTATAGGAATAACTTGATGTGTTAATATGAAATATACAGTATATATACTACTTATCTAGTCAGGACACAAAGTATCCAAACAACAATTTTTATTTTTGATACTTTAGGTACATTTTGCTGAGGATACTTCTATGAGTTTACTTAAAGGGGCCTTATTATGTTCATTTTCAGGTTCATATTTGTATTGTGTGCCTCTACTGTGACATGTTTACATGCTTTAATGTTTAAAAAGGTCTTTATTACTTTCATACTGCCTGTGCTGCAGCACCTCTTTTCACCCTCTGTGAAGAGATGTCCCGCCCCTTAGCCATAAGCCGCTTTCACACCGCAGGACTTGCCGTACTTTAGTGCCGGCACTAAAGTACCACGGCACTGAATTCGCCAGGGGGCTAGTGCCAATCGCATTCACACCGCAGTACTTTCCCTGAGGCAAGATTACGCTGACGTCACTTCGTCTTCTTCTTCTCTGGGTTTACTGGCAGGCCGCAAAACCACTTCACGGCGAGTACAAAAAAAAACGAGAGAAGAAGAACTACACGGGGGAGGGGGTATAAAGCCCACCCGCTGTATGAGGCGTTTGTTTACTTTCCGACCTCAGACATGATGGAGTTCATAAGGGTAATTTACAAATAAAATACCCCATTATAACAATGGACTTTATCTTTATGTATTTATTATATATTACCCCCTCAGGCTGATTTTGGAAAAGGACATTAACCCTTGTTTGGTGTTGTTCCCTTATTTATCTAAAACAAATGACATGATAAATTACTTGTGTTTATGTATGTAAGATTTGTCTTTCTGCCCCTGCCATTGCTGCACAAGGTTGCAACATTGTAGATAAATTCAACCACCGACACCTGTCTGCTCTCACATTCTTCTATTCTGCAAATTTGGGGTGGGACACAATAAATAAAGCTTCGCCAGTTTGTTTGTTTTATTGCACAGTCAAGACATAACAATAACGGCATCACGCTGTTCCAGGTGTGTCGTATGCATGTAAATTGAAGTTAAATAAAAGTGTGAAATGTAAAATAAAGTGTAAGTAGTTTCAAAACAATGTAACAGTGGCAATATATATAGCAGCAGACACACCTTAGTGCAAGTTAGGTGTCAGTATTAAAAACAGTGGCAATATATATATATATAATAACAATAGAAAATCGTTACCACTCTTATTATTGTGGTCTTTAATTTTGTTATAGTCCTGCCTGAGTTTTTTTATTTTTACCCGGCATCCGTGTGCACTGTGCACGATTCCCAGCTCAAGTAGCTTTTGCGAACATCGCTCAAAACATTTGGAGTTGGGAACTGCTTTCTGTAGAAGCTGCTGCATCCCGTCCTCAGAGTAAATTGCCAGAAGCGCCGACACTTCTTCATCATTCCACCGCTCCGGTGTTGTAGTACGTGTGGTCATAACTGCTTTAAAGTACAAAAAAACGACTCGCTCAGGTGTGGATGTGGATTTGTTGCGAGGAAAAAAATGGCTGCCTAACAACAAAAAATTCAGAGTCTAACGGGGCGTGGTTTGCAATTCGCCCAGCCAATAGAAATAGAATAGAAATTGGCACTCTTTTATCACCAGGTTCGTACCACCTCTCTAGCAGGGACTGAAAATGGCCAAAAGAGTTCCCGGCACTGAATAGTCCCGGCGGTGTGAACTCGACATTATTGGTACTAACGGAACTAAAGAACCAAAGTACCAGGGAAAGTCCTGCGGTGTGAATGCGGCTATACATACAATGTCCTGGAGCACTAACCAAAAAAAGCACGAGTGTTACATAGTGATTACTATGTTTCAAGTGTGTGGGAGAGAAATTCCCTCAACTGGAAACTTTCGGATTTTAGCCTTTTCTGACCATTTACATTACAAACAACTACACAACACACTTCAGAAAAGGGGAAACACCAAAAAGCACAATAGGGCCCCTTTGAGAAACGATTCTGCACTTTTACTTGTAATAGATTATTATATAAGTAAAGGATCAGAGTACTTTTTCCATCTTTTGTTATTTAATTCCATTACATAACATGACATTATATCCAGTTGACATTTGTGTCCAAAGCTACACTGTAAGAAGCGTACCGTGAAATTCACAGTATTTAACTGGCAGCAATTGAGAAGTTACTTACTGTAAAATGAATTACAGTAAGTAACTTGTCAATTGCTGCCAGTTAAATACTGTAAAGGTAATCACAGTAACTGTGTAAAATTAAACACAGTAACTTCCAAGTACTGTATTTGTGTTTACGGTAATAGTGTTATAGCTGTAAAATAAAACAGTCATTTCCAAGCATTGTATTTTAACTATAAAATAAAACACTGCCATTTAAAAAGTACTGTATTTTTGTTTACGATAATAGTATTTCAACTGTAAAAATAGAAACTTTAATGCCATAATTGTAAGTTTCAGTATTGTAACTGTAAAACAATTTATTATAGTATACTTCATGTCATGCTGGTAATTTACAGATTACCAGAAATTCTTGACACAATTTTAAAGCTCCCCAATAACTGCAGGGAGACAGCAAAGAATACATTTTAACAATGTATTCTTAATTGTTGAACGGTATCAAGACCATGTATTTTCTTGTGCTAAATTATAAATATTTTCATCCGTAAAACAATCGATATTAATATCCAAAAACATGGAGATTGCATGTTTAAAGCAGTGGCGATAACAAAACAACACAAAAAATATGAAGCCATTTCTTCTGCCAAGCCATTTTAGAGCTGTAGTTGAAAAGGTCATAACCTCGACACAAACTGGAGAACCCAAATGCACGACCCAGAGACACAGAATTGAATGTAACAAAAATTGTCTTTTTAATATAATTGAACAGAAAATCCCTCTTAACAGAGTAAGTACTGGAATAGCAAAAAAAACGCTCACAAGGAGGAAAAAACTAAGCATAACAAAAAGAGAATTTAAGATAAACTTAAACTAACTAAACAACAAAACCTGACATGAGTGAAAACCATCCCCTCTTTGCTGAGGCCTAGCACGAACACACGTGGGAACAAACACGAACTACGAACTGACACAGGACAGGGTGTAGACAGGACTATTTAAACATGAGGTGAGTGGGAAAAGGTGGAAACAATCAGGGGCGGGGCAGACGCTGACGATGGCGGGAAAACAGACAAAGGGAGGAAGTAACAGGGCCTGAAATGAGAGACAAGAGGGAAGTAAAAAAGGAAACAGGAAATGGAAAACGAGACACAACATCAAACACGGGGGTTGCTAACCCTATCGTCTATTCCTTGACCTCTGAGTGAAACGTCACGGGGTTAAGGAATAGTGGATAGGAGAATTCAAAAGGACTTAGGAGAAGAGACTGTGGTACTTTAGAGAATCCGACTGCACTTTCACTATCCAACGTGTTTATGATGCGCCAGCGGACGTCATGAATGTGCGTCTGCTGCTGTGGGGAAACTATGGAAACTAGTTTTCTATACAGCGGACTACAACATAGATGTTTAATAAGAACGACGGACTACTGTAAACTCATCTAGAGACTCTGTGCTCTGATGCTGTTGTTTTATGATTTATGAACGTGGACAACAGAGAAACATATTCTTCATGACCAAAGTTGGAATTGAAATAAAAAAGGAAAGTGAAATGTATGCTCGTCACCCTCTCCCTCCGGTCCACATTAATACAAATGATCCCAATACGTATGATTGTATGAACTATGAAAATATCTTAAAATAAATACAAATGTATTTATTATAAACGTAAGTCCTTAACATCTATCACTGTGTACATCACCATTCAAACATCTTTTAAAAGTTGAACAAACCCCACACAGCTCAGTAAAGACTGTGAAATGTTGACTTTATTTGATCATTTCAGTAAAAACTAACGTTCATATTTCTCTTTTTGATTATAATACTGATGAACGTTCAAAACAAAGCACTTTGGCAACTTACCACATACGTTTTAAAATGCTTAAAGCACCGTAACTTTGATGATATCATTTATCGGTCATAATGGGTTGTTTCCGTGAAAAACTCCAGAGTTGCTGTAATTTTTGGTTGGAAACACGGTATTATACTCTAAAATGGTATACAGTAATTTACTGTGCACAAACACTGTAAATAACTGTGGATTTTACAGTGTAATAACAATAAGTGCATTTGACCATGAAGTTACAAACTCAGAAGTAGGAATCATATAAGTACATTAGCTTTCAATAAGCAAGTGCTACTGCATTAACTTTAAATAAGTACTCAAGTTACTTTTTTCTATTAAAATGTTTTCCAAGGTGATGTTTCACATTGTTTAAAAAACCATTACGATGCTCTCTTTTTTAATACGGACATGAACCTGACATATGTCTCTGTGTAAATACTGATAGCTGTTGACAGAAAATAGAGGGTTTAGCAGGCGCCGCCTCACAGCTAACTCGCTGTGCAGAAGTGATGTTTAATTCATGCTTCTCTGTGTTTGACTGATTCCATTCCAGGTGAGTCCGTGACAATCACCGTTCCTATAATAGAGTTGGAGGGGGGTTCTGTGGCAATAAAAATGATAATCAAATGACAGGGAGAGGCCACATTGAACGAATAACTGTAAAGCTGGTGGGGTGAGACGAGTGCAAAACGCTGCCTCAAGAGCTGAGCTTTCTTCAAGTTGTGATCTTATCTTAAACTCAGGGAATCTGACAAAATAAATTCTTGTTAAATCTTTCTTGAATCACGGCCCTGCACTGCAGTAATCTAAGGAGCTCCAGGCAATGCTCGCAGTGTTTCTTATCATTCGTTATTATTTATTCACATCTATTAAGTCATGTAATAGTGTCACTACCAAAATAGTACAAAGAATAGTAGGTCAGGAGGATATATGTCACATTGCTATTTTCATAAAGCGCTCATCAGTTGGGTCCTAAGAGGTTATTGTTTTGTATCAAAGGTTTTCTGAAATGTAATGTGTTAATGTATAAATGAGACATTGTCATATCAATAAGCGCTGATTGCATTCACATCCAGAACAGAAATCTGAACACTAGATGAAATCAGGTTGAAAATGCTTGTTTCATTATGCTGACACGTTTACAGGCAAGAGTTTTAGAGAGCAAATTGGTTTCTCTTTTTATTACTCCAAATATCAGAAAATACCGTCAACGGTCACAAAAAACAATTGCCGTGTTAAAATTATAAAAAGAATGTTGAGGCTATGAATGATATTTGAACAAATGATTATATATTATATTTTGTTGTAACTTCTAATGAAGTAGAGATTTGTGGCGCAGAGCATGATAAAAAAATATTTGACTGCATTTAAAGATAATTGTTGTAATATGGCTCTCTCCTGTACCACCATCATTCCCAGTGCTTTGCCCGTGGCTTGGACTGCACAGCGCTGCACACGGAGGCAAATGTCCGTGATCGCTGCGATCTCGTCCCACACGGCAGGCTCAGGTCTGCTCGACATGTCTTCGCAGAGCTCCGCCTGGTAGGCGGTCAGCAGCGAGGAGACGTTGAGTGCTGTGGCGGACAAAGCTGCGGCTTTATAGGCCCGTTCGGTCATCGCTGATTGGAACTGGTCTGCCTTTGCCAGTAGCATGGGGTTCCTGCTCTGTGTCGAAGCCAGCCTCGGTTGGAGGTGGGCTACCACCAGCGGTTCCATGGGCGGCATGCGGAGCAGGCCGAGCCTCTCCATACTGTCACAGTCCAGGGAGGAGGCACCCTGGATTGGGGCCTTGTTGCTGAAGGGACGGTCTCTCCACGAGACCGACACCTCATCCAGCATCTCCGGAAAGACTGGAAGGAGCTGCCTCTTCGTCCTCGTTGCTTGGGGCAAGTTCTTCCCCTCGTAGCGAGATCTGGAGGTCTCCTTGGCCACTTCAGGCCATGGGATGTCCAGCCTGGACGCAGCGCGTTGACACACGGCCTGCAAGTCCATGCTTAGGACGGCGAAGCTGTTGTGCTCTCGCCCGGGGGAGCGGACATCACTCCCGGCTTTGCAGCCTGAGCCGATGAAACGAAGATGTCATCTTCATCTGAGTCAGACAGAAGGAACTCAGCGGTATCCTCTTCGTCCTCCATTTAGTCCAACTCCAGGACATCCTCCGCGGGTGGAACCATGGTGAGGTCCAATTGGGAGCCCCAGCTTGACACAGCGCGGGACTCCGCTCTCGCGGTTCTTGCCGCCACCGGGTCCCAGCCTGAAACGGCGTGGGGCTCCGGTTTAGCGGCTATCGCTGTTGTTGAGCCCCAGTCTGACACAGCGCGGGGCTCAATCTCTGCGGCGGATGCCACCATGTCTTGATTGCCAGCCGGCTAATCAGCGGACATGAGGGGGTCCTGTCCCGACAAGCTAGCTTGGCGTGCTAACCGTCGGCGGAGGCTCTTCATGGTGAAGCGGGTACAATGCCCGCACGAGCCGGGGTTATTGATAGCCTCCCGGGCGTGTTCCAGCCCGAGGCAGGACGAGCAGACCTGGTGTGAGTCTGTGCCTGAAATCTTAAACCCGCAGCCGCATAGGATAGCCTCCGAGTCCCTGACTCCTCTGGTGTGAGGGAGAGAAGGGTCCATCTTCGATCACCGGGGTGTCGGCGTGGAGTGGACACGCTAGTAACAGGTACGTTACTGAGAAAAAAATCCAACCTTGCCGTTAGTCTGAAAGGAAAAAGGGCGACGGTGTAGATGTTATTCTTTAAAGAATATTAACTGGTGTGTTAATACCTATTAATACACCAGTATTACTACCTTAATACCTCTGGTGTGAGAGAGAAAAGAGAACGTCCTCTTTACCGTGGTGTCGGTGTGGAGGGAAGAACAAACTAGGTATGTTACTAGCTTGAAGAAAAAATCAAACCTTACCGTTATTTCGACAGAAAGAACGGCGAGGCAGATTACAATATTAACTGGTGTGTTAATATTGTTCAGTCTTCTTGCAAAGCAAAAAAGTAACCGGCAAGCGCCCGTCGACCGAATGTTAGCTTTGGGTTCAGTCTGTGGACCGTTAAGCTAGCCCGGTTACTGATACATCGAGATGTGCTCTGAAGCGAGAAGAGGTGTTTGAATGACGCTGCGTCGTAGCGCAAGCTACTTAAAGGGTGGGTGGATTCCCTGACGTTGACGTCAAGATCACCAGCCAATCAGGATTGGCGTAATGAGATTGATGCTTCTGTTTGCATACGCGTTGAGGCGTACAGACATCGAACGGCGTGTTATGAATGAGAACAGTTAACACTTTAAACTTGACAGTTTTTTAACCTGCACCGCCTAGTGGTTAAAGCACATTATTGAATTATTTTTGTTGAATATGTTATATTTGATGAAAAATATTAAGAGTACATACAACATAGGAGGAAAGTGGAAGGTCAATGATAGAAATATAGAATATAAAATATCACGAAGATACTGTAAGTGATCTCTACATTAAAACAGTTTAGTGCAGGATGTACAAAGATATTAATAGGAGAAAACAGAAAAACTATTTAACCTTTATTTAAACATTAAATAATACTTTAGGTTAAGGTCTTCTTTTAAATAAGAAAAAAGCTTTGGGGGTATCTACTGATAAATATTAAGCCTGGCAAAGTACATCTAATATTGCTTTCCTGCAATGTTAACTATGTTGAAGCACTTATTTTAACTGATATTATACATATGAATTATACTCTTATGTATGTAGATAGTATAAGAAATGTGCAGAATTTGACAGTTTAATGTTGGAGGTATACACACATATTGATAGATGTCTTGTAATGCACTGCTGAGTAACCTGCGACCCAAGTTTTTCATCATTGCATAACTACACCGTAGTTGTGTATATATGTCAATAAACATTAGAAAATCTTTAAATCTTGAAAGGGATGTGCAAAATAGAAATTATATACAGTCTTTAATTAACTATTAGTAGAGAATAACGAGTAATTAATGCTTTATAGGGATCTGCAGATAAATGTTTAGTCTTTTCAAGCACCAACTATCAAATATCTCTCCTGATTGTTGGCACTTGAAAATCACCTTTCCCTGAATTTTACTTAGGTGTAACTAAAGTCTGATTTAAGGGTTGTTTATATTTCACATCATTAATCAGAATCTGCAAAGTAACTCAAATAAATGTAGTGGAGTAAAACATACCAGGTTAACCTCTGAATTGTAGTGGAGTAGAATTACAAAGTAACGATGAGCTGTCATGTGGGTATATATTAAAGGGGAAAGGAAACACCATTACAGCTATAATATTCCGGTAGTTTATTCATTTTACAATGAATATTGATCGTAATATTTATTGTATATGACATTACTCGCCAAAAGAAAATTAATTATCCGCCGGCCGAGTGGGGAATTCCGGGACCAGGCCGCTGCCATTAGGGGAGTCCCAAATGGTGACGTCACTGTGTGGGTCCTCGCTCCGGGTATCCATACCGGAAGTCAACACAACGTGGCAGATATGGCAGCGATGGAGGAATTTTGCAATGAGATCGACGTTTTGAACGATGAATTTGACTATTCGTCGGGAGATGACATTGATGTGGAAGCATCTACAGTTACCAGGCATCCCATGGCCTATGCTTATGAACCGATTCGATCGAATACTAGAGTGGCATACGATCCGGAATCCGCCGAAAGTACCGACGGTTCTGAACTCGCCGAGTGGGATACCACCAGTTCCAGTACCGACTCGGTCTCAGAGGAAGAAGATGTTGCTCAAAACCCGGGACGAATGGACAACACAGATTGGTGGACATTGGTATCGACCACATGCTCAATTCAGACGGGAATAATCTCCAGTGTATCATGGAACACCGACTGTTCCCTATGGTTTCCATCGAGAATGATATGTTGGCGATCGCAATGGTATCGCTACGAGACGTGCGTGCAGCAACCCTCGAACGATCAATACATAGCGAGTAAGTGTAGGCCCTATTTAAAAATATATAATTTTTTTGTTCTCATCTGTGTAATTGTTTATTTGGGTGTTATAGTATGGGTGTGATGGCTTGGGGGTGCGGGGTGGTGTGAACTCATTTTCTTTTGGGGGGGGGGGGGGGGAAGTAGATTTAGGGTAGAAATGGTGGAATATAGACCAATTCGGCCGCCAACTATTTCGGCCGCCACTGGAATGTAACGACCGAGCATTATTTTGTTGTGTATGGTGAGACGTAGTGTCGGTTTGGTCGCCCTTGAAAAGGGTTGGTTATATGTGTGGTAGAAGGAAAGCCATAGAAAAAAACTCACAACAATTCTTTATTTACTCTCTCTCTCATGATCCGCAAAAGGATTCACACTTGTGTTTTTCAATGCACACACAAATGTGTTCCGTTTCATATACATGTAAATAAAATCCAAATACAGAAAAAAGTTTCACATATGTATTTTTGATCCACACATATTAGTTTTCCATTTAAAACCTCTGAACCTGCAAACACAAACCACTTTCTGTGCACGGATCGCTGTGCATTCGTGTGTGGGTTTTTGAGACTCCCCTGACGGTCAGCCGATTCGTACTTGTATTTTTTTCTATCTATAGCCAATCAGATGTCTCCTTCATTCTAAGCCAATCACATGAGCGCGCCCCCACGAGGGTATGATTTATTGCGTTCATGATCAATCAATCAATCAATGTTTATTTATATAGCCCAATATCACAAATGTTACATTTGTCTCAGTGGACTTTACAGTTTGTACAAAATATCAGTATGACAATACGACACCCTCTGTCCTTAGACCCTCACATCGTACAAGGAAAAACTTCCGAAGAAAACCCACAGTTTAAAGGGAAAAATGGGAGAAACCTCAGGGAGAGCAACAGAGGAGGGATCCCTCTCCCAGGACGGACAGACGTGCAATAGATGCCGTGTGTAAATTGAAAAGATAATACATTTGCAACATAGGTAGTCCAAATGTATGGAAATGCATGTGTGTATAATAGGAAGATGAATCCACGAGGATATCCATCCAGGACCTATGATCCAGGACCACAGCCACGACTCAAGATCCAGGGCTCGCGATCCAGGACAGAGGAGCGCAGGATCATCCATGACTCCGGATCCCGGCGTATATAGACACCAAAAAGAAAGACATTTGGGGAAGCTGGGTTAATCGGAACATGAGAGTACACAGGTATAGACAGAGAGAAGGAAGAAGTAAGATGTCCCCCGACAAACTAAGCCTATATCAGCAAAACTAGGGGCTGAATCTAATCAGCCCTAACTATAAGCTTTATCAAAAAGGAAGGTCTTAAGCGCACTCTTAAAAACGGATAGGGTGTCTGCCGCCCGAACACAAACTGGAAGCTGATTCCACAAATGTGGAGCTTGATAAGAAAAGGCTCTGGCTCCCATTGTACTTTTAGAGACTCTAGGAACAACCAACAACCCTGCATTCTTGGAACGCAATGCCCTAGTAGGACAGTAGGGTATAATGAGTTCTTTAAGGTAAGATGGCGCCTGCCCATTAAGGGCTTTGTAGGCGAGAAGAAGAATTTTAAATTCTATCCTGTGTTCTATAGGGAGCCAGTGTAAGGCAGCCAGAACAGGAGTAATGTGGTCCCTTTTCCTAACTCTGGTTAGTACACGAGCCGCAGCATTTTGAATCAGCTGAAGCGACTTGACTGACTTCTTGGTACACCCTGATAATAAAGAGTTACAATAATCCAGCCTTGAAGTAACAAATGCATGGACTAGTTTCTCTGCATCGTTTTGAGGCAAGATATGCCTGATTTTTGCAATGTTACATAGATGGAAGTAGGCGGTCCTTGAAATTGATTTTATGTGGGCGTTAAAGGATAAATCCTGATCAAATATAACACCAAGATTCCTTACAGTCTCACTGGAGGCCAAATTAATGCCATCCATAGTTAGTATATCCTTAGATAATTTGTTTCGTAGATTCTTCGGGCCAAGTACAATAACTTCAGTTTTGGTCGTGTTTAACATCAAAAAGTTTAAGGTCATCCACGTTTTTAAGTCCTTAAGGCAGTCTTGAATTTTATTTAGATGATTAATTTCATCAGGCTTGATTGATAAATATAGTTGAGTATCATCCGCATAACAATGAAAGTTTACAGAATGATTCCTTATAATATTGCCTAACGGAAGCATATATAATGTGAACAAAATAGGTCCGAGCACTGAGCCCTGTGGCACTCCATGGCTAACTTTAGTTTGCGTGGAAGATTCATCATTGACACGTACAAACTGAGAGCGTTCAGATAGATAGGACCTAAACCAGTCTAAAGCAGTTCCCTGTATGCCAACTAAGTGCTCTAGTCTTTGCAATAAGATATCATGGTCGATAGTATCAAATGCAGCACTGAGATCGAGCAAAACAAGAATAGAGACACGTCCCTTGTCAGAGGCTATTAGAATGTCATTTGTGACTTTAACCAGAGCTGTCTCTGTGCTATGATGTGTTCTAAAGCCAGACTGAAAAGCTTCAAATAAATCATTGTTTTTTAAGTAATCACACAACTGTTTTGCGACCGCTTTCTCAAGAATTTTCGAGAGGAACGGAAGATTGGAAATAGGTCTATAATTGGCTAAAACCTCTGGATCGAGGTTGTGCTTTTTAAGAAGCGGTTTTATCACTGCTACTTTGAATGATTGTGGAACATAGCCTGATAATAAAGACATATTCATAATATTTAATAAATAAGTGCTAATTAATGGAAAAACTTCCTTCAACAGCTTAGTTGGAATTGGGTCTAACATGCACGTTGATGGTTTAGAAGAGAGAATCATTGAATTTAATTGTTCAAGGTTTATGGCTGAAAAGCATTCTAGTTTACTATCTAGTGTAATATTAGAACTTACGTTTCCGGGAGCTGTTGATAACACTATACTGGTCAAAGGCAAGAGGTCATTAATTTTGTTTCTAAGAGTAACAATTTTATCGTTAAAAAAGCACATAAAATCATTACTACTGAGTGCTATGGGAATAGAAGGCTCAATCGAGCTGTGGCTTTCTGTCAGCCTGGCTACAGTGCTGAAAAGAAATCTTGCATTATTCTTATTCTCATCTATTAATGAAGAGTAGTAGGCTGCTCTCGCTTTACGTAGTGCTTTCTTATATTCATTGAGAGTAATATGCCAAATTAAACGAGATTCTTCAAGTTTAGTGGAACGCCATATCCTTTCAAGTTGTCTCGACTTTTGCTTTATTTTGCGGGTTTCAGCATTATGCCATGGAGCTAATCTATGTTGTTTTATTTTCTTCTTTTTCAAAGGAGCAACAGAGTCTAATTTTATTCGCAGCGCATCTGTAGCACTATCAACAACATGATCAATTTGGGGTGGTGTACATTTTGTATAAGTTTCCTCCCTTCATATACGCATTTTGCGCAGTCCAGTCAGCTCGCTAAACAGAGGGCGGAGCTTCAGGTGATTATGCAGAGCTGCGTGTCTCCATCAGACTCAGCAGCTGATCTGATCTCTCTCGCGTCCAGTTATACTTCACTCGCGGTTATGTCCATATCGATCAGATCCAGCTCTCCTGATCGGCCTTTATAGAGAGCACCAATCAAACTATTAAGAGTGAATATCGGCCGATAATGACCGGCGGGGCTCCCCCCGTTGACAGTTCACTGTCTAGCACTGATCGATTAGGCTAAGCTAACCTGTTTAGGTTAGCTTAGCTTAGCTGCTCCCTCCACACTCACAACAACTTCATACAGACATAAATAAAGCAGCTGTATTGGCCATACAGGAAACACACATTTAAAACGGTTTTGCCTGCCGTTTTTGTGTACACAAGCATTCATCAATGGTTCGGAAAGTGGCGCTGTACCTTAATAATATAAAGGCTTGTATTTGTGTGCATTTCCTGTTCGGAAAGTGGCAATGTACTGAGAGTGGAGGTGTCCTGAGATTAGCGCCTGCAGGCAAGCTCCATGGACCTGTCAGCTCCGGACTGCGCAAAATGCGTACATGAAGCGCTACGTCATGAATGCAAGAAATCATACCCTCGTGGGGGCGCGCTCATGTGATTGGCTTAGAATTGAGGAGACATCTGATTGGCTATAGATAGTACAAATTACAAGTACGAATTGGCTGACCGTCAGAGGAGTCTCAAAAAACCCACACACGAATGCACAGCGATCCATGCACAGGAAGTGGTTTGTGTTTGCAGGTGCAGCGGTTTTAAACGGAAAACAAATATGTGATGATCAAAAATACACATGTAAAACTTTTTTCTGTATTTGGATTGTATTTACATGTATATGAAACGGAACACATTTATGTGTGCATTGAAAAACACAAGTGTGGATCCGGAAATACAAGTGTGAATCCTTTTGCATGTGTGTATTATGAGACTGTTCTGAGCCCATAGGTAGCTACTATATTTTATTTGTCTTGCACTCATCATATTTCTGTAAACTCTTGTCTGTTAAATTCAAAAATGCAACCTTGTTACAGTAGCCATTAAATGATTTGTATGTATAGGTGTATCCTATTTATTTCAGCCTCTACAGACTAACAGCTTATCGGCAATTCACCATCTGAACTAGAGGTTTCCTTGGAAAAGGGAACAGAGTGCCGGAACCTGCCTGTGTTGTGAATCGGATACGAAATCACTACCCATCAGTAACCTACAAAGGATTTGAATATTCTGGAGGGATATGATGTGACCAATGATTCCATGCATGGAAGGCAAATCTTTGACAGTGAAATCGTGACATTTAGGCTAGCGAAGAAAATTCTACTTTGATAATGGAACCATTCATACAATGTTTGTGATATATCAGAACAGTATTTACAACTTATATTATCAAGCATATACATGTATCTCACTAGATTCTACAAATGTTTTTCAGTGCTCGATGTTCATAAAGTAATAAAGACCATTTTCCTGAACCAAACTATGTTTTTACCCTTCAATTAATAATATACAAATACTACCAGCATATATTACTTCAGCCATAGACGTCCTTTATTTATTTGCCACAGAGCCCCACAGGCTCACTGACTTAATGTATTCCCCACTGACATATCAAGCCCCATATACAAGTTGTATTCATTGTTTTGTGTGTTAGCCATTATTTAGCCACTGATCTGTCCAATCATAACAAATCTTACTATACAATAGTGCACACACACCACCCCTCCCTGTCCACCCCTGCTATTCTGTCATCATTATAATACCACCTCACCCATGGCCAATGACAAAGGAACAACTTTATGTCTTCCCACCCTTTTGTCATGGAGCTTACCCTGTGCCATCCACCCACCTATCAACACTCCGTTTCTTTCTATGCCTGTTTTCCATGCCCTTTATATATTTAAAGTTATATAATTATCACACTATTGGCCGACTTCAAATACCACAGACCCATTGATCACAACTGGCAGACTTCAAATACTAGTACCACAGACATAGAACCCCATGGGCGGACTTCCTATCCCACAGGCACATAGATCCCCACGGGCTGACTAAGCTTCATACACCACAGACACATTGAGCCCCATGGGCCGACTTCATATACCACAAACACAAAGCCCCATGGGCTGACTTCATATACCAGACACATTGAGCCCCACAGGCAGACTTCATATACTACAGCCACATTGAGCCCCACAGGCTGACTTCATACATGTATACCACAGACACAGAGCTCCATGGACCGACTTCATATACCACAGACAGAGCTCCACGGGCTGACTTCATATACCACATACACATTGAACCCCACGGGCTGACTTCATATACCACAGACGCAGAGTTCCATGGGCTGACTTTATATACCACAGACACATAACGTGCCACAGGCTGACTTCATATACCACAGAAACATGGCATGCCACAGGCTGACTTCATATGCCACAAACACAGAGCCCCACAGGCTGGCTTCAAATACCACAGACACATTGAGACCCACAGACACAGAGCTCCACAGGCTGACTTCATACATGTATACCATTACATTACATTGCATTTAGCTGACGCTTTTATCCAAAGCGACTTACAATAAGTGCGTTCAACCAACAAAATACAACTTGAAGAAAACAGAATCATATAAATACATCAGGCTTCATAGAGCAAAAACATTTCAAGTGCTACTCAACTGGCTTTAGATAAGCCAGCCCTTTATTAGTATATAAGTGCTTTGTTAATAGTTATATCGCTCGAAGTGGAGTCGAAAGAGATGAGTTTTCAGTCTGCGCCAGAAGGTGTGTAAGCTATCTGCTGTCCTGATGTCAATGGAGAGCTCATTCCACCATTTTGGAGCCAGGATAGCAAACCCACGTGTTTTTGCTGATGGGAACTTGGGTCCCCTTCGCAGCGAGGGTGCAGCGAGCCGTTTGGTTGATGCAGAGCAGAGTGCACGTGCTGGGGTGTACGGTTTAACCATGTCCTGGATGTAGGAAGGGCCAGATCCATTCGCAGCATGGTACGCAAGTACCATTGTCTTGAAGTGGATTCTAGCAGTTATCGGAAGCCAGTGAAGGCAGCGGAGGAGCGGCGTGGTGTGGGAGAATTTAGGAAGGTTGAAGACCAGGCGAGCAGCTGATGAGCTGCAGAGGTCGGATGGCACATGCAGGTAGACTAGCCAGGAGGGAGTTGCAGTAGTGTAGGCGTGAGATGACGAGAGCCTGGACCAGAACCAGCATCGCTTTCTGGGTCAGCTGGGGACGCATCCTCCTGATGTTGTAAAGCGTGTATCTGCAGCAGCGGGTTGGAGCAGCGATGTTTGCAGTGAAGGACAGGTTGTTATCTAGGGTCACACCCAGATTCCTTGCAGTCTGAGTCGGGGAAACAACATAGGTGCCAATGTTGATTGTTAGGTCAAGAGTGGGACGATCTTTTCCTGGAAGGAAAAGCAATTCAGTCTTGACAAGGTTGAGCTTGAGGTGATGATCAGACATCCACTGAGAGATGTCAGCTAGACAAGCAGAGATGCGTGCGCTGACCTGGGTCTCTGAGCGGGGAAAGGACAGAATTAATTGGGTGTCGTCAACGTAGCAGTGGTATGAAAAACCATGCGGGCTAATGACTGATCCGAGCGAGTTTGCGCACAAGGAGAAGAGGAGGGGACCAAGAACAGAGCCCTGAGGGACCCCTGTAGTTAATTGACAAGGGTCGGACTCGGACCCTCTCCAAGTAACCCTGTAGGTGCGGTCTTTGAGGTATGAGGTGAGGAGGGAAAGTGCAGAGCCTGAAACTCCAAGTTCTTGGAGAGTGCGAAGGAGGATCTGATGATTCGCCGTGTCGAATGCAGCAGACAGGTCCAAAAGGATGATGACAGAGGAGAGGGACGCTGCTTTAGCAGTGTGCAGTTCCTCAGTGACAGCAAGGAGGGCAGTTTCTGTGGAGTGACCTGCCTTGAAACCAGACTGGTGCGGATCCAGAAGGTTGTTCTGATGGAGATAGCAGGAGAGTTGTTTAAAGACAGCGCGTTCAAATGTTTTAGACAGGAACGGGAGGAGAGAGACAGGCCTGTAGTTTATAACATCAGACGGGTTGAGAGTGGGTTTCTTTAGGAGAGGGTTTACTCTTGCCTGCTTGAGACTGTTTGGAAAGTGACCAGAAGTTAGAGAAGTGTTGATGAAATGGGTGAGAAACGGTAGAATATCAGGAGCGATAGTCTGAAGGAGGTTTGAAGGGATAGGGTCCAGAGGACAGGTGGTAGGGCAGGCAGAGGTAATGAGGGTAAGAACCTCACTTGGAGAGAGAGGGGAAAAGGAGGTCAGTGTGTGGGTGAAAGGAGGGTCTGGTGACCCAGCGGTGAGTAGAGGTGAGTCAGAAAAAGAAGAGCGAATATCATCAACCTTTTTTTCAAAGTGGTTAAGAAAGTCACTTGACAGAAGGGAGGAGGGGGAAGGGGCTTTGGGGGGGGGTCCAGGAGGGAGGAGAAGATGGAAAATAGTTTTTTGGGATTGGAATAGGAAGATTGGATCTTATCTTGAAAGAAATTGCTTTTTGCCTGAGAGATCGAAGCAGAGAAAGAGGAGAGGAGAGCCTGATAGGTTAGGAGGTCGTCACGGTGTTTGGATTTCCACCATTTCCGCTCTGCTGCCCGAAGGACGGTTCTATTAGCACGCAGTGCATCATTGAGCCAGGGAGCACGAGGGGACTGACCAGCCTGCCGAGATGTGAGAGGACAGAGAGAGTCCAGAGAGGATGAGAGAGTAGAGACGAGAGTTTCTGCAGCAGAGTTTGGAGGTAGTAGTTGGAACGAGTCCGAGGAAGGGAGGGCTGAGAGCACCGATGAGGTAGAGGGGGAGAGGGAACGAAGGTTACGGCGGACAGGTGCAGGATGAGAAGAGATTAGTTTGTTATGTTTGGAAAGGGGTAGAGAGAATGAAATGAAGAAGTGATCGGATGTGTGGAGCGGGTTTACAGAGAGGTTAGAAGTAGTACAGTTCCTTGAGAATATGAGATCAAGGACATTGCCAGCTTTATGAGTTGGTGGGGACGGAGACAGTGAGAAAGCAAATGCGGTTAACAGAGATGTTAGTTCGTCTATCTTCCCTGTCTGGAGGTTAAAGTCTCCGAGAAGTACCAGTATACCACAGACACAGAGCTCCATGGGCTGACTTCATAGTACCACAGACAGAGCTCCACAGGCTTTCTTCATATACCACAGACACAAATCCCCACGGGCTGACTTCATATACCACAGACACATTGAGCCCCACAGGCTGACTTCATATATACGACAGACACATAGAGACCGACATTACTTGTTCACAAATCGACTTAGGTGGTGTGCCACAGCATCCTCCTTCGATGGTTTTACCAGGCCTTTATGCACACCAAGTGTCCTTTTCTCCTTCTCTGCATCTGTACGACGGTGTTCTGCAAGTTCGGACCTCATGGACGATGCTAATAAACACCTATCGACTACCCCGACCATGATTTCTCTTCGGAAGTTGTAGCTTTTTGGTGTCTTCATCGCCTTCACCACATATCCTCCAGCAGGCTTCGAGTACTGCAGTTTGAACTGCAGTGCCCCTTTCTTGGTCTGTGCCTGCTCACGGTCGATGTTGTGGTTGTGATCCAATGCAGCGAGGCGAAGGCGTGCCTGAAAGCTCTCCTCCGTGAACTTCTTGCGCTTTGGAATGTACTTTGTATACAAAGAATGGATGCTCTCCAGCTCGCCAGTATGGATCCCTTCTGTAACCTGCAATTGAACAGAGTGGGTCATGAATGTCAGCATTATTTAGCATTTTTGTTATTACTTAATTTGTCAGATTGCGAACTATTGGAGTCGAGAGATGCCAGACATGCAATTCTTAAACATCACTATTGAATAATGTGGATCATTCAAATACTGATATTATATATATTTTTTTACATATTTTCAATTTCATATTTTACTGTTTGTTCAGGGCTACATCCGTTGAATATATTCTCTTTAGATAAATATACTGCTTTGTGGTGAATTTATAAGGCCAGAATATATACATGAAGAAGGGCAATTAAGACAATACCTTATCTAGTTTTTTCAACAGTCTCTTGTCCATGACCACTTTCTGTAGAGTGCCAAAGGCCTTGGATGCACGCTCCAACCAAGGTCGGGAACTCCCATCCTCTTCAGAATAAGGCTTGTGTTCACACTTCAGCATCTTCTCTGCCGACAGCCACTCGTGAACATTGATGATATGATGGAGGATGGACGTCCATTTATCCTTCAGCATGTACACACACAGTACCAAAGATGGTTGGATACCATGCGCACCCACTCCTCCAGCTCGGTATTCCTGCTCTGCAGCATCCACTTCTTCACACCTTTCACAATGTGCCACAAGTCAAACTCATGCTTGATGGTCTTGTGGTCCTCACGTAGCATCTTCTGCACTGCAGGGTGGCAATCTGTGGCTAGTATCGAAATTGTCACATTGTGATCCTGAAAAGATATTTACCATAAATGTAATTTAATAAAGCCAACATCTTCAATTTCTATCACACGTTTGATAGCCACCCCCTCCCCGTGTCCAAGTCAAAGTTAGGGGGCCAGGCAATTTTCCCATGTAAAATCACAATTTGGTCAATTGTAGGATTAATTTTTGCAACATGGAATTTAAGACTTAAAAATTTAGGTGGATTTCTATATTTTAATGTGACAATGTTTGTCCGAAATCATGGCCTCTCTAGCATATCATGTAACAAATGTACATACATTATATATCTTTGGCTATCAGCAGAGATCCCATACATACAATGGCACAGGCAGACAGCTAGACATCACAACCTTTCTATTCCAAATTGACAATCGTTATTTAAAATTAGACAAAAGATTATACAATATATTGTAGCAATACTACATGTACTATTGACCTGTGAAATAAACAAACTAACAATAGAATACCTGTAGTTTGGAAATACATCTTTCAAGTCCAACAGGCTCCAACCAGTAGCTATTTTTGACCTCTATCACCTTCAATCAATCAATCAATCAATGTTTATTTATATAGCCCAATATCACAAATGTTACATTTGTCTCAGTGGACTTTACAGTTTGTACAAAATATCAGTATGACAATACGACACCCTCTGTTCTTAGACCCTCACATCGTACAAGGAAAAACTTCCGAAGAAAACCCACAGTTTAAAGGGAACATGGGAGAAACCTCAGGGAGAGCAACAGAGGAGGGATCCCTCTCCCAGGACGGACAGACGTGCAATAGATGCCGTGTACTGTCTGCTGGGCAATGATGAGCCTTGAATTGATATCAAGCATGGTGTACGTTCCAAACGTAGCACAATGACCAGGGCTGTCACATCGCCTGACACAACCTGATCGCCAGTTGCTGCCATCACTGCCTCATTGTGCAAGTTCCAGACACTGGTAACTTCCGGCAGCACATACACTCTCTGGATGTTATAGCAGTGTCTTGTTGAGAGTGATTCCAGGCCCAGACACTGGCATATCTCAGAAAATGGGCCACAAGCATTTCCAGTCAGGAAAATCGCGGCTGGCACTAACAGGTTGCAGGTCATTGTGCCATTTAAGAGGGGTTGAGAAGTCCACACAAACTCATGGCCATCTATGCAGTCAGTTTTCACTGTCAGTCCAAAGCCTTTGGCTGAACAGTACGGCCTGCTGATCACACATTTTCCGCATCCGGCAAAGTTGCATACACAAAACAGCTTCATCAGTTGTGCATGGGATACCAGATATTTTTTGTCTGACACTGGATCTTCTCCGCCATCCACTGAATGTTCTCCATCATCCTCGCTGTCATTCTGTATAATTTCATCTTCAGTAGGTGTAAGGGTCTCACTAGCACTGAGCTCGCTATCCATCCAGTTAAACCGTTTGAAAGAAAACTCCAGCGCAGTTGTCAGTTTTACTGAAGTCTCTTTACTTGGTGAAACTGTAAAGACAATACAGACATAACAGTTTATTATTGACTGCCCGACTGACGAGCTAAACTAAACAGAATACTTCACACAATGAGCTACGGCGCACAAACTGAGAAGCTAATCAGCCTAGCCGCTAGTAGCTTAGCCGCAAGGAATACTCACTGCATTCCTACAAACATAAACATTTTACATACAACATATTCCCATTAAGCCACAGCCTGTCGGATAATAACACTCACAGACGATGCGTGAACCAGTGGGAAATACGAAGCACAGCCCATGGAGTGCAGACGTCCGTTCATGAAAACAACCCAAGATACACGTGGAGCACACTCGGAAACAAACAAGTTCGTTCTCCTAGTAACAGAAATCGAATAAACCACTAGCAAGCAGCAGTGTCAACCAACCACCACAAGGTGGTGCCAAAACACAGCCAAGAAACACATACATGACAGATATACACCAAAAACACATATCAAGGACAGAACAGTAGGGCTGTAGTCCGACGAAGAAGGATCAGTCCCTGGAATGCTCTCCCCAGAGCTGGAAGCATCTTCTTCAGGCATTGACACATCAGGTGTTGGACTCGGTGGTGCTTTGGCCATTGCATCCGCAGGTGCCAGTGTGGCGGATCCACCTGCAATGTCCCTGCTGACGCAATATGGATGATCATGACTGAGCAACTGACTGTTGTTGATGTCATCGGTCCCAGTCTGCACACTCACCAAAGTCAGTTTTACACGGGTTCCAGTGGTTCCGTCTGTGTGGCCACAGTCACTGACTGCCCACATTTAGTTGTGTGTGCCTCCAGTACCTGGGAATCATCACTTGCATCATCAGCACCTATGCATGATGTATCTTCTGTCTGACAGGACAACAATCCTGCAGCAGTATGGACAGCTCGTTTGACCTGAAACAAAACAATATAAATATGTTACAGGTTAAGGTGAACTAGAAATATTCAAAATCATGACTATGATAAGTTGGCCGGAAAAACCCCATCGCCACTATTTACCAATGTGATTATTCCATAATGGTAAAATAAAGAAACTGTTCATAGAAACCTAAGAATTAAAAGAACGTGATCGAGCCACCACAGCCCATCAGAGAGCAAACAATCAGCCTGAGCTCCATGGAGATGCCCTATAATTATGTAGACCTATGTGTATTTTGGCCGTTGGAAAAAAAATAGGAAAATATTTGTTTTTTGAAGACTATTGTCATGGCTCTCAGCCACAACAAACGCGCAACAGAAAACGAGGACGTGAATAGGAAACAAGAGTTTATTCAGTGCTGCCGAAGGACACAAACAGGCGAAACAAACTACTAAACAAGAGGTCAGCTGGTCGTGGCTGCTCTTCGCGCTGCGTCCTCCTGCCAGAGCGAGAGCGAGAGCGAGAGCGAGAGCGAGATCCGGCCCGGTCCTTTATCCGGCTAGCTCCAGCCGCCAGGTGTCCTCAATCCCAGCTGATAGACCAAAGGGAAAACCTTAAAGGAACATACACACACCAGAGATAACAAGGCAGGGGTTGTCACACCCCCCCCCTTAAAGTCGGTGACCACCAACCCTGACAAAAAAAAAAAAAACACCAGTAATGAACAACAAAAATACCAGACATACGGCACCCCACTTCCAACAAAACCAACAATTGCAACATACAACCCTCACACTGCCAGCCGCTCCTCCCACACCCAGCCACATCTTTAGCAACACAGGTAAGCAACCTGAGAAGCACACTTTAAAAAGGATGGGCAGAGCGAGAACGATTTATTAACCAGTATGACAGACAATACATTACCGTCACGGCCCATGCTTCCTCAGTTGTAGCAGTTTTCACTGGCTTTAATGCAATGCACCGCCACGTGGCCAATGTCGCCACACCTGTAACATTTCACCCTACTGCAACGTCTCTGGATGTGACCAAGCCCACCGCAGGAATAGCACTTCCGGTCATTGGCATGCCCATAGTCACGAGCCATGTGTCCTTGGTCTCCACACCGATAGCAGGACATTTCCTTGCCTCTTCCTCGACCCCTGTTGCCGCCGCCACGACCACCATCAACGCTGCCGCCACCACGACCACCATCAACGGCCACAGGAACCCATCTTCTAAACAACAAGTCATTATGCAACATGTATCCACTTGAAGTGTTTTCCCCCTGTGCAACTGGCGCAACACAGTCAAAAAGGTCTTTCAACGAAGAATCCTGACGTTGCTCCTCTCCCACCTCAGTAATACCGAAAACTCAGACAAAGATGGAACCTCCACTGTGTCAGTTGACTTTCCATCTGGTAGCAAGTCATGATCCCTTTTGGCCCTAGCACGTGTGATCACACACAAGGCCGTGACGTCTGGCATCACTGTAGAGCACTTCTCAGATCCTGACTCAATCAGACCACCAGTGACTAACAACACAGAGGGAACATCAGCCCAGACTCTACCACCTGCCAAACCGTTACCCAGAATGAAATGTATCCCCTTGATTGGAAAAGCTGGACGTACACCAATAGCTACCTCCCCTTTAACAAGGTCACAGTCAAGATACATCTTATGAACAGGGAAAACAGTCCCATCCCATCCCGTCCCATCCCCCGACTCCGAACCGTGTCACTTTCCTCAGACAAAGGCAGAACAGAGTCAACGATAAAGGAGTCAAATGCACCGGAGCCCTCAATTTTAATTGGAACTCTGACATTGCTACCTACCAATGACACCAAGCCCTCTCTTATAAAAGGATCATAGGACGCCAAAACCTCTGATTCCCATAAGTGGTCCGTAAGCACCTCGTTAACACAGCAGCTTTTCACAGGAACAGCTAATGCAACTAGTTTACCCACAAATCTTCCTCCCTTGGATTTTGCTCTAAGCGCCGGACATTCTGGTTTCCAATGGCCTTTCTCACGACAATAGTTACAAGTATCCTCAGATTTTTCCCAAGCCACTTTCTTTGGATCCATCCCCAATGAACCAACATCAACAGCCCTTCTACTTCCGTCAAAACCGGGTAGAGCTCCCGCGCGCCCTCCGAACCTGCCCTTATGAAGTAACATAAACTCATCCGCTGCCACCGCAGCTTCGGACACTGAAGTAACCCTGTGTTCTATTATATAAGTAGCAATGTTGTCAGGAAGAATGTTTTTGAACTGTTCCAAAATCATGAGTTCACCCAAATTGTCAAAAGAAGTGATGTCCAGAGCAGCTAACCAACGTTTAAAATGAACCGACAAATCCCTCGCCATTTCCACATATGTTTGACCCTGTTTTTTCTCCAAGGACCTAAAACGCTGTCGATAAGCCTCAGGAACGAGTTCATATGCTCTAAGCACCGCCAATTTTATTTTAACATAGCTAGAGCTATCCTCCAGACATAACACGGAATATGCAGACTGTGCTCTTCCTGTGAGCACACACTGAAGCATCAGGGCACAGTCTGCATCCAGCCAATCCCTAGCCTTAGCTACCCGTTCAAAAAGCAAAAAAAAAGTGTCAGGATCACTTTCATTAAATTGCGGTAACAAGCGCAAATTGTTAGCATCGAACCGATGAGGAGACCTGGGCACCTGTTCACCGTGCCACTCACCCAACACCGCACCATCTCTGACCATAGAAAGACGTTGTCCTTCCATATCCAGTTTGGCTCTCTCAGTCTCCTGCCGCATCCGCTCCACTGCAATTTCCTTTTCACACTCCATCTCATACCTCATTTTGTCATGACTCAGCTGCAACAATAACATCTCCTTCTGCTGCTCAAAGGACAGTGAACTAGCCTGAAAAAGAGGTTTTAACAAAACCCTCTCTTCCTTTGCAGCAAACACTCCTGTCTCACTTAATGTCGACACTATAGAGTACTTTATGTTGTCTTTCACCCTTCTATCACCGACAATAGACACAGAGAAATACTCAGCAATTAAGAGCAGCTGCTCTCTTGAGAAAGTGGCAAGAGACTCCTGAGACGGAGCTTCAATAAATGCCTCTACGTCAGCCATCTTAATTTACACCGACCCCTCACCGGAACACAACGCCGGACCTTTAAACCGAAAGAAGAGAACAAAAACATAAACAAAAACCAACCGGACAGATACCACCACGTTTATTATGCGTCCAAAATGGAACACTAATTTTTTGATTGGAGTTTCCCCACTAACTCACCATCCCACTGACTAATCTCCTCCCTAGTCTTCATGCAGTTACTTGTGGTGGGTATTTATGCACTGGAGACCGCTAATCCAGCAAAGCGACTAGCAAGCTAGCAACACTACTGAGACCACGGCCATGCTCCCAAGCCAAAGCTTCAACCACTTTCTCCGCAACACTACACACCCCGCTCAACGATCCCAAGGGAACCGCCGCTTAACCTGCCAGGGAAAACTCCGCACTGTTCCGCACTGCTCCACATGCAACGCACCAACAAACCCACACAAGAGAGAAAGGAACAAAACAAAACAAACAGCTGACCACGGCTAATAACAACTAGAAGCAACCACTCGAAATATAATACCAAACAAATCAAAGCCTCACAAAGTAATCAAATCAGTCCCCCAAACAACAATCTGAAATCTAATGTCCTTCCCACAACGAGCCGAAACAAAGAAACCGGCCGCACTGTAAACGCGCTCCCAACAAACGCGCTCCCAACAAATGTATACACGTGCACCAACTCCCAACACAAATCTCACCTATATCCCTTGCTGTATCACAGATAAAAAGAAGTGGACGAGCCCCCAGCTGTCATGGCTCTCAGCCACAACAAACGCGCGGCAGAAAACGAGGACGTGAATAGGAAACAAGAGTTTATTCACTGCTGCCGAAGGACACAAACAGGCGAAACAAACTACTAGTGATGTTACGTATTGCGCCGAGGCTTCGGAGCGTGTGTCGAGTAATCCCCGAAGCTTTTTGTGAAGCATGTGTCGAGGCTTGTATCGTTTTGGGCCAGTGACGTCATCGATGACAAACGAAGCCTCGCTGCCTGTCGATACCACGTGACTGCTTCACGAAGCCATTCAGATCGGTTGAACCGTTGAACCACAACGCTCATAATACCCATGGATGTATAATAAGAACCATATTACCCCTCCTGTACCCGGGCCCGCTGGTGACACGATGGAATTAAAAGAGCTCAAAACCTCACCTATATAGAGGTCGGAACATGTCATAAGTATAAATAAATGTAGGAAAAAAACCATGAATGAATAAATACAGGAATAAATATGTTACAGTATTTTCAGGAAGATTCAGCGTGTGTGCTGTGGCTCAGCTGGAAAGCAGTTGACTCACGATCGCAGGGTTCCTGGTTCAACGACTCGTCAATATGTCTTTTTTGTTGTTTATAAAAGCTACAGCTAAATGAGATAATGTAGTTAATAAATGTATTCTTTGATATGGTTTAGCCTTTCTCAGGCTACAACATGGTTACGTTTATGAATATTATTAAGGAATACAAATCCCTATTTGTAATGTTTACCAGCCTCCTTAGGCTTTTCAATCACAATCATTCAACTGGAATAAAAACAATATTGTTAACATGAAAATATGATTTAATGTTCGTTGTTTAGAGTTATTCTAAGGCTTTACTCATTGGGAACTCGGTATGAGATAGAGCACACTGTTGAGATGTCCAATCTGCCTGTTTTACACACTTTGACCAACAGGGGGTTTGTGTTCAAATGAAGCCCATGATGAAGCCTCATGAGATGAACCCTTTTGCGAACCAATTGGCTGGAAAGCTTCAAAGCTTCATAAGGCTTCATCTCGCCATCACTACAAACTACTAAACAAGAGGTCAGCTGGTCGTGGCTGCTCTTCGCGCTGCGTCCTCCTGCCAGAGCGAGAGCGAGAGCGAGATCCGGCCCGGTCCTTTATCCGGCTAGCTCCAGCCGCCAGGTGTCCTCAATCCCAGCTGATAGACCAAAGGGAAAACCTTAAAGGAACATACACACACCAGAGATAACAAGGCAGGGGTCGTCACACTATTTAAGCAAACTCTCAAACTGTTATTACTCAGAGCAAAATATATTATTTATAAAGGATTGTGTTATTATTAAGCACATGTTCAGAAAATACTCAAACAGGGCTAACAGTCATTTTGATGAAGTATACTCCTACCAGGCTACCACATGTACCAGTGGAAGAGAGAGAGGGAAACAGAACTGATGCGTTGTTTTTAAGCACAATCAACAGTTGTGCTCCGGTAAATGAATATAGAAAGATATATCTAGTGACAAACGCTATGCATTAATTAATTAGCAAGCGATAATTAATTGGTCGACTTCCGTGTCACCAAACAACCACGCTCATTGAGAATGCATTATAATATTTATTTATTTTTAAATAAAAAAATAACTAATTGACAAATGACAATGATATGAGATTATATATATATATATGTTAAAGTATTATTAGTATTGTTATTATTTCTGAGCCACTGAAAACCCAAGTTTGCCTGGCTAGTTTAGAGCCACCTAGTCTCCTTAGTGTGGGCGATGGTTTGTGACGGGGTGTGTTTATCGCACAACCATTGTGCTGTAGGCCTATTGGACGGCGCGGCCAAAACGAACTTGGCGCGGCCAAACTAAACGCAGCCCATAATAACAGGCTGGGATACTGGGGTTGTCTAATTTTATTTTGTTTAATACTTGCAATTCCCCTGATAAATTAATAAGGTCACACTGTGTCAGTAAATACATGTGTGAGCTAGTAATCTGGTAGTGCTGCAATATTTACCTCTCTCTCGGCAGCTGAAGCAGCTCGTTTGGTGGCTCGAACTTCACGTTTGTTGACACTGGTGTCATTGTCTTGCGCGGCCGACGTGCTGGGACGGTCGGTGTTCCCGACTGCATATGATGAGAAATCGAATATTGTGGGAACAGATCCTGGCTTCAAATCCGATGTTTTGTATTGAACCAGGCATCCAGACTCATCAAACCTCATTTTGTGGACATAATCGTCATTTGTAAAGTGTTCGCTGCACACACGTGCGTACTGATTCAGCGGCGGATCGGACCGTTTCATGGAAATAACCCATGCTTTGAGCAGCTTCTCATCCTTTAGTGGCAGCCTATGGAAATGTACTTCTTCCTTCTTTGTATAAAAACCATTTGTGCAGCCTGGGGCAATACAATACGCTCCTGACGACGACGACCGTTTTCTTTTGTTGGAAACGACTGGTGTATTGCACGCCATGTTGTTTGCAGCTGTATTGAGCTTTGGCCCAGGAAGCCGTACCCACACAGTGACGTCACTGGGAAAGTCCCGGATCGATGGAAGCGCCCAAGGTCATTAGGCGCGTATTTCAAAAAATAAATGTGCGTATCTCGATCGTTTACATTGGAAATAGACTAGATAAATACATTTCCTAATGGGAATATTGTCGCATGGAAAGCAGTTTGAAAAGTGTTTCCATTTCCCTTTAATGCTGTCCATTATGGACAAAAACAATTTTCACCCATTTACTAATTATATGTTTTAAATGTGATAACACCAATGTGTTTCTTATCCCCTAAACCTCCAGGGGTGTACACAGTTTAATACTGGCAACTTCTAATTGTGGGAAAAACGAAAAACGTCTTTTAAAACTACAATTCCCACTAGAGACGTGCCATAGAACATGTTGTGAAACACAATAGCCAGCATGTGTAGTTCTTGGAGGGGGGCTGGACCCGTTCGAGTCCAGTTTTGGATAGTCTGCCATGGTTTCATTCCATTTCATAGAGCTGTTCGACGCTCAGCGTAACTTTGGCACACTGCCACTCCAACATCCAATCACAGAACTTGAAGATTAATTACAGGGTTTGGCTGAGGATTATGGGTAGTGTAGTGTCTTCGACCATAAACTCCGAAAAAACCATTTGTTTCTCCGAATCGAAGGGGGAAAACACAAAAGCATTGTACACAATTTAAACCAGGCCCGGACTGGCCATCGGGAGGACCGGGAGGTTTCCCGATGGCCTGGCCTGTTAAGTGGCCTGCTGGCCTGAGGACTTTTTTTTTTTTATGTATGTATTGTGAATGCAATGCTGCGCAAATGTGAGTCTGACTCTGCCTCACAGAGGGTGACTGACTGTCTACATGATGTGGCCTGCCGACATGGCCACTTTCATACAGATCATACACTAATGACCTCGATTGGTCTCTGTGTGTCATTCAAGCTCGGGAGGGTGTGTGTTATGTGTGGCGCGAGCGAGTGAGATAAAGCACGCGCACCGGTTATGTGTATTGTTATCCCAGTGGGTCTCAAACGGTTTGGTCACCATTTATGTAAACACATATTTCCATTTGAGGGGGGAGTGATTAGTAAAATATGCATGAATAATAAAAAAAAAAAACGTTCACTAGGTGAAAAAAGGTAAGATAAACTATTAAAACTTGTTGAGAGCTAAAACTAGTCTTTGCTGCTGCCTCAAAGAGGAGAAGGGAGGAGAGGGGGGAGACAGGAGAGGCTGGTTCAGGAGCAGCACAGACACACTCACAACTACTGTATAAATGAACCAAAAACAAATAAATAAACAAGTTTCAATGTTTTTTCATATTGGATATGGTATGTTATTGGTTATGGCCATGTTCTTATGATTTTATGATTATTTAAATGTATACAGTTTCATATGGGTGTAGTCTCTTTATTTCCCCCTCAAAGTGCACCAGATTGATGCATTTAAGTCCAACATTTAAAAAAAAATCTTACCGCGGGAGCATGCCCCCGGACCCCCCTATAGGATTTGAGGTCCACCTCCACTTAAAATATGTTCACATAGGTTCCTGAATAGATTTGCAAAATTTTTTAAATAGTAACCCATGTCCATATGTTTATTTTTGGGTAGTAGATTTAGAGGGCTATCACTACGGGCAGCAACGCTGTAAATATTGACAAATAAATCCAGCAAAATGGCACAAAAAACTGGTAGTGGCCTGGCTGGGTGTATAATTCCCGGCCTGACTTATTGTCCCAGTCCGGCCCTGATTTAAACCAATCAATGGTGTGTAATTAACAAGGATAAACTGATGTTTTTAGTTATTTTTAGTCTAGTACTGCAGATTACTATGCAAAACTTCGAGACCGGAAATACTGATTTCACCCCAAGCTATTGCCTGGCAACGCAAAGTTATTTCATATCGCATTAACACCATATCCCAACGTGCATTGCGGCTAAAACATCCAATCACCGAGCTTCAACCATAGCTGAGGATCTTGGGTAATCAGTTCAGTGGGTGTGTTTCGCCTATGTCTGTTTCCAGTGACTTTATTTTGAAATTCAGTTCCTGACGGAATGCAAAAAAGCCCGATATTATATAATTAAACAAATAAATAAAAACAAGGATAATTGTGTGTTATTGTTGAGTAAATAACAGTGTATTATTTAGAAAATAATAACAAATTAGAAGGAAAAAAAGATTTAAAAAATATAGATTTCAGTATTCTGAGGCCCTGAGCCACATTTATTTTCCTCACGGACGGCAAAAAAAGCCAGACATTATACGATTTAAAATAAAAACAATAATCTTGGCTTGATATTGAGTACGAAAATATTTGTATAAACCACACAGCTTCCGGTCTTCCAAGACCCGACCAGACAAAAAGATGTGGTGCAGGCACGAAACATACTACAAATAGAAATACATTGCCTTTTAAATCGTTCTGTGTGACACGAAAAAAAGGGGAAGATCGTGTTGGTGAACACGAATCAATAGATTAAACGTTGTGACTATAACACGAAATGCCGTGAGACTGGGTTGGAAAAAGATAGCTCAAAATTCTTGTTAAAATTATTTAAACAGCTAATCACACAACAGCTATTTCCCTTTTCAGACACGTTTTTTCGTGTTACCTGACATTTAAGCTAATTGCTAAAGCTGCCAGTGAGTGGACTCAAATGTGTTAGGCCAACTGTGACATCAAGTGAGAACAATATCACCAATTATCATCAGCAACAGCTTTGAAAGAGGAAACAATGACATAAAATTCCTGATTGCATGATTTTATTTTATTACATCAGGGTCATTTACATAAAGGTGAACAATGAAATGATTTATGAGAGCCTGAATGAGCATTTTGAGCTAATGTTGTCCCATTCAGCCCTTTCTTCAACCACAGTTGTTACACTTCTATCTCATGAGCCGCGTTCCTGGCTCACAGTAACAATCTCCTTTAAGGCCATGATATGACTGGGGACGAGAGATTACGGAGAAAAAGCCCAAATCGATGTATAATGAATAGCAATCAATCACTGGCGGGGAAGGTGGGAGCATGTGGCAACAGAGAGAGCTCTCTTGGTCTCTGGCATCTGTTTGATGAATGCCTTGTCTCGTAGTGAGTGGTGACCGGGACTCCCATAATGCATTGCAGACCACTGTCTAGAGACTTAATTTTCTTCAACCTCAATCCCCCAAACCTTTTTCTTTCCTTTCGTAGCTTTGCGTGATGATGCCTCCCAGCTGACCGGGCAGTAATGCGACCATTAATAGTGTTGCCACGGTGATTAATCACAAGCCCAGACCGAGTCAAAGCTCTTTGTGCTGTCTGAAACAATACTCTTTTTGGGGGGCAAGATGGCACACATTACATTCTTTGCCCTTGGTGTGATTCGTAACTTTGCAAAGCCGCTATTTAAAACCAATGTATTCAATAAATCCATTTAATTTCAGGCCATATAAACCTATCAAAATCAGCTTTACAGAAGCTCTGCTGTATTCTGGTTACGTGTTGCATGTCTCCCAGTGTGGCTGCTGTAGGTGACACAAGGGTTTAACAAATGAGATGAGGTGTGAAACGACAGATAAGAAGACATTTAATTGGGTCCCTGTTGGGAATTAAGACCACATCAGCAGCAACACTAATAGGATTCAGCAGGGAAAAAGACAAAGATAATATAAAACGCTCGACTGAAATGTAATCGACAAATAAATAAACATTCATGACACAATAAATACATCTAATTAATGCAACTGTTTGGCTATATAAAAGTATGATGTCTGATTAAACATTACACAGAGAAAGATACAAAGAGGGGTAAAAAGTACACACATTTACGGATTTTAGTCGTAAAAACCACGATTTATTGTACAGATGTTCTTAGCAGACATCATTTCATATTTTATGGAACCTGAAATAAATATTTGATTTTCACATATACATGGATACAGTAAATCAGCTGCTGGGAAGAGTTAACTGTTAGAAAAAATGTTTTACATTTGAGTTGTTATTCACTACCACAAGTACAGGTTCTTTGATATGTTTTTGTTCTTAAGAAACAAACGTAATCATTGTAAAAGTTTCAAATTTGTATTTGCCATCTTCTCAGTCTAAACCTGAAACAAGTTTGTCAACTGATACATTTGTTGATTTCCAGAAAATGAATCGGCAATCATTTTGACAATCGATTCATACTTTAACATCATAGTTAACAGAAAGTACCTTGATTTAGATTGATGATTTCACTTCAATTTGAAGACGTCACCTTGGGTTTGGTAGATCAAAGAATTATTCCAAAAAATATTTTTATAAATGATTCATACTGAAAATATTTGCTAGTGGCAACCCCAATTGTATTCATATTGTATTACCTTCACCAAGGAGGTTATGTGTTCGGTTACATTTGTTGTTGGGTTTGTCCGTCAGCAGTACACACATTTTGTTTAATTTAAATCGGTTCAAAGTTTGCATGGGCCAAGGAAAGAAAGATGACATTTTGCAGTGGATCCCGATCAGGGCTGGTCACACACAATATTTTTTTAGCCTACGAACACAGCCTTGGCGGAGGTTTGTGTTTACAAAGTGCCCTAGCTCATAAATGGTTTTGGCATTTGAACTTTACTTTAGCGTACACAATATTTATATCTTGAAGAAAACCGGCCTCAAGCTTTGGGAGTTTGTTCAACACAAACTCAAATCCTTTTTATTCAGACAAGAGGACAAACATTCCAGAAACGGCAGCCTTTATACTTCTCTCCGGACAAGCATAATCAATAATGGCAGCACTTACTGTCAAATCAAGCTCCTAGACTAATTTTAAGTCTCAAGGGAAATGTGTTTACAGTATCTGTAGAGAAAAAATTAAGTTTTAGCCTTGAGCACTTAAAATGGCAGAATATAACATTATTGAGATTGCGGGCATAGATCTTAGCGAGTGGTCTTTATTGCCTTGCCTCCGCTCTTCAGAGGCCACAACAAGTGCACACAAGCAAAGCCTGGATTAGCGGCTAATGGCTGGCATCAATATGACTGTAATGTAATTTCAAGATGCATCCCGGTCGTTACTGGCCCGGCAAAGAGTGGTCCCCAGCCCGCTGTAATGACCGGGATGTCAGGAAAAGAAATGTTATTATGCAGCAGTATTAAATATAGCTGTTATTTCTGTGACAGAAGTGGGAGAAGAGAGCAGTCAGCTGATTCCTAATGTGTCTCCGCTCAGTCAGAGGAAAGCACACTGCTTACCGTGTCTTCAGAACTATTCATTTTGCCCCCTTTATTAGAGTCCAATTGGTTCATTTTTCTAGCTGTCACAAAAATGCAGCTGGATATTATTTATATTTATGTATTTTTTCTGTATTTCAATATTGTGTGGCATGCAAATCTACACTCAAAAATGACAGGTCTTTTTTGGTAAAACTGTGGGGTTAGTGCCTCTTTTCAACAGTTGTAAAAAAGTGTAGGGTTTGCAGTAAAATGTACATCTCCATGCATGTACTCAGAAACTCAATAGAATTACTGAAGGAAAAAGAGAATCGGCCTGTATTTGTATTTATTAGCCGCTAGGGTGTAATGTTTTATAATTCTGCTTAAAGCTCTTATTTCACTCTTCTTTTTGCTGTTTTTGTGACATAATGGAGTTTGTTTATTTAATTTCATCGGAAAAAGAAGGCTTGTTCTGATCACAATGAGAGGGGTTTCATTATTATAATATAAGATGTTGCCTTAAAGACAGAGAAACACAGTGCCTCCTGTTATTTTTGACATGTTGGGTATTTGATTTAATCTTCAGAGTAAAAATAAAATGTTCGATCGTGCAACACCAAGGCAGAAACACATTCATAGAGAATAAAAAAGAGGGATGTTTGTTTGGTTTCCCCCGAAACTTTACTGTACGCTACAAATTAGTTGAAGGGACAATGGAACATGTTCATAGACATTTATCGACACAGTTTCACAGTGGATAGCCACGCCTCACACTGCAGCATAACAGGGCATCACCTAATGAGAATAGAGAAGAAGAAATACGGTAGTTGGAACCAAAGGAAATAATGAGACAGCTAGGGATTGTCGAGTTATGTCAGCGGACTACTGTGGTCTGCATTAGCCATTATTTCATCATATGCAGCAAATAAATTGGTGATTTATTTTTATTGCACCCTGGATGGATTTAATGTTCTTTGGTATAAACTGATGTATATTATTCAGATTCAACTGCACCTTAACATTTATGGGGGGAAAAAAAGAGCTAAAATCAGAGGTTAAGGATAGCATAATGAGGCCATGATCCTCATACAACCGTTCGTATGATACAGTATCTATCTAAAATAAATGTAGGCTATTATTAATTTTTCGTGTCCAGTGACATTTGTCAATGTTCTCTTGTTACGTGCATAGAGTCTTTTCAATAGAAATTCACTTCTTAGATCTAGGAAATGATCATAGTTTAGGTTAAAATAACAATGGAAGTGGTAAGGTTACAAGACAAATAAGTCAACTCGTGCGTAAACATAACTACATAGTAACGGTGGGTTACGTATTGTAACCCTAGTTCTACTGGACTCTGGGTACTAATCTTCATCAATGATACGCGAGCGTTCACACACTGAATTTGCATAAACGTAGCTGGCCAATCAGGGCGAGCCTACCTGAATGCTTGCAGGTCGCACAGTATATAATGCAGCTACACCTGCTGACTGTCATCCTACACCCTCTTCAGCGAGCGGCACCGGCCGGGGGGGTAGAAAGAGCGGCGGGAGCCATGGGTGCTCGATACCGGTGCCTTTCCCTCCTTCTCACCGTGGCGCTGCCCTCTCCCCTTTGAGGAGGAGCCAGATGCAGCATGCAGCATGCGGCTGAGCTACGACTTCGATCCAAAGAGCTCTTCCGCAGACACGGGGGCTCACGTCATCCTTTTTCTGAAGAGAAAAGGATGACAGTCAGCAGGTGTAGCTGCCTTATATACTGTGCGGCCTGCTTGTGCATTCAGGTTGGCTCGCCCTGATTGGCCGGCTACATTTATGCAAATTCAGTGTGTGAACGCTCGCGTATCATTGATGAGGAGTAGTACCCATAGAATCCAGTAGAGGGCGGAGTCTGTGTGAGATATAACTAAAGTGATGAAGATGTGACTTTAAAAAAAAAATCTGATATCACACGGGTGTCCTGTATTTTTGTACGGATCCATTCATCCACAATCCATCCAGGTTCACAATTTGTCAAAGGTTTGTAAGACATAAAACAACAGGGAGGTAGGTATACACAAAGTAACAACAAGTGAGCTTTAAAGCATTTCATAAAAACTGGTAAACACAAAATATCACATGGAAGTCAAGACAAGCAAAAAAACTGGATCACACAAGGAAAGACAAGCAGCAAATCAAGAAGGAGGGTAAACAGATTGTAAACATGGACGGAAACCATGACGATCAGAACCACACCGCGGGTCAAACTGAGAACACAGAACAGAGAACACTGGGAGAAACAGACAAACATACACAGAAAAACAAATCCCATTGACATGACACAGTTGGAGAGGGAAGGCAAACACACAAGGACAGGGAGTTGACACACACAGATGGAAAGAATGAGGGCGGGCACACAATCAAAAAGGCGGGAAAACACAAAGACAGGAGGTGAAACCAGACAACACACAAGGAGAACATACTTTTCAAAATAAAACACCAAAAACGAAGAAAATTACACAAATAGGAATAACAACCAACAGTGTATGGGAACATCTTGTAAGAGTAGGTATTCTGTATGTAGCTAGTTTCAAGGTTTTTCACATAATGCTTCATTTTGTTGCCAAACTAATGATGCTTTTATTTGTCCTGAGTTGTTGTCAGTACAGGCAGCACTTTCAGAAGGTCAGGCTACCCTGCTCCCCACCCACCACTGTCATTCATTATGTGTGCAGCTTTTACTGCCTTTTGAGAATTGTCTCGCAACTTGTTATTGAAATGGACATCATCTCTCTGAAAGCAGCGGAGGATTTAGGGTAATGAGGGAAATTGGCCGGCAGTGTCCCCAAGCTCAACTCTTCCTCCATCAGCGCTGCGCCAGAATCAGGCTCTCTGTGTAATGAGAAATGTAGCAGTGAGGCGAGAGCAAAAGTCTCAATCTGCCCTTTCTCTGCTCTGAATGTCCACATTACTATAGACACAGGTGGAGGAACAGGTCTTTTCCCATGTTCCATGTGTCAAACATTTCATATGTGCTGCAGCCCAGATGTATGGTAAACATTGCTGGAGGCAGAATATAATTAGAATCCATGATTCATGTAGGGGTGTTTAAGAAACGGCTTATAACAGGTGTTGTTGAACAGAGAAGTGTCATTGTCACACTTCAGTTTCAAGTCTCTGTCTTCGTGCGTTGATGATGCCCTATTGGAACTGTGAAAACGTAATGCTGTCCTTCACACGTCGGATTTAAAATGTCTGAATGGAAATAAAACATTCTCTTTCAATACTAGTAAGTTAGATACTGTATGTTGCTGCCAGAACCAAATATGTGTCATAAGCAGTATAGATAGCTGTCCTCCAGACATATTATTTCAAGGTATATTTGCACTTAGATGTAACAGTTTAATACGTTTATTAAGACCTACAGCAATACCTTGTTAAATAACCTATACTGCGAATAAACAATCAAGTTTGATGTTCTGACGTGTGCTTTCCAATACCATCCATGTGTTAATCAATAACTTACCATAAAGACATCTGTGAAACAGAGCTTGGTCACTCATTATAAGCTGTAGGAGGTTCTATTTGTTGCTATAAGCCTGCCAAGCAGGGCCGGTTCTAGCCAATTTGCTGCCCTAGGCGAGATGTTAGCTAAATATTTGTTTACATAAATTGTGATCAAAACGTTTGAGACCCACTGAGATGACTTAGACTAAAGTTAACTATCTGAACACTTACCCCGGGATTCCAACTGGTCCGTCTGTGCCGTGTCACGGCTGCGCCGCGGTTTTGGTCCGACCTCCTCCAGCGTCATAACCCACCGGGCGCATTTCAGAAGCGGAGCGTCTTGCCTGCCGGCTCGCAGTTTTTGTTGATTTGGGCATATTTCCTGGACAGGCTACTTTGTGCAGACAAAGTTAATAATAATTGTAATATTCCAATTATAAACGACATGAATCAAAGATGTGTTGCTGTATTTTAGTGGTAAAACAATTAATTCATCATCATAATTATTCTATATATATAATGTACACAGTACTTGTAAACCGGAGGAGAACGCTTTCAAGTAGGATGAGCCTACTTGAAAGACTATGGAGGGATAGGGTCTGCAACATTAGTTTATTTTGGGGATTGACTGGATGCTCTGACCGGTCCACTTCCTGCCCGGTGCTATGCAACGCCTCGCATAAAAAATAGACTTGCATCCTATTTTTTGCGGAGCCCAGCACCGAGACGCTTCTGGGACGCTTCTAGCCGTAACGAGGCGCGTCTGGTGGAATAGCACTCATTAACTAGAGTGGCCGCGATCGGAGTGAACGCCGCGGCGCAGCCGTAACCGGCCGTAACACATCGCAGACGGACCCGGTGGAATCTAGGGGTCAGAGTCCTTTACCTCACTGAGCTGTAGTTATCAGCCTCTCAGTCTGACAGGAGAGAGCTCTCTCCACCCTTGTTGTAGAAACATCTTCTTCTTATATCCGTTAGCACAGCTAGCACCAGATGCTAATAACAATAGCCCCGGTACTGGTGCACCCTCTCGCTCCCTCGCACTTTGGCTGTGAGCTGCAGGCTGCCTGATAAGCCAACATCCCCCACTTTCATCACTTACAGTGCCTATCGTACAGAGCAAATTAAACGTGTAACCGGGGTGAAAAGGGTGTTACCTTTACTTAATTATGAATGTTGTCACATCAAGGCCGAAAATTAGGATGAGCACGAATGGTCAAACAATTTTTTTTCCCTCCCAGAGCTACCAGCGCAGTGCCCCCCAGATCTGGCGCCCTAAGCGACCGCCTATGTCGCCAATGCCAAAAACCGGCCCTGCTGCCAAGAGCCTTGCTGAAGGACTTAACAACTATCCCACTGGTCTTTAAAACCAATACAAATAATTTAAATACATTTTATAAACAGTTTTTATTACATTTATACCTACATCAAATTACAATGATGTGAAAACGTATTTAGAATTACATTTGGGTAAAGATGATGTCCAACTTAGTATGAATGAAAGTGCTTTAGGCATTGATGAAACTTTTAACCAGCTTATTGTATTTTCAGATTTGAGGAATATATTGCAAGACTATCAAACAGATCAAACAGTTTTCAATGTGATTTAGATGTTATGATCATGATCATAACTTTTTTGCCCTGGTTCTTAAAGGAGCACCTGGAGATGTTGCTTGGTGCGCATCCTTAAGGAAAACATAGGGAAGTATAGTTGAGACACTAGCATGTTTACAAGAGCAAAACAAATGGATTAGGATAATTCATGTAAAGTTTTCCAATTTAAAAATATTGTATGGCTTTGAATTGGTGCAAGAAATCGAATTTAGCTTGTAGAGCAGAAAGGTATCCACATTTCTGTCTTCAAAGAAAGTCAGAGAAATGAGACTGCACCACCTTCTTCAAAGTGCTATGCACCGACCCACACAGTTAGCACGACCACCTTTGTGTTATCTGCAGGTACAGTCGCCACAGCACCCTTGTTAACCACCCACTGAAACCACAAATAGGCACCTCGGCAGACATGGAGGCACATCAACTGGTCCTTTTGTTCTTTCTCAGCAAACCAAGGAGACCTGGGTTGGTCTCTCTGCAAAGTTCACATTTGCATTTTGCAAAGCAGGGTCCACTGCTTTCATTTCACCATCCCTACTGCTTCTCTGGAGGCTGGAAAGTGTGTGTTCACAAACTTGGGGCTGTCGGATCAGTACATTGTCTTCCAAGAAAAAATATGCCCATTTTTAACCTAAAAACCTACACTATTTAGGATGTCTTTCATTGGTTCAGGTCGGTTGGTCAACAAAGGTCGGTTGGTCAACAAAGAAGACCGATACATTTAGTCCAGACTGAAATATCTCTAAAACTATTGGATGGATTGCCATGCATTGATACCGCCATTCATGGTCACCAGAGGCTGAATCCTTATGACATGAGTGATCCCCTCACTAATTCTTTAGTGCTTTCTTGTTTCAGAGTAAAACATTTAAAAAACTTTGGACATATTGCCATATGTTGGTTCAGACATTCATGATCACCAGAGGATGAATACTAACAACTTATGATCCTGACTTTTCTTGTGGTGCACTGGGTTTCAACAAGGGGTCTGACACATGGGGTTATATGTGACAAATGTTTTACTGTTAACCATAAATAATTGTGCACTCACATGAGCTAGCTAACCTATAGGCTAATGCACCATCCATAATATGGCAAATAACTGCATATTATTAGGTATTAAGTATTTTTGTCAAATACTTTGCCTTGCATTTTTCTTAACAGCATTCCCATATGTCTTGGCTTTAGTTTGTGTTTCGCGCTTATTATGAACTTTTGTCATGCAATCACACTAAACTAGTAAACAGGGTAAAAAGTATACACCCTAGAAACATCAAACTACTAGCTTTATCATTGTGTTCGCTGCGAGGGGGACCCAAATTCCCATCGGCGAAAACACGTGGGTTTGCTGTCCTGGCTCCAAGATGGTGGAATGAGCTCCCCATTGACATCAGGACGGCAGATAGCTTGCACATCTTCCGGCGCAAACTGAAAACTCATCTCTTTCGACTCCACTTCGAGCGCTAGAACTATTAACGAAGCACTTTTATACTAATAAAGGACTGGCTTACCTAAAGCCAGTTGAGTAGCACTTGAAATGTTTGGCTCTATGAAACCTGATGTACTTATATGATTCTGTTTTCTTCAAGGTTGTGTCTTCCTGGTCGAATGTACTTATTGTAAGTCGCTTTGGATAAAAGCGTCAGCTAAATGCAATGTAATGTAATGTAATGTAATGTGTTAGCATAGTGATGTTAACATTTAGCTCAAAACACCACTATTTCTAAGTCCAGCCTCACATAGAGTTGTAGGACATACAGCTAACTCACACCTAAATTGTACATTTCAGCAACAGCAAAGTCAAGTTTTTTGTGGTTGCAATTCAGTTAAATTGTTATTAACTTAACAAATAACATGAACCAATAAACATCAGTGTTACTGGAACATTCAAAATGGAGAACAAATAAATGTTTCAGCAAGTGGGATTTGATAATGATATGTCATTGAAATACACTGAACAAAAATATAAATGCAACACTTTTGTTTTTGCTCCCATTTTTCATGAAATGAACTCAAAGATCTAAAACATTTTCTATATACACAAAATAACCATTTCTCTCAAATATTGTTCACAAATCTGAAAAAATCTGTGATAGTGAGCACTTCTCCTTTGCCGAGATAATCCATCCCACCTCACAGGTGTGGCATATTAAGATGCTGATTAGACAGCATGATTATTGCACAGGTGTGCCTTAGGCTGGCCACAATAAAAGGCTACTCTAAAATGTTCAGTTTTATCACACAGCACAATGCCACAGATGTCGCAAGTTTTGAGGGAGCGTGCAATTGGCATGCTGACAGCAGGAATGTCCACCAGAGCTGTTGCCCGTGAATTGAATGTTCATTTCTCTACCATAAGCCGTCTCCAAAGGCGTTTCAGAGAATTTGGCAGTACATCCAACCGGCCTCACAACCGCAGACCACGTGTAACCACACCAGCCCAGGACCTCCACATCCAGCATGTTCACCTCCAAGATCGTCTGAGACCAGCCACTCGGACAGCTGCTGCAACAATCGGTTTGCATAACCAAAGAATTTCTGCACAAACTGTCAGAAACCGTCTCAGGGAAGGTCATCTGCATGCTCGTCGTCCTCATCGGGGCCTCGACCTGACTCCGGTTCGTCGTCGTAACCGACTTGAGTGGGCACATGCTCACATTCGATGGCGTCTGGCACGTTGGAGAGGTGTTCTCTTCACGGATGAATTTTCACTATTCAGGGCAGATGGCAGACAGCGTGTGTGGCGTCGTGTGGGTGAGCGGTTTTCTGATGTCAATGTTGTGAATCGAGTGGCCCATGGTGGTGGTGGGGTTATGGTATGGGCAGGCGTATGTTATGGACGACGAACACAGGTGCATTTTATTGATGGCATTGTGAATGCACAGAGATACCGTGACGAGATCCTGAGGCCCATTGTTGTGCCATTCATCCACGACCATCACCTCATGTTGCAGCATGATAATACACGGCCCCATGTTGCAAGGATCTGTACACAATTCCTGGAGGCTGAAAACATCCCAGTTCTTGCATGGCCAGCATACTCACCGGACATGTCACCCATTGAGCATGTTTGGGATGCTCTGGATCGGCGTATACGACAGCGTGTTCCAGTTCCTGCCAATATCCAACAACTTCGCACAGCCATTGAAGAGGAGTGGACCAACATTCCACAGGCCACAATCAACAACCTGATCAACTCTATGCGAAGGAGATGTGTTGCACTGCGTGAGGCAAATGGTGGTCACACCAGATACTGACTGGTTTTCGGACCCCCCCCAGACCCCTCCAATAAAGCAAAACTGCACGTTTCAGAGTGGCCTTTTATTGGGGCCAGCCTAAGGCACACCTGTGCAATAATCATGCTGTCTAATCAGCATCTTGATATGCCGCACCTGTGAGGTGGGATGGATTATCTCGGCAAAGGAGAAGTGCTCACTATCACAGATTTTTTCAGATTTGTGAACAATATTTGAGAGAAATGTTGTGTATATAGAAAATGTTTTAGATCTTTGAGTTCATCTCATGAAAAATGGGAGCAAAAACAAAAGTGTTGCGTTTATATTTTTGTTCAGTGTACATTATAGATATACACTTCTTCACTGATAAAAACTGCAAAGATTAGAAAAATAGGACAATTTGCTAAATAATATGCACTGTGTATACACCGCTGAGCTAAGAATCTGGCACTCTTTTTTTGTGTTCTTTCATACAACACTGAGCATTTTATTCCCGGCGCTCAAGCAGATGAAATACTGAGTGAAATATTGCAGGAATCCGTGCAAGACAGGTGGCTCATTATCCACATCATCAACAAAGATGGATAGCGATAAAAACGACCACCAAGGCTTTTGACATGAGGCAACACCTCCTCCGTAGAGATTTCTTACTGTATGTAATTAGTGGCAAGGGCAGGGTAAGAAAATCTTAATGATGCATCTGTCTTTTCTCCCCATTTTGAACCCCCTTCTCGGAGCACAATTTGACTTTCTAACTTCAAAAGTAAAAGGATGTAAATGTGAAAAATCATCCTTGGAGCTTTGCAGACACTATGTAAAAATGTCACCATATAAAATACTTTCTACCAGTGCACACTTATTTTATTAAGTGGGAGAGAACAAATGAGGATGGATTGCCTAAGAGAGATGTGAAACTGTGGGAATGTTTGTGTTTCATTACGATTAATGAGCGGTGATCCTCATGTAAATTGGAGGTACGTTAATAAGGGGAGTCAATAATGGGTTTTCATCTGGACGATTGTAGTTAACCCAGATACAATCCGGTGCTTGATGAGTTCTTATTTTGCAAGAAGAGAAAGTTTAATAATGAGGGAAGCAGAACATAGGCCTGAAGTAAGAAAAAACTGTTTTATGGCTGCTCTGACATAAGGTTAATCAACTAGAAGAGTTATCACATCATAACCAGGGCTGCACATAACTGGTGCACATGCGCACCCCCCTCCAAAAAAGGAGCATCGGATAATTTGAAAATAGGCGCATATGCAGAGAGAGAGAGAGAGAGAGAGAGAGAGAGAGAGAGAGAGAGAGAGAGATAGAGAGAGAGAGAGAGAGAGAGAGAGAGAGAGAGAGAGAGAGAGAGAGAGAGAGAGAGAGAGAGAGAGAGAGATAGAGAGAGAGAGAGGAGAGAGAGAGAGACCCTGTCCGGCGAACAGTATATGAGCTTGCTCACTAACGCACCTCCCCCCTCTGTTCATAAAGTCAAGTACCCCTCAAAAGGTCCGGTTTATTTCATTTTAAAGAGGCTATAGTAAACATTTCAAATTCAAATGTTGAATATGTGAAATAGATTGTTTGTAGTAATAAACCTACTGAAAGTGAATACCTGATTCTGCAACTTGCTTGGCTATGGAGCTTTAGATGAATGTCACACATGCACGAATGCCAACCCAGTCTCATGGCATTTCGTGTTATAGTCACGACATTTAATCTATTGATTCGTGTTCACCAACACGATTTTCCCCTTTTTTTTCGTGTCACACAGAACGATTTGAAAAGCAATGTATTTCTATTGGTAGTATTTTTTCGTGCCTGCACCATGTCTTTTTGTCCGGTCGGGTCTTGGAAGACAGGAAGCTGTGGGGTTCATAAAAACATGTTCTTACTCAATATCAAGCCACGATTATTGTTTTTATTTTTAATCGTATAATGTTGGACTTTTTTTGCCGTCCGTGAGAAACAGAAATGGGGCTCAGAGCCTCAGAATACTGAAATCTGTATTTTTTAAATCTTTTTTTCCTTCTAATTTGTTATTATTTTCTAAATAACACACTGTTATTTACTCAACAATAACACACAATTATCCTTGCTTTTATTTATTTGTTTAATTCTATAATCTCTGGATTTTTTGCCGTCCATCAGGAAGTGAATTTCAAAATAACAGGAAACAGACGTAGGCCTATAAGGGACATTTCAAGCATCATTGCGATACACACCCACTGAACTGATTACCCAATATCCTCAGTTATGGTTTAAGCTCGGTGATTGGATGTTTTAGCCTCAAAGCACGTTGGGAGATGGTGTTAATACGATATGAAATCCGAAAAACATTTTGGAGTTTAGGATGGCCGAAGACACTACACTACCCATAATCCTCAGCTAATGTTTGGGACTACAGTCCCTTTGCTTGACAAACCCTGTGATTAATCTTCAAGCTCTGGGATTGGATGTTGGAGTGGCAGTGCGCCAAGGTTACGCCGAGCATCAAACAGCACTTTGAAATGGAACAAAACCACGGCAGACTATCTAAAACTGGACTTGAACGGGACCAAAGCTTTTTTCTTATTTAAAAGAAGACCTTAATCTAAAGTATTCTTTAATGTTTAAATAAAGGTTAATTCGTTTTTCTGTTTTGCACATCCTCCTATTAATATCTTTGTACATCCTACACTAAACTGTTTTATTGTAGAGATCACTTACAGTATCTTCTTGATTTTTTATATTCTATATTTCTATCATTGACCTTCTACTTTCCCCTTACTTTGTATGTACTCTTAATATATTTGTTTTCATCAAATATAACAAAAACAATTCAATAATGTGCTTTAACCACTAGGCGGTGCACATAAGGTACACACAGCATAAAATCCCATAATAACTTTGTATTATTAGTGTAGGACACTTATGTATGTATAACATCTGAAGATGTGTAGTTTTATTCATGTTTTCACATAATTTTACAGGATATTGCTATATTATTTCACATGTTTTACTTCTACACATTAATATCTGATTTGTAAAACATCACAGACAGAAAGGTATATCCGTCATTTAATGGTAAGCTATTGAAAATCTGGAATCCATAGATGTGTCTCCCATCACCCAAAACCCCTGACTATTCTCTCAACACAGTATTTACATTCTTTAATTCAAAGAAATCAGTAATATCTTTAAAAACGACAAGTCCCTGTCTATCAGCTGTGCACCGTTATGGGGTAAATATAACCTATCTACCAATTGGATCAAATATAATTTAGCCGAATTAATGTTGATACTGCAAGGAGACGTATTGTGTGAAGAGAAATTGAAGATGTTGTTTAATTGCTGATATATTTATGATCCACGTCACATATTCAGTTTCGGTGGCATTTTTTCCAGTTTGTCCAAAGGTCTTCTAATCAGGGCTCTATAAATAGAGAACTACGGCAGATGTGTAATATTTAATGCAGCCGAACCATGTATTACAATGCTGTTATGTGATCACTTTCAAATAGAAAAGCAAGCACACTCGGATTAAAGTATTACAGTATTTTCTCTTTTTTTTAAAACTCTTTTTCGGATTTCATATCGCATTAACACCATATCCCAACGTGCATTGCGGCTAAACAATCCAATCACCGAGCTTCAACCAAGGATCTTGGGTAATCAGTTCAGTGAGTGTGTATCTGTTTCCTGTTTGAAATTCACTTCCTGACGGATCGCAAAAAAGCCCGAGATTATAGAATTAAACAAATAAATAAAAACAAGGATAATTGTGTGTTATTAGTGAGTAAATAACAGTGTGTTATTTAGAAAAGAATAACAAATTAGAAGGAACATTTTTTAAAAATATATAGATTTCAGTATTCTGAGGCCCATTTATTTTCCTCACGGACGGGAAAAAAAGGCAGACATTATACGATTTAAAATGTCTTATTATAAAAAGAATAATCGTGGCTTGATATTGAGTAAGAAGATGTTTTTATGAACCCCACAGCTTCCGGTCTTCCAAGACCCGACCGGACAAAAAGACGTGGTGCAGGCACGAAACATACTACCAATAGAAATACATTGCTTTGAAAATCGTTCTGTGTGACACGAAAAAAAGGGGAAAATTATGTTGGTGAACACTGTCAAAACTATTACATGTCGTGACTATAACACGAAATGCCGTGAGACTGGGTTGCGAATGCAGGATATTGACCATCAGGCGTCAAGGCGATATTGCTTTTGCAAGTGGGTGGTGCTTGGTTTTCGCTAGACTTTTTTAAATAAGGCGCTGGGTCACACATTCTACTGCTAAAACGTTTTTTTGGTATGTTTCTGAGAACATTTGAGGCTAGAATGATGTAATGCAGTAACAGATTAACTCATATACCAGTACCAATAGGGACTCCACTTGTCAAAGTTCACCAAAGCCGAACACCACTTGATGTGAAGATGCAACTTTGCTATACCAAAAGGAAAGGAATGTTTTATTCAGCCCTTCGCTCACCTAAAAGTGAGATTCACCTCATTGTTTAGCTGCTTTAGTAATTGGTACAGTATCTTTATGTACTACTGGGGACTCCAAATACATGACTTCGTAATTAGTACACATAGTGGCTTTAAACTTTTAATGTATTTTGGTCCATTACTTGTCCTAACAGAACAGAACACTTTTGTTTCATCAAATGTAACAAACCACACAGACTCCAAGAGATACTTAACTGACGTGCATTACTAAAGGACCCCCTGCAATCTATAACACTGCCAAGTCAACTTATTTTTGTCTGCGTGCTCAGTGAAGTATTATCTCTGTAAGCAGCTGTTCAAATCACAGTTCTCCAGCTGTCTATGTGTGGGGAACTTATATCTATGATTACGGATCAAGGCCTCCAGTTCACTATGTGCTGTCTGGTTTCAAGATAGCCATTTTGATCTACCTAAGGCGGGGAGAAATTAATTAGAAGGCAACCTCAAAGCTGGTGGTGTATGAAAAAGGATGGATTCACTGAAGAAGCATGTAATACGAATTCCGAGCCTTGTTTTCTGTTTGTCTATCCCGAAAGAAGAGAATCTGTGACATAACAAAATCTTTGGCACACAGCAGGAGGTAACATAATTTTTATGGAAATCAACAATCAGAACAATTTAAAATTGTATAAAAAAATCAAAGCCATATCAAACTTTTTTCATTTAAAACTTAACTGCAAAAAGATCGACTGCTCAGATTTTCACGTTGTTGCTTGAGTGTTTCTTATTCAAGTATTGAACTTCTTTTAAGCCTGGGTAAATGTTTGAATTCGAGAAGCCTTGTGTAACTGACCTAGTTGCAAAGCAGACTCATTAGATGGAGTTGATTGGCATTGATTGTCACAGCTGTGAATTGAAAGATGGGTCAATAAGCGGCTGGCATGCTGTCATGTTTATTACCTTGTTCAATAATCCGTCTTCATTTGGCGAGAACACACTGCATCATGCATTTGGATGATGAAACAATAGGGCACATTTGGGCATCAGCTGCTTCTTCTCCAAAGTGTTGGCGATTTGATGATGAGCAATGATGCAATGCATGCTATTAAACAATAGCTCATTGTATGACCTACTATGTGTCAAAGACTGTATGGGTTTTGGAACTGGTGTTGAGCAATGTTTGATTTAACACAATAAAAGTCTTATTGGCAGTTTCCAATCTCATCAATCCATAGCGTCTGTTTCAAAGCTATGCAGCAGTTGCACATAGGACAAGGTAAGTTCATATTTTTGTATGACTTTTGATTAACACTTTGTGCCTGCTAAATATTGACCCATTACAGGTTTATTTTGGATACATTGGGAAATTACTGGCAATTTAAACCTCAAATCCATGTATGACATACAGGTAAAGAGTGCCTTTGATAAGAATGGCTAAAAGACCAAAAAGGTAAAGTGTAAAGTGATGACACATTCTGATGTTGACAGCACGCTTTAAAACTTTTTAAAGAAACTCCCAAAGCATTATGAATATAAGGATTTCTCTTTAGTGTGTTTAGTCTGGAAATGGGACAGAGCCTTTGTTGCAATCTCTTAAAATGTCTGTCAAAGTGAATCATTTTAGGATTTGGCTTGCTGAGCTTGTTAGATATCTGCACCTTTCTGATCGATGAACAGCTTCTAAATCCTCCCAGTCCCTCAGCTGCCTCAGTCACTCTTTATGAAGCCTTTGTTTTATGTTCTTCTGAGTTTTTGACACTGCCGTTTCTGGCTCCCCCAAGGTTACCGCTGCCTTTTCAATCTCAGAGTACAAACAAAAGAAAGCCATGGCATTCTCAACTGAGTTTCTGTTTTGTACACATATTCAACTTTGTTGAGCATCAAGCTGCCTTTACGCCATAGTGCCCAAAACTAACATGCAGACAAAAAATATTAGAATCTCGGCAGTGATTTTGGACCAAAAGTCAAATAAGGCAGGAAGTAAAGGGTGTGAAAAATGGTTTAATAATATAAGTGATACATAATGAGTGCCTTTTACCGCACCTTTGTTGGAAGTCATAGATGCAGTGGCGGTTCCAGCTGATATGGTGCCCTGGGCGGTGCACCTTTCGTTGCACCCTAACCCTATTACACACAAATAGAACTATATGTATAATCAAAATAACTACACAAATTAAATAACAATATCACAAAATAAACATGACTATAAAAAGTAGTAGGAAACATACATGAATAAATAAAAATACATATAAGCTATAGAATAAACAAAATTAATTGCACACATCTTTCAACACACAAACTGAACAGAACACACGTTAAATAACTTATTTACAGAATTAGGCAGTTAAAGTTAAACTCCCAAACTGCCCTCTAAAGTCTGACCTTCCTTGCCTTCTTTGATGCAAAGTCATCAATAACAATATCATATCTCGTCTAATGATATGTTACAGGTGCATATACATACCTTTATCTTTTGAGCGTTTCTCTTCTTGTTCCTTCCTTTTCTTTCTTAACTGGTCACCTGATGACTTGTGCCTTTTTTTCTCCATCACCGTAGGTATTCATTTTTGACCCGAGGATCAATGCATAGCGTACCCCTCCCCCAACACTGTCAACTACAGGTCAAGACAATACCAATTTGCCGTTGTCAGTTTTTAAATAATTCTTTATTGTTTCATACAACCCAGGAAAAAAAGATATCTGCAAAACTATTTATATTGTATGAATGACTTCGGTGGCATGTCGAGGCGTGAGATTAATTTGACTAATTGCAGTGCTACTTTATAAACATCGCAAGTGTTTATTTGATAGAGATAGCTTACCCACCACCCCCCCTCTCTCTCCCCCATAGTGAGGCGACCTGAGATCACCCCCGCCCTTTGAGTGTGACACCGTGGGTGTTTCTCAATCTCGAGTAAAGCTGCTCCAGAGCCACTATTTCAAGCATACTATGTCATCGAGTGCCGCCAAAGTACTGTTCCAATGTCCAGCATACTTGGAATTCTATCGAGCCCGGCGTACTTCGTTTGGAGAAATTTCGAGGCTGCACATGTGTAGACTCCGGTCTTAAAATCCCCACAATGCTTTGCGCACCGACCAATTTCCCCAAATCTGTGGCGCACACTTGCTAGTTCCACTCTTTGTTTTCCGAATGCCAGGAAGTATTCTTGCCTCGCTTCTGAAGCAAGACGCTCGGAAGACATGTGCTACCAAGCAAGCGTACTCGACATTGAGAAACACCCCGTGGCTGTTTCTCAAAGTCGAGGACAATTCCCTGGTAGGACATGTCCTTCCGAGTCAGGTCCTTCAGAGGCTAGGCAAGAATCGTTCCTGGTATTCGGAGAACGAAGAATGGGACAGGCTAGCAAGTGTGCAGGTGTGCGTCAAATGAGAGGCCCCGCCTTCAATTGAGCGCGATTTCTTTGAAGACTCATAACTGATTTGCGAAGATCGAAAATGTAATTGAGTAATTGTATTTTGTAAAATGATCATCTCTCCAGGACAGAACCACTAAACTAACATAAAACGTTCTCCTTCTGTTTGCAGCCTTGAAAAAGTCCTTGAGGATAAGCAGTCATAAGAAAATCATAAAATCACTATCCCCAATCAATAATAAAATGTGTATTCATATATCATACTTGATGTCTGCAAACCTTCTTTACACATATTGGTGCACATTGTAACATAAACCACAAATATCAACAAAAGAGGCAAAGTCAAAACAAGGTTAATTTTAACTATTTATTTAGGTGTAAACGCTCTAAGGTCTCATTCAAACCTACTGTAATAGTCCGCTTCTCTGGTGCACACCAGATGACAGTTTGTTACATTGTTTCATTCACGGATCCCTATCCTGTAGCCTTCATTGGACAGCTGTGTTTACTTTTTTAAACATTTCTAGTCGCATAGCATCATCCATGTGGACTCAAGTTTGTTCATGCCTTTTAATTTTTTTCTGATACTGTATGTGCTTTAAGTCACTAACTTCTGTCTGGATCCATGCTGGGTATGGTCCATAGACTGGTCTGATCCTGATGTTTGAAAAGGGAGGCAGGGGAAGCACAATATAGCACTGGTTTTTCTACAGGTAGTTAGCAAAGTCTTCTTGCTAAACCAGCTCATTGAAAAAGAGCAGGTATACTGCCTTCCTCTGTCCTTAACTCCTGCCTATGTCAGGCTGATCAGGTCCGAGCTCTTTTACTTTCAGCTTCCCCTCCAGTGTCCTCCTCTCAAACGGTGTTTCTTTAAGTGATTAAATATAATTTTCCTTCTCCATATTTGCTATCTAGTTTTGTTTACACTCCGTCTCCATCTAACTCTCTTTTTCAAACGTCAATCACTCACTCTGGCGCTCCTGCTGCCTCCTAGTTGTTGGCGGCGTCAACAGCTGCTTTGGGCGCAGTTTGGTGCGCCCCGAGCTGCTCCTATCTGTTGCATTGAAGAGGTGCGGACTGCGCATGCACCACTTACAGTATAACGAGAGTCGATGGCTAAAGATTTCTTCGCCCCAAGCAGGAAACACGTGACTTATCAGTAACTTTAGACATCGTAAAACAATTTGTATCGATATTTTACCTTGTTCATTACATTTCTTTTAACAAACTGTATACAATTTAAATATTTTTTAATGACATAATGTGGGAAGAGGTGGGGCTGGTTCATATATATTTGATGGCTGAGTAAAATAATTACGATTGTTTTTTCCATATCCTGTTTCCTAATAACTACTTAATGAAACAGATGTAGAAATGGGAGAGCGGCTTCATTCACAGAGTCAATAGGTTCTCAAACTCATATTTTATTTTCATGGTTCATTGAGAAACATTCAGCACAAGGACTCTATATTGCAAAGCCTCTCTTGAAATGCTTTGTGCAGTTTTGTCTGAGGTTAATTCGAATGTGTGAAGTGGTGGTGCGTGGATACAACAGCTTTTAAAGGATCCCTTTTTCATCTGCAGTTATATTGTTCTCAGCTACAGTCGTCTCATCCTTGAACCTTTTTTTTGCACTGCTTTGGCTTTTGTTGGAATGAAAGGCACTTGTGTTTCAGTTATGGAGAGAAATGTCTCTTTACATTGCCTCAACTGTAAGTTTGCTTTTATCCAAGGCAAAGTTTGTTGCATCCTGCTTCATTACATTCCCCCTTGTGAAATCAAGATTTGTTTATTTGCTCACTGCTGTTCAAACCGTTTGAAAGGAGCCATGAGACTGAATGCCGCTCAGCATGAAGTCGCTAAACTAATTAAGTACAATAACCCGTATTCATCAAATGCATTTTGTTGAAAGTTGGACTAATAAGAAAGGAAAGAAACATGTAAAATATGTGTTTTTCTCTTCTTTTCTTCTCTATTAGTCATCCCTGCATGGGGCAGAAGATAAATCATTACCTCGCTCTTTGAGGCTTTCTCTTTTGTGTTGCACACATAGGATTTGGTAATACCCTCCAATGCTCTGGACGCTTGTATATGTACTAAAAGAACAAAAAGACTGTGAAGTCATGTCTCCTTGCGCCCTCGGCGTATTATAAAAGCCACCTACAGAGCGATCAATCTCTTATTCATCGCGCTTAGATCAAAAACGTTTTCACGGTGACGCCATGGAATGAGAAGATAATTCAGAGCCATAGGTTACAAGTGTGTGTGTAGAAGACAGAGAAAGAAATATGATTGATTGCATGAGTGTTACAGGGTGTGAGTGCGATGCCACCCTCGGTGGTTTTGAAGTGCTTCGAATTGGAAGTGAAACCCACGTTCAGAGGCCTTTTTTTGCAGCAACAATAAGGGAGTGAAGGGATGATGAGAGACAGACAGAGAAACAGCAAGCGTCTGACTGACACAGGCAGACAGCGAGAACGTCTGTGCATCTGCGGCGAAGATCCTTTTGTTGTTCAAGTGCTTCAAATCTTTCAATCGATGGCAGGGGTTTCAAAAACGATAGGAAAACGGAGATGTCACCGAGTGTCAGCGTTTTTTCTGCCACCGCGAACGACGATGCAAAATGTTCAATTAAAGTGATTTTTGTGACTGTCAGGAAAACATTGATCACAATGCATGTTAAGTCATCAGTGTGCAGGGTGTTTATACTGCTAACAGCTAGACAACACTCCCACATACACACTTCACAGTATTATTGAGTGTGTTTTGTACATCCATCAATCCGTCTGCATGGCACTCCAGCGTGCGTGACATTTCTGTTGTTGCAATGATTAACGATTCTTACAATGCGAGATCAATGGTGTCGTACCGCATCAGCCACTCACAACATGTTAGAGCAATAAAAGTAGTTGCTGCGAATCATCAGGTTGGTGACAATATCACCATCAAGCTTCTTTGTACTGGTGCAGACAGTCTGTGTGCAAACACTGAAGGAATATATCAATGTCATTGCAGCATTATTAATTCATGCATCTCCCAGTGGACATGTACACTTTGAAAATGCAATATATATTTTAATAAAGGTTGGAATAAGATAGCATTGAGGTGCAGAATAAATACAAGAAAACATGTATAACGCAAGTCTGTAAAGAGAAAAGCATAAAACAAATCGGGTATTGCCAGAAGTAGGTATATTTGTTGTATAATTTTACTTTTTAAACCAGTGTTCCCACTGACATTTTGCAGTTTAATGGACGGTGGCAGAGGAGTGGAAATGGTTCTCTTCCTCTGCCCTCTTCTCCTGCAGAGGGTGCTGTAGCTCTGTTCATATGATGTCATTGCCTCTGTCAGTTGTACAGAGTGAGACACAATGCACTTCTGGGGCTCTAATGATGCAATGCAATCTTGTTATGTAAATGTTTTAGATGTTTTAGTGGGGAAGAAAACATTTGTGCAATCTGGCAAAATCATGCAGTACATACGGATTTTAGGGCAATAAGTACACTACATTCAAAACACAAACAATTTGTATATAAAAATACATTATTTATTATAATTATTCAGTGGGTTTTGTTTTTCATCCTTATGATTTGTATTACACTTCATCTTATTTTAACTATTATTTGTACTTTACTTTTTGTAAACGTTTTTTGTAAATATGGCATTTCCCTGCTTTTATGTAGATTTTACGTCTATTTCCACTTATTGTAAAGTGCTCAATGCTGCATTTCTCCAGTAAGGTGCTATGCAAATATTTACATTTTACTTTAATTATGTTAAACTGTTCATGACATTTAACAGGGAAATCCCATTAAATGAAATTCCCACACAATGTGCTGCTAACAGTTGACAGGTGATATAGCTTTGTGACATACATGTGGGTAATAATTCACAATATGCTGGTTCCCTTTGTACAGCATGTGAAAGCCTATCATTCATTGCACCATAGGTTTCACTTTTTATGATGAATACAAAACTCCAAAAAGTTCAAGTAGAAGCTCCATATTCTACCGTACAATAAGATCCTCTGCAATTCTGCTATAGTGGTTTTTTCCAGGGAGGAAATCTATGTTAAATCATATATATTCTATCCCTTAAGGTAGCCAACAAGGAGGCAATTTCAATGTGATGATAACCAGTCAAAGGTAAGCCATGAGCCTCGTATTCTTTTGCTGCGTTCCTATTTCTGCAAATCAATAGCTGCTGTATCCCCGATGGCACAAATGAAGGATAAATGAAGAAAGATGCATGAGATGTATCATGGCTTCTATTATACGTGCTGTTCACAAAAGGAAGAGACATTATGATACCCATGTAGATACCTCGCTGTGTACGTCTAACAATAGACATTTGATTGTCTAGTCAAAGGCTAACGGTGCTATTGTGAATGCAACAAAGAAGAGAATGCATGATTGGATGTGTTTTATATTCCCATTAATAGAATATAATGTGACACGGACCAAGGTTAACAGCTCAAATCTCACCTTGGTGTCAGAAAGTGTCCAATCAACAAATGATCAAGCTGAGAGCCGGAAGACCCACAAGTATTGTATAAATACTTCATAGAACCGGAAGATGTTAAATCAGGTATTTTCAGGGCTGTCAAAATGACACGTTAACTCTCACAATTGATCTGAAAACTTTAAGGCATTCACAATTTACCAAATCTCATAACACCCTCCCGTAATTCCATGGCAGATTTTGACCATTATTTGTATTGCAGAAAAAAGGAACAGAAAGCAGAGAAGTCGGCACAATGTGTTGGATAGCGTTGGACATCAGTGAGCCCCATCACTACCTCGGTGTGATGGCACAACTGCACTGGTTTGCTTTTAGTGTGATAAGTGGGAGAAAAGGCATTTTGGCAAAACATGTGCCAGTTTCTTGGAATTGCACAAGAGAGGGAGATAGCGGATTTTTCTTAATAGTTTGTCATACTTTTCTTCATTACAACACCACATGTATTTGTTGCAACCTCCTCAAAAACACAAGTAAATACTCACAAATGATTACGGATTATTGTTGTGATTAACATAATGAAATGTTTTAATCAATTGACACAAACATTTTCTTTTGTGTACGTCATGCAAATAGTCCTTGCATAGCAAAACCCTGATAAAGAGAACAGAGCACACGTCCTCAGAGGAGGGGTCATGACTATTTTATGTGCGGAAGAACATTAAATAAATCATTAAGAAGGTCATGTTATGCAATGATGTTGTTCAAAATCTAAAAGGTTTTCCATTGAAAAAACAAAACTGTTACTTTTACAGGTAGAAGCCAACATGTAAGAAGTGTCAAGCGAGGGCTTCACATCTGCCTCATACACACACACATCCACACACTTTTCACTAATGCATGTCCATTTGTCTGTGTAAAAGCAAGGTGAGTAGTGCAACTGCACCTCAGAGTAGTTTGTTGTTTTCTCTGGATCTACTCTGCAGGGCTTCCATATTTCCCCTTAAGGGCCTTGACTGAATCTTTCATTCTATTTATGTCTTTGTTCAGTTTGTCCCTTTCTTTAAAATGCTTGGGGTTTAAAAAAAACAGACAAAATGCTCTGGCCTGCTGTGTCTGTGTGTCAGGAACACACGAAAGGCAACGTAAAATATTGCTTACTCACGTGAGTCATATGGCAATGTTCTGTCATTAAATGTGTTTACTTCCAATGAGGGTAGCACTGCAGTATAACAGCCATGTGTTCCATCCAGTGTACACTGCTGATCACAATATTCATGTAAATACCAACTGTGGTGGTGTTTTAAGTGTGGAACGTTTTCATTCTTCATAAAGCAAGTGGAAGTTAAGACACAAAAGTATTAGAAAAGTTGCCTCTACTGTAACGGGCAGTGGAGCCGAATTGAATCAAATGCTGGCTGAGTATGAAAAAACACTTTTAATATCAGGAAATCCAGGCAAAGCAAGGCAAACAGAACTTCACTACACGTACGAATGACATCCAACGACAATGTTTTGGACAACAAAGTCATAATAATTATAATAAAAATTCAAAAAATCCTTCCTTTTTTGCAAACCACTTTATGTTTTTAAATCGGATGTTTATGAGCTGCTTGGTTTTTACAACAGTCCCTTTCAGTTTACAGTTTTGTACATTTACATGAACACACGCGTTTTTAAGACTAGACACATCTTACTAGGTTAAAGTAAGTGAAAAATACAATGTAACCTCCATTCTTGTTTTTTTGCACATTTTACGAGCAAATATTTTCACGGAGCTCCAGTGATTTCATGAGCATGTTTCATGGCAAACAGAGTTGCACATGGTCAGGTATTGCAGCTGGTTGATCAGGAGAGATGCTGACTCGCGTTTGGAGGCTTTAATAATTTCCACTCCCTAATGGTTGCTTTTGATCAGCACTTTATGCAGCGGACCTATAACGGGCATACATAGTGGAAGTAAGTAGGGGAAGGGTGTAGGGTCATATTGGAATCTCCAACTGAAAACCAGGACTTACATAAAATCTGAACTAAGAAGGGGATAAAGTGCATGTTTGCAGGAGGTCAGGTGATCTCAGGGCTGATGGGGATCAGGTGCATGAAAAAGGCGGGAAAGAACAGAAAATTAAAACAGACATAATACAGATTCAGAAAACATTACAATTAATTAAAGACAAGGACAAGATAAACAAAAAATTAGGATTATGACATCTACAAATGTTTACAAGAATGCAAAAGCATTCAATGTGTTTATTTGACCTCAAAGTCACACACAACACAATGCTTTTCTTTGAGAAACACTGAATAAACCTTTCTGTTTTTGGATACCCACGAGTATCACCTTTAAAGATATGCCCTGTATGCTAATATCATGCCTTTTTTTGCATTGCAGTATAAATGTGTTATTTTTACCTATTCCATTTAAATATTTTTGCATACTCTAGTCTCTAAACAGTCTTTGAATTGCATAAATTAGGTATGACTGGAAAGCTGAGATTCTTGTGGATGCAATGAGGCCAACTGTATTCATGTATGAGGATGTGGATAGCCAATAGAAGCACAAGCGTTACATAGTGATGTCACTATGTTACAGAAGTAATCAAAGGAGTCCAATGGAGGTGTTTCAGACAGGGGGGACATCACTATGTAACGCTTGTGCTTCTATTGGCTAGCGCTCCAACAAATTGTAACTTGATAAACTAAGGGGCGGGGGATCTCATTGCGGTTGACCAATCCCAAGAGAGCCAACCAGCTAACCAATCAGAGCAAACTGGGCTCTGGAACTCTCTCTGAACTTTGGGATTTTAGCCTTTAAAGACATGCACAAAAACCTATATAACACACTATATCGGCATGTCAACTTATCTTCATTTTCTAAGTTTTCCAAAGATGTTCTAACCATTGGCATAACATGTAGAATCCTATTCGGCAAAATTGTCCAATATTTGGAAGAAAGACTAACGCAACTTAAAATGAAAATAGAATTCAGACACAGACACACACTCTGTGTCTCTCCTTCACTGAAGGAACTTTTAACAGCTGAAGCCTCTTCTTTTTATACATCCTTGCTCTTTCCTTGGGCGTATGAAGGTCAGGTGAAGGTAATGCTTGGGATTATGGGAGCTCAGCGACTGGTCCCTCTGCCTGTCATGAAAGGGTGAAGTTAATGGCTCAGAGAAGAGTGGGAGGTCTCCAATCTCTTTGCCGCAGGCCATGAAAACGGTTGCCTTTTATTGCAGATTGACCCTCGTAAGCTGTAGCTGGAGGCCCTCACCTGATGTTCTGGATGGGGTCCTGGGGAGGATCTTTGCCTGGATTTACAGTTAATGTACCAGTGTTAATGAAGCCGCTGTGGTCCAGTGGCCCTGTTTTCCACGCCGTGTCGTGGTTTCCATCCTCTCTTGGATCGCTGCAGGTCTGTCGTGGGTCGTGTAGTGCTTATAAAATTGTGCCCTCTCCAACTGCAGATGACTTTGGATCTAATTGGCAAAGGCTGGTGGAAGGGTAATCAGGGGGGGGGGGGGGATTTGCCACTGCTTCAGAGAAACTCTTAGTCAGCTCTCCAACACCCTAAGTCATTCAAGACCTTATTTAAGTTGCAATTCTTAAGATCTTAGTTCTGGTTGATTTGGTGAAACCTTCTTTTTTTGTGCTAACAGGTAATGGTGATTAATATTTTCAAATCCCCACAAAGTCAGCTATGTGTTGAATATAGTTTTGATAATGGTGAAATGCTGGTACTACAACTTCTGTGTCAGCCTGATTTACAGACGTGACTTTCCCAATGTTAGTCAATGGGAAAAAGTCTGTTGGGGCCCAATGACATCACAGGACGAAAAATGTTTCCTCCATTCATTTAACTGAGCCAAAACCACATGTGATGATGAATAATGGAGGTGGTGCTTTAGAAAAACGCAAGTGTGCATGTGCCCAGATCCCTGGAAGATCTGTGTATCTTTTGTATCCAAGATATAAGCCATTTTGGCCACTGAGCAACTTTCATGACGAATTAAAAGGATCCGCCTCGCTGTATCAGGTTCACCTCATAAACCCATGAAAACAAGTTCCGGCTTACAACAAAGTGTTTTGTTTAAAGATGAAGTCAGACAATAATTGGCCTTTTTCCATCGAGCAATCATCTTCTGATTTAATGCTACACCCCACATGCTGCACTTTATGTCTCATATACATACTGCCACTTACTCCTCTTGCACATGCTCACTCGCTGTTAGAGGTCCCTTCCACCTCCCAATCAGCTTCATCAGCCACCCCCCATCCTCCCACCAGTGTCTAGACTCCAGGGGGGGATTTATGTGGCTGCTGCTCAGAAACCCCTCAATTACAAATCCCCCTGTGGATCCTAAGCCTCAAAGACTTTCTGTCAAGACTTTATTATCACATATATTTTACATTAAGCAACTATCCTAACTAGCTGAAGCAGCAGTGGTTGTAGCATCTGTAGCAGGATAGGCAAAGCAGTTGTTTTGAGTGAAATCAGTAGTAGTACTAATAGTTGTAGTATTAGCAGTTGTAGACACAGTAGTGGCATTGGTTATACTGTCAGCATCAATACTAGTAGTAGAAATAAAAGTATTATAACTAGTTTTAACAGTTGTGGTCAATAAGTCCCAGCAGAGCAGTATTGTACTCAGTAGTATAAATAACAATAGCAGTAGAATACTGAAATCCTAGAAGAGCTGAAGAGTTATATTTATAAAACGAATTGATGTAGTAATACATCAGTAGAAGTAAGAGGAGCTGTAGCCATAGCCATAGTAGTTGTATTGTTACATCGGCACAAGTAGTGTTAGCACTGCAGTATTTGTGGTACTGGTTTAAGTAGCAGTATTGATAGTATCTGTAATTTAAATCGAATCAGCATGTATGACTAGTAATAGTTGTGGTAGCAGGTGTGGAGCCAATGTTCTTTTTCGAGGGGACCGTAGCTGTGTGGCCCCTGAAGCTCAATGTCATCCAAAGAATGGGGACTGACAGAGCTGTGAGGGGGCTGGCAGACCCCATACTGGCTTTGTGTGGAGGGGCTGTGAAAGAATCTCAGCGTGGGTCACAGACAGATGGACAGCATGCTGTGCAAGTAACTATGTGGGCCCAATGACATTAGTAGCTTTCTAAATGTAATGTTGGCTTTTATGAAATAATTGGGGCTCAATTGATATGTCTCATATAACAGAAGTTGTCGTTTTTGTACCTACTAAATCACTTAAGATAAAACAAAAATCAGTTTCCCTAAATCAGACTTTTACATTGCAGGTTTGAGGTCCAGTAGTATAATAAAGCCATTGTGTTATGACCGTAAGTGGTCTGCATTTATATAGCACTTTTCTAGTCTACCGACCACTCAAAGCACTTTAAGACATATGCCAACATCCACGCACACATTCATATTCTGATGGCAGTCGCTTCCCTGTAAGGTGCAAACCTTCCCATCAGGAGCCGCTGATGGAACCAGGAACACTTTGATTGCTAAAATGTCGCTGTACTTCATGAGCCATGCTGCCCCTGTGTAAAATGTCAGACCCCTTGACATGCTCTATAATCACTTTTTTGTTCTGAACCTATGTCTTCATAGATATTTGCCAAATAACCCTGAAGCAGGCTCTTGAACCACCAATCTTTAAAGTTGCCATTTTTAAGATAACTTTGAAGTTAGCATCGCAAGGGCTTCCTCAGCAAAAGCAATGAGATTTTTCCTTTGGATTTAAACAAAAAAAAGTGTGGCAAACACATTTATGATACTAACACGTTTTGTAGAGCAGGATAATCTCCACATTTTGGAAGCGTAAATGCAATCACCAATAGACTTCTATAAGCTAACGTCAAGCTACAAATGAACTACATCAAGGTGGCATGGCTTTGTGTAGCCACAGCTACACAAAGGCAGCTAATGTTCAGTGTGATTACGTTTAGTTGTCCCATTAAGTCACTTGTTAGCAACCGCCATTTTTAAGACAAATAAAAGCTTCGGACATTTATGAGAACGGATATATTTTATGTCGTAGACCAAAATGGTAAAATCTCTTTACCTTGTGCTAGCCTTCACACCTTCCGGAGACGACTACAAAGCCTGTGGACAACGATCAGTCGGAAGGCTCTGTTATGTGAACAGACGCCTCTCGTTACGTGCTCTTCGATCGTGTGTAAATTATGTTAACAGTGGTTAACTCGTGTGATCTGTAATTAGTGTATTGATGTGATTAGATTAGGATAATATTACGTTGACTGTGGTCATTCAGTTTAGCTGTGTTTTCCCACAGCCTCCTTTTCCTTAGCCTGTACCACTTTGATAGTGAGGGTTGTTTTGTTGTTGTTTTGGTTGTTAGAGTATATTCGTTGGTATTTAATTAGGCTCCCTTTTTAGAGTCCTCACTTTGTTTGGTTGCTCACTTTAACCTGTGCCCTTTTTGTTTGTTGCAGGCCGCTTGCCTGCTATTTTGTTAACCTACTATTTAATAAACTCTTTATAATATTTACCAATTCCAACTGGTGTATATTGCTTTCCTCATCTCCTAGTGGGGACGTAACACACGTAAAAAAAACAGTAGTAGAGACGAGGCAACCGAAATTGGTAAAATGTTAACTCATTTGAGGGTTTTAGGACTCATTTCTGCACCATTCTCTTGAGCATGTAATAAATATAATGTGCAACAACTTCACAGAAGTTTTCAGACATGGCAACCTTACTCCCCACATGTTTCTTTAAGAGAATAGATTTGTTTTCAGTAGCAGTGCATTATCGGACCGATATTAGGAATTATGACGTCATCCCGATAAACCCGATAAAAGTATTAATAGCCCCGATAATATACAATATATTTTTTGGGTAAAAAAAAGAAAGAAATACTGCGGTGTGGGTGGATTGGGATGAGGGGCGCTTGTTTTTCACTCGGCTCCTCCCGTTTTGCCAGTACTGTGGTATTAGTGGTTTAGGAAGAGGGGAGTTTTTCACAAATCCAGCGCTCCCTAACTCATGCCTGGCTGTGACGTAAATGGTGTGCGGCCGTGAAGCCAGGACAGTAAACAAACATGTCGCCGGTAGTATGGGACTATTTCAAAGTTTCAGAGTTAGATAGTTCGCTTGCTATTTGTATTAACAAATGCAATGCAGAAGTTCCACGAGGAGGGATAAAGGCAACGAGCTATAATACTTCCAACCTGATTAGTCACCTGAAACATCGCCATCGCTACGATGGTGTGTTAAAAGCGTACGAAGACGCCTGCGCTGCTAAACTAGCGGCGAATCCAAAACCAGCTACAAAGGCACCGGGGCTTTTACCTATCGACGAGGCTTTTGAAAAAGGCAAGAATTTTGCCAGATTTGTTTTGGAAAATAAATATGGTCACTTTGAAGAGTCAAAACTGTTCTTGGCTTTGTTTTGTTCATAGTAGTAATGCTCATGTCATTTGCTCACTACTAGTCTTTTTTGTACCACCAGGTGTGCAAAAACTACAGGTACATTTAATATATATATATATTATATTATTATCGGTTATCGGTATCGGTCTTGAGAAGCAGGAAGTTATCGGTATCGGTTTCAAAAAACCAATATCGTGCATCCCTAGTTTTCAGACTTTAAATTGTTTGCCACATCAAAGCCGGCCTCCCCACCTCGTTGGACCCCTTCCACTGTTCATATATCGTTCCAATAGGCTTATAGAGGACGCCATATCATTTGGCCTTCATACTGTATTATTCTATACCACCTGGACAATAGCAGTTTGCATGCCCAGAATCATTGACGTCAGTTAAGCTTTCGACACAATCATCCCACCGAGGCTGACAGTAATGCTCTCTCTGTCTCCTCACCTCCCTCTGCAGCTGGGTGCCGCGGATCAGACCAGCTGCACCTGGAATGGAAACAAGGACAGCTGAGGGTGTCATCAAGGTGTCATCCAGGACGTCTATCGAGAGACATGTTTTCAAAGGGCCTCCAGCATTGTAAAATACTCTTCCAGAACCTCTCACAGAGTTTTTGACCCGCCATCTGGCAGGAGATTCCACCACAGCTTTCCCCCCCAAGCTGATGAGCCCCTTGCAGCGCCACACACACACACACACACACACACACACACACACACACACACACACACACACACACACACACACACACACACACACACACACACACACACACACACACACACACACACACACACACACACACACACACACACACACACACACACACACACACACACACACACACACACACACACACACACAACTTCATTGAAATTGAGAGAATAAATGTGTACTTGGGTTCCGAAACGGACTTCCCCACTAGGTGAGCTTTCCAGTCAGAAGTCATTTACATGTCAGGATATTAGCACCATACTATACATGTGAGGGTTAATGACCTGATTGCCCTGAACATTTTAATATTTCATGCATAAATGTACTAAGTCATGACACAAAAACTAGCCCGCGGGCTGCTGCTGTGCAGTTGCGACCTTTCTCCTGTACAGCTGTGACCTTTGTTGAAGTGCTTGCTGCAGGCTATTGTTGTTGATACAGCTTTCAAACTGTGAATTCCCCACCAAGAACAGAGAATCATACAGTGGCTGGTTTATTTACTGTCTGTCTTCCCAATAAAATTTGACGTTTCAGGAGATGCCCCCAAAATAAGGCATAGAGTAAAATTGAATAGAATTGGGAGGGATGAAACCCTCTTTTAATGGTCACACATGCAGAACCCACAGCATACACAGTGAAATGTGGCCTCTGCATTTAACCCATCCTAGTACCAGGAGTCTAGTACTAGGAGCAGTGGGCAGCTAGTGTACAGTGCCCGGGGAGCAATGGGAGTGAGGGGGGAAGGGGGGTGTCCGGTGCCTTGCTCAAGGGCACCACGGCAGGGCAGGAGGTGAACTGGGACCTCTCCAATTAGCAGTCCACACTCCATATTTTTTAGGTCTGGTCAGGGACTTGAACCGGCGACCCTTCAGCTCCCAGTCCAAGCCCCTACTGACTGAGCCTACTGTTCCTCTTGCAGTCCTCACACAGTCATTAGGGACTTTGAAGTTGTATAATTCACTTAAAAACAAATCCAGAGTTATTTTACCTCTCAATTAATTTGACTGAGCCAAGACTAGCAGTGATGCTCGGATTGGAGGCAGGGCTTAAAACCTGTTAAGCCCGAGAGACCCCGGTTCCGGGGGCCTCCTGCAACATCTTGCAAGAAACAGTGTCTGAGGGCATGTTCATTTAATATACTATGAATGTTTTATATCCATGTAACGGAAATAAACTAATCTAACTGATCATTCTAATTAAAAAAAAAAAAAACACAATGCTAACGCTGAGCCTCTGAATTAGCAACGAGCGAAAAATGCTAACAGATGACTGCACCGAAATTCACTCACAAAACCTTATTATTTATCTTTGCTGCACATCTCAACCCATCGTTTCACATCGTGAGGGGACACATCACTCAATTATACGAATTATCGGAGATAATGACAAGAACACACATCAAAACATATGGAGCTAGTTAGCTAAAAACGGCACTGTGTGGTAGTCTGGTCAAAAGTGGTCTTCAATGGCATTAAAACGATAAAAACCATGCTGAAATTAATCCATAGGTTAATCCAATGTGTCTGTGTCACTTATGTCACTGAATGATTTCTGATAATCCATGAGCAATAAATCTGCTTTTCGGTTTTGAGATGTCAGACCTAGAGACAGCTTCTCTCTGGAGCAAAACTTCTTACGAGAAGACGCCATCTTTTTTTTAACATGAGTGTGTGCGGGGAGATTTCCCTTCAATTCTATAGGCTCTAACGGTCAGAAAGAGATGTCACATGTCAAAATCGAAGAAGGGGGGCAGAGATAAGGAAAACCCACCCAAATGGCCCCAGAAGAGGGTTTTTTTGCTAAATCTGTCTAAAAAGGTCAAATATCACTTGTTTTGCATCAATCTTGATACAGGGTACTTATTATATGTTGTACTTTGGATTCCTAAAGCTTTTAGTCTACTAACCCATCATCCAAGGTTAGTTTTCACTATAAGTACAACATATTTTTTGGACGGACACTATAATTTACAGTTTTTTACCATGTTCAATCTGAATTTTCTTTAAAATAAAAAACATCTATATTGATTCTGACTTTTCTACATCCAACTCACAGGTTTATAATTACTTTTAGAAAAACGATTATTAATTTAACCCTTTTAGAAGGGAAGATATGGTCATTTTTTCTGGGAATGTCATTTTCGAGCCTGAGAAACCTGAAAAACAGGCTCAGGGCTAAGGAAAAGGCAAGTGCTTAATGCTCAATGGCCACAGAAACGGGTTATTTTGCTCTCAAAGTAAGGCCATTTTCAATGTTGCAGCAGTCTGACACATATTGCAATTTCTATTAGATAACTTGTTTGTTTCTGGTCATTAGTGCCTTTCTGTTTTGTAAGGAGATTTGTCTTGGATGTTGTTTGTTTGGTCCATCAACCACACACAGGTATATCTGTGGTACAACCAATGTTCTGTCAGCAACACTTATATCACCATTTTTTCTCTTCAATACAAAAATAAACACATTTTTGCTGATTGACGGTTTAAATTCTGAAATATAACCAGTTTGAAATGTTTGCTTTTCTCTTTTTAATTTCAATGTTATAAACATGATTCCTAATAATTCAAAATCTTCAAAAGACTTCCCAGGTTCTTAAACAGTTAAACCAGTGAGCCTCAGGTACTAGTACAGGACGTCTTGCCTCCCTTACATTCAAGGTCCTTGCTTCAACTGTGTTTTATTCAGAAAGAAAGGGAACTTTGGAGGCTTGCTACAATAACGTTGGGTTACGTATTGTAACCCTTGTTATATTAGCACAGGCGGAGCCCTCTACTGGACTCTATGGGTACTACCTTACCCTGCGAGCATTCTCCCACTGAGACTTCTATAGACGTAGCCGGCCTCGGGCGGGCCTACCTGAATGTGCGCGCATCACACCGTATAAAAGGAGGCCTCGCCTCCTGACTATCATCCTACACCTCTCTTCAGCGAGCGAAATAGGACAGACAGTGCCCTGAGTAGAGGGCTCCGCCTGTGCTAATATAACAAGTGTTACAATACGTAACCCAACGTTATATCTCTCACAGGCTCCGCCCTCTACTGGACTCTATGGGTACAGTGGGTGTAGCCCCGATGTATACGCGCACTGTCGTCCAACAACAACATTCCACCCTACTGCCTCGGTTTATTCCACTCACGTGCACACGCCCACCTGCTGGCTCCCTATACTGGGGTTTACAGCAGGGGCGGGGAGTGTAGGACGGTGTTTCTTCCTCTGGGGATGGGCAATAAGCAGCCACGCTGCGACTACTCCTCATCCCGTGAGCAAGGAGATCGATCCAAAGAGCCCTTCCGTAAACACGGGGACTCCCAGGAGATCAACACGATCCTCTTTGCTCTTCTCTGTTCTGGCGGCTAGCTCAGTGAGTTTGTGTCCTACAGTGATGATACTTATAACAAAATAATCTGTGGAGTATCAGATTTCAGATGATATGTAGTTTGTGCAGAAAATATTACGTTTTAAAGATCGTTTTTGCTAGTTAGCACCGGAAGTAGCATCTGCCCGTTTTAGCTAAGGGCTAATGCTAACGCTTCTTGTGAGACTTGTGTTTTGTTTCGGTAAAAATGGTTCGTATCGTCAGTTAGCTGAGATTCTTCTCGTTAATCTGGTATAACACATTAATAGGTTTTTAAATAGTAAATATCACGCGGCGTGATATCCCAGGGACATCACACGGCGGGCAGCGGCGGCGGCCTGTGATGAAGTAGGGTCAACCCTATATCATGTGAAGCCACCGAGCACCGGTCCCCGGGGGAACCGGGCCTGGGGCAAGGCCCGTGGACCAAGCTACTTATTCTGCCTTGCGGCCCAACAATCGCTCTGACCTGGTGAGGCGGGAGCATCTCTAGCAATGAACGAGTAGCCCACACACCCGCCGCCATGATCATCATTCAGGAATGGCGAACATGAATGGCACCGCCTCGACCATATCCTGGTCCCCCAAACACTTGAAGCAAAGGTGGGGGGGATCGGCGCCCGCTATTTCAACCAGGGCACGAAGGACAGGCCCGGGTATCTAGCAGTGGCGACTCCCTGGAGGTATGATAACTCTTTCTTCTTCTTTCAAACGTCTCAGTCTCTCGTGGAATCATTCCGCTGCTGAAGAGAAAAGGATGATAGTCAGGAGGCGAGGCCTCCTTTTTATACGGTGTGATGCGCGCGCATTCAGGTAGGCCCGCCCGAGGCCGGCTATGTCTATAGAAGTCTCAGTGGGAGAATGCTCGCAGGGTAAGGTAGTACCCATAGAGTCCAGTAGAGGGCGGAGCCTGTGAGAGATATAACAGCATTTTCGAAGTCTTCATTGTCGTGATTAATCAATAAAGAGTCTTGCCGTTACAAACCTTTCCAGTATGTACACTCTGAAGTTTTATTGAATTAGTAATAGTAGTCTAAAATGCAAACAGTTATTATAGAATTGTAAATTGTAAATCACAAACAAATGTTGAAATGTTTTAATTGATTGACAGCCCAAGTATATTTTAATTGAGGGCTACTGAACTTCTGTCAATCAAATTTGATATCTGATATTTGACTTTACAGTGTAAAAAGGCATTACATCTCCCAAAGCGGGTTGCTGAGAATTGATGTCAGGTCCATATTCAAGAACTATTGTGTCTATGTAAGTTTAGATTGAATAGAACCTTTTTTAATTTGGAGGAAATCATTACAACATTTGAAACAATTAAGTTAAGTTGCAAAAAACAATAAATGTAACATAAACCATTATTCAGTTAATCATTTATCAGTTAGAGTATAAACTGATTACTGTTAGCGTGAAAATCTAGAAAGAAAACATGAATGTTAACATAACAGGTGAAGTACAGCTGAAAATTGGATTGTTAAAATGCAAACATTCTTTTAACACTGAGTTGTTGTTTAGCCGTACTCTCTTATTATCCATTTCCTCACAATTGTTTCACCTTGATTCTCTTTGAGATGCATATTCTGATTTATGCTTACTGCAAGAGTATGAACAATGTAAATGTTGACTAGCGGCCCTAGACAGTGTTTTGGTGCATGAGGAAATAAAATCCATGTCTGTAGAAAACAAATCTTTACATGCTTCGCCTCCCCACTGAGGTAAATCCTTTAAGGAAACAATGGAGTGCATAAAGTATAAGGCTAAGTAATGGAGTTTGGTGACACTGTGCTCAATTATGAAATAATTATAAACACAATATCATTTGCCTGTTTTTTGTATTTGCATCAGTCTGTATAACATATTTTCTATTCATTGATTTACTGATACAGAGTATCCCAGCATGCTCTCGGCTATGGGGCAAAAGTACACCCTGGAAAACTGTGTGATCCACAACACAATAAGAACCTTTCAGCATGCATCGTGTAGGAAGGACAAAGACCCTGATGTTGATAAAAACATCAATATGCCCTCACCTCTGCCACAGCATAGTAAGCACATGAAAGACTGTGAGATGAAGAGGCCACATTATTCCTTGCTTTGAGAAAGTGATTGCAATTTGATGCATGGGGAGGTCGAGGGGAAGGGTGGTGCCAAGTGGCCCAGCACCATTATTTAGCACTACATTACCTCCCATCCAATCCCTATTAGCAGGTACAGATGGTGCTCATCGGGCCACTTAAAGGTCCTCACAGCTGGCCAACCTGAACTATGTCTGGACTTTGGCCATTCTCAGAGCACACCATATGGAAGGTGGGTCCATTTGTGCATGACAACACACACTCATATTGGTGAACACACGTGTTACACTGCAAACTTCAATGCAATTTGCAACACAAACACTGGAGAGGTTGAAGCTACTTTATTATGACCTTGCACGTAACAGTCTGGTTCATCAGAATGCAGGGTACAGCAATTTATTTTGTCATTAGCTTTTTTAGGGTTAGGGTTTTTCATCCTGATGGTAAAATGTGCTTTTGACCATGACCCTGCTTAAAGGTGCAGTTGCCCGAAAAAAAAGAAAAGAAAAAACATATATATATATTTCCTCTTGACTGTAGAGCTATACTGTATAACAGTTTAGATTGTCTTGTTTGCATTGTCAAATGTTGAGATATCATCCATAGAGGTGTTTGCCTTTACCCCCAATATAATGGGACTAGATGGCACTTGGCTTGTGGTGCTCGAAAGACCAAAAAATGTAATCTGAAATACTACACAACAATGTCTCTGTCAAGATATCATGACCCTGTTCCTCTAATCAATTCACTTCCTGTTGTGAGGTGATATGGTAGAAAGAAAATAGTTCCGACATTAAAGATTTCAGAACTACCTTTACTTTTCTTACTTTTTCTTTGCTACAGCACCTCTTTTCACCCTCTGTCTGAAACCAGAGCCCAGTCTGCTCTGATTGGTTAGCTGGCCGGTTGTGATTGGTCAACTGCTTAAAGATATACCGCCTCTTAGCCTATCACGTACGATGTGATGGAACGCTAACCAATATCAGTGCGCAACATGCACAAAAACCTATAGAACACACTATAGGAAAGCAAAAACCTAACAAGCATTATAGGGCCCTTTAAACTACTCCCATCAAGGTCTTAAGTCATATTGAGCAATCAAAACAGATTGATAAATATCACTACAGACGAGATTGTATTTAAATGTTCTCATGTACTGTCCCTTTAAAGTTATCTCCTTCCTTTGTTCCTTTTGTACACCCATTGACACATGATGAATGCGTAGCAACCCAGAGGCCTGTACTACGAAGCCGGATTTTTGCTTAGCGAGCTAACTTCAGGGAAAACTCTGGGTTTCCGGTCCTACGACGCTGGTTCTCTTCTTACCTGGGTAGATCTCCATGGGAACTTATGCTGAACAGCAAACCTGCAGGAAAGACGGCCGGCAAAAATCAACTGACTGTGTGAACGTGAAAATCAATAGAATATCACCTCCCATCTTCAGAGCAATCTATTATAGCATTAGCGTTAAGAAAGCTTACTTAAATATCTGCCACAAGTTAACATAAGTAACCAGATCAAAATAACATTATGTTCAGTCCGCGGCACTGTGAGTGCAGACTTCAATGTGTCCCATTATCATTCATATCACATCATATCACATCATAATGTATCATATATTTCCTTATCTGAGTCAGCTTCTTGAGCTGTATCTGGCCGTGCAACACTTACAATGTCACATACTGTATGTAGAAGTATTATTTTAAGCAACACATTAATGCCCCAGCCACACAAGGACGAAAACGGTCGTTTGCGTTACTGTTTAATGTCATATAGACCGTTCGGCCACACGAGGACGACCGAATACGGCACTAACGACTGCGGAAACGATAACGGGTCCCAAGGTGGATAGAACGGCATACGCAACGCTCTGGGGGGTCCAGCGGCTCCGTGTGTACGCCCTATACGATCATTTTCTGATAATGATGAGGCAATAGCCCCACCTCTCCCCACCTCTGCTGCTCACCCCCGCGTCAAAGTAAACTGCACACTGAATTCAGATTATTTATCTTTCTCTCGATATGGACATAAACGCGAGTGAAGTCTAATCTGACAGGACGGAGACACGCAGCTCTGCTCACCTGCAGCTCCGCTCACCTGCAGCTCCTCCCGCTCTGATGCAGCAGTGAACGAAGCAAAACACACACTTCAAGTCAGATCATCACCCTTAGCTATTTTATAAATATGTTTATTTTTACTGTCGGCCGGGTCACTGACTGGATCAGCTGCTACATGAGACAGACACTAGGCTTGTATGAGACAAGCAAGACCTGCGCAGACCTGCGCAATTTCCATCAACGTCTTGCTAGTGCGTTGCATGATGGTTAGTCATTTTGTCCGACTTGCTCTGGAGGCTCGCCTACATGAGATGTTGAAATCTCGCGGGACAAAGACGCCCGCAGCCTTGAGAGCGAGGCGCGGCGAGTCGGCGCAGTTCCTCTCCACGGGCTAGGGAAGCGAAATGCTTGATGGGAAACGTCTCGCTGGTATCTCGAGCTGAGCGCTCATTGGTGGTTTTTACCCCGTGCTGCTGATGAAACTCTCCAATTGGCTCGGCAAAAGTTTGTTGTTGTTGTGTCAGTTTTACGTCGCCACATCCATTCCCATTTTTCATCATTGTTCCACAATGTTTATCATCATGAAATTAATATCTATATATTTTATACTATACTTGCACTGCTTACCGTTTCATACTTTATATATCTTAGCATATTCATACACACTGTTCATACTGCTCACAGGCTGATATCTAGTGTATTCATACCCCTCACTGTTTATTCATCATTCAATTAATTATGTTATTCTGTAGATTGTGTACATTACTTTTCACTTTACTGCTGGTTGCACCTGGTTAGAAGCTAAACTGCATGTTGTTGTCTCAGTACCTGTAATATGTGCAATAACAATAAAGTTGAATCTAATCTTGAGCAGGAACAAGTGTATTTACTGAGTACATATCTGACATTAACGATTAAACACATGTGTGCATACTTTATAAATGCAAACCGAGTCAAGCCGACTCCGGAGGTGGCGGTATGCACCTTAAAGTTGTTTGCAATCCGCCAAAAAACCGAGAGAAGAAGAATAAGACGAAGCCGACTCCCAGCATGGACTCCGAGCTGTCAGATCCACTCGTGTCTTAGACGGGGCAGTGATATCATGAAACCTCTTAATGTACGCCTTCAAACACCTTTGTTTTACCAGCTGTATTGCATTACATTACATTACATTGCATTTAGCTGACGCTTTTATCCAAAGCGACTTACAATAATATTGCAGTGGCTTTTATCCTGGATAAAGTGTTTAAGTCATGGATGTTTAAAGTTTAACTTCTTCATATTTTGTCTAATATTATAGTTTACTTTTCATTCAGGACGCTGCGCTGTCAGTACGCTTGTCCATGTTTGTGATTGGACAAATGTTGCTAACCCCACCCCTTTCATGTGAACGCTCACTCAGCCGGACAGAGAAACCCTGGCTTGAGTTACCGAGTTGATAACCAGCGTCGTAGGACCGCTTAGCGAGAGGGCGTTTGTTTTTGGTTAGTTAAACCAGATAACTCAAACATATCCAGGTTATGTTGAACCAGCTTCGTAGTACAGGCCTCTGGAGTCCTTCTCTCATAAACAAATAATTTCACAATACATTGCGAGCGCTGACGTGGCCTCCGTCACGCCTCCTGGGCCTGGCCTGTCCCTTGTCTGCCTGAGGTGCAGCTGGCCCTCCCCACATAGCCTGCCAAGCCACTGTCTCCAGGCAACAGGCTCCCATCTGTCATTTTGGATCAATGAACACACCTGCACACCCACCTGTCCACTGTCTTGTCGCACGGCGAGATGAGATGGGGTAAAAAAAAAAAGGAGTACGACTCATTCTGGGTGGTTGATGACCTGATTCTGAATGAATGGACATGTTAGAGTTCTCTGTTTAAATAGATTGGGGTTGACAGACCTGAGAGAGGCTTGTGTTTGGATATTAATGTTTGGGTAATAATGATTGATGCTGCTTATGTCGACATATAAACCTTGCATTTGCAGAGTTGATTATCGGACTTTCCCATCTCTTTCTCATATACACGGTTAAGTGGGTTACTTCAACAATGTATTCTGTTAGAGTTCCTACCTGCCTGCAACAAAATGTAATCAGTAACCTAATATAAGCATTACATCATAAAAAAAAACCCTGATTACTTTACTTTATCTCTGGATTACCTCAATGCTAAATGCAAATACATCTTATAAAAGGGAAAATACATCAAGATGGATTTTACTTAAGCGTATAATTTAAGACAAAAGAACACCTTAATCTTATAAAATAAACTAAACGCAAACAAAAAGCCCATATTAGACACTATAGGAAAGGTAAAACCCCATAAAGCAGAAAAGGGCCCTTTTAAGACATGTCTTTTCGACTTAGAACATGAAAGGATGACCACATTTTCTCTAAAAGAAATCATTCGTTCAACTAGAGGCAATAGTGATGAACTCGTTACCAGCAATCTGATTAGATATTTTCTTTATTTTTATAAAGGAATACAGATTTTTTTCTCATGTAACCATTCATCAGCAGATCTTCCTGTGCTGTTCGGCTTCACCACCTGCAGTTCTCCTAAAAGCGCTTACTGAAAGACTATCCTGATTAACATAATTTACAATGACTGGACTCCGGCAGAAGCTTTCAGTGTGTCATAACCATTAGTTGCTTCTGGAGTCATCCATTGAGTGACAGCTCATGTTCTGCGGTAAGAGACTGGAAATACTTAATAGTTATTTCTTATGGATCCAGAAATCGTCTTGTGAATGAATCAATGACCTCTATGGAGTCATATTGCATTGTGCTACAAGCGCCATTTTACAGATATAGAAATGAGATGGAACCCTGATCGGAAAGAAATATTGTCATAAGCGATCTTTTGTATGTTTAATGGATTCTTACTTGTTTACGGCAAAGCATGCTGTCTTAACCTTGAAATGTTTTTTCATATCGTTCTTGGAAGTTACATAACATTATGTATACAAGCAGTGTTGGGTGTAACATATGTTACTGTAATCACATTACATTTTTCGGTAACGCAGTAATGTAACGTGTTACTGTTTTAAATTGCGTGAACAAATTACTAGATTCTCCCTTTGACAGACTAGACTCTAATAGTTACTACATTATTCAGAGGTTTACAGTAACTTTGGATAATAACAAAGGGAATAATAAGCGGAGCCTATTATTCTTCTCTCCCTCTCCTGACAGCCCGTCTGTATCTCTACGCAGCTCGCTGATCCAGTGAATGAGTGACCCGACACAACATTAAATAATAAACATATTTATAACTAGTTTAGCTAGTTCCAGGGGTAGATCAAATTGGTAAATGTGATAGGTCTAACTTTTAACAATTTAAAATATTTGTAGTCACTACAGGGATTTTCGCCGCAGGTTTACATTTGCGCGACTTGTCAACATGCAACTGTCACAGGGGTTGTGCTGCAGTGCAGAGACAGAGTCATCAACAGCTATAACTTTCGAGGGGTGGAGGTATGCCCATTATTTTAAATTTGTCAGAAGAAAGGACAGGAATGTACAGTAAGTAACGGTAAGGTGCTCTGCTGCAAACACAACATCAAACCTCTCCAAGCACCTGCAAAGGCAACATGCTAACACAAAGCTAGTAGCTAAAGACCCCCGAACCCACAGTGATGATGTTGAGTGTGTGCCGACTCCGAACAAGCAGCAAAAACTAGAATTTTCACCGTTATTAACTTGTGTTATGTCTTCCTTATTGCGATAGTAATTGTTATATGTGTGCACATAGGCCTAAGTTTTACATTTTGGCTGTAGGCTGTTGCTGAGTAATGCAAAAGTTATGTAAAGAGTTACTTTATGTAGAGAGTTAAGAACAAAAGTAATATATTACTTTTTTTTAAAGTAATGAGTAATGTGTAATACATTTTAAAAAATGGTTAGTAACGACCCCATCACTGTATACAAGTCAGCATGGTTACTTTATTAATGACCTGTTAAAGACAAGATTAACTGTATCGTTTTACATTTTATTGTGACAAAACTTGATTACTTTCTGTTACTCGAGGCCGAGGGTTGCATAACTCCATATCATTTTGGCAGTTAAAGTCTATGGAAAACAGAACAGGGTTTGCGTCGGAGAGAAGCAGGTTGTTCCAGCTAATATTTTTCATTATTTATGTTTTAAGATACATCATTTCAAATTATAAATCCTTACTTGCTTCTAGTTTTCTAACTATAACCAAACTATAAATACACTTAACCATGCATGTGGTAAACTCCATACTCAACAGCAATGCACAATAAGCTACACTTTACAAATTAAAATAGAAAATGTTATTGAGGGTCTACTTTTTTTAAAATATTTTGGTCACACTGGTAACACCAATAAGAATTAATTATTGCCTTAATTCATTCATGAATCATCACCAGTGGTTGCATGAATCATGACAAACTAGGTCATGGATTTTTTTTTTTTAATAAATCAAAAAGAACAAAGCTTAAACTTGGCTTAGGGCTATCTTTTGTTCGGTATGCATTACAGATGATATGACCTGTGAGTGAGTCATAACTGCCTTTCATATCAAACCTCTGGTGCGCTGGATAAACATATGCTATGGACTACAACATTTAAATATAAATGGCATACAAATGTGTGATGCTACATAAAGCCACCAAGGCAAATCTGACACTTTTTTTGCATTGTCTAGTAAGTATTTGGCACCATGTTATGGCTATTCGTGTAGAGGGGTATAGTGGAATCCACGTTGGAATTGACCACTTCCAGTGACATTTCATACTGGGATGGCACACATGACTTAGAGAAAGACTACAACCTCTCACAAATAATACTTTTTGTTTTTAATTTATTTCTTTTATTTGTAAGCGACAGAGAGCATTGCCGGAAGGGTACCAGTTTACACCCCTGCTTAAGGCCATAACATTCACTTATGGCCATGTTAACCTTAACTGCACCATCTAACTAAATATCCTTATATCCTAATGTGAAATCATCAGTCTACTTTGTGTTCTTTTGTTCTTACTCTGATGTATTCAAAGTATTTGAGTTGCAGTCTTTTGGAGACTCAGAAACCAAATCCTGCTGCAGTGCTCCAAAGGTGTCTGATACGGTGAGTTTTTAGGCTGTGACAGAAAAATGTAGATATCAAAAACAATTATATCTGTCAAACCTTTATTTAAAATGGCCATCTTCCATAATGGAGTCTAATAAACAACATTTCTATCTAGAGTTAAAGACTGACCTTCTCCTCAAATGTCCTTATGGTTCTACTTTGTGAGGAACGATATGACAGTTCTTTCTACAATACAATTCATTAGATAAATGTGTAGTTACAACTTTCAGACACAAAACAAATCTGGGTTACAGAATAGAAAGCATTTTTGATCATTAAAACTATTAATTTTCTTACTATAGTCCATTGTTATAAAGCAGTGTTTCTCAAACTTTTTCATACCAAGGACCACTTAACCAATAAAAAAACACTCGCGGACCACCTAACTCCACACATATCCAAAAACACAGTTTTTTACAAATCGCCTGAAAATGTTACAAACAAGTGGCAACATGTGTGATGAAAGTGCTTATCTGGGCTATATCATGCAATCAAAAGTAAAACTTAAGCTCGTTCCATTGCGGAGATATTCCCGCGAGAGTGCGAAAAACTTAAATAAATAAATTAATTTCAAATGTCCGGCGACATGCTTCATCAGACGGTCTGCTGCGCATTCCGTGCGGACGACAAGCTTCATCAGACTGTCTGCTGTTGTCCTGCTGGAACAAGGGCTTCAGTGTGCAGCTGAGCATCTTCTCCTGGAGCGAATTCAGGTTTCTGCGTGGCTCTTCAGGTTGAACTGTACTTTTAAATGTAAACCTCAAATAATTGATGGATAGTCCCACAAATAAGGTAAAGGTAATAAAGACTTATTAGAATAAAGTAAAGAAAATATATTTCAAGGTTGACATTCATATGCCTGTAACTTAGTCTGTCAGTCTGATTTAATGTCGCTACATGAAAAAGAGCAAAGCTCAGACTTTGAAGCAGAACAGAAAGATGAGAGAAGAAGTGCTGCGTCTAAAAAAAATCAGAGACAAGAGTAAGGAAATCCTCTCGAGAGAGACAGCTAACACCAAACATGTAAGAACTTAAAGAACAAGAGTTAACTCAAAAGGAAAATAAGTTCAAAACGGTGTATGAAAAATGGAAAAATGAGGTAAGAGACATTCGTACTAGACTTAAAGGAGAATGCCCTGAGTGTGTATAATGTATAACATGATGGACGAAGTTGAGAGGCTTGAATCCGAATTAAAAGACTTGTATGACAACATTCAACTTCATACAGCACCTAATCAGGAAATTCGCAGGAAAATTGATGCATGCTCAGCTGTAACTGCAGATATACTACAGTTAATGAGAGTAAGATTAACTGAAGATGCAGGCGACCTCGACGCTGAAGCAGAGAAATCAAGGTTACGCATGCTGCTTAACAATCAATATGCTCGGTCCATATATGGATCTACAGCATCTAGAGCCACTGCACCTAGCTACCGTTCAGACCATATCTCAGTCACCTAGTATTTCAGCCAGGAGAGTAGAGACAGTTGCACGGTTAGCTGCAAAGAGAGCTGAAATTGATATGGAAGCTGCTATTGAAGCTCAACGCCAACAACTGAAGAAACTTGACAATCAAAGAGACCTTGATGTCATTCAGGCAAAGTTAAATGTGTATACCGAAGAAGAGAGAAAGGAAAGGAGTGAGAGGTGTAGTCCTGTACACAGCCAATTGAATGATGCTAACCCATCTTCTCCTCACTCTGGAAGTCAATAAATGACAAAAAATGAGGCACATTTAGTACAGGCGTTGCAAGAAGCAATGGCTCTCACCCGACTTCCAGTCCCACAACCCACTGTATTATTTGGTGATCCATTGAAGTTCACTGAGTGGAGCGCAAGCTTTAAAGCTCTAATAGAGAGGCGATGCTCTAACCCTGCAGATGGCTGTTCTACCTGCAAAAGTACGTAGCAGGGGGGGCGAAATCTGCCCTTGAAGGTAGCTTCTACAGAAAAGATGGAGGCCTATGATCAAGCATGGGATAGGCTGAATGCCAGATACGGTCATTCCTTTGTTGTGCAGCGAGCCTTCAGAGAGAAAATCAACGGATGGCCAAAGATTGGGGGAAAGGAGTATCTCAAGTTGAGTGAATTTAGTGATTTCCTTCAAACATGCAGCAACGCTATGCCTCACGTTAAGGGCCTATAAGTTCTTAACGACTGTGAAGAGAATCAGAAGATGCTAACCAAACTTCCGGATTGGTTCACATCAAGGTGGAACCGTTATGTCACAGAACAGCTGGATTTAGGCAAAGATTATCCAAGCTTCACAGAGTTTGCTAGGTTCATATCAAAGGAGGCCCGTATAGCATGCAACCCAGTGTCATCACTATGCTCTGAAACCCTCAGCAGAAATACCTGTAAGAGAAGCAAAAGGGCCAAAAGCAAACACATTTGTCACCGACGTGGGGGCTTCAGACACACCTTGCATTGTGGCTAAAACCAACGTAGAAGAAACCAAATCAGAAGATGCAGAGGAAGTGAAGGAAAGGAGCATGCTGACACAAAACACAACTGAGTGTTTTTGCTGTGGAGAAAATCATTCCATATTCAAATGCCAAAAACTACTGGAATTGTCTGTGGAGTAAAAGAGAAAATGCATACAAGAAAGTAGGCTGTGTTTTGCATGCCTGAGAAAGGGACATGTCTCCAGAGACTGCAAGAACAGAGCCATGTGTGGCATATGCAAAAGGGGTCATCCGACTCCTTTGCATGAAGAGCGTTCCTCAGCGGACAAACCCTACACACACAGCAGGTTTGAAGGAAATACATCCTCACTATCATGTTGTGTGAATGGAGGTGAAGGTGGGAGCACATCAGTGATCGTGCCAGTGTGGATTTCATCATCTAACACTCCTAATTCTGAAACTCTGGTGTATGCTCTATTGGACACCCAAAGCAGTCACACCTTTGTAGAACAGGAGGTTTGTGAGAAGCTGCAAACAGAGATGGAGCCGGTAAAACAAAAATGATCGACTATGATGGGAAAAGACTCAATTGTAAAATGTCAGTTTTATTATCGCAGACTTTATGACAAATTCGGCCTGCTGTGAAGCTTTTCTTGTTTCCATAGCAACAACAACTTCCTGTCAACAGCGTAAACTCGCCTTCAAAATAAAAGCATGCCAAATTACACTTAAGACATACAACTGCAACAAAAGTAACATACACAATGCAATATCCTTTTCAATTTCAAATAACACAAATTGGGTTATTTACAGGTGTTGTTTGGTGTGGTAGAGGGTCGCTTTCATTGATGCGTTTTGCACCCCGGGCCGTTGTTTTTCCGCTGAAGTATACGCTGTGACGTAATAACTCTTTCTTTTTTTTTCGAAGGAAGGGGTGGGGGTCGGAGGGCCTATGTATAAAAGTCACGGCTCGCCACTGCGAGGGATGGATATGTAGACTGGAAGCACCTGCGTAACTCCTTGGAGAGACTTAAAAAAAGGGAGGACTAGTGCAAGTCCATGAGCAGTTTGAATGCTACTTCCTATTGTTGCTGTTACCTAGTGCAATAAAAGAGTTAAATAACAATTGTAAATAACCCAATTTGTGTTCTGTGAAACTGAAAAGACAATGGAGTCTCTGAGAAAGGTCAAATTGGTTTCTTTAATTAAATAGCGTGGTAATGAGACAGACCGGAGTCAGTGGGAGAGAGAGGCTGCAGCTCCCTCTCGCAGTCCGGGGTTGCGTTCCGATAATCCAAAAATCAGCTCCTAAGTTCTAACCCTATCTCCTATTCCTTGATCTCTGAGTGAAACGTCACGGGGTTAAGGGATAGTGGATAGGCAAATTCAAAAGGATTTAGGAGAAGAGAGTGCGGTACTTTAGAGAATCCGAATGCACTTTCACTATCCGACGTGTTTCTGATGTGCCAGCAGACGTCATGAATGTGCGTCTGCTGCTGTAGGGAAACTATGGAAACTACAGTTTTCTATACAGCGGACTACAACATGGATGTTTAATAAGAACGAGGGACTACTGTAAACTCATCTAGAGACTCTGCACCGTGCTCTGATGCTGTTGCTTTATGCTTTATGAACGTGGACAACAGAGAAACATATTCTTCATGACCAAAGTTGGAATTGAAATAAAAAAGGAAAGTGAAACTTATGCTCGTCACCCTCTCCCTCCGATCCACATTAATACAAATGATCCCAATACGTATGATTGTATGAACTATGAAAATATCTTAAAATCAATACAAATGTATTTATTATAAACGTTAGTCCCTAACATCTATCACTGTGTATATCACCATTGAAACATCTTTTAAAAGTTGAACAAACTCCACACAGCTCAGTAAAGACTGTGAAATGTTGACTTTATTTGATCATTTCAGTAAAAACTAACATTCATATTTCTCTTTTTGATTATAATACTGATGAACGTTCAAAACAAAGCACTTTGGCAACTTACCACATACGTTTTTAAATGCTTAATAAGCACCGTAACTTTCATGATATCATTTATCGGTCATAATCGGTTGTTTCCGTGAACGGCCGACTGTTGAGTGACGGCAAATGCTGCGGCTGCAATGCATTGTGGGGCAGCATTTTCTCCTTTCCTTTCGGTAAGGGAGGTCCAGTGGTTCCTAAGCTAAAGGAGGTTATAAAGGAAGTTTGAAACCTCCTTTCCTTTCATTTAGAGAATTGGAACAGCACTTATCATGGCTGCCACTGAGGGACTTCCGGGTCATTTCACTCGGTTAGGAAGGTTCCTAAGCTAATTGGACTATTGGAACGCAACCCGGGCCGTGGAAAAGAGAAAGAGACACGTCAGTCCTTCCCGCTTGCATCCCCCTTCGCTCCTCCTCTCTGGGGGCTGTGACGTAATCTTCCGCCCTCCTTTCACCAATGTCCGATATTGCACATAACAGAGGATTTAGACGTTGTGTCTTCATTGTATAACTCCACATGCCTTTTCTCCTCATACTCTCTTTCATGACTTTTTATTTAATGCATTTTAATGGCTGCAATCGTTTGTTAACACAAAACCGGAAGTCAAGCTTACTGTTGCTATTTCGGAGATCTCTTCCGGAATAGCTTTTCAAAATAAACTTTAACCACAGGTGAATGCAAACCGGAAATGTTTTCATAATAAAACAGTTATAAGCTTTCTGTATGTTTAAACTAAATTACATCATTAAACATTGATTTTAATTTCTTACACTACATATAAAGACGGAGAAAGTAAAGGATATTGTTTATGTTTAAGTTTAGCACCAACCGAAGAGGCACAAGGTTGATATTAACTATAATATAAAAATGTGGGTTATGTCCTAATTCATTTATATGCTGTTTTGCAGCTTTGCTGTCTGTTTACAGTTAACTTTTGGTAGTATGCTAAAGTAATTCTAATAGGGATGGAGCCTAAATGTATTTGTTATTTTTGTGTCTTTATAGCTCTCACGCTGATATTGGAGATTTCAATAAATTCACATCATCAGTCAAGTCTTCGACCATTTCATTTCATTTCAAACCTTTATTTATCCAGATTGGTCCCATTGAGATCATAGATCTCTTTTTCAAGGGAGACCTGCATTGTTCGGATGGAAATGATGCTTGGCAATGGGCATTATTATATATTATTATTATAGGCCAGGCCTACCTTAAAATCATGTTTCCCCCTGGAAAAAGCTGGCCCACCCTATTTGATACAGCCCGCCCTAAAGTACATTTCTGCCTACGCTACTGGCAAGACGCTCCACATCTGAAACGCGCCTGGTCTGGTATGAAGCGCTTGGAGGTCGGAACCTGATGTCACTGTCGAGACGGCAGTGGCCGACTCTGCCTACTTTAGGCTTCTCATCAACTCTGCAGAATCCTATGGGTGACGTCACGGACACTACGTCCATTTACAGTCTATGGTCGGAACAAAACTGCGGCGCAGACGGACCTGGTGGAATCATGGCACGTCAGAAAACGGAGCGCAGCCTGGACCTAATCGTAGTAACGTGGTGTGTGAGTTTTGTGCGTCACTGACCAACAGTAAGTTGCTGTAACAGTAAATTCACACTGAACTGAACATTATTAATCCTTTCACGGCATTTGAGTTGTATTGGAGTTTGCTAACTGGGGTTGTTCTCATTCATAACACTCCGTTCGATGTCTCACTATGGGATGCGCCTCCCCGCGAATGCCTCAGAAGCATCAATCTCATTACGCCAATCCACCCACCCTTTAAGTAGCTTGCGCTACGACGCAGCATCATTCAAACACCTCCCCTCGCTTCGGAGCACCTCTCTAAATCATCAGTAGCCTGGCTAGCTTAACTGTCCATAGACTGAACCACTCTAAGCTAACTTTCGGTCGCCGGACGCTTGCCGGCTACACTTGCTTCGCATAGATTTGAATATTAACACACCAGTTAATATTCGATTCTGCCCCGCCGTTTTTTTAATGGTAAGGTTTTTGATTATTGAACAGTAACATACCAGTTATGCTTGCTTCGCATAGATTTGAATATTAACACACCAGTTAATACTCGATTCTGTCCCACCGTTTTTTAACGGTAAGGGTTTTGATTATTGAACAGTAACATACCAGTTGTTGTACCGTCCCTCCAAGTCGGCACTCCGGCTAGGAGACGGAGGCTCTGAGGCTCGACTTTGCGGCTGCGGGTATAAAATATCGAGCACGCACTCACAACAGGTCTGCTCGTCCTGCCTTGGGCTGGAACATGCCCGGAAAGCTATCGACGCCCCCGGTTCGTGCGGACACTGTGCCCGCTTCATCGCCAAGCTAGCCTGTCGGGACGAGACCCTTTCATGTCTAGCGATATGCCCGCCGGCAACCGAGACATGGGGAGGCTGAGCCGTGCGCTGAGGCTGAGACATGCGCTGAGGCTAGCTGGGGCTCCCAGCTGGACCTCACCGTGGCTCCGCCCGTGGAGGACGTCTTGGAGTTGGACTATATGGAGGATGACGACGAGGGTACCTCAGAGTTTCTCATATCCGACTCAGACGAGGATGATATATTTGTTTCATCCGCTCAGGCTGCCAAGCCTGATGCTGTGTCTGCCCCTCCGGGCGAAAGCGTACCAGCTTCGCCCCGTCTCAGCATGGATTTGCAAGCCGTGTGCCAATGCGCTGCATCCAGGCTGGACATCCAGGCTGGACATCCCCTAGCCTGAAGTAGTGAAGGAGACCACCAGATCTCGCTACGAAGAGAAGAATTTGCCCCAGGCTGCGAGAATGGCAAGACAGCTTCTCCCAGTTTTTCCGGAGCTGTTAGATGAGGTGTCTGTCTCGTGGAGGGACTACCCGTTCAGCAGTAAGTCCCCGATCCAAGGAGCTTCCTCTCTGGATTTCGAGGGCATGGAGAAACTCGGCTTGCTTCACATGCCTCCCATGGAGCCGCTAGTTGCAGCCCACCTCCAACCGCGGCTGTCTTCGGCATCCAATAGGAGCCCCACACTGCCGGCAAAAGCGGATCGTTTTCAGTCAGCAATGACCAAACGGGCTTACAAAGCGGCGGCTCTATCTGTCAGGGCGCTCAACGTCTCGTCAATGCTGACTGCTTACCAAGCAGAGCTGTGCAAGGACATGGCAAATAAACCTGAGCCTGCTGTGTGGGACGAGATTACCGCGATCACGGACATTTGCCTCCGCATGCAGCGCTGTGCAGTCCAAGCCACGGGTAAATCACTTGGGATGATGGTAGTGCAGGAGAGAGCCAGGTGGCTTAACCTGACAATACTACCAGACAGGGAGAAAGAGGACATTTTGGACATGCCAATTTTCCCCGAAGGCATATTCGGCACCGCTCTGGCTTCAATGCAGCAGTGGTGTGAGGCCAAAAAGAGAGAAGGCTCTCCAGCTCTGTCTTCCCCGGAAGGTCCAGCCGCCGCCTCCGACGGCCCCTCGACAGACCTTCGCTCAGGCTGCCTTGCGACCCTCCCAATTTAAGCTCCCGAAACGGCCAAAGCCACATCCCGCCCCGGTTCAAACTCCGCCCAGGCATGAGGCGAGGACGAACTGGCCAAGGAAGTCCCCAGCCCCGACAGCAGGTGCACCGGCACAGCCTTTCGGTCTTCAAGCGAGGAAGAAGAAGAGAGCGGCCTGACCGCTTTCCTTCCTCTCCACGGTGGAAGAGCTGGAAGTTCCCCGTTCTCCAGCTCCACCTGTTCTGCGGTGGACTGTGCTTCCAGAGGTCACCCATGCCCCCGACTCCCCGTCGCCTCGTGTGATGTCCAAACGACATCCGGTTCGTGCCATGAGGAAGGTGGACTTTATGTTGGTAACAGCAGATTCTGCTGCCCGTTTAAGTCACACAAGCACATGTCCACGTTCTTTAATAAGGCTTATTTCACTGTCGTTTCCAGGCTTAAAGCCAAGGGCGCAGTCAGAAATACTGACAAGAAAAATAATAAGCAGTCAGGTGACTGTCGCTTCTGAGGGGAGCTGTCGCCTCCCTCAGCAAGCGGACGGTATCCGAGTCTGTCAATCACCTTGCGCATGCGCAGTGTCGGGCGAGGTTGTCAGTCAGGGGTACGATCGTGTTCAGAAACTAGAGGGCCCCATAACACAACTAATAAAGGCACAGATAGCCGACAGCAGGGCAGAGGCTACCTCTCCTCTCACTCTCATGAGCGAGAGGTGGAAAGCGCTTACAAGCTCAGCTTGGGTGTTGAGGACGATATCGCGGGGCTACAGGCTCCAATTCGCTGTCACTCCCCCTCATTTCTCGGGAATTGTGCATTCACAAGCCCGAGGAGAGTCGGCCCGTATTCTAGAGCAAGACATGTTCTCGTTGTTAGAAAAAAAAAGGCCATAAATATATTGCCTCCCGAACAGAGTCAGAGCGGGTTTTATTCCAGGTATTTCCTCGTCCCCAAACAGGGAGGGAACGGAATTCGCCCTATCCTGGATTTAAGGGCTCTGAACAAATACCTCAGAAAATACAAATTCAGGATGCTCACTCACGCGTCTCGTGCGTCAGGGCGACTGTTTCACATCAATCGACCTGAAAGACGCGTATTTTCACATCCCAATATATTATCCACACAGGAAATATCTGAGGTTCGCTTTTCAGGGTGTCTGTTACGAGTACAGAGTGCTTCCCTTCAGCCTGTCTCTCAGTCCAAGGGTGTTTGTACGATGTATGGAGGCAGAAATCGCCCCGTTAAGACAGCAAGGCATTCGTCTGGCAAGCTATTTAGACGACTGGGTCCTTCTTGCACAGTCAGAGCAGGAGGATATTACGCAGACGAATATCCTCGTGAAACACCTGCTCGACCTGGGTTTCGTAATAAACGCAGAAAAGAGCATGTTGTCCCCAGCTCAGACTGTACTCTTCCTGGGTTTATGCCTAAATTCAGTGTCCTTCACAGCCCGCCTGTCAGCGGAGAGAGTGAAAGCTTTCAGGGCTTGCCTCGCTCATTTCCGGCCACGCAAATATGCTCTCTTCAGATCATGTCTGCGGTTGCTGGGGCTCATGGCGTCAGCCATCCTGGTGGTACGACTGGGCCGATTACACATGAGGGATTTTCAGCGCTGGGTAGCTGCCCTCAGATTGGACCCCGTGCGTCATGGCGCACGGAGAGTGATGGTCACTGTGGACCAACGCACGTACCGGGGGTGATGAACCTCGGAGCGGATCTGTTGTCGAGAGGTGCACCACTATGCAGATTGGACCCTGCATCCAACAATTGTCAGTTGTGGATACGTTACGGCTGGAATGCTTGGCACTATGGGCCTGGCCCGTGAGTGGTATAATTTGAGTACAGTGGGGCATCCTCAGAAGGTGATAAACACTATTCAGAGTGCAAGGGCTTCCTCCACCAGGTCTCTTTATGACTGTAAGTGGAGGGTGTTTCAGGAGTGGTGCCTCCAAAAGGGACACGTCTCTTTTCAATGTCCTGTCGGTGTGATTTTGTCATTTCTGCAGGACTTGATTGATAAACACAGAGCTTTCTCTACGATTAAAGTGTACCTGGCTGCTATTGCTGCATGCAATGTGGGTATTGAGGGAAAGATGGCTAGCCAACATCCCTTGGTCTGCCGTTTTATGAAAGGGGCTCGCAGGCACCTCCCTGTTTCCAGGTCACTAGTGTGTCACTTGGCAGTGGTTTTAGATGGGCTCACTCTACCTCCATTTGAACCCCTGGAAGAAGTTGACATGAAACACCTGTCACTGAAGACAGTGTTGTTGCTGGCTCTGGCATCCGCCAAGCGAGTCAGCGACATTCATGCGCGCTCTGTACAACCTTCATGTACTCAGTTTGCCCGGGACAAGCAAGAGTGTTGCTGAAGACTAACCCTGCTTTTGTGCCTGTCATAGCAGCTTTAAAATCAGCTGTGGTCTAGAGAGATTAATCAGTAAGGTAACAAACGTACAGCAACACAATATTTGTATTAAAAGCAATAAGGAGCTTTATACTTGCAAGTATGACGTCTCCTCCAAAGAGCACGTCCTGTTCTGAGTGGAACAGGCTCTCTTTATAGGAGGATATCAAAGCTTATTTACATTACAAACAACATTTGTTGAGGCCAGCTGATATCCCATGGCACTGTATGCAAAACTCACAACCTACAAAGAACAAATGGGATATACAGATAACGCCTTATCATAAATTATTTCCCCTCATCCTGTCTTCCTGTGGTTGTCATAAAACCCCCTTGTCCAAACACATCTGTTTTACACACACATTTAAAGGTCACTCCATAGATACCACCTAATCAGAGAAATAGTTTACAGTTAGCAATGTTATTACATTTGATCACACAATTTCCTTAACATGCCCAAGGTGGTTGGCTCATGCACCCCATAGACCTTGCGGCATTTTCTTCACCGTTATGTTCTTCTGAAGAACAGCGGCCGAATGTGCTGTGTCCAGTTTGTGCCTTGCGCATCTATATGGACAGGTCTAAAGAGTTTCGATGCAGTGACCAACTCTTTGTATCCCGGGCTGACCCTCATAAGGGCAAGCCCGTTACCAGGCAACGACTCTCCCACTGGATTGTGGAAGTGATAGCTCTGGCTTATACGAGTCAGGGTTTGCAGGCACCAACGGGCCTGCATGCTCATTCTACTCGTGGCCTGGCTACGTCCTGGGCTTTGTTCAAGGGTGTTTCCATCCAAGACATTTGTGCAGCAGCGAGCTGGTCCTCACCGCTCACTTTTGTCCGTTTTTACAGATTGGATGTGTCTGCTCCAAGTGTGGCCCATGCAGTGCCGGGCCCCGTGTTGGGACAGAGTTCTACCTGTTGAGTACTGATTGTTGGTGATTTTCGAGATAAGCGTGTCTAGCAATACGGGAGTCTCAATATCCCATAGTGAGACATCGAACGGAGTGTTATGAATGAGAACTATAGGTTACTAACGTAACCCCAGTTCTCAGAGTAACATGAAGTGAGATGTCTCACCAGACAGCCCTTCTTGCTGAGGCGAAGCGAGAAGAGGTGCTTATTTTGAATGACTAGACCCTCCAGAAAAACGCGGGCAAAAATCCTTGATTATGCGGGCTAAAATCCTTGATTATGCGATTAAAAATGCGGGGTTTTTATGTGATTTTATGCGGTAAAATTGCGGGAAGTTGCAAAATATGCGGAAAGTTGTGAAAAAGAATAGATTTTTTTTAAATATTGGGCTGTCTTATTTATTCTCTCTCACACACAACCTGCCACTAACGTTACACCCCTTTCCTATTCAATTAAACACATTTATCTATTGTAAAAGCAATTGGGCTATTTTAAACACACACACACACACACACACACACACACACACACACACACACACACACACACACACACACACACACACACACACACACACACACACACACACACACACACACACACACACACACACACACACACACACACACACACACACACACACACACACACACACACACACACACACACACACACACACACACACACTTCTCCGCCTCATTCTGTTTTCATTTACTCGTTCGTTATCTGACCAGCTTCAATCTTGGCTACTCACTTCGTTTCTTGTAGCCCTCGAAAGGGTTTTGGAGGTTGATGCCTCGGTGAACGTGAGTTGTTTGGCTTTCTTGTCCGCAGCAGCAGAAAGCATTTTCGAATGTTTGAATGAATCAAAGTGGGTCGTCACCGTCAATGTTCTCTTATGCTCCAACACACAGTTGCACGTGGTGCAGAATAGTTTCCCCCCACTTTTGTGCAAGACATTGGGGTACTGCTTTGCCCGGTCTTTAGCAGAAATGTTCGTCGGTAAATTAGATGGATTAGATTTGTTCATCTTGGTGTTTTCTCTCTCGTGTGAGCTCCACACGTTCACTCTACGGCAGTGCTTCTCAAAGTGTGGTCCGCGGACCACTGGTGGTCCGTGAGCGCCCCCTAGTGGTCCGTGAGTATATTGGTAACATTTCACATTTGAAATTAATTAATCAATTTAAGTTTTCCGCACTCTGGCGGGAATATCTCCGCAATGAAGCAAGGTTACGTTTAACTTTCAATTGCATGATATAGCCCAGCGCAACACCTTCATCACACATGTTGCCGATTGTTTGTACCATTTTCAGGCGATGTGTAATCTGTTCTAGAAAAACGATGTGGTTTTTGATATTTGTGGAGTTAGGTGGTCCGCGAGTGTTTTTGTATTGGTTAAGTGGTCCTTGGTATGAAAAAGTTTGAGAAACACTGCTCTACGGTGTTGTTTACCTTCTGTGATGCGCGAGCTGATGACGTCGCGTCATCATCATCACTTCACGTCAAGACGAGTTCACTTCTTTTTTTTTTCAACTTTGTGTGGAAAAATGCGGGGATTATGCGGCCTTTTGATAAATATGCGACCTTTTAAAAATCTGCGACCTTTTAAAAATCTGCCCCATTTTGCTGATTATGCGGTCAATTCTGCGATCGCAGAATCGCATTTTTCTGGAGGGTCTAAATGACGCTGCGTCGTAGCGCAAGCTACTTAAAGGGTGGGTGGATTCCCTGACGTAGTCGTCAAGATCACCAGCCAATCAGGATTGGTGTAATGAGATTGATGCTTCTGAGGCATTCGCGGGGAGGTGCATCCCATAGTGAGACATCTCACTTCATGTTACTCTGAGAACTGGGCTTACGTTAGTAACCTATAGTTATTGATGTGGAGTTAAGCTATCAAAGCTAATGTTAGCATTATTTAGCTGTACCTTTCTCCATTTGTAATGTTATGTTTGACAATGTTGGCAATCTCTAATGTTTAGAGTCGAGGACATATTAACCTGTTATACTGTAAGTTAAAGGAGCTATCTATGCAGTATATTTCATGTTTATATTTCATGTTTATATGTGTAATGGTTTTATTACAACCTGCCTGTTGAACAGTTAAGAGAATGTGTTATATAGTACCTACCATTGAAGGGAAAGTTATGCTTATTGTTTACTGTATAATATATTGAAATAAGAGATTCTAATTATTCTTGTACTTTTGTATTTATCTCTTATAGACCACACACATACATATACACTACACCTGCTCCATGGCTGTAATACTGTGACTGTTGTGTTGATATACATAAGTAAAAAGAATGAACCGACCACAAGAATCCTGTGTGTTCTTACCGACACCCCAAGGTGTTTGTCGCTCCGAGTGGAACCGTATACAGTCCTACCTGAATCCCTATTCTACAATACTTGACTATAGAGATATTTGAGAAGGTTATGGTCTCCAAGTTTTAAATAATTAGCAATACATCGGCTTCATTCACCTTTTGATGCAACAAATAGTTGAACGGAGATGCACGTGGGGACTGTCACAGCATAATGGTTTTTACGTGACTTTTATATAGGCCCTCTGATAGGCCTTTCTTATATTTATATAAATAGTTGGTTGAAAAAAACATTTATAATAAATTGTTGGTTGAATAAAAAGTTTGAATGCTCAATTTGTATGTGTACACATCACATGAACCTTGGTATGTAATATGAAGTCATTATTCAGTCCTAATGTATTTCAGTCCCTGCTGTGGTGAAAGTAGAGTGATACACACCTGTTTTACTCAAAATTCAAATTAATTAATTTCAATTTTAGACATGAATTACACATTTATATACAGTGTAATTCAAATATTTCACTACTTTTGTGATCCTAAGACTTTGGTAACCAAATCTAAAACACCAAAACAATTCGATCACATGAGTACATTTGTGTTTTCACAAGAGTTTTGACAATTTTCCGAAAATCGGATGTCAAATTTTAAGCTTTTGAGCTACTTATCTCATCACACATTGCTCTAAGGTGAGTAATTTGCATATATAGCAATACCAGAGATTGGCCTGAACATTTTGATATTTAACACATGGGGTGCCATGTTAGAAGAAATACATTTAAAAGGTGATTTAAGAAAACATCTAAAAATTGAGAAAATACCCTTAGACTCCAGAGGGTTAATTATTCCCAATCCTTTTGGGGATAGGGACAGACAATTAGCAGTGTATGCTGAGGATTATACAAAGCTATATTTTGCTTACAATTCTGTCAAAGAAACCCAAGTATTCTTTTGACTTTTTCTGGGTTTGTGGACATTTAGTCTGTGAAAAATATCACAGCTTGTGAATCTGTAAAACTGCTATGCAATGCTGTGAGAATAGGAGGTAAGGAAAGATTAAGCAAGATAGAGAACAGAACGTTTATTCTTAGTATTTTTTCATGCAATGACCCTGAGGCCCCCTTAAGGCCCCAGGGTAAACATCTATGGAACTCTTAGCACTCTGTTCCATCCAGGCTGCTCAAAGATGAGTCATATTCCTCTTTGTTCTCAGAAAGCTGAGAATATAAGACTTGCACAATGTCTGTCTATCTTTTTAAAGAACACACACACTCACACAGACATTGAAGATGCAGGCAAACCATTGAAGCGAATGTCTGACTTTTGTTCACATCGGGAAAGAAAAAATACACATATAACTTATTGCAAGCTACTGGTAATTTACTTTTCATTGTGTGGTTCTTCATTCAGAGTGAGTTTTAACAAAATACCCTCAGCTCCACACTGCTGATTAGAGTATAATGGCCCACTGAATGGCATCATTTTATGCCTGGGTTGTTTCAGATGAGATAGAGAGCGGCGGTGTTATCTGGGATGCTCCCAAAAATGAATTTTAAAGCTCTTATTATTAGGCATTTCGTTCCACCATGCTTCTATGAGAATTTTTTAATAATGCACTTTATGTTACATATAAAAAAAGTAAAAAGTCGTCAACAACTATTTAATTTAATATCCCATATTGTAAAAAGTGGTATTTTCATGATTGAATATAAAAGAATGTTAGGTAGTATACTTTAAAAGCACACAGCTTGAAAGGACTTCTACAGGGTTGTTCATTTACAATAAAAAGTGCACCTGCAGATCCCTAGTTAGTTACCACGGTTGAATTTTGATGGACACTATGATAACAAATACTGTCTTTTATGAACATAGACACACGTAAACATGTTCTACTAGAAACCCTAAATTAACCTGTTAAGCACTGAGCCTGTTTTTCAGGTCTCAGGCTCGAAAATGACATTCCCAGAACAAATGACCATATCTTCCCTTCTAAAAGGGTTACATTAATAATCTTTTTTCTCAAAGCAATGATAAACCTATGAGTTGGATGTAGAAAAGTCAGAATAAATATAGATGTTTTTTATTTTAAAGAAAATTCAGATTAAACATAGTAAAAAACTGTAAATGATAGTGTCCGTCCAAAAAATATTTTTTACTTATAGTGAAAACTACCCTTGGATGATGGGTTAGTAGAATAAAAGCTTTATGAATCCAAAGTACAACAGATAATAAGTACCCTGTATCAAGTATTGTATTGATGCAAATCAAGTGACATGACATTTTTAGAGAGATTTAGCACAAAAAAACACTTCTGGGGTCATTTGGGTGGATTTTCCATATCTCTGGCCCCCCTTGGTCGATTGTGACGAATGAAATCTATTTATAACCACTAGGGCCAATGGAATCAAGGGGAAGTTCTACACACACAAACACGTTACCACATAAGGAGTGAGAGTGACGCGTATCCAAAACCGGAAGCTGCATACACTCTGGTGGCTACCATTAGCAGCTAAAATGTTTGCTCAGATTTTTACATAAAAATGGAATTATGGATTCTGAATAATTGCTTCAAATCCACAGATACATTATCAACCTATGGATCAACCGATTCAGCCGCGTTTTTTCTCGTTTTAATGCCATTGAACAAGTCTTTTGATCAGATTGACAGCTACGGTGAGACGATCTCCCGTAAAAGCTCCGTAAAGATACGTGTTGTGATGTCTGTGTTTGCTTCCCCTGTCGCGAGTTTGGATCGCTTAGTGATGATACTATACTTAAATAATCTGTGAAGTCTCAGCTTTAATCGGATATATTGTATGTGCAGTTTCGATAAGTAATAAGGGTATCTTTATTTTGAATTCTGTGCTAAAGCTTAGTGCTAATTCAGAGGCTTGGTATTATCCTTGTGTTTTGTTTTGGTAAAAAAGGTTCTTATCTTCAGTTAGCTGAGATTCTTCCCGTTAATCTGGTGCTACACATTAATAGTTTCATAAATGTTAAGAAGCCCTGAGACACAGTCTCGGAAAAAAACTGTGGGGGGGGAGTCCACTGGGGGGACCACCAGACCCGGCGTCATGGGCCCGCCCATCCAGGATTTGGGCCCGCTGTTTTAATCAGGGCTGAATACCACATTTGTATTGTTTTATTATTATGTTTATTGTTGTTATTTGTAGGGCTTTGTCCTAATATTTATTTTTGTATTAGTTTAATATCATTTCTTTATTTTGCTAGGAAATTCTGAATGAAAGGCTGCGCGCAAGACTGGTTTTTCGCTGGGTTGTGTGGGTTTTTGAGTGAGATGCGGCACAGCAGCCTGTCAGTTTTTTACTCTTGCTAGTGGTTCACGAAAGGAATATGGCAACTCAGCGCCAGATGCAGGCACATTAGAAGAAATCAGTTAGGCCCACGTTACCAACGAGCAAGCAAGTCAGCTGGCAATCAATTATATTTTGAAGAGAAATTTACTCTCAAGCCGGCTCTCTCACAAACTCCTGCTCTGTGCGCAAGCAGACCGCTGCACAGGCTCTCTGCCTCGCTCAATCTCTCTCTCTCTCCCTTTCTCTCCATCGCTCAACCTCACTCCACCTCTCCACCCTGTGTGTGCTCAAGTTTGCCTGCGTGCTTGCCCAAGTTGGCACAGCGTTACAAATGTGCCACAAAACCAACCAATGGATACAGACTGTAAGACCGTCAACAGCCTTATGGCAACCTAAAACCCCTCTCTTTCACCAATTCACGAGCACCTCCCTCCTTCCCCCCCCCCCCCCCGTTGACAAATCTCGAGAATCTAACAGCCCCCCCCCCGTTGACAATTCAGATTTCCCGGGAAATGTAAGTGTCGTGGTGGGCCCGCCCAGAGATGTATGTCTGCCGCCGGGTCTGGGGACCACTGTGCTTAAGAGGTTAAAGTATGAACTTGAACATGAGCATGATGTCGCCCCTTTAATCCCCAGCAAAGGTGCTCTTGCAAAATAGAGATTGAAGAAAGTGCAAGGGCAGGATAATGTTATCATAAATAGGCAGCCAATAGTCTACTTTGAAAACATTACAATTTTAAATCTGTAGCTGGCCAAGAAGACTTTATTTAGCAAAATAATGCATAATAATAAAAAATTGCCAATACTGTATATATATAGTTTCTCTGTGATTTGGAACATTTATTGTTAGTTTTTTCAACAAACATTGTATTAAACTTAAGTTACTTATTTATTTAGCTGGTTCAGTAAATACAAGCATAATCAGATTTAGCTGTTTTTAATTGAAAGCGGTTTTAAAAATAGACCAAAAGAGTACTTAAGGGGAAATGTACGACTCTGTTTAACACAGTATAAAAAGGGAAATTCTTACGGACAGTAAAAACATAAAAGGAAAGTTGCTCATGTCAGATTAGCCAATGACTGCAACTGTTTCTAATTAGAGAACATTTCTTCTGGAACAAAGTTGGTTGGAATTATGTTTTTCAACTGCTGCAACATTTTAATTGATCTTTTGTTTTTGTTACACATGTCTCCTGTCATTTTGTGCTGTAATAGCCTGTAATGCTTGTTCTGTGTACCGCCTGTTGCCTAGATATGACTTATCCTCAAATTGACACATTGTGTGTCCCTTCAATATGCTCACCATGAGGAAACTCAGCTAATGAGCCATGACAAGCTCACCCCAGCACACCTAGCACAACTGTCATAGCATTAACTATGAAAGGAAGACAAATCTAAGACACATATTCAAATAAACATGCATGCAAAATAAAGCCTTGATGAAAATGAGCCAGCATCCCAGGGGACAACATCTGTGAGATGTTCCTATTGTTTTTCTCTCTGCTGGGTGACAGTTGCACAGTAATTATGGACACATTATATGAAAAACAAAATCTCAGATCAAATATCACACATACGTTTTTGGGTGGGATAAATCTTCACTGGGTGGCAAATGGAGAAGTGACAGGGAGTGGTTCAGTCAGTAGGGGATTGGACTTTGGACCGAAGGGGTCGACGGTTCACGTCCCGATTGGACCAAATAATACAGAGTGTGGACTGGTACTAGATAGGGGCCAGTTCACCTCCTGGGCCACTGCCGAAGTTCCCTTGAGCCTAACCCCCAATTGCTCACTGGCGCTAGACTGGCTGCCTCCGCTCTGACCTCTCAACTGCATGTGCATGTGTGCATATAACTGTGTGTGTATTTGTATATGTATGTGCATGTTGTAAAAAGTGTGTACTGTATGACCTGTATAAAAATGCATGTGTGTGTACGACAGAGTAGAAACTGAATTTCCCCCTCTGGGATTAATAAAGCTCCATCTTCTTCTTAAAAAAAAAAAGAGAAGTGAAAGCCTTTGTGGCTCATCTGCTAGTTGCCAGAAGCAATATTTGAGCACATTAATTTTGCTCAAAACATACCATAATAAATTGAATACAATTTCATTGTTGATAAAACATTTATTTCGTCGATTATCTCCGTTCAGTACTCACCGATAACTGTATCAGATCATTCAACTGTGATCCTGGACCTTCACTTTGATCATAAGCCTAAGGAATTTAGATTCTGGCGTCTTGACCCTCTTTCACTTTCTGATGCAGACTTTTGTGAGTGTATTTCGGAATCAATTGCATTCTTCTGTGAGACCAACCAAAATGAAGAGACCTCTGCGTCACTACTCTGGGAAACCCTTAAAGCTTTTCTTAGGGGTAAGTAAGATCATCTTGCATACGTCTCATGTTAATAAACTTCGTAGAGCACGCCAAAGAAAACTGGAAGAATCTATCATTAATCTAGACAACCAACTCTTCTCCACTCAATCACCTGATCTATTTAAAGAACGGATGGGGCTCCAAACAGAACGTGACCTTCTCCTAACAAGAGAGGCTGAACGACTCCTTCTACATTCACAAGGGTCTATATATGAACATGGTGATAAAGCTGGCCGTCTCCTGGCCCACCAACTAAAGGCTAGGGTGGCCTCGAACCAAATCACCCAGATTCGGGACGGTTGGGCTCTCTCACTTCTGACCCGGGAGAGATGAATAACATCTTTAAAACCTACTACTCTCGTCTCAACGAAGATCAGCTACATACTTTTTTGGATAAATTAGATATGCCCAATATTTCGAATAACGACCAACAGACACTAGATGCCGACCTGCAGCTCGCTGAGATTAAAGAGGCAATACAGTCTGTTACGGCTGCTGTTTCTGCCTGCTCGGTAACCTGTCTGGGATTGTCTGCAGCTGTGTGTGTGATAATGTAAATGAGCTGTGTGGTTGCCCCAACGTGATTGGCTGTCATCTCCTGGTCCACTTCCGAGGACACTGATTGGAGCACGCCGTTCTCAGGCTCGAAAATGACATTCCCAGAACAAATGACCATATCTTCCCTTCTAAAATGGTTACATTAATAATCTTTTTTCTCAAAGTAATGATAAACCTGCGAGTTGGATGTAGAAAAGTCAGAATCAATATAGATGTTTTTTATTTTAAAGAAAATTCAGATTGAACATAGTAAAAATCTGTAAATGATAGTGTCCGTCCAAAAGATATGTTTTACTTATAGTGAAAACTACCCTTGGATGATGGGTTAGTAGAATAAAAGCTTTAGGAATCCAAAGTACAACAGATAATAAGTACCCTGTATCAAGATTGATGCAAATCAAGTGACATTTGACATTTGACAAAAAAAAACTAAAGGCTCATGTTAAAACAAAAAGGTGGGGGTTTCGTATACCCAGTTTTGCTCCAGAGTGAAGCTGTCTCTAGGTCTGACATCTCAAAACTGAAAAGCAGATTTATTGCTCATGGATTATCAGAAATCATTCAAAGTGACAGACACTTGGATTAACCTATGGATTAACTTCAGCATCGTTTTTATCGTTGTAATGCCATTGAAGACCACTTTTGACCAGACTACCACACAGGTGAGCCATTTTGCCGTTGTTAGCTAACTAGCTCCATATGTTTTGATGTGTGTTCTTGTTATTATCTCCGAGAATTCGTATAATTGAGTGAAAATGACGGTACCCATCGATTCTGTGTCCCCTCGCGATGTGAAACGATGGGTTGAGATGTGCAGCAAAGATAAATAATAAGGTTTTGTGAGTGAATTTCGGTGCAGTCATCTGTTAGCATTTTTCGTTCGTTGCTAATTCAGAGGCTCAGCGTTAGCATTGTGGGGTTTTTTTTGAAAAAAAATTCAAATGATCAGTTAGATGAGTTTCTTTCCGTTACATGGATATAAAACATTCATAGTTTATTAAATGAACATGCCCTCGGACACTGTTTTCTGCAAGATATTGCAGGAGGCCCCCGTTACCGGGGTCTCTCGGGCTTAACAGTAAGGATCTGATTTCTTTAGATACTTTCAACTAAGGGATTTTGTTAAGACCCACTCTCCCTCGAATTCAAGAATTCAAAATTCGACTTCAATCCCCCAATCCCTGCCTCCCAGTGGAGTGGATCTTGTACTTAAAGCAAGAACTTTGTCTAGGCGCCATGTCTCTTATTTTTATGATCTTTTTTCTCCGGTTGATGAATCTGCCATTAACAAGATTAGAACTAATTGGGAAAAGGAACTACAGTTCACCTTCTCTGATGACTTTTGGAAGGAGGCCCTGAGAGCCGTTAACTCAGCCTCCAGTTGTGCTAGACTCAGCCTAATACAGTTTAAAGTTCTCCATAGACTACATTATAGCAAGGCTAAGCTCTCCATGATTTATCCAGAAAGATTGGATGACAGGTGTGATAGATGTTCCCAGGCCCCCTGCGACCTGACTCACATGTTCTGGGGCCTCATTTATAAAAGGGATATACGCTCAAAAAATGGCGTACGCCAGTTTCTATGCAATGTTTACGATTTATAAAATACTAACTTGACGGGAAAATGTGCGGTCCTCCACGCAAACTCTAACTAACCCATGTGCGCACTAAGCACAAAACGGGAGAGACGAGAAACTGCGACACCGTTGGCAGAAGGAAGAATGGAGAGAAATGTGTGGAAATAATACCATAAATAAAATTGTACCTCTCATTTATCATATATGAATAATTCATTTTCACAAATTGATTAAAGCCAATCTTAAAATGATTTAACAAACATCTGTTTGAGACTCCTCAGTGCACACTAGGGGTTTCACAACTACCAATATTTACTAGTCGACACGTTTTTCAAAATAGCAGTCGACTAGTCGTTACGTCATAATAAAGACACACAAAGAGAGGTGTACAACTGTATTTTATATCGGAACTCATACAGTTACATTAAACACTGCATTTTAATTTGTGTTACATGGCTGAGTAAATAACAAACAGTAACTGGACTTAGTAAATAACAAACAGTAACTGTACTCACCAAAATCGACAGCAAAAAACTCTGTTTACTGAAATGCCACGTAAATCCAGTGCGCAACAGCGCATTGCGCAACACTTTACTCGCTGTCCTCCACGATAACGTCCACCTTTCCAGATTTTTGGTTTGCGTTGAGGAACACCAACGCATCGAAGTTGAGTAAAGTTAGAACGATATTGGCAGATTCGGATTTCACGGATCAATAACTCATGAACAAAATGTTATTCAGACACAAATGACGTCTCCTAAGTATCGTGGTAAGGTTGACAACGAACTACAATCACATGTTGATAAAAAAAAAAGCCAATATGCGCCGTCCTCAAAACTGGACAAATTACATTGGTCTCTATCTGCAGCCGGAAAAGGAATGAGTGCTCAGGGACCGTCTGCAAAGTGCAACTCCGAAAAAAGAGAATACAATAATATTCAATAATATTCACTAGCGTCACTATTATACAGTGGAGTGCTACCAAACTCACTACACACATCAATAGTCTCCCGGTGGTTGGACTACAGCAGAGAGTTTGGAAGAATGTGCTTTTGAATAATTTTGGTGAATATTTATAGTGTAAAATCTTCAATAAATATGGTATAATCTTCAATAGCGTCACTATTATACAGTATATGTCTCTCACACTCACTACACACATCAATAGTCTCCTGGTGGTCAGACTACAGCAAAGAGTTTGGATGAATTTGCTTTTGAATAATTTTGGTGAATATTTATAGTGTAAAATCTTCAATAAATATGGTATAATCTTCAATAGCGTCACTATTATACAGTATATGTCTCCCAAACTCACTACACACATCAATAGTCTCCTGGTGGTTGGACTACAGCAGAGAGTTTGGAAGAATCTGCTTTTGAATAATTTTGGTGAATATTTATAGTGTAAAATCTTCAATAAATATGGTATAATCTTCAATAGCGTCACTATTATACAGTATATGTCTCCCAAACTCACTACACACATCAATAGTCTCCTGGTGGTTGGACTACAGCAGAGAGTTTGGAAGAATGTGCTTTTGAATAATTTTGGTGAATACTTATAGTGTAAAATCTTCAATAAATATGGTATAATCTTCAATAGCGTCACTATTATACAGTATATGTCTCCCACACTCACTACACACATCAATAGTCTCCTGGTGGTTGGACTACAGCAAAGAGTTTGGATGAATTTGCTTTTGAATAATTTTGGTGAATATTTATAGTGTAAAATCTTCAATAAATATGGTATAATCTTCAATAGCGTCACTATTATACAGTATATGTCTCCCAAACTCACTACACACATCAATAGTCTCCTGGTGGTTAGGTCCCCAACACATTATATCATATATTTTGCATTTAAAAGGTCAAATGCTTATTTTTAAAAGCTTGGTTTTACATTTTTATTACCCTCTACTATAAAACATCAATGTTATTTACCCAGGATATTCAAAATGCTAAATAATTAGTCTGATTTTAGCACAAGTAGGCCAAATTGTTGTGTCCCAAATCATGTTTGCTCAACTTCTCTAACAGATATAAACAAAGAAATCAAATTCTACATTTTTGTCACTATTGTATAACCCTTTTATTAATATTCCTCACCAAATTTAAATTGTTGTTAATTCAATTTTCTTGATTTAATTTTTTTTTAAAGTGTGTGTCCCCTGTTTTAATGTCCCCCCTGTTACTCTGATTTGAATCCCTCTGGACACGCCCCTTTACTATTCTACTATTTGTATGACTCAAGAAGAAGGATACATTTTGAGTGGGAAAATCATCTTCAAGAAGCAGAGTAAGTATGCACTCTTCCTTCAACGATTTTTTAATGTTTTTAACGAACTTAACTATTGCGGTAAAGCATAACATGTCCACCCTGTTATGCTCATTTTGTGTGGAAACTGATCAAAATGTTTACATTTAGAAAAAAATGTGAATATATCTATCAAATATCTTTCTCTGTTGTCACAAGTGCTAGCTTGATTATCATCACACATGTAGCAATAGCCAAGTTTAGCATGAAATGTCCACCTTGTTACCGTCTACCCTGTTACTATTTTTCACAGTAACAGGGTGGAATTATTTAAACATAATATCCTGAGCTTAACCAAAACATGTTTCTTATACTTTAACAAGCCATCATTCAGATTAAATAAAAAAAATTATGTTTTTTTATTTTTATTAACCTAGCTGAAGTTAGTTAGTATTTGATCAACTGAAATGTTACTGAATTAAAACTACAAACAAATGTTATTTGTTCCTGTGATGTAATATTACACATTTTAAAATGACAAATGACTATTTTTGCAAACCAAAACAAAAACCCAACTTAGTGTTACATATTTGAACACAGTTTTTTATTATATGTGCTTCTAAAAAGTTTACTTTTTATCTTTTTATATTGAGAAAAACTATTTCGCTTTGCCTTTCCTCCTTTAGGTTAGAGGAAGTTTGAAAATAATGGGAAGAGTTAAAAAAGGAAAGAGGGCCCAGAGGAAGGACTTATGGGCAATGGCTGGTGGAATGGAAGCATTGGTCCGAGGACTGAAGAGTGTTCACATTACCAAAAGAGATACAGGACATTCTTCATATATTTGGTCGGAACTCGCTATAATCCTTTTTGGTCATGATGATAAGAAACACCGTCATTGGCTGTGGGTTGTATGGACCAACAATCGAAAAGGATTGAGGGATTTGATCAATAAACGTCAAAAATCATTAGAGCAGAAGGAAGTTCAGGTAATGGAGGAAAATCAAAACGAGAGAGATGTTGGAGTGGAATGTTCTGAAGACTGTCTTTCAAAGGACTTGCCTCTGAGCATGATTCAGCATAAGGTATCAGATGAGGACATAGACAAGAATGAGGCAGAAGACAAACAACAAAGGATGTCTTCTCAGAGTGGACTTGAAGATGACCAGTTATCAGATGAGGACATAGACAAGAATGAGGCAGAAGACAAACAACAAAGGATGTCTTCTCAGAGTGGACTTGAAGATGACCAGTTATCAGATGAGGACATAGACAAGAATGAGGCAGAAACTGAAGAACAGAATTTGCAAAGAGGAGCACAAGATGTCAATAAAAACACAGGCACCAAAACACATTGGCGGAAGTTGCCAGTAGTATCTAAAAGGTTCGGAATAACAGTAAATAGAAAGAAATGGCAAAAGATTGTTCCTTTGACGGGTTCAAACAAACTGAGGCAACCGTGGACCGACGTGTTGTACAAGAGTTTCCGAGAGAAAAATCCCTGTTGTACGCTTGCCTTCAAGAGTCACCACATAAAAACTCCCAACAGCAGGAAAATTAAAAGTCCGTACTTAAACATCTGTGCAGTTTGTACATTCCCTTCCTGCAGGGCCAAATTCTTCTTTAAAATCCAAAATCAGCCAGTGGGAGACACCCTTGTTAAAATATCTGTGCTGCAAAGAGGGAAAATGGCACACAAAGCAAATGAGACAAAATTCCGACCAGCAGCAAACAGAAGAAGAGGCAGAATTGCAAGAGCCCTGCATAAAGGAGTGAGTCAAGTATTTTACAGTAAACTTAAAAAAACACCTGTTGCTGAACTGATTTCAGGAAACATAAGCCGTAGTCTGAACAAAAATGTTCTCAAAGTGATACGTTCAGAAGTAAGAAGAGGTAAAAGAATCCATGAGGATGTTTTCATGGAGATGTACCTCACACAAATGATCATTAAGGAATGTGACTCAAATTATCGCAGGATGCCTGGGTACATACAGCATTTTCAAGTTGACCCATTTGGAGTACATATGTATTCTGAAACCGGAGTAAACATAGTTGTGCAACACCTGAGAAAGAAGAAACCGCTGACCCTATATCTAGATGCTACAGGTAATGTTGCATCCAAAGTTCCAGGTCAGACCAAAAGAGTGCTTTATTACTGCCTCACTCTTCCTGGAGGTGGTCAGCAAGTACCTCCCCTCCCAGTCTGTGAAATGCTGACAAATGAACACTCCATTCCACCAATCACATTCTGGCTAATGCAGTTCCTCCGCAAACTGTCACAGTACACTAAAATAAAAGTACATCAGGTAGAAACAGACTACAGCTGGGCCCTGCTCCAAAGTGTTCTCCTTTCTTTTAACAAAGAGAGCATTGTCAGTTACTTGGACAGGGCTTTCGCTATCTGTTCAAAGCTGAAGTCATGGAAGGAAATCAAAATGTTGACAGTGCTACACATTTGCTCTGCACACGTGCTGAAAGCTGTAGCTCAGTCAATTGGGAGAAGGACTGCAGACAAGGGTTTGAAGGACTTTGCAACATTTGCATTTGCGAGGTTGCAAAATGCTACTTCAATGACCACAGCACTACACATCTTCCGCTCACTGTGCACTGTGTTGATTGGAAAGCACAATTCCAATGCTGTCCTGATCCATCTGAAAGCCATGAAGGACTTCATAAAAGAATGCAGGATTCCCAACATGGAAGAGGGGGACAAGTTAGGAGACAGTCCCTTAACTCAGGAGGAAGATGATGAAGAAAGAAGAAATGCCCACACAATTGTTGGCAGATCTCCCTTCACATATGAGTTTAGGAAGGTCATGGAGGAGGTACAGGGAGAGCTTGAAAAAGAGGAGGTCGAAACCCCACAGGATGAAAATCCATACTTTTGCCCTGGCATTGTTGATGTCCTTTTTGACAACTATCTAGGGATTTTTCCCCTTTGGAGTGGGCTGCTGTTGGGGAATTTGAAAAGATATGCAACTGACACAGAGGAAGACACATTTGGCCAAAGTAAAACAAGGGACACAAACTGCCATGTGGAGAGATGGTTTGGAATAGTCAAACATTCTATTCTAAAAAAGCAGAGACGACTGAGGCCAGCGACATTCATCAGAAAGATGTATGGCTCTCTCCAGGGGAGGTACAGAGAACACATAATGGCACATCACTTATCTGAGCAGTTACTCCTCAAAACTTTGCTACCAAAAGACATCAGTCAATCGAAGGAAGGTTGGGCAAAGAGAGATGGAGCAAAGCCTCGCACTTCCAGCTCCAAATATTACACCACTCCAGACATTCTTCCAGTTCCAAAAAGAGCAAAGTTAACTCTGAACACTGGTGAAGATATTCAGAGCAGCACAGATGTGGAGAACAGCAGCAACCCCACAAGTAAAGGGTCCAAGCCTGCAACAGAGGTATTGTTTTGCTATATTAAAATGTATGCTTTAAAAAGAGTAACAAAGTAAGCAATTCTTCGAGCTATAAAAACAACGTTAAGAATGCATTAAAAACGTTTTAGCATGAGGCAATCTTTCTGTCATAGAAAACGTAGAAAATCGAAATGCCGAAATCTCGAATGCTGTACGAAGTTATTATGATACCATTGTTCATTTCATTTTAGGTTGATGCCCTTTGGACATGCAAACCAACTGAAGTTGTTGTGGCTGTTGTAAGACATGCTGAAGAGAAGCATAATTTCACCCTGAGGCACAGAGAATTTCAGAGTTTGAGACCTGACGAACTCATCATAGGCGAGGCAAGTATTTATTAAAACTTATGCTGTACCGGACTGCTCATCTCACGTAAGCCATATGTTAATGATTCAATTGTTGACAAAAAGTATGTAAATGATATCCAAGTAAATTGTTAGGCCAGTCCACCTGGAGTGTGACTTTAAATAGACCAGTTTTAATTTATCCATTCTAAAATGATCTGACAATGATGTGATTAAAACCGACTTTGGCCTCTATATTAGCTGGCATTTTGTATGACTATTTCCCCTACAATTTATCCAAAAGGTAATGGAATGTTACATTAGAGGCATCCTCAACCTGAAGGATAATGCTGGTCGTCTATATCTCCTGGATCACTACACCATGGGTGTAATCCTACACGGCACCCGAGAGCAGATAGCCAGGCAAGAGCTAAAAAAGGTGAGTGAAACTGATTATTCAAAGTATTTTCATCCCTTTAGTATTGTAGGCTTGAGAAAGGAGACAGATATGTGTCTACAGGCAACTTCCAGCGTTATTATATGTATGTCGTTTTTGGAGACATTTGTTTTGTTTTTAACCAATACATTTATAATCTAAGCTTCCCTTTTTTTCTTGTTCCTGTTGAGAAAAATAAAAAATGAATACTGTGTAAATTAAATTATTGTTTTGCACCTGTATATTATAGAAAATAACACTTATGTTTACATGTTCCCTAATTTTTTCAGGTGACATTTGATCTCTATGATGGAGCCATTGGATTTGTCAATATAAGAAATGTGCACTGGAAGTTTGTGGTGAGTATACAGCTACTCGTGTAGTCATACTGTAGCTGCTTTTAGAGTTTGCACATTTCAAGTTCATCAACTATTACTTTGAAGATGTATGATTACATTTATTCAAATGCATACAACTAAATATACATTGCTATTAAAACATATTGCAATACATTACTCATATACTGTGACAGAGTTAAGACTAACATGTGTATCTCATGCAGCCCCATTTTGTAAATGCATCTTTGCCTCAGGACTGATTTAAAAATGCTTCTTTTAGTTTTAATGTCTTCACGTTCATCTATATCATAGGGAAACCATATAACATGTAGTCCAAAATAAGTACTCATTCAAATATTTCTCATTGGTGGTCGCTACTCCTCCGCTAAAGATTTGAGTCTTCTGACCCCAAATTGTGCAACTTTCTTTCATCTGATATCTTTAATTATTTCAATACTTTTAAGTCTTAATTATACCCATTTAAAATGGGTAGTTATTATTTTAGTATTACTTAGCTTTTTTAACAGTTGAAGTGATTTTAATAACTGTGGTTTTCATTTTTGAAGAAAAGCTGATACATTATTGTTGCTGCTGACATATTGAAAAAGGTTTGGTTTAATTATACCGTATGCTACTTTTTAAAACAGTACCTCCATGCCCTTTCAAACCACATTTATGTGGTTGATCCTCTGCAAGGGTCAAATGAAGTTGAGGACTCCAGAAAGGCTGCTTACAAATTTGGGTAATATAAAATATATTACAGGAAATACATTGGTTAAACGCACATTTGGTAAAGGCAAAGAGTAAGCGCCAATTACATTTTTTTCCTATTGTTCTATAGAGTATTTCAAGATGCGCCGGAACAGACTGGGAAAAGAGGACTGGGTTAGCATCAAATGGCAGCCTGGAAAGATAACCCACACCTTCCAGAAAGATGCCACCAGTTGTGGAGCCTTTGTCATGCAGGTGATTCAATGCAACATGTTGTGTTCATTAATAATAAAGCATTTTATTTTAAAGGGAAATTCAAAAACACGTCATAACGTCATGTTATTTTACCATCTGTCCAGATGGCCAAGATGACAGTGAAGGAATTTCCCAAAATTCCAAAGACGTTTCACATCAAGTCATCACAACATCTACGAAGAGACATGGCAGAAGAAATTCTCAGAGGATCAGGTATTAGCCAAAAATATGAAATGAATATATGGACGGCTTCCTGTAAATTGAACAGTAATACACCGGTTATTTTTTCAGTTTCAAAGGATGACTTCTGTTCCTTCTGTGGAATTGAGGACCTGCCCACAACTGCTGTTGATGCTGTTTGGGCGAGACTAAATGATGATTTTTTTTTAAACTCCAGAAGATAATCTGAATAATAGATAATATATAGATCATCTGGAGTTAGATTTCAGGAATAACATAAAAGTAATGACATTTTGTATATTTGTATGCATTACAGGTTTCCTTTTGTTTTTCTTATAATTTGTTAAAGTTTTAGCACAGTACAGATAAACCTGAATAACAACAAATATTTATATATACTGTATATAAAAAAAAGTATAATCTCTTTAAAATATAAATGAATATGCCTGCTTTACAAGTGTCCTACACTTTACATTTTCTTAATATCTTTGTTGTATTTGTCCCCATGTAGATTCAGTGTGAAACTTGTGGGAGATGGTTTCACACGCAGTGCCTCGGAATGCCTGCTGCACGAATACCCAAAAAGAATACCCCGTGGTATTGTGTTTTGTGTATCCTCACAAACTAAAGAGGCTAGAGGTGAGTTTGTGTAACTTTTACCAGAGGTACCAGGATTTGGGGAGGTAAGGCTTGTAGTTTGAACTACTACCACAGTAGAAGTAGTGCACTTACAAACGGCATGTGGGGGGAAATCCAGCCCAGCCAGTGATTTGAAATCGGCTAAATGAAAGCTGAATTTTGTACAAAACAAATAAAAATCCAGAAAAAAGCTTTGCTAAAGATTTTGGGCAACTGAAGTAATGATTAATATGTTACGGTGTGTGAAGCAGGTAGGACCCAAATGCAGATTAACGTGAAAATTCCTTTATTTCAAGGCTAGGATATAAACAAAGACAAAACAGAACACTGACCGACGAACTAGTCATGACACAAGACAAAACGACAAAGACAGACAGAAAAACCAGAACTTAAATACACACAAGACTAATCACACAAACAAGACACAGGTGAGGAGGGAGGAGAAAACACAGGGACACCAGGTGAACACAATCGGGTAATCAGACACACCAGGGAAACTAACGACAGGGAACCACAGACAGATCTAAATAGGACAAAACACAACGCAGACAGAAAACCAAAGATAGATCTAGACAAGACAAAACACCATAAAGACAGATCGTGACATAATAATCACCTGTCCATAGTTTTAACTTGTTATATTCTTAATTAAGATGTTAAATATATTTTCAATTACAGATTAAAGTAGTCACAGATGTTCATGATGTTTTCCATGTCTGACATTAGATTGTGGATTTGTTCATTAATATTGTACAGTAAGATAGGTGAAAAGCCTGACATTTTTTATTTTTCAATGTTAACTTTATTTTGTCTGTTCCATCATTCACCAGTAGTTTTCCATTCACCTGTCTCACCTGTTAACCACACCCACGTTTTTGCTCACTGTCTTTCTCTTCTGCACCCATTAGCTTTACTACCAGTATTTAAACCCTCACCAGACACACACCCGTTGCCAGATCGTACTTTGCCTTCATGCTAGTCTTTCACGCGTGTGTTACTAGATTGCCTACCCGGTTCCGACCCTGCCTGTCCCCGACCTGCCTGCTCTGCCTGCTCTGCCTGATCCCTGATCCTGCCTGTACCTCCGTTGACCGCCTCGCCTGCTCCCTGACCCTCTGCCCGGCCCTGACTCACCTTCTGCCCGCTGTCCTCTGGTTCGTTTGCCTGCCCATCATCCGGCTGATACTGTTCTGTTATCCCTCTGCTCTGGTATTATTACAAATAAAGTTCATTACCAATACTCCTTGGTTTGGTTTCTCGAGTGCTGCATTTGGATCGTTCATAAGATTGTGACCATTTTACTGTTTCATAGCTAATGAAAAAGTTGTTTCATGTCTTAATTTATATATAACATACTGTAGCCTATATACAATGTGTAACATTGTATATAGGCTACAGTATGTTATAATACATTATAAATCTTCCCCAAAATTATTCCAAAGCAGATTCTTCCAAACTCTCTGCTGTAGTCCAACCACCAGGAGACTATTGATGTGTGTAGTGAGTTTGGGAGACATATACTGTATAATAGTGACGCTATTGAAGATTATACCATATTTATTGAAGATTTTACACCATAAATATTCACCAAAATTATTCAAAAGCACATTCTTCCAAACTCTTTGCTGTAGTCCAACCACCAGGAGACTATTGATGTGTGTAGTGAGTTTGGGAGACATATACTGTATAATAGTGACGCTATTGAAGATTATACCATATTTATTGAAGATTTTACACTATAAATATTCACCAAAATTATTCAAAAGCAAATTCTTCCAAACTCTCTTCTGTAGTCCAACCACCAGGAGACTATTGATGTGTGTAGTGAGTTTGGGAGACATATACTGTATAATAGTGACGCTATTGAAGATTATACCATATTTATGGAAGATTTGACACTATAGGTATTCACCAAAATTATTCAAAAGCAAATTCTTCCAAACTCTCTTCTGTAGTCCAACCACCAGGAGACTATTGATGTGTGTAGTGAGTTTGGGAGACATATACTGTATAATAATGACGCTATTGAAGATTATACCATATTTATGGAAGATTTGACACTATAAATATTCACCAAAATTATTCAAAAGCACATTCTTCCAAACTCTCTTCTGTAGTCCAACCACCGGGAGACTATTGATGTGTGTAGTGAGTTTGGGAGACATATACTGTATAATAGTGACGCTATTGAAGATTATACCATATTTATGGAAGATTTGACACTATAAATATTCACCAAAATTATTCAAAAGCACATTCTTCCAAACTCTCTTCTGTAGTCCAACCACCAGGAGACTATTGATGTGTGTAGTGAGTTTGGGAGACATATACTGTATAATAGTGACGCTATTGAAGATTATACCATATTTATGGAAGATTTTACACTATAAATATTCACCAAAATTATTCAAAAGCAAATTCTTCCAAACTCTCTTCTGTAGTCCAACCACCGGGAGACTATTGATGTGTGTAGTGAGTTTGGGAGACATATACTGTATAATAGTGACGCTATTGAAGATTATACCATATTTATGGAAGATTTGACACTATAAATATTCACCAAAATTATTCAAAAGCACATTCTTCCAAACTCTCTTCTGTAGTCCAACCACCAGGAGACTATTGATGTGTGTAGTGAGTGTGGGAGACATATACTGTATAATAGTGACGCTATCGAAGATTATACCATATTTATTGAAGATTTTACACTATAAATATTCACCAAAATTATTCAAAAGCAAATTCTTCCAAACTCTCTTCTGTAGTCCAACCACCAGGAGACTATTGATGTGTGTAGTGAGTTTGGTAGCACTCCACTGTATAATAGTGACGCTATTGAAGATTATACCATATTTATTGAAGATTTTACACCATAAATATTCACCAAAATTATTCAAAAGCACATTCTTCCAAACTCTTTGCTGTAGTCCAACCACCAGGAGACTATTGATGTGTGTAGTGAGTTTGGGAGACATATACTGTATAATAGTGACGCTATTGAAGATTATACCATATTTATTGAAGATTTTACACTATAAATATTCACCAAAATTATTCAAAAGCAAATTCTTCCAAACTCTCTTCTGTAGTCCAACCACCGGGAGACTATTGATGTGTGTAGTGAGTTTGGGAGACATATACTGTATAATAGTGACGCTATTGAAGATTATACCATATTTATGGAAGATTTGACACTATAAATATTCACCAAAATTATTCAAAAGCACATTCTTCCAAACTCTTTGCTGTAGTCCAACCACCAGGAGACTATTGATGTGTGTAGTGAGTTTGGGAGACATATACTGTATAATAGTGACGCTATTGAAGATTATACCATATTTATTGAAGATTTTACACTATAAATATTCACCAAAATTATTCAAATTATTCCAAAGCACATTCTTTCAAACTCTCTGCTGTAGTCCAACCACCAGGAGACTATTGATGTGTGTAGTGAGTTTGGTAGAAATATACTGTATAATAGTGACGTTATTGAATATTATTGTATTTTCTTTTTTCGGAGTTGCACTTTGCAGACGGTCCCTGAGCACTTGTTTCATCTCCGGCTGCTGAAAGAGACCAATTTAATGTGTCCAGCTCGGAGGACGGCGCATATTGTTTTTTTTTTATCAACATATGATTGTAGTTCGTTGTCAACCTTACCACGGTACATAGGAGACATCATTTGTGTGTGAATAACGTTTTGTTCATGAGTTATTGATCCGTGAAATCCGAATCTGCCAATATCGTTCTAACTTTACTCAACTACGCATCGACATGTGAGGGAAGGAGGCTTGACCGCTTTCGGGTGACAGTGTTGCCTGCCAGGGAAAAAACCCTATCACTCGGGGTGCCTGTGGCTGGAATAGCTCCTCGAAAGCTTGGCTAAACGGGGGACGCGGTGCACGTTTTCTGCCCACCACTCCAGTGGGTTATCCATTGTGGGGATATGCGGTGTCCGCTGGCAGTAAACCCTAGCTAATAATCCGCATCACTGTTGACCCGTTTTTTCTTGCTGCTCGTCTGCCTCTGTCCTGTGCTGACGCCGGTCCGTTGCTCACTGGTGTTAGCATTACTGCTAGTGCTAGCTGTCGGCAGCGGGTGTCTCATCTTCAGATGGTTGCGCATAGCAGATGTATTTTTGTTGTACTTCAGTACAGCTGTACACAACTGACACTTCACTGTGGAGTTGGTTACATCTTTGTTGAAGTACTGCCATACATAAGAATGTCGGACGTGTTTTGAAGCATTTTGCAGCACCTCGTTTACCTAAAAAAAATTCACGACTAATCGACTAGGGCCTACAGCGCCGATTAGTGGTAAAGGTAGTCGACTAGTCGACTAGTCGATTAGTTGGTGAAACCCCTAGTGCACACAAAAACATAACTTGGAGAAATAAATAAATACAGATATGTTATTTAAAACCACCTCGAATATGTTGTGTTAATATTATGAAATGTTTTCTCATAAATGATGCGGTAAGCAGGAGGACAGAATTAGCCTACGTCTAAACTGACGCCGTTTTGCATTTCTATAGGTTGTAGATACGAGCATGGTTTTATATAGGCTACTATCACGTTTAATCGTTGTGATGAAAACTTCTGTGCAGCAATGCAGAGGAAATGATGGAAGCTGGATCGTCTTTAGTCAAACACTGAAGTTTATTAAGAGTAGAATACAGCCGGAGAGTTCACAAGGTAAATCCACACTTTCATGCGAGCAACCAAATCAACTCTGAGGACAAAGGACGACAGAAACACAGATCTATACATGAAATGAGGAGGGACCTATATTCCCGCCTTTCCCCTAACCATTACCAGACATCGGAACAAAGGCACCTTTGTATTGCAACTCCTCATGTGCCCAAACCCCTCACCCCCACAGGAAGTCAGAGGACCTCTTGACCTGTGTCCTCCTGAGGTTACACGCAGGATCACATGCGACTCAACAAAAGCACACGTCTGCTAAGCAACAGTTTATAAGAAAGACTGAGAACCTCTAAACACACAGATCGGATTAAAATATTCTCTGACAGTTTCACTCTTTTTATCAATTTATGATAACCAATTAACATTAGTCTAAGAATATTTCAGTCAATACTTAAATCAATAAGCGTCTTCAGAGTTGTGTGGGCTCACATACATCAATTACATCAAAAGTAAAACAAGATTGAAAACATTTCAATCACCATGATTGAACACAGTCAATCATAATAGAAAAATCATCTCTCTTCAGTGTTTGGCATCATTTGTCAAAAGCACAATAATAAACACACATGAAATACAAAAATATAATAGCAAAATATATGTTTCAAAAATAAGATCTTTTATCATTTATCATTCAGTTAATCTCATTCATCAAACACAAATTCAAAATCAGCTTACATCTCAAAGATTTACTTCAAGGCAATTACTTATTAAAACACAATTATAATTTAGGATTATAAGAAATCCAATTGAGGTATAAAATCAGAATCATGAGAGATCCAGCTAAAATTCCCAGTTAAGGTATAAATTCACAGTGATTAATCGATCAATCTGTAATCTGTAAAGTTACAGTGTCCTCAATCTTTAACATTACTTTACGTTTACTTCATTACGCTTTATTCAAGAGTAAGGCACTTAGTAGTACATATATTTCATTCAAATACATTTGTTCAAAATCTGAAAAGGAAGAATCAGACATTTATTGTATAACAACCTGAAAAGGAAAAATCAAAACATCTGTTCTTTATTCTGAGTGCCAACTGTAATCAATATCAAAACATCTGTTCTTTATTCAGAGTGTCAACTGTAATCAATTTGTCAATCGCTGAATGGGGGTACCCATGGGGCAGAAACCGCGATGGAGACCCATGAGTCTAGAAGCTCAGCGTCATACATCAACATTGTGTCATCTACAGTTGAATACCCCACTAGCCTCTGTGGGGCCTGGAGGGCGGTCTTGGCAACCCTTCGTATGGCTAATTTAACTACAGTGATCAAACAGATCACTAGGATTAGCACAACCAAGATAAACACTGAAACAGTAACAACAAATGTAACCAACCCCGCTCCCCAGGATCCAAAGGTTCCACTTAAATCCCCAAATGTAAACCCATGAGTTTCATGCCATTCTTTTATTCCCCTAGCAGTATCATGAGCCATGTCCATAACTTCAGGTGTAGCATCAGAGATGAAAGAACAACACTCAGATCCAGTCACCTTGCATGTGCCCCCCTGAGTAGCTAGGAGAAGATCCAGTGCCATACGATTCTGTAGTGCTACTGTCCAGGGTTTCCGCTAGGATTTTTTCTCGCCGGTCAGATGTCCGGACAGAATTTATTTTACCGGATAAATTAGAAACTTACCGGTCATGTTTCAATAACAGTCTATCTTACAAACGCAACTATAATGTACACCTAGATTGACGAAAGAATGACAACGACCTCAAATCAGTTTGACTATTTAATGAACAACAGAAACAATTAAACAAAATGAACAGGAACGATTGAGCAAAACCTCATTAGCCGCTAAAATGTAGGCTATTAAAAAAATCTGGAGCCCGTTTTTAAAAAAGGCATCACATTTACCCTAGGCTACCCTTTTTACTTTCTCCTTGCTTTCATTGCGGCAAAATCCTCTGCTGCAGAGCTGAAATGAAACGTGTCCAAGGTGTCTTTGCAGCTTGCAATACGCATACGCCGCGTCACTCTCTCCTCCTCCAGACGACTCCGCAGTGATGTCTTGACACGGTTCAGCAAGGAGAAGCCCCTCTCTGCAGGCACGCTTGACACGGGCAGAACACAGGCAATTTTAGCCAGTGTAGCCCAGTCAGGGTACAGCTCGCTGAACTCACAAATGAGCACTTTGCAAGCTGTGGCAAAAGTTAAACCCCCATAGCCGTGGAGCGCTGTCATCACTGCCACTGCATCTCGCCGGGCGCGCTTGACATCGATGAGAGGTGCGGCAGCTGATTCAGTCACTTCATGGCCAAAATGTGCAATGACCATTTCAGTGGCGTCTCTGGCATATTCCTGAAACGCTGAAAGGATGTATTATTATTATTATTATTATTATTATTATTAGTCGTAGTAGTAGTACTATAGGCAACCTTTCCTAGTTTATATTCAACAGGAAATGCCACAGCGGTAAATAGTTTTAAAAGTCTCATAAGTGTACAAAACAGTGGAACAAACTGGATGGATTTAAATTATTTCGTAAAGGAAGAAATACATCTTAATTAAGGAGCACTATTGGAGCGAATTTGATGGATATTGGGACGGAATTATTTAATTTGGATGCCCGCTGTATAGGCTACTATAATAGTAGGCTAGCTACTAGCAAGAGATAAAGAGAGTGTCAGGTGCTGCGCAGAAGTTATATATTGTAGAATATGTGCCGATAGGATAAAATGAATATGACCAAGAGAAATGTTGAGAGAATTGCTTACCAGACTGTGCATGGGGGTATCGGGAGGGGTTCAGAAGGATGTTGAGGGAGCTGATGAGATCCAGAGTGTCATCGGGGAATCGGTCTTGTAACGCATTGATGAGATGCTGAATGTACTTTGATCGTACGTTTGTGTGAGCCTGAATGGACCTTTCATTCAGATGTGTCACTTCCACATTTCTATACTTTCCATCTTGGAGATCATTTTGGAATTCCACCTCCTCTGGGCCTAGCTCATCTTTCAGCTGTAAGACCTGCGATAGATGCGTGCACAATTGGCCTGATGCTGCCAAGATTGGCGTCCTCCTTTTGAAAAACCAAACTCAAATTGGTCATCACTGGAAGTACATCAGACAGTGAGTGGGTGAGAGCAATGAAAGAGTACTGCTGAATCTGATTTTGAATACCTTGGGCTTGGGTATTTCCGTTCACTTTTTCACTGTTCAACTCCATTACCAGAGCAGGCCAGTTGCTTTTAACACTTTGCACTGCGTTATGCATGGACAGCCAATGGACGGCGCATGGCCGTTTCAAACTAACCATGTCTTCATCGCTTAGGGTCGCTGTCAGCTGACGGAGGCGATTCGTCCTACTTGCGGAGTGCTTGTAGAATGAATGGATTGTATTCACACTGCGTCTGTATGCGCTCACCTGACTCACAGCATTTGCAGCATCTACAGCTGCAAGTGCAGCTCGGTGAGCGACACAGTGCACCTGGATCAAGAAGGGATTTACTCTCTTCAAGAGAGCACCAACTCCAGCACGTTTCCCTGTCATCACACTGGCTCCATCCGAGCCCAGGCCCATGACCTTTGATAGCTCAATTCCTCTCCCTCTCAGCACCTCCACCACTTTCTCATATATGCACTGCGCAGTTCCGGAATGCAAGTTGTAATTTCCCAGGAAAAAGTTATCAATCTTGCCCTTGTTTTCAATCTTGGCATATACGATTAATTTATTTTCCACTGTAATACTGACAGTCTCATCAATGATGATTCCAATGAATTCACTGGCCTTACGTTTTTCGTCAAGCTGCCTCATAATAACCCCTCCAGTGCCCTCTCCATGTCACACAAGGATTCGCTATGCTTGTAAATGCCGTCATCGGTTCCAAAATAAGGAGCCCCTACTGCTCTCAGTAAATCAGTCATTCCTCTGAACTGGTCTGGAATATCATTTTTGGTCATGTGAAACACCACTTTTAATTGGGAATGCAGCTTCTGGCTGCTCTGTTCTTTTGCGCTGTCGATATGACTTTTCATAGCCATTTGTTGTTGTCCTGCGTTAACTGCGAACGTATGGTCTTGGCACTGGCTGTGCTCTGTGAGGGCTGATGCTCTCATGTTGGTTGATCCTCTGGTAAATTATAGATAGACATGCACCCCTGCGTAAATTTAGAGTGAAGGGACGAGACAATCCTTGGTTTTCGGCTGAATTATCTATTCTCCTACATGAGAGAAACAAGGCCTGGGCAAAGGCTAGGAATTCAGGCTCAGAGGTAGAATGGCTGCGTTTTAAGCAGCTAAGAAATAGCTTCACTTCACATGTCAAAAGTGCTAAATCTAAGTATTATCTGTCAGTTACCACAAAGAACCTGAACAACCCTAGAAAATTCTGGAAAGCCATAAAATCGATATCCACCTGTGATATCCGTAATGAGCTACCTCTGTGCCTTACCACAGTATCTGGCACTATATCGGATAGGACCACCATACTAAATTGTTTAAATGAGCATTTTGTGTCCTGTGGCTCTCTGTTTCATTCTGTTTCTAATTCTGCTTCTGTGAACACCACAGTCGGTGACTCAGAACAATGTGGTCTGGAAAACCCCTTCAGTTTTACTCCTTTTACTGTTGATGTTGTTCGTGAAGTCTTAACCAAGCTAGATCCTAAAAAGCCGGCTGGTCCGGACAACGTAGATGCTGTTGGTACCTGTACTTGTGGTTAAATATGTAAATTGTAATCCCTGTACATTTTGCTGTATGATGTCCTTTTGTTGTTCTGTTGTTTATGTCTTCTTGTGGAACCTACTGCTGCAGGTCTCCCTTGAAAAAGAGATCATTGTTCTCAATGGGATTTTACCTGTATAAATAAAGGTTTTGAATTGAATTGAATTGAATTGTAAAGCCATTTTTCCTCCCTGACCTAGCACAAAGGGAGCAACATTTTCCACTCCATCGACACTTTCGCATTGAAGCCATTTGAATTTCTTCTGCCAATCGGCTTTAAAGTGTACTCTCGCCTTCTTCACCGCTGGACCTGCGGTTTCGGATGTTTGCGGGGTTGCTTCATCAGGCACAGAGTCAGACTCAGAGGTAGGCTTATCGACAGGCTTACTGCTATTTTTGAGGAAAAATGTGTGAATGTTGGATTGTTTAGCCATATCTAACTGCGTGCCACTAAGGCAACTGATACATTCCTTCAACGTTTACTAGGCCTATAATAAGTATTACAGAAGCTCGCGAGTGTGTGTAATGTGTATGATGTGTTTGTGTCTAGGTCTATTGTTCGTTTCCCGGGGAAAACTCTCAGAAGAAACACCGGCTGTTGTTATGCCTGCTGTGACGTAAAGTTACTCCGTTCTCCGCTTGTAATTATGCCGTTACAAGCTTCAAAGTTGTATTTATCATCTGAATTTGTCGAAACAAGTTTAATATTCTGAAAGCCAAGACTTTGTTTATTTGAAATCAGATGAAAACCAACTCTCACGGACCCTGCCGTGTTATCTATGATTACTATACACCACATTCATAATTTCAGCCGGAGGGAGGGCGAGCGGCGCTGAGGAAGAGCAGGGTGCGAGTGAGAGGTGCCTGTCATATTCCCTCAGGGAGGCAACAGGAAGTTCCCTGTCAAATCCACGTTTATTTTTTAAATGAGCCGTTGCGACTTCCGACAGATTTCGATAGAGAGGGTCACAAATGTCTAGGGATAGCATACGTTATCTAAGTTTTGTATGAGCATTATTATCGGACATTTTGACCGGCAGGTTTTGAATTTACCGGTTTTTTATAAATTTTACCAGCTAAAAACCGGTAATTACCGGCTAACGGAAACCCTGCTACTGTCCTAACTTCCTGCAATTCTTTGTGTTCAGCTAACATCGCTGTGTTAGATACATTTAGATGGTGTTCCACTACTTTGGACAGTATCACAATTTCCTGCTGAGTAACATAAATACCGTACCAAGGCAAAAATAGGCTAGCTATCTGTTGTCCTTGTGTAATGGACCTGCTGTTTCTGTGTAGAGAGGGAAGTATCGCTGCAATCTCATTAGCCTCTACTTTATGGATTAAAGGGATTAGGTAGGCTAGATAACAGGTGCCATAAAAAACGTCATAGGGCACACAGCCATACGCCCGGTCCCCACAAACTAAGTAAACTCTCTGTGGGAGGGGAATTCTGGCAAATGTTACCCTCACTATGGTATTACAGTCGCTGTGTCCCACATCTGGAGAGGTGTGAGATCCTACTTCATTCTGGAAACAGATGGACACATTCTTCCATTCATGCACCACAATTGGGGGAACATATACTGAACAGTCACGTGTAGGGGGCTTGCCTAAGGGTATTGGCTGCGTACAGTCATGTATTTTAACCTCAACGGAGTCCACTGTTCTGGAGCCAAACCAGGCCACAACTGTTACCAAAGCTTCAACCAACAAAGATGGTGTGTGTGGTTGCATTATACATGGACTTGTAAAGTTAGCCGAACAAAATTTAGTCTGAGCTAGAGCTAACTGGAATCTGTATTCAAAAGCTAGGTTAACGTATTTCTTCACATATATTAGTTTTAAAAACATCAACCGTTTGAAATCGTCAGGCAGGTAATTTTTATTTACTGTATCAACAATGAGAGAGACTAAGCCCTTGTACTGTAAAGGTTGCTCAGAGTCTATGGGGTAGGAAGGAGTGTAACAATCCTCAGCCTCATCGCTAATTCTGGATGCTATGTCATTCCAGCTCACTAGACCGTAGTCAGCTTTCGTGAAAGGAATTGGGCTAAACATGGGAGAATGCATGGATTCTGGCATATTTTGGCACAGCCAACAGTTGCTAACATTGCGTTCATGCGCGTAGTCTAACATTAAACTTACTGCAGAATTAGTTTTAGTTCCTTTAAAAGGAGTGATTAAGTCTGTTTTTGAAGAATCTACATCACCTCCTGATTGTTTAAGTGGAGTGGATAGAAAATCTGTTTTGCTATCTGGTCCAGTAAATGTGCATGCAGTGACACCTGAATTGAGAGCCTTGTAATCTGGTTTCCTCATTGTACATTTTACCTCATCCCTTATCAGTGTCTTTAACTGTTCTATAGTGCTACACCACAGTTCTGGGGGCATTTTTTCAATGGTGTTGAGAGCCATTCTTACCACCTCTGATGAGACCCTAAACCAATGGTACTGGTTCTTTGGATACATCTCCCACGTCGAGTAAACTAAGGACACAGGAAACACAATAATACAGTTAGATGAGTCACATATTGAAGTTGGGCAGTTAAAAGAAATAGTCTCTGATTTATGATCAGGGAGCGAGACAATCCTCCTGATTCTCCCTCCTTTTCTCTCTCTTTGTGTCTCTCGCACCATACTGAATGTCTGTGTGGTGATTGGATACAACCTGTCCTTGTCGCTAGGCACTGATTTGCCCGTTGGTGTTGTTTTGCCCTCAGGGTCTGGGCCCTGAGTGGTCAAGTCGTCTGTGCTCTTAGATAAGAGCACCTTATTTTCTCCCTCAGAGGGGCGAGAGCCCTCGCCACCTGTCGTTGGGATCATCTAGCAGGGCGTCCTTGGCCAGGTATAGGAAACCCAGAATGACGATGATGATGACTGCCTTCACACGCCAGCATCCGGTAGAGGAGAGAGACGACATCTGGAGGCGTGAATCCACTCCGCTCTACCTTGTACTCTCAGGGCTGTTCTGGTCACTATTAACACCTGGAAAGGACCTTTCCACCTGGGAGACAAAGCATCCTTTTCAAGAGATTTGATTAGTACATCATCACCGATCTGAAAAGGGTGGGTGGGCCCCTCTCCAGGCTGAGCCTGTCAGCCACCTGCCTGTGAAACTTTCTCAACATGTCAGTTAGATATTTGACATAGTTAGTCATGTAATCATCTGTCCACAAAAGAGTGAGTTTGTGGGGTGTTACTGGGGGGCTAGATCCTGTGAGCATTACCCTTCCCATCAATACTTTGTGTGGGCTAAGCCCTGTCGTTGCATTTGGTGAGCTTCGGATGGAGCCCAGAACTAGTGGCAGCGCGTCTCCCCATTTTAGTCCTGTGGTCAACATTGTTTTAGTGAGTTTCTCCTTTATAGTCAAGTTCATTCTCTCAACCTGGCCTGAGCTCTGTGGGTGATAGGAAACATGCAATTGCCATTTGAACCCTAACACTGTAGCTAGACTCTGGGTTATCTTAGAAATGAATGCTGGACCTCTGTCACTGTTAATCCCTGCTGGAACACCAAATCTAGGGATAACATCTTTGAGAAGACACTTTACAACTGTTCTAGCGTCTTCTTTTCTGGTAGGGTAGGCCTCTACCCATTTGGAGAACTGGCACACTATTACCAAAAGATATTTGAATCCTTGGCATGGTGGCATATGCGAAAAGTCAATTTGCATATTTACAAAGGGCCCCGAGGGGGGCGGTAAGTGTTCATGCTGAACTGGACCACTTCTTCTTCTTGTCTGCTGGCATATCATGCATCTATCTACAAGGGTCTGTGTAGCTAGTGTGATGCCTGGAGCAAACCATTGTGACTTTATAATCCCATTCATCCCTCCTTTTCCTACATGTAATTTGCCATGTGCAACATGTGCCAAAACATGGAGGAACGAACGGGGACAAACCATCCGGCCGTCTGGGTGGAGCCACAAGCTGGACTCAGCGTCAAGTGTACAACCTCGTCTTAGCCATAAATCTTTCTCCCTAACATCAGCGCGGGCTTGCATGTCCGCGACATCATTAAAGGAAGGCAAACAAATGGGTTCTGCGGGTTGTGTTGAGGGGCATTAGAAGAGCAGGAAACTGCTGCTTGTTTAGCCGCGGTGTCGGCTAACGCATTTCCATGCGAAATAGGATCATCAGAATTTGTGTGAGCAGCACATTTAACTACCGCTAGCTGTGCAGGGAGCAGGATAGCGTCTAATAGCTCAGCTACTAACGCATGATGTTGAATAGGCTTACCAGCCGATGTTAAGAAACCGCGCATTTTCCACCAGACACCAAAATCATGGCACACACCAAATGCATACCTGGAGTCTGTGAAAATGGTTGCAACTTTACCTTTAGCCAAAATACACGCCCTAAGCAGAGCATACAACTCTGCAGCCTGAGCCGACGTGCCATTTGGCAAGGCCCGGCTTTCTAAGACTTCCCAGTCGTTCACAACAGCATAGCCTGCTAAGTGTACTGTGTCAGATGGCCTGCTCGCAGACCCGTCTGTGTATAGCAGGGGTGGGGAACCTTTTTCCTCTCAAGGGCCATTTCAATGTTTTCAACATCCTCCGAGGGCCGTACAAATTATTGACCTCTGCTTAAAAAAACTAAAATCACAGCCCACTCATTTCACCTTTCTTTCATGCTGTGCAAAGAAAAAGCAACCTCTTCCACGTGAACATGATTTAAGTGGGGGGGACCTAACCTCCTTTAGGGGGGTCCGGGGGCATGCTCCCCCGGGAAGATTTGTTTTTAAATGTTGAAGTTAAAAGCATCAATCTGGTGCACTTTGAGAGCAACATTAGGAGATCTATGGATACATCTCTCAACACCCATATGAAACAGAACTGTAAGCAGATTTATTTTCTTTATGGATATTTTACAAATCACTCCCCTTTCAAACTGTATTCTTGTTTATTAATAACAACTTTTTTTTACTGTCATATAGTATTTTATACCCGTTTACTTTATTACAACTGCTAGGGGAAGACAGCTTTTAGATGCGCAGCTCCTCTGTCTTGGAATAGTCTGCAAATTAAATGGAAACTGAACAATCTGGTGCCACTAAATGTTTTTAAAGCTCGGTTGGATGCTACTCAATCGGAAGCTATAGGTACCTGTTTATGTGGATAATTATGTAAATGATGCTGTATGATGTGCTTTTGTTGTTCTATTTATGTTTTTATGTTTCATGAGGAACTACTTGAGCAGGTCTCCCTTGAAAAAGAGATCAATGATCTCAATGGGATTTATCTGTCTAAATAAAGGTTTGAAATTAAATGAATTCTCTTATTTTTTTATAACTATAATGATCATATAAAGATGTGCCTTTTCCTCACTGGTTGTAGAAAAAGCTTCTTATATTCGTTAGCATAGCTAGCTAACCAGATGCTAATAACAACAAAGTTATTGACTGTATGATCAGTATGACAGATGAACAGATCGCCACTGGGCTTTCAACTAAGACACAGCCACGCAAAAACTGCAGCATGTGTACGGCTCCTTATGGGTACTGCAATTTTTGGAAGTGCCGGAGCGGAGCTGCGTTCTCGTGCTCCCCGTCAGAACTACACCCCTGTCAGACGAGACATATACCACGTGATGACACGTTAGGCTCGTGTTGTGTTCAAGGACCCTGACCTTGGCCAGGAAAAACAGGCACTCACTTGTTTAATTATTTTGCGGTCTAGATTTCTTTAATTGTTTTCTTTTTCGCGTGTGTTTATAAATTACCTCGAGGGCCACACCAAATGGTCTCGCGGGCCGTATACGGCCCGGGGGCCGGAGGTTCCCCACCCCTGGTGTATAGGATCATACCCCCACGGTCCCTCAGATCCACCGCAGCCGGACTCCTATCCATTCCCACATCCACACTCTGCAGCTTTGGGGACAGAGCCTTCTCAGTGGCAGCTCCTAGGCTCTGGAATTCCATACCCCAAGATCTCCGTGACTCTGAGTCCCTCACAGTCTTTCAGAAAAGCGCTATATAAATAAAATGCATCATCATCATCATATCTGAATTAGGGATAGGAGTTTGCAACATATCAGTTCTGGGGGAAGAAGACATGTCAATCGTTCAAAATCTGGAATTGGCACCAGCGTAGCTGGGTTTAGGGGGGGGAGCGTTTAAGAGTGATGTGTGGGCTTGAAAGAATTACCGCTTCATATCCAGATCGCCTTGCTGCCGTCATATGCTGAGTAGCAGAGGTGTTCAGAATATGCAAAACTGCATGTGGGACATGTACTACACAGTCACTGGCCAGTACAATAGGAGAGGATTGTTTGATAACAATTGCCACTGAGGCTACTGCACGCAGGCATGAAGGCATACCAAGTACCACAAGGGAAAGCCGAGACGAATAGTATGCCACAGGCCGAAAATTAGAGCCATGCTTCTGTACCAAAATGCCTGTTGCAAAGCCCCCCTTTTCATGGATGTGTAGATGAAAAGGTTGATGGTAATCAGGGAGCCCCAGGGCAGGAGCCGATGTGAGGGCCTGCTTTAAGTCCTGAAAAGCTGTGTGCATGTCCTCAGACCATTGAACAATGTTAGGGGCGGCCTGCAGAGTGGCAGCACGCAGGACGGAGTCCATGGCAGCGTACTCGTATATCCAATGTCTGTAGTAGTTTGCCATGCCCAAGAAAGAAAGCATGTCCTTCTTTGTGCGAGGTGGTGGCACTTTGTTCAACAGGCAAATCCTTACTGGCGAGAGGAGACAGTGTCCATCCCTCAGAATGTGACCCAAATACGTGACCTCAGTCTGGCAGTATTGCAACTTGGCCAGAGATGCTCTGTGTCCGCATTCAGAAAGTCTTTTCATGAGCAGAATGGAGTCGATGCGACAGGCGTCTTTGTTAGGGGACGCAATCAACAGGTCATCAGCATACTGAAGCAAGGTACTACCTCATGTAAGGACCAAAGTGTCCAGATCTCTCTTAACAGCTGCTGCGTACACAGTAGGCGATTCAACAAACCCCTGTGGGAGGCGCGTGTATGTGATTTGTTTACCTCTGAATGTAAATGCAAACAGATACTGGCTTTCTGGATGCAAAGGAATAGAGAAAAATGCTGAACATAAGTCAATCACTGTGTAGTACTTAGAGTCTGGGGGCAGAGAAGCAAGGATCGAATTAGTGTCAGGCACTATTGGAGCTGTCGGAATGACAATAGCATTAATAGCTTGCAAATCTTGGACAAAGCGCCACTCATCAGGGCGATTGTGCTTAGGAATGGGTAGAATTGGAGTATTACACAGACTGGTCGTGTAGATTAATACGCCCTGATCGGGGCAGAGATTGGATGACTCCTTCAATTCCCAAAAAGGCTCTATGGGGTAAATTGTACTGTCTGATAGCTGGCAATCTGGCATTGGCTTTAAGTGTCACTCTGTGTGGAGGGGCTGAACTAACAAATCCCACATGGTTCTTGTGTTTGGCCCATAATGTGGCTGGAACCTCAGAGAAGTCTGAAGGGGGTCCATATTCTGTGAGGGCAGGTGGTTGTAAGTGGATAAATGTGCTTTGGGGGAGAGAAATTGGTTCAGCGAGACGCAGCATGTAATGCTCCTCTCCGAGGTTAATTAGATTAGGTGTGTGTGTGTGTGTGATTGTGAGGGAGAGAAGCTGTCGCAGCTCCCAGCCGAGCATGGCAGTGGGCTGCCATAGCCCCCACCTCCTTAGGACTACTGCCTGGAGTGACAGCTAGTGTGACGTGAGGGATAGTTTCCACAACATGAAGGCCCTGCTTTGGGGTTGTGAGCCTAACAGGCAATGCGCACCCCTGGGGTCCTAAAAATAGAAACTGCTCGCATTCCAACTGATCTGAGCTGTTGCAAAAACCTCTTACTGATAGCGCATAGTCATCTGACGGGTTAAAATCAGCTGTGCAGTGACAATTCAACACAGGCCGCATAAGAGACATTAAGGAAGCACACACAGGGGAAATGCTAGCAATTTTCTGAATCCCTATTGTGGAAAAAACAGAAATCATGTTGAAATCTGGAAATGACCAACAATAAATGTTGTCTTGAGATGATTGAATGAATTGGACAGCTTGATAGACTTTGCTGTCAGGAATAGTCAAAAACAATCCATCTGGAGTGCAATGTATTGTTGCCTGTAACTTACAATGTAAGTCTCTGCCCATTAAATTAATAGGACTTCCATCTGAAATAATGAAAGAGTGTTGCACATTTGACCCTTCGATTGAAACATTAGTGCTCTCTGAAATGGGTTCGAACATAGGAATGCCAGAAATGCCCATTGTTGTAACAAAATCATTAGTTGCTTCATACACTTTCTCCTTAGTACGTACTGCAGACAATGTGGCTCCACTGTCAATCAAAATATCTACAGCCGTACCACTAAAATCAACGGGCATAATCGGATCTTCACGCGGGTTATTGGAAAGGCGAATTGTTGCTGCTTGAATGGGGAAATGCTGTGAATCTGATCCTATTTCTCCATGGTACCCCTATCTTCTATTAAATCCACTTTGCTGACCGTTTTGCCCATGTTGAGCCTGTCTGTCATAGTGTGGGGGCGGCAATAATGCGGGATGCAGGGGGGGCTGGGGAAGAGCAGGCAAGGATTGTGTGTTCTGCTGAGCTCCCCACCTCTTTTCGCACTGCCCCGCCCAGTGGTCCGTTGAGCCGCAAACATGACATGGCATCAACTTTTTGGAATTTTTGTTCTGCTGCTGTCTGCTCTTGTTTGGATAACCCTGTGATCTTCCCTGATTTTGATACTGCTGTGTGCGGTTTTGTCCCTGAAACTGCTGGGAGTTATCCGCATCCTGATAAGCCTGTGTATTTTGAGGCAATTGTTGCAGCAGCTGGGCAATTCTGGGGGTCAGAAATATCTGGCTCCTATGCAGGGCACGCATTGTGGCTATCGTGAGTTTCCAGGTTTGAACTTGCCAGTCAGGAGTCGCCATCATGTAGGCTTGAGCTGTCTCTGGGATTAAGTTATGTAACAAGCTCTGTATGGCGAACAAATCATTGCCCTCCCTTTTAATGCCCGCATTATTATCCCACACTGTCATGAAACGCTGGATAAATTCTGGGACAGTTTCTGTTGGGCTTTGTACGCAAGCCATCACTTGGGAAAAATCTGTGTGAGTCTTAGCACATGCTCTAATAGCCAAAGCAGCGACGTTCTGAATCCACATGTCGCGCGTCTGTGCCGGAGGCCAATCCCCTGCAGGCATACACTCAGGAAATGTAAACTCGTCTCTGCACGTGGGCCAATCTGCCTTGTATGTTAGGATTATCAGCTGTTTAACATCATGAACCAATGTTCATGATGTTATAAACAGTTATAAACTGAGCAGACATTAGTCAACCATGACAGATACTCATCTGGGCTTTTAGTGGGACTGGGAGCGTGATTAGTGACATCAATGACCTCAGCGGGTGTCCATGGCTTAAAAACTGGAACCTCTCCTATCAGAATTTTCGGGGCGGTCACAGTTTCAGCAGAATTATTATTCTGAGATGTTTGCATTCTCGTGATCATTGTACGCTGGACAGTCTTTGGAAAACTGCTGCCGTACGGCGTCCCTGGGTAATCTTGTAAACGGAGTGGCGGAGGACGAGGAGAGGGGGTTCGCAACGGGCTGCTGTCTGAAGAATCCCCTTCACCCTCCGCTGCACTCTGCTCCTGTTGTCCTAAATCTAGTTCGCTATAATGTCCTGGCTGATATCTCAACCCATTTTCATTCATGATAGCTGCAGCTGTCATTAACAGATCATCATCGGAGTTTCTCGCAACGGGATTTGAGAGTTCTGTCGCGGGGATTATTTTTGTACAGAGAGATACAGCCTGCTTTTCTTCCAGCAGCCCAGCGTCTGTTAAAATGCAAATGAGCTGAGACGGGTTGGGAGACTTCCCTTGTCTTTTCAACCAATCGTACATCACTGATTTAGCAATGGCTGCAACATACTTTCCGTGTCTTTCTCTAATTCTGGACATGTTCTCTGATTTAACATCAAAAGCAGCCTCTAGGCTAAGCAAATGACAACTCGCCGCACATTTAGAAACCCTATCAATCAACGCTTTGAGCTCAATGGAGCCTCGCTCGGCACCAACTGATTTTTCATTCTTTCGCTCATCATATCCTCTTTTCTCTGAAATAGACATCCAAGCTTTAACACATTCTTTCATGTATCCCATGTCCCAGCAGGGATTCGGATCATTTTCAACAAATTTAAATGCCTGCCACAACACGGCCATGTCAAAAGTACCGGTTAAAGGCCAATCAAATTGAATCTTCCCTTTCTGATTATTCTGTTGTGAGTGTTCACAAAGTAACGAGGTAAACGGCATAACTTTAGACCAATCCAAGCTTCTTCCGACAATTCCAGACGGCATATTAGGGGAAAACATGTGCGTGTAATGGCCGTCTGTAATAGGATTTTTAGAAGGTGTCTTGGTGCATGAATTCGTTTTCCTCTTACCAACTGAATCGTTTGTGGAGACAGTATTACCCATGTTTAACGGTTAGTACAATAAAGCAAACACTGCAATTAGACAAACAAACATGAACTCGCAACAAACATCAGCGTGACAGCTAAGCTCATCCAACTTAATTTCATCCGAATAGAGAGAGGTCTCAGAGGGGGTAGGGAAATATCCGTTTAATATGAGTGCCTTCTTACTCATATATACTTGTACAAGTGCTAAGAACGGAATCTGTTGAAGAGCAATAACTAATTTATTCTCAATCAACAACCACTATGCTAATTTAGTGGTGCTTTGCCCGTCCCGTCCGGAGAGCATAGACTTTTAATGTATCCAGTACCCTTTCTTCTCCAACAACAGCCACATTTAACAACCCATCTGTTCATTTACAATGATGAAAACACAGCGCTATGTCACATACTCGCGTACCACCCTTCCCATTAATGACCAATTAACCTATTCTGATGTGTGCATCCCGGGAAAGCGCCCAGTTTCTCCAGCAAGTAGGAAACTGCGGCGCGCCAGGCGACGCACGCACTTAGTTGTCTGTCCCAGTCTTGCCAGCAAAATAGTAGAAGATGGTTGCACACAAAATAAATGCTTTTAGACCGTTTTGTTTAGTTCCAAATCGGCAATGGTGTGAGGAAAAGATATATGACACTCTGTGCTTTTTTTTTCTCCTCGCCTGCGGCTCCCCGCAGGGGGGGGTGTAATCACACACACACCCGTGCAGCAGCAGCAGGCAGATTCGAGGCGAGTTGATTTAACCAGTTGACCGCTGAAATCTCCAGAATTCGGCGATTCGTTTCAATACAAATCTATCACATTGCTCCTAATGCAGAAGTCCACTTTACTGATGCTCTCTTTAAGGTCTCCGAATATTTGCTGTGTGTAATTGTCTGGTAATTTAATTCCAAGAAACACACACAGAGGAAATCGGTCAAAATCGATATTCCTAGGTTATTATTACCCCCAAATATTCTTATTGTTTTTTACATGAGCTGTGCTTGCTCTGTAGGCACATGCCCCAGTAGCAATCACAGGGAAAATTGACCAGGACAGAATCCCCATTTGACACCGATTCCCCAGGTTATCATTAAACCCCCAGATGTAGGCTAAAAATGCAGCCGCTCAGTTTCACAGGTAATTTTATGATACCGTCAATCACAGATTCTGGTAAGGCAATGTCCAAATATAGATTTTAAATTACACTTACCAGTTCTGAAGATCTTTTGGTATTCTGTTCGTGACGCGAATTTGTGATGAAAACTTCTGTGCAGCAATGCAGAGGAAATGATGGGAGCTGGATTGTCTTTAGGCAAGGCAAGGCAAGGCAAGTTTATTTATATAGCACTTTTCAACACAAGGCAATTCAAAGTGCTTTACAAAAAATGAAAGACATTAAGAAAATGGCATTTAAAATCAGTCATTAAAAAGAAAAGCTAATAAAATAAACATTAAAAGAAAAAATACATGGATAAAAGTTACAGTGCAGTCTTTAGTCAAACACTGAAGTTTATTAAGAGTAGAATACAGCCGGAGAGTTCACAAGGTAAATCCACACTTTCATGCGAGCAACCAAATCAACTCTGAGGACAAAGGACAACAGAAACACAGATCTATACATGAAAAGAGGAGGGACATATATTCCCGCCTTTCCCCTAACCATTACCAGACATCGGAACAAAGGCACCTTTGTATTGCAACTCGTCATGTGCCCAAACCCCTCACCCCCACAGGAAGTCAGAGGACCTCTTGACCTGTGTCCTCCTGAGGTTACACGCAGGATCACATGCGACTCAACAAAAGCACACGTCTGTTAAGCAACAGTTTATAAGAAAGACTGAGAACCTCTAAACACACAAATCGGATTAAAATATTCTCTGACAATCGTGTTTTATGCCGTTTGCCAAGACTTGATAAGTCGCTCGTAAAACACAGGAGGTATGGAAACTAAGAACACCATATGTGGTAAATTGTACAGCTAATATAACAAAACACATTAGTTGTATTTCCTTGAACTGGTGGATTATGGATATATAGTTGCTGATCGAAAGCTGGAACACAAACCACCAAATACAAAACAATTATTCAGATCCAGTCGTCATGACTCCACTCCGGACGGATTCCCCGATAATTTCTTAGAGTTTCTTATCAAGGGGGTGTCTCCTGTCCCCGGTACAAACACAATGCCTGAGAAAGGCTATGTGTATTTATTTTGTCATTAACCTTTTTCGGTCCACTTATTTATTCATTTTGGTGATCATGCTGCTACTCTGGTTCAAACTGCATCCACCAAACAATATGATTTATCTCCACCTCCCCAAAATAACCAAAATCTGACACGGTGTGTGAGATGTCTTTTTTAGCTGTTCTGTCGTCATTTCCTGCGATCTTCTTCATAAAGTCAGTCAAAATGAATGAATGAATGGGCGTTTCTTTGCCTATTTATAGGCAAATATGGGCGTTACGTGAAGCCCGCAAAAGCTGCACCGCATTTCGAGTCGATTGTGATTTATAAAGGGAAACCGGCGTAGCACTTTCCTCGCCGGTACGCAATGTTTGGTGAATCGGAAAATGTCGGAACATTTCTGTACCTATTTTTTGGATTTCTACTACGTAAGCAACCTTCCCACGTGAATCCTACGCACGGCGTTATAAATGAGGCCCCTGGTCGTGCCCTAAATTATCTAGCTTCTGGCAATCTTTCTTCGGATGTATTTCTGAAATTGTAGGTCTAAAAATCTCTCCATCCCCTCATGTAGCTATTTTCGGTAGGCCCCCAGATGAAATCAACATTACAAACATTCAAACCAATGTCATTGCCTTTACCTCCTTGATTGCTCGTAGGAAAATCTTTCTTTTGTGGAAATCTCCTTTACCTCCCTCTTTTAAAATGTGGCTGAGTAATACTATGTCTCTTCTAAAGTTGGAAAAAATTAAGTTTACTCTCCGGGGTTCCTCAGATAAGTTTTACGTTCATTGGAGGCCACTGATCAGCTATAGACCGTCTTCCCTCTGATATGGTGTCGTTGTAGGGATTCTCCCTTTATCTGTCTATAATTCCGATATGATTACTCTCCTGTCCACCACACAGGCAGCCCGTGTGACAACCCTGGATATGTATTAGTATGTGTATATGGATATATAGAAATGTATTCATTGGGATAAACCCCTTGAGATGCACCATCTTGTTTTCAAGGGGGTCCCGACAATAGCAACAACTTACAGACATAAATAAACAAAAAGACAAAATGCAAAACATGACACACAAGACAAACCACATGACAGTCTGTTAAGTGAAATTCAAGCAATGCACACAATCATTACAATTTGAGCCAGTCAATCAAATCAGTTTCATCAATATCAGTTATAACAAGTACAGACCAGTTGAAAGTGAGATAACAATGCATGTTTAAATATACCCAATGATGCAAGAGATCTAATCGCAGCAGGTAAAGTATGTGTAAGTGTACATGTATGTATGTATGCAGGTATGTAGAAATGTAGAAACAGGGAATACCAGGACGATCCTGACGACGTGGAGTAAGTTAGGGTCCTTTTCAGTCAGCATCCTCTGCCAAAGCACAAGGAAAGCCTCCCTCTTGTGGTGCCGCACAATATCATATTTGGCTTTTAAACATTCCCTCTCCACCTCTGCCACATTGCAGCCTTTACTGGTAAGAAGTGGCTCGAAATGCTCACAGAGCTTACGCAGCTCACTGTCTCCGTACTGCTGAATGGCACTGATGTTATCTTCAGCTGGCATGTTGACATGATCGAAGATTTCAGAAGCCAGGAGCACAGGATCTGTGGAGAATGTGGAGAAACGCTGACCAATACATGCATTGATGGTGTTAACTATTTCACTCCTTTGGCGATGGAAGGCCTTTGCAGATGTTGATGAGGTGCTGATCTCCACTCCCTTGTAAATAAAGACACCAGTGCTGCCAGTGTTGGTGAAGGCAGTGATGACAGGGTGCAGGTAGGGACCTTCTGTTTCAGCAGAGCAGCCTGGGAAGCCATGATCCTACTCCTGACAGAGGAAAGAGACAGCTCATCTGCCTGGAAGTCAAGGGAGAGCTCTGCCAGGTCCGCCAGCAGATCCTGGTTCAAGGCCATGTAAAGGACAAACTTGGATGATGTTAGTTGCCGCCAGTAAGCCTTGAGCTTAAGCTGATCTGGTCCAAAATCCCCCTGCCTTTCCAGAAGGTGTACTACGATGCATCTGTAGTTGGAGGCGAGGGAGGATAAGGCCCCCACCTCTCCTGCTCACCCCTGCATCATTGCTGATGCGTTTTGACAACAACAACAACAATGGCGGATCACAGGGTTGCGTTCATGCTCTAGCCGCTACTGACCATGATATAGATTTTAGTGCAACATCTACAGCCCCACCTAGTGTCAGCAGAAAGTATTACAAATAATGATTACAAATGCAAAAAATATATATATATATATATATAAAATATATTTTAAGATCATGTTTAATCATCTGATTCATCTGTACATTGCTGTTTTAGTCTGTGTTCTTCTAATTAGTGGAAACAGTGCGTGCCTATTGAGCTGTTTAGAGCAGGGGTGCCCAACCTTTTTTGAACCGAGAGCTACTTTTAAAGTTGCCAGTCTGCCGAGATCTACCAGTCCAAATAGAGAGGCGTAGCCATTACTGACAGCCTACTACCAGGTGAATACACACTTCTACTTGTATAAAACTGACCTTTGTACGATGAATACTTCATAAAATACTGCAGATCCTTTATCTTACCTCTTTCTAATCTACACACATACAAGTATTTAACTGAAGTTACACAACAGTGTTGTTGAAACTGAGTTGGAGTTTATTCACACGTCACATACTACAGTGGGTAATGTTTTCAAGAAACATTGAACAGTGCTGCCACATATGACACAGGAAAACAAGAAAATACTCTGAACTCTTTCTTTGTCCTTATATAAAAATAGTGTTGCTACAAACGTATAAATGAGGCTTACTAATAAGACAACTCAGATCTGAAGCTACACAGGAATCTGCTGCCAAAGTGCAATAAAAAAGACAAAATTAATAGAATCAAACCCTTTTTTTTTGTTGCATTTTAGTAGAGTATAAAAATAAATGTCTTTAAAATAGGATGCAAGCAACACTAGTTTCTTAACCTGAATTGATAATAGTCTATAATCAATTTAAACAGAACAGATCTTAATGTTTGCATTCTTATACCATTTTGTACAATAATTATAATGAATAGGTTCAAACAAACTAAAACTTACAGCTGATTAATAACGATATCTAACTTGAGTTTTTATTATATCAAAAACCTGTTGAAATGCTACTGTTATTTTTACTGTCCCCCAAAAGTGCATCAGCAGCCTCCAGGAATGCTTCTTTCACAACTTCGCCGTCTTTGAAAGACTTCATGTGTTTCGCAAGAACGTGACTGACACGATAAGATGCTATGGTTGCAGCCTTGCTCTTGTTGTTGGGCCTGGTGGAAATGGACTGCTGTGCATTTAGCTGTCCTCTCAGGTCCCTCCCCTTTTGGGAGCGTAGGGCAGAATTAGGAGGGAATTCCGTCTCGTAGCGTTTGTGCACTGTTTTGAAATGCCGCTCCTAAATTACCCTTCTTCGATAAAGCCACGCTCGCAGTGCAGATGAGACAGATGGACTTTGAATTGGAATAGATACAAAAATAATCATCCTCCCACTCGGAGTGAAAATGATATATTTGGGGCTTTTTTGCTTCTGCCATTGCGGTCTTGTGTGTGTGCGGACTGTCACTCCTGTTGACACGGACAACGTCAGCGAACTAGTGCCCACCCTGGTGCCCACTGCCCACAAGCCACGCCCCGACACATGGGGTCACTCCGGCCAATCACAAAGCTTTGATGCGTTTAAGTGCATTATTCTGGCACAGGAAGATTATGTTATAGGACATTAACGATAAAACTGAATATTGTTGTTCTATTTTTAGACACATCTCGCGATCGACTGGGAATCTCCCCGCGATCGACCGGTCGATCGCGATCGACTGGTTGGGCACCTCTGGTTTAGAGCCATGTGGGACAAAACCCGATCTTGGCCCTCCCTCTCACTGTCTAAGTAAACGGTGACTGTAAAAACTACACTGCGCATGCCAAGAGTATTGTCCTATTTAATGTGTGTGCCAACAAAATAATGATGGCAGCTCAGTGGGGATGGCAGCACTGAGCTGCCATCCCCACCATACCTCATCTCACATACTTCAGAACTGATTGGCTGTAAGTAGGGCTGCAACAAACGACTAATTTGATAATCGATTAATCTATCGATTAATGAAACGATTAATCGACTATTCGGACTATTACTGTATGCCTTGCACAATTTCTCAAACGCTCTTATTTAGCCATCAACTTTTAGATGTAGCTTGAGGTTGTTTTAGGCATGTGGAAACTAACAAGACAATAAAGATGAATACTTGATTCAAAAATACATATATTATTAAATTAACTAAACAAATTGTGAACAAAACTAACATTGCTTTTTATTTAAATTAAATAAATAATATTTCACATCAAAAGAAACAACAATGTTTTAACAAATGGTATTAAATAATGTGATGACAGAACTGTGAACAGAATAGCTGAAACTCAGTTTCCTCTAATCATTAACCCATGTTTGTATCATGGTGTTAACTCCGTGTGTTGCTGCTAGCATAACACCTGACTACAGAGCTGCTAGAAAGACAGACGAACCCGGTGCATTCCTCCATCTGGATGTGGAGCACTTTTGATAAATGTTTAGACACATTGCTCGTGTTCGCGCCTTTACATGCTGAACTCTTATTGCACTTTAGGCAACGAGCAACGAGACGGGTAAAGTTTAACCACCTCGGAGCGCGTTCTGTGTTGCATGCATGTAGCAGCCGCGTGTGTGTAAACCGCCCCGCCCCCTCGCACACATACGGGGAGAGAAAGATCGAAAATACATCATAGACGCATTTGTTTGTCTTTTTGCATATTAGAAACGAGTTGGCGACACTAAAACTGCGATATAATGTTTTTGTAGCAATAATACATGACATATATTTTTGAAATGTCTCCAGTACCGATAAAAAGACCGCTAACGTCGGAGCTTAACGGCGCGTAAAACACACGTGATGACGTCACCAACGAATCGACGACTGAATTAGTTGGCAACTAATTTGGTAATCGATTTTAATCGATTAAGACGATTAGTTGTTGCACCCCTATACTGTAAGTATGTGTTTCGTGAAAAAAGTGGTGTGTGAAGAGGAGACGAGAAACGCGTCCTAAAACCCGGAAGTAAGCTGCGCATGGGTTCCCTCCACAAAAAAGCAATGAGATTTCTCCATAGGATTTTAGAAAATAGCTCAAAACAAGATCTGTGGGAAACGTACCTGTTAGATAAATGCAGGTTTTGTTCAGCCAGATAATATCCACATGTCTACCCTACTTTTATAATTTTCTAATCATAAATCTATCGATTAGATTTATGATAGACTTTTGAAACTACAAGAAGATAAGGAGGACTTTTACAAAAAAGTAATAGAGATTTTTGTCCAGAAGGATAGGCAAATGGACTTCATCTTCAAGTCAAGGTAAGACCGCAATTGTATTGAAAATGGGATCTTACTAATGGCGCGTTTCCACTGCAGGCCTCGCTCGGCCTCGCTCGGTTTGGTTAGGCGCTCACTTTAATGCTGCGCTTCCATTACAGTTTAGGAACTGGGGTAGTTACTATAGTAACGCAGTGTAGGCGGAGCCGTGACGTCATCTTCAATGAGAGCCCCAGAAAAACAACACAGCCGTTTTTTCTTAGCACTCAGAGCTCACGGCTCTTCATATCTGTTCAGAAACTAGACAAAAGTTAAAAAAGTACAAACCACACCTGCCTGTGTCATGGTGAATACAGTCGCTGGTTTATTTATGTCTGTATAGGCCGTTGTTGTGAGTGTGGACGGTCGGAGCATATATAACGTTAGCTTAGCCAAGCTCCATTTAGAAAACACGCATTTTAAAAGGGTTTTTCACCTGCCGTCTGTCTGCAGACTTGTCAAAGCATTAATTCATGGTTTTTACTAACCGGTATCAGTATGTTGTTACTTCAGCATAATTTTTAAACGTGCATTACAATTAAATCACGGTCAAATATGTTCATCTTGTTGTAGTTGTAGCCCCCTTGCCAGCGATTCTCTCTCTAGTTTAGCATACTCAGCCCGACTCAGCCTGGTTGTTCCTGGCCCTAGAACCACGATTTTATGGGGCCAGAAAAACTGTGAATTAGGACCCGCTAGCCGGTACTAGGCCAAGTGGAAACGCAACCAAAAACGGGCCCCGCACGGCTCGGCACGCTTAAAGCGAGCTACCCGCTGCAGTGGAAACGCGCCATAAGAGAGAACAATTCAATATTTAAATGATAAAATTACATTTTTTGGGTATCCTTTTGTTGAACTGTCTGTTTAAAATTAATCGAAGCATCAGACAAAAAAAGCTTTTGAAAATAATATTATATTTTGATTTAGGTCAAAATATAATATTTGTAAACCTGAAGAGTCAGTGCCAGTGCCTCACCAGCCATCAACCTCACCGCAGAAGCTTATATATAGACATCTATATATAAGTTTTTTGTGCCCCACCACTTTTGTACATATAAAAACGCCACTGAGCTCCTCTACCACAACCATCAGCAACAATAATAATAATAATAATAATAATAATAATAATAATAATAATAATAATAATAATAATAATAATCGTAGTCGATCTTATTTGCTGCTTTTGGTGTATTTTGTGGCGGAAGTACAGCGCCACATACAGGCCCGGCATATGTACTACAGCGTCTCCAGCGTTTTCATGTGGACGGACACGTTCTTGAGCCGATTCCGTGTGGACGGAAGACTTTTTTGAAAATGACTGGTTCGTTTTCGTCTCCGTGCGGGGCCAGGGAAAACTCCAAAAATAAAATTGGAAAAACAAACACCTGACAGATTGACAGGTATTTTTACAGAGTTGTGGTCATATGGATCTGCTCACGCATGTGACTATACATAACTTACAGGAAAGAGCACAGACTAGTTCATCATTCTGAGATGAATTAATTTAAATGGCATCATTAGTTCTGAAGGACACATGGTGCAGAGAATCCCTTACTGACAAGGACAGAGTGATATGTTCTTGTATGTTAGGAGTTTCTACAGTCAATGCTTGTTGCTGCCTGCCTATTGCTTTGGTCAAGAAGTAAAAGATAATCACAAAAAAACACCAACCATTAACTTGATACTTCACTTTTACCAAATTTAAAGGTCTTTATAAGCTGATAGATTGTCCATTTCATTTTCTCATGTATATTCTCAGGTCTGAACTACAGAAACAACAAAACCCTCATATTTAGACCCTTTGTTCAATTACAACACATTTGTAGTGGTGGTGTCAATGGATTAAAAAATGGAATTGCATTAATTACAGTACAAATCTGTGATTAATCATGATAAATTACATACTAGTATTTACAGGGTTGCCAACTTTGGGTACCTGGCTGGAGTTAGATTTTAATATTATGGGTTTAATTAAACATATGCGCACTAAATGACAGTATCAGTGTCAATGACAGTGTCAGTAGCGGGACCTTCCCCTGCGAGATGGAGTTCATGACTTTATGAGCTGTTCATGAGCACTCATGAAACATTCATGAACAACTCATTATATGTTCACTTGTCATGTTCATGAACCAAAATTCTTAAAATGCTCATGAACCATTTTAAAGAGCAGTTCATGAAATGTTTATGAACATTGTTCATTCATATAAAGTTCCTGGTTTGCTCATGACAGACTTTTATGAGCAATTTATGAACTTTTCATGATCCAGCCAATCACAAAATTATAATTAAAACCCCAAAAAGTTTGCATGAGCATTACATGAACTTTTCATGACTATGAGCATTTCATGAATTTTGGATGATTGTGGCAAGTTCAGAATATTTTTGAATATTCATGAGCATTTTATGTACTTTTGATGATCAGTGTGATGATTTTAAAGACCTCTTGAATATTCATCTATTTGAACATTTCTTTATTTTTTTAAAACTTTTAATCTTAAAACAAAACAATAGTGCATTTGAAACTGAACATTATCTGTATTTATTTTGGTGACATTCATATCATTTTATGGTTTATCTGTACTGTTTGAGAAGCAGTACGAGTAAGTAGCGCCAAGGTGGAACCTTTGGCAGGTGAGCGGTGACATCTGGGTTATTTTAGGGGGGACACTTCCGCCCCGTCCTCAGTCAGAAGCAATCCAGACGATCAACCGGATCCTGTGTATAATTATTGCTGCTGCACTTTTCTGTTTTCTACAGGTCAGTACATGATGAAAATGATCGATGTTAACTTGTGTGAATTAGATATGATGTTGGAGATGTTTAGGAGAGTGTGTCAGAAAGTTTTGAGCATGTTTGACATAGTAACGGTATTTTAAAAATACTAAACTGTCGGCAACAATAGATGCCATTTTCGCGGGCTTCATCCGCGCCTGGGTAAATGTGACCTGAGCGAAGGCTCGCAGGCAGGTTAGCTGCTGCGCACGGGTAATATGTTTTGTTTACCTGAGTGAGGTCTTGCAGGCACATTGCCTTGTTTTTTGTTTATTAACATTGACAGTGTATTTTTGTGATCTCCATAATATGTTATATTTGGTAAAGATAGATATATTGATAGAAAGTATTATTTGATAGCGTTATGTGTTTATATTGACTATGTTGAATTTCTCCTTGAGATACAGTAATGGACTGTGACAGACGGATAACTTAAATGGAGAAATGTGATGTTTGTAAAGTACAGCTATTTGAATGTAACTGTGTACTTTGAATTTTGAATAAGAAGCAATCCAGACGATCAACCGGATCCTGTGTATAATTATTGCTGCTGCACTTTTCTGTTTTCTACAGAAATCATTTATTGTTGCTGTGGTACCCAAGCTTTTGGGACCCGTAACAAAACAATGTGTGCACCTGAGTGTCAAGAACTGTGCTTCAAATAGTGATAGGATTAATTGTAGTGCTCCACCTGTATACATGTATGTTTGTTAATTTGAATAAAGTTCCATTGTGATTGACATAATTGTTGTTTTCTATGGTTGCCAATTGACCCACAGTCAATGGTTCATGTACATGAACAGTTCATGAACAGTTCATAGCCAGCCATTGAATTATATTCAGTGACTGGGTATGAACTGTTCATGAAGTTGTTATGAACAGTTCTTGATATGTTCATGAACATGGTTAATTCATGAACAATTCTTGAAATGTTCTTGGTTGAATACTGAATATCCCTACACTCACTGAAAACTCCATTTCATGAATTGTTCATGAACCTGCCTAAAACCATATTCCATGAATTGTTCATGAACCATTCCAGAACAGGAGTTTCATGAGTAGTTCATGAACTGCCCTAGTGCCATTTAATGTTCATGGAACTTTCATGAACAGTTCATCAACTTTGTTATGAGCTGTTTATGAGCTGTTCATGAATATGGTTCACTAATATTCCATGAACTTTTCATGACAAGTTCATGAACAGTTCACTATCATCTCACCGGGGTTAGCATATATATATATATAGGATATATATACAATATATACAAATACACAATATTGGACACAGACTATAAAGGGCACACAGTTTCATTCACTAATGAAAGTCAAACACATGTTTGTTTCCACAATTGTATTATGTGCATAGGCCTGTCGCGATAAGCAATTAATTAACTTATCGTACGATAAATAAAAATGAACTCGATAACTTTTCTGACCTCGATAAATTGCCATTTACATGAGGATGTGACTAGCAGTTTGAAAGGATGTACTTGAATTATTATTATATATTATCATGATGTCAGTGGTCTAAAATGGTGATACAACGGTGCCGACAATATTATCGTTTATCGCAATAATTTCCGGGAAAATGTATCCAACAAAATTAATTATCGTGAAAGGCCTATTCATGAAACATACACATACAAACAAATCTACAGACTTACTCCAAACTGCCAAATATATGAATTAACACACACTTTGACTCTATTTTGGCCTAGTAGAACTATAGAGAGGCGAAGTCCGTCCCTTTCCGGGGGACCTCCATGAGACCTTATTTCGGGAAAATTATGTATTGAAGTCAATGGGGAGAGAAAGATTATCTTTCGATCCCGTTTGAATTGTGCCACGTATTACACATATGATGTTTGTCAATTTAAAAGATAATTTTGCAAGTCATTTTTTTTTTAAATTTGTCGTAAAACTGTGAAGTAACACTTTTTTTGTGTGAAACCGCTCAATGAACTACATCTCCCGTCTCGCACCACACACCAAGACGGCTGTCACGTTGGCACATTTCACTTCAGACTTTGCACTTAACTTTGAGTGGTGGGGGCGGGGATAGACAACACGTTCTCACTCCCAACCCGTCACATGTTGACGGACGGTCAGGGCCCCTCCCCGTCACTCTATTACGGACAGGGTACCCCTTGGAAGTCAGTTTTCAACGGGCAGGGCGTCCCATTGACTTGCATAGAGCTCCCTGAACGTTGGTAATAGAGGAGTTGGGATCGCGGCGAAATGCTCTCCGTAGATCCATTCTCACAGCGTTTATCAACCTTTTTCTTACTCAATATCAAGCCACACTTATTGTTTTTACTTCTTTTTTTTAATTGAATAATGTAGGACTTTTGTTGCCGTCAGTTATGGGGAGAGTAGGGGCTCAGAATACTGAAATCTGTATTGTTTCATCGTTTTTACTTCTAATTTTGTATTCTTTTCTAAACCACACACTGTTATTTACTCAACAATAACACATAATTATCCTTGTGTGCATCTGGACCGGGTGACGACAATACCTATTGACGCAGCAACCACTGTAAGTTATATTCTTGTTTAATTAGACTTCTCTGTTTCATTTATTCTACTCTGTATAATTGTTCTGTAGTTATTGTAGCTCAAACGGCGCTTTTGAGAGATTTTAAATCTCAGATCTGCTCAAGCTAAACCTGCTACACAGGTCTCAGTAGGGGCACTCAAGCCTGCATTACAATATAGGCAGGGCCAGTCTACTGATTGCGTGAAATACAACAGCGTGACTCAGTCATCTTTCAGCTAAAAAAGCATTTAAATACCGCATTTAAAATCTGATGAACTCAGTGTGCATCTGGACCGGGTGACGACAATACCTATTGACGCAGCAACCACTGTAAGTTATATTCTTGTTTAATTAGACATCTCTGTTTCATTTATTCTACTCTGTATAATTGTTCTGTAGTTATTTAGTTATTGTAGCTCAAACGGCGCTTTTGAGAGATTTTAAATCTCAGATCTGCTCAAGCTAAACGTGCTACTCAGGTCTCAGTAGGGGCACTCAAGCCTGCATTACAATATAGGCAGGGCCAGTCTACTGTTGCCCATCAGCTGTAGAGAGTTAACTAATTAGACCAGGCAAGGAAGAAGAAGAAGCGGGCGGCCTGACAGCCTCCTCTCCTCTCCTCGATGAAGGAGCTGGAAGTTTCCTGTTCCCCAGCTCCAGAGCACGTTCCAGTGTTGGATGCTCATGTGTTTTCGGGGTGCCACCACGCCCCTATCTTCCCACCGCCTCGAGTGATGCCAGAACGTCATCCTCAAGTTCGCGCCATCAGGGAAATGGACTTAACATCAAAGACAGCAAGTTCCGCTGCCTGTTTAAGTCACACAAACACATGTTATCATTGTTGTTTCAAAATAAATCATTTTCCACTGTCGTTTCCAGGCTTGAAGCCAAGGGCACAGTCAATAAAAATGAAAAGAAAAACAATAAACAGTCTGTCGTCTGCCCCTCTTTTGAGAGCGGCTACGGCCTCTCTCAAAAGGCGGACAATAGACGGGATTGTGAAGGCCCCACCGCCAGGCACATGCGAAGTGTCGGCCGGGGTTGTCAACCTGGGGTACCACCGTGTTCAGACACTAGAGGGCCCCATAACACAACAAATAGAGACACTGAGGGCAGACGACAGAGCTGTGACATCTCCGCTCGCTTTGAGAAGCGAAAAGTGGAGGATGCTCACAGATTCTGCTTGGGTTTTCAAGACAGTAACATGGGGTTACAGGCTCCAATTCGCTGTCACCCCCCCCCCCCCCCCCCCCCCCCCACTTCTCGGGCATTCTGTATTCACAGGCCCGGGGAGAGTCGGCCCATATTCTAGAGCAAGAGATTTTCTCGCTACTAGAAAAGAAGGCTATATCGATAATACCCGCCGAACAGAGTCAGAGCGGCTTTTATTCCAAGTATTTCCTCGTTCCCAAACGGGGAGGGAACGGAATTCGGCCTATACTAGATTTGAGAGCTCTGAACAAATATCTCAAAAGATACAAATTCAGAATGCTCTCTCACAAATCTCTGTTGCGTCTCGTGCGCCAAAACGACTGGTTCACATCAGTCGACCTGAAAGATGCGTTTTTTCCACATCCCAGTATAATACCCACACAGGAAATATCTGAGGTTCGCCTTTCAGGGTGTCTGTTACGAGTACAGAGTACTTACCCTTCGGTCTGTCTCTCAGCCCGCGAGTGTTTAAACGGTGTACGGAAGCCGCGATAGCCCCGTTAAGACAACAGGGTATTCGCCTGGCAACTTATCTGGACGATTGGCTCCTTCTCGCACAGTCGGAGCAAGAGGCTATTATGCAGACGAATGTCCTCGTAAAACACCTGCTCGACCTGGGTTTTGTAATAAACACAGAAAAGAGCATGTTGTCTCCAGCCCAGACTGTACTCTTCAGGTCATGTCTGCGGTTGCTGGGGCTCATGGCGTCAGCCATTCTGGTGGTACGACTGGGACGCTTACACATGAGGGAGTTTCAGCGCTGGGTAGCTGCCCTCAGACTGGACCCCGCTCACTATGAAATGCGTAATGGCTCTGCGCCACTGGCTACACCCGACTTTTCTAGTACGGGGCGTGCCTATGGGTACTGTCCTATCGCGGAAGGTGGTCACCACAGACGCATGTCTGATGGGCTGGGGGGGTATATACGAAGGTCGACCTGTGAGGGGTCTCTGGAGCAGAGACCTCCAACGGTCACACATAAATTATCTGGAGCTTTTAGCGGTGTTCCTCACCCTAAAACGCTTTCTGCCTTTTCTCAGAGGACATCATGTCCTCGTGAGGACAGACAACACGACCACAATATCGTATATAAACCGCCAAGGGGGTTTGCGTTCTCTCCAGTTACACATGCTGGCACGCAAACTGATCTTATGGAGCTGCGGATGTCTCCTCTCTCTGAGAGCGACGCACGTACCAGGAGTGATGAACCTCGGGGCGGATCTGCTGTCCAGAGGTGCACCACTATATGCAGACTGGACTCTACATCCAAGGATTGTGAGTCAGCTGTGGGTGCGTTACGGCCGAGCCGCGGTAGATCTGTTCGCTTCAAAAGAAAATGCTCAATGTCAGCTGTTCTTTTCAATGTGCGATTTAAACGCACCATTAGGCGTGGACGCGCTCGCGCACGTTTGGCCTCCGGTCCTTCTGTATGCGTTCCCACCCCTGGCTCTGATACCCCCAACTCTGGCCAGAGTGAGAGAACAACGCCACACACTTATCCTGATAGCTCCGCACTGGCATGCATTGTACTGGCTGGCGGAGATATATCAGCTGCTGTGCGGGCAGCCATGGCAGCTCCCACTACGCAGGGACATACTGTCTCAGGCGGGGGGGGGCGATCTTTCACCCACACCCAGAGCGCTTGGCACTATGGACCTGGCCCGTGAGTGGTACAATCTGAATACAGTGGGGCTCCCTCAGAAGGTGATAAACACTATTCAGAGTGCGAGAGCTTCCTCCACCAGGTCTCTCTATGACTGTAAGTGGAGGGTGTTTGAGGAGTGGTGCCTTCATAAAGGACACATCTCTTTTCAATGTCCTGTCGGGGTGATTTTATCATTTCTACAGGACTTAATTGATAAACACAGAGCTTTATCTACGATCAAAGTGTACCTGGCTGCTATTGCTGCATGCCATGTGGGCTTTGAGGGAAAGACAGCTAGCCAACATCCTTTGGTCTGCCGTTTTATGAAAGGGGCTCGCAGGCTCCTCCCTGTTTCCAGGTCACTGGTGCCCTTATGGGACTTGGCAGTGGTTTTAGTTGGGCTCACTCGACCTCCATTTGAACCCCTGGAAGAAGCTGACATGAAACACCTGTCACTGAAGACAGTGCTGTTACTGGCTCTGGCATCTGCCAAGCGAGTCAGTGACATTCATGCGCTCTCTGTACATCCTTCATGCATACAGTTTGCCCCGGGCAAACGAGAGTGTTGCTGAAGCCCAACCCTGCCTTTATACCTAAGGTGGTTGGCTCATGTACCCCCATTGACATTGTGGCATTTCCTCCGCCGCTGTGTTCCTCTGAGGAACAGCGGCCGAATTTGATGTGTCCAGTTTGTGCTTTATGCATCTATATGGACAGGTCAAAAATAATTTCGTTGTAATGACCTACTCTTTGTATCCTGGACATTGAAAAGAGATGTGTCCTTTATGAAGGCACCACTCCTCAAACACCCTCCACTTACAGTCATAGAGAGACCTGGTGGAGGAAGCTCTCGCAGAAGGGCAAGCCCGTTACCAGGCAACGGCTCTCCCACTGGATTGTGGTAGCGATTGCTCTGGCTTATACGAGTCAGGGTTTGCAGGCACCAACGAGCCTGCATGCTCATTCTACTCGTGGACTGGCTACATCCTGGGCTTTGTTCAAGGGTGTTTCCATCCAAGACATTTGTGCAGCAGCGAGCTGGTCCTCGCCGCTCACTTTTGTCCGCTTTTACAGGTTAGATGTCTCTGCTCCAAGTGTGGCCCACGCAGTGCTGAGTCCCGTGTTGAGACAGAGTTCTACCTGTTAAGTTCTGGTTATTTTTAGTGATTTTCGAGATAAGCATGTCTAGCAATACGGGAGTTTCAATATCCCATAGTGAGACATCGAACGGAGTGTTATGAATGAGAACTATAGGTTACTTACGTAACCCCAGTTCTCAGAGTAACATGAAGTGAGATGTCTCACCAGACGGCCCTTCTTGCTAAGGCGAAGCGAGAAGAGGTGCTTATTTTGAATGACGCTGCGTCGTAGCGCAAGCTACTTAAAGGGTGGGTGGATTCCCTGACGTTGACGTCAAGATCACCAGCCAATCAGGATTGGCGTAATGAGATTGATGCTTCTGTTTGCATACGCGTTGAGGCACATCCCATAGTGAGACATCTCACTTCATGTTACTCTGATAACTGGGGTTACGTAAGTAACCTATAGTTTTAAAAGACGTTTTCGTATTTCCCATAATAAGAAGTTGCCAGTATTAAACTGTGTACATCCCTGGAGGTTTAGGGGATAGGAAACACTCAAATTTAAAACATATAATTAATAAATGGGTGAAAATTGCTTGTGCCCATAATGGGCAGCATTAATATACCCACATGCCAGCTAAGGTCAGAAGAGCTTTATTTAACAGCTGGTCTTATGTCTGTGACCCCTCCTGTTGTTAATTGATAAGCCTGAAACATGCACTTGTCAAGGTTCAGAGGCAAATATGGCAGTAGCCATCGATCATCTTAAGATAAGATATACTTTATTGATCCTAAGTTGGAAACATTTGCGTTACATCAGCATGTGTAACAGTTGTAAATATGCAATGGTGTTTATTTGTAAATCATTTAGTATAATCACACAAATTCTGTGTTTTATATTGAATAATTCTGTGTTCTTTATTTATTGAATATTCAATACCTGACAAGGTCGGAGATGAAAAACTTGGGTCGCAGCAGATTCCTCAACAGTGCATTACAAGACATCTATCAATATGTGTGTATACCTCCACTATTAAACTGTCGTATTCTGCACATTTCTTATACTATCTACATACATCTTATAAGAGTATAATACGTATAATATCAGTTAAAATAAGTGCTTAAACATACAGTAGTTAACATTGCAGGAAGGCAATATATTAGTACTTTGTCAGGCTTAATATGTATACCCCCAAAGCTTTTTTCTTATTCAAAATAAGACCTTAACCTAAAGTATTCTTTAATGTTTAAATAAAACCTTATTAGTTTGTCTGTCTGTGTCTCCTATTAATATCTAATAATAAAAATAATACATTTCAATAACGTGCTTTAACCACCAGGTGTCCCTTTCTATCAGCTTTGCACCGTTATGGTGTAAATATACCAATATACCGATTGGATCAAATATAAAAGTCAGCCGAATTAGTATTGATACTGCAAGGAGACTTATATTGTGAAGATAAATTGAAGATTTTGTTTAATTGCTGATATATTTATGATCCACGTCACATATTCAGTTTTGGCGGCAGTTCTTCCTGTTTGTCGAGAAGTCCTCTCATCAGGGCTCTATAAATAGCAAACGACGGAAGATATGTAATATTTAATCCAGCCGAACCGTGTATTACAATGCCGTTATGTGATGACCTCCAAAGAGAAAAGCAAGCAAACTCGGAATAAAGTATTTTATTTAAAAAAAATGTTTTCGGATTTCACATCAACAGGAAGTCCGGTTAACTAAAATGTCCGTGCGGAACAATACCCCAACCCATAGATCCGTGGGTGAATAATGTCAATCACCACATTACACACATCCTTTCACATTTAAATTTAAATTTACATTAAAGCATTTCATGAGGCCTTCTAAAATGTTTTTAAATATAATTAGGGTTGTCGTTGAAGAGTTTGTAACGGACAACGGCACGTCCATTAATTCCACAACCACACACATGGATTAACATCGATTTAATACATTAATGTAGCCTTTGTTTCTGCTAAAAGAGGTGTCAACCAGCTGGGGCAACAAGAAAATCGGCGAAATCGAGTGTGACTATTAAAAAATAAATAATTATTATATTAATATTGACAATAACAACCGACCGTCGGGGAGCATTCTCATGGCGTCTATTATCAACGCTATGGGAGGTCTATGAAGGTCTCTGGGACGCCATGCCCGTTGAAAACTGACTTCCAAGGGGTACGCTGTCCGTAATAGAGTGACGGGGAGGGGCCCTGACCGTCCCTCAACATGTGACGGGTTGGGAGTGAGAACGTGTTGGGAGGGAGCGGATCGACAGCTTGAGCAGCTGTCAACTCAACCTTGTAAATAACCAACCAAAAACGATCGCCGGTTCATCTTGTTTTTAGCGTGAGAATAGTTTGGGCAGCATGAGAGCGTGAGATTGAGAGTGAAAGCGTGTGTCACACGCCAGATGCGTGAGAGTTGGCAACCCTGGTATTTATTTGAGTAAACGTCCGTGCTGGAATTACGAGAGGAAGTTGGGGCAAAACTGGTCATGTGATACATTTGCGTAAATGTTTTTTTATTGCGTTATGGTTTCCACATTAATCACATGCGTTAATGCTAACATCCTTAATTTGTACAGGAAACAATTTTTTGTGATGATGAACACATGCTTAACTGTTTACTTCCAATGGAAAAATTCAAATTCTGAAGATTTCTAAGGGAATCATTCACTGCCACGCATTTTATTTAATTTCCCTCCACTACCTACTTTGGTACAGAAAATGTAATTAAACCTAACAAGGAACACATTTTGCCTAAAGATAACAATTTTATTATTTTATTTTGTGAACAGTTATGATCACCAACATTTGTACCTTGTTTGCCACGATTTAAAGAAAAGTTTATTAAAACAACACAAAAACTCAACCTGGGGACACACTTTCATATTGAAGCAGTGATTTAATGTCAGCTGAACAAGTAAAGTTTGTTTGTGCTTCATATGGCTGATGAATACCAACCATGTTCGGCATTACTTGGCCTTTCAAACAAGGCGCTGAAGACGGGTTAGGGAAGGACTAGGGCACACTGTCTGCTGTCTGCTCAGAATTAAAATGTCAGACTCTGCCGCTGAGTCTGTGACCTCTTGACCGGGTATGCAAATCATGTTAGGGTTGACAGTGAAGAAGTTGGCCTCCTGGGAGGAAATAAAGCTGTTATTTCCCTAAGGTGTTGAAATGCAGAATTAAGTTGGGGATGGGCTTTTCAACACGATAAGCATTTTTTTGACATTGAAGCGATGTACAGCTTGAGGCAGGCCCTGCACTTTATTTTATCATAATGATTAAATATCCAATGTTTGACTTCAAGTGGTTTGTAATGACTCATTTCTAAATTGTAGTTTCTCATCTTATTCAATATAAGATGTCCTTTTTGTTTTGTAATGCTTGTTCGAATTCCTAGGTAAAGGTTTTAAATTATGTTTTACTTAATTTTAGTAGCAAAGCAATGATCCATATACATGTAAAACAGCATAACACTCATACATTTACATCCTTTTCTTACTGTACCAGGTGAGTAGGGATGGGTATCGTTAGGATACTGCTTATCGATACCGGTATTTTTCGATACTCTTATCGATACTTTTCAATAATTTGGTGCTCAAAATTATAGACATGATTACAATATGTGAAGATTAACCTGTTAGACCCCAAGCCTGTTTTTCAGGTCTCAGGCTCGAAAATGACATTTCTAGAACAAATGACCATATCTTCCCTTCTAAAACGACAAAATTAATAATCTTTTTTCTCAAAGTAATGATAAACCTGTGAGTTGGATGTAGAAAAGTCAGAATCAATATAGATGTTTTTTATTTTAAAGAAAATTCAGATTGAACATAGTAAAAAAACTGTAAATTATAGTGTCCGTCCAAAGATTATGTTTTACTTATAGTGAAAACTACCCTTGGATGATGGGTTAGTAGACTAAAAGCTTTAGGAATCCAAAGTACAACATATAATAAGTACCCTGTATCAAGATTTATGCAAAACAAGTGACATTTGACCTTTTTAGAGAGGTTTAGCAAAACAAACTCCACCTCTGAGGTGATTTGGGTGGAAATGGGGGTTTTACCGTTTCTCTGGAACCCATTGGTCGATTTTGGTGATTGACATCTCTTTCTGACCGTTAGAGCAAGTGGAATCAAAGGGGAATTTCCCCTAACACACACATGGTATAAAAAAAAGTGGGGGCTTTGCGTATGCAGGTTTGCATCAGAGTGAACCTATCTCTCGCTCTGACATCTGGAAACGGAAAAGAGTTTCGGTGTAGTAATCTGTTAGCATTTTTTGCTCGTTGCTAATTCAGAGGATCAGCGTTAGCATTTTGGGGTTTTAAAAAAAAAAAAGATCAGTTAGATGAGTTTCTTCCCGTTACATGGATATAAAACATTTATAGTTTATTAAATGTTTGTTTTGAGATTTATGTTGTTTTTTGGTTGTATTGTCTTCCACTTCCTGTTTTGTTTTGTCACTCACCGTTTACCTGTCATTCCAGACTCATCAGCACCAGCCCTAATTGTTTTCACCTGTCAACCCTTCTGTGTCTCCTGTGCTCATCAGTGTCAGCCCCGCCCCTGATTGTTCCCACCTGTGTCTTGTTACCCTGTGTTTAAATTCCCCTGTCTCCCAGTGTTCAGTGTCAGTTCGTTTTTGTCTATTGCCATGGTCAGATCTTTGCTCTTGTCTCTTGCCACAGTCAGGTCTATGCTCTCTATGTGCTCTTGTAAAAGTTTTGATCCTCACTACGTGAGCGTTTTCATTTTGTTCTCCATTTTTGTCATCTCAGCTAGAGATTGATAGACCATTTTTTGTTGTTCATTTTTGCTGTTCTTGATAAAATAAAGTATCTTACAAATACTTTACCTCTGTCTCCCGGGTCGTGCAATTGGGTCCTACCTCCTAAGTGTCTGAGTCCTTAACAGAACGAACTGACCATTATGGACCCAGCCGATTCAAGAACGCTTCACGCCGCTCTGTCAGCACAAGGCGGGAGCATTTTTTACCACGAGGAACAGCTGGGCATAGCTGCCCATGAAAGGAAAGAGCTGGAAGGACGCCAGGCAGATTTTCAAGGAAACATCTCAACACAGATGCAACAACTGACTACACAAATGAATCATTGGGTTATTCACCTACAGACTGCTCCTCCGGTGACATCCACAGCTGAGAATTTACTTGTCAATACTCCAGCTGACACAATCTACCCAAGTTAGACACTAAGTCACATTTTTGACCACTCGTCACCTGCAACAGAGGCCAGCAGAAGGCTTCTTCAGATGCGCCAGCACAACCGTCAGGTGGTTGATTATGCCATCGAGTTTCGCACGGCAGCAGCAGACAGCGGGTGGAATGTTCCGGCTCTTCGTGACGCTTTCCTGACTGGACTTTCGGATCCAATAAAGGACCAGCTGGCTCCTCTGGAGGTGCCACGAGACCTGGAGCCACTCATCACTGTATCCATCCGGATCGACAACCGATTTCGGGAGAGGGAGAGAAAACGCCGGCGCACCCGTGACGGACATCCCAGTTTCCAGGGCTTTCATCGGAGAGCCGCTCCGCCGGGGAAGTTTTCCTGCCCACGGCTTCGGACCGTCAGAGGACAGCGCCTCCGCCTGACTCAGACGAACCCATGCAGTTGGGTAGGACCAGGCTTTCTTTGGAGGAGAGGCAGCGCCGCCTTCGGGAGGGTTGCTGTTTCTACTGTGGCCAGTCGGATCACCAACTCTCCTTATGTCCGGGAAAAGACCGAGCTCACCAGCCAAGAGGAGGGCGCTGGTGAGCAAGCTTCCCACAGACTTCCCTCCTCGACCTGTTCCTCAGGTAAACATTTTTATTAACAATCAGGCCATTGACCAGGGAGTGCTCATAGACTCAGGGGCTGACGACAGTCTTATGGACTGGGGCATAGTCAAACAGCTACAAATAAATACTGTTCCGCTATCTCGCCCTATTAACGCCAGTGCTTTAGACCAGGGGTGGGGAACCTTTTTCCTCAAGGGCCATTTCAATTTTTTCAACATCCTCCGAGGGCCGTACAAATTATTGACCTCTGCTTAAAAAAACTAAAATCACAGCCCATTAATTTGGCCTTTCTTTCATGCTGTGCAAAGAAAAAGCAACCTCTTAATCCAGATATCTTACCATGACTCGCGCATGCATGCACGTGCACGGTTGTGGCATGACCATCACAACAGAAAGATATGGACACAAGATGTGTGCAAATGTATTTAGTTTCCTATCCATGTGGACATGATTTAAGTGGGGGGGGGGGACCTAACTTCCAGTGGGGTCCGGGGGGCATGCTCCCCCGGGAAGATTTTTGTTTAAATGTTGAAGTTAAAAGCATCAATCTGGTGCACTGAGAGCAACATTAGGAGATCTATGGATACATCTCTCAACACCCATATGAAACAGAACTGGAAGCAGATTTATTTTTCTTTATGGATATTTTACAAATCACTCTCCTTTCAAACTGTATTCTTGTTTATTAATAACAACTTTTTTTTACTGTCATATAGTATTTCATACCTGTTTACTTTATTCTCTTATTTTTTTACAACTATAATGATCATATAAAGATGTGCCTTTACCTCACTGGTTGTAGAAAAAGCTTCTTATATTCGTTAGCATAGCTAGCTAACCAGATGCTAATAACAACAAAGTGATTGACTGTAGGATCAGAATGACAGATGAACAGATCGCCACTGGGCTTTCAACTAAAGACACAGACACGGAAAAACTGCGGCATGTGTACGGCTCCTTATCTGAAGTGTCGGAGCCGTGTTCTGGTGCTCTCCGTCAGAACTGCACCCCTGTCAGACGAGACATATACCACGTGAAGACACGTTAGGCTCGTGTTGTGTTCAAGGACCCTGACCTTGGCCAGGAAACACAGGCACTCGCTTTTTTAATTTGTTTGCGGTCTAGATTTCTTTAATTTTTTCTTTTTTGCGTGTGTTTATAAATTACCTCGAGGGCCGTACCAAATGGTCTCGCGGGCCGTATTCGGCCCGGGGGCCGGAGGTTCCCCACCCCTGCTTTAGACGGTCGTCTTTTGTTGACTGTTACCCACTGCACTGAGCCTATTTGGATCACCGTCAATAAGGACCATACAGAAGTTATGCAGTTTCACATTTTCGAATCTGCTCAGCACCCGATTATTTTGTGTTTTCCGTGGTTAAAAATTCACAACCCACACATTGACTGGCGCTCAGGGAACATTAAGGAGTGGGGAGAGGATTGTATTAACAGGTGTAAACATTCACGCTCTGTTAATGCACCAACATACCCAGATAGGATCATTATAGATCACCCTGACTATCCTGATCTACAGAAAATACCTCCTTGTTACCACGATTTAAAGGAAGCCTTTAACAAATCGAAAGCCCCCTCACCGATCTTTTGATTTCCCCATTGATCTCCTACCGGGGGCTCCCATTCCCAAAGGAAGACTGTATTCAATCTCAAGGCCCGAGAGAGCGGCAATGGATGAGTACATTTCCTCTTCTCTCAAATCAGGGATTATCCGTCCTTCATCTTCCCCAGCTGGAGCGGGGTTTTTCTTCGTAGGAAAGAAAGATGGTTCTCTGAGACCCTGCATAGACTACAGTCCTCTTAATGACATTACGGTAAAGAACCGCTATCCTCTGCTTTCGCACTACTTCAGACTGCCAAGATATTCACCAAGTTGGATTTAAGAAATGCATATCACTTGGTTCGAATAAGGAAGGGGGATGAGTGGAAGACAGGATTCAACACTCAGAGTGGCCACTATGAGTATCTTGTAATGCCTTTTTTGGACTGTGTAATGCACCGGCTGTGTTTCAGGGTTTTGTGAATGAGGTTTTGCGGGAGTTTTTGAATGTTTCTGTGTTTGTATATCTCGATGACATTTTGATTTTCTCACCAGACACTAAGTCCCATGTTAACCATGTCCGTCATATTCTGCAGAAACTGCTTGAGAATCAATTATATGTCAAGGCAGAAAAATGTGAGTTCCATGCAGAAACTGTCTTTTTTAGGATACATAATATCTCCTAACCAGATGCAAATGGATCCTGCCAAAGTCAGTGCAGTTTCCGATTGGCCAACACCAGACTCCAGGAAAAAGGTTCAGCAGTTCCTGGGGTTTGCAAACTTCTACAGGAAGTGTATTAGAAACTTCAGTTCTGTTGCTGCTCCTCTGCATGTTCTCACTTCTCCTAAGGTTCCCTTCAAGTGGACTCCCCAGGCTGACGTCGCCTTCCAGCGCCTCAGGGAAAGGTTCACCACAGCTCCCATACTCACCATTCCGGATCCCCAGCGCCAGTTTGTGGTCGAGGTCGATGCTTCCAATGAGGGTATTGGAGGGGTGTTGTCTCAAAGATCCGGTGAAGACAACAAGATGCACCCATGTGCCTTCCTGTCGCGTAAGTTGACGACGACAGAGAAGAATTATGATGTGGGGAATAAAGAACTGTTAGCTCTGAAAGCTGCTCTTGAGGAATGGAGACACTTGCTGGAGGGGGCAGAGCAGCCATTCTTAGTCTGGACCGACCATAAGAACCTGGAGTACATTAGAAAGGCTAAACGCCTCAACTCCTGCCAGGCCAGATGGACTCTATTTTTCAGTAGGTTCAATTTCACCCTCTCTTTTCGCCCCGGTTCCCAGAATCAAAAGCCTGATGCCTTGTCTCGCCTTTTCGAACCAGAACTCCTTGCTGTAGAGCCCAAGACCATCCTTCCTTTAAAAGATAATTTTGCAAGTTAACATTGTTTTTGTTGTTGCCGTAAAACTGTGAAGTAATACTTTTTTTTGTGTGAAACCGCTCGATTAACTACTTCTCTGGTCTCGCAAAACACACGTCACCAACACCAAGATGGCCGCCACTACTGTCTTGCCAAAATAGGGATTGACTCACCCTCACTATTACCACAATGAAACACGTCCAGAATAATGTCATGCAAAGCTGCCTGCCTGCCTTCCTTCGATTCTCCCTGAACTGCCTGATCTTTTTAATGTTCAATGTTAACCATTTGTGCAGATGGCATGAAGTAGAAAAGATCACCGACGCTAATGTAGCATTAGCATGTCTGCCCCCGGGTGCGGGGGCATCCAGGCTTAAACAGTGTATTATAGAATGCAGGGTTGCCAACTCTCACGCATCTGGCTTGTGACATACGCTTTCACTCTCAATCTCACGCTCTCACGCTGCCCAAACTATTCTCACGCCAAAAACAAGATGAACCGGCGATCGTTTTTGGTTGGTTATTTACAATGTTGAGTTGACAGCTGCTCAAGCTATCGATCCGCTCCCTCCCCACCCCCACCACTCTTAACAACGTTAACAGGCAGCAGAGCAGTGGGAGCCGGTTGGTCAATCCCCGACCCGTATTGCGCATGCGCAGATCTAAGATCCAGTAGAAATGATAAAAACGTAAAAGTCTGCTGCTTATTGTTCTAATAGGCCAAAATAGAGTCAAAGTGTATATGAGAGTGTGTTAATTAATATATTTGGCAGTTTGGAGTAAGTCTGTAGATTTGTGTGTGTTTCATGTATAGGCCTCTCACGATAATTAATTTGGTTGGATACATTTTCCCGGAAATTATTGCGATAAACGATAATATTGTCGGCACCGTTGTATGACCATTTTAGACCACTGACAAAATGATAATATATAATAATAATTCAAGTACATCCTTTCAAACTGCTAGTCACATCCTCATGTAAATGGCAATGTATCGAGTTCATTTCTATTTATCGTACAATAAGTCAATGAATTGCTTATCACGACAGGCACACAATAAAACAGTGAAAACAAACGTGTTTGACTTTCATTAGTGAATGAAACTTTGTGCCCTTTATAGTCTGTGTCCAATATTGTGTATATGCTAAGGTCCCGCTACTGACACAATAGCAATCATTTAGTGCACATATGTGTAATTAAACCCATGATATCAAAATCTCACTCCAGCCAGGTACCCAAAGTTGGCAACCCTGTAGAAACATTTTGGGTTACTTCATGTTAAGTCTAATACAAATGACAAGGCTAAGGCTGTAATGCTAACTAACGTGCTTGCTAATAACTAGGTAGCCAACTTGCTCCAATCACTCCTGGTCCTTTCATTAGACGGGAAGCGAAAGAATGAGCAACACCCACTGCTGGTATGATTACAACCTGGTACAAAGCACACAGGCATCTTGTTAAAGTTATCTTATCTTAGTTATCTCTTATATTTAGTGGAGGAGAACAATGACAATTATGGTCATAATTTTGACATCACTTGGATTTGTAATCTTTCTAGTTGTGTATTTTTCATAGTCTTGTATTTCAACAGTTTTATGACAAACTGTGACTTTTTTACTTGGAAATTATTTTTTAAATTAAAACGGGATCGAAAGATAATTTCTCTCTCGCCATTCATTTCAATACATACTTTTTCCGAAATAAGGTCCCATGGATTTCCACCGGAAAGGGAGGGACTTCGGCTCTCTATAATCCGTTTATTGCGTTTATTATTTATAATTGTAATGATGGATTATCAGTAATCATTTACACAGAGACATTGGATTAACCATTGTTATGCCCTTGAACACAACCTTTGTTCACAAAACAGCAAAGGTAAGACAATTATCATCATGGCTACGTAAAGTGAAGTTGTTTCCTTGCTCTTTCCTGGCTGCTAGTTCAGTGAGTTTTGCTCGTACAGTGATGAGACTTATACCAATGGAATCTGTGGAATCTCAGCTTTCATGTGTCGTGTGCAGATAACATGATGTAGAAAATATCGCTTTTGCCAGTTATGTGCTAAAGTAGCAGTTAGCCCGTTTCGCTAAGTGTTGATTTTAGACTCTTGGGTCTTGGTGTTGGACTTCCGTTCTATGTAGGTAAAATGGTTAATATCGTCTGTGTTATGGAAATAATTATCATAAGATGCCAATTTGTAACATACAGGACAAACCTTGATGTCTGTTTACCTTCTTTAAGGACACAGTCCGGTCAATACTGGGATACAGATGGTCTGTGTTGTGGGTACACTGGGACACTTCCTTCTCTGTATTTGTGGACTCCAAGGTAAAATCTTCGAGGTCATAAGTGTCCGACGCAAGTAGCTCAGTGTTCCCACACTGTTTAGGCTATCTTCTCAAATATGTTGTTTACTCTCTGCGAAACCAGTTAGATGGGCTGGCAAGAGAGAGGCTCTCCAGAATTGACGTGGCAACTCTACCGTGAAGTCAGAACCTCTGACTCTTGGATTTGTGATGTGAATACTCTGGTACCAACTCCAAATAAATCACAGTGGTTTGACATCAAAGCTCCAACTCTTCCCGTGTCTCCTTCCTGAGTCGGTGACTCCACTGCATGCTACACAGAAGTTTCCTCTACAGTCTGTTAGCTGAGTTTCTTCCCGTTAAGTGGGTATGCATCATTAATAGGCTGTTAAATGTTAAGAAGCCTTGAGACGCTGTTTCTTGCAAGATGTTGCATCTGCCCCCGGGAGTCTCACAATAATAAGAGCGCTGTTAGGAGAGATAGCGAGTACGATTGGGTACGAGAACCGGTTCGGGTTTGGAACCGGTTCCAACATTTCGATTCCAACGGCATCATTTAGAAATATGAATTTCGGTTCCGCTTTTCGATGCCTGAGGAAATGTTTCTCGCCGCTCTCCGTAGCCTACTGTATGACTGCGGCGGGGCGGGAAATGTAACGTTGTACCTACACTTCCTACAGCGTAACCTGGGACCAGGGCCGGCTCGTCGCACTGGCGTTATAGATGTTCGCCTAGGGCGCCAGATCTGTGGAGGCGCTGCGCTGACTGCTCTGGGAGGGAAACAAAATGTTTTGACCATTGGTGCTCATCCTAATTTTTGGCCTTGATGTAACAACATTCATAATTAAGTAAATGTAACACCCTTTTCATCCCGGTTACACTTTACATTTGCCCTGTACGATGGGCGCTGCAAGTGATGAAAATGGGGGATGTTGGCTTATCTGGCACCCGCAGCTCACAGCCAAAGTGGGAGCGAGCGAGGGAGAAAGGGAGGGTGCACCGGTACCAGCGCTGTTGTTATTAGTATCTGGTGCTAGCTGCTCTAACGGAAGAAGAAGATGTTTCTACAATGATGTGGAGGCAGAGTCCTCTCGAGTCAGACAGAGAGGCTGATAACTTCAGCTCAGTGAGGTAAAGGACTCTGTGTTTAGATAGTTCACTTTAGTCTAAGTTATCTCAGTGGGTCTCAAACGTTTTGATCACAATTTATGTAAACACATATTTCCAAGGCACTCCTTTATAATTATTGGGATAACAAGTTTGAAATCATTCCAATGTATACTATAGGTAAACATTGGACAGTAAACCAGACATCGTTTTAAACTGGAGAGATAAAAAAATATGCTTAAATAAAATAGTAAAATAAGATATGAATGAACAACAAAAATAGAATATGTTACATGTATTTGTTATTGGCTATGGTAGGTTATTGGTTATGTTCACATACTTATTTAATTATTAAAATGTAAACCGATCTTTTTCATATGGGTGTTTAGAGTTGTACCCCCTAGATCTAGTCTCTAGTAATTCTGCTTAAAGTGCACCAGATTGAAGCATTTTACTTTAAAATGTTCAAACATTTCTTCCGGTATGCCTGAGAAGGCAGATATGCTTGTTTTTCTCAACAAGAACTGTTTTTAAATGGGGGGGTTCCTTTAAAAGTTGGACTGTTGCACTGTTGTAGATTCAGTGGTTCTCAGGTTACAGTTACATAGCAGTGAATATAAACAGACTGATTAATGTGAATATTACTGTAAACTAACCTGTGTAACAGTTTCTCGAATTAATGTAAATTTTTTTGGTGGAAGAAGCATGTATAATTTGTTTACCCTGCCCCTCAAATAATCGGAATTGAGAACCGTTAAGAACCGGAATCGAAAAGTATAATCGGAATCAGAATCGTGGAAATTCAAACGATACCCAACCCTAATAACGAGTGACATTCACAGTGGCCAATCAGAGTGGTACTCAAACCGGATACGTCACACGGGATGAGGGTTCCCAACCAACCAGAATTGTTTAAACTAAGGAAGTAGCGTAATATATATATATATATATATATATATATATATATATATATATACCGATAGTAGCACCGTTTGTCCAGCGGCTTAACGGTATACCGATACCGTCCCATCGGCTACCGGTACTGACTTAGTACCGGTTCTCGATACCCATCCCTACAGGTGAGCTGGGGCGGACTGGCCATCTGTAGAATCTGGAGAACCACAGAACGGCCGGTCGTCAAGGGTCGTTGACGGCCGGGACTTTAAAAAAAAAAAGGTTTAATGTCATAATTGAAATTGCGCTGACGGCTGACAGAGGGCGGCCGCTAATGCAGTTGTGTGGTTCTTATCTGTCAAATAATCACACACGAAGAAGAATAAAGACCGGCCACACGAAGAGAAGGGATTAGAGTAGACGCCGCGGCAGACAGGGAGAATGAAAAAACATGGATAAAAATCAAAGAAAACGAAAAGAAAAAGGTGGGGCCGACACTCGCAGGTGAAGCATATAAATGTCGCAAATTGACAGACCTTTTTGGCAGCAGCGCTGCTAAAATCACTATCAGCAGCAGCTTAGAACAAGTGCAAGATGATGAAGAGAATGATGAGGGCGCGAGTTCAGATATACAGCCAGCCTCCTCCGTTCATGATGAGGGACAGAGTTGAGCTGCTGGAAGAACCAGCTCAACTGGCACATATACAAGCAGGGCAAGAGGTGGGTGAGAATTATCCTTTGAACTCAGTGGCGCTTTCTCCTGGAGGCCAAGGGAAGCCAGGCTTCCCCTGTTTTTTTGGATTGTAGTTATAATTTTAATAAATAAATAAAAACACTTTGTTTAGTTTCGGTAATTATTCTGCCGGCCCGTCTCTCCCCCATTCTCATTGAGTATTTTACAAAGAGTGAAACAGCGCCCCTCTAGATGTTATGGTGAAACCGTAGATTGCACTCTCTGTTGCGAGAGGAGGCCAGCCGAAATTTGCTTCCCTTGGTGAAAACAAATTGAGGGATTGACCAATCAGATGAGGCTCAAGTCATGCCTCACAATCCAATCAAATCACATCAACTTCAGTTCGTACTGTAACTGTCATTACTGCCCTTAAAAAGTAGCAAGCAACTGAAGCAAGTGCAATTATGGAGGGTGGAGATTTGGAATATTTCATCAAAAATAATTGTACTAAACTTCCGCTACAGCAGCAACTAAAAATGAAATCTGATGACAGGCCAATGATCAAACTGGAGCTGTGTAAAGAGAGGAAAAAAGGAGTGAATCGGACGTAAAACTTTAAATAATAAACAGCGGATTTCTAACATTTGACATTTCATGTGGCCGGACTGGGTCAGTTTCCAGGGCTGAATTTTAGTCCCAGTCCGCCCCTGCAGGTGAGTGGGTGTTTTCTGAGGATACACACTGTTGGATATTTTACTTTCATTAGTGCATAATGAAGTCCCTCTTGGGATGTCATTCAGACCAGGATCTCTTCCAAAGCATTGTGTATCACAACATGTTCATTTTATTTGATCTGATAGTCAAGTATATATTCAAAGAAGGAGAACCAAACAAAATCAATGTGCTGAACAAAGCCATTGATGTTCAAATGAAGATGGTCAATACTGCTTTTGACTGACATCCCGGGTCTGTTTGTGAATAGCAATAGATTTTCCTCATCTTGTCCTTTTTTTTTTACCCGTTAGCGGTGCCATTGACTCATGGGTAATGAATTTGCCTTGTGTCACTTTGCACGACAGCTGTCACTCCCCGACTTGGCACATTCATCCACATCAGGGGAGAGAAAAAGGGGAGTGGGATCGATTGGCGTTAATTATGCGGATGTAACGAGGGATGGTCTGCATCTCCTCCAAAGGAGTCGATAAAGGTCAGACAATTAGATTTTTCCCTTTTCTTTCTTGCAGTGATTCAATAATGTCACTATGGCGATGGACTCACCAGGCAAATTACCCGGTGAGTCAACTTCACACGCCTCTTTATTGCAATGACTTTTATTTGGGCCAGAAACAAATATGGTAGGCTATTATGTTATTTAGCTAACATGGTGTACTGAAAACAAGCCCAAATACCAACCGTCCAACATTTTCTAAACATATTTTTAACAAACAGGGTAATGTATTAAAACTGGAATAGATTTTCTTCACTGACTTACTTAACCTTTTTCCCCTCCTTTAACTACTCTCCCTTTGTTTCACTGAGAGCAATGCTCTATTTATCAGGACTGCTCAGATCCTTACCTAGCTCAAACGCAATAAGTGACTTCCTCTCTCTGAACAGAGCGGTACTTCCACAAGCAATTCACATACCATGTCAGCTCATGGTGGTTATTAAATGAGATGATCAGTTTTTACCAGTATGATCTTAACAGTGACTTCATTAATGATCTACTTTACCAAACCTGCTAAAGCATGTGACTGTAATTTGTTGTTTAAACATAATGCAACCCGTCAATATATGTTCATGTACCAGTATTGCGTTGTTATGAATCCACCGATTTTCTAGAAATTCAGGTTTGCCAATGTACCAGAAACACGGTTTGTTGTGGTTGTATGCGATGTACATCTTTATTTTCGGACGCTTTAATCCAAAGCGATGTACAATAATTCCAATAAACAGAAAAAGATACAAATTCACAACAACAACAAAAAAAAAATGCAGATATATTTGCTTGAAAAGGCCAAACCATTAATGGTGATTTTTGTGTGTTGGGTTTAATGGCCAAATGGAACAGGTGGGTTTTCTGTTTGCAAGAAGATATGTAGACGTTCTGCTGTCTTATCCTGTACCTTACCTTTCAAGGTCAATGCCTAAACACAACCAGCTACATAGGATTCATTAATTAATTACGCAATAATTATATCATCAAGTCATGTGATTAGCAAGGATATATTGAGGACTCGGCCCCACTCTTGTTGCGAGCAGCTCGGTAAGGTAACTGCAAGACTTTCTTTCTGGTATCTCCCCTTGAATGCACGTGTAGAATCTTCTATGTGTGAAGAACAGAAAGAGGAAAAGACTAGATGAGTATGACTGATACTCACAAAAAATCAAATCCATCCCATGGCCATTCATTACAATCAAGTTGTCACGGTGTGTGAAGCAGGTAGGACCCAAATGCAGATTAAAGTGCAAATTCCTTTATTTCAAGGCTAGGTGAACAACAAAGACAAAACAGAACACTCACCGACGAACTAGTCATGACAAAAGACGAACCGACAAAGACAGACAGAAAAACCAGAACTTAAATACACACAAGACTAATCACACAAACAAGACACAGTTGAGGAGGGAGGAGAAAACACAGGGGCCACAGGTGAACACAATCGGGTAATCAGACACACCAGGGAAACTAACGACAGGAAACCACAGACAAAGAGGCACAGCAGAGGACCAGGAAGGGATCTCGGGCGGACGGCCCGGGGGCAAGGCAGAGTTCAAAAAGGGGGATTCGGGCGGACGGCCCGGGGGCAAGGCAGAGTCTAAGGTGGGGGACTCGGGCGGCCGAGCATGAGGGCGAAGGCAGCGGCAGGAAGAGTCAGGGGGCCGGGCTCGAGGGCAGAGGCAGGAAGAGTCAGGGGGCCGGGATCGCGGGCGAAGACCACGGCTCACAGAGGGCCGGGATCGAGGGCGAAGACCGCGGCTCTCAGGGGGCCGGGCTCGAGGGCGAAGACCACGGCTCACAGAGGGCCGGGATCGAGGGCGAAGACCGCGGCTCTCAGGGGGCCGGGCTCGAGGGCGAAGACCAGAGAGCGCCGGAGGCCGGGCAGGACCCGGTGTCGGCCGGACAGGAACCCGAGCTGGTGGGACAGGCCTCGGCAGGATCCCCCACGGAAGAGGACCAGGACACGGGATTGGCAGGACCCCCGGCGAGACAGAGGATGGCGGGGCCTCCAACGGAACAGGACAAGGGGTTGGTAGGACCCCCGGCAGGAGAGTAGTCAGCGGGGCCTCCAATGGCACAGGACAAAGGGTTGGCAGGACCCCCGGCAGGAGAGTAGTCGGCGGGGCCTCCAACGGCACAGGACAAAGGGTTGGCAGGACCCCCGGCAGGAGAGTAGACGGCGGGACCTCCAACGAGACAGGACAAAGGGTTGGCAGGACCCCCGGCAGGAGAGTAGACGGCGGGACCTCCAACAGGACATGACAAAGGGTTGGCAGGACCCCCGGCAGGAGAGTAGTCGGCGGGGCCTCCAACGGCACAGGACAAAGGGTTGGCAGGACCCCCCGGCAGGAGAGTAGTCGGCGGGACCTCCAACGAGACAGGACAAGGAGCTGGCAGGACCCCCGGCAGGAGAGTAGACGGCGGGACCTCCAACGGGACAGACATACGATTGGTAGGACCCCCGGCAGAGGAGTAGTCGACGGGGCCTCCAACGGGACAGGACATGGAGTTGGCAGGACCCCCAGCGGAACCTCCAACGGACCAGGACATTGGGTAGGGACTTGAGACGTGACTCGAGAGGGGACTCGAGAGGAGACTCGAGAGGAGACTCGAGAGGGGAACCAAGGGGAGACTCGAGAGGAGACTCGAGAGGGGAACTAGAGAGGGGACTCGAGAGGGGACTAGAGGAGGGACTAAAGGAGGGACTAGAGGAGGGGACTCGCGAGGGGAACTAGAGGAGGGACTAGAGAGGGGACTAGAGGAGGGGACTCGCGAGGGGAACTAGAGGAGGGACTAGAGAGGGGACTAAAGGAGGGACTAGAGAGGGGACTAAAGGAGGGACTAGAGAGGGGACTAAAGGAGGGACTAGAGGAGGGACTAGAGAGGGGACTAGAGGAGGGACTAGAGGAGGGACTAAAGGAGGGAACTCGAGAGGGGACTCGGGTAGGAACTTGAGAGGTGACTAGAGAGGGGACTCGAGAAGGGACTCGAGAGGGGACCTGAGAGGAGACTTGAGAGGGGACTCAAGAAGGGACTTGAGAGGGGACTGGAGAGGGGACTCGAGAGGGGACCCTGGTAGGAACTGGAGAGGGGACTCGGGTAGGAACTTGAGAGGGGACTCGGTTAGGAACTTGAGAGGGGACTTGAGAGGGAACTTGTGTCGGTCGGTACGCTGATAGGACATGGGGAGCTGGCGTCGTCTGGGGAGCCAGCAGGAGACGAGGTGCTGGAGTTGGCCGGTACGCCGACAAGACTCGGGGAGCTGGTGTTGGCTGGAGAGCCAACAGGAGACGAGGTGCTGGAGTCGGCCGGTACGCCGACAAGACTCGGGGAGCTGGCGTCGGCTGGGGAGCCAGCAGGAGACGAGGTGCTGGAGTCGGGACCATGACTGCTGGAGCCGGTACTTGAGCCGGAACCATGGCTGGAACTGGGGCCGGAACCATGGCTGTATGGGCCAGCTCTGGTGCAGGGAGCACGGTTGTAAGATCCAGTTCTGGAGCCGGAAACATGGCTGTAAGGTCCGGAGCTGAAGCCTGGATCATGGCTGTGTGGGCCGGTTTTGGAGCCGGAAACATGGCTGCTGGGGCCGGCACTGGAGCCGGAACCATGGCTGCTGGGCAAGGAACCGGAACACGCATCCATGGCTGTGTGGGATGGTACTGGAGCACGGTACCATGGCTATGTGGGATGGTACTGGAGCACGGAACCATGGCTGCTGGGTCCGGCACTGGAGCCGGAACCATGGCTGTTGGGGCCTGTACTGGAGCCGGAACCATGGCTGCTGGGGCTGCTAGCCTGGCCTTGCGACGACTCCTCTTAGCAGCCTCCTGAATACTCCGTGGACCTCCATAAGCCTGACGAGTTCCGGAATACGACTCCTGGACAGGAGTAGGAACTGGGGCAGAAGCACGGGTTGACTTCAGGCGGAACCCACCAAGGCGTATGGTGCCAGGTTGGGAATTGGGAGACAGGGAGCTAGCATGCCTGGAATCACATGCTTGAAGGAAGTCCAAAATCCAGTCAGGTAAAAACTCAACAAAACATGGTTTCTCTGCTGCCAACCGGAGCGCCTCTACCAGAGCGGCCCTCTTCTGCCGAACACTGGACGCTCCCTTCCACCAATCGAAGCAGCAAGCCAGATAGAAAGTTAGATGCTGTAATTCAACCTCCCATGGGTCATCTGCTGGGTCCATTTTGTGGTCGGTTCGTTCTGTCACGGTGTGTGAAGCAGGTAGGACCCAAATGCAGATTAAAGTGAGAATTCCTTTATTTCAAGGCTAGGTGAACAACAAAGACAAAACAGAACACTCACCGACGAACTAGTCATGACAAAAGACGAACCGACCAAGACAGACAGAAAAACCAGAACTTAAATACACACAAGACTAATCACACAAACAAGACACAGGTGAGGAGGGAGGAGAAAACACAGGGGCCACAGGTGAACACAATCGGGTAATCAGACACACCAGGGAAACTAACGACAGGGAACCACAGACAAATCCAAACAAGACAAAACACAACGCAGACAGACAACCAAAAACAGATCTAGACAAGACAAAACACCACAAAGACAGATCGTGACACAAGTGGGACACTGGGACCTCTCTTCTTTGAAATCAGCTACCCTTGAAGTCATACCTAACAATATAAAAGGAATCAATAGCCTTAAAGAACTTTTCCAGCAAGAAACATTTTTGATTGTCACAATCATGGTCACTTTCTGAAGAGTTTCAGCAGTTTTTCCAATATCCTTTGGCTTTCTTACTTTTTAAAGACCCAGAGTCGATACATGTTGGTAAGTTAGATTACCTGTATGCTTCAGGAATACATTTACAATATAATTTCTCGTAAAAACTTAGTTCTGTGGTATCTTTTCCAAGGTTGCAAGACTTCCTAGATCCTGCCATCAGATCTATGCAGCGGTTCCATCTTCTGTTTAAACTGAAATGTTTTTATTCTGACACGTTTAGGCCTACCTTTTAACAGAAATATATAGTATAATATTATTGCACCTGGTAACATTTATCTACACAAAGTATAGGCAGGGCCGATTCTAGGGTCTGTGGGGGCCTGGGCAAAAATTCACTGGGGGCCCCTCGAACCAGCTTTCATCACCATTGTGTTATAAATAATCTGACACCAACAAAAAAATTGCTAAATGTAAACAGTTTTTTATTTAACAACTTCGTATTTTTGTTATTTTCAAAGTTAGTTATTAGTTAGTAATATGAATATAAATCACACATAAATATCAATTAAAACCAGAACTTAAATAAATAAATAATTTTAGATAACAAAGTAAATTTAAACAGACTTGAAAATGGTGCTGTACTAACACACGAGCCAGTGTTCACAGTAAAATGTAATAAATGGGCACAATATAAACACTCAGGGCAATGAAAGTATTAAATAACTTAAAAATATGTATAAACAAAGTGCAACATACAGTCTCTTATGATTGAAAAGTTATCTTAGGTAACTAAACCACCATTATAAAGTCAGTGCCCGTCAACACCCTTTTAGCACTGATTTTACCAACGCTGCTTACGGGCCTTGGCTTGTGCAAATGCTGTAGCTATGTCCTCTAGATCCAAATACCTTGGCACATTGCACTCTAAGGATATAAGAGCTAGTCCTGAAAGTCGATCTTGGGACATGGTTGACCGGAGATAGGTTTTGATGAGTTTTAAAGCTGAGAAGCTTCTCTCTCCAGAGGGAACAGTGACTGGAAGAGTCAATAGGAGACAAAGGGCATTGCTGAGGTTTCCATAGAGATACAGAAGCTTTTCCTTGTAAATCAAGCATTTCTCTTGGGCTGGAAGATACATGATCAGGAAAGGCATGGTAAGCAGCCCAGAACCAGATCCTCAGAATCTGTGTCATGTAGTGTTTTCTCCAGTGTGTTACACTTGTCTGCAAGTGTGCCACTCTGAATGGCATTTGACATGTCTTCTTTTGAGAAGAGAAAACCATAGAGGGATTTGTCCACAAGGGGGAGGAAAAACTCTCTCTTAAAGTACTCTTCTGGAGTAGATTGTGTTTCTTCTCTGCCCTCATACAGGAACTGCCGAGCTGTCTTTTCTCTGGCAATTTCAATTTTTTTCTGCTATCTCTCTAGCATCAGTTTGAGAGGCAGCAAGTCCATTGTCTCTGAAGTTTTCCAGATATACTCTGACAGCACTGGTTTCTCTTTTAAGGGTTTCAAGAGAAACACTGGGGCTCTGCAGAATCTTGCTGACGTGGTTGATCTGATACAATATGTTGTACCAGATTACAGTGCACAACACGAAACGCCATGTCATCAGTTCCTTCTGTATGCTGGTTGCTGTGGACAGTGTCTCAGAGTCCTTCTTCTGCACTGAATGGGTTTGGAGAGCAGACAGTGCGTAACACCTCCGGCAGGTGGTAACACACCATTTTCACACTGTCAATCCTGGCCTCCCATCTGGTCACAGACAGAGATTTTACGGTTAACTGCTTAACATGATCCTTTAAAACGCCCCAGTGACGAGCTGAAAAGATTGTACAACCTCTGTAGGACACCAAAGAAGGAGATGGAGATGACTGAAGATTTGGCTGCATCTGCTACAACCAGATTGAGTGTGACTGCTGCATGGGACACACATTGCCTTTTCGTTGATTTGCAATATTCTTGCTTGAACACCTTGTCTATGTCCCATCATGTTGCTCCGATTATCATATGATTGTCCACGGCAGTCTGCAATGCTCAAGTTGAACTTGGACAACTTCTTCAGGAGTGTGTCACTCAGACCTTTTCCAGTGGTGTCTTGAACATCAACAAATCCTACAAAATGTTCAGAGATTGATGCACCAACTGATGGCTCGCAGTTTACCACTCTCAATACAACAAAGTCGCTCAGTGCGGCTGGTGTCGGGAGTACAGTCCATTATGATGGAGAAAAACGTAAGCTTTTTTCACCTTTCTGACCATCTCCTCAACGACTTTGTCTCCAACTAGTGCTATGATTTCGTTTTGAATTTGGCTGCTGAGGTAGTGCACATTTGTTTCTCTGTTTTGAATCCTCCTCAATTGTTCGCTCATGACAGGATCAATCTGCCATCAATTCCACCTGTGATAGGAAATTGCCATTGTGTGGGTCATATAGGACATTTGTCTCCTCTCTAAATGCCAGTTTCCTTTCAGCTAGGTGACATTATGGCAATCACTCTTTGTATTACTCCCCTCCCAGTGCTGTACCTCAAGGTGCAACAAATATTGGTTGATCTGGTCGATGGCTGTTTTAGTTTTGAGTCTCGTCTCGAGTTCATGCCAACTCCTCATATTGGTAACGTGTGTTTTCGAATATTCATGATCTTTTAAATGACTGGCTAAGTTCTTCCAATTTCCAAATCCCCCTTTGGTAAATGCATTGTCCTGTTTTCCAAAAACTTTGCATGCAAAACAGAAGACTGAGTCTGTAATAACTGAATACATAAGCCATGTTCAATGTATCTTTTCCCCATTTTTCATGACTATTTCGTAGTTTTCCTTTGTAAATCTACGTGAAGTTTTTTTAGTATTCTGCGGAAAGACTATATCTGTTTCTAGTATTGGTCCTCTTCAAGATTCAAGGTTGTTTATTGTCAAACTAACATAGCTACAGAGTAATTATGTCCTTGAAAATCTTAGGTCACAGGCTTCTCCAACAATGCAACACAATAATACAGATAAGCAGACAATATTAAAATATACTATATTAAAAGTAATACAAAAAGAAAAATGGAATAGTGCAATACGAGTCTATATACAAGTTATTAGAATGATATATTAGATAATAGATATATAATTACTAAGTAGCAGATGAATGTTATGAAATTGTTTCAGCAGTTCAATTGTTTAACAGTCTTATTGCCTGCGGGATGAAGCTGTCTCTGAATCTGGTGGTTTTTGTCCGGATGCTGCTGTAACGCCTGCCAGACGGCAGCAGACTGAACAGTTTGTGGCTGGGGTGATTGGGGTCTTTTATAATCCTGAGGGATTTCTTCCTGAGCCGCTGGGAGTAAAGGTCCTCCATGGATGGCAGCTCCGTCCTGGTGATGTTCTCTGCAGTTTTCACCACTCTCTGTAAAGCCTTACGATTGAGGGCGGTGCAGCTGCCGTACCAGGCCGTGATGCAGCCAGTCAGGATAATCTCTATGGTGCACCTGTAGAAGTTGCAGAGTATCCTGGAATCCATTTTGAACCTCCTCAGCCTGCGGAGGAAGAAGAGCCGCTGTCGAGCTTTCTTGGTGATGGTGATGGTGTGAAGAGTCCATGTCAGGTTGTCAGTGATGTGGACCCCAAGGAACCTGAAGCTGCTGACTCTCTCCACCGTAGTCCCATTGATGGCGATGGGGGCGTGTCCCTCTCCCTGCTGCTTCCTGTAATCCACAATCAGCTCCTTTGTTTTGCTGACGTTGAGATGGAGGTTGTTATCCTGGCACCAAGATGTCAATTTTCCGACCTCCTCTCTGTACGCCGTCTCGTCGCCGTCTGGGATCTGGCCGATGACGGTCGTGTCGTCAGCAAACTTCACAATGGTGTTGGAGCTGTGTGTGGCCACGCAGTCGTGAGTGAACAGGGAGTAGAGGAGAGGGCTGAGTACGCAGCCTTGAGGGGCACCGGTGTTGAGGATCAGGTTGGAGGATGTGATGTTTCCCACCCGCACTGCCTGGGGTCTGCCCGTCAGGAAGTTCAGGATCCAGTCACAGAGGGTGCTGTTGAGCCCGAGGTCTCTGAGCTTGATGGCCAGCTTGGAGGGCACAATGGTATTGAATGCTGAACTGTAATCAATGAACAGCATTCTCACATATGTGTTCCTCTGGTCCAGGTGTGAGAGGGCAGTGTGGATGGTGTGGGCTATGGCGTCGTCTGTGGACCTGTTTGCTCTGTAGGCAAACTGCAGGGGGTCCAGAGAGTCAGGGAGGGAGGAGGTGATGAAGGTTTTGACTAACCGCTCAAAGCACTTCATAATGATGGAGGTGAGTGCTACTGGGCATAGTCATTGAGGCTTGTTACTCTTGTTACTAGTGCACACTTTTCAGTATCATTTAGGACATTTGGCCATTGTGCAGGGTCGTCTGATGTGATCAAACCTTTTGTAGTGGTTGTGGTAGTGCTGCTGGAGGTAGGTGTTGATCTTCATGATGAGAATATGTTGCTGTCCCACTGGAGGCAGATGTAGATGCCCCACCTGAGGTAGATATTGACGCCCCACTCGAGGTAGATATTGACGCCCCACTGGAGGTAGATGTTGACTGAACTGCTATGACCAAAAAAGAAACTGGGAATATCATGTTACAAGGAATCTTTGGAGTGCAATGCACAGTATAATCAATTAAAAGTGGAATATTTAACTTACCATCATCAGCATTTGGAGGGGGCACCTTATCCTTTTCTGTTGCTGCTGCCAGAAACTTGGAAGTAAGGATCCTGAGGATAGATAATAAAGTGATACTTATAACAGTAACATGTTAACAATTCAAAATGCTTTCACTTTATATAATTCAAATTCCTCATATTCAGCTTTCGAATGTTGTTCTTGGGGATAGCTTTCACTATTCTTCATTGTTTACTATTTCCATTTCATTTGAAAGGGACAATGTAAGTGAACATGGTTCCAATACAGAGGATTGTGCTGGAGCCTGCACTGTGGCTACTAAGGTTTTTATATTTACAGTGCAGTGAAAATATACAGTTTTAAGTATCATAAAACCACTAGGAGTACACTACAGAAAAGGAAAATACATTATAAATACACTCAACACATAGCACACTAACTTAACAATAAGTTATTTGGAGTACACTTGTCCAAATGTCTTGCATCTACATTTAATAATTTAACATTCATAGCTTGACAGTTAACTCAGTCGGACACAGGTTCATCAGTTAAATAGCCTACAGAAAAAGTTAGCTGATTTCCCCCTCCAAATTACTCCATTACTGGTGTCGGGTGAAACGTTAATGTAGAAATGGCAGAGAGACCATGTTTATTTCAGTAACAATGTCAAAAAGATTAATGAAGACGTGTTAATACTGTAATTACTAGATTCTACGTTCTTTCAGCCGGCTAGCTAAACTAAGCTAACACGTCAACGGCAACTGTCATTTCTAGCTTTTGCGTTCTTTCAGCCAGCTAAGCTAACAGGTCAACGGCGTTGTACCAACCCGGCTGCGCACACTTGATTCGGTAATGTCACGGCCAGCAGAGCAGATACTGTTCTGCTAGGTTAACTCATGTCATGTTTAACGTCAAAGTAAACAAAATTAATAATTGTATTCTAGTGGAAGTTACGTAATTCAAGTTTTTCTATCCCACAGTTAAGGTTAGACTGGCAACATTTAGTTATTTAGTATTTCATCGTTATTTACTCAACTTACCACTGTCTTGTTTTTTTTCTCTCATCTTCATATTTTTTCTTCTTCCTTTTCGCTTCCAGAAAGATAATTTCTCTTCATTTTCAGTGCCTTTCCTTGTCATCAGGATTGTTTTGTAAACAATCATGCACGTGACTTGCGACACTGACGGGGAGTGAGCCTGGATAAGGTGGGCCCCATTAGGGAGGTCTCCTACTGTCATTGCAAACGTTGCGCATTGCCCCACTCACTCATTCAAATGCAGTTCATCTACAATAATGGGGACCCACTATTGTAGATTAACTGAATTTGATTAAGGCTTATGGCAATGCATGATGTCTGTTTAATTGTATTTAAAGACCCTACTGGTCTGGGGGCCCAAGCAGTCACCTGCCTTGCCTGTCCGGAGTATAGGGACAGGACCAAAGATCTGGTGCCACAGTGGTACATTTAATTAAAAACCCAACCAGGATTTCTATTGGTTTCGTACACAACAATACAAACCATCCACACCCTAACCCTAATATCAGTGTCACTGTGCAGGCAAGTAGGCCACACCACCCATATTACCATTTTCACGAACAAACCAGAATCATGAAAGAGCTATTTGTTTAACAAGCATTTTTTTTCTGCACCGTAGTGGTTATAATGAGGTTTGTCGGGAAGAACGATTAAAACCTTCCATCACCCAGAGACTGTTACTACTTTCTCTGTCTTTCTGTCTCCCCCTCCATCTTTCTCAGTTTTCCCCTGTGCAGGCTGTAAATAGAATCTGTCTACATGATCAGCTGAGAAATTAAATGTGCCCACTCTGGCCTCAGCTTGCCTCTCCCTGCTCTGCATAAATAATGGCATGTGTTCTCAACGGCTGCAGAGCCATCATAAGTCCTTTATCTGATGCATCATACTCCAGGTGCCAAGCCATTATTTTTCTGCTAGCTGCTGTTGCTTCCCCTTTTTTATTAAGATCTATAAATATGGTTTCCTGCTCATTAATTTTTGCATTTCACGTTTTTTGAGATGAAGTAAAGGACATTTTTTAAAGCACTGCTTTAAATGTGTGAAGTCTACAAGCACAATAGTCCCCATAGCAATACGCTAATGCTTAGAAAAGCATGTTTGGTTATTTGAAAAATAGCACTGAATGTGAATGTACAGCTTAGGGTATTGGAACTTAGCTGAGCAGGTATTATATTCATAAACCAGATGTGTTTATCTATAGATGGTGCTTACCAAAACCGACACAAGGCTAGGGTTCGGGTTAGATGTAACAATAGGAAAGTATTTTTTTTTTAATGATTTTCTTTGTAATTTGGAGTATTTCAACTTAATTTATATTCATATTCCTGCATTCCAAAAGAAACAAAAAGGAGTGTAATATGTAATCATTATACCATTCAATCACTATGCTTATAGTTCTCTTAAGATGTGCAGTGTTTGGTTAAAATACAAAAAACATGTACCTTTTGTCCTCTTGAGTACATTTTTGAAGAATTCAGCAGCAATGGTGCCATGTTGTGTTGTTTACTCAAAGACAAATTAATTTGAAGTTGCCACCATCTGATTCGGACCTCTAACTGGCATTTCTCTACACCAGGGGTTTTCAAAGTGTGGGAAGCTGAGCCCCGCCCCCCAGAAAGTCGGCCATTTTGAAAAATCGGCGTTATTCATGAATTTTAAGCGCATTTTCGCAAACACCTCCTAGGGAAAAGATCGTAAAAATTCCAGTCCATGATAAGTTCAGCCCATATCCAATATCATGCTAAATTGCGAATAAAATAGTTGCTAACTCAATCGGGACGGTCGTAAATGTCAGAGAATGTACAATTGTTGACGATTTGCATGTAACAAATGACTCGCATACGGTTGTTCCAATATGCACGAGACGTTGTATACACATTGCTCTTATGATTGGACATCTTTCAAATTGCCTTCCATTTGGCCCGGCCCTCAGAAAGTCGGCCATTTTGAAAAATATGCAGTTTCCATGCCTTTTCTGCACATTTTTGCAAAGGCCTGCTAGGGAAATGGCCGGAAAATGTCCATTCCAGGACAAGTTCAGCCCATATCCAATGCGATGCTACATTGCCAAGAATAGTCAGTCGCTCCAACGGGGAGCTCACAGGCTAGAATGTACCATTTTCCAACATTTAGATGTCAGATAAGCTACTCTGCCTTCCACATCATATGTCTCTTTCTCACACACATACATACATACATACACACACACACACACACACTCTGCTGGCAATGATGTTGAGTGTTAGTCCAGCAGCTCCCTCTGCTGGGGGCACATGCAATTACAACAGACCCATATACACTCCACAACACACACATACAGCTCTTAAGAGCATATCATATATATCAGGCTACAGGCCATGTATATGTTATGATGTGAAGCACTATTTGGTTTCATGAAAAATATCAACTGCTTATTTGTAGATATCTACTAAAGCATACAAATACAGTGTGTAATGTTGGCCTGTTACTTATATTGAGTGATATATATTATACACACTGTTCTGCTTTCTGCACTGGCCTCAGCAGCTGTTCTCACTATAAATGTCGGCTCACAATTAAAGCAGTTGTATTAAAAACATACATAGCCTAATATCCAGAGGAGATTATTATGTGATTAGTGAGTAAACAAACGGTAAAGGGCAGAAAGTCTGATGCACATTTGATCATCTTAAATACCTTCTAATCACAACGGGAACAGTTTGCAGAGCTGTGCTTCGTTGACATAAGTCGAGCCATGCGTCACGCCTCTTTTAAACATCACTGTTGGCTGAAATCGACTCCGGAGAATACATCAGTGTACCCTCGGTTATAGCTCCTCCAGAGAGACTCCTCTCTCCTCTCTCCTCGACATCTTTGGACCCTTGGTCATAGCTCCTCCAGAGAGACTCCTCTCTCCTCTAAATCAGTGTATCCTCGGTTACGGCTCCTCCAGACAGCCTCCTCGATAATCGATCCTCGACGACCCTTTAGAGAAATGTGTTTTCCTTCAAGACGGCGTGCCGACATCCGTTTCCGGGTCTCTGCCAGAGGACCTGGGAGTCTGGGACGCGAAAATTATATAAATGAGAAACTACTAATTTCCCAGGACTCGCGCGCGTCTGCTTGACGTCGGGACGACCGGCTGCCCTCCCCGACAGGCGCACGGACGCGAGGGCCCGCTCATCACTGCGCGCACATCTGCGACCGCAGTTTTAATTATTATTGTTGTTGTTGCTACTGTAATGCAGGTGTATTCAATTGCATTTCAAAGAGGTCCAGTAAGAGAACATTTCATTAAATGCTCTGTTTTAGCTGTCGACCTCTCTTTTTTGAGCACGCCATTTGAAATGACTCCGACTGTTTCTCTCTTCTTGTCTCGTCTCTGTGTGTGTGTTTGAATCTATCGCGCTGACTCACTGACTGCACCGATTTGATTGGCTGAATAGCGTCACCTCCTTAAAGCATGAAACAATAACTTTTTTTAAACCATTTTATCTTTATGTTTTAAACATATTTTGTAATTGTTTTCAACATTGTGGATCAATCCTTTTATGCTCCCGGCAACACACTGCACGTCAACTTTGCCTCCTTATTACACTCACCCCTAGTGGGAACAATGAGTCCAGATCATCCTCTGGCTGCAGCCTTCCTTGACCAGTATCAATCAATCAATCAATCAATCAATGTTTATTTATATAGCCCAATATCACAAATGTTACATTTGTCTCAGTGGACTTTACAGTTTGTACAAAATATCAGTATGACAATACGACACCCTCTGTCCTTAGACCCTCACATCGTACAAGGAAAAACTTCCGAAGAAAACCCACAGTTTAAAGGGAAAAATGGGAGAAACCTCAGGGAGAGCAACAGAGGAGGGATCCCTCTCCCAGGACAGACAGACGTGCAATAGATGCCGTGTGTAAATTGAAAAGATAATACATTTGCAACATAGGTAGTCCAAATGTTTGGAAATGCATGTGTGTATAATAGGAAGATGAATCCACGAGGATATCCATCCAGGACCTATGATCCAGGACCACAGCCACGATTCAAGATCCCGGGCTCGCGATGCAGGACACAGGAGCGCAGGATCATCCATGACTCCGGATCCCAGCGTATATAGACACCAAAAAGAAAAAAATGTGGGGATGCTGGGTTAATCGGAACATGAGAGTACACAGGTATAGAGAGAGAGAAGGAAGAAATAAGATGTCCCCCGACAAACTAAGCCTATATCAGCAAAACTAGGGGCTGAATCTAATCAGCCCTAACTATAAGCTTTATCAAAAAGGAAGGTCTTAAGCGCACTCTTAAAAACGGATAGGGTGTCTGCCGCCCGAACACAAACTGGAAGCTGATTCCACAAATGTGGAGCTTGATAAGAAAAGGCTCTGGCTCTCATTGTACTTTTAGAGACTCTAGGAACAACCAACAACCCTGCATTCTTGGAACGCAATGCCCTAGTAGGACAGTAGGGTATAATGAGTTCTTTAAGGTAAGATGGCGCCTGCCCATTAAGGGCTTTGTAGGCGAGAAGAAGAATTTTAAATTCTATCCTGTGTTCTATAGGGAGCCAGTGTAAGGCAGCCAGAACAGGAGTAATGTGGTCCCTTTTCCTAACTCTGGTTAGTACACGAGCTGCAGCATTTTGAATCAGCTGAAGCGACTTGACTGACTTCTTGGTACACCCTGATAATAAAGAGTTACAATAATCCAGCCTTGAAGTAACAAATGCATGGACTAGTTTCTCTGCATCGTTTTGAGGCAAGATATGCCTGATTTTTGCAATGTTACGTAGATGGAAGTAGGCGGTCCTTGAAATTGATTTTATGTGGGCGTTAAAGGATAAATCCTGATCAAATATAACACCAAGATTCCTTACAGTCTCACTGGAGGCCAAATTAATGCCATCCATAGTTAGTATATCCTTAGATCATTTGTTTCGTAGATTCTTCGGGCCAAGTACAATAACTTCAGTTTTGGTCGTGTTTAACATCAAAAAGTGTAAGGTCATCTACGTTTTTAAGTCCTTGAGGCAGTCTAGAATTGTATTTAGATGATTAATTTCATCAGGCTTGATTGATAAATATAGTTGAGTATCATCCGCATAACAATGAACATTTACAGAATGATTCCTTATAATATTGCCTAACGGAAGCATATATAATGTGAACAAAATAGGTCCGAGCCCTGTGGCACTCCATGGCTAACTTTGGTTTGCGTGGAAGATTCATTATTGACATGTACAAACTGAGAGCGTTCAGATAGATAGGACCTAAACCAGCCTAAAGCAGTTCCCTGTATGCCATCTACTGTAAGTGTACACGTCCCGTGTCAGAGGCTATTAGAATGTCATTTGTGACTTTAACCAGAGCTGTCTCTGTGTTCTAAAGCCAGACTGAAAATCTTCAAATAAATCATTGTTTTTTAAGTAATCACACAACTGTTTTGCGACCGCTTTCTCAAGAATTTTTGAGAGGAACGGAAGATTAGAAATAGGTCTATAATTGGCTAAAACCTCTGAATCGGGGTTGTGCTTTTTAAGAAGCGGTTTTATCACTGCTACTTTGAATGATTGTGGAACATAGCCTGATAATAAAGACATATTCATAATATTTAATAAAGAAGTGCTAATTAATGGAAAAACTTCCTTCAACAGCTTAGTTGGAATTGGGTCTAACATACACGTTGATGGTTTAGAAGAGAGAATCATTGAATTTAATTGTTCAAGGTTTATGGCTGAAAAGCATTCTAGTTTACTATCTAGTGTAATAGTAGAACTTACGTTTCCGGGAGCTGTTGATAACACTATACTGGTCAAAGGCAAGAGGTCATTAATTTTGTTTCTAAGAGTAACAATTTGATCGTTAAAAAAGCACATAAAATCATTACTACTGAGTGCTATGGGAATAGAAGGCTTAATCGAGCTGTGGCTCTCTGTCAGCCTGGCTACAGTGCTGAAAAGAAATCTTGCATTATTCTTATTCTCATCTATTAATGAAGAGTAGTAGGCTGCTCTCGCTTTACGCAGTGCTTTCTTATATTCATTGAGAGTAATATGCCAAATTAAACGAGATTCTTCAAGTTTAGTGGAACGCCATATCCTTTCAAGTTGTCTCGACTTTTGCTTTATTTTGTGGGTTTCGGCATTATGCCATGGAGCTAATCTATGTTTTATTTTCTTCTTTTTCAAAAGAGCAACAGAGTCTAATTTTATTCGCAGCGCATCTGTAGCACTATCAACAACATGATCAATTTGGGGTGGTGTACATTTTGTATAAGTTTCCTCCCTTACATGCAGACATGCTATCGAGTTAAGTATTGGTGGAATCTCTTCCTTAAATTTGGCTATAGCACTAACAGATAGGTTTTTGCTGCAGGAGCTTTTGACTAATGCTTTGTAGTCTAGTAACAGTACTTCAAAAGTTACTAAGAAATGGTCGGATAAAGCAGGATTATGCGGTTCGACTAATAGTTGCTCAATTTCAATACCATAAATCAGAACAAGGTCGAGAGTGTGATTATAGCAGTGGGTTGGTTTATTTACACTCTGACAAAAACCAACAGAATCTAATATAGAGTTAAATGCAACAGTAAGGCTATTTCTTATCATCGTCAACATGAATATTAAAGTCACCTACGATAATTACTTTATCTGTTTTAAGAACCAAAGTTGATAAAAACTCAGAGAATTCTGATAAGAACCTGGTGTACGGTACACTGTAACAAATAAGATTGGCTGCAAAGTTTTCCAGGTCGGATGCGTAAGACTAAAAACGAGACTTTCAAAGGAGGTATAATTTAATTTTGGTTTAGTATTGATAAGTAAACTTGAGTCAAAGATTGCTGCAACTCCACCTCCTCGGCCCGTGCCTCGGGCAATATGAGTATTGATATGGCTGGGTGGAGTGGCCTCATTTATGCTGACATATTCTTCATGTCTCAACCAACTTTCAGTGAGACAGCATATATCAATATTATAATCTGATATTAAATAATTTACCAATATTGCTTTAGATGCTAGAGATCTTATGTTTAAGAGACCACATTTAATATTCCTGTTTTGTTGCACTGTAGTAGTTGTTACATTTACTTTTATTAGGTTATTATGTATGACACCTCTATTAGGTTTTACCTTAAATTGTCCTTGGGCAGACACACACACCGCTAATATTGGGTATTTTATTGGGTTCGGGATTCCTATGGATGACTGCCTAGGAGAGAGCGCAGAGAAGCGTGTAAGACTGCGACTCCGCCTCCTGGTCTCAACTCCAGTTTGTCATGGATTAAGTCCACAAAGCCCTGAAATGTTTGTCGAAATGAGATTTGCACCTTACAAAGTAGGATGAATGCCGTCTCTCTTAATCAGACCAGGTTTTCCCCAGAAGGCTGTCCAATTATTTACGAAGCCCACATTGCTGGGCACCACCAAGACAACCAGCGCTGAAATGATGACATGCGGCTATACATGTCATCATTGATCAGATTGGGGAGGGGACCAGAGAAGATTACGGTGTCCGACATTGTTTTAGCATAACTACACACCGACTCCACATTAAGTTTGGTGCATTCTGATTGGCGTAAACGAACATCATTACCACCGACGTGAATAACAATCCTACTGTATTTACGTTTATTTTTAGCCAGCAGTTTAAGATGCGCCTCAACGTCGCCCGCTCTGGCCCCCGGAATGCATGTGACTGTGGAGGCTTCGGTCTCTAATTTCACGTGTCTCATAATAGAGCTACCAATAACCAGAGTTGGCGGGTGTCTCGCTGAGTGGGGAATATCTGTTAGATACGTGAACGGGTTGGTGGGGACCTGCGAGTTTCGCGTTTTTCCCAGTACTTGCTTTTGATCAAAGTCAATGCGGCAAACCCACATTCACACAGGTAGGCGGAGGTGAAGGGAATGAGCACTTTTACAGCCTTTTTGGCGAGGTGGGGGAACTCGGTCTTCACAGACAGCCAAAAGTGGGCAAGTGACGTTTTCTGCCAGACGCTGTCTCCTCTCTCACTTTAGGTAACGTCAATAAAAATGGATCCATGTTGCCGCTCGCATAAAGTTAGCTGAAGTTAACTAGCTAGATTTCACTGTTTCTCGTTATTTTTCTCTGACGCTGCGCCTCCCCTGAAGCTCTCTGGCGCCCCCCGGGGAGGCGCGCCTCACACTTTGAAAACCGCTGCTCTACACCAAAGGTGGCTGAGGCTCATGGGTATTGCAGTATTTAGCACTGCCTGCCATTTTAAAGTGTAGTGGTGGTCATTACATAAACCTAAATGATTTTGACATTATTCTTGGTTGGGTAACATGGATGATAACATTTTAAAACAACAACTTGTAATAGGAATTGAATGAGGATTTCCCCCCCCAATCTCATCATTTACAACATTAACTCTGTCAATATTAATAATGTGAAGTCATAGAAAGAACTCTATGGTAAGTAGTGATGTTGGTATTTCTGTTATAATTGGTTGAGTTTCTGCCTCTTAGCTCACGTGCTGTCAACTCTCAGGGGAACGTTTGATGTTTGTTTTCTTAACTGATGTTCTGGGAATAAAATAAATTAAAAAAACAAAAAAAATGTCATGGGCTAGATAGCTCAGATATGCCCATCCTCTCCCTGCTGAGAAGATTAAAGATAATCTTGATCTGAAAGCTTGAATTTCCCATTTGACCCAAATGTGTCTAACAGTTAGTGGTTTCTGGGAGGGCTGCGGACGTGGCTCATATCGCATGAGAAGGATGTTATTACAGCTTGTAATGAAGACACACAAGATGGTCAGCAAACATCCTTTGGCGGACTGTAGCAGTAATCGAGCTGTTACACTGGCAACTTATACAGTATATGTCACTTTGTTGGAGGAAATTGTTGTTATCTCTCTTGTCAAAACCTTATCAAACTGCAAACAGATTATCTGTCACATTAGCATTTTTTTGCGAATAAGTAACAGAAAAGCTCAAGGTGGGAGATATCGATAGCAAGCCTTAATTATTACCTTATCAAGGCTATTTTAACACCCCAGGCAACAGTTTTGTAGATACTGCTTCTAATCAGTGCTCAAGGAGATGTCTCAGCAGTGATTTATATATCAGTGTTTATATGACCTGCTTCACTGCTTAGCCCATGCAACCTGAGCAGCATGAAATGTAGTGTTTTCAAAGATTCTACATGTAAATGGTCGATCAATTTCCAATATTTGCAGGCACTCAAAGTGATTTAGCTAAGACTAACATTCATACAGTCATTTGGGGTTAGGGGTAGGGTTATTGTCCTTGGCATGTGGACTAAACCTCTACCCCTCTGATTGGTGGACAACCGGTCTGTCTTCGGAATTACAGCTTTCTATTTTTATATGTGATGTACAACACTAGGAAACCGAGAAGTGTACAACGAAACAATGTTTTAAAGGGACTTAACAAAAATGTGTGCACAATGGAGCAATTAGTACATTAAGAAGCTGGGAGTGGCAAACATTGAGGCATACATCAATTGACTTCTGTCACCATGAACCTCACAAAATGCCTTCCATTGTTGGCAAGAATGTGAATCTCATCACATTTGTGCGCATGGTTAGGTCAAGTCATATGCAGTACTTCCTTTCACATTTAAAATCTGTGGAATTCCCTTGAAGCTGCACATTTTCACATGTACAAACTATAGGCTTTAAGGCACAAGTTATCATGTATCGGCCCCTACCGAAAATGCCTAATGTATCACCCCGGCTAAAGCCTATTTATAATTTGGGGTGGTTTTTCCTTCCTAGTCATTACGGCTAAGGACTATGTTGCAGGGCTGAGCTATTCCCAGACTGCTGGTGTTGGCTTTGTGTTTAATGGGGCCTCGGGGTGTTACAATAAGATTAAATGTGGCCAGTCAGGGCACCTACTCATGTCACATAAAAAAGAACAAGGGCTGTGGTGCGTGACCATTTATGAGATCGTTGGCCAAGCAGTGAGTGTTCGGGGACGCTGTTTGTTGTTGGACGCAGGTGTCTGCTGCTCGCCGAGAATGAAATTGATAGTTGGACAACTTATCATAAAATGAACAGGGTGTGTTGCAAGATAATTACATCAGAACAGAAGGGCATCAACAACAGACACATGCTTAACATCTTACAGCGACAATATCATTTGTGCTTTTTTTCCTGTATTGGGGATAATTTAATTCTTGTTTCAAAACATTTAATTAGACTATGTTACAGGTCATTTCTATATTGCACTTTGTACCAACACATGAAAATACAGAAAAAAGGCCTGTTATACATATTGTGTTTTATGTAGATAATTACTATAATCACAACACACAATATCCTGTGATGACAGACTGTTGGCAATCCATGTACAAGCCCACAATGTAGAAAAAAAACTAAAAGCCGTCCGTCATTTTGACGGATTAGAACAAACTCAGAACAGCGCCACAGTTTCCCCGCAGCGAGGCTCCGGTGTTATGCCGTGTAATACCGACGGGTAGGCTAATAATGGATTTTGACGGAAATGTTCCGATCCTGGCGGGCAGCGAAAAAATCTAGCGCAACCTCTGCTCCAGACATGTGTCTTTCCCACTAGGCGCTTGTAGAGGAAACACCACCTCTTTCACAAAGAGAGCTCAGTACAGCTAACCTTTGGCATTCAAATCACAAACCAGAGTTAAATAGAGACAGCTTGCAGTGCTTCTCCCCAGTTGTCAAGATGTTTTTTCAGAGACATAAACAAGATGAGCAGACTGAGTAAAGCTTCAAATATTTAGTACTAGCTTGGTACAACCATATTCTTGATTTATTCTTCTCGTCAAAGCTTTTTGACAACAAACAAGGACGGCTTTCCAGTGTTTTCACCGGAAATTAAGATCCTTCAGAGGTTTCATGAGGTAACCTTGGAATTTATAACAGACCATGACCAGGGAATGTACATTTAAACAACACAAAATGAAAAGCATTTCCACATATCAAAGCTATGTATCAACCTCATGTAGTAAAGATAACTCTTTGACTGGTGGAGGTCTTAACTGGTGCACTGGACTATGATTGTAAAGCCATTTTGGTGTCAATGATGGTTGTGCTTCACATTGCAAGCAAATTACCTTGTGGTTGTGTGGTTTAGCTGGAAAAAGCACAGCAGCCATAAACCACAGGAGGTCTGTAAAGGGCCTGGAATTGTAACTGGTAAATTACACATTTGGAACAAAAGCTTTTTGGCTGGATGGTGGACGTTTTGCTGTTAACAGGGGGTCATTTCAGACAATTTAACAGGTATCTTGGTAAGTGCTCCCTTCTTCCCTTTTGCTTCTGGTTGCTGTTCCTCCCAACCTTCCTGCTTTTAACCCCCATTTTCTTTCACTTCCCCTAAATTAGAGGCTGTATCAGCGGTAACACAACCTTCTATACCACATAAACAAAATTGGCTTTTAGAGACTGAGGGGGACTGAAACCCTTCTGTTTCAGTGTCTGTAGCTTTAAATGCAAATGAGCTGCTGCTGGCCACGCCCCTTTGCGGATGTGTTTCTGGTTCTCCGCCCCCTACCCGAGCAGCTCCAAGTTAATGGTGAACACTGCGGAAGAGAAGCGTTTCACAATGTCCACCGGCAGAAATTCAGAGGAGCCAGATTTTTGCATCGTAAAACAGCACAGCGTTTAGTCTTCTTAGACATCCTGCTGAAACCGGTGGCCAAAAATACACAGAGATGCTGTGGGACGCGATTCAGGTAAGAGGGTGGGCGGGGCCCGGGGGCTTACCGTGGATGGTTTGTTGCTAATGCCGTACAATCCACAAATGACGTAAAATATGAACTTTTATGTCACGTATGAACCGAGCATCAGAGCAGACTGGGCTCTGGTTTCAGACAGAGGGTGAAAAGAGGTGTTGAAGCACAGGCAGTGTGAAAAAAATAAAGAGCTTTTTGAACATTAAAGCATTTCAACATGTTACAGTAGAGCAGTGGTTCTCAAGCTTTTTCTGTCAGGCCCCCCCTTTGGAGAAAAAAAAAAGTTGGGCCCCCCCAACACAAGTCAGGCTCAGTGGCGGCGCCAGAGATTTATTTTGGGGGTGCTGTGGGGTAGCTTGACATTTCATAGAGTGTGCTCAAACATTTAGGGTTTTCCATTAATGTACCGGTCGCTACAGTGGAATTCTCTACTGCAACACTCCAGTGATGGGAATTCCGGCTCTTCTTGGTGATCTGGATCATTTGGCTCGGCTCACCAAGAAGAGCCGGCTCTTTCGGCTCCCAAACGGCTCTTCAGTTTACCACATATTATACCTTTTAATTAAATCAAATGTAGCCCTGTTTTGTCTAATGATTTATATGTGTACACATATATCACTTAAATTATTCAATACATCCTTTGTACTGAAGTATTCAAAAGTAAAAATGACATGTTTAATATAAATGATTTGCTGTGGCCAATTGTTTTCATTGCATTTACAGACCCGTGTAACTCTCTGATACCACCCAATGAATGCATTGACTTGCTTGTAGAACCACACTACACAAAATAGATAGCAACACCTATAAAAACTATTTAAAAAAGGGGCTACTGTATCGACCTATATAAAGTATATAAATATAGTTTTTTTTTCAAAATACCAAAAATATCCTGCATTTTAGCCATGCCTCATTTCGCTCTATTTGCTCTTTCCAGCGCTGTTTTTGCAGGGGGCTGATTCTGTGAGCTGCAGCTGACCACGCCCCCCTGCAGGAGAGGGGAGCTTGCTTTGAGATCAGCTGCTAGGCTGCAGCGGGGAAAAGAGGGGGACAAAAAGAGTTCTCCGTCCTCCGTGTTTTATTCTTATTCTTTCACACACAGTGACGTCACGAGCTACCCACAATGCAACACGCACCATATATAATACGCCATTTTCATGGAGGTGCAAATATCCTGGAAGTGCAAATATAAACAGCTAGCTAACGTAGCCAGGCAGAGCGCACTAGGTTTTTTTTCTGAATTAACGACCGAAGAAATCGCTGCATGTCTTCGGATTACATCTCTGGACTTGAGGGGTGTGCTCTAGGTCGTTACCAGCGTAAACTAGAGCTGTGTGGGTTGTCGGATTGCCCTTACAGACTGCCTGCAGATGTATGGAAAAACGACCCTCGAATGTGGCCTTCGTCGATTTTGGCGCATCTACGTCTAATTTCTGGAAACACCAGGTGAATACCCCACTTGTCACAATAATATTATCATGCCATTGCATATATGTGGTATTTAAGAGTTGACTAGATATTGATTAAGGCAATAGACTATGATATTCAGTACAGGAAGCTTAGCAACACCTAGACGGTGTACGCCTAAACCCTTGACCTGCTTGCACCTCGCGTAAAACGGCGGATACCGGAAGTACGGTGTCGCCCTCGGCCCAATACCCGTATGTGTGTGTGAAAGAATAGAAGTAAGAAGAGAAGTAATGGGGCAGAAACCAGATAACACTGAGAGAGTCCTTTAGCTCACTGAGTCTCTCAGTCTGACAGGAGAGGACTCTCCTCCACTTTGTTGTTGAAAAAACTCCTTATATCCGTTAGCGTAGCTCGCTAGCACCAGAAGCTAGCTCTCTCTCTCGTGCGCACGCACACAAAATGGCTCATTCCACACACACACACACACACACACACACACACACACACACACACACACACACACACACACACACACACACACACACAGAGCCGAGCTTTAATGAAACACAGAGACCCAGACGCAGGGGTGGCATGGGGTGACAACTGCCACCCTAAAAGATAGCCTTGCCACCCCAGCTGCCACCCCAGTTGGCATCATTGTTTTGAAAGAAAAGTTGTGGCTCATCGGACATTTATGAGAGAAAATATCTAATGTCCGAGTGCAAGTGAATGCAGCACAAGACGCGAGTCTTGTAACCCCTCCCTCGGCCCTGGCGCGAGCTTGGAAATAGGATTGGCGGCGATTTCATTTGAACAGGGGGACGGCGCAAAACCAGAAGCATTCGAACTCAAGTAGACGGAAGGAATTAGGTATTTGCGGTCTACAATGACAGAGAAGAGTTTGGCTGTACTCAGCATTGAATCAAAACGCACTAAAGCTGTTGATCTTAATACGTTTGTGAGGCGTTCTGCTGAGCAAAATGGTAATCGCCGCATTCAGCTCTAATAGACATCAACTTGATGCTCTGCTCACGGATGACTCGATGAGCATACAAAACTGTTGATGATGATGACCTTGTATGTGTGTATATATTTTTTCTTTGTGGGGGTCTGCCCCCAAAAAACTGTTTTAAGTCCTGAGAAAGTCAAATAAGACGTAAAACTCCACTTTGATTTAACTAGGCCAGTAGGTAAGGACTTTCCACTGGATAATAACTTACTGCAGCGATGTATATGTTTTAACTGAATACACGTTTTTTAACCCTAACTGATGCAGATAGTCACTTCTTTAATGTGTGTTCTTTCTGATGTAAAGTCAAGGTTGTAACTGTTTGCAGTAAAGTCGTGGGGCACTGAACTGTTCCTTTGAATCTTTTGAATTTTGATACATGATATAATTACTTTTTTAAATTTCAAATTTGAAGGAGGGTGAGCAAGTATCTTGAGGAACATTCATCATTAACTAAGTAAAGTTTATTCAATATTAAATGAACATGTGAATCATAATAGTGATTGACACCTGATAGGAATAATATGATTGTTAATACTAGTATCATATTCATTCAGACAAACATCGATGAGACAGTTAATTAATGTACTTATTGCAGCAGTCTTCATACATTTGGTACCCCTGCTGGTCTAAGAGTGAAACAAACTCCTTCAGTTAAAATTCATTAAATTATTTACTGATGTGCCACAATAATGTCACCTATGTTATTGAGTTAAAATATTAATATTGTGGCTTTCCAAGTTAACATTGATTGACTTGACTGCGATTAAATCAGTATATACTTCTGCCATGGGATGCCACCCCTCAACATCTCCTGCCACCCCATGAATATTTGTCTAGATCCGCCCAGACGTAATAGTACTGTACTGTATCATATATATATATTTTTAAAATATTATATTTCCCCCCCCCCCTGTCAAGCCTCTGCGCCCCCCACTTTGGGAACCACTGCAGTAGAGTCACAAAATACAATTTGAACCTGAAAATGAGCAGAACAGCTTATCTCTTTGAGCTAATTCTGCTACAGTTCTCAAGCAGAGGGAGAAGCATTCTTAAAAGGCCTTTTTTCTAACTTCTTAGCTGTAGAGACATTATGTCTTAATCCTAAAACAATAACTTCCTATATTTTTTAACATGATGTAGTCCCTAAAGCTTCATTGGAAGCAGACCAAGTATAGCCCAATGCTATTGTTCCCACTACAACATAAAGCGTTTTTTGAACATTAAAGCATTTACATATGTCACAGTAAAGACACAAAATCTAATTATGAAACCTGAAAATGAGCATATTAGGTCCCCTTTAAATGTTTTTTGGGGTTATCTTACCCTTTCCCTAAGGAAACATATACACTTTGCCATATGGATAATTTAAATCAGATGCCAAAAAAGTACAATTGCACTATGCCGCTAATCTGAATGGACTTTTGCGCTGTACTAACATTATCAAATCAAATCAAGTTTTATTTATATAGCACATTTATAAACGATTTTCGGTCGAGCAAAGTGCTGTACATATAATAAAAATAGCCTACAGTAGAGACACCTTACAGCAAATACAACAGCACAGATTGTTCAGAATATCAGTATGAGAAAAACGACACCCTCTATCCTTAGACCCTCACATCGTACAAGGAAAAACTTCCAGAGAAAACCCACAGTTTAAGGGGAAAAAATGGGAGAAACCTCAGGGAGAGCAACAGAGGAGGGATCCCTCTCCCAGGACGGACAGACGTGCAATAGATGCCGTGTGTAAATCGAAGAGATAATACATTTTACAGCATATAGACCGAATGTTAGGAAATGCAAATGATCCAATAGATTTTTTGAAAAGGACCTGTAAATGGCAAGATAGTGTTTGCAATCCATTCTTTTTGGATTTGTCTGTGATTTAGCTGCTGTGCTGATGTTGCAATTGCTTTTTGCAAGTGTTTAAACCCCCTTTTTCTCCAAATGTTGCCTCCTTCCAATGACAGGTCATGCATACCGGGGAGATTGATGCTGTAACAACACTGACAACTACAAACTGTTCCAACATCTTGCCATACATCTGTTGGCTGGTAAACATGCACTCTCCAGTGACTTTCACATAATTGCCACATTGTTACCGACACGATTTGCATATCTAGATAGAATAAATGAGACACTAAATTGGAAAAACCTGTGACAGTTATTTAAACTCCAACTCAAGGTTGCAACTGTTGCCTTTACAGCTAATAAGCAGAGAATAAATGGAGGATTTTAAACTGTATTTCTTACCTTTTCAAACCTGTGAGATGATTCTCCACCCACTTACATGTACTATAGATCAGTAATTCCGTACTGAGCATTATCACACATTAGTGAATACTGTCTTTTGCATAGAAACCTATAGGAAAAACTTTCCCAACAGGAACTGATTCTTGCCGGGCTTCTTCTTTGATTTGATCTTGGTTGCTTTTCCCTACAGCAGGCCCCCGTTCTTTATGGATAATCAAAGTCATGCAGATTACAATGTCGTCCATTTGTCTGTACGTTTTGGTTCTTTGAAGCCGTGTTTATAATCCTCGGGAACTGTTGTCGGAGCCACAAATCCTTAGGACAAAAGTCTATTGTTTGTTCATCGTGGGAGAACTTCGCTAATGATGCACCAAGGCCACTCGCAGTCCAACCAAATTCACTGTTCACTGTCTCACAGTGGTCAAACTTTGGAAACACTGGTGAGCCACATGTAGAATAAATAGCACCAGTAACAATGTCAAACAAAACCTTTTATAAGACTCATGTTCAGAGATCCATCGTGCCCAGTGATGGGGTCGTTACTCAAAAGGAATATATTACACATTACTCATTACTACGGTGGCCGGCAGGTGCAAACGCGGAACAACGGCCAAAAGTGCATACATAAGCAGGAAACAGCTGCAAATAATGAAAAACAAACAAATCCTGAAAACGCTGCATTTACAGAAATGATGCAAACTAAATACAACACACAAACCCCGAAAACAAACGCAACAGAAAAACGCTGCAAAGTCAAAAACACATACAAACCCCAAAACACATACAAACCCCAAAACACACAGTGCTCCAGGCCTCTAGGGGGCGCGCTACGTGGAACAGATTGATGTCTGAGAGAGAGTGAGTGCTGCAAATTGAAGCCGGAGGAAACAAAGTTGATCAAAGTGGAGAAAGTCGATATATAAGAAGGTAAGTTTTGTTTTTGATACAAAGAGCGTCATATTTACCCAGCTAGCGTTAGCTTGTTTGGTAAAAGAGCTTGCACCTAAATGTAACTCTTGACATCATATAGATATATTATAGGTGCAGAGAGGAGTTGGTTTATTGTGCCCCAATGTAAATCCTAATGTGAGAGTTAAAGGACGCCCAACAATATACTGTACCTTGGTCAGTTTGGATTTATCGTGGCATTTATTCTTAATTAAAGTTAATTTATTTTATTTCAGTCAGTCATTTGTGTGTATGCAGGTGTGAGACATTCCAAATGTTCACAAAGTGAGCACTCCACGAATGGACAACAGTTTGCCAGGGTAAAATAAACATATTATTTTGTGCCACAAGAAGCAGAATTTTGTAACAGTACAGTAGTTTGAATATATTTGTTATTTACCTTTATCAGCCCTCTCAGGCACCCACAACCAGCGTCTGATCGGGTAAGACTAATTAAAAATGTAATTATACCATGTAGGTTTGAATTTGTGAACATTAAATCAATAAATACCTTTGTGTGCTAATGACACTGTCATTAGATCAACTGCACTTATTTCCTGGGTAAAACTAGGATGGAGCACCAACCCCATTCCAGGAAGAGGTCCAATCTGCCCCGGGTCAGAACAACTTCTATACTCAACCCAGTCTCACGGCATTTCGTGTTCACCAACACGATTTTTAATCTATTGATTCGTGTTCACCAACACGATTTGCCCCTTTTTTTCGTGTTGCACAGCACGATTTTAAAAGCAATGTATTTCTACTGCCTGCAGCACGTATTTTTCTCCGGTCGGGTCGTGGGAGACCGGAAGCTGTGTGGTTCATAAAAACATGATCTTACTCAATATCAAGCTACAGTTATTGCTTTTATTTGAAATCGTATAATTTCGGACTTTTATTGCCGTCTGTGAGGAAAATCTGTATTTTTAAATCTTTTTTTCCTTCTAATTCGTTATTCTTTTCAAAATAACACACTGTTATTTACTCACCAATAACACACAATTATCCTTGCTTTATTTATTGGTTTAATTCCATAATCTCGGGCTTTTTTGGCATCCGTCAGGAACTGAATTTCAAAATAAAAATAACCGGAAACAGACGTAGGCCTATAAGGGACATTTCGAGCATCATTGCGATTGTCAACATTTCTGAGTTTAGGATGGCCGAAGACACTACACTACCCATAATCCCCAGCTATCGTATAGGACTACAGTCCCCATAAGGTTACGCAGAGCGTCAAACAGCTGTGTGAAATGGAATGAAACCACGCCAGACTATCCAAAACTGGAATCGAACGCCCCCCCAGAACTACACATGCTGGCTATTGTGTTTCGCAAAATGTTCTATGGGACATCTCTACTGAACGTTTTCGTTTTTCCCACAATTAGAAGTTGCCAGTATTAAACACATTGGTGTTATCAAATGTAAAACATATCATTAATAAATGGGTGAAAATCGCTTGTGTCCATAATGCGCAGCATTAATACCCACATGACAGCTCATTGTTACTTTGTAATTCTACTCCACTACAATTCAGAGGTTAACCTGGTATTTTTACTCCACTGCATTTATTTGAGTTACTTTGCAGATTCTGATTAATTATGTGAAATATAAACCCTTAAATCAGACTTTAGTTACACCTGAGTAAAATTCAGGTAAGGTGATTGTCAAGTGCCAACAATCAGGAGAGATATTTGATAGTTGGTGCTTGTGAAGACTAAACATGTATCTGCAATTGACATGAATGGAAACGAGTAATAAAGTATATTTATTACTCGTTATTCTCTACTAATAGTTAATTAAAGACTGTATATTATGGCTATTTTGCACATCCCTTTCAAGATTTTCAAAGGTTTATTGACATATCATATACACAACTACGGTGTAGTTATGCAATGAATGAAACACTTGGGTCACAGGTTCCTCAACAGTGCATTACAAGACATCTATCAATATGTGTGTACCTCCACCATTAAACTGTCATATTCTGCACATTTCTTATTATATCTACATACATAAGAGTATAATTCATATGTATAATATAAGTTAAAATAAGTGCTTCAACATAGTTAACATTGCAGGAAAGCAATATATTAGACGTTAAGTACTTTGTCAGGCTTAATATTTATCTGTAGATAGATACCCCCAAAGTTTTGTTCTTATTTAAAAGAAGACCTTAATCTGTTATTTAATGTTTTAAATAAAGGTTAATTCGTTTTTTCTGTTTTGCACCTCCTCCTATTAATATCTTTGTACATTCTGCACTAAACTGTTTTATTGTAGAGATCACTTATAGTATCTTCTTGATTTTTTATATTCTATATTTATACTTTCCCCCTATGAAAGTATGTACTCTTAATATTTTTTTAATCAAATAAAACACAATAATTCAATAACGTGCTTTAACCACTAGGAGGTGCACACAAGGTACACACAGCCATAATAACTTTGTATTATTAGTGTAGGACACTTGTGTTTTCGTACAACATCTGAAGATGTGTAGTTTTATGCATGCTTTCACATAATTTTACAGCATATTGCTATACTATTTCAGACTCAGTATTTACATTCTTACATTCAAAGAAAATCAGTAATATCTTTAAAAACTACTGTCCTTTTATATCAGCTGTGCACCGTTATGGTGTAAATATAACCTATCTGTGAATTAGATCAAATGTAAAAGTCAGCCGAATTAGTGTTGATACTGCAAGGAGACGTATTGTGTGAAGAGAAATTGAAGATGTTGTTTAATTGTTGAATATATTTATGATCCACGTCAAGTATTCAGTTTCGGCGGCATTTTCTCAGTTTTTCCAAAGGTCTTCTCATCAGGGCTCTATAAATAAAGAACTACGGCAGATCTGTAATATACAATGCAGCCGAACCGTGTATTACAATGCCGTTATGTGATGACTTTCAAAGAGAAAAGCAAGAGCGCTCGGAATTAAGTATTATTTTATTCTTTTAAAATGTTTTCCGGATTTCATATCATATAAACACCAAATCCCAGCATGCATTGCGGCTAAAACATCCAATAAGCGAGCTTAAAACTATAGCTGAGGATCTTGGGTAATCGCTCGAAATGCCTACGTCTGTTTCCGGTTATTTTTATTTTGAAATTCAGTTCCTGACGGACGCCAAAAAAGCCCGAGATTATGGAATTAAACCAATAAATAAAAGCAAGGATAATTGTGTGTTATTGGTGAGTAAATAACAGTGTGTTATTTTGAAAAGAATAACGAATTAGAAGGAAAAAAAGATTTAAAAATACAGATTTCCGTATCCTGAGGCTCTGAGCCCCATTTATTTTCCTCACAGACGGCAACAAAAGTCAGAAATTATACGATTTAAAATAAAAGCAATAATTGTGGCTTGATATTGAGTAAGAACATGTTTTTATGAACCACACAGCTTCCGGTCTTCCACGACCCGACCGGAGAAAAAGACGTGCACATTACCAGTAGAAATACATTGCTTTTAAAATCGTGCTGTGCAACACGAAAAAAAAGGGGCAAATCGTGTTGGTGAACACGAATCAATAGATTAAAAATCGTGTTGGTGAACACGAAATGCCGTGAGACTGGGTTGCTATACTGTAGGTCAGAGGTGCCCAGTATGTCGACCGCGGGCGACCGGTCGACCGCGAGAGCAATGCTGGTAGATCGCGAGTCATTCATAAAAAAAAAATCCAGTTCCGTTAAAATAGACAAAACAGGTTTTGATCCCTCCTCCCTTGGCCTCCCTGCCACTTAATTCAGGAGTTTACTTGATTGACAGAAAAAGCGACCTATCGCTTTCCAGTCTGTTAACCCAGAATGCAAAGCGATACAAAATCAGTCAAGTGCCGGGAAAACTCAAATTAAGTTAAAGAGACAAACAACAAAATGAGTGCGGGACCGAGCAAGAAGCTAAAGACAAACCACTTCCACCCAGAATGGGAGGAAGAATATTTTGTTGTGATGTCACATTCAAAGGTTATTTGAATAACGCTCTGCCAATGAAAGGTAACGTGGAGAGGCATTATCGGAGTGTTGTTCACAAGGCATATGACAGCGACTTCCCTCCGAGTAGCGAGTTGAGAAAGAGAAAGGTCATGTATTATTGCTACACAAACATTATCTCGCAGTCTTAGTGTCGCCAACTCGTTTCTAATATGCAAAAAGACAAACAAATGCGTCTATGGTCGGTGTATTTTTGATCTTTCCAATCGAGACGAGATCTCTCTCTCCCCCGTCTGTGCGCGAGGGGGCGGGGCAGTTTACACACACGCAGCTGCTACATGCAGCAACACACGGAGGAGATGGCGGAGAGAAGCGCTCCAAGGTGTGGTTATATGTTACCCGTCTTGAGGTGGACAATGCTCCTTGCCAAGAGAGTTTATCATGTAAGGGCGGTAACACGAGCAATTTATCTAAACATTTATCAAAAGTGCTCCACATTCAGACGGAGGAATGCACCGGGCTCGACTGTCTTTCTAGCAGCTCTGTAGCCCCATCCACGAGTAACATTTCCACGTCAGGTGTTATGTATGCTAGCAGCAACACACGGAGTTAACTCCATTATACAAACATGGGGTAATGATTAGAGGAAACTGAGTTACTCTTTATTTTGTTAAAGTTTCAGCTATTCTGTTTACAGTTCTGTCATCAGATTATTGAATACGATTTGTTAAAACATTGTTGTTTCTTTTGATGCGAAATATTATTTATTTTATTTAAATAAAAAGCAATGTTAATTTTGTAAACAATTTGTTAATTTAATAATATATGTATTTTTGAATCAAGTATTAATCTTTATTGTCTTCATTGTTAGTTTCCACATGCCTAAAACAACCTCAAGCTAAATCTAAAAGTTGATGGCTAAATAAGAGCGTTTGAGAAATTGTGCAAGCCATACAGTAATAGTCGATTAGTCGTTTCATTAATCGATAGATTAATCGATTATCAAATTAGTCGTTTGTTGCAGCCCTATTATCCCATGTATAAATAAAACGTGTTATTCAGCAACCCTTGCAATTTGGGATTTTATTTTTGGTTGGTAGACCTCGGTGAGCTGGTCATTTCAAAAGTAGCTCACCAGCCCAAAAAGTGTGGGCACCCCTGCTGTAGGTAAACGATGTTGACAGTTGCATCGTGACACAGTTGTGTGGTGTGTATCTTTTTTTTACATGTGTTTGTTTGTATAGCCTCCAATCACAGTGGGTAACATTGCCAGGAAGCAGAACAATTATACTTTCATACATTTCCAAATGACACCCACAACATCTGACATCTTAGTGAAGACGATACAAAAAACACCCACAAATATTTTTCAAAGATCAGATATTTAGGTATTTGAAAATAATTATTCAACTGTCTTCACACTGCAGCAACTACACAAGTGTTTATGCACCAGGGCCGGTCGGACGATGTGAGCCGCACCCCCCCCCCGTCGACAATTGACTAGCAGTATTTACTTGCGGTACCGAGGTGGGCCGGCGGTACCGAAGTGGGTCGGTCGAGAGTATTTGTAGTCCCAGTCTGCCCCTGGTATGCACCTATCATTATTGATAGCCAGTCTGAGCCAGAAGACAAAATGGAGCAAACTGCAGAGGTATTAATTGTTACTATTACCACTTAATCTTTCTATTCTATACTGTAAATCTTATTACTAGCTTCATCATTTAATATCACAATACATCACTTTGTCTTTCCCAGTACAGAATACCTGACTGCGGCACACATTGTTGCAGAACTCTCTGCAAAAAGAACAAATACATCTTGCAGCTGGTTCAATGTTAATAGAGCCAGTGTGTGCGATGGAGCCATCTGCGGCTTCAAAGGTGCCTCATTCGACCCCTCTCATGAGATGTCAGTTAAGTTCACTGATGATGAGGGACACACTGAGGATGGAGGGGACACTGGTGGTCCCAAGCGTGAGTTCCTGACCCTCCTTATGGAATGCCTGAGAATGCGAAGAAAACATCACGTCAGCAACTGTTTGTGCCCCATGGCGGTGTGACTTTCCCAGCCGCTCACTGTCTCAAAATCTGATTCTAAATGTTCTCTATAAAGATAGAACTAATACACAATTATGAATGTATAATATAAGCTGTTTTGTGTATTTAATCATGCATTGGTCTACAATTTAATGATGGCTTCTACATATTTCACATAAACAGACAATGAAAAAATTTGTCCTTCATGCTGATAACTAGTGTATGCATCTGCCAATTAGTATTCTAAACAGAGTAGTGTGTTGAATCCTTATGTCTTGCATTTGAAACAGATACAATACAAAAAAAGTGAACTTACTGTTGTGTTCAACTTCTGCCAAAAACTGTACATTTTTGCCACAGGAGCCACAGAACACTTGAACTGTCCCCAGATGTTGGCCACAGAAAGGACAAAATTATCTCTCTCAGGAAGACATAACACAAGTTAATAGTCGGCACACACTCAACATCATCAGTGGGTTCGGGGGTCTTTAGCTACTAGCTTTGTGTTAGCATGTTGCCTTTGCATGTGCTTGGAGAGGTTTTATGTTGTGTTTGCAGCAGTGAATAATAGCTTCTGGCCTGGACACAGTTTGCACCTTACCGTCACATTCATGTCCTTTCTTCTGACACATTTAAAATAATGGGCATACCTCCACCCCTCGAAAGTTATAGCTGTTGTTAATGACTCCGCCATGTCTCTGCAGTGCAGCACAACCCCTGTGACAGTTGCATGTGGACAAGTTGTGCAAATGTTATGCAAATATAAACCTGCGGTGGAAATCCATATTTAAAATATACCCATTAATACATGTTCCTGGAAATGTAAAGCATCATCATATGGTTCGAGCAGCTGCATTTTAGGTGTTGATCCTTTCCCCTTCTTTTTATTTTGCATTTAGGCCCATCAACATTACTGCTGGCATTTTTAGCATTTTTTTTGTTGCAATTTTGAGTTAAGAAAATACTCTGCCATCCTAAATTAGGATCTCTAAAATAGGATAGTTTGGTAAAAGCTAAATTACCACATCCAATTTGATTAAGACAGACTCCTGGTTGAGAAGGCAGAGGCAACAGGTTGGCCATGAATTGTAGTTTAAGTGGTCTGTTTTTAATTTAATCTGTATTTTACCTGTAGAGACTCATGGATTTTTTTTAAACCCTGACCCTATTCAACAACATTGCAGACACAAACCCGTGGCTATGTCAAAAGAAAACAAAAAACAAATTACAGAATAATATCAAAAAACTTTATACAGCTTTTTTTACAAGTATAAAGGGACCGATCAATTGAAACGTTATCAATCAGAAGTGCCTGCCTCCAAGTAATTTAAAAACCCTTATACTAGAAAGGTCAAGGTCATTTTGCTTCTGTATTGTAATGTATTCTAGTCCTTGTCGTATGGACAATTCCTCAGAAATAAGACTATAACTTCCTATACTTTTCTCTACAGGATGTAGACCCTAAAGATACATTGGAAGCAGAACAGGTACTGCCCCATGCTATGTCCTTGAGCAATACTCTGCACGACAAATTGCACCCCATTATATGCATCAGAAATATATTTTCCTACTACAATAGAAAGCACAATTACAGTACAGCACTTCCTGCGGTTTTCCATTTGGTGTAAGAGTGAGCCTATTTTTCTTACATGGGTACATACTGTATGTAGCTATGTTCACATTCTAAATTACAAACTGTTAACATGGGGCGATTTAATGGAAGAAAAAGTCATACGGAAAACGAAAAAGAAGCAGTAATTGCATCTGCAGTTATCTGTTACCCGGAAGGGTCGTTACCGGGGCATTGCTGCTTCAGGTTGTCAGGCTGGGTGGATAATTTGGGTGGAGAATGTTAATGAGTCAACATTACCCTTAAACAGCTGTCGCCATGGTGCTGCTGGGGAAGGCACAAATGTTCCGGTTGACTAACTAATTGACGCACAGTGAAACACTGGTTGGCCCAAGATGCTCTAAGGTATGCTCGGCTCGCTGTATCATTATAAGTGTTTACTGGGGAAAAAATGGCACTCTGCAAACCTTCCCTGGATTAATAAAAGTTGGAATGGCTATGCGGCAAACATTATCATCATAGAATTGACCTGTGGGGAAAAAAGTAAAGTAATCTAAAGAAAATTGGCAAAAAATAAACATACTTAAAAGGTCCCATGTCATGGCCATTTCTACTGATCATAATTCCATTGTTGAGGTCTACTTAAATAGATTTATACTGTGCAATTTTCCAAACTCACATTGGTTTCTCATACAGCATCTCTGTAAAGTATGTGTATTCACCGGTATTCACTCTCTGTCCTAAACGGCTTGTTGGAGCTCCTGCCCCCCCTCCCTGTAAGCCCAGTGTGCTCTGATTGGTCGAGAAGCTGACAGGCTCGTTGCTGCTTGCACACACACAGACACACGGGCTGCTGGAGGAGCAGACAGGCTTGGTGATACAGCTAGAACAAGCGAAACTCATCCTGAGCACACACAAACACTCACAGCCGAAGTAAAAACAATAAGTGTGGCTTGATATTGAGTAAGAAAAAGGTTTATAACGCTGTGAGAATGGGTCTGCGGAGAACATTTATCCGCGATCCCAACGTTTACCCATTTAAACAGTCGTGGTAGATACCTTGTTTGTTTTAAACATCATAAATACACAAACAACAATGAATACTTACAGGTTGTGTACCCGAATCTCCCGCTGGTCCAAACAAAGTAGGAACAGCATCGTTCTTCAGTGCCCTCCGCTGTACATATCCGGCATGAATCGCTGAAAGGTTTGGGAAGCTTTGTTTCGTGAAAGGCTGGCAGAGGGTGCGGCCATAGCTCTGGGCGTGGCTACTGGGTATCCCTACGTAGCGATACCCCGGAAGTAAAAGATAAATCTCCAACGAGGTGTTTTGGGGAGGTCTTTTCTGTGTTAGAGTTTTACTCGCTACAGGGTGTACTTTGAGGGGTTTTGACTCTGCAGACCGTTTACATGCATAACAACCTTCATAACACACAAAGGGATGGGTAATAACCGGAAAAGCATGACATGGGATCTTTAAAGTCGGTTTCCAAACACATTATGTCCAACGCATTGACCTCCAGGGGAAAAAAGTACAGTAATCGAAAGAGAAGAGGGTTTGAATGAAAAGAAAATGGCTGCAGGGACAGTTAATGTGGTTGTTTCCTACTATAGCTTCAACTAAAGCACTAAAACTCTTATCATGTTCAGAGAGGATCAGCATCAAGGACAGCAGCAGAAGTTGATCAGTGTGTACTGTAGGTTAGACTTATGTACTTTGAACCTACCTCAATGCTTATACATTTGTTTGTATTTTCATAAATGTTAACATTTAAAGCAGAGTCTTAAAGGATGAGTCAGGTGATGTCAATATAACCCAATATCACAAATCCTAAATCAAACCGAGCTGGTCACAGAGTAATTAGTGACAATTGACGGCAAGTTGATGTGTTGCACCCTTTAAGTTTCTCTGCAATTATATATATCCTCCGCGTGGTTTTGTTTTGATGAGATTTTTGTTTTGGTTCTTGGAGTACATTTGTCTGGAAGTATATTAACTTATTTTTGTATTGTGGTTATGTTATTTTATTTGCCGATTGCTAACTAGCTGCTAAAGCTAAATAATTAGCATAGCATAGGCTTCTTTCTTATGCTGCTTTTTACGTTTAAATTGTATTATTGCAAATGTATGTTACATAAGATTACTGTTACTTCTTTTATTTGGAAAACCTTTGATAAAGATAACCTTTTTATTGAACATATTTTCTTTAGATCATTTTTTGGCGACCAGTGGCTATATTAAACAGATACAAATAAAAAGAGAAGGATGACACACTTAAATGGGCCGCCAGCTGTACTAAGTGAGCTATCCGGCGACCCTATTGCAAATATGTTATTGTAATTGTGGGACATGTTGTGTTTATGCTTCCAGTTTTACAACCTAAGCCTCAGTGAACCACGACATAAAGTACAGATGCCAAGTGTGTGTTACCATTCTGTCAAGCTATGTTGTGTGTCCCAACTGCTCGGACAAAAATCATTGGTATTAACCCTTACCTACCCTTGTCATGAGATTTGGATAACAAAAAACTCCTTTCGAGAAAAAACTAAAACATGGACAATCTCAATGGAGGAAGTTGAGTGTTGCCAGACAGATAGAAAGTAAGCCACATGACCTCCTCTCCACCATGGAGACCTGGAAAGAGGACAAACTACACAAACACTGCAGCCAAGCTCAAGTACACCATTAGCGCAGGTATGAGAAAATAACAAACGCAGACAGTGGGGATGAGGACATGCTACAGTCTAATGTGTGCATTTGAAAAGAATAACACTCGGAGACTAGGATATTAAATCCCATATACAGTTTCTTACGGAGCCCTGGAGGGTTCATAGAGAGAAAAATAAATAAAACGTGGCCACGTTTTACTTTCTCGTGCGCACGCTTTAGTAACTCGTGTGCACGAGTTACTAAAGCGTGCGCACGAGTTACTAAAGTGTGCGCACGAGTTAATAAAGCGTGGCCTCGTTTTATTTAAATTGAGGGATTCCTGTCCGTGACTCACAGTATCTGCTGCCCACAGCTGTTTTATAGAAGGAAAACCTCCTTCACTTTATGAAATCTCTGCGGCACCAGTGGCCTGTACTACGAAGCAGGATTTGCTATTTATACTATTCATTCATGAAGTATGACGCTGCGCTGTCAGCACGCGTCTCCATGTTTGTGATTGGTCAAATGTTGCTAACCCCGTCCCTTTCACGTGAGCGCGCTCTCAGCCGGACAGAGAAACCCTGGTTGATTTACTGAGTTGATAACCAGCTTCGTAGGACCGCTTATCGACATCGCGTTTGTTAGGGTCAGTTAAGCCCCTGTCACACTGTCCCGAAATTGACACCCGATGGACACACGATAAAGGAAATGTTCAAATTCGGCTGTGATCGTAGCAACATCGGGCCATTCGTGAGGGCATCTAAGCCATCGTATGACCGCCGGTGGAGTTTCTCAGGCTCCGGCAGCAACTTTGTGAGCGGCAACTTCGTAAGGCACTCGTGAGGGCATCTTGTCAAATCGTGTCATCTTCGTGTTATCATCGGTGCATTCACCCTCACTCTGATCGGGGCGAATGCCCGATGGCACCGATGATAACAAGATGCCCTCACGATGGCCTTACGAAGGGCACAATTGACACACGAATTAAACACGAAAATGAACCTTCGCAAGGTCCTTCGGCAATTTTTTGGCATGCCAAAGATTTTGCCACCGCTCACGAAGTTGCTGCCGGAGCCTGAGAAACTCCACCGGCGGTCATACGAAGGCTTAAAATGCCCTCACGAATGGCCCGATGTTGCTACGATCACAGCCGAATTTGAACATTTCCTTTATTGTGTGTCCATCGGGTTGTTTTATTGCACAACAAAATCATGTAAATATATTATGTAAATAACCCAATTTGTGTTCTGTGAAACTAAAAAGGATATAATATATTATTTTGAAGGACAGTTGACAGGAAGTTGTTGTTGTTATGGAAACAACATTACGGAGAAAACGTAATATTTTCTACATATAACGACGGATAAAGTAAAGAACAAAGTCTGAAGATATCAGTACAGTATCATAGTACTGTAACATAAGGCAAGGCAAGGCAAGGCAAGTTTATTTATATAGCACTTTTCAACACAAGGCAATTCAAAGTGCTTTACAAAAAATGAAAGAGATTAAGAAAATGGCATTTAAAATCAGTCATTAAAAAGAAAAGCTAATAAAATAAACATTAAAAGAAAAAAATACATGGATAAAAGTTACAGTGCAGTCAATTAAACATTAAAAGAAAAAAGTACATGGATAAAAGTTACAGTGCAGTCTAAGATATGAATAGTTCAATTAAAAGCAGCGACAAAAAGAAAAGTCTTCAGCCTGGATTTAAAAGTAGTCAGAGTTGCAGCGGACCTGCAGGTTTCTGGGAGTTTGTTCCAGATATTTGGAGCATAATAACTGAACGCTGCTTTACCATGTTTAGTTCTGACTCTGGGGACAGAAAGCTGACCAGTCCCTGAAGACCTGAGAGATCTGGATGGTTCATAATTTAGCAGGAGGTCAGAAATGTATTTTGGGCCTAAACCATTCAGTGCTTTATAAACCAGCAGCAGTATTTTGAAATCTATTCTTTGACACACAGGAAGCCAGTGTAAAGACTTCAGAACAGGAGTGATGTGATCCACTTTCTTAGTGTTAGTGAGGACTCGAGCAGCAGCGTTCTGAATTAGCTGCAGCTTCCTAATAGATTTTTTAGTGAGACCTGTGAAGACACCATTGCAGTAGTCGAGTCTACTGAAGATAAAAGCATGGACAAGTTTTTCCAAATCCTGCTGTGACATTAGTCTTTTAATCCTAGATATATTCTTTAGGTGATAGTAGGCTGATTTAGTAACAGTTTTAATGTGACTGTTGAAACTCAGGTCAGAGTCCATGACTACACTACTACACAAATTTCTGGCTTTATCTGTTGTTTTGAACATTGCACACTGAAGCTCAGCGCTAACTTTTATACGTTCTGCCTTGGCTCCAAAAACCATTACCTCAGTTTTATCTTTGTTTAATTGGAGAAAGTTCTGACACATCCAGTCATTGATTTGTTCAATGCACTTACTCAGTGTTTGAATTGGAGCATAGTCTCCTGGTGAAATTGTTACGTAAATTTGTGTGTCATCAGCATAGCTATGGTAACTTATTTTGTTGTTCTTCATTATCTGAGCCAGTGGTAGCATGTAGATGTTAAAGAGAAGAGGCCCCAAGATGGAGCCTTGAGGAACCCCACATGTCATATTTGTCAACTCAGATGTGTATTTACCGATAGAAACAAAGTTGTTTCTGTCCTTTAAGTAGGATTCAAACCAATTCAGAACTGTTTCCGAAAGTCCCACCCAGTTTTCCAGTCGGTCTAGTAATATGCTGTGGTCAACAGTGTCAAACGCAGCACTGAGATCTAATAATACTAACACTGAATTTCTGCCACTGTCTCTGTTTAAGTGGATGTCATTAAAGACCTTACAAGAGCAGTCTCAGTGCTGTGGTTTGGACGAAAGCCTGACTGGAACACATCAAAACAGTTATTTAAATGCAAGAAATTACTCAACTGTTGAAAAACAACTTTTTCAATGATTTTACCTAGAAATGGCAGGTTTGATATGGGCCTGTAATTGTTTTTGGTACTTTCATTGCAGTTGTATGTCTTAAATGTAATGTAAATGTTGCCTTCGTGTGTGGTTCGGGGCCATCTTCGTGCGAAATTCACAATTCCATATTCGTGTGTCCATCGGGTGTCAATTTCGGGACAGTGTGACAGGGCCTTTAAGCCGGGTAAATCGAACATATCCAGGTCCAGGGTCTGTTGAACTGGCTTCGTCGTACAGGGCACTGGAGGCAGTAACGTGTAACTCAGCAGAATCTGAGAAGAGCAGCACCAGCTGCAAAGAGCTGTGCCTTTTACTGTTTACTTCACTGCGTTTCCCTTCATTAGAACCGCTGAATAGAGATCGAGGCTGCTACGTTTAACCACACACACCTATACACACATCGAACTACCAGAGTATTCCCCCTCGCTTTATGAAGGAGATGTCCTGTCAACGGGGCGCATGATGTGTGTGTGTGTGTGTGTGTGTGTGTGTGTGTGTGTGTGTGTGTGTGTGTGTGTGTGTGTGTGTGTGTGTGTGTGTGTGTGTGTGTGTGTGTGTGTGTGTGTGTGTGTGTGGTGTGTGTGTGTGTGTGTGTGTGTGTGTGTGTGTGTGTGTGTGTGTGTGTGTGTGTGTGTGTGTGTGTGTGTGTGTGTGTGTGTGTGTGTGTGTGTGTGTGTGTGTGTGTGTGTGTGTGTGTGTGTGTGTGTGTGTGTGTGTGTGTGTGTGTGTGTGTGTGTGTGTGTGTGTGTATCCAACACCACCGGCATTTGTTTTCAAATTACCACGAACAGCACACGCACACACACACACAAACGAGGCCACGCTTTATTAACTCGTGCGCACGAGTTACTAAAGCGTGCGCACGAGTTACTAAAGCATGCGCACGAGTTACTAAAGCGTGCGCACGAGTTACTAAAGCGTGTGCACGAGAAAGTAAAACGTGGCCACGTTTTATTTATTTTTCTCTCTATGAACCCTCCAGGGCTCCGTAGTTTCTCTCTGTTGTGCAGGTGAGTTTGTGCTTAAATCTCTTTAGCACAACGTCATTCGTGGAATGGAACTTTACACAGTTCTCAGTGTTATCCATGGACACAATCAATTGTTGGTGGATGGGTATTTTTTTAAATCTGTGAATAGTAACATTAAGCTAGTTTGCCAAACATGCTAATGTTAAAACAGATAAACACACAGCTAACTGAATACCTTTTCCCTTACTAATTATCTTATTGGCTTTGGAAAGTGAAAAAGTGGTGGTAAAATGTGGTAAAATACACCATCCTTTGAACTCTTAAAATGTCCTACAACCAAACGCACACGGCCTGTTCATTTTGCAAACAGTCATTAAGCTAACAGGATTAAAGTGTAGTGCAAGTACTAGGCTCCAAGCAAGTATAGCAGTGCAAGTATATATTTTATTCATTATGCTTGAGTCTAATCAGTATCACTATAGCAACATCACCGTTAAAAGGGAAACATAGAACGTTTTCAGCAGTCTGCAGAGAAATTAAAGGCTTCTCTTCAGACGGTGCCTGTTACTCAGGCATCTGATTGTGGTGCTGCACGGCTGCATCAACCCCCTCCCGTTGAACCCTGCCACATGCTGAGGGCTGGGCTATTCTCTACGCCCTCACAATATGGCCGCCTGGTGCGCTAGGCACACACACACACATCAATTAGAGAAAGGTTACCTTGTGCTGCTGCTCGCCAGTTGTCTTTCTGGTGCAGATAGAGTCTGAGAGAGAATATATAATTGGAAAAGTTGAGTTCTGTGAGTATTTTACAGTAATTCCAACCATTTTCCCACAACTTACCCCCGCCCCACCCAACAGGACCACAATCAAACAATGGCTCTCTATATTTCCAAGATACAGTGTTTGACAAATGCCACAAAGCTGGAAGGTGACCTTTTGTAAATCAGAGTCTTATCTAATATGGTTATAGGGATAACTCAGATTGTTTGAATTGGGGTTATATACGGTACTAATCCATAGTCAGTGTGTTACTACAGTAGATAGCAATTTGGAAACGCAGACAGAAATAACATCAAGGGAGTATTGTCATGTACTGCAAAGGACAGGGGCAGCAGCTAAATGTATTCTAGACATGTAGGCAAGGCAAGTTTATTTATATAGCACTTTTCAACACAAGGCAATTCAAAGTGCTTTACAAAAAATGAAAGACATTAAGAAAATGGCATTTAAAATCAGTCATTAAAAAGAAAAGCTAATAAAATAAACATTAAAAGAAAGAATACATGGATAAAAGTTGCAGTGCAGTCTAAGATATGAATAGTTCAATTAAAAGCAGTGACAAAAAGAAAAGTCTTCAGCCTGGATTTAAAAGTAGTCAAGAGTTGCAGCGGACCTGCAGGTTTCTGGGAGTTTGTTCCAGATATTTGGAGCATAATAACTGAACGCTGCTTCTCCATGTTTAGTTCTGACTCTGGGGACAGAAAGCTGACCAGTCCCTGAAGACCTGAGAGATCTGGATGGTTCATAATTTAGCAGGTCAGAAATGTATTTTGGGCCTAAACCATTCAGTGCTTTATAAACCAGCAGCAGTATTTTGAAATATATTCTTTGACACACTGGAAGCCAGTGTAAAGACTTCAGAACAGGAGTGATGTGATCCACTTTCTTAGTGTTAGTGAGGACTCGAGCAGCGGCGTTCTGAATCAGCTGCAGCTTTCTAATAGATTTTTTAGTGAGACCTGTAAAGACACCATTGCAGTAGTCGAGTCTACTGAAGATAAAAGCATGGACAAGTTTTTCCAAATCCTGCTGCGACATTAGTCTTTTAATCCTAGATATGTTCTTTAGGTGAGAGTAGGCTGATTTAGTAACTGTTTTAATGTGACTGTTGAAACTCAGGTCATAGTCCATGACTACACCTAGATTTCTGACTTTATCTGTTGTTTTGAACAAGAAAATAAAAAAGAAAGTCCCACCCAAACAATAATTATCATTTAAATGTTCACTAGTAGAGACTTAAGATGAGTCTTAGATGCATGAGACAGATACAGACGTGCACACATGTTCAAGAAGTTCAGTTTAATTGAAGGCATATGCTATTTACACCCGGGTGTCCGTAGCTAACAATGCTATTTACACCCAGGTGTCCGTAGCTAACAATGCTATTTACACCCGGGTGTCCGTAGCTAACAATGCTATTTACACCCGGGTGTCTAGGGTTGCCAACCGTCCAGTATTAGCCGGGACGGCCCGTATTTGAGCCAAAAGGAGCGTGTCCCGTACGGGACTTTGTTTGTCCCGGACTCCCGTGTAAAGGGAAACATAAAAAATATTTTTCTATTTGCACGCAATGCAGTGTGTCTGGCTGCGTGCCTGTGTGTTTGTGTGCTGTATATAGAGGGCACTAGGACCGCTCAGTTGACAGGGCAGGCACAATGCTCGCACGTGTGTGTGTGAGATTTTCTCCGGTGGGCAGCGGGCGCGGCATCATTGTTTGTGTGGCATGTCTATGGGGGTTATTCCCTATCTTTATTCAAGAGCGTGGTATTTAAATTTGAGAGCATACTTTATGTATTTATTTCCCTCAAACCCTGTCCTCACACTCAAATAGTGCCTGCTTGCACTTAGATGTGCTCTGCTTGTGCTCAAACTGTACGCTTGCACTCAGATATATTGCTGCTTACATATTTTTTCTGCTCTCAGATTTATTCTGTGCGCGCTCGAAACTTTTGTGCAACAATCCTGTCAAAATCCCTCAACCAATAGGAGGCCAGGTGTCCTTGCGGGTGCGTTCGCTTTACTTATTACAGCGTCCCGTAAGGGCGGTTACTCTTTGGTTTATAAACTCCAGCCCTCCACGGCTTTATAACATAGCATGTACTTCACTTGTTTGATTTACAACTTTTTTTTGGGGGGGGGGGGAAGCACAGTTAGTATATATATACCAGCACCTTACATAATAGCTACGTTCAGTGGCGTACTGGGACTAAAAATCAGCCCGGGAATCTCGACCGGCCCTCGTTATTGCTAGTAAATTGTCAACGGGGGGAGGGGGGATTGCTAGTGAATTTTCCGACCGGCCCACTTCTTCCTCCAGACTGTTGTTCTGCTCCAGCACTGTTGTGCTACGGCTTGGTTCGGCCCGACGCGAAGCGGAGTGTCGACAACTCCATATTGTATAGATATTCGTATATCACGGCCTGAAGTGAGCTATTGCATTTATAAAACGGTTACCACGTGTGGCTGACAATGTGAAAGAAAAATACACACTCCAATTTAAATAGTTTTTATTATTAAATAATGATGTTAAAAATAAAATAGTCCCTCCGTTGCCTTCTGCACAGAACATAGTGCGAGGTGGTTGCTATGCAACAACAATAACAGCGAGAGAACATATTAGACGTCGTTTAGGTGCTTTTTTTTGTGGAGATAGGCACTTCTCAATCCACTCCTCCATAGTAAGGCCACCCGGAGGTCGAAGTTAACCTTAAATGTTTCCATCTTAAGCTTTGTTAGTTAGCCTAGTTAGTTAGTTTCATAACGGACGTAATGTAACAGTTGTAACGGTTCTCAGACGCGGAGGGATACTGATTTGTGAAAAGTAACTACAATTATACCCGGGATATACGCTCATTATATCACGGCTAAGAAACATCAGATTGCTTGATTTGACTTGTCCGTTTTATAAACATATACTAAGTGTGCTAAATACATAAAGTATGCTCTCAAATTTAAATACCACGCTCTTGAATAAAGATAGGGAATAACCTCCATACATGTCAGCCTGTTCAGTCGTATGGGAAAATGAGCGCTGCTGGTGGAGGAGGTGATGATGAAAGAGGAGAAGAGAGAGAGGATGTGGTTCTGGGCCCTGGCCCTTCTAAAAAGAAAAGACTTGTGTCTTACAACAAACAGTGGAAGAAAAACACAGTTGGGTAAAGACCGTGACGTGGAGATCTGTCTCGGGTCTTCTGTGTGTGTGTGTGAGTGTGTGTGTGTGTGTGGTGTGTGGTGTGTGTGTGTGTGTGTGTGTGTGTGTGTGTGTGTGTGTGTGTGTGTGTGTGTGTGTGTGTGTGTGTGTGTGTGTGTGTGTGTGTGTGTGTGTGTGTGTGTGTGTGTGTGTGTGTGTGTGTGTGGTGTGTGTGTTGTGTGTGTTGTGTGTGTGTGTGTGTGTGTGTGTGTGGTGTGTGTGTGTGTGTGTGTGTGTGTGTGTGTGTGTGTGTGTGTGTGTGTGTGTGTGTGTGTGTGTGTGTGTGTGTGTGTGTGTGTGTGTGTGTTGTGTGTGTGTGTGGTGTGGTGTGTGTGTGTGTGTGTGTGTGAGTCAGTCGATTGATGGGAAATGCTGGGAAAATGGTTGAAGGATAACATTAAGTCTAATACTGATGTACCGTGCATGTTCACATCATGTATACTTTGCATTACTTAATACCATTTTTCAAATATTATTTTTTTTAACATTTTGGACAAAATAGCCAATTGTACATCGAGGTGCCCAGATGTCCCTAGTGCCCACCTATCCGATTTGAACATGCTGATGTACAATGTGATGTAGTAGCCTAATGCAGGTGTAAGATCATTGTGTTTGTATTGTGTTATAGGTATGCATGGTTTTCTATGCATTTTGAGGGTTTGGGGGGGTTTGACCCCTCGAACCCTAGGGGGCTGGCTCCCCCAAAATAATTAAATAACATAACCCTAACCCTAAAACCGAAATAAAGTTTTAAAAAAAAGTAACTAAATCCACCAGAAACCCGAAAATCTTCGCAAGCACGCGCGCGGGGGATACATGCATGTGTCCCGTTTCTCCATTTCTGGAAGTTGGCAACCCTACGGGTGTCCTTAGCTAACAATGTTATTTGCACCCGGGCTACACATTAGATACTGTTTTGGATGTATAGGTATTTATGGAAATGTTTCTTTGATAACTTAATTCCCTTGTGCTGCTGCGTGAAATTGTAATTCCCCTATAATAATAATAATAATAATTTCAATTTATATAGCGCCTTTCACGAAACCCAAGGACGCTTTACAATGGGAAGTAACAAAGCAAAAAGTAATAATAATCATACAGATACATAGGCTGAAGAAAACAAAACAGGAACAGGTTGCTGAGTACTGTATATTAGTTGAGGCCAAAGGCCTGAGTGAACAGATGGTGTTTGAGGTGTTTTTTGAAGGTGTCCAGAGTGTCTGCATTCCTGATTGCAGAGGGGAGAGAATTCCAGAGGGTTGGGGCTGCGACACTGAAGGCTATGTTGCCAAATGTTTTCAGCTTGGAGCGCTGGATGGAGAGCAGCCCTTTGTCAGAGGACCGCAGGTGACGAGAGGGGGTGTAGGGCTGAAGGAGGTCAGAGATGTATGGAGGGGCTAGGGAGTGGAGAGATTTGTAAGTTAGCAGGAGTAGTTTGTACTGGATGCGTGACTTGACCGGGAGCCAGTGAAGGTGGATGAGGGTAGGGGTGATGTGTTGCCAGGGCTTAGTGTGGGTGAGGAGCCTGGCTGCAGAGTTCTGGACGTACTGGAGCCTGTCCAGGGCATTGCTGGTGACCCCGAACAGAACTCCATTGCAGTAGTCCAGACGAGAGGAGATGAAGGTATGAATTAATGTTTCTGCAACGGGGTCGGGGAGAGAGGGCCGGAGTCTGGAGATGTTTCGTAGGTGAAAGAAAGCAGTTTTGACAGTAGACCTGATGTGGGAGTTGAAGGTGAGGCTAGAGTCCAGAGTGACGCCCAGGCTGCGAACCTCAGGGGAAGGGTGGATGGAGCCGCCATCGATGGTGAGGAGCAGATCTCCAACCTTCCGGAGCAGTGTTTTTGGGGCCACAACCATGAGCTCCTATAGTTGATGTATAAAGGCACTTCTTATCTTAAGCACTGTAGCTATTTATACCCGGGTGTACTGTATGCATCTCTTCTTGCTCTTTCTACGATTCCTGGGTAAGATTACCTGAACATCAGGGACAAAAAACACCTGTCATATTGTGAACATGGCTGTAAGGTAATTCATGTACCACAGACCCCCCCTGATGAAAGGGGGATCATTAATTTGCCACAACAGTTGAAAAAAAGTTATGAGACGTTTTAGTATGTTTATTTACATAATACCACAACAGTAAACAGTGACTTAAAAGTAATGATGTAACTGTGCCCCAATCAGTCTATTTAATATTTACCCCTGAGGCTCTTCATGTGGTCCTGCTGGACTCTGGCAGGATCTGCGTCTTTTAGCAGGGCTTCAGCATTCTGAAAGACACAATTACACATTTATTTACAATGTTCAGTAGAGATTCATTTTACAAATGACTTCATGCCCCACCCTTTGACATTGTGATGTAGAAGGACTTTTTAAGGGTGGTGTAGTTGGTCTTTCCAAAGCCAAAAAGATAAATAGTAAGGGCAAAGGTAAACTGTTAAATGTATGTTTATATACTCTTTCATAAGCAAATGTTTTATATATTGGGCTAACTAGCTTAATGCTACTCAAAACCAAGAGGTGCATCAATCAGGAGGCAGGCAACAAACTGGGTGTCCAAACTCAAGCAGGCAGGGTCAGAGAAAGGCAGAGCAGATTACCGGGATATTACAAACAGAGTGCCGGAAAGCACTGCAGTTCACAATCCGGCAGGGCACAAGTGAGAGGGAGGTGGTATATATTCTGAGGGACTAATGAAGGAACAAGTAGCAGGGGAGGTGATGGGCTGGAGAAACCAGGTGAGGGGAATGAGCTGATTGCACAACCGGGAGGTAGGCAGGTTCTGAAATGACAGGAAAGTAAAAAAGTAATATGCAAAACCAGAAACAACTACGATTGAATGGAACTCATGAAATTCAGTTAAGTTTACTCTATACTATCAATATTTTAAGTGCACTACCTTGCCGGGAGACAGCTAATTCTGACTAGAAACTGAAGCCAAACTTCAAAATAGAAAAACGATATCGTAAAATGATTTTTTTATTGGCTGATAGCAAACAGCTGACCTTCCTGGGGTCTAAACCTTACATAAATCACATAACACAACTGACATACAAATAAAATGTTGCATGATTACCTTCATTGCATACATATGAGAAGATATGCTGGAATACTAATTAAACATATACATCTAGATGTAAAAGAATGAGAATTATAGATTTTGATGGGATTGAGAATATTACCACTCATATGAAATGAAACACAAATATTAAAAACTAGCATGTTTAAACTCCTACTAGTGTGCCTTCTGTCAATACAGAGTGTCAACATAGAACAGACCCAAAATATTTACCTGGGAATTGGGGGAAGTGATTTTTTTCCCAAAATGCAAATCCAAGTCTGAGCAATGAAGTGCCTTGGGTTCCGAATGGTATTATTTAATTAGGCACGCTGGTGTGAGGTTCAATATTTGTTTGGTAGAGGGGCTGTGTTTATGCCACTGGATATTTACTGGAGCAGTGGAGGTTAAAATCTTAAGCCTGTCTTCTTTGTTCATCAGATTACACTTCCGTATCACCACCACCACCACCACAGGCAGCTGTTAAAACTGGCATCAAAGTATTCATTATAGAAAAATGCCAGTTGTAGCAAGGTTGGAGGAAGTGTGTGTATGCGTGTTTGTGTTACTTAATGGGATAGTGTGTGTGTGTGTGTGTGTTCCTGTATTAATATGAGGGTGAGAAATAACGAGTCTGACTATCATCCTGTTTGTGCAATCCATTTCTAACAGCTAGAGGGTTATTAACTCCCACATTGTGGCTAATATAAGTGGGGGGTTCTCAGCTTTATTGCATTTGTTCACAATGGAAAACAATCTTTAAATAACTTAACTTTATTTAGCTAAATTGACTACAAAGACAATCTTTTCCACTTTGATCAATCATGGCTTCTTTTTTGGTTATTGTGGTATCGTTTTTTGACATTGCATTGCTCCCTATAGAACAAAGAACCACAATTAGGTCACACCATATTTGGAATAGTAAAGACCAGAGGAACACATTTGAACGTTTCTTAGTGGTGGTTAAACGGTGCAAACGTGCTACAAGGCCCAAAACACTTCCATTGGGAGAAACAAGCAGTTTCATAACGGGTTAGCCTAAACTTAACCCTCACGATGCAAACATCAAAACACCTGCAAATGAAGAAACATCTTCACCAACCTGATGAAAATATGTGCAGTGTTTACTTAAAGAGCTGCATAAATGCAACGCTCCAAGAAGTTAAAAACAAAACAAAGTGTTTCCAGGGGACACTTAAAAGTGATGCACACAGCTGAGACCGAGGCACTTGTTGGCCTTCGGGGATTATGGAGTTTTGTCAAGTTGTATTCTGTCCTTTTTCAGTTGTAATTTTGACCTTAACGTCAACAGAAAGGATACTTATCAATAATGTATATAGTAGTCACAATTTTTTTGTTAGCTATAATGTATCTGAAAAGAAGTTGCTCTTGTTGGTTTTGTTTTATCAAATTATATTTTACATTTGTAGTCACCAGTCAGTATCTGGTGTGAGGGGTAGGGGTAGGGGTAGGGTTAGGGTAATGTTGTGAATCGAGTGGCCCATGGTGGTGGGGTTATGGTATGGGCAGGCGTATGTTATGGACGACGAACACAGGCCACTCGATTCACAACATTACCCTAACCCTAACCCTACCCCTCACAAAGCTTTAGGGATCCAAACTAACATCATATAATAAGTACCCTGTATCAAGATTGATGCAAAACAAGTGACATGTGACCTTTTTAGAGAGGTTTAGCACCAAAAAAAACACTTCTGGGGTCATTTGGGTTCATTTTCCATATCTATGGAACCCATCGGTCGATTTTGGTGATTGACACCTCTTTTTAACCGTTAGAGCCAATAGAATTTAGGGGAAGTTCCTAAATCCATCTAAACATTACCATTGGTGAATGAGAGTGATGCGCAGCCAGCATGCCCAAAACCGAAAGCTCTCATACACTCTCGTAGCTCTCATAGCAGCTTTATATGAAAACTACTCTTATTGACATAAATATGATGATGGATTATCAGTAATCATTTCAAAGGGACACAGAGACATTGGATTAACCTTCAGCATCGTTTATATGCGTTTTAATGCCATTGAACACAACTTTTGATCAGAAAACAGCAAAGGTAAGACGTATTTGCCGTTTTGGCCCCGTAAAGTGAAGTTGTGTGTTGTCTTTGCCAGCCTTCGCTGTCCTGAGTTTTGATCGCACAGTGATGATACTTATACCATTGGAATCTCAGCTTGTTTGTGCAGATCCGATGATGTATACAATATTTCTACCGTGAGTTAGTGCCAATTCAGACGCTTGGCATTAGAGTTGTGTTTTGTTTTGGTCAAATTGGTTCATATCGTCAGTTAGCTGAGCTTCTTCCCGTTAAATGGGTATGACACATTAATAGGTTGTTAAATGTGGCGGGGGCACCGGGCTTAACAGTTTAAAGGTCAAACAAGTGCAATCCAATGCAGGTTTAGATACATATTTGAATGAAATGTTCATTTTAGGATTGACAAAAGTTTTGACTGGGGCAGAAAGAGAAAGAAAGTGGGACAACATTTCCAAGGAGCCACGATTACAAAAGACCAGGTGAGAGAAAGCAAAGCAAGGCAAGGCAAGTTTATTTATATAGCACCTTTCAACACAAGGCAATTCAAGGTGCTTTACAAAAATGAAAGACATTCAGACAAAGGCATTTAAAAACAGTAAAAGATAATAAAAGAAACATTAAAAGAAAAAATACATGAATAAAAAGTTACAGTGCAGTTTAAGATATGAATAGTTCACACAGAAGTTCCACTTTACTGATGAACACAACAGCTCAGTTTAAATTAAAAGCAGCGACAAAAAGATAAGTCTTCAGCCTGGATTTAAAAGTGGTAAGAGTTGTAGCGGACCTGCAGGTTTCTGGGAGTTTGTTCCAGATATTTGGAGCATAATAACTGAACGCTGCTTTACCATGTTTAGTTCTGACTCTGGGGACAGAAAGCTGACCAGTCCCTGAAGACCTGAGAGATCTGGATGGTTCATAATTTAGCAGGAGGTCAGAAATGTATTTTGGGCCTAAACCATTCAGTGCTTTATAAACCAGCAGCAGTATTTTGAAATCTATTCTTTGACACACAGGAAGCCAGTGTAAAGACTTCAGAACAGGAGTGATGTGATCCACTTTCTTAGTGTCAGTGAGGACTCGAGCAGCGGCGTTCTGAATCAGCTGCAGCTTTCTAATATATTTGTTAGTGAGACCTGTAAAGACACCATTACAGTAGTCCAGTCTACTGAAGATAAAAGCATGGACAAGTTTTTCCAAATCCTGCTGTGACATTAGTCTTTTAATCCTAGATATGTTCTTTAGGTGATAGTAGGCTGATTTAGTAATTGTTTTAATGTGACTGTTGAAAATCAGGTCAGAGTCCATGACTACACCTAGATTTCTGGCTTTATCTGTTGTTTTGAACATTGCAGGCTGAAGCGCAGCGCTAACTTTTATACGTTCTGCCTTGCGTCCAAAGACCATTACCTCAGTTTTGTCTTTGTTTAATTGGAGAAAGTTCTGACACATCCAGTCATTGATTTGTTCAATGCACTTACTCAGTGTTTTAACTGGAGAATAGTCTCCTGGTGAAATTGTTACGTACATGTGTGTGTCATCCGCATAGCTATGGTAACTTATTTTGTTGTTTTTCATTATCTGAGCCAGTGGTAGCATGTATATGTTAAAGAGAAGAGGCCCCAAGATGGAGCCTTGAGGTACCCCACATGTCATATTTGTCAACTCAGATTTGTATTTACCTATAGAAACAAAATTGTTTCTGTCCTTTAGGTAGGATTCAAACCAATTTAGAACTGTTTCCGAAAGTCCCACCCAGTTTTCCAGTCGGTCTAGTAATATGCTGTGGTCAACAGTGTCAAACGCAGCACTGAGATCTAATAATACTAACACTGAAGTTCTGCCACTGTCTGTGTTTAAGTGGATGTCATTGAAGACCTTTACAAGAGCAGTCTCAGTGCTGTGGTTTGGACGAAAGCCTGACTGGAACACATCAAAACAGTTATTTAAATGCAAGAAATTACTCAACTGTTGAAAAACAACTTTTTCAATGATTTTACCTAGAAATGGGAGGTTTGATATGGGCCTGTAATTGTTCATTACTGAAGCGTCTAGATTATGCTTTTTTAAGAGCGGTTTAATGACTGCAGTTTTCAGGGCCTGTGGAAAAACACCTGAGTGAAGAGATTTGTTTACTATATGAAGTAGATCTGAGGCCATGCAAGGAAAAACATTTTTGAAAAACCCTGTTGGAATAATATCAAGGCAGCAAGAGGAGGATTTCAGAAGTTGGATAATGTCCACTAGGTTTTTATCATTAATCTGATGGAATTGTGTCATGGTGTTTGAATTGATATTAGGTGGACACAGAGACAAAACATTTGCTGTTCCTGATGCAGAGGCACTGACTGCTTGTCTGATTTTCTGAATTTTGACAGTGAAGAAGGAGGTAAATTCATTGCACGCACTGGTGGATAGAAATTCAGAAGCTACTGACACTGGGGGGTTAGTTAGTCTGTCGACGGTAGCGAACAAGGCACGTGCGTTGTTTTTGGCAATGATATCAGAGAAGAAAGACTGTCGGGCAAATTTCAATTCCAAATTATAAAGGCCAAGTCTCTCTTTATAGATTTCAAAGTACACCTGGAGATTTGTTTTTCGCCACCTGCGTTCAGCTTTTCGACACTCTTTTTTCTCTGTTCTCACGGTCATGGCCTTTCTCCATGGAGATATTTTCTTCCCAGTCACTTCCTTTACCCTAGTTGGAGCAATGGCATCTATAACATTTTTCATTTTTGAATTAAAATGATCTACTAGCTCATTTACTGAGATGTTAGCAGGGAAAAGTGTGGAAGAAAAATTCTTAGTAAACATTTCCCTAGTGTTTTCAGTTAAATATCGCTTTGTGGTTACCTCTTTTTGAACATTTTTGTGAACAGAAATAGAGCTCTCAAAGAAAACACAGGAATGGTCAGACAGTGCAACATCAGTCACCACAACCGTAGAGATATTCAGACCCTTTGAGATAATTAAGTCCAGAGTGTGCCCCTTATTGTGCGTGGGCTCTGTCACATGCTGAGTCAGTCCATAGCTATCAAGAACACAAAACAGTTCTTTAGCCCCTCTGTCCTGGGGGTTGTCAACATGGATGTTAAAATCACCAACAATGACTAGATGGTCAAAGTCAATACACACTATAGACAGCAGTTCAGTAAAGTCATCAAAAAAGCTTGCACAGTATTTGGGTGGTCTATAGATATTTAGGAACAGAGCTCGAGAGGACCATTTCAGCTGAAGGGCCACATATTCAAAATAATCAAAGTTTCCATACGATGTCTTCCTGCATTGAAGGGAATCATTGAACAGAATAGAAACTCCACCCCCTTTCTTATGCATTCTTTCCTGACTCATAAAACTAAAGTTGGGAGGGGTTGATTCGATAAGAACAGCTGCACTGTTATTTTGTTCAATCCAAGTTTCTGTTAAAAACATAAAATCGAGATTGTGCTCAGTGATAAAATCATTGATTAAAAATGTTTTTCCTGCCAAAGACCTGACATTTAATAAAGCTAGTTTAAGTTTGTTTAAATACACTATCAGTCAGGTTTTTGGTGACAAGCTGTGGCTGAAATGGAATCACTTCTAAATTTGATCAACTCACACAAACTTTTGAGCGCTTCCTGTATCTAAGATGATTCACTGCTCTTAATCTATTACCTATCAACACAGATATCGGCAAAGCTACAGGCAGGCAGGGCCCGGCATGTCCTGGAAAGAATTGAGAGTGCCATACGCCCTTGAGCCTGGACCCAGCATATATCAGTCAGTGTTTGCGTTTTTTACACACACATCCTCATCAGGCTTCGGAGACAGCAGTCTTGAAGGGGGGGGGGGGGAGGACGTTTTGGTCCGGATGATTGTGGTAGGCATGGTGACGGGGGTGTTGGTGCGCGTCCAGGGGGAGGAGGTGGTTGACGTACACTGTAAAAAAAAAACTCGTTAAAAAACGGTCAAAGTACTGGCAGCAGCGGCTGCCAAACAAAAACCCTTAAATTAAAGTAAAATACTTTAACTGAAATAAAGTGAATAAGCCATTAATTTACGGGAATTGTCCTTAAAGATTTTACAGGAAAACACTGTAATTTTACAGATTTATACTCTCTTTTTACAGTCAATAACCTTAAATAAAAGTACATCACTCATACTTCTACAGGCAAATACTCTAATTTTATAGATGTATCCTCTCTTTTTACAGTCAATAACATTTAATAAAAGTACAGCACTAATATTTTAACGTGCAAACACTGTAATTTTACAGATTTATCCTCTCTTTTTACAGTCAATAACATTTAATAAAAGTACAGCACTAAAACTTCTACGGGCAAAAAAACCCGTAAAAAAACGGTCAAATGACTGGCAGCAGCGGCTGCCAAACAAAAAACATTAAATTAAAGTAAAAATACATTAACTGAAATAAAGTGTAAAAGCAATTAGTATACAGAAATTGTCCTTAAAGATTTTAGAGGAAACTTTCCTCTCTTTTCAAAATCCATTGTCTTAAAATGTTACATTAAAATACCTTAAATAAAGTTCTGATGAGAAAAACAGTTTACATTTTTTTTATTAGATTTGTATGATCAAACACTAAAATAAATACAGAACCTAAAGTTAGAATACTGTTATCTTACAGCTTTTTTCTAACATTTTCCAATCAAACAGGTTCAACAAAATGACATCACAAAATGTTCTGTAGGAAACAATTACTCTGAAAACTTAAAATGAGTGCTGTCAAAATTATCGCGTTAACGGCGGTAATTAATTGTGTTAAAATATTTAACGCATTTAACGCATGTGCAGAATGGCCCGCCCCATACGTGCCACCAGTGGCAGCGCCAGGGTATGGCTGGGGTAGGCTACACCCATACCAAGAAACGGCTTAGCCCCACCATGAAAAATGATGTTAAAGTAAGCAAAATAAAGTCTGCCAACTCGCGGAGTAAATTGCACAGACAGCAGTTAGTAAGATTGATTTCAGTAGCCACGGTTTTGAAAACTTTTGTCACGTAGTGATCGTCTTCTCAATAGAACATCTTTGATAACGGCGTGGTGTTGTTGCAGGAAGTCCCGACGGAGAATACTTTTGCTGTAGTACAGGGGTGCACATAACTGGTACGCAGGTTATGTGCGTAATCTGAAATGCGTACCGTCACTTGTGTCACAAAGCGCATTTGCTTACCGACGTACTTGTGAAGCCTTTCCAGAAGGCGGTTAGATCACCGGACGAGAGTCGGTCTCCGTGTGCACAGACAGGGCTGCTGTTAACGTCGGTCTGTACAACGGAATTGTGCCCAAACTACGCCAACCGGCTGCGGAGGGAGACTCCCCCCCCCCCCCCCTTCACTGGAGAACTGCGCTAAAACAGCTGATCACAACGTTCACACTTCGTGGTCACGAAGTACTCCACTAGCCGCCCCTGTAGGATAATGAATATTGGCTGCAAAAAACTTGAGGCCCAATCATGTTTCCTTTGTCCATTCTGCGCTACTGTAGACGTGGCAGTGCAACCTAGAGGACAAACAGATCAGAATCAGAAACGGGTTTATTGCCAGGTAGGTTCACACGTACGAGGAATTTGACTAGGTGTCGTGCACCACGACACCTGGACACACGACATACAAATAAAAAAAATTAAAAAGTACACAGATAGCGAACTATATTAAGAACACTGTAATAAAAATATAGTAAGATAGAAATAAAATAAAGCAGTAACTTACATCGAAATAGAATGCAATAAATTATAGAATATAAAATATGTGCAGTAAGCAATATTTAAACATTGCATTATTTACCATCCTGTGATCTCCATTATGTAATGCATAGAGTCTGCGTTGTGGCTGAGGTAAAGTGTCAGTGGGGGGGGGGGCCTTGTTGAGGTGGCGAGAGGTTCTGGTCCTGATGGAGAGAGGTTCTGGTCCTGATGGAGAGAGGTGTTGGTCCTGATGGAGAGAGATTTTGGTCCTGATGGAGAGAGGTTTTGGTCCTGATGGAGAGAGGTTTTGGTCCTGATGGAGAGAGGTTCTGGTCCTAATGGAGAGAGGTTATGGTCCTAATGGAGAGAGGTGTTGGTCCTGATGGAGAGAGGTGTTGGTCCTGATGGAGAGAGGTTCTGGTCCTGAGGGAGAGAGGTGTTGGTCCTGATGGAGCGCAGCCTCCAGCCAGAGTGTTGTGTTGAAGGCAGAGCTGAAGTCCACAAACAGGATCCTGGCGTAGGTTCCTGCTGTGTCCAGATGCTGGAGGAGGAAGTGAAGTGATAACTATTAGTAAACCATAATGATGGATGTTATTATCAGCAGCTGCCAATAGATCCCCTACATCTTGTATGATGGACCTTTGAAGCACAAGCACGCACTATTGTGGGAACAATCAAACGCACCCTCCCAGGCACTGCGTGTTAGCGAAGTACAACTGGGATTTCGAAGAGGAAGATATGCTTGGTCAATTCTTAATAAAAAATAAAAACCAACAAATTGAGCACTTGAGTTTTCATTAGCAGCGCCTAGCTACAGCTGCGGAGCTTTAGTAAATACCGCTAACAGTCTATTTCCTTAAAATGGTACATATCGCTGAATCTATATTTTTATCTTCAGGTGATGAAATCTGCATAATGTTCCTGTACAATAAGATTCGAGCATTTTGTAATACAGCGAGGAAATTCAAGACCAGTAAATATTGATTGATTAAACAACACTAAATAAAATGTTAGTGTTTTCTTCAAACTCAGACTCTCTGCTGCGGCTGTACCTTAAAGACAAAACAATTGTCTGATGATCTTTGTTGAACAAGGTCTGATTGTCCTGTACATGTACAATGTGGGGTATTTTTAAATACTTTACTAAACCACATTCAATATTATGTTAGACACAAGTTAGTTATTACTCACATATCAAAGTATTTTCATCTGCAAGAATAGCTGGGTGCTGCCTGGAGAGACTGATGAGAGGGACACAGGCTGGCGTTAGCAGCTTTCCACACAAAACCATCACATCTTCTCTTCCATAGTCTTCGCTGTCCACTGGTGCTCTGTCAAAAGAGTGAACATCACAGCTGTCACGTTAACCCTTTGTTACACAACATACAACCAACATGTGTCAAAAGTGACCCGAATTAGTTTTAATTGTAAATATCTTTGCAATAAATTACTTTAACCATTCAGGATCCCAGGTATTCCTCAATTAACATGTTTTGGATCAACACCAATTCTAAATTTGTATTTGTCCCTTTCTTACTTTTTGAATAAAAATCATGTTTGTATCACTACACTTCTAAGGCACAACATGGGTCAAACATTACCCGTATTCTTTTGCTATGTTATTTCATGCATGGCTGAGTGTTTCTTTACTATACATTTTCAAAAATAATTAATTTTAGCAGTGATTTGGACCAAGCATGTATGATGTAGTAATACAAAAAGTATTTTAGTTCACAGTGTGACATTAGCTAGTCATGTTAGCGTGTAATATATAGAGCAGAGCTAACTAGCAAATTAGCCGAACGTTAGCGGTTAGCTGTTTATGCTATGCTAGCTGTTGGCTACGGAACATTAACAAACTAGATTCCGCTGTAAGAAAGCTGTGAAACTTTACATTAAACTTGGCGACAACACTGTGATACCCCACTGCATGTTTATGTGTAATTCTCCCGTGTTGGAGACGAGAGGGTGGGGGGGCGGCACTGCAATAAACTGTAAACTAACGTTAGCAGCCGCATGTTAAGCCGGGTTTCCCGGGCGCAACATCTTGCAAGAAACAGCATCTCAGGGATTCTTAACATTTAACAACCTATTAATTATGCATACCAACTTAACGGGAAGAAACTCAGCTAACTAGAAGAAGAAACGTAACCTTAAATAAAAAATAAAACATTCACAAACTAAGTAAGGATTATCTAAATACATGTTTAACTCCATTACAGTTGCAAGACTCACCAGATCTCAAGTCTTCTGTTCTTTGTTGACGTCCCGATGCTCATATTTAACGTGTAGATGTAAAACGATCCCGATATGAATCCATAAACTCCTGTAGCAGACACACAGACAGCTGTAGCTCCAGCAGGAGGAGACCCGCTCAAACTGACTTGGATGTTTCAAATGTGAACGACAGGCGCGGACAGTTCTCATTGGCAGGTTTCTTCGATGATGTTTATATTAACCAATCAGGAGTGTTGTGGACTCATTCCAAACATGCCTGACTTGTCTGCCGTGTTTTGGCTGAATTCTATTTCAAGTGCCGTAGCTCTGGCTGTCGGCCAGAATCCGAAAACCATACATTATACTGTAAAACTAAGGTTTATTACTGTAAATTGACCAATGGAAAAAAAACACAGCAACAGAACACATAAATAAAACAAGGATAACTGTGACTTATTGTTGAGTAAATAACAGTGTGTGTTTTAAACCTTGGTCCTCCCTGCAGAGATTTCTCCACTTTCTATGATTTTTTTTTTTAAATGATATTGTCAACTGTAGATGTTTACAATATAGTAAGTTAGGAATTTCATGAAAACATATTTATTTACTTTTGTTTCAACATTGGATATTTTGTGTTTTTGTTGGATTCAATCGAATATTGAGAAAATGATTTATGTAAAAATGTTTTACTTACATTTTACGTTTTTTTTATTTTACGCTTTTCTTACAGTTTTATGTTTACCTTAAAATTACAAAGAACATCTTAAAGTCTTATAATAGTAATACACTTTTATATTACGAGTTACATATTTAATTACAGATAAAAACATTTTATTTTACATACATCTGCATGTATTTTCTGAAAGTGCAAAAATACTGTAAATATTATATAGTAAATTTACAGTAAAAAAAAGACGAAATAAACGTTATTTGTTGTTATTGTCAAAATACTTCAAATAATGTTTTGGGTTGTTAATTTATAGTTAATATCTGTTATTTTAAAGGATTTTGCAAGTTATTTAAAAAAACATGATAATTACTATACAAATTTACAGTTATTTCCTGTAAAATTACGATCTTTTTTTACAGTGTAGGCACGGTGACGGAGACAGGGGAGGTGGTGCGCGTCTCTGCTTCGGTGATTTTGATGGGCGTCGTTGAGGAGCGGGGGTAAAGGACATGCTGCCAGCCCTGCGTATCGCCTTAGTTTGGTTATTGAACTCCAGGAAGAAATCGATGCCAACCCTCTGTATCTCCTTCATGTGTTCAGCGATCTCCAGGAGGGTGGGCGAGGGTGAAAGGGTGAATGGAGAGTAGAGAGAGCTGTGGGGTGAAGGAAGAGTATCCTCAGAGGTGATAGGGTGGGTGAAGGGTGGTGGAGACTCCTCCATTTGTCTCCCATAATCAAGACATTCCTTAGGCGGGTGCAGTGATAGATTTTCAAGGTTTTCTGAGCGATGTGTTGTGTCTTTCTCTTGTTTTGATTCCTCTTGTTGCTTGTCCTTGGCAGAGGGAACAGATTGATGACGCAGGCAGTTGAATATGTTAGAGATAAACAATTTCACTCCTGACTTGTTCAGACAAACTCCATTTGCCTTAAAAAGATGTCTGCGGTCCCAGAAAAAGTTAAAGTTGACAATAAAATGGACAGAATGGTCAATACAGACAGTTGAAAGCCACGTGTTCAGTGCAAACAATCTGCTGAATCTCTCCACTCCTCCTCTGACTGGCGGTAAAGGGCCACTGATGAACACCTCTGCATTTAGAGAGCTGACAGTTTCCAACAGACATTTAAAGTCTTTGTTCAGCACTTCTGACTGTTGTTTCACAACATAATTTGTTCCAATGTGTAGTACCACATTTCTCACAGTCGGATGTTCAGCCCCAATATGCAGGATTTTCTCAGCCAAGTCAGAGACCATATCCTTGTGAAAACAGAGTACTTTGGTGTTGTTCTTACTACACAGACTGTTTACATCTCTTACAGCAGAGTCACCCATAATCACCGTTTCAGGCCCTGTCGTTAGCTTTCCCTCTAGCCTTTTACTTTTGGAGTAGTGATAACAATGCAGGCCAGCCAGTCGCATCACAAATTTCAGAGCGCTGGGCTCTGCCTGTTGTTCGTCCTCCCAAATCCCATGGAAATGATTTACTTTTCGGCCTTGCACCCAGAGAGTTCCAGGGAGGACTACCACTTGTAGATTTATAACCTGTTCATTGGAATCCTTGTAGCTGCTAACTAGCTTTGAGTTAGCGTGCCTTTGTCCATTCTATTGCAACACTGGTAAAGTGGTGTCATTCCAACCAAGTCCATTCACTTCCACGTTAACTTCCAACCGTTGCATTTTCATTTCCAACACGGCCATCTTCTGTAGAAGTTTGTGGAAGTCATCTGTGGAGAACGGAGACATTTTGCTGCTATCTAGCTTAAGCTAAATAGCATACAGTACCAGGCTTTAGCTGTTGCTAGGCCACGCCACTGTAAGAGTGAGGTCGTCGTAAAAATATTTAAATATGGCTGAAACCCTCCGTCTATTTACGAAGAATAACTGTCCCAGTGATAGGTTAATGTCCAGGAGCCTTTGCTCGAAGTTTTCAGAAAAAGAAAAATAGAAAAACAGCATAAAAAAGTAAGCAGAGGCAAGAGCAAGCAGAAACGCGTCTGCACTGTAAGAAGGCTGGGAGGAAAGCAGTGAGATCTTAAGGAAAAGTCATAATAATCTGGAAACAATGGGAACACAGACAATGCAAAGGAGTGGGAGGGATTTGAGAGATTAAAAGGATTGAGAGGGAGGCAGAACCGAATAAAGCCTCAGAAGCTGACACGGCGGTAAGATTTTCTTGCGAGCCAGCACAGATCAAAAGTTATTGCGAAAATCCAAGAAGACAGAAGAAGAAATTATGGGGAGAAAAGTTATGCGGAGGAGGATGACAGCAGAGGACTTAGATATGAAGAGGGGGTGACAACCCAAGGGACGACATCGGGTAGACAGTAGAGGTCCACATCAATGGATGCAGGACAGAAAAGGATGAGTGGGGACACATCTGTGTAGACGCAGCCAGCCGTGTGTGACCGATGCTCCGTGAGGTCACCTGTCAGGGGGGGGGGGGGGGCTGCTGCTGGGTACAGGGGGCAAGGCCAGCTCTGCAGGAGGCAGGTACCAAGACAGATGTAGAAAGAAGGGGGACAATGGGTGGGGGGAATACATGCAGGTGGAATGAGAAACACATCTAAGGAAATAATTCTGAGGCAGGAGAGATTTATTTATTTGGCTTAATTTCTCTATTCATGTGCTTTGTTCAAAATATAGTATAAAACAAAATAAAGAAACATGACTTATCATATACCATATATCTTTAGGCAGTTTTATTTTGATATGAAGGAAAAAGAAAATACATAAACTAAATTAAATAACTCATATCATATTAATGGGGATAATTATATTATATCAGGGGTTTTTATGTGGAGGGAAAAAATCATATTAAATGAATAAATCATATAATTTTAAGGGGGATGGTAATAAAACATCTATATAATAAATAAATCATAAGGGGGAATATTTGAAAAATCTGAGGTTTTTTGACATGGAGGTAAAAAACTATATCAAAAATAAATCAGTCATACCATATCAAGAATTGGATGAAAAGAAAAACATATCCAAGGGGTCATAATGAAAATCTGGGTTTTTTTTAAGAATGCGAAAACACATATTTAGGGTAAAATTAAAGCTGATTGCAAGACAGATATATATATAGGGGACTAAGATTTGTCCTTTAATAATATCTTTAAAATACTACCCCTTGCTTTATTTCATTGTAAAACTTACTTCATTAAGGGTCAAATAAGATAATTTAACAAAGTACACACAAAGTATTTCTTATTCCATGATACAGAACTTTTCTCATCTGTCAAGTAACAAAATTTTCTGTTTGCTCTCACAGGACGTGCTCTGCACCAGACAGACTCAGTTTGAGACTAGCTCTGTAGCATATGGAGCATTTAGCAGGTAAAGAGACAGATATTTCCCTCAAGACAGAAATAAAAAAGAAAAGTAGAATGTGTTATGTGCTGGGTCTGAATTTCAGTCAGCTGCTGGTGTGCAAAGCCCGTAAAAGGTTTCTTGGGAAACAGAAGGCCTGAGATAATGTGTTTAGTATATTGAAACGGCCCTATGTAGCAATATGAACATGAAAAGCAATAGCCACTTCGTCTAACTGAGAATATGTGATGAAAAAATGGATGAACCAAAAGAGAATGAATTTCGCCTTTTCGTTTTAATACCAGAAATAATGATGATACTATTATTTTATGTCTACGGTCTAGGGAAACCTAGACATAACCAAAAGGGTCAGGGACAACATGTGAAGAACTTCAATTTCAGCAGTTTACTTAACTTCAGACAAAACAACAAATCAAAGATTTTCTAAATAAAAATAACCCTTAACATTCTTAACAAAAAGAATGTGAGAAAACAGGGATTCACAATAAATAAAAAATGGCATCTCACTCCTACTACTGCTTTTTAGGTTTCAAAATTAAAAAGTGACAAGGTAGATGTGGCAACGGGGTGGGGTTAGGGCGCCGGCTGCTGGAGTGAAGGGAGTGGCTCGGCCGGAGGCCAGACAGCTGATCGGAATCAGGTAATCAGTGCCGGAATAAAAGCATGTCGTAACCTGGTTCTGGTCTGTTTTGCAGTAGGCGGGATCCTGGAAGGGGGCAAAAGGACCTGTGAAGGTTGCCACGCGGGCAACGTTGGAGTAGTGGATACTTTTGTTTGGAGCTAATAAACGCCATATATGTTACACGAACCTGCTCTTCCGTCCATAATTGAACCCTGTGTGAGCGGAGAGGCTCACAGTGGCCCCTGAACAGGGACATCATGGCGGAAGGAGAAACCCCGCTGGGGCAGGCCCTCCAACGTCTCGCTCACATGCAGGAGACCACCACAGCATTACAGCGACAGCAGAGCGAGGCTCTGCTCGGGATCGCCTCGAGCCAGCGCGAGGACCGGGCTCTCCTACGGGAGCTGCTGCAGCGTCCGACCGCTCAGGAGGCCGATCCCGCGACCAACCCGGCCCGACCGCCTTCAATTGCCCTCCAGAAGTTGACGGCAGAGGATGATCCGGAGGCATACCTGGACATCTTTGAGGGCACAGCGGCGGTGTGCGGGTGGCCAGAGGAGGAGTGGCCGGCCCGGCTATTGCTTCTGCTATCTGGGGATGCGCAGCTAGCCGCCCACAGCCTGCCAGCAGCCTCTCGGCATGTGTACCGGCATCTGAGGAAGGCCATACTGGACCGGCTTGGCAGCACGCCAGAGGGACATCGCCGCCGGTTCCGGGCCCTCCCCTTCGAGGACGCTGACCGGCCCTTCTCCTATGCGCAGCGGCTCCGGGATGCAGCGAGCCGCTGGCTCCAGCCGTGGGTGCGCTCCGCTGAAGAAGTCGTCGGGCAGGTGGCGCTGGAGCAGTTAATCGCCGGCCTGCCATCTTGGACGGCGAATTGGGTCCAGTGCCATCGCCCCGCCAACCTGGAAGCAGCCGTCGTCCTCGCGGAGGACCACCTCTCGCTTCCCCGGCGGAGCATGAAAGAGGAGCCCCGACCACCAGCCGTTTCAGCGGCCCGACCCGTCCCAGCCCCGAGGAGGAGGTTTCCGGGAGCAGCTGCCCTTCCCTCCCCACCACCACACGGCCCCAACCCCGCAGCCCCGACACTTTTCCCCCAAGCCCTACCTTACCCTCCTGTGTTTATCTCTCCCCAGGGTCCGGCCTATGCTTCTGGTCGTCCGGCAACACGGGGGGCTCCTCAGACGTCAGGGCAGGATTGCTGGCGGTGCGGGCAGCCCGGCCACTTCCGACGGGAGTGTCCTCTCATGGAGGTCGGACAGCTGGTTCGGGTTGCGGGACCGCCAGTTGCCTCCCCCGATTTGGAAGGGACGTACCGTATACCGGTATGTATACAGGGGGGTACACACCAGGCTCTGATGGACACGGGCTGTAATCAGACGATGATCCATCAGCGCTTGGTTCGGCCTGGGGCATTGATTGAAGCATCGTGGGTGAAGGTGAGGTGTGTGCATGGGGATATTCACCAGTACCCGGAGGTGACACTGGAAATTTCTTATAAGGGGAAAAAGCATAGAGTCAGGGCTGGAGTTAGCACTCGCCTTACGCACCCCCTGATTTTGGGAACGAATTGGCCGGGGTTTGCTAAGCTAGCGGGGGCTATGGGGGTGCGTTCATGGACGGCAGGGAAATGTGAGTTGTGTGCGGTGTTTAGTGGAGAGTCGGAGGCGGCTGACGACGTCGAGGGGGAAACTGACACGGAGGGGGCCGCGGAGGCCCCTCTGGACCCGCTGGTGTTTCCCGTGGAGGATTTCCCCCTCGAACAGTCGAGGGACGAGACCCTTCAGCACGCCTTCGGCCAGGTGGTGAGTATTGATGGCTCCCAGCTACACCCAAACGCAGCACTCACTCACCCACACTTTACGGTGGTTAGGGACAGGCTGTATCGTGTAAGCCGTGACGCACAGACAGGAGAGATAAATACCCAGTTGTTGGTGCCAAAAAGCCGTCGGGAAATGGTTTTCCAGGCGGCTCATTATAACCCCATGTCAGGTCACCTAGGGTACGACAAATCACTACACCGGATAATGGCCCGATTTTATTGGCCGGGCATTCGCGCAGATGTGAAGCGGTGGTGTGCATCTTGCCGTGAATGTCAGCTGGTTAACCCGCCGGCCATCCCCAGAGCGCCTTTGCGGCCGTTACCATTGATTGAGGTGCCTTTTGAGAGAGTTGGTATGGACCTCATCGGGCCATTAGACCGGAGTGCACGGGGATATCGCTTTGTACTAGTCCTAGTGGATTATGCAACGCGATATCCCGAAGCAGTGCCGCTGCGTAATATCTCTGCAAAGAGCGTCGCGCAGGCACTGTTTCACATTATCTCCCGAGTCGGGATCCCGAAAGAGATCCTGACTGACCAGGGCACACAGTTTATGTCACGCACACTACGCGAGCTGTATGAACTACTGGGCGTCCATTCAATACGGACTAGTGTTTACCATCCGCAGACCGACGGCCTGGTGGAACGGTTTAACAAAACACTAAAGAACATGGTTCGTAAGTTCGTTCACGAAGATAGTCGGAATTGGGATAAATGGCTAGATCCTCTGTTGTTTGCAGTGCGGGAGGTGCCCCAGTCCTCCACGGGATTTTCTCCCTTTGAGCTTTTATTTGGTAGGAAGCCCCGGGGTGTTTTGGACCTAGTTAAGGAAAACTGGGAGGAGGGTCCAAGCACCAGTAAAAACGAAATACAGTACGTTATGGACCTGCGAGCAAAACTCCACTCACTGGGGCAGATATCACGGGAGAATTTGCTCCAGGCTCAGGAACGTCAGCAGCGCCTGTACAACAGAGGGTCGAAACTGAGACAATTTTCACCGGGAGATAAAGTGCTTGTATTACTCCCATCCTCTAGCTCTAAACTACTCGCCAAGTGGCAAGGACCCTTCGTGGTCACACGACGAGTGGGGGACGTAGATTATGAGGTGGTGCGTTCTGATAGGGGAGGAGCAACACAGATGTACCACCTTAACCTCCTGAAAGCATGGAGGGAGGTGGCGTCTGTTTCTCTGGCCACCACGGTGATTGAGAGAGATGAGTTGGGACCAGAGGTCATTAAAAGCGACAAATTAGCCCCGGTCTGTTGTGGCGACAATCTCTCACCGGGCCAGAGAGCAGACGTTGCTTCGTTGCAAAGGCAGTTTGCCGACGTGTTCTCTCCGCTGCTAGGGCGCACCTCTCTCATACACCACCGCATAGAAACGGCCCCGGGCGTGGCCATTCGTTCACGGCCCTATCGGCTGCCTGAACATAAGAGGAAAATTGTTCAGGCGGAGCTTCAGGCTATGCTAGAAATGGGAGTGATAGAAGAGTCTACCAGTGACTGGTGTTGCCCCGTCGTGCTGGTACGTAAGTCCGACGGGTCAATCCGGTTCTGTGTGGACTACCGCAGGGTGAACGAGGTGTCCAAATTCGATGCTTATCCAATGCCCCGGGTCGACGAACTCCTGGATCGGCTAGGCACCGCTCGCTTTTACACGACCCTGGATTTAACCAAGGGCTATTGGCAGATTCCCCTTTCTCCAGAGTCTAAGGAAAAAACGGCCTTCTCCACTCCGTATGGTTTATACCAATTCATCACACTTCCTTTCGGGTTGTTCGGAGCTCCAGCCACCTTCCAGCGGCTCATGGACCGGGTGCTGCGTCCCCACTCTGCATATGCTGCTGCTTACTTGGATGATGTCATCATTCACAGTGAGACATGGGAGCAGCATATGCAGCAGGTGGGGGCAGTGCTCGAGTCCCTGAGGCAGGCGGGGCTCACGGCCAACCCGAAGAAGTGTGCGGTTGGACGGAGGGAGGTACGGTATCTGGGGTACCACTTGGGCGCGGGCAGGTGCGGCCACAGGTAGAGAAAACAACCGCCATTTCCGCCTGTCTGGCGCCCAAGACGGAAAAAGAGGTCAGGAGGTTCATGGGGCTGGCCGGTTACTACAGGCGGTTCATCCCGTCCTTTTAGGAGCTGACCAGTCCCCTGACCGACCTGACCCAAAAGGGTGCTTCAGATCCGGTCCAGTGGACGGAGCGGTGTCAGCTGGCGTTTGAGAGGGTTAAAAAAGCCCTCTGTGGTAAGCCGCTTCTGTATTCTCCTGACTTCTCTCTCCCTTTTGTGTTGCAGACCGATGCCTCGAACAGTGGGGTGGGGGCCGTTTTGTCCCAGCAAGTAGAGGGGGTCGACCGCCCCGTACTGTACATTAGCCGTAAGCTCGCCCAGAGGGAGGTGAACTACAGTACGGTGGAAAAGGAGTGCCTCGCCATACGGTGGGCGGTCGGCGCCCTGCGGTACTACCTCCTGGGGCGCCCTTTCACCCTCTGGTCGGACCATGCCCCGCTCCAGTGGCTCCACCGCATGAAGGATGCCAACGCTCGGATCACTCGGTGGTATCTGGCGTTACAGCCTTTCAACTTCAAGGTGATCCACAGGCCGGGTAACCAGATGGTCGTGGCTGATTTCCTCTCTCGCTCAGCGGAGGGGGGGGAGAGTCAGCTTGCGGCCGGCGGGATCCCGGCCTGAGTCGGGCGGTGGGGGTATGTGGCAGCGGGGTGGGGTTAGGGCGCCGGCTGCTGGAGTGAAGGGAGTGGCTCGGCCGGAGGCCAGACAGCTGATCGGAATCAGGTAATCAGTGCCGGAATAAAAGCATGTCGTAACCTGGTTCTGGTCTGTTTTGCAGTAGGCGGGATCCTGGAAGGGGGCAAAAGGACCTGTGAAGGTTGCCACGCGGGCAACGTTGGAGTAGTGGATACTTTTGTTTGGAGCTAATAAACGCCATATATGTTACACAAACCTGCTCTTCCGTCCATAATTGAACCCTGTGTGAGCGGAGAGGCTCACAGTAGAATATTCAGACAATCATATATTACTCTTATTCTAAGCACAACAACCTTGCTGAAAGGCCTATACGGAGCAACACAACTTTCACATTTCTCTCATTTTGATTACACCATCAAACTTGCCATAAAGCCTATGAGAAAACACTACTAACATACAAATCACCAAACCAACAAAGTGCTGGCTCTCGGTTCGGAACAGGAGAGGTGAAAGAGGGAGAGTGACTGGCGTGCTCCAGTTCAAATAGGCATGATGTCAACCGGTGGTCCAATCAGGAAACAGCAATCAGCAAACTGGTCCAATCATCAGGCGGAACCTGAATCTCACACACATGCACATACAGAGTAGAGAGATCTGCCACAGATATAGACATAATGACCCATTGTCATAACAATTACTTTAGATTAAACTCTTCTACACCGCACCCCCGATACCAGGGGGAAAAACTTGTCATCTGCAGGAAACAGCGTCTGAGGGCATCTTAATGAATTAGCCACGAGCGAAAAATGCTAACATGGGGGTTGCACATAAACTCACTCATAACACCCTTTTTCTTATCGTAGCTGCACGCCCAACCCATCGATTCGCATCGTGAGATGACACAGAATCGATGGATACATACATCATCACTCCATGATAAGAACTCGCGAAGCTAAAACAAAAACAGACATCAAAACATGTGGCGCTAGGTAGCAACATGGCCTACCTTGGTCGTTGTCTGGTCAAAAGTCTTCTTCAATGGCATTAAAACGCTAAAGACTTTTCTAAATCCAACTCACAGGTTTATCATTACTTTGGGAAAACATATTATTAATGTAACCCTTTTAGAAGGGAAGATATGGCCATTTGTTCTGGGAATGTCATTTTCGAGCCTGAGACCTGAAAACAGGCTCGGGGCTTAACAGGTTAAGAAAAAACATTTTTGATTTTCATATTTTCTGTTGTACCCACATCACGGTGACTCATGGTCATGGGTGTGCTGCATCAGGTGGAATACATATCCAAGCCAGTGGTGTTGTGTTAGTGGATCCATGTGGAGTCTACACCATACCTTCAGTCAACTGGCAGTAATCATGGTGCATAATGAAAATAACTCAGCCAGTCGAAAGAGCCGAGACCACCTTGATCATGTAACAGCCTACAATAGAAATGTAGAAACAGCCTGATTGCTTATGATTACATACACAATGTCAACAGGAGCCAGACATTGACTGTGGCGACATTTGAATGCTCACTCTAAGTTTCCCTTACATGTTGTTTCCAGGTGTAACAATCGATAACCTACAAAAAAAATGAAGTCTTACATCCAGCAAAGGGCAACTCCAAAGGTAGCTCAATTAAGAATTCTTCCTCCACTGCATTAAACCTATTATTTAATATAAAATCATCTATGTAATGAATGATGTTTTTCAAAGACCGCATTACTTCAGAAACAGGTTTATTAATGTATGATTTACACAACTTGAATTAGTGTAGTTTTTCATTTAAAATACACGGACATTGATCAACAGAAAAACAACAATAACAAGCCTCAGAGTTAATACTCCTCAGCTGTGTTGAGATGTTGTCAAGGCAGCCTTAAAATAAGATAAGATGACATTTAAAAATATATATATCAAACTTTTTCTTTTGTGATGTCTCATGTTAGAAAAGGCTTAATGGGAAGGTCATTACATGCAAATACATAGTATGCATGCAACTGGATGGAACTATGGAACCCAAAGACACAGCAAAAATAAATGCTTTACAATTGTTGTTTTTTGTGCCAATTAAGGGGGCACATTTTTCCTTTCATATTACAATTCAATAAAGTATCTTTGACATTTGAATTGCTTGAACATTCACTTAATCAATGTATTCATAATTTTCAAATAAACATTTATTTTTTGCATGTGGCTACAGGTTACCTTTCATTACTTTCCTTTTTTTATGCTTTATCATATTTGTCTTTTGACTTTTCTATAAGCAATACTTCTGTTATTATTTCACTCATTTGTTTGCCTTTATCTCTTCATCAGGTTAGACAGTGTTTACTTATGGTAAATAATTACTTTAGGAGAAGCTCATTGCTTCCTCATTTATAACATTTTCACATAAAATGCTCCCTGGAGGCATGGAGACAATTCAGTCTGAATGCAGTTGGCATTATTGCTACCACAGGTGAGTTGGCGGCTGTAAACACCCTGCATGCAGCCTGGCTGAGGTAGAGCTCCCCCGGGGAGAGAGGGAGGTGATAAAGTGGCTGAGTGCTCTGGACTAACTGTGACCAGTTTTTCTGACTGGCTGATGACAAAGTAATAGTCAAAAAGTGGAAAACAACATCTGGATTTGTCCCAGAAGAAAATGCAAGCGACAAAGGAAAGGATGTCATTTAAAAAGTGCTTTTAAAAAAAGAAACATAAAAGATATGAAAAGTAAATCTGATTTAAGTTTATCTGCCAAATGTAAAAAATAAATATATATTGAAAAGGAATCTAGCTTCGATACAAGAATTGTTAGTACCCAGGGCATCTCCGATACCGAACTCCGGTGAACGGCCGTCCAATCTTTTTAGGACTTCAAAACCCCCCAGAATCTACATGCAAGATCAACGTAATCTGCTTAGGGGGGAGTTTACAACGTGGCCTCTTAACACCACGCTGCCCGTTGTATCCCTATTTTAGGCACTCCAGCCTCGGGTGTCCGACCACTAGCTAGGATAGCAAAAGGGTGTGTATGGTGTAGTAGGTGTTGGTGGGCTGGTAGAACCCCAGAGCAGTATCAAAACTGCCCCTGGAGGAGAATCCCTCTGTTAATGGGAGACTCCCTGGTAATTAGGGCAGCTTCAGAACCCACAGCCCCTAACCCCACCCTCTCTTGATCCCCAAATATATCAATCAAAACAATGCAAATGTCATATCAAACACAGCCAGAGTCAAACATTAATGTCACAGCAGTGACATTACCACATCAGCAGAGCATGTGTAATTTCCCCTTAAACAATTTAAATCCAAATCATCAACTAATGTCAGCCTTTTCCAAGGAAGGGTATTCTTACCTCACTCTAAGACCAAGCAGATACCTTCAGAAACCACGAGAGAGAGACCAGGAGTTTGGGTCGAAGTGTACAAACCGGATTTATTAAGGTTTTAACAAAAATTTGAGGATTCAAAATAATCCTTAAAAAATAATAAAGACACCAAGTCAAAATACAATAGCAACAGGTTCTCAAGTCAAATCTTCTCCAGCCGTCTAAAAGAGCCCAAGCCCAGGCCCAGGCCCAGGCCCAAGCCCAAGCCCAGGCCTAGGGCCCAGGGCTTGGGCCAGGGCTTGGGCCTCAGAAAACTTCCCCCAAGAAGCCTCCAAGAAGCCTGGTTTCTTCTTCTCCATTCTTCTTTATAGTCTTCTTCCTCCTCTCTCTTCATCAGAAGGAAGTCACAACTGTTCAACTTTTAATTATTGAACATTACAAAATGTAAGGTTTAAAATTAAACAAATACAAACTTATAGTAATGATATGTAATTTTAAAGAGAGAGAATATGAACAATTTTCATGAAAGCAGAACACATTGTCAATGTCATGACTTTAGAATCAAATTATTTTCTTTAAACATTTAAATTTCAAATATGCAAACTTTAAACTTTAATTCATTAACAGAGACTTAATTTATTAACAGAGACAAATAAGGGCAGCTTGTCTCTATGATTCGCTGGCCCAGGAAGTTGTGTTTCAGAGGTCTGGCACGCAGGTGCAGCAGCAGAATCCGTCGTGCTGGTGCTAATGGACTACAAAGGTTAGGTCAATTAAAATAATTGTAACCATTAAAATGTTCTTTTTACAGTAAAAGGCTGTAAGCTGCTGATATACTGATCTGAGGCATTATCACAGAGAAATTATATTGGAAGCCAAGTGTGTGGGCAAGAAAGGAGTCAGACTGGGAGCCTGAATGCCACCCTGTGACTAATACATAATGACGAATCTCTAAACTGTGAATGCTGAACTACACGGGAGCCCCCACTAAATGTTTGCTCAGTAGTTACTATATACTGTAGAACAAACAGTGCAGCTACCGATAAAGTTGAAACAGGAAAAAAGTTTTGTGTACGGTTACAGTATGTGACCATGTTATGGATATAAATAATTTACATAAAGTACATATACATAAATACATATATTAGTAGAAAGATATGCAAACAATGACTATATAATTCATGTTTCCTATACCATGTCAGTGGACTATATGGCTTAGTCAGGGGAATAGTACGGTGCGAAAGAACCCTACTAGCTTGAAAATAAAAAGAACCCTAAACCTAAATGTATCATTCAGTCCATTTAATGGGCTGCCCCTTTTTCTTTGATGCAGTGCATATGGATGCCACATAATACCACATTGGTTTGAATACAACCACCAAGCAACAACTGTGGAGCTGACAATCATTCAGTGTCTTGCACATTGACAAGATAACTGGTAGGGTAAAAATACACTTTATAAAAGCAGTTGAATGGAATGTTGACCAGATAAATTATGACCAGAGTTCAAATGTAATTGTTATAGATTCAACAAAAAAATAATTTACTCAGTGTTTCTGTGATGAGGGATTTACTTTATGGGTGTATAAAGAGCATTACAGGGAAGCCTTGACTACAGACACTACCTCAGATTGTATCTTTATTTTAAAGATTTCCATTAAAAGGTTAATTCAATAAATAAAGCTTAGCCTCCATTATCATATCATTATTCACAGTCAAAATGTTAGAAGAAAGCACTTTTACTTGCCATGTAACTGAACTCAATACAATTCTGCAGATGTTTGAGTATACATAAGTATTCAAGTCCTGTTCATATAAATAACACTTTTATTTTTTAGGAGCATGTATTCCTAATCACTAGTGGACGGCAGAAGAAAAAATCATACTGTGCAATAATACTTTTAATCAGACATGCTACATCAAGAAAGGCTTATTCTTATCATACAAAATGGGAATTGGTCATGAGAAATCAGTTGGTTGAAAGTAATGTTTCACATTTTTGGCATCCAATTATGTGACCTCAATGTCTCCCACAGGGTCACAGTTTATTGGTGGTAAATCCATCAGAAACGGCCATGAGGTTTGTTTGTATGTTTTACTCTGAACCTTTCAATGGCAGTTTATAAAAAGAAAAAAATCAAGACTCCAATTCAGTTCGTGCTTCAAAGCTAACCTGTTTTGAAACAGGTCTTCCTCTTTGGCTTTATGGTGATGTGGCATAGATCGTCTCCCTCGAGTGATTAATAACGTCAATAAGGAACATTAGACCTTGTGTGTTTAATATGTAATGCCACAAGTTCCTCATATTCTCATTCATAACATACTGTTTGATACATGCTAACGGCTATAAACAAAGAAACTCCGTGGAGCCAGAAGTTGGAGATAATACTTTCAAAATAAAACAGTCTATTAATTTTTTATTTCAGCACACATATATTAATTTTATTTATTACTACATGTTAGATTATCCTATTGATCAAAAGTTTTCCGTCTGCCGTTTTGTGTACACACGCATTAGTTCATGGTATTTACAAACCAATATCAGTATGTTGACATTTCGGCATCATTTTGAAACGTGTATCAACAATTAAATCACCGTAAAATATGTTCATTTAGTTGTAGGCTAGTTGGTATCTACCATAGTATCTATCTACATTGAGATAAGCCCCGCCCCCTCAGGTCTTGTTTGAATGAGCAAGTAAACACAGCTGACAGCTGGCTTAAAGCAATTACGTTGCCATTTCTGTGGTCTCAAATGTTGTTTTTTTGTAATTGTCAACATGTGAAGCAGGTTTGATTTTTCTGGCGACCTACCATAACCCCAGATGTGTTTCCGAATCATTTACTAATAATTACTCATCTTAACCACTCATCAACAAAACCTTATAGACACAAGGAGACAAAACAGGAGACAAAGGAAAAAGAAAGGAAAATAAATCATCTCGAAATTACCCGTCTTTGCCGCTAATAAAGGAAATCCCATAAAAGTGTCAATCTTACCCCTCAATGGAGTGCAGGTTGGGGAGGGGCCTCACAACAGATGAGAGTTACTATTATGAATTGATATATGAGCAGAATCAACATGTCAATGGAACCCTGGTGTGCAGTCGACTGATAAGACTATAGTAAAAATAAACGACTAAACCTACAAGGCACAGGCCCATACTGTGCATTCAGGAACACAAAGAGGTAATGTGGGCATGGCGAGAGAGTCATATGGCTGTATGAAATCATCAAACACTATCATTGTATTTCTCCTGCGATAACGCTAATGGATCGAATTGTTACGAAATAATGCCATATTATATAAATGTCGTAATTATATTTGCATTATGTTTAAATCTTTCGCCTTTTTTCTTCCCATGGAGCTAATTCACAGCCTGTGTATGTGTGTGTGTATGTGCCTACATTAATGTGGGAACATGTGGGAAACCATTCAAAGACGTTCCACACTACCTACAGGTTCCATACACCCCGCAAAGGCTGTTAGTGCTTATAACTTCCTGTCAATGGCTTTATTAAAATAGGAATATAAAACAGCATCCAATTTGTAGTAAGGATGAAGGTGAGTAGGGGGGGGTGAGGTGTGAACGTGTGCTGGGGTTTGGTTTGAAAATGTTAAATGCAAGGTTGCCACCACACTGTGACAACCCAACACACATGGTATTTGAGGGAAGACAATTAGCATACATTTTCCAACGTGTGCGTTTGATTAGAGGAGACAAGTGCGATGATGTGAGATGTGATTAGTGTGCATCAGGAGAGTGTTTGTGTGTGTAATATACTGCATGTGTGTACATGTGTATCAGCCTCCAGCTGCCCCACTGCTTCCAAAACTGTCTGCAGCCATCATGGAGGATGGCCCTCATTGTGTGAAGGACAAAAGCTGCGTGTGCCACCGGTGGGAGATACGGTGATTTATGAGAGCCTGTCACACCAGCGGCAGGTAAACATGCACTTTGGGATTCCGTCTGTGATCTCGCCGCCATTCTGTACCCATAAGGAGAAGCTGGCAGGAACGAATATTCACCTAAATACTGGCCAACCCTGCACGCGTTATTGCATTGACGCCTCAGGGGAGTGGTGAAATGATGACATGAATAAAACGACCGTAGGCATTTCATTCAAGGTGTGAATGCTAGAGGTGTTTGAAAGGACTGCAGTTGCAAGTACTGTTGGGAAATCACTTATGAAAGGAATGTTCCTTGGTGGTCTGTTGGTGGATTTTCATATTTGCATTTATTTTCATGGTTATCAAGACTAGAGTAGTTTTTTGAAATTGTTCAAAGGACATTTTGATTTTACAAAACAGCAATTTAAGAAACCCTCAATGAACACTGATTCGGCTGAGAGAACTCATTCACCCAAGCTTTACACATTAGAAGGTGATGAGGGGTTAGATCAGGGGTGGGGAACCTCCGGCCCCCGGGCCGTATGCGGCCCGCGAGACCTTTTGGTACGGCCCTCGAGGTCATTTCTAAACACACGCAAAAAAGAAAAAATTAAAGAAATCTAGACCGCAAAAAAATTAAACAAGTGAGTACCTATTTTTCCTGGCCAAGGTCAGGGTCCTTGAACACAACACAAGCCTAACGTGTCATCACGTGGTATGTGTCTCGTCTGACAGGGATGCAGTTCTGACGGAGAGCACCAGAACGCGGCTCCGGGCCGGGACTTCACAAATCGCAGTATCCATAAGGAGCCATACACATGCCGCAGTTTTTGCGTGGCTGTGTCTTTAGCTGAAAGTAGTGATGGCAAAATGAAGCTTTGAATGAAGCGTCGGAAATAGGTTCATTTCTCGAAGCTTCAGTTACAGCGACCTCTCCTGGCGAAGTGCAAGGCTGCAGTGGGTTTAACGTATCTTTGCCTTGAAAAATATTCGATGCACACACACACTAAGACTGAATTGAATATCATGTTCTATTTGCAATTAAAGATTGATAATTGTGTGTATTGGGTTATTGAGACGAGACTAGAGAGTGCTGGAAAAAATGTTGGGAGCAGAGGGCCTTTTATCAGTTATTAAAGTTGAAAAGCAATGATTAAAATACATCCATTCCGGGCTTTGAACCAGCTGCGGGGAGGACATCGCCGCATTCGGGCCGCCGGCTCTCCCCACTGGGCTATCTATTCCTTGAAATATTTAACTGTTTTTATATTAGTAATAACTGTCTTTTTGTTCACAACTTCTCCACATTTCGAAGTGTTTCCCGAGCCAGAACGACCTATCTTTCTTCCTGGCTTGCTCTATAATGATATCAAATGCAATACCAACAACAACTCAACAGCAACAATGCAAACTACGACAACAACCCACACATTGCGCATTGTTTAGAGCGGTCATAAAGTGTTGAAGCGCTCAAGTTTGAAACTGTTTCAACCTGTCACCTGTCAGAATCGAGACGAGGCAGTGCATTGAATCGCGTGAATGGACCGTGAACCAGTCAAGTGATTCATTCAGGAAATGAAGCAGTTGCTGCTTCGGACGTCACATGTCACGTGATTTGAAGTAGTTGCTGCTTCGGACGTCATATGTCACGTGATTTGAAGCAAGCTTCGAAGCACTGCTTCTATGGAATAGGAAGTCCAGGGTTGAAGCTCCGTTCGAAGCTTCAGTGTCAAACTGCCATCACTAGCTGAAAGCCCAGTGGCGATCTGTTCATCTGTCATACTGTCAATAACTTTGTTGTTATTAGCATCTGGTTAGCTAGCTATGCTAACGAATATAAGAAGATTTTTCTACAACCAGTGAGGTAAAGGCACATCTTTATATGATCATTATAGCCTAGTTCTAAAAAAATAAGAGACTAAAGGAAAAACAGGTATAAAATACTATATGACAGTAAAAAAAAGTTGTTATAAATTAACAAGAATACAGTTTGAAAGGAGAGTGATTTGTAAAATATCCATAAAGAAAAATAAATCTGCTTCCAGTTCTGTTTCATATGGGTGTTGAGAGATGTATCCATAGATCTCTTAATTTTGCTCTCAAAGTGCACCAGATTGGTGCTTTTAACTTCAACATTTAAAAATCTCTCTCTGTGATCTCCCCGGACCCCCCCCCACACACACTTAAATCATGTCTACATTGATAGGAAAGTCATGGTAAGATATCTGGATTTAGAGGTTGCGTTTTCTTTGCACAGCATGAAAGAAAGGCAAAATTAATGGGCTGTGATTTTAGTATTTTTAAGCAGAGGTCAATAATTTGTACGGCCCTCGGAGGATGTTGAAAACATTTAAATGGCCCTTGAGAGGAAAAAGGTTCCCCACCCCTGGGTTAGATCAATCTGTGGAAAGCAGGTTTGGGGAGTAACGGATACAAAATAAAAAAGGACTTTATTCTATTAAAGTTAGGCCTACATTAAAAAAAGATGAAATTAGATTACTGTAACATTTCAAAAAAATTGGGGATTACTAGCAAGATTACAAAAAACGGAGCCCCTAAAGGTTCATGAAAAAAATACATTTAATATATCTCGTTCGCACGTGAAAGTTACCAAGTAGGAAGTGGAGCACACAGGAGACTTCATTTTAGGGACATTTCGGCCAGAGGTGTAGAGCTATTTGTTTTAGCACCGGATTCGCAAAACAGGAGAGTCTGTGAACCAGTCTGCCTTGATCTAGGAATTAATGTCCGTGACTCTCACAGTATTTGCTATCTGCGCGCAGAGAGCTGTGTCGCGCCGCCTTCACTGTGTTTACCTTCATTAGAACAGCTGCATAGAGATCGATGCTGCTACGTTTTAACCACACACACACACACACACACACACACACACACACACACACACACACACACCTCTACACACATCGAACGGCCCGATTATTCCCCCTATTACTTGTTTTATGAAGGAAATGTCCGGTCACCAGGGCGCATGATGTGTAAATAACCCAATTTGTGTTCTGTGAAACTGAAAAGGATATGACATTGTTTTTATGGAAACAACGTGACAGAGAAAAGGAGCGGAGATTAATGGAGAAAAGTAATATCTACATAAAGACGGAGAAAGTAAAGGATAACGTTTATGTTTAAGTGTTAGCACCCCCCGAAGAGGCACAAGCTCTTACGTTGATATTGGAGATTTCAATACATTCATATCATCAGTCAAGTCTTCGACGATTATTCGGAGGGAAATGCTACATGTGTGTGTGTTTGTGCTCCGCTCTGTGTGTGTGTGTGTGTGTGTGTGTGTGTGTGTGTGTGTGTGTGTGTGTGTGTGTGTGTGTTCAACACATCCTCACTCCCAGGTCGGCCTATGTTGACGTTATGTCAAGTCCCCTGTCGGCTTTTTCCAACGCAAGGGGGGGACCTTAGCGTCCATTTTCAACGCAAGGGGGGGCCCTTAGCGTCCATTTTCAGCTTTCCGGGATGTCCATATGCTTCTATAGACGCTCATGGAAGCACGGCATTCGTTTGTGTCGGCTGCCCTTAAAGGCAATGTGAGCGTCCATTCTCATTGGATAACGGAGAATTGTACACCCGGAAGTAAGTATTCCCCTTACTGTCGATTGATTTTACAGTGATATCTGCACTACTCATCGACTAAAAAACACCAGATTATCCTTGTTAATTACACAACATTGATTGGTTTAAATTGTGTGCAATGCTTTTGTATTTTTCACCTTCGATTCGGAGAAACAAATATGTTTTCGGAGTAAAGGATGGCAGAAGACACTACACTACCCAGAATCCCCAGCTATCGTTTGGACTACACCATGTGCTCTGTTTGACGTCACGTGATCTTCAAATTTCTCCCTGAAGAAAAAAAAACATGGCCGAACTTCGTTTTATTCTCGATGGAAAATGCCTATTTTAAAGTTAGTTTGGCCATTAAAATGCGTTTTGATGTCATTTGATGCGAGAAATATGAGTTGTTGTTTCAGATTATGTGTGCAGTGGATGTACATGATCTTTAGTTTGCTAGTTATTACGAAGATTACTTCAGGAAATTGCGTCCATAACGTTTTCATTGTTACCAAGGTGGTTGCTAGGGACGCTGCTATCGATATTATTTCTGTTATGTTGTGTAACTGTTTAATGGTGTTATCTTTATTGCTACCCCCTTCCCCGTCAATGTATAGTGTTGGTCCACAGCGAAAACATATTAGTTTAACAAAATCCGCATCTAAAGATAGCCTACGTTATTTTCCCCTGTGCAATTCCAGTCTCACATCTCACAGCACATCGTAATTAACAAATAACGGAAACAGACCGAAAACATTGAAAACAAATACAATAATACTTTATTCCGAGTGTGCTTGCTTTTCTCTTTGGAAGTCATCACATAACGGCATTGTAATACACGGTTCGGCTGCATTAAATATTACATATCTGCCGTAGTTCTGTATTTATAGAGCCCTGATGAGAAGACTTCTAGACAAACATGAGGAACTGAAAACGTGACGTGGATCATAAATATATCAGCCATTAAACAACATCTTACATTTCTTTTCACACAATACGTCTCCTTGCAGTATCAACACTAATTCGGCTGACTTTTATATTTGATCCAATTGGTAGATAGGCTGTAGTTACACCATAAAGGTGATATAAAGGGACACCTAGTGGTTAAAGCATGTTATTGAATTTCATTATTTTTATCATTAGATATTAATAGGATCCCTATAAAGTATATTAATTACTCGTTATTCTCTACTAATAGTTCATTAGAGACTGTATATAATGACTATTTTGCACATCCCTTTCAAGATTTCAAGATTTTACAAGGTTTATTGACATATCATATAGGCCTACACAACTATGGTGTAGTTATACATTGAATGAAAAACTTGGGTCGCAGGTTCCTCAATAGTGCATTACAAGACATCTATCAATATTTGTGCATACCTCCAGCAATGTTAACTATGTTGAAGCACTTATTTTAACTGATATTATACATAATGTATTATACTCTTATAAGATGTATGTAGATATTTCATCTCCGACCTTGTCAGGTATTGAACAATCAATAAATAAAGAACACAGAATTGTTGAATATAAAACACAGAATTTGTGTGATTATACTAAATGATTTACAAATAAACACCACTGCATATTTAACTGTTACACATGCTGATGTAACGCAAATGTTCCAACTTGAGATCAATAAAGTATATCTTATCTTAAGCTGATCGATGGCTATACTGCCATATTTGCAAAATGTGCCTCTGAACCTTAACAAGTGCATGTTTCAGGCTTATCAATTAATGTAATGTAATGTAATGTTATCAATTAACAACAGGGGTCACAAACATAAGACCAGCTGTTAAATAAAGCTCTTCTGACCTTAGCTGGCATGTGTGTATATATATATTAATGCTGCCCATTATGGGCACAAGCAATTTTCACCCATTTATTAATTATATGTTTTAAATGTGAGTGTTTCCTATCCCCTAACCTCCAGGGATGTACACAGTTTAATACTGGCAACTTCTTATTATGGGAAATACGAAAACGTCTTTTAAAACTACAACTCCCAGTAGAGACGTGCCATAGATACAGAACATGTTGCGAAACAGAATAGCCAGCATTTGTAGTTCTGGGGACAGGGTGGGGGAGGGGGGACGCGGTGGACCCGTTCAAATCCAGTTTTGGACAGTCTGCGTGGTTCCATCCCATTTCAAGTGCTGTTCGAGGCTCGGCGTAACCCTCGGAGCACACTCTCCAATCACAGAGCTTGAGGACTATCACGGGGTTTGTCAAACAGAGCACATGGTGTAGTCCAAACGATAGCTGGGGATTCTGGGTAGTGTAGTGTCTTCTGCCATCCTTTACTCCGAAAAAACATTTGTTTCTCCGAATCGAAGGGGAAAAATACAAAAGCATTGCACACAATTTAAACCAATCAATGTTGTGTAATTAACAAGGATAATCTGGTGTTTTTTAGTCGATGAGTAGTGCAGATATCACTGTAAAATCAATCGACAGTAAGGGGAATACTTACTTCCGGGTGTACAATTCTCCGTTATCCAATGAAAATGGACGCTCACATTGCCTTTAAGGGCAGTCGACACAAACGAACGCCGTGCTTCCATGAGCGTCCATAGAAGCATATGGACATCCCGGAAAGCTGAAAATGGACGCTAAGGGCCCCCCCCCTTGCGTTGAGAATGGACGCTAAGGCCCCCCCCCCTTGCGTTGGAAAAAGCCGACAGGGGACTTGACATAACGTCAACATAGGCCGACCTGGGAGTGAGGATGTGTTGGTGTGTTCGGTGTATGTGCAAGTGAAAGAAATGTATTTAATCTTAATCTCTAATTTTGTTAATACCTTTTTGTTGAAAAGTTATCTTAATTGTAATGAAATATATTTCTATAGGAACCCTCCCAACCCTGGTGTCAAGTAAACCTAACCATAACCAAAATCTCTAAACAGTCTAGAAATGCATTACCTAATAAACTAGAAAATGAGTGTATATGTTCTACAATTCTCATGTATACTGTACTGCATATAATGTGTATACTATTTAGCTATTTATTTTACTTAATTGCCCACACCAATATTACACAGAAGCCTAGAAAGACAAATAAACAAACAGTTCTAAAACACATCACTCACAGACCTGATATACAATTACCAGGACAAATCTGAACACCTTTTACAGCTGCATTATCTCCCAGGCAGTCCCTTCAATGGCTGATTCCTATCTGGCCTCCCTCGCTCCTGAGAAGAAGGATGACGCAGTGTACTAGTGCATTGGTGTTCGGATCAGGGGAGAACAGGTTCAAACCCCACTGCAGTCAGCATGTCCTTGTGTCCCTGGCCAAGACACTTCACCCCAAATTGCTCCTGTGGGGATTGCCCCCAGTATTGAGTATGTAAGTCGCTTTGGATAAAAGCGTCTAACAAGTAACATATAATGTAATGTAATGACTGACTCGCTCTTGATGACTGTCAACAGGAAGTTCAAATGACAACCTGATAAGGATGGAGAATGTTGAGTCATTCCAAAATTGTCGCATTACTTTGGGGCCTGCGACAACAGAATAATCAGAGAGAACATTAGGTTCCTTATTCAGATGTGTTTGAACGCTTCCCCACATATTATAATTAGTGAATACAAACTAGAGTAAACTGTCTTCTGTGCCAGACCTGATGTTCCATGGAAAAGTTCCCCCAATCCTGTTTTAACTCAACAAAATAAAAACGTTCAGTGGGATCTGTAAGTCTCATAACACACAAAGTAATTACATTTCTTGGAGAAAATATGACAAATATTTTGAAGAGCTATGAAAGTAAATATCACAGCTAATCATACTTGAAGCAAGAGCTCACAAATTAGATATGTTTCCTTCATGTGTGGGAGGTTGCACATCAAAGTAAGCCTTGGATCATTGAGCTCATTATAGCATACATCAGAAGTCATTACATAGTGTATATTCACCACAGAACACTCAATTACCCCTTGCACATATTGTGGAAGGAGAACTTTGGAATCAAGCACCCATGTGCTAATAGGATCCCTCCTATGCACACACTTTAACTAACTTGCGATGGTATAGAGGTTAAACATTAAAACACGTGCAGAAGGACTTAAATATTAAGAGCTTGGAAATGGGGGCTGAACTACAGATGTCAAAACCTCTCACCCTTTTCTGCCACATTTCCAATGCGTACAATGATACAGCTCGGTTCTGATTAACAACACGCTTCTTTAAAGTTTTCCATTTCTTGTTAGTATAATAAGGGGTAGTATTTAATACTTGTTTTGCTACAACCATTGTCAACGTTGCAAGTGAACAGAGCCGGTTCTAGAAGGGAGACCATGTACACCGATGATTAGTCTGAGGAAATCGTAGAGCATAGCCAGAACATGAGACACTATTCAGAGAAAAGAGACTTATCAAATAGGCAGGCTACCATCAATAGTGATTACTTTTAGTCACATGACCTAGATGTTAATAGTGGCTGTTACGGTTGCTGTTTGTCTGCTCCTTAATCTGCTGGGATTGTTTTCAGCTGTGTGTGTGATTAGGTAAATGAGCTGTGTGGTTGCTTCAACATCATTGGCTGCCCATCTCCTGGTCCGCCTCTGAAGATGGTGATTGGATCGACGTCGTCCAATCGCAGCGCACAGCCGGCGAACACCTGCTGGGGAGGAGTACAAAGGCCGCGGACTATCACCACTCTGGAGGCTCTGACATGTGGACAGACGCCTCTCGCTCTTATATAATTCTGTTAACTGTGGTTAAACTTGTGTGATTAGTAGTGTCTAGAGTAGCTTAGTTAGAGTGTAGAGTAGTTTAGTTAGTGTTTAGAGTATCGTTACGATTTGTGACTGTTGCCTTTAGTTTAGCTGTGTGTTTTGTCTAGACTCCCTTTGTTAGTTGTACCACTCTTGAAGTGAGGTTTTGTTTAGTTCCGTATTTAGTGTGTGTTATTTCTTCGGTATGTACACAGACTCCTTTTTAAGAGTCCTCCCTTAGTTTGGTTATCTGTCAACCTGTGCCCTTTTGGCCCTTTTGTTTGTTTCAGGATGCCTGCCTGCCATTTTGTTTACCGCTGCTATTATAAATAAATCACTTATAATTATGCCAATTATACTCTCGTCGTGTAGTTTCCCTTTTGTTCCCCTAGCCAATTGGGAACGTAACAGTGGCAGAAAACTAAATTGTGCAATTGACAAAGTGCAGATGTTTGCCAACACAGTGAATGGTGCAGTTTTATGGTTGCAACAGTGTTCAGTTGATCACCCAGTCTATGGTGAGATTGTTTCTATCCACTGTGGCAAACGAAAGAGAGAAAGGCACCTGGTATCAAAAGTCTTTATAAGTCAAACAAAGTTGTATCAAAAAGTTGAAACACCGCATAGCAGCTTGAACCAAAGATCTAATAACCTCCAATCTCTCTTCTGCCACCAATTCATCACGCTCATTTAAGACTTCCTGTTACCAAAATGTATGGTTAGAACTTAATACTTCCTTTGGTACAACCTATGGCGGATTTCAAACGACCAGAGCCAGCTCCAGAAGTAGGATACTGGATTGCCGATTGGTCAGAAAGGAACGACACAAGGAACACCCAGACATATTAAAAAGCCAAGCTAACGTCAACAGTGATGACTTTTATTCACTACACTGTGATTCAAGTCAAGCAAAGCAATAACAAACAGTAGAAACGAGGCATTGGCAGCTTAAATCAAAGATCTAACCGCTGCTCTCATTTCTGCCGCATTTCCACCGCACGATATGGCAAGGTTCTGATCAACTCTACATCTCTCCCTTTAGCTTTTCTCATAAGCAAAAGCTATGGTTAGCACCTAATACTTGTTTTGGTACCACTAGACGAGGAACCAAGCGAGCAGACAACTGATTGGTCGGAGAGAATCGTAACTTGTACATGTGACACATTCAGAAAAAACATTATTTCTAGCGTCATTTGTGATTGCAGTTTTATTTCCTTTGACCCAGATTAAAGAAATGGCAACAAAACTATGCTGCACAATTGGCAAAGTGCCATTGTTCCTCAGTTTGTACATGGTCACAGTGCAGGGTCAGTGACATTTTATATTTTCAAAATGGCAAAAAAATAAAAATGAAACAGCAAGTCAGTTTCAACATTTTCTGAGTGAATTCAAATATGTATTTTTCATTTTTGCATGTGCCCACTGAAAAAGGTAACACTATAAGGCATTTGTATGCATTTCATTGTATACACCCCTTGAAAATGTCATTCAGCAAAACAAGGCTATTTTCCATATGATATTAAAATCAATGACAATGACACAGTCACAGATAGTGAAACATTTAATTATTGATCTATAAGGAATCTATATCCAGGTATAACATTTTCACACCAAAACTACAAATATTAAATATTTTGTCTTTTAAGGCAATAGCCTTTCATCCGTCAAAATTTGTTTCCTACATCATTCCAGTACAGGTAAAAATGCTTTCAAATCATATGAAACCTCTTATTATAATTAAATTCCCTTCATTAATTTCATTGTTTATGTCAAGTAACACACTATTTTATATATTTGTTGTAAAATTCATTGTTTTACTGTATGACGTCTTTCGTTGTACTAAATGCCATACTGCAACTGCAATATGCCATTGCACATAGATCCAATAACTGGATGTAGTCCTAAATATTAAAAAAAGGATACCAAAGACTTTATAATTGAACTTTACATTTATTGACATCAAAAAACAGACTCAGTCTCATAACATGTTTCAGATGTCCCCATACTGCCCGTTCGTCATGTCGGAGGGAGTCGGAATTGGTGGCATAGGCTTGAGATGTACTTCACATTTTCTCTTAAAAGTTGCTTTCTTAACTCTTCTATTTCCTCCCTCAGTTTCCGTGTACAGTTTTCACAGTTTTTTTTCTTGCTTCCACGTGAAGCCTTATCAGGTGTTGAGGATGAGAGTGGTCCCTCCCAAGGTGAGGATGGCTGAGCAGAAACAGATGGCCTAGGAAGTGAGGATGGCTGAGATGGTTCAGGAGGGGCAACTTGTGGAGGCTCCTCAAAAGAGTCCTCAGACAGAGGTGTGATGTTCATCACAGCTTCCACCTGCCTCTTTCTTTCCCTACGTCGCCTCTGATTGAGCCTCCACTGTTCCCTCTTCTTTTCAGCAGCAGATGCTGTCAGTTCTGTGACGGACAGATGATCATGCTGTCCAGCTTGCGTCCTCATGACACTCTAATCTGTGACACATGGTACCACACATGGAAAGGTGTAATTATCTGAAACTTAGGAGCAAAATGTAAACTCACCTTCAACTTGGGCGGTCTTCAGGGGTCCTCTGAGTGATGTCATCACATGTGGCCTGACTAAAGTCATGTAACTATAGTTCAAAATGGCCTCTGATCTTTGTTTTACCGAATGACATTCAGGAACAACGTTTTTTAGATATTTCTTTAAGTTTTTAAAGGTGCATCTTATCAGAACTTTAAAATGTTTATCAAGTGACTTGAAAAAATATGCCGCATAGAATAGTTCATGATTTTTAATTATTTTCATCATTTTACAAACAATTATCTTCATTGACTTTAAGTGAGAACCGTTTTACCGAATGACATCTTACCACTTTAACACTAGAAAAATCACCCAATTTAGTATTATTTACACTATTTACGAATAGTGGTCAAGAAAGTGATGTGAGATTAATGCTTTCATACAATATTTAACCATTTTTATACAACAATATAAAATGAACTGCTTGTGGAAACAGATATCTAGGCGTCACCTCACTGACCCGGCTTTCCTTTGGCGATCAACCCGTCGAGAACAAAGGGGTATTACCCGTGGTGGAAAACAAAAGAGAGAAAGGCATCTGGTTACCAGAGATGGGGTCGTTACTATATATCGTTAATATATTACATATTACTTTAAAAAAAAGTAATATACTACACTACTTCGTTACTCTCTACAGGCAGATCACGCAGACTGCTAAAGTTTCAAATGTTCTCTTTAGTTCAGTTTTCCATTGTTGCATAAGACTGATCCAGATAGCTCCTGAATGTTTTCCTATCTGACCATGGCTGTCCTCTGTCTCCTGCTATCTGTATTTTGCGTAGTATATCTCTGAACGATGGTGATTCCACTGTGCAAATGGGCAACATTTCCTCTATTATGAAGGATGCTACAAGCCTGTCCATCTCTGCTTTGGTTACCGGTCCTCCCAATTCTAATTTGTGCTGTTTCGGAGTCGGCGGCGGCGCACTCACAACATCCTCCTCACTCTGGGTTCGGGGGTCCTTAGCTATTAGCTTCACCTTAGCATGTGTTCTTTGCTGGTGTTTGTTGAGGTTGGACGTGGTGTTTACAGCAGTGGATAACAGCTTCTGGCCTGGACACAGTTTGCACCTCACCGTTACATTCCTGTCTATTCTTCGGACGAACTCAAAATAATGGGCATACCTCCACCCCTCAAAAGTTATCGCTGACTCAGCCATGTTTATTACATTACATTACATTACATTACATTGCATTTAGCTGACGATTTTATCCAAAGCGACTTACAATAAGTGCGTTCGACCAACAAAATACAAACTTGAAGAAAACAGAATCATATAAGTACATCAGGCTTCATAGAGCAAAAACGTTTCAAGTGCTACTCAACTGGCTTTAGATAAGCCAGCCATTTATTAGTATATAAGTGCTTTGTTAGTAGTTCTATCGCTCGAAGTGGAGTCGAAAGAGATCAGTTTTCATTCTGCGCCGGAAGGTGTGTAAGCTATCTGCTGTCCTGATGTAAATGGGGAGCTCATTCCACCATTTTGGAGCCAGGATAGCAAACCCACGTGTTTTTGCTGATGGGAACTTGGGTCCCCTTCGCAGCGAGGGTGCAGCGAGCCGTTTGGTTGATGCAGAGCGGAGTGCACGTGCTGGGGTGTACGGTTTAACCATGTCCTGGATGTAGGAAGGGCCAGATCCATTCGCAGCATGGTACGCAAGTACCATTGTCTTGAAGTGGATTCTAGCAGTTATCGGAAGCCAGTGGAGGGAGCGGAGGAGCGGCGTGGTGTGGGAGAATTTAGGAAGATTGAAGACCAGGCGAGCAGCTGCATTCTGGATGAGCTGCAGAGGTCGGATGGCACATGCAGGTAGACCAGCCAGGAGGGAGTTGCAGTAGTCTAGGCGTGAGATGACGAGAGCCTGGACCAGAACCTGCGTCGCTTTCTGGGTCAGCTGGGGACGCATCCTCCTGATGTTGTAAAGCGTGTATCTGCAGCAGCGGGTTGAAGCAGCTATGTTTGCAGTGAAGGACAGGTTGTTATCTAGGGTCACACCCAGATTCCTTGCAGTCTGAGTCGGGGAAACAACAGAGGTGCCGATGTTGATTGTTAGGTCAAGAGTGGGACAATCTTTTCCCGGAAGGAAAAGCAGTTCAGTCTTGTCAAGGTTGAGCTTGAGGTGATGATCAGACATCCACTGAGAGATGTCAGCTAGACAAGCAGAGATGCGTGCGACGACCTGGGTCTCTGATCGGGGAAAGGACAGAATTAATTGGGTGTCATCAGCGTAGCAGTGGTATGAAAAACCATGCGGGCTAATGACTGATCCGAGCGAGTTTGTGTACAAGGAGAAGAGGAGGGGACCAAGAACAGAGCCCTGAGGGACCCCTGTAGTTAATTGACAAGGGTCGGACTCGGACCCTCTTCAAGTAACCCTGTAGGCGCGGTCTTTGAGGTATGAGGTGAGGAGGGACAGTGCAGAGCCTGAAACTCCAAGTGCTTGGAGAGTGCGAAGGAGGATCTGATGATTCACCGTGTCGGATGCAGCAGACAGGTCCAAAAGGATGATGACAGAGGAGAGGGAGGCTGCTTTAGCCGTGTGCAGTTCCTCAGTGACAGCAAGGAGGGCAGTTTCTGTGGAGTGACCTGCCTTGAAACCAGACTGGTGCAGATCCAGAAGGTTGTTCTGTTGGAGATAGCAGGAGAGTTGTCTAAAGACAGCGCGTTCAAGTGTTTTAGACAGGAACGGGAGGAGAGAGACAGGCCTGTAGTTTATAACATCAGACGGGTTGAGAGTGGGTTTCTTTAGGAGAGGGTTTACTCTTGCCTCCTTGAGACTGTTTGGAAAGTGACCAGAAGTTAGAGAAGTGTTGATGAAATGGGTGAGAAACGGTAGAATATCAGGAGCGATAGTCTGAAGGAGGTTTGAAGGGATAGGGTCCAGAGGACAGGTGGTAGGGCGGGCAGAGGTAATGAGGGTAAGAACCTCACTTGGAGAGAGAGGGGAAAAGGAGGTCAGTGTGTGGGTGAAAGGAGGGTCTGGTGACCCAGCGGTGAGTAGAGGTGAGTCAGAAAAAGAAGAGCGAATATCACCAACCTTTTTTTCAAAGTGGTTAACAAAGTCGCTTGACAGAAGGGAGGAGGGGGAAGGGGCTTTGGGGGGGTCCAGGAGGGAGGAGAAGATGGAAAATAGTTTTTTGGGATTTGAATAGGAAGATTGGATCTTATCTTGAAAGAAAGTGCTTTTTGCCTGAGAGATCGAAGCAGAGAAAGAGGAGAGGAGAGCCTGATAGGTTAGGAGGTGTTTGGATTTCCACCATTACCGCTCTGCTGCTCGAAGGACGGTTCTATTAGCACGCAGTGCATCATTTAGCCAGGGAGCAGGAGGGGACTGACGAGCCTGCCGAGATGTGAGAGGACAGAGAGTGTCCAGAGAGGATGAGAGAGTAGAGAGGAAAGTTTCTGCAGCAGAGTTTGGAGGCAGGAGTTGGAACGAGTCAGAGGAAGGGAGGGCTGAGAGCACCGATGAGGCAAAGGTAGAGGGGGAGAGGGAACGAAGGTGTCACTGTAACGTGTTACACCCAACTCTGCTGGTTACACATGTGAGTCAATTAAAGTCAAGGATAACAGTACCAGGGCATTAGCAACCACTATTGAGGTACCTTCAAACAAGGTGGTCAACCCCTGCCAGTTAATGGTTTTTCTGGATGGACTCCAGTGCTTGTGTGAAAAGCGGCCCTGCATAAAATGAGAGGTTGTGTGTGTTAAGTCAACTTTCCCTTGATAATGAGGTTAAAATTGAGCTTTTGTGTGAATGCCATAACAGGGGAGTCCATATCCAATCATACACCCTCAAGCCAAGAAATTACACAATTGTTCATCTCCGTTCTATGGCCGTCCCACGCACAGAGCTAAGCCTCAGCTTCTCCACACTTGAAAAGATTAGAGCCAGAGAATGTCGGGTCTTCAAAGAGCAACAATTATGTGGGTATGAAATGGGAGGGGGTCCTATTTATTTAGCGGATTGCTGTTTTCAGTGGGCCAGTTACGCAGAAGTACGGGTGAAAGGAGATGAAGATTTGTTGTCTCATGGTAAGTCTGGTTATTAACTAAAACAACATGTTTTTAGCCTTTTGAAATGAGCAGAGTAATACTGATACATACACTCTTGAGAACGCTCAATGAAAACCATAGAAAGTTAAACAAAGTGTGCCTTAAGGGGCTGCTCAATAAATATGCAAGAAGCATAGCTTTGGTAAGCTACTGCAACAATTATAATCATCTTGCATAATGTCACTTTTGTGAAGCTTCTTATAATAATAATAATGCATTTTATTTATGAGCGCCTTTCAAAGCTCTCAAGGACACCTTACAGAGCATAATTAAAAACAAGCAACAAAGAAGATCACAGTAATACAAGACTTAAAAACAAAGACTTAAAAACAACAATCAGTTTAGAAAAAGTATTAAGATATTGAATACGCCAGTTAAAAAAGGTGTGTTTTCAGGCTGGATTTGAAGGTTGAGAGTGAGTCCATATTGCGGATGTCTTGTGGGAGAGAGTTCCAGAGACGGGGTGCAGAGTGGCTGAAGGTTCTTGACCCCATGGTGGTCAGGCGGGCAGAAGGTACAGTGAGTTCTTAGCTGTTAATGTCATATATTACAGTGTTATGGAGTTAGTTTATCAACCATGTATCACTTAATAAACAACGTTAAAGGGATTCTTTTATTAAACCTTATTGATAGTGGGGTGGAGACAAATATGGATTCTGCAAATCACATTGAGATTTCCGTTCACACTCCATGGATGTGCCACACACTTGCTACAGACACACATGATATATATGATGTAATACATGGAATGTACTTAAAGCAAGTCCTCTTTCTCTGGGAATTAATTACTCTATTGTTCAATATGCAGGAAAAGGGCCCAAAGTGTTTGAGTGTGTATATGTATTGCTATTTACAGAACATTATACAAATCAAATGGGATAAAAAGAGAAAATGAGAAATCATAAACGTTTTTTCCTCTCTTGTAAAAACGTTTGATGCAGAAAGGGCATTTAGTCTATTTCCATACCCCACCCCACCTCCCACACAAACACATATTCTTTCAAATGTAGGACTTTTATTTGTGTAATCTTATTCTGTAATTTCCAATATAACAATTTCCCATCAACCTTGACAAACAAAAATTCGTCATAGAACTCACATATTATTGGAGACCCTATTTCTCTAGGACCCTCTTAAATAAACATCTCTGGGTGCCCGGGACCCATTGAATAAACATTACTGATAGGCTATAAAGTATTCATAATTAGTATAAAAGCTCACCTACACTTTTATATCTTCTATAAAAAGGTGTAATAAAAACAAATACAGGATTGTTACACCTATTCCGACTTTTATTAGAATAGAAAATGGTGCTGCTCCATAAATACAAATACATGTACTGTAGAAAAAGAAAATTGGTCGAGGTGCAGAGGTTGTAACCACGGCAACAGCACAGCATGTCCCCTTCCTCCAGAGTAGGGAGGAGATTAACAGAGTCTGCGCCTGCGGTGTTGCCAGCCTTTGTTTAACTCCAGCAGGCAGAAAGATGAGAACATCTTCATCGCATTCATCTTGCTGGCCCCATTGTGGGCCCCCGCTCCCCACGATACCCTCCGCAGTCCCAACTGTGGGTCTCTATGGCTGATGTAATCAAGAGAAAGGTGAGGAACATTGTGAGAAACGTTAGGCGGATGCATTCACAAAGTACTGATCTCATTTAAATTCTGACCTTTTAAATGTTTTCTGTGGAATTAGGAGGATTTGTTTCTTTGATTTGAGTGGGCTCAGTTTCAGACAGGTTTTTTATAAATGCATCAGGACAAAAAGAGAGAGAATCTTTTTTCTTGAAACTTTCAGAATCTCTATAGACATGTGGGGACACATGTTTATGTATAAAGACATGAAAAAGTGGATTTTTGCAAAATAGATGACCTTTATCTATGGCCACAAGATATTTAAATGACATTTTAGAATATTGTTTGTATCAATAACAATTGTATCTGCAGAGCCCTGGAAGTGACATAGCGGAAGAATCAAAAGGTTGAAACGTTTTCTTTGGCAAAATCTCGCAATTTTTGTCATTAAGGTAAAGGAAGCACCCTCCCCTCAGAAGAGTTTCATATCATTTTATTTTGGGATTGGCCTCAAATATTAACCTGTTAAACCCCAAGGTCCCTCGGTTTTTTTTTTTCACTGGCAGGGGATCTTAATATTTAAGAACCTATTAATGTGTTATACCAGATTAACGGAAATAATCTCAGCTAACTGACGATACAAACCATTTTTACCAAAACAAAACACAAGTCTCATTGGACATTGGCACAGAACTCAAGATAAAAGTACCCTTATTACTTATCGTAGCTGCACATATAATATATCCGATTAAAGCTGAGGTTCCACAGATTATTTAGGTATATAGTATCATCACTGAGTGATCCGACCTCGCGACAGGGGAAGCAAACACAGACATCACAACACGTACCTTTACGGAGCTTCTAGGGAGATCGTCTCACCGTAGCTGTCAATCTGATCAAAATACTTGTTCAATGACATTACAACGAGAAAAAACGCAGCTGAATCGGTTAATCCATAGGTTTTTAACGTCTCTGTATAAAAAAATGTTTTCATTTATAATCCATAATTCCATTTTTATGTAAAAATCGCAGAGCAAAAGTTAGCTGCTAATGGTAGCCACCAGCTGCTGCTTCCGGTCTTGGCTATGCGGCAGTCTAACACACACATTACCAAATAAGGACTATGTGTGAGTTCCCCTCGATTCCATTGGCTCTGACGGTTAGAAAGAGATGTCACATGTCAAAATCCAGCAAGGGGGGGCCAGAGATAAGGAAAATCCACCCAAATGGCCCCAGAAGAGGTTTTTTTTTGCTAAATCTGTCTAAAAAGGTCAAATTTCACTTGTTTTGCATCAATCTTGATACAGGGTACTTATTATATGTTGTATTTTGGATTCTTAAAGCTTTTAGTCTACTAACCCATCATCCAAGGTTAGTTTTCACTATAAGTACAAAATATGTTTTGGACAGACACTATAATTTACAGTTTTTTACCATGTTCAATCTGAATTTTCTTTAAAATAAAAAACATCTATATTGAATCTGACTTTTCTACATCCAACTCACAGGTTTATCATTACTTTGAGAAAAAAGATTATTAACCCTTTTAGAAGGGAAGATATGGTCATTTGTTCTGGGAATGTCATTTTCGAGCCTGAAACCTGAAAAACAGGCTCGGGAAACCTACTGCAGTACTTACGTTACCGGTGGACATATGTAAAATGCAGACCATAGACCATGTGAGAGGAAACAGGATGTGCGCTTGATGTTGAAAAGCTTAGATCCCAGTAGTGTCGTTAAAGCAAAAAAGACCTCTCAGACAAGAAAGCTTCTTTCTAAAAAGGACCAAACTTCAGTAAACACCTGGACTCGTATGGTAAAGTGAAGCCATGTGGCATTTGTGTCAATGCACGTATTGATGTTTCAAAGGGAAATTATCTGGCTTAGTTATGACAACAAGTAGCTACCAAGGTGTTGAAACTTTTACAAAAAGGAACATCTTTTATTTAAATTTGCTGCAGCAAGGACTTAGCTTTAGAACGTGTGGCTCCCACTCTTCAAGGAAAGTTATCAAAAGAAGTTCCCAGAGAAAAGCCTGAATGTGTGTGGTTTGGTTAAAGAGAGAGATACAGTACACTACAGATTGTTTTGGGAATTTGACCTTTTCCTACTCTCCTAGAGTCAGCAACGAATAAATGGCCAATGCCAGACCTTTTATTGTGTAGTGTGTAAGTTTTGTTGAACAGCTATTAGAATATCATGCAGGAATGTAGCAAGTACACTGAATAGTCTCCACAGAAAGATACTATATAAAAAACTGCTTAACACAATATAAATGCATTTGTCTTCTAGCTATGTTACACATTTATTTTCAATTCTCACATGCAGCTTTGACAGTATATCCCATGTGATAAAGATAAGTTACGGCCCGTCCACACAGCGGCATGCGTTGACGCTTGCCGGCGGGCGTGTCTGACACTCGACCAACAACCAATCACATGAATCTCCCGCCCCTGACACACAAGCAGCGGTTTGATTGGATAGAGCTTGTACTGGCATATGATTCGATTGGCTGACGCTTCTGCCGAGGCGTCAAAAGTTGAACATTGCTCAACTTTTGCAGCGAGCCACGCCAGCAACGCTCCGCGTCGCTTCCCACGATGCAGTTCGGCTAAAAGTGACGTCACCCCATTCAAAGTGAATGGGCAGAAGCGTTGGAAGCTTCAACGCACGCCGCTGTGTGGACGGGCCGTCATATTTCTATTATAAACTTGATTTAAGATTTTGATAGCCAACAGGAGATATCGGTAATCATTCTTTTATATTATGGGACCCTGATGCTGATATACAGTTTCTGACAGCCCTGCAGCTTTCCAAGGCTTCCCACCTCGTCCATGTCGTAAAATAAAGCAGACAGGGTGATTACATAAGGGGCAGCACAAACATGTCAGGATCCTCTGACTTCATATCTGTGACATAACAATAGGCAGTGCATCTGATAAACAGATGAACATGTCAAACAATGATTTACACATACAATGGTTTGTTGGCTTGATTCTAGCTGCTCTGAAGCACTGCAGGAACTTAGAAATGAAATAACCAATGATTTTTCAACATGGTTAAAAAAAATAGCTATGCAATGTTTGCAGTGTTGGGTACAGGTATACTTATTCAAGTAACCTACTGTACTTAAGTATAATTTTGAGGCACGGAAAGCAGAGTAGGTTGGACGCAGTTGAAGGACATCACAGCAAATACCTTAAATTACAGGTACTGTAATACAGGCAGGCCAAGGCTAAGCAAAACAGAACCTAACTTTCCCATGAACTTAATACAAAGACTAGGAGAAGATCATGACGAGAGAATTAGAACTAATCACACAAGACACAGATGGAAATGGCCGGCAAAAACAAAAGGGCAGCAGGTGGTGAGAATCAGGGCGGGACAGACAAAAACAGCCAGATCATGACACTTGGCTGAGGTGGAAAGTAACTAAGTAGTAAGTACATTTACTCAAGTACTGTACTTAAGTAACATTTTTAGACACTTGTTTTTACTTGAGTATAACCATTTAATGCTACTTTGTTCTTCTACTCTACACTAAATATATTTAAACTTGGCAGATTAGTGATGTGAAATATAATCAACACTTAAAAAGTGTTTTAGCTTCACCTGGATTAAACTCACACCTCTACCAGCTTTGATAACACTTGAATGCATCAATAATTATAATCAAAACATAGTGTATATTATTCTGAAATGGGCCAATCTGCATTGTGACTACTTTAATGGTCTCCTGTTATACTATTTTTAGGCATATATATTATAGGTCTCAGATATATAAAAACATTTCTCTGAATTGTTTTGCTCAAATGACCAAGCAGATCACCCATTCTAGTCATGCCTCATACCCCTTTATTTCAGCCATTAGAGAAATGCTGATTCTGGGTCCGTAGCTTTAAAAAAAAAAATGAAAAAGTGGAGAGCTCATGCAGGACAATTCTACCCAGAAACACAGCTAAATACTGCCGTGATTAAACGCCAAATTATGTTCCAAACCATATCAAGGATTATTTCTGAAACAGTATGGAGCTCAAATGTTTTTTTCTTGCGGATTTACCACAAGGTGAGTTCCTTTTTTTATTTCCTGCTTTTTTACACATACTCTCTCCAGTACAGGTTCGCTCTGAGTGTTAGTGCTGCTTGCTAATGTAAACAAAGACCATATTACGTCCAAAACACGTCGTGCATTGTTTCTGATAGGGCCGTGGGTGTAAAGCCAGCTCACATTTCCAATATTAAGTCATCAGCAAATCTGGATCAGCTCCGTTGTACCCCCGTTTGTAGAAATGCGGTGGAGGAAAAGAGAGAGGGTTTTGTGAGTCTCCTTACACACCGGGAATACATATTTATGGATAAAGGATATCAAAAAGGTGACCTTTAAGTACATTTTGCTAATACTTTTGTACTTATCCTTGAGTAACCTTTTGATTGCAGGACTTTAACTTGCAACAGAGTATTTCTACACTCTGTAGTTCTTCTTGTAGTACAAAATCTGAGTACTTTTCCCACCTCTGACAATTGGGTATATTAGTATTTCCATATGCTGACACTTTATAATTCTACAGCAGAGGAACATGTTGTGCACTACCTTTTTCTGACACTTGTAGTTACTTGTTACTTTCACATAAATACCATAATGTGATTACATTCTATATTTATCAAAATATCCAAACTTTGGTCTATACTGACAAATTAGAAAACTCATATCTATTTGTTAGGGATATTTTGAAAGAGCCATTCTGCAGAATAAGTTATTAACTGTTGATACTTTAACCATGTTGTGCTAATAATACTTCCCTATCTTCAGACAGGTTACATTTTGAACACAGGAAAATTCACTTGTTGTGGAGTTTCTTTAGGCAGCGGTATGACAATTGTCACATAAATAAACAATCTTTTATTTATCGTGTTATTTTCCCATCACTGAATATTTGTATATGAATCAGCATTGTAGCTATAGGTTAATCCCTCCAGAGAGCCTTTTTCACTGCATTTGGACTTGTCGCAAGGAACGCATAGGTGGAACTAATAATGTTAATGATGGCTCTCCTCCATTTGGATGTTCCAGTTCGCCATGACAGTGAGCCAGCAGGCACAACACCAGGGCCCTGGAACTGGCAAACCTAAATGGGATACAGAGAATATTAATGTCATTAGATACACCTGGCTCCTCCTTTCAAAATGTGTGCTGTAAGAAATGAGTATTGTACTAAGCTCTCAGCTGTTGTTAGTTAAGAAGCATGAACTTTTTTGTTCAGTGGCCACAGTGAAGAGTCTGGTTTTTGGAGTTCATTTTGAAAATGTTCCAGAGTGAGATCTGCAACACCCTGATAACGCACAAATACTGACACTTACATTGTTAAAATATTGGATTTGTTTTTTAAAGATTGTAACATTTGAAGTGAACAAATTACTTCTTTTAATTATAAGTCACAGAAAATTCTCAGAAATAAGTAACTTCATTACAAAAAGCATTGTAATAATGCAATCGGTCACAAAGGCAGGATAGTTAAATGATAGTTAAATGCTTACTCGTACGACGTATTTCTGGTAATTCAGGTAAAGGCACATCATAAAGCACAGGGCAGTATTCTCAATGTAAGAAACAATATGATATTAAGTTCAAGGAAATGTATTGTATTAAAAAAAATCTGATATTTCATTTTTATGTTGACTATATGAGTGTTATCTGATTCGAGATACAATGGAAGCTCCTTAAAGTTAGCACAGTTTCCATCAGAAGTAGGTCTCAAGACCCAAATAGGAACATTTGTTGTGTCTTGAGGACTTGAAGCCTTTATCAAAACGACAACTGAACTGTACACTACAATATACGTTTTTACTTTACTCTCATGATGCCTTCTGGAAACCCGTTGGCTACTGGCTTCCTGAAGTTGGAGCTGCATTACACTTTGAAATCACAACAGGTAAAATAAAGTACTTTTATCCCAATTAAAAGCTTAGACTCCTCAAAGCGTACGAATAAAACTGCCAAAAGAAATCTAACAAGGTGCAGATGCAACACATCTTAGTCTTCCTCGGGCTACCTTGTGTACTCACACATTTATAAAGTAGTGATGGCTAATGTGCGCACCTGTGGCTCAAGCCACCCTTGAAACAGCTGCAGACGCAATTCAAATAAATTGTAGCCTGCTGTATTTTGAAACAATAAGATGCAGTAAATAGAGATGTTGTCCTTTTTGTATTACTTTGTATTCATTTATTTAGTCACCTTCTTAAACTAATGGCCTATGTCATATTTTGGAGGAAATGTTTTTTTTTGCCTAAATCATCTCTTCTTGATGCTGGCCACCTCTGGTAAAATTGCCTACATCCTTATTGAAAGGATAGTGTTGTTCCTACCCTGATAGTATAATGGCCTACTATATGTCAAGAGTGTGACTTAGGCAATATATTTAAAAAATATAATTGCTTAAGTCACATTGTCTTGTGACTTAGGCCATTTGACAAGCTTTACAAAATGGCTGCTTCAAGAAGAAAGAAAAACTAACAGATAAATTAAGTTATTTTCATGGTTCAGGGCTTGTCCCCTGTTGGTAAGTGATGTTTACTATACTATAGGCTAGGCTATAAATGTTGTGTAGTTATTTAGTCTTTTAATTTATTTTAATTTCAATTTATAGTTACTGTAGCTAATGTAGCTACTGTAGGTACTATAGTTACTGTAGCTAATGTATCTACTGTAGCTCCATGAAGCTTGCACACATTTCCCTCTGGGACAATAAAGACTAATCTAAAAACTAATCTTTAAAAAGTAACGGTTGCAATTACAGCATAATTATGAATAAGGAAAAGTACATTTTGCGTTTGTCTGTTTCAATTCTTAATTGTATTATTGTCTCATTTTTCCACATTACATTTCCATCTTATTAGGAACGATTAAATGTTTTTTTAACTGAATTTGGCCAAATAATATTCATAAAAATAGCTTTAATGTATTAATGCATAGGACCACAGTGCAATTACAAAAATGTTTTTCACAATGATCACACAGTTGTGACCGTACGCCTACTCCTTTTTGGTAGGAGATGCACTTGACTTTTCAGACACCGATCAGGAATCATCCAATGAAAATGAGACTGTCGTTAAAGAGGTGGAGCAGCATGTACCAGGCCAAGACACTGTGGGTGTTTCTCAATGTCGAGGACGCTTCCTTGTCCTCCGAGTTAGGTCCATCAGAGGCTAGGCAAGAATCATACCTGGCTTTCGGAGAACGAAGAATGGAACAGGCTAGCAAGTGTGCGTAATATGAGAGGCCCCGCCTTACATTTTCGGCCAAAGATTTGGGAAATTGGTCCGTGCACAAAGCATTGTGGGGATTTTAAGACCGCGCAGGATACATATGTGCAACCTTGAAATGTCCTGCAACGAATTACGCCGGCCTCGGTAGAATTCCAAGGATCCTGGACATTGGAACAGTCCTTTGGCGGGACTCGATGACGTAGTATCCTTAAAATAGTGGCTCTGGAGCAGCTTTACTCGACATTGAGAAACACCCTGAATCAGATGGAGCAGACAATAACCTAAACACTTTCATTGAAGAAGAGAGTGTTGCTGAAGATGCCAAGCAGACCAGTCCACACCATGAAGAAGACATAGATGATGATGTTATCATAGACCCAAACTACAATCCATCCTCTGATGAGTCCTCTGTCCCTGAAAATGAAGACAGTCTGGCAGCAACTTCAGAACATTATGGTCCTCATCTAGAGCAGGGGTTCCCAACCTTTTTTCCCAAGAGCCCCCCCAAATGACTCCTGTTGGAAGTTGCGCCCCCCCCCCCCCTCTCTGGAGGAGACCGATCTGATCGGAGCAACTAGGACAAATAATCCAACTGAAACCGGCATGGACAATGAATATGTTTTAAAGATGCGCTTATCCAGACAAGCCCGGTTTGGAAACTTTACGGGCAGAATAAACATTTCTGTCTTTTTATGCCTTTAATAGCTACTAACTTGAATTTTTATTAAAATGAATTAATGAATACTTTTTTATATTTTATTGTAATGTAGAGACAAGGCTTTTTAGTGACAATCATGTATTGCCTAAAAAAAAAAAAAAAGTCTAAATATGATATTTGGCCTCAAATCATCTGAGGGGGGCACGCCCCCCAGGTTGGGAACCACTGATCAAGAGGATGTGTATGAAAACAATACGATCAAAAGGAAACAACATAAATACCTCAACCCAGAAACATGGAAGCAAAATGAATTCAAGAAGAAACGTCTCAAAGGAATGGCATACAAGGCCAAAGGTGGCAAATAAATAGCTGCAAAGGCTATGGGCCTTCCCTGCAATTCGAAGTTCTGTCAACGAGTCACGACTCGAGACTATCAATCCATTACAGAAGAGCAGAGGCAGTGGATATTTCAGAAAGTTTGGTCAATGGCCAACTGGGAAGAACATCGGTTATACGTCACCACTTTGGTCACAAAGGTTGCCATGAAGCAAAAGAAAGAAAGTTGGTGAGGGATCCAGACACAGTTCATCATTTTCCTACCAACTGAAACTTCAGGATGGAACAAATCTTAAAGTGTGCAGAGCTGTTTTTCTTCTACACTTGGTATCCCTGAATGAACCATTACACCTGGCTGAACAAAGACACCATCGACCATGACGAACAAGTGGCAGACCCGCCAACTACATCTCCACCTAAGAGTGGCAAATATGCAAAGCTGGAAACTGCTGTTACAGATTTCCTTAAGGACTGGTTATAGGATCTGCCCACTGTTGATTTGCACTACTACAGAAGCACAGCGACCTACAAAGACAAGAAGTTCCTTCACCCAGGCACAACCATCCCAACTACATCAGGAATATCAACGGGCAGCTGCAACTGCTGAAGTTGACGCTCTGCCAATCAAGGAGAGGAGGTTTCAGGACCTTCTGTCCATGAAAGCTGGAGGGGAGTAGTGAGGAGAGGCACATGCCTCCTCAGCGTTTGATTTACTTGCCTTTTGTTTTATTTAGCTAAGAGTGATTTAAGTTGTACCTTTTGAGTTTGCTATATTGAATCAACGGGCCAACCACGGCCAAACTACCCTCTGTTTCCTGAGTCTCTGTATGCTCTTCTAGCATTTTAAACTGTTAGTGGCTGACCCAGCCCCATGGTCTGTCACAGTAATGTGGGGAAAGATAAGTGCACTGTTTTGCCTAAGACACTTACTCCAGAAGTAATAAGGCCTAAGTCAGGTTTCAAATTGCCTAAGTCACAACAACATCATAATGTGATTATGTTGATTATATTGGCTCATCTGAAAATGATATACCAGGGCTGCCTGTTCTAATTCTTAGTTTCATGTCTATAACTTGAGAAATGAATACTGCAATAGAGAACATCATATAATTAAGACCACTGAGACAAATGTAACATTTGTGATATTGGGCTATATAAATAAACATTGATTGATTGATTGATTTATTTATTGATTGATTGATTGATATAATTGAAAATGGTCACTAATTGTCCATTCTTCATTTTTACTTTGTTATAATTATATTATTTTTAAATGTTTGGCTTGCATTTCAGAAAGAACCAATGCAAAGTGTGTCACGATCTGTCTTTATGGTGTTTTGTCTTGTCTTGTTTCATGTTTTATGTTGAAAGGTCTTCACTTCCTGTCTTGCCTGTTTCTGTCTGCGTTGTGTCTTGTTTAAATCTGTCTGTGGTTCCCGGTCGTTAGTTTCCCTGGTGTGTCTAATTTACCCGATTGTGTTCACCTGGTGTCCCTGTGTTTTCTCCTCCCTCCTCCTGTGTCTTGTTTCTGTGATTAGTCTTGTGTGTATTTAAGTTCTGGTTGTTCTGTCTGTCTTTGTCGGTTCGTCTTTTGTCATGACTTGTTCGTCGGTGAGTGTTCTGTTTTGTCGTTGTTATCACCTAGCCTTGAAATAAAGGAATTGTCACTTTATTCTGCATTTGGGTCCTACCTGCTTCACACACCGTGACAGAACGAACCGACCACATTATGGACCCAGCAGACTCAGCCCTTTTGATGCGACAGGCGGAAAGTCTTGGATACTCTCTGGAGTATATTTTTTATACGTGGAAAGGCGCCTCATCTAGACGGGGTAGAGAGGCTGCGTTGAAGGAGGCACGTCAGGAGGTTGCTCGCAAGCCCTGGCTCTGGAGCTTGTTGCCCGAGTGGCTTAGGGTTTTCTCACGTAGCCCTGAGTACCAGGATTCATGTTCTGACCCTTTCCTGGGGTCTGGTCTGGCGTTTGGAGGTCCACGAAGCCTCCAAAAGACTCCTAAAGGACGAAAGTCCAGGGTTCCAGCGCCAGTTCCGGCTCCAGTGCCGGACCCAGCAGCCATGGTTCCGTGCTCCAGTACCATCCCACATAGCCATGGTACCGTGCTCCAGTACCACCCCACACAGCCATGGATCCGTGTTTTCCGGTTCCTTGCCCAGCAGCCATGGTTCCGGCTCCAGTGCCGGCCCCAGCAGCCATGTTTCCGGCTCCAAAACCGGCCCACACAGCCATGATCCAGGCTTCAGCTCCGGACCTTACAGCCATGTTTCCGGCTCCAGAACTGGATCTTACAACCGTGGTCCCTGCACCAGAGCTGGCCCATACAGCCATGGTTCCGGCCCCAGTTCCAGCCATGGTTCCGGCTCAAGTACCGGCTCCAGCAGTCATGGTCCCGACTCCAGCACCTCGTCTCCTGCTGGCTCCCCAGCCGACGCCAGCTCCCAGAGTCTTGTCGGCGTACCGGCCGACTCCAGCACCTCGTCTCCTGCTGGCTCCCCAGACGACGCCAGCTCCCCGTGTCCTGTCGGTGTACCGACTGACACAAGTTCCCTCTCAAGTCCCCTCTCAAGTTCCTACCCGAGTCCCCTCTCAAGTTCCTACCCGAGTCCCCTCTCCAGTTCCTACCCGAGTCCCCTCTCCAGTTCCCTCTTGGGTCCACTCTCGAGTCCCCTCTCCAGTCCCTTCTCGAGTCTCCTCTCAAGTCTCCTCTCCAGTTCCCTCTCAGGTCCCTTCTCGAGTCCCCTCTCAAGTTCCTACCCGAGTTCCCTCCTTTAGTCCCTCCTCTAGTCCCTCCTCTAGTCCCTCCTTTTGTCCCCTCTCTAGTCCCTCCTCTAGTTCCCCTCGCGAGTCCCCTCTCGAGTTCCCTTCTCTAGTTCCTCCTATAGTCTCTCCTCTAGTCCCCTCTCGAGTCTCCTCTCGAGTTCCCCCTTGGTTCCCCTCTCGAGTCACGTCTCAAGTCCCTACCCAATGTCCTGGTCCGTTGGAGGTTCCGCTGGGGGTCCTGCCAACTCCATGTCCTGTCCCGTTGGAGGCCCCGTCGACTACTCCTCTGCCGGGGGTCCTACCAATCGTATGTCTGTCCGGTTGGAGGTCCCGCCGTCTACTCTCCTGCCGGGGGTCCTGCCAGCTCCTTGTCCTGTCTCGTTGGAGGTCCCGCCGGCTACTCTCCTGCCGGGGGTCCTGCCAACCCTTTGTCCTGTGCCGTTGGAGGCCCCGCCGACTACTCCCCTGCCGGGGGTCCTGCCAACCCATTGTCCTGTCCCGTTGGAGGTCCCGCCGTCTACTCTCCTGCCAACCCTTTGTCCTGTCTCGTTGGAGGTCCCGCCGTCTACTCTCCTGCCGAGGGTCCTGCCAACCCTTTGTCCTGTGCCGTTGGAGGCCCCGCCGACTACTCTGCTGCCGGGGGTCCTGACAACCCTTTGTCCTGTGCCATTGGAGGCCCCGCCGACTACTCTCCTGCCGGGGGTCCTACCAACCCCTTGTCCTGTTCCGTTGAAGGCCCCGCCATCCTCTGTCTCGCCGGGGGTCCTGCCAATCCCGTGTCCTAGTCCTCTTCCGTGGGGGATCCTGCCGAGGCCTATCCCACCAGCTCCGGTTCCTGTCCGGCCGACACCGGGTCCTGCGCGGCCTCCGGCGCTGGCCCGTCAGTGCCTTCCTGCCCGGCCTCCGGAGCTCTCTAGTCTTCGCCCTCGAGCCCGGCCCCCTGAGAGCCGCGGTCTTCGTCCTCGAGCCCGACCCCCTGACTCTTCCTGCCGCTGCCCTCGTCCTCGAGCCCGGCCCCCTGAATCTTCCTGCCGCTGCCTTCACCCTCATGCTCGGCCGCCCGAGTCCCCTACCTTAGACTCTGCCTTGCCCCCGGGCCGTCCGCCCGAGATCCCTTCCTGGTCCTCTGCTGTGCCTCTGGGCGGTCAGCTCAGTCCCGTCCTCCTGACCCCCTCCACCCACCCTGGTGGCTTAGTGAACCCTAACAGAAATCATATGTTTTACATTTATATTTAATTAACAGTTTAATTATTTGTTTGCAGAATAAAGCTACATTTTCTTAGGGGTACACTGTCAATGAAATCATTTTTACTGGTGCCTTGTGATTGAGACAATGTTTATTGTTGAATTAGAATGTAATCCATAATGCTCACCTGGTAGAGCTGGCGGCCCATGTAGAGGGACTTTGTTCCCATGCAGAGGTTCGAATCCTGCATGGAACCATTTTACAGCCAATAGTCTAGGCAATTGAGGGTTCAAAATTGAAGGGGGTCTTTCCTCTATTAAAATATTATAGTTCAGGTAGTTTGATGTGGGGTTGTATCCATTATCAGTTATTACAGCCGCCAGTTTGGGGAAACAGACAGAAATAATGTCACCAAAGAAAGCAATATACTTCTGAGGGGACAGTCATGTGACGACCCCTCCACACCACGTGGGGTGCCGTGTGTGTGTGGTTTGTTGGTGTTCGCAGGTTCAGGTGCTGATGAGCCGCACCTGTGGGCGGATGCCTACCCGATGAGCTACACCTGGTGAAGCGGGATAAAGGAGGAGCCCAGCCGGTTGCGTCAGTCTCACTCCTCTGGGCACTTTTCTCTGCGCCAGTTTCGGGACCTGATGCTGGTGTTTGTTGAGTTTAAACAATAAACTATATTATTCGTACCTCTCGTCTCGCCTCCCTGCTTTATGTTACAGCCCACGAGCCGGGTTGTAACAGATGAGGCTGCAGTTTAAGAGTATACTATATTTAGAATATTTTAACTGCTTTACAGAAACAGTGGCCATAAGGAAGCCTATCTGCCAGCAATAAAGCTGTAGGCATCGTAATTGTCTCATCTGGAGAGGTCAGATCATGTGATATTGTGATGTTTTGTCTGAAATCTTTTAACTCTCATACAATCTGCTATTCTTCAAATGCTGCAATGGAATTTAACAGGATCTACTTGGTTTTGGGTAAGTATATGTAGATCCATGCTACCATGCTGTTTACCTATCCAACTCTAGAAGAAAATCAAAAGAGAGAATGTGACCGAGGCCGTCAACCACATCAAGGCCCTCATTCATTTCACGTGGGGTCGAAAGGGTGTTCCCCCCACCCACTTCAAATATTTAGCAGATACAGTGAAGATGATTGAGGTAGTATTTGAAACACTGTCAATTAAATCATTTTCACTGGTGCCTTGTGATTGAGACAATGTTTATTGTTGAATTAGAATGTAATCCATAAAGCTCACCTGGTAGAGCTGGCGGCCCATGTAGAGGGACTTTGTTCCCATGCAGAGGTTCGAATCCTGCATGGAACCATGTGTGCATTTGATCCCCTCTGTCTCCCCATTTCAATTCTGTCATCTCCAAAATAGGCTTATCTGGCCCAAGAAAACTTTAAAATAAATGATAAAAATGTAATCACATTGAATGTATGTATATTCCTTGGTAGGCAGGTAATATAATTGTGATTTTTGTCCAGGAGTAAGGCTCTCCATAGGCAAACTCTTGTCCCTGGAGAGAACCTATAAATGCGAGATTACCTACCTGGTCAAATAAATTGTCACAGAACAAAAAGGGAGGCAAGTATAAAGTACAATTATTTGAAAACATTTTTTTTAAACAATTAAATGTACTAGTGTAGAAGAAAAACAGCTGCCATCTTGTTTGTTCGGCTCATTTTACTTGTTTATATTATAAGAGAATATGATCAATTGTCAGCTCTGAGCCTTGAGTATAGAGTATGTCAACTGATATTTGGCAGCCCTAGACACAACACATCCATGTGTTTCCGATTGCCTGCAGTCTGTCTGTGTGACTTCATCATGGGCCATTTCTCCAAGTCAATTCCCATAAATTAGTTTGGCATGGGTTTGATTCCCCCCATGGATGTACAGGCAGGGAACCTGACAGTGTGACCACTTGAATGATGAATAGCCTTTTAAAACTATGAAGTACTGCGCCGCCATTGTTTTTCTCCCCACCTCCTGACACCCCTCTTTTCATTCCCTCACCATTTTGTCAGTGTGATGGATTGGTTTTCAGCCGCTGAGCGTCAATGCCATTAGCCGCAGGATCTGTCCGATACTACCACAGCGGCATATGTATGGAGACACTGATCAGAAAAGGAACTGACATTTCCGGGCAATGGGCCTTGGATGCATGAAACACAAAACCAGTAATGGAGGTACCGCCTGAGCCAGCTATTGATGTTCCATGGGATTGTATGTCATAGAACAAGCAGAAAAACACAAACATGCTCACCACTGTCATGATATGCAACACCGATGTGACCTAGAACCAAATCTCCAGGGAATACATACACAACCAAAAAACCAAACAATTCGTTCAATGTTATATACACTTTCCAGAAATTTGCCCAACTTTCAAACTGCAAATAGTATAAAAGAAAATTGCATTTTAGTGGCTTCGGTTACCAAAACTGACCATTTGCATTTTTAAATATCAGTCAACCAGGAAAACCGGTACAAATCATGAGTAAGTGACACTGTTAATATCACCAACTGGACACACAGTCATATCCAATCTGCCTATGGTAAGAAGAAGAAATCTAACTTTTGAGTGTGTTAAATGTGCCTCTTACAGCTTATTTGATCTCTAAAATAATTGGATAATTGGAGTAATAGTGTGTTGTTAGAACATTGTGCTACTTCAATTCAAATAGACCTGAAGAGCAATATAATTGTTATCAGGGAGGCTGATCTGACCTCCTACGCTGAAACATTTTATCAGTGTGAAAAATGTATAAGCTGTAGGCTATGCACCCAGGCAGCTACAGCACACTCTACATGCACTTTCAAATATGATGAGAAGCAGATGGTGAATACAACTACAGAAGCACATTAACAGATCTATATATATATGTAGGCCTAACTTTTTTTCAATAAAATATTAAAGTCTCCCAGTCCGTGACTTTTCCTGAAAGTGTGTTATGTAGCACCCTCTGTTGTAAACAATTGTCAATATGAAGTCAGATTGAAACAATCGGCAAAGAAATTGCCATTTATACCTATATCCGCCAGCGGGTAATATTTACCTCATAGAAAATGCAGCGTAAACATGACGTGTTGCTATAGCAACGCCTTTTGTCTACTGCGGTTCCTTATAGATAGAGAGATAGATAGATAATTATAGAGAGAGAGATTTGTACCTAAACAAAACACAAGTCCAACACCAAGCGTTTAAATCAGCACTGGTAGCGATATTTTATACTTCATGCTATCTGCACAAACTATATCATATGAAAAGCTGAGAGTCCACAGATTCTATTGGTATAAATGTCATCCCTGTGCGATCAAAACTCACTGTTCTACATGATAAATAAAAGAACATTGTACCTTGAAAAATCAATAGCGGGTACATTTGACCATTTGGCGGTTTTAGGTATACAGTGACCTCTGGCGGTTCGAGTGTTAAGGAACCATTTTAGTAAGTTACTGATATGTTTGTGATACAAGTTAAATACCCTGATTGACAAGTACTTTAGTGGATGTTGTAGAGCTGTTCTCATCTAATATGTAGCTAAGGTACACCATGTAACCCATGTATCTCTTAACCTTTAACAATAGGTTAAAACATGCAAAAAAAAATCCAACTGTGGCGCTCAGTAACACTAAAGTTTAATGCATCTGCTAGATGACGATCATATAATTTAGCAGCAACATAAAAGAAAACCTAAAATAGGTTTCAATCTTTATAGTTCAGCATTTTCACACTATCAAAGCACAAACATTGCCAAGATATATAATTACTGTGCACTTATGAAAGCAAAAGATACACATGCCAAGCTCAGATTTTAAGCATTTTGGTGTGGAACCAAAACTAAAACCGGTCGCATGGTCCGAAGCTGCCCATGTGGCATTAGAGCCAACAAGAAAATGGCAAAAAGACAATGAAGGACTGTTACATCCGGACACAAGCATGAGTATTTATTCCAAAAGTTTGTCCTGATTGGAACTTTGTAGGCAACAGCAAGCAGTGTTCCCTGAGATCATTGATAGATAAATTACTGAGAAAAACAGGTGTAGGTAAGAAAAGAGCCTCTGTTTGAAGTGGCCGTTCTTGTTGTTAGTTCAATTATCGGCAAAGAACTACAAGGAGAGGTAAAACAAACTTCATAGAGATGGAATGAAACTACAAAATCCACCAAAAAGACTACAAGGAGACCCCAAACAATACTACAAAAAGACTCAAAAAGGCCTCCTTTGTTCTTAAATCTATACTTTCATTGCAACTCACCCAAAGAAAATATATGGCATTACATTACAACAAGTCCTCCAACTCATACCACCAAATGGACCGATTGTTCAGGCCCTTATTACGACCAAATATGTTGTTTGTTCAAGCGTCCTATAATTACATTTTAAAGTTTTCGCCCTCTAGTGCTCCCGTTGAATACAAACGTTACAGATGGTTGTTTATTCACAAATAACTCTCTGTAAAATCCTAAATTGTAGGATAGTTTGGCCATTAAAATGCTTTTTGATTAGATTTATAGCGAGAAGTGTATATTGTAGGCCTACTTTTAGAATGCGCGTCCAGTCGATAAGTAGGATCTATAGTTTGATAGATATTACGAAGATGATTTGAGGTATGCGGCAGCCTCCATGTAAAGTTACAGGTTGAAAACAGTATTTCCGGTCTCGACGTTTTCATAATAAAACCAATGATCAAATGATTTAACACTAACAGTGATATCTGCAGTACTCATCAACTAAAAAACATCAGTTTATCCTTGTTAATTATACGACATTTATTCGTTTAAATTGTGTACAATGCTTTTGTGTTTTTCCCATAGGTTTTTCTCTTTCGATTCTGAGAGACACCTTTCTTTTTTCAGAGGTTTTGATAGGCTAAAACATCGCCGCAATGCATGTCGGGATATGGTGTTTATATGATATTAAATCGGAAAAACACTTTTTAAAAATAAAATAATACTTTATTCCGAGTGTTCTTGCTTTTCTCTTTGGAAGTCATCACATAACGGCATTGTACTACACGGTTCGGCTGCATTACATATTACATATATGCCGTAGATATTTATTTATAGAGCCCTGATCAGAAGACCTTTTGACAAACTGGAAGAAATGCCGCCAAAACTGAATACGTGACGTATTTCTTTTCACACAATATGTCTCCTTGCAGTATCAACACTAATTCAGCTGACTTTTATATTTGATTTGGTAGATAGGTTATATTCACACCATAACGGTGCACAGCTGATAGAAAGTTTTTTTTTTGTAGTTTTTAAAGATATTATTTACTACCTTTCCAACTCCTCATGCAGTTGACTGTTATAGGTCTATACAGGTTCATGGTACAATGCATAAGCTTCAAATCGAGAGACTGAAACTGTATTTTCCTTTACCGTTCTGTTTTAATTTCACAATAAAGTTAAGAGTCATTATGTTTGATATTATTATGTTTTATTAACTACAGCACTGTTTTTTTTAACCCGCACCGCCTAGTGGTTAAAGCACGTTATTGAATTTTGTTGTTGAATAAGCTTGATTTGATGAAAACATTTAAATATTAAAGGTGGGGTAGGTAAGTTTGAGAAACCGGCTCGAGATACACTTGTTGTTATATTCCATGGAATGCTCTTAACATCCCGATAGCAATGAATATCTAAAGTGCTTTGACAAAAAATCCATAACAAAATGTCATCTGTGGAAGCCGTAGCGCTGTAAAAAGCACGACCAATCATCTGAGCCGGCCCGGCTAAAATAACTGGATGGCCTACCTGCCTGTCAGCCTTCCATCTGTGCACAAACTTATCTCGTGCCCTCATTGGTCATGTGCACGTTCGTGTGTGTTGGAGGAGGGGCTCTTTAAGGAAGTGGCAGATTTGTTCCGGCTGTGTATTTTCAAATTCTAGCGCACTCGAGCTGGTTTCTCCAAAATTACCTATCCCACCTTTAAGAGTAGAACTACATACAAAATTGGGGGAAATTAAGCATGATAGAAATATAGAATAGAAAATATCAAGAATATACTGTAGAAATAAAACAGTTTAAAACTACAATAAAACAGTTTAGTGCACGACGTCCAAAGATATTAACAGGAGGATGTGCAAAACAGACAAACTAATAAGGCTTTATTTAAACATTCAAGAATACTTTAGGTTAAGGTCTTCTTTTGAATAAGAAAAAAACGTTGGGGTTATCCACAGATAAATATGAAGTCTGACAAAGTACTTAACGTCCAATATATTGCAGAGTTTATTTTGGCGCTTGACAATCACCTTCCCTGAATTTGACTCAGGTGTAACTAAAGTCTGATTTAAGGGTTGTTTATATTTCACATCATTAATCAGAATCTGCAAAGTAACTAAAATAAATATAGTGGAGTAAAAATACCAGGTTAACCTCTGAATTGTAGTGGAGTAGAACAAAATAGTATGCGCGTTCGTGTGTGTTGGAGGAGGGGCTCTGTAAGGAAGTGGCAGATTTTTTCCGGCTGTGTATTTTCAAATTCTAGCGCACTTGAGCTGGTTTCTCCAAAATTACCTACCCCACCTTTAAACTCATAGTTTTGCTTTATTCTGAGAAAGTGTTGCTTTATCTTTATGATACAAAACTAATCCCATACTAGAGCACCTCTAGTGGTCGTGTAAGAAACAACATACACTTTAAAACGTGTCTCTGGGTCGTAATAAGGGCATGAACAATCAGCCTATATGGTTGTTTTTTGTAGGAGGACAGGCTGTTACATTATATTATTATGACCCACCCCGGTCATTCCTTCTAAGGTCATTAGTCGCATATTGGGTGGATCATGATTTTACTATTTTCCGAAATATACAGTATACCAACTAATTGGCCTTTTGGAACAACTAATAGTCCCAATTATTGCAGCATTATCTTTGGATCTTGCCATTTGCCTCACAATCACATAATGCTTTCTCCTACTAGCAAGGTAAACATATCTTCTCCCAGATAACGACAGTGGTTAACGTTGTGAAACAAAAACGTTCTTAAGTTTAGGTTACAAAACAACTTGGTTAGGGTTGGCTAATAAAGTGTTTGCCATCAGGGATATTTTCCTTCAGGTAGCTTTATATTACATACAGTATTTACACCTCACAAGTGCCTCTCTGGATGCCATGCCAATTGCATTGCAGATTTAACATTGTTTTAGTACCTATTAACAATAAGATATTGAACGTTATGGAATCAATTATTAAAAACTACAAAAAAGGATAATTATTGACTTTGTCTTTCATTATTGCACATTAATAATTTGTATTTATGCTAGAAAAATTGTGATATAATTACTTGCCATTCTATTGTTAATACTATCTGGTGTCAGTAGTATTGAATAAAGGGATGTGCCCTTAAAACAGTTTCCCACAGTTAATAAACACAAATACTTAGATACTACAGTAATTACTGCAGCAGAAGACATTTATTTATGGTAAAAAACAGTCTGGCTTTTGCTTTAACTGCTTGTGTTGGTCTGATCGACTATCACCACAGTTCACTCTCTGCTAACACTATAAGCTTTGCATGCTCTGAACAACAATCAATACTTCTGAAAATGAGAACCCAGAAGGAAAGTTGCACAGTTATCCTTCTCTGAACCCTTTCTATCTGTTCACTGTTGTAGGAGCACCTTTTTCCATCGACCAAAGTTCTATTAATGACTCAGCTATTGGCAGGCAGCCAGATACAGTAGCTACCAAATTATGGGAAGGGATCTCTGTAATGGGCATGGGGTGGACATTTATGGTATCTGTTTTGAGTTTATCCCAAAATTGGTATAAATAAAGTATCTATCACCCCAAAGTAAATATAGGCATAATACAGACCACCCCAAAAAACACTAAACAGTCTACAATGGATGTTAACTTTAATTGTTATGCTTCCTTTAAACTAAAATGTCTCTATGGACTCGTCTCTTTTTTTGAGCAATGAAGTTCTACTTTAAGGGCAAATAGTGTTTTTGAAGGCCAATGGTCATCCTGATCATGATATTGTCCTGATAGCTACTAAAACTGGTTTATTTTAAGATGCACGGTTTGCTAATGGCCCCAAATTAGATACAATTATATAGGTTTTTGTGCATGTTAATGGACTGCAAAGGCTAAAATCCCAAAGTTCCTGAAACGCCTCGATTGAAATCCTTTGTTTACTTCAATGACATAGTGACATCACTAAGTAACACCAGCACTTCTATTGGCTAGCGGTCTGACACATTGTTCATGATAGGCTAAAGGGCGGGTCGTCTCTAATAACCTTCTTTTAATCAATCACAGCAGAGCTGGCCAGCTAACCAATCAGAGCAGACTGGGCTCTGGTTTCAGACAGAGGGTGAAAAGAGGTGCTGCAGCACAGGCAGTATGAGAAAAATAAAGAGCTTTTTGAACATTCAAGTATGTAAACCTGTCACAGAAGAGGCACAAAAAACAAATATGAACCTGAAAAAGTGAGCATAATAGGGTCCCTTTAAGGCTTATGTAATAATGCGTGTTCTTGATGTTCAGTAAGTGCGTCACACTGACACTAAAAGCTGAATTGGATCTTGCCCTCAGGGTCACTGGCTCCCCACACACACACCTCTAAACTCCTGTCTCGTTAAACATTAATTGCCAATATGAAACTGGATTCCTCTTGGTCCGAATGGGATGTAACTGCATCGGCAGAGCAATATGATATCACAATCAGAAGTAGACAGCTCCCGGGCTTGACAGCTAACGCTAGCTGGCTACACCGCCGGAGCTGAAGAGACAGATGCCTAACACAAAGATGAAAGATAGGGGTGGGGGGCGAGTTGTGTGTGTGTCCCTACATGTGTGATCGAGTGTGTGTGGTAGTGCTGCTGGGTTAGAGATAAGGCCTTAGGGAGAGGAATATAGAGCAAGATCTAGGATAAAAAGTGGAATGTCAGTGAGAAAGGGGAAAATAACATAAGAATGTGAATATCAAAGTCAAAGAAGCTAAAACAGAATAACTGAGTTTGTAAAGAGAGACAGAAAGGTACCATGGTGGGATTTTAGATATTCATCCACCTATTTTAAGTCTTTTTGGAGGTAATGAATATAATAGAAAACTCTGGATATTTCCTCCTCACATTTGCCTGTCTCCTACTATTAATGGAAACTCGAAATTGCTCCCAATACGGCTACGGTTCAATGGGCTGCATCACCTTATCTGATGTCATTTTTATGAAAGTCTGTCTCGAATCCCCCTATGCAGACCTCACTCTGTCTCTCCTTCAAGGTCGTTAATGGGAAGTTGATGTGCTTGTTAGCAAATAAAAACCAACACTGCCAAGCTGTCAGTTTGAGCGGTTGTTATGTACTTCTGTTGTTGTCAACTAACACTGAACGCCAGGTCTTGTTGAACGGACCCCTAATGCCTGGGAATGTACTGCAGATCCCGTCAAGCATCTCTCTTTCATTTCGCCTTGTTTCTCAATATTCTCCCATTCCACTCAGTACATGACCCGTTCTAAAACAGATGGTGAAAATGAGTTTAGGGAGAAATAAGTTACAAGGACGTTGTTTGTGAATTGTAGGGCTACAAAAATAAATGCCAGGGGGAACTTACATCACGAGGAGTGGAAGAAGGAAAGGAAAAGAGGGGGAATGGATGCTCCCCCGGCACACAACATCTGTTAGCTCAGTGTCTTTGAGCGTTGAGTCTCAGGTGTTTCAGCCAACGGAAACTATATTCTCCACCAACACAGGCCGATCGTTTATCCTGCGGTTTGACACAACACAATGTCCTTTCATTCGTGTTGGCTTTGAAAGCCTGGTAAATGACGTGGAAAGTTTCTCTTTTAATTGGGACATTAGAGCTTTAACCATCTGAGACCCACGGGGCTGTATAAAATCCCAAATATCACGCTGTGTACAAAGCTATCAGCTGTTTCAGCCAGAGACATGCCGTGTTTTTCCTCTTAAACTACAGAAACGGCAATAAACAACTCCATTAAGTTTTTCATTGAGAGTCGTTTACTTATTTCGGTGAAACAAATGTGCGTAAAGTTTTAAAAGATGTGGATAGTCTCACCTATAGGTCTCACCTTGATTCTGGCGCATTGCTTATCGTTTTCTTTTTTATAGATCTATTCTCATCCACCACCTTTGTTTGTGACGTAAAGAGTGTAAGAGTCACGTTTCTGAATCGGACACTGAGTGGATGCAGTCACAGCCAATCGGAGTCTGATTCAGAGGGTTGCCTGTCAGTTCCGTTGTTATGTGTTCTGAAACGAGAGCCGGTATAATTCCACGCGCAAAAACTAAATAAAAGTTCGAATACGTTCTTTTAGTGTTTTGAAAGTAAACTGAGGTATGGCACTACAGCTGAGGCTTTGGAGCTGATTTTTTTTCAAGGGGACGATGTTGACGAATCTGCTCAGCATGCCATGTGTGATTGTGGACATTATATATATCATGTGTACTCTTCAAAATTGGCAGGACAAAAAATGACAATTCCTCGCAAAAAAACGCTCATGGAGGACACTGCCCAAAAGAATGGGCATAACTAATGAAGAGAATAAGTTCTGATGCAATGATAATAAATGTGTGCAATTTTCTGTGTTGAATGTTTCTTTCAATGTTATGGTTAGCAGTATTTTTTAATGAAATAAGTAAAAAATGCAAGCTCCGTTTTTTATTTATGGGCAAATATCCCCTATTATAGTGTATATAAGTCTCTAATGAGTGACATATATCATTAGCTGAGGTTGTGCTGATTTCTGGGATGTGTAAAACTTGATTATACTGCAAAGAAATGACAATTTATAAGGCAAAACATACACAACGGAAATGTCCTATGTGGGTCTCATATGCCACATCTGAATAATTATGGGTTTTGTCTTTTTCACAGAACTTGGGATTTAAATGTCACTATCCATCTTCAGGCAACCCATTTAATCCTATGGGCCACTAATACGATATTTATATATTTGCAATATCACAAACTCTGTGTTTTTGGCCACATTCAGAGGAATAAATACACATTTCTAGATGCATTTCAATTAATTTACCAACAGTAAAATTTGTTTTGCCAAATCAACCAGGAATATTGGATTGACACTTAAAACTTACAACAAAACCTTTACTGTTCTCAGAAATGAATGCTTTCATATAAACAGTGTTTATACAATGTGAATTTACATGTCTTGAAATCAAGCCAACAAGACTCAAAATATTTATTCTGTTCTTTATTGTGAACTTCAAAAGGCTAACACCTTACCTTCCTGATGGCAACCATGACATTTTTACGTCTAGATCTGAAGAACTAATAGTTAAATAGATGAATAGACATTCAATACATTGTAATCGGCTATTCAAAAGACTATAAAAAAGCAACTGTAATATTAAGCATCATTTATAAGAGTAAAACAACTTAGCCGTGGTCAATAATCATTCGTTTTGCAGGTATTTTACCTTAAATCAAAGTTGGGAAAAGTAACGCTCTGTGACTACAATGTAGTGTTGAAAATGTATACAGTGACTGGTTTCATTTATTCATTGACAGCATTTCTGTCCTATATCTATTGCATAGTTTTTTCTTCTATTGCCCACTGTGTTTATGTGTACACCACCAGGCAGAACATCCAACAGGAGAGAACAAGAGTTCAGTCCAGTCAGCTAGCTAATTAGCAAGAATGGACGTCTGCCTATAGAGTTCAACCATCCACTTAAGTTAACGTTGATAAAGCTCTACTTTGAATCACTGTCATATGCGGTAATCACTTAGTTTAGATGGGGTGATTTAGTCATAGCGCTTTATTGATTCAGATGTGAAACTGTAGAGGTTGCTGAAAGTAGAGTATGGTTGTACTCTGCATTTTCATAAACTATAATAACCTGGTCATGGTTCCATTTCTCACTCTACTGCCTCGGTTTTATGCGCTTGAATACAGTGTTCACTCAACCTGTAAATGATTTTGATTTAAATGTTCAGGTTTGCTATCTGTTGCAGAACATGTTTTTCAGACATAAATAAACCTTGCTGAATAACGCGGAAATTCCATGAATATTGGCAGAATTTAGTATGACATTTTTTTCACCCTCAACTCTTGGGTTCACAGGGAACATCTAATTTGTTTCGTAACGCTTTCATTTGCACAAACTGGAAATCAGATGTATCATGCATCAGAAGCCTTATGTTGAAAGATAAGGGATGAATATCTCACACATAAGCTAGAGGAAGTTTCTTCATGGCTGATGGGAAAGCATTACATAAGCTGCTGGAACAGTGAACAAGACTCTAAATGAATGCATTTGATACTATCGACCATGATATCTTATTGCAAAGACTAGAGCACTTAGTTGGCATACAGGGAACTGCTTTAGACTGGTTTAGGTCCTATCTATCTGAACGCTCTCAGTTTGTACGTGTCAATGATGAATCTTCCACGCAAACCAAAGTTAGCCATGGAGTGCCACAGGGCTCAGTGCTCGGACCTATTTTGTTCACATTATATATGCTTCCGTTAGGCAATATTATAAGGAATCATTCTGTAAACTTTCATTGTTATGCGGATGATACTCAACTATATTTATCAATCAAGCCTGATGAAATTAATCATCTAAATAAAATTCAAGACTGCCTTAAGGACTTAAAAACGTGGATGACATTAAACTTTTTGATGTTAAACACGACCAAAACTGAAGTTATTGTACTTGGCCCGAAGAATCTAGGAAACAAATTATCTAAGGATATACTAACTATGGATGGCATTAATTTGGCCTCCAGTGAGACTGTAAGGAATCTTGGTGTTATATTTGATCAGGATTTATCCTTTAACGCCCACATAAAATCAATTTCAAGGACCGCCTACTTCCATCTACGTAACATTGCAAAAATCAGGCATATCTTGCCTCAAAACGATGCAGAGAAACTAGTCCATGCATTTGTTACTTCAAGGCTGGATTATTGTAACTCTTTATTATCAGGGTGTACCAAGAAGTCAGTCAAGTCGCTTCAGCTGATTCAAAATGCTGCAGCTCGTGTACTAACCAGAGTTAGGAAAAGGGACCACATTACTCCTGTTCTGGCTGCCTTACACTGGCTCCCTATAGAACACAGGATAGAATTTAAAATTCTTCTTCTCGCCTACAAAGCCCTTAATGGGCAGGCGCCATCTTACCTTAAAGAACTCATTATACCCTACTGTCCTACTAGGGCATTGCGTTCCAAGAATGCAGGGTTGTTGGTTGTTCCTAGAGTCTCTAAAAGTACAATGGGAGCCAGAGCCTTTTCTTATCAAGCTCCACATTTGTGGAATCAGCTTCCAGTTTGTGTTCGGGCGGCAGACACCCTATCCGTTTTTAAGAGTGCGCTTAAGACCTTCCTTTTTGATAAAGCTTATAGTTAGGGCTGATTAGATTCAGCCCCTAGTTTTGCTGATATAGGCTTAGTTTGTCGGGGGACATCTTACTTCTTCCTTCTCTCTGTCTATACCTGTGTACTCTCATGTTCCGATTAACCCAGCTTCCCCAAATGTCTTTCTTTTTGGTGTCTATATACGCCGGGATCCGGAGTCATGGATGATCCTGCGGTCCTGTATCGCGAGCCCTGGATCTTGAGTCGTGGCTGTGGTCCTGGATCATAGGTCCTGGATGGATATCCTCGTGGATTCATTTTCCTATTATACACACATGCATTTCCAAACATTTGGACTACCTATGTTGCAAATGTATTATCTTTTCAATTTACACACGGCATCTATTGCACGTCTGTCCATCCTGGGAGAGGGATCCCTCCTCTGTTGCTCTCCCTGAGGTTTCTCCCATTTTTCCCTTTAAACTGTGGGTTTTCTTTGGAAGTTTTTCCTTGTACGATGTGAGGGTCTAAGGACAGAGGGTGTCATATTGTCATACTGATATTTTGTACAAACTGTAAAGTCCACTGAGACAAATGTAACATTTGTGATATTGGGCTATATAAATAAACATTGATTGATTGATTGATAGAAAGCTTTCCTGTTGCTGGGTCATAATTAGCACAGATGGAGCACATTTGTAGGTGAATTGAAAAAGATTGCATTTCCTGTGCACGCTCCATGTTTTATTTATATGAAAATGCACATACATCTCAAGACCCACTCTATACGGAAGCAAGTTACCTATACACATCATCAAATGCACTTAGCTATCCTGTGTTTGATTTTATGAGGATTAGTGCTCATGAATAATCTTAGTGTGTTGGTGGAAAAGTAGGCTAGATGAGCGAGGTTATATCAGTCGCATTCAGGGCGATGTTTATATGGTGGTGCAGTCAAACTCCTTTTAGAACATTAGTGTAAAATAATATGCTGGAAGATATCATGAAGAAATGCATTGAACAGCTTAAAAATGGCTACACATTTTGTAAACAGACATTAAATCCATTTGCAACCTAAATAACCTACCTTTGTGTTTTGGTGTGTGTGTGTGTCAGTTTGACTCTGAACTTTGCCATTCTGCTCACAGAAATATAAATGTGTCACTCTTCTTTTATGCGCTTCCCCTGCCCCAATGACAGCAGAGTGACTGAGAAAGACAGAAAGGGAGTTAAAGAGAGTTTGTGTTTAATGCAGTGATCCAACCTGTCCAGGGCCCCTGAAACCTGTACGTCTGGTGATGGAAAGTTTAGAGCAAGCACTTTCAAGCATTTACTTTCTGACAGTCAAAACTTACATTCAGTCAGACTGTTATTTTGTGGGAGGAATGAAATATGCCTAAACAAATCTACACATTGGGGGCTACTGTTGAAGGCTGAGTCGACTGAACGCTACCACAGGGCTACTGTTATGGATTGCTGTCGTACAAGTGTGGAGTATTATGACAAGTGTGATGAAAGGAGTTTGTCTGTGATCTGGGGTTAACACTGGATGGCCCCATTTGCTACATTATTTTTCTGTTTTCGATTTCCCTTGTTATATTAAACTGCTTTGGTCAAATACGACTTGGATGGAGTTTGGCCACAGTTGTGCTAACCCTAACCCTCTGACAGAGCCTAAGTCGGTGACACGTTGGGAACTCTCCCTTTTAAATGTACCTTTGCTAAATTGCCTCTTCTTTAAACCTATTTCATTCTTTTAGGCTCAACTTTTAAACCTTGTTTTTAAGGAGCACACTCGTTTGTTGTAGCACATGGTTTTAACCTGTCTCCAGCCCAGCCAGTCCCTCTGTGCCTACCTGGTTAGCATGATTGCTAGCTGGAGAATATTGTTTGGGCTCTGCTAAGAACAGGACGTCGCGGCCCCTCGCCTTGCCTCCGCTGGCTACCCAGCTAGCTCCTCTGTATACCTGGATAGCCTGCTTTCTGGCTTTTGGATATTGTTTGGGTTCTGCCAAGAACAATAGGACTTCGTGGCCCCTCCTCTGTCCTCCCCTGGCTGGTGAGTACCTTCCTACCATCTCCAATTCTAAAATGTGTGCACACTGAAGACTGAGTACTCCTCCCAAGCCACTTCACCACCTACTAGAATCATTCAAGCCACCCATCAGCAGAACGATATCCACTAAGTGGTTTCTACAAACATATCCTATTCCAAATCGTTTTTACCGACCGCGGGTACCTGTCCACCCTGACACTTTTTATTACAGATTCCCAGTGGTTACTAGCCACCGGTCCCCTACTGGCTGTTTTTTAACTCACCTGCTACTAACAAACGGCATATCTCCATTGGTTTATTGTTTTATTGCTTCACTAATAAATATATGATTGAGCTTTTATGGTTTTGTATTTTTTTAACCAAGCATATTTTAGCATTGTACATTCTTGTTCTCTCTGTTCTACTTCTCCTTTTTCCTTCCGTGCTTTGCCCCTCTCTTCCCCCAGCCGACCAGCCATATGGCTGGCTCCTATCATAACCGTTTTAATATTTTATCTTCCAATTCTTCTCGTCCTTTTAAACCCCTCCTTCCTATGGCCCGACTGAGGATCCTGTTGCCCCCGTAGACCTTCTATTAATAAAAACCTATTTTAAACTCCTCCAGGCGTTTAAAATAGACACTGCTCTGTGGGCCAGTCTGTGATGCGGCCTGTTTCACTGCAGCCTAAAGAAGGCGAGGGGTGATCCAGGAAGACTACTGGGAAGTTGAACTGTTGGTGCCTCCTTCTGTAGTGCGTTAAATTGAAGTTAAGGCATAATCTTTGTTCCAATTTATTTCTGTACTTACAGTTATGTGTTCGCTACAATAATTGACATGTCTGTTAAACAGCACGTTGAAGATAGACGGAAGCCACCCTCCCGCCTGATGGAGCTTCTGGAAGAGTCTGCAGCGTAGCTGATTAAAGAGAACCAGGTAGCTGTTCTGTTTGTACATGAATATCTCTATTCTCTAAAGGTAAGTACATCTTGCCAGTATGTGAAAAACCTCTTCAGTCTCCAGTTTTTAAGTTAACATTTAGATAAAGTACATTGGAATCAAAATTTTACTGTATAATATTTATATATATTTTCAAACTTAACTCAATTTCAATGTTTAATATTCTGATTCAAAATGGGTTTTTCAGGAGAATTGATAGAACCCCGAAAAACTATTTGTTTACACAAATCCACGTTTATTTTTAAATGAGCCATTTCGATAGAGCGGGTCACATATGTATATGAGAGTAAAAATGTATGAATGTAAAAGGAAAATATATGTATGTAAAAGGAGAATGTATGCGTGTGAGAGGACCAGTATGAATTACAGCCTGTACGGCCCCTCATAAATTACACAAGTCAATCCCAAAACCCAAAAAATCATCAGCACGGACAAACGGGCCCTGCGATCATTTCGGCCACCGACAGACATCCGAGACAATCTGTCGGTGCACAAACGCAGGGCCCTAACCCAACTCACCATCAATCCACACATCATTATTAAACCGGCTGACAAAGGTTCCAAAATAGACATCATTACATCACGGAATCACTAAAACAACTCGGCAATCCACTCCACTACAAACCTATTCCGCAAGGTCGGCGTCATGGGGGGCTATTCGCGGGCCAATTTGCCCCCCAATATTAGTCACTGTGCCCCCCCAACGCAGGGTGGGCAAGCCTTGCCACTTTGCCGTTTTAAAAAAAAAAATCATATAAGTGAAAACGTTTCCACTAAAGGTTGTTTGTGTGAAATACGTCAGAAATAAAGAATACAAATATAAAACACAGCCTGAGCTGTGCTCACTGCTGCTCTCTGATTGGTGTGTTGCTTGACCAATGATCCCGGACCTTTGTTTTGTTATCATTACGTGGCTGTGTGTTTAGATAAAAGTCCGGTGGCGATCTGTTCATCTGTTACACTGATTATACAGTAAAGCCATCGAAAATAATATGATATACAGTATAAGTAGCCTACTTCTGGGTCTCTGTGTTTCATTCAAGCTCGGCTCTGTGTGTGTGTGGCACGAGCGCATTTTGTGAGTGCGCAAGCGGTAACGTGGAATGTTGTTGTTAGCATCTGGTTAGCTAGCTATGCTAACGGATATAAAGAGCTGTTTCTACACCAAGGTGGAGGAGAGTCCTCTCCTGTCAGACTGAGAGGATCGTATAACCTCAGCTCAGTGAGGTAAGGACTCTCTCAGTGTTTAGATAGTTCACTTTAGTGTAGGTTATCTCAGTGGGTCTCAAACGGTTTGGTCACCATTTATGTAAACCAGTATTTGCGAGGAATACCTTTATATGATCATTATAGTTATTAAAGAATAAGAGAATAAATAAAAAACGGGTATGAAATACTATAGGACAGTAACACAAGAATACAGTTTAAAAGGGGAGTGATTAGTAAAATATCCATAAAGAAAAAGTAAATCTGTGTAAAGTTCTGTTTCATATGGATGCTGAGAGATGTAGACTATCCATAGATCTCCTAATGTTGCTCTCAAAGTGCACCAGATTGATGCATTTAACTTCAATATTTTTAAAATAATCTTCCGGGGGAGCATGCCCCCAGACCATCCTAGAGGAGGTTAGGTCCACCCCCACCTAAAACATGTTCACATGGATAGGATACTAAATACATTTGCACACTTGTTGTATGGTGGCCTATGTCCATATGTTTCTGTTTTGGTGGTCGTGCCACAACCGTGCATGTATGCACAAGTCATAGGTGCGCTATACAATAGCACTACACCCTGCAATGTGTGTGAAAGACAATAGACTTTACAGCATGTTTTTTGAAGTTGCGTTGGTGTTTGTGTGTTGGTTGTTGACGGCAGTGTGTGCCCCCCCTTTGTAAATGATTGCCCCCCCATTCGATTTGTTCTAGAGCCGACCCTGCTATTCCGGACACCATACAACCCCAACTGAAATTAAGACCTATAATACAAACCCTCTTACAACTGCTACTACCAAAAACACACAAAGACCCCTCCACATGGACTATTCCCTTTGAGGTTCCTCCCGGCAGACCAATCGTCTGACTGCAGCAGCACTTCATACAATATCTCCCAGTATATAGGGCACTATTTAGGCCCCCTCTCCACCAAACACCCCAGTTATCTAAAAGACACTTACCACTTCCTTGATATCATCAGACCCATGGTTGTTCCCATCCACTCCCATCTGTTCACCATCGACAGCTTATATACTTCTATCAATACCGACTTAGGCCTCCTTACTGTCACCTCCACCTTCTCCAAATACCCAGACAATAAAAAGACCAGACCAACACTTACTTTCCCTATTCTCCCTCTGTCTTAACAATAACGACTTTATTTTCAATGACCAACACTACCTCGAGATCCACGGAACAGCCATGGGCGGTGCCCTCTGTTGTTCCGGTCGGCCGCCCCATTGTCATCAACTGCGGCTCTGAATCATATGCAATAACAGAATACATAAACCACTTAATTAACCCACTATCTAAACTTCACCCCAGCTCCATCAAGGACACATACCATTTTGTTAACCAAATCAATAATCTACAGGTACCCACTCACACATTCCTCTTCACATTAGACATAGAATCACTATACACCAACATTGAAACACCACTCGGCCTTGCTGCCATCACACACACTTCCCACAAGCATCCAGATCCATCCAGACCCGACAGCCACATTTTGCAGTTACTCAACATCACACTCACCCGCAACGACTTCATTTTTAACAGCCAACATTATCTCCAACTGTGCGGTTGTGCTATGGGCCGGAAATATGCACCAGCATATACCGGCATCTACCTGGCCCATTGGGAGGAAACGGCTTTCCATAAAACTCCCCTCAAACCCCTCCTGTATTTCCGGTACCTGGACGATATCTTTGGCCTCTGGCATCACAGCAGACAGGAGTTTTTGACTTTCATGGAGACACTCAACTCACATCACCCCTTAATACTCAACTCAATCATCAATTACACCTGTCTTCTTCCGCAACTCCACCGACCCTATCAAAACCCTTGCAACCAAGGTATTTTTCAAAAACACAGACCGCCACGCACTCCTCCATAAATCAAGCTACCATCCGAGGCATACGTACAGGGACTTGATAAAATCCCAGCTGCTACGCTTCCACAGGATTTGTGCCTTCCAGGAGCATGTGGAGGAGGCAACCAGCACCCTTTTCAGTGCACTGAGATCACTCGAGGCGCTTCCTTAGAAGCATCAAAGCGGAGGTCGGTCGAACTTTTAAAGACAAATACAACACCATCTCAACCCAGCCTTCCGGCCCGACCCTCGTCCCCCAGATCACCACCTATTCCAAGGACCTGGGGAGCCTTTTAGGCTACCTCAGGTTCAACTTTGAGGGGGCGAGGGCGGACAGTCTTGAGTCTCTGAGGTTGGTTTCATCCGCCTCCCCCACATTTTAACCCATTCAGTAGAGCCGGTGCAAACCTTGTACAGTACAGGCCGTGACACCTAACACAAAGAATGCAGTATATGCTGTTAGGTGCAGGGCCTGCCACAGACTGTATGTGGGGGGGACACGGAATGAGATCAGCCTCAGAATCAAAAAACACATTTATCAAATAAATAGCAGTGACGGCACAAGCATTGTTTTTAACCCGCTTCAACTGATTTTGATCTCCTACCCTTCCCATTGCCTCCCTTATCTCTCCGCTGGGTGGCCTTTTGAACCCCATCTCTGCAGGTTGAGTCAATATGAAGGAATCCAGTTGTTTTTATTTATTTTTAAATATTTTTTCCATACTCTTTATCAAATATATTATTTTACATATTTATCTTATTTTATTTATCGTCTGTTTTATGGAATTAGTAATTATTTTTATTATTTATTTCATCTGAGCAGGAATGTAAGGACCTTCCTCACCCGGACCCTTTGTCCAGCATGATTTGCCTTTTTGAACATTTTGTTTCTAATTATATACATCTTGTAAATATTTTGTATTTAAATTGTAATTGTATTTATTCTAAACTGACCACTTGTTTACATGGCTTGATTTTAAATAACAAAGGGTCCATACGAGGAGGCCATCCGATCGCTCCCTCTTCCTGCTTCTTTTAATTTAATTTGTACCAATATATATTTATTTCATGTATTGCATTTTTTTTATCATTTTATCCTTTTATTATTCCTCCTTCACTGGATCCCTTAAAACCACCTGCAGAGAGAAGTCATCTTAAATACTTGCGGCCTGTCCTATGTGGAATCTTTTAATTTATGAACCTAGGTTCTACTAGTTTATTCACACTTTTCGTTCCTTATTGTGTGTTTATTTATTTATCTCTTTATTTACTTATTTATTCACTATGAATTTGTTTTGTGATTTCTTTATAAAACACGTTTTTACCTCAAGCACTGCTTTTGATGATTAATTGTATTGTTTACCTGCATGCTTTTTTAAGATATTGTCTCATGAGTGTTTTTACACCATTGCCAGGCCTTTTGAAGGATTCCCTTAATCAATCAATCAATCAATCAATGTTTATTTATATAGCCCAATATCACAAATGTTACATTTGTCTCAGTGGACTTTACAGTTTGTACAAAATATCAGTATGACAATACGACACCCTCTGTCCTTAGACCCTCACATCGTACAAGGAAAAACTTCCGGAGAAAACCCACAGTTTAAAGGGAAAAATGGGAGAAACCTCAGGGAGAGCAACAGAGGAGGGATCCCTCTCCCAGGACGGACAGACGTGCAATAGATGCCGTGTGTAAATTGAAAAGATAATACATTTGCAACATAGGTAGTCCAAATGTTTGGAAATGCATGTGTGTATAATAGGAAGATGAATCCACGAGGATATCCATCCAGGACCTATGATCCAGGACCACAGCCACGACTCAAGATCCAGGGCTCGCGATCCAGGACAGAGGAGCGCAGGATCATCCATGACTCCGGATCCCGGCGTATATAGACACCAAAAAGAAAGACATTTGGGGAAGCTGGGTTAATCGGAACATGAGAGTACACAGGTATAGACAGAGAGAAGGAAGAAGTAAGATGTCCCCCGACAAACTAAGCCTATATCAGCAAAACTAGGGGCTGGATCTAATCAGCCCTAACTATAAGCTTTATCAAAAAGGAAGGTCTTAAGCGCACTCTGGAAGCTGATTCCACAAATGTGGAGCTTGATAAGAAAAGGCTCTGGCTCCCATTGTACTTTTAGAGACTCTAGGAACAACCAACAACCCTGCATTCTTGGAACGCAATGCCCTAGTAGGACAGTAGGGTATAATGAGTTCTTTAAGGTAAGATGGCGCCTGCCCATTAAGGGCTTTGTAGGCGAGAAGAAGAATTTTAAATTATATCCTGTGTTCTATAGGGAGCCAGTGTAAGGCAGCCAGAACAGGAGTAATGTGGTCCCTTTTCCTAACTCTGGTTAGTACACGAGCCGCAGCATTTTGAATCAGCTGAAGCGACTTGACTGACTTCTTGGTACACCCTGATAATAAAGAGTTACAATAATCCAGCCTTGAAGTAACAAATGCATGGACTAGTTTCTCTGCATCGTTTTGAGGCAAGATATGCCTGATTTTTGCAATGTTACGTAGATGGAAGTAGGCGGTCCTTGAAATTGATTTTATGTGGGCGTTAAAGGATAAATCCTGATCAAATATAACACCAAGATTCCTTACAGTCTCACTGGAGGCCAAATTAATGCCATCCATAGTTAGTATATCCTTAGATAATTTGTTTCGTAGATTCTTCGGGCCAAGTACAATAACTTCAGTTTTGGTCGTGTTTAACATCAAAAAGTTTAAGGTCATCCACGTTTTTAAGTCCTTAAGGCAGTCTTGAATTTTATTTAGATGATTAATTTCATCAGGCTTGATTGATAAATATAGTTGAGTATCATCCGCATAACAATGAAAGTTTACAGAATGATTCCTTATAATATTGCCTAACGGAAGCATATATAATGTGAACAAAATAGGTCCGAGCACTGAGCCCTGTGGCACTCCATGGCTAACTTTGGTTTGCGTGGAAGATTCATCATTGACACGTACAAACTGAGAGCGTTCAGATAGATAGGACCTAAACCAGTCTAAAGCAGTTCCCTGTATGCCAACTAAGTGCTCTAGTCTTTGCAATAAGATATCATGGTCGATAGTATCAAATGCAGCACTGAGATCGAGCAAAACAAGAATAGAGACACGTCCCTTGTCAGAGGCTATTAGAATGTCATTTGTGACTTTAACCAGAGCTGTCTCTGTGCTATGATGTGTTCTAAAGCCAGACTGAAAAGCTTCAAATAAATCATTGTTTTTAAGTAATCACACAACTGTTTTGCGACCGCTTTCTCAAGAATTTTTGAGAGGAACGGAAGATTAGAAATAGGTCTATAGTTGGCTAAAACCTCTGGATCGAGGTTGTGCTTTTTAAGAAGCGGTTTTATCACTGCTACTTTGAATGATTGTGGAACATAGCCTGATAATAAAGACATATTCATAATATTTAATAAATAAGTGCTAATTAATGGAAAAACTTCCTTCAACAGCTTAGTTGGAATTGGGTCTAACATGCACGTTGATGGTTTAGAAGAGAGAATCATTGAATTTAATTGTTCAAGGTTTATGGCTGAAAAGCATTCTAGTTTACTATCTAGTGTAATATTAGAACTTACGTTTCCGGGAGCTGTTGATAACACTATACTGGTCAAAGGCAAGAGGTCATTAATTTTGTTTCTAAGAGTAACAATTTTATCGTTAAAAAAAGCACATAAAATCATTACTACTGAGTGCTATGGGAATAGAAGGCTCAATCGAGCTGTGGCTTTCTGTCAGCCTGGCTACAGTGCTGAAAAGAAATCTTGCATTATTCTTATTCTCATCTATTAATGAAGAGTATTAAGCTGCTCTCGCTTTACGCAATGCTTTCTTATATTCATTGAGAGTAATATGCCAAATTAAACGAGATTCTTCAAGTTTAGTAGAACGCCATATCCTTTCAAGTTGTCTCGACTTTTGCTTTATTTTGCGGGTTTCGGCATTATGCCATGGAGCTAGTCTATGTTGTTTTATTTTCTTCTTTTTCAAGAAGAACCTTAGGACGGGTACTCGTCAGCCACAATCCTTTAGGAGTTCCCGGAAAGTTAGGAGATCTCCAGGTCCCACTGCTCTGCCTCCTCTTGTTTTTTTAATTGATTTTACTTATTTTTAACAGGGCTTTTAGAAAAATTGTATGTATTTCCCTTGGTGTTTTTTAGAAGGTTTTTTTAACTACAATATTATCCCGAGAGCCAGTGCCTTTTTCCCTAACCTAACCCTTTCCTTAGTAAATGGAAAGCTACCTGCCCTCTCTCAATGTTTTTGTAAAACATTAATATACCATGACCACCTTATAAGCTTTGTAACCATGTCCCTGTCACACAATTTATCCTAATAATCTTTTCTATTGTTGGACATGGCTTGATCCCCACTAACTAAAGAGTTTTTGAGTTTATTAAGTTGGTAGGAGTAACACACTTAAGGCTTCTTGTTAAAGCAGAACATTGTTCATCCAAACTCGATCATCATGTTCCCCCAGAATACGGATTCATTCAACATCATAATGTTTTCTGTCAAACTGCAAGTATCATCCAGGTATCCTGCTTGTATCATTCCTCTCTGGTGACACGGCAATAATGGCCCGGCCATTACAATCCATTCCTATCAAAAATGGACCTTTGGAATGAACTTGAACTCACCATCCACAGAGCATTCAACCATCTGGGTAGTTTCCACATACTGAAGCATATATCGGTTTTCATGGTCCTCCAGCTTAGTTACTTTACACATTTTGGGAGATTATGTCAGGATGCAAATGTCTTTACTGTTATTAGGAAATGTTATATTTAAGTGAGATTGTAGATTGTAGTTGGTGGTCTGTGCATACATTTTGTACCCTAAGGGCCTCTGTCCACATAGTGTTTTTTCTGACAGAGAGGTGTTTGCTGGGCGCTGGGCAGAACCTCATCACAGCGTTTCATCAAAAAGTGCTCCCAGCTCTTTTTAGATGAAACGTTCACCTGAAGCAAAAATTCCGTGTCCGTCTGGCCAATCTGCTCCCACAAATGGGCTTTTTCTGTCTTTGTTGTGATATTGTCTGTCTGCCATATAAAGCTCAGGCTAGCCAAAACAAGATTTTCTTTCATTTTTTACAGTGAGGTTACCGACACTTTTCTGAAAAGTAGAAATGTTCAACTAGAAGCGCTCAGAAAGAGAGGCAGGGTGCAGCGCTTTTGGAGTCAATACGCACTCTCCTCAATTGGAACGATTAAATACAAATATGCTGGCACTTAGAAAAGACACTGTTAACACATGTCCAAATATCACAATGGGAGTGTGCTCAAAAGCTGCATTTGTTTCTGTTTCTCCTTAATGTTGCTGCATTAAATTAAAGCCTCTGTGTGTTGAAAATAGTGATATAAACAGCTAGATCCAAATTGCTTCAAATCATCAAATAATCTAAATCATGATTATGCATGAAAGCTTCACATTAAGAAAGGACTGAGAGTAAAGTGACAATAAACTTAAATATAATCATGATTTGTTTCAAACCAGGTTTCAAGTTATTTTCATCATGACAATCAATTCTGCAGTACATGATTGTCTTGGCAACACATCACCACTCACACTGCTGACACACATGCCTTTTAAATAGCAGCTAATTACATTTTTTTTTGTGGTTTAATTTGCAGAGTTTGACCCCAGTCACACCCAACATTGTTTACTATGTCGGCTGTCAGTAAACTTGAAACACTGCATATCAAATGGTCTCAAATGTTGTAATATTCCTGAAAAGGGCATTTTAGGATCCTTTTTGTTTGTGACATTTAGAAGGAAAGTAAGGCTACAGTTGTTTTAGAATTGACTATGTCACAGGGTGGACCAAAACGCAGGAGGGAGGGACAGAAAACATTTGCATTTTGAGTCATCCAGGCATGGCAAGACAAGCCAAACTGAACAGAACTTCCTGGAGCACAACATTCAAGGATCCGAGAAAGACAGAAAAAACCAGACTTAAATACAGGCTAAACTAACGAGGGGATGAAGTGCAGGTGTTCAGGAGGTCAGGTGGCTGCAGGGCTGAGGGGGAACAGGTGCAGCAAATAGGGCCAGGACAGACAATCAAAACAATCAGGAGAACAAAAAGACAGGAAGTATAAACAGACTTCAAACAAGTGGGAGACACCTTTTCAAAAGTGGTTTCCGTGTTTGAGTCTAGTTAACAATTGAGATCTAATATACAGTTTGTAGGTGGATGTATCTTTACATTAGCAATATCATGTTCACAGTTCAACACTGGTGCATATGGATTAGGAGTGCCCTATCCTCCAGCTCGGACCAACTGTTGCCAGCATGTATGTATTGGCAGCAGTGAGGGAAAGATAGCCAAGACAGAACGGTTCCAACACAGGTTGAACGGGAGTCTTAACATCATAAATGCCTTGTAGACATCTTGTTGCCTAACAGATGTCCAAGTCAAGACAAAATAAGATTACAAATAGTTCCCTTCACCTTAACCTGATACCAATAGCGGATTTTTGATTGCAGTTATTGCTCCTGATTAAGTGCTGATATCTCAACTCAGAGATTATGATTTACAAAATGTTTCTGCCTGATTACTTTTTGATTACTATACATGTCTCCTCTGATGATTGAATGGACAGAAGTGAAACAACTAGATCTAAATGAATTACTTGTTGTAGCATTATATGAATGTGAAGGGTGTTTGGTTAAATTATTATTAACAATAATAATTGACTATTACTTGTATGTCTCCTAACTGGTCTGATTCATTTATTTTTTAAGCATTTGAACTTTGAAAATGTCATGTTCTCATTCCCTTAAAGATTAATCAAATCTTGTGTCTCCACAGGATATGTTCCTGGCACTCTCGCTTGTGATTGAAGGTCAATCCGCTCAATGTGAGGAAACACAGGCTCTGGGAAAACAAGGCGGCAGTTTTCAACAAAAAAAACATGCCTAGTATTAGTTTCATCGTGTATTCAAAGAACGAGGAATTATAAATGTCTCCCCCTCTCTTACAGCGCAGTTACACTGAATCACTTCACAACCAGTACGGAGAGGAGGACACAAAACAGCAATGAAGTAATGCATGTAGATCCATTTAAATAATTACTTTTAAGACAGCCAGAGCAGAAAAGTTGGCATATTAATTAATCTGCTTCTTCTGCTGTGCTTCTCCACATCATTATGATTATCTTCAGGTAGATGGCTAGCAAATGTTAGCATTAGCATGTTAATAACTAGATGTTATGACTATATTCATTCAACACTATGGCATTTAAGTATTAGATGTAGTAGAAAATGATATCCCTTGTATAAGCCAGAACGAATGGCTAATATCAAATAATGTACTTTCATAGGATTTAATATAAAAAGGTGTGTGTGTGTGTTCCAAGTTGGAAAGATTTGGAGTTTTAATGCATTGCCAGTGTTGGTCATGCTCTAGAAGTGTCATTTAATCATGACCGTTTGGTTATTTCATTTAAATCTTAGCAACATGGGGCAACCTGTCATAGTCTGCTCCATCATTCACCAGTAGTTTTCCATTCACCTGTCTCACCTGTTTTCCACACCCACTCGTTAGCTCACTCTCTTTCTCTTCTGCACCCATTAGCTTCTGCCAGTATTTAAACCCGCACCTTACACACACTCTTTGCCAGATTGTACTTTCCCGCGTTTGATACCAGATTGCCTACCCGGTTCCGACCCTGCCTGTCCTCGATCTGCCTGTTCCCAGATCCTGCCTGTATCTACGCTGACTGCCTCGCTTACTCCCTGACTCTCTGCCTGTCCCTGACTCACCTTCTGCCCGCTGTCCTCCGGTGCGTTAAACTGCTCGGTTGGTATTCCTCAGATCCAGTGGAATCTTCAATAAAGTTTATTACCAATTCTCCTTGGTTTCTCGAGTGCTGCATGGGTTCTCCTTAAAAGGCGAGACACCCCAGGTGAATAGGGTAATTTTTTTAACTTAAAGGTATCAGCTATACATTTCTCCAGTTAATTACTTACAATAAGGCAATTGTCTTTTGAATTACAAGTTTCTGAAATAGCATGTTTAAATATGCAAATTATCCATTATCTCATTAAATATGCACATATTTTAACACATTTCAGGAATCGAAATCTGAACTTTGGATATAGCCAGATTCAAAATTATTGTTTCATTTTGTAGTCATATTAGTATCTAAGGCTTTTACAGAAGGGATATTGGATATCTCTTTTTATCACTCCATAAATCAGAAAATACTGTCAACAGCCCTAAAATATCCATTTTCGCCCTGTTTTTAGGTATACAATGTTGTATAATTCAGGCTATGAATTATATATGAACAAACCCTTCTGTAAAAGCCTTCATAATATTGATAGGAATATAACTGGAAGGTTTGGTGTATGTACGTGCTACTGAAGTTGAAATTTCGAACTCAGAGTAGGAGAAAAAACTCATTTTGAGAAAACGACCTTTAAAGATTGCAGTGAGGCGCTAGCTAAACCTTCCTGTTCTTTGGATGACAGCTTGCGCATCGACGCACTCCGTGAAGGTATTTCATGTTCAGGGTCATTTTTTTTTTATAACCTTGCTTCGTGCAAGTGACAATTGTTGTCGTCTTCTCTGTGAACGTTTTTTTCGCCGTTCTTTTGACATTTTGAGATTTCAATTTCTAGCTGAAAGCTAACCAGGAAGTGTTTTAGCACACCACGTGACATATCTGAACGAATCACGTTGTCAGAAATTGACACCAGCCAATGAGATTTCGTTTCTTGGTTTAAGACCCCTTTGTGCTTTCACGATTGGTTGCTGATACAAAGGAAATGACCATATTTAGATCCGATGAGATTGTGCAGGAGAGACACAGCTTTCCAGCGATACCTCTGTTGACATGGTGCACACAGCGGTCGCGGTACTTTATGTTACGTTAGAATGCTAACTTTTGGTAAATTTAGGAGAAATCTACAGACGCAAATAGAAAAACTATAGTAAAATAAACACTTAAATGTGTATTTTGTACGTTTTCCTTCAAAAAGCCTGAAAGAAAACATGTTATGGAATCAAAATAGCACAAAATCTCAAAATTGACCAGTACTTGAAAAACGATGTTTTTGCCTGCCGTGTCTCGCCTTAAGATTGTGACAGAACAATCTGGCCAGAACATGGACCCAGCGCACTCCTCTTCACCTAAGGACCGTTTCAAGAGAGTTGATGACGCTCTCCAGAGGCAGGAAGCCTCGATAGCCGCCCTGGCCACCGAGGCTCATCATGCTAACTCTTCACATGACCAGACGCTAACCTATTTATCTGCGCAGCTACAGCAGCTAACGGCTATTGTGCAGCAGCTAGTGGCAGGAGTGGCCGCTCCAGCGCCTCTTCCTATGCCGTCGACACCCGCTTCTGCATCACCTCTGATGGGATTTACCCCGGAGCCTCGGGTGGGAACTCCGGAGCGCTACGCCGGGGAACCGGAGGGCTGCAGCCCGTTTCTTACGAACTGTTCTATCCTGTTTGCGCTGCAGCCACACACTTTCGCGTCTGAAGCTGCTCGTGTGGCGTTCACGGTCAATCATTTGACTGGGAAAGCCCGACTGTGGGGCACAGCGGAATGAGAGCAACAAACACCCGCCTGCTCTTCGTTCCCCGCTTTTTCTGCGGAGCTGCGCAAGGTGTTTGGACCCGTGTCTGTGGGTCCAGACGCTGCAGGAGGACTACTGAACCTGAGCCAGGGTAATGGATCTGTGGTGGATTATGCCATTGAGTTTCGCACCCAGAGCCGCCTCAGCAACTGGAATTCTGCAGCCCAGTGTGACGCCTATCTGCGTGGTTTGGCGGATTACATTAAAGACGAGATGGTGTCGTTTGATCTGCCCAACACGGAGACGGGAGCGACGATCGGAGGGAGTTCAACATGCCTGGGCGCCCCGACGTCAGAGTTTGGCTGCGACTCCTCACCTCACTCCAGAGCCGCAACCAGGGGGGGATGAACCCATGCAAGTGGGTCGCACCAACCTCACTTTGGAGGAACGTGAGCATCGCAGACGTCGTAACCTGTGTCTCTACTGCGGCCGGGCCGGCCAGTTTGTTTCTCACTGCCCGGTAAAAGGCTCAGCAGTAATGGGGAACATACTGGTGAGCCAAACCCCTGGATTTGTTCCCGCTCAGAGACCATTGAGCCACGCCAGGTTGCTATTACCGGATAGCTCTCAGGCTCTTGCTGTTTTTATTGACTCTGGTTCGGACGCGAGTATTATGGATGAAGAGCTTATGCTGCAGTTGGGGATAGACCGGGTTATTTTGTCTCGCCCAGTTCCAGCCAACGCCTTAGACGGTCACCTGCTGGGGACAGTGACTCATCAGACTGTACCCTTTCACATGCTCCTGTCTGGGAACCATCATGAAACTATTCAGTTTCATGTTCTCCGGTCTCCACATATTCCGCTGATCCTGGGTTATCCATGGCTCCGCCGCCACAACCCTAACATTGACTGGGAGACTGGAGCCATTTTGGGTTGGAGTCCATCTTGTCATCTGATCTGCCTGAAACAGGCTGCCGCGCCTCAGCGTTCGGTGAACCCCAGCCAAGTTCCAGATGTTACAGGGGTTCCACCGGAATATCTGGACTTCAGGGAAGTATTCAGCAAGTCGAGGGCTACTTCCATACCACCACACCGGCCCTACGACTGTGCCATCGACCTGCATCCCGGCACCAGCCCTCCCAGGGGTCGATTGTACTCCCTGTCTGCTCCGGAAAGAGTTTCCATGGAGACTTATATCAATGACTCTCTGGCGGCTGGGATTATTCGCCCGTCCTCATCACCTGCTGGCGCAGGGTTCTTCTTTGTGGAGAAGAAGGACAAGACCCTAAGGCCCTGTATCGACTTTCGGGGTCTTAATGACATTACGATCAAGAATCGATACCCACTGCCTCCTATCTCTTCTGCATTCGAGTTGCTGCAGGGGGCAACCATATTCACCAAGCTGGACCTGCGTAACGCGTACCACTTGGTACGTATTCGCGAGGGGGATGAGTGGAAGAGCGCCTTCAACACCACCTCGGGACACTACGAGTACCTAGTCATGCCTTTTGGGCTTACCAACGCTCCTGCAGTATTCCAGGCGTTGGAAAATGACGTGCTCCGAGACATGTTGGACCGACACGTGTTTGTGTACTTGGATGACATCCTGATCTTTTCCAAGACGCTGAAAGAACACGTGCACCATGTCCAGGCGGTTCTCAGGAGATTGCTCGAGAATTCGCTGTTTGTTAAAACGGAGAAGTGCGAGTTTCACACATCCTCCGTCTCTTTTCTGGGATACATCGTGGGACAGGGGAGCATCGAGATGGATCCTTCCAAGGTAGATGCAGTCACTTCCTGGCCGGTTCCAGAATCCCGGAAGCGGCTACAACAGTTCCTCGGGTTCGCCAACTTCTACCGGAGGTTCATTCGTGGATACAGTACCTTGGCCGCTCCTCTCACAGCCCTGACCTCCTCTAAGGTTATGTTCCAGTGGTCCTCCTCGGCTGAGGAGGCGTTCCAGAACCTTAAGGCCAGGTTCACCTCCGCCCCCATCCTCCGAGTACCCGATCCTGTAAGACTAGGGGTGTAACGGTTCACAGAAGTCACGGTTCGGTTCGTACCTCGGTTTGGAGGTCACGGTTCGGTACGGTTCAGTCCAACAAGAAAAAGCAAAAACAAGTCCCAAATGCATAATTCCAGGTTTGTTGTTATTTATGTTTGAACAGTAGTGCAAGTTTCAGTTTAAAAATAAAGAACTCTGACATTTTGAATAATTAACTGTATTAAACAGTTAAAAACAAACCATACACAGTACACTCAGATGGCCATATTATCTATAATGGCTGATGTCAAACAAAAAGGTTTCATCAAGCTGTAAAGCTAAAAAGAATGTCTTGAAAATATGACATCATAAATAATAAGTAAGTGTTTCAAGAGCGCAAAGTCGTTGAAAAACATATGCCAAAAGCTTCCGTTATGTATTTTGGTCTCTCGGCTCTCATGTCTATTGGCTTCTTAAAAACAGCGAGGAAAAGCTGCTGAACTGCTGCTGTCTTTTGCCGGGCTCTGGTGATTGGCAAATCTGGGTGATGCCTTCTGATATGATTTAGCATGTTTGGCGTGTGTTCCCATTAGCATACCGCACCACTGTAGAACAACGGCGAGACACTGTCCTCGTCCGATCCACCACTCGTACAATTAATCGTTATTGTAGTCCACAGAGAACCCGAAATGTTCCCACACAGCTGATTTAAAAGAAGCAGGTGGGTTCTAGCTCCTGTGTGTTATCTGAAATCGCCATACTAACTTTTCTTCTTCTTGTAGTTTGTTCGTTTTGTTGTTGTGTTTCTTCTTGTTCTTCATTTGTTGTTTAAGGGCGGCTGGCAAACAGCTTTTAGGCGCAATACCACCCCCTGGATTATAGTGTAGTGGATACTGCCCTGAATGACAGACTTTTTTCCCACTCGTAAAAAAAAGGCGTATTCGTCGTGTGACTGCGTGTGCCGAACCGTGACGTCTGAACCGTGACGGTACGGGACGAATACGGATACCGTTACACCCCTATGTAAGACAGTTTGTTTTGGAGGTGGATGCTTCTGATATGGGGGTGGGAGCCATCCTGTCTCAGCGAGCAATGGACAGCCAAAAACTCCATCCCTGTGCTTTCTTTTCAAGGCGTTTGACTCCAGCGGAAATAAATTATGATGTGGGAAACCGGGAGCTGCTAGCAGTGAAGTTGGCTCTGGAGGAGTGGCGTCACTGGCTCGAGGGGACCAGTCAACCTTTCCTGGTGTGGACCGACCACAAGAATTTGGAGTACATCCGGTCGGCCCACAGACTGAATTCCCGACAGGCTAGATAGGCTAGATGGGCCCTTTTCTTCACTCGGTTCAATTTCTCCCTCTCCTACCGCCCTGGTTCTCGGAACATTAAGGCTGACGCTCTTTCTCGTCAGTTTGGAGAGGGAGGTAACATTCCCAGGGGCTTGGACACCATCCTTCCGACTCCTCAGCTCGTCGCCGCCCTCATCTGGGAGGTGGAGGAGAGGGTCAAGGCCGCCCAGCAGGACCAGCCGGGACCCAGTGCCTGTCCTCCGAACCGCCTGTTCGTTCCGCAGACGTTGAGGTCTGATGTTATCCAGTTGGCTCATAACTCCAGACTCACCTGCCATCCTGGGATCCAACGTACATGGGAGGTAGTCCAGCAAAGGTTCTGGTGGGCAACACTTAAGGAGGACACCAGGGAATTTGTTAATGCCTGCCCTGTTTGCAATCAAAACAAGTCTTCTCACCAAGCTCCTGCTGGTCTCCTACGACCTCTGCCTATCCCTCATCGCCCCATGTCTCACATTTATCTGGACTTTGTTACTGGTCTGCCACCGTCCAACGGACACACTGCCATCTTGACGGTGGTAGACCGATTCAGTAAGATGGCTCATTTTGTGCCGATACCCAAGCTCCCCTCAGCTAAAGAGACGGCGGAGCTGGTCCTGCTCCATGTGTTCCGGCTCCATGGGCTGCCTACTGATGTGGTTTCCGATCGTGGTCCTCAATTTACCTCGGTGTTCTGGAGGGAATTCTGCACGCTCCTTGGGGCCACGGTCAGTCTGTCATCCGGTTTCCATCCGCAATCCAACGGTCAGACAGAAAGAAAGAACCAGGAGATGGAGACGACCTTACGCTGTATAGTCTCCAAGCACCCAGCGGCCTGGGCTAAACAACTGCTCTGGGTCGAGTATGCCCACAACACGCTGGTCAGTTCGGCCACCAAGCTGTCCCCATTTCAGTGTGCTTACGGGTTTCAACCACCTCTGTTTCCGGCCCTGGAGAGGGAGGTTACCTGTCCGTCCATCCAGGCTTTCATCCGTCGTTGTCGACGGACCTGGAATCAACTCTCGTTTGTTCGGCCAACCGGTACGCCTCCTCTGCCAACCGCCGACGTTCGAAAGCCCCTGTCTACCAGGTGGGCCAAAAGGTATGGCTTTCCTCCCGGGATATTCCTTTACGGGTGGATTCGAAGAAGCTTGCGCCTAGATTCATTGGACCTTTTGAGATTGTCAGGATAATCAATCCCGCAGCAGTAAGGCTAAGACTGCCTCGGACTCTGCGGATCCATCCCACCTTCCACGTTTCCAGGATCAAACCTGTCCGAGAGTGCCTTGGTTCCTGCGGTCCCTCCCCCACCACCCCCCCGGATGATTGACGGCGGGCCTACGTACACTCTCCGACGAATTCTTCGTTCCCGTCGCAGAGGAAGAGGAGTCCAGTACCTGGTGGACTGGAAGGGTTACGGCCCTGAGGAGAGGGCTTGGGTTCCAGCTCGTCATGTGTTGGACCCCCGGCTCATCAGGGAGTTCCATCGGCGTAATCCCGAGCAACCATCTAAGACTGTCACGTCGACGGGCAGAGACACAGGGAGAGTCTCTCCTCTTACCGTCAGCTCTTCAGAGGAGGACAGCGAGGGGCCGGCTTCTGATGAGGACGCAGATTCCCACAGGGGGCAGGAGAGGGAGGCTGAAAGACATTTTTCAGATGAGTATTAATCCCACCTCCCACCCTCCTCTGTAGATTAGCATTTAGGGACGTCAGGAGCCGTCCATTAAGTGGGGGGTTCTGTCATAGTCTGCTCCATCATTCACCAGTAGTTTTCCATTCACCTGTCTCACCTGTTTTCCACACCCACTCGTTAGCTCACTCTCTTTCTCTTCTGCACCCATTAGCTTCTGCCAGTATTTAAACCCGCACCTTACACACACTCTTTGCCAGATTGTACTTTGCCTCATGCTTGTCTTTCCCGCGTTTGATATCAGATTGCCTACCCGGTTCCGACCCTGCCTGTCCTCGATCTGCCTGCTCTGCCTGTTCCCGGATCCTGCCTGTATCTACGCTGACCGCCTCGCTTACTCCCTGACTCTCTGCCTGTCCCTGACTCACCTTCTGCCCGCTGTCCTCCGGTGCGTTAAACTGCTCGGTTGGTATTCCTCAGATCCAGTGGAATCTCCAATAAAGTTTATTACCAATTCTCGTTGGTTTCTCGAGTGCTGCATTTGGGTTCTCCTTAAGATTGTGACACAACCCTGTCTCCTAAAAATTACGTTCCCACAGAACTAAACTGTATTCTCAATTACGTTTAGCTAGAAACTTATTTTCTCCCACGTTACGTTCGTTATGAACGTATCTCATATACGTTTATTTTCTACATATCTTCTAGAAACATTTTCTCCCACGTTACGTTTCTTATGAACGTATCTTAAATACGTTTATTTTCTACATATCTTTGCCATTTATTGTCTTGCTTATAATAATGATAATAGTCATTTATAAATATAATTTTAGAGGACACATTTGAAATCAGTAGGCGAGGCTGTAATTTCGCCAGCTGTTACTCTCATGAGCGAGGCAGAACATAATAGATGTGGTGGTCCCTCAGAGCGGAAGGACCACCGTGTTTCTACACGGACCACTATTGCGGTAAGCATGTTGTAACTTCCGGTTGTTGTTGTCATCTCCGGGTATCACGTGTGCCTGTTCTGTTGCTGATAGCTTATTATCTTAACTTAATCTATCGTTTTAAAACTCTTGATCACGGCAACTGCCCGACGTTGTAATCACACGTTACTACAGCTTAAGCACTCACAACTCTCCTTCTCTTAGCGACTGTAACTCCACAGTTGCCTACACTCTTTTCGGGTTTGCTAACTAACGGTAGCTACTTTAGCTTGATAGCTAGCCATGGCTCTTTCCCCACCCTCGGGTGCTATTTCCTGCTCAAACTGTCATGTTTGGTTACTTCCCTACCTCCTTTACTGGTACCGATACATGTGTTAAATGTAGTATAGTTGTTAGGTTGGAGGCGGGAATCATAGCCATAGAAGCCCGGCTCCGCATCTTAGAAAGTAACTCAGCTACAGTAAAGCCCATGTTAGCCGGTGCGGACCGGCAAAAGGTAGCTCCTCTTAGCCGTCCCCCGGCAACTCCCGAGCAGCAGGGAGACTGGGTGACTGTTCAGAAGGGGCATCACGCGAAACCCGCAGGTCCCCACCAACCCGTTCACGTATCTAACAGATATTCCCCACTCAGCGAGACACTCGCTGAGAAGCCAACTCTGGTTATTGGTAGCTCTATTATAAGACACGTGAATTTAGAGACCGAAGCCTCCACAGTCACATGCATTCCGGGGGCCAGAGCGGGTGACGTTGAGGCGCATCTTAAACTGCTGGCTAAAAATAAACGTAAATACAGTAGGATTGTTATTCACGTCGGTGGTAATGATGTTCGTTTACGCCAATCAGAATGCACCAAACTTAATGTGGAGTTGGTGTGTAGTTATGCTAAAACAATGTCGGACACCGTAATCTTCTCTGGTCCCCTCCCCAATCTGATCAATGACGACATGTATAGCCGCATGTCATCATTTCAGCGCTGGTTGTCTTGGTGGTGCCCAGCAAACAATGTGGGCTTCGTAAAATAATTGGACAGCCTTCTGGGGAAAATCTGATCTGGTTAAGAGAGACGGCATTCATCCTACTTTGGAAGGTGCGAATCTCATTTCGGCAAACATTTCAGGGCTTTGTGGACTTAATCCATGCCAAACTGGAGTTGAGACGCGGAGTCGCAGTTTTACACGCTTCTCTGCGCTCTCTCCTGCAGTCATCCATAGGAATCCCGAACCCAATAAAATACCCAATATTAACGGTGTGTGTGTCTGCCCAAGGACAATTTAAGGTAAAACCTAATAGAGGTGTCATACATAATAACCTAATAAAAGTAAATGTAACAACTACTACAGTGCAACAAAACAGGAAGATTAAATGTGGTCTCTTAAACATAAAATCTCTAGCATCTAAAGCAATATTGGTAAATGATTTAATATCAGATTATAATATTGATATATGCTGTCTCACTGAAACTTGGTTGAGACATGAAGAATATGTCAGCATAAATGAGGCCACTCCACCCAGCCATATCAATACTCATATTGCCCGAGGGACGGGCCGAGGAGGTGGAGTTGCAGCAATCTTTGACTCAAGTTTACTTATCAATACTAAACCAAAATTAAATGATACCTCCTTTGAAAGCCTCGTTTTTAGTCTTAAGCATCCGACCTGGAAAACTTTGAAGCCAATCTTATTTGTTACAGTGTACCGTGCACCAGGTCCTTATTCAGAATTATTATCAGAATTCTCCGAGTTTTTATCAACTTTGGTACTTAAAACAGATAAAGTAATTATCGTAGGTGACTTTAATATTCATGTTGACGATGATAAAAAATAGCCTTACTGTTGCATTTAACTCTATATTAGATTATGTTGGTTTCTGTCAGAGTGTAAATAAACCACTGCTATAATCACACTCTCGACCTTGTTCTGACTTATGGTATTGAAATTGAGCAACTATTAGTCGAACCGCATAATCCTGCTTTATCCGACCATTTCTTAGTAACTTTTGAAGTACTGTTACTAGACTACAAAGCATTAGTCAAAAGCTTCTGCAGCAGAAACCTATCTGTTAGTGCTATAGCCAAATTTAAGGAAGATATTCCACCAATACTTAACTCGATAGCATGTCTGCATGTAAGGGAGGATACCTATACAAAATGTACACCACCCCAAATTGATCAAGTTGTTGATTGTGCTACAGATGCGCTGCGAATAAAATTAGACTATGTTGCTCCTTTGAAAAAGAAGAAAATAAAACAACATAAATTAGCTCCATGGCATAATGCCGAAACCCGCAAAATAAAGCAAAATCGAGACAACTTGAAACGATAAGGCGTTCCACTAAACTTGAAGAATCTCGTTTAATTTGGCATATTACTCTCAATGAATATAAGAAAGCACTGCGTAAAGCGAGAGCAGCCTACTACTCTTCATTAATAGATGAGAATAAGAATAATGCAACATTTCTTTTCAGCACTGTAGCCAGGCTGACAGAGAGCCATAGCTCGATTGAGCCTTCTATTCCCATAGCACTCAGTAGTATTGATTTTATGTGCTTTTTTAACGATAAAATTGTTACTCTTAGAAACCAAATTAATGACCTCTTGCCTTTGACCAGTATAGTGTTATCAACAGCTCATGTAAGTTCTAATAGTATACTAGATAGTAAACTAGAATGCTTTTCAGCCATAAACCTTGAACAATTAAATTAAATGATTCTCTCTTCTAAACCATCAACGTGCATGTTAGACCCAATTCCAACTAAGCTGTTGAAGGAAGTTTTTCCATTAATTAGCACTTCTTTATTAAATATTATGAATATGTCTTTATTATCAGGCTATGTTCCACAATAATTCAAAGTAGCAGTGATAACACCGCTTCTTAAAAAGCACAACCTCGATCCAGAGGTTTTAGCCAACTATAGACCTATTTATAATCTTCCGTTCCTCTCAAACATTCTTGAGAAAGCAGTCGCAAAACAGTTGTGTGATTACTTAAAAAACAATGATTTATTTGAAGATTTTCAGTCTGGCTTTAGAACACATCATAGCATAGAGACAGCTCTGGTTCTTGTCACAAATGACATTCTAATAGCCTCAGACAAGGGACTTGTTTCTATTCTTGTTTTGCTCGATCTCAGTGTTGCATGTGATACTATCGACCATGATATCCTATTGCAAAGACTAGAGCACTTAGTTGGCATAAAGGGAACTGCTTTAGGCTGGTTTAGGTCCTATCTATCTGAACGCTCTCAGTTTGTACGTGTCAACGATGAATCTTCCACGCAAACCAAAGTTAGCCATGGAGTGCCACAGGGCTCAGTGCTCGGACCTATTTTGTTCACATTATATATGCTTCCGTTATGCAATATTATAAGGAATCATTCTGTAAACTTTCATTGTTATGCGGATGATACTCAACTATATTTATCAAACAAGCCTGATGAAATTAATCATCTAAATAAAATTCAAGACTGCCTCAAGGACTTAAAAACGTGGATGACCTTACATTTTTTTATGTTAAACATGACCAAAACTGAAGTTATTGTACTTGGCCCGAAGAATCTACGAAACAAATTATCTAAAGATATACTAACTATGGATGGCATTCATTTAGCCTCCAGTGAGACTGTAAGGAATCTTGGTGTTATATTTGATCAGGATTTATCCTTTAACGCCCACATAAAATCAATTTCAAGGACCGCCTACTTCTATCTACGTAACATTGCAAAAATCAGGCATATCTTGCCTCAAAACGATGCAGAGAAACTAGTCCATGCATTTGTTACTTCAAGGCTGGATTATTGTAACTCCTTATTATCAGGGTGTCAAGAAGTCAGTCAAGTAGCTTCAGCTGATTCAAAATGCTGCAGCTCGTGTACTAACCAAAGTTAGGAAAAGGGACCACATTACTCCTGTTCTGGCTGCCTTACACTCGCTCCCTATAGAACACAGGATATAATTTAAAATTCTTCTTCTCGCCTACAAAGCCCTTAATGGGCAGGCGCCATCTTACCTTAAATAACTCATTATACCCTACTGTCCTACTAGGGCATTGCGTTCCAAGAATGCAGGGTTGTTGGTTGTTCCTAGAGTCTCTAAAAGTACAATGGGAGCCAGAGCCTTTTCTTATCAAGCTCCACATTTGTGGAATCAGCTTCCAGTTTGTGTTTGGGCGGCAGACACCCTATCCGTTTTTAAGAGTGCGCTTAAGACCTTCCTTTTTGATAAAGCTTATAGTTAGGGCTGATTAGATTCAGCCCCTAGTTTTGCTGATATAAGCTTAGTTTGTCGGGGGACTTCTTCCTTCTCTCTGTCTATACCTGTGTACTCTCATGTTCCGATTAACCCAGCTTCCCCAAATTTCTTTCTTTTTGGTGTCTATATACGCCGGGATCCGGAGTCATGGATGATCCTGCGGTCCTGTGTCCTGGATCGCGAGCCCTGGATCTTGAGTCGTGGCTGTGGTCCTGGATCATAAGTCCTGGATGGATATCCTCGTGGATTCATCTTCCTATTATACACACATGCATTTCCAAACATTTGGACTACCTATGTTGCAAATGTATTATCTTTTCAATTTACACACGGCATCTATTGCACGTCTGTCCGTCCTGGGAGAGGGATCCCTCCTCTGTTGCTCTCCCTGAGGTTTCTCTCATTTTTCCCTTTAAACTGTGGGTTTTCTCTGGAAGTTTTTCTTTGTACGATGTGAGGGTCTAAGGACAGAGGGTGTCGTATTGTCATACTGATATTCTGTACAAACTGTGAAGTCCACTGAGACAAATGTAACATTTGTGATATTGGGCTATATAAATAAACATTGATTGATTGATGATAGTTTTAACATGCCAAAAAGCTGCTGTGTCGTTTATTGCACCTCAAACATTAAAACAAATCCAGAGTTACGTGTTTCTGTACTTCCTCTAAGAAGAAATGACAGTAACAGAAGAGCTCTGTGGCTTCAGGCTTGATCGCCCTTCAAATGACAGCGTTGGTTTCCCCAAAAGTGGGCGGGGCTGTAAAGTGACGTAGATTTTACTCATCTATTTATTCTAACGTAAATTATATGCCAGTGTTTTATGCTTTTTCAGCCGTAAATAAAGTCACCGGAAACAGACGTAGGGACATTTCGAACGATACACACCACAAACCCACTGAACAGATTACCCAAGATCCTTAGCTTGTTGCTCGTTGATTGGATGTTTTAGCCGCAATGCATGTTGGGATATGATGTTAACGTGATATGTGTAAGGTTTTAGCGCTAGTATCCTGTTAGTTGTTGTGTTTTTAGTGTTTGTCTATCGGTCTTATTATGTTAATGACTCTACTCTCTCTTTCCAGGTGTCTGCACTTCCTGTCCGTGTGGCACCTGCTAGACTGATTGTTGTTCCCGCCCCTGATTGTGTCCATCTGTGCCCAATTACCTAATGTGTGTATATATAGTCCTTCTCTCCCTTTGTCTTGTCGTCACATCCATGCCTGTTTGCCAGAGACCTATTTTGCATTGCCTAGTCGAACCTAGTGATTCTATGGAGAGTCCTAGTAGATCCTAGAAGTCATCATTGAAAAGCTTTGAGTTCTTTGCAATAAAGAAGATTACAAAGCAACGGAATCGAGCATCTGAGTTCTTACGAGCCCATCGTGTCAATATGTTATCCGAAAACATTTAAAAAAGTTACAGGTACACACATACACACATATTAATAGATGTCTTGTAATGCACTGTTGAGGAACCTGTGTCCCAAGTGTTTCATTCATTGCATGACTACACCGTAGTTGTGTATATGATATGTCAATAAACCTTAGGAAATCTTGAAAGGGATGTGCAAAATAGCAATTATATACAATTTTTAATTAACTATTAGTAGAGAATAACGAGTAATGAATATACTTTAGAGATCTGCAGATAAATGTTTATTCTTCTCAAGCACCAACTATCAAATATCTCTCCTGATTGTTGGCACTTGACAATCACCTTTCCCTGAATTGTACTCAGGTGTAACTAAAGTCTGCTTTAAGGGTTGTTTATAATTCACATCATTAATCAGAATCTGCAAAGTAACTCAAATAAATGTAGTGGAGTAAAAATACCAGGTTAACCTCTGAATTGTATTGGAGTAGAATTACAAAGTAACAATGAGCTGTCATGTGGGTATATATTAATGCTGCCCATTATGGATACAAGCGATTTTCACCCATTTAGTAATTACATGTTTTAAATGTGTACACACCAATTTGTTTCCTATCGCCTAAACCTCCAGGGCTGTAGGCCTACACAGTTTAACCTGTTAGGCCCCAAGCCTGTTTTTCAGGTTTCAGGCTCGAAAATGACATTCCCAGAACAAATGACCATATCTTCCCTTCTAAAAGGGTTACATTAATAATCTTTTTTCTCAAAGTAATGATAAACCTGTGAGTTGGATGCAGAAAAGTCAGAATCAATATAGATGTTTCATATTTTAAAGAAAATTCAGATCGAACATGGTAAAAAACTGTAAATTATAGTGTCCGTCCAAAAATATGTTGTACTTATAGTGAAAACTAACCTTGGATGATGGGTTAGTAGACCAAAAGCTTTAGGAATCCAAAGTACAACATATAATAAGTACCCTGTATCAAGATTGATGCAAAACAAGTGATATTTGACCTTTTTTAGACAGATTTAGCAAAAAAACGTCTTCTGGGGCCATTTGGGTGGATTTTCCATATCTCTGGCCCCCCTTGTTCGATTTTGACATGTGACATCTCTTTCTGACCGTTGAGCCAATAGAATCCAAGGGAAATCGTCCCGCACACACTCATGTTAAAAAAAAAGGTAGCCTCTCTGCGCATGCTAGCTTTCAGTGATGGGCATTTAGATTCCCTTCGGGGACACGAATATTTTGATTCAGTTCACATTAAAGATTCGTTCACTGATTCGTTCACCGGTTCGCGAACGACTTCTGGTGATTTGCACGTTCGCGAACGATTCGTCTTTGTACTTAATTCGTTCAGTGAGTCTTCACTACTGCCGAAGTCCGTACAAGAAGTTTGCTGGTGTAAAATGTATGATATTAAAACACATTTTACACCTCACCTTGTTGCCCCATAAATGATGCTCTGGGAATAGGCTACATATTATTTAAGAAAAATAATTGGCCATTGTTAAATCTCATAAATGTGTGCCTGACAGCAGGCTAGCACGTTATACTTTCAAATCCATGCACGTACTATGTGGCCTAACTTAAATCCCAAAGCATTAAACTCCATTTGGCCGAGTTCAAAGTGAATAAAAAAATATATCCTCTACATCGGTGACGATTTATTCATATTCTATGTACCCATCTATGTTTACCTTTAGCTAGCGGCTAAGCTAGTGGTACGCTACGGAGCCCAGCTATCCGCCCTCTGAAGCTTTTAGGGCCGACCGGGGGAGGAGAATACAACGCTGTGTGTATTTATCGCTAAGCTAGCGGCTTAGCTAGCTGGACGCTACGGAGCCCAGCTATCCGCCCTCTGAAGCTTTTATGGCGGACAGGTTGAGGAGGATGTCCCGCTCCTGTGTGTGTGTAATGGAGCTCAGATGAGAGGGCTCTGATTACAGTTTTAATCCTCTGTCAAACTGCATGTTTTCTGCTATATTTTATGAGAGATACAATTATTTTCTGCCACAGGAGTTTGACAGAGAATAACTGAAAGTACACAGTAAAATAACTTCATAGTAGCCTACTTGTGGTAGAAGTCCAACTAGTAGCCTACTGAGTCCAACAATAAAGTACTTCATTGTATTTGTGGTAGTTGTCTAACTGAGTCCAACTCTGTGTAGATGGAACATCCAATATTTTGGAGGGGCCCTAACGGGACCCTCCTCTTGAAAGAAAGGGATATAAGATAGAAGAACTGTAGGAAACAGTTCTGAACTGTTTCCGCCAGTTCTTTAAGTTCGTCGTTCGCAAACAGCTTCTCTTTAGCTTTTGGCGGAAGGCGGCGACTCAAACAAACAAATCGTTTTGTGGGAGGAATCAGTTCATCTCGTTCACTTCAAGGATTCGTTCAAAAAGAACGAATCGTTCGAACGACCCATCACCACTAGCTTTCAGCAGAGGGGAGAAATATCGCTGCTCTGATGTCAAGCAACGGAAAAGCTGTTTTATTGTTTTTGGATTATCAGAACATTTCAAAGGGGACGCAGTCACATTGGATTAACCTATGGATTAACTACACCATCGTTTGCATCGGTGCTTTAGCACTGGATATGTCCATCGCGCGCATGCGCAGCTCGAGTACCAATAACAACAAAGTCACCTGTGACCCACGTGACACCGGCTATATCAGCCGGTGTCGTCAGAGGATCTGTTCCCAGAATCTTCTCGCGAGCACACAAGAATTCTGAGTGACAGGATACTCTGGCGGTCATCCGGGACTCATAGAACCGTAGTTACAGCCGTAACTATCGTTCTATTTTGTCCCTACTGACCGCCAGAGGCGGTGCTTTAGCACTGGATGACCTATACCAACCATGTCATGAAGAATCCAAGCACTTACTCACCTAGCTGGAAGCAGCGGAGCTTGGCCACAGGACCACACCCAGAGGGTGACATTGACCCGGTAGAACCTGGAGAATGTGCCAGAAGACGACCATGACGCCGCAGCGCAGATGGTCTCCAGGGGCACCCCTCTTAGGGCAGCCCACGATGTTGAGATGCTTCTTGTAGAGTGGCATCTGGCCCCTGATGGCGGGGGGCGGCCACTGGCCCCATAGGCATATGTGATGGTATCAACCACCCAGTGGGACAGCCGCTGTTTCGAGAGAGCACGACCCTTCCTAGTGCCGCCATGGCAAACGAAGAGCTGCTCTGACTGCCGTATACAGGCCGTAGCATCAATATACGCCCTCAGGGCACGCACAGGGCACAGCAACTCAGGTGTGCCGCTCTCCTGTGGAATGTTAAAGCGTGCCAGCTGGATAGGCCGATTGGAGTGGGCTAGTGGAAGCACCTTGGGCAGGAACGCCACATTCGGCCAGAGGGTGACACCCGAGCCATCGGAGTTCCACCTCAGGCATGTACTGCTTACGGAGAGGGCATGAAGCTCTCCGACTCGCTTCCCTGAGGTTATGGCAAGCAGAAATGCTGCCTTCAGGGACAGCCACTTAAGCCCGACCTGGGCCAGGGGCTCGAAGGGAGGAGATGATAGGGCATCCAGCACTAGGGGCAGGTCCCAAGCCGGGGCCATTGGGGTGCTAGGGGGACGCTGCCGTAGAGCCCCTCTTAGAAAGAGGGACACCAACCTGTGGCGCCCCACTGTGGCGCCATCGACTCCGACATGTCGGGCAGAGATAGCAGCCATATACACCTTCAAAGTGGAGTGAGAACGTCCACTGTCCAGAAGGGACTGCAGGAACTCTAAAATGGTGGCCAGGGAGCAATGACCCGGATTCTCTGCCTTACTCACACACCAGTGGGAGAAGAGCTTCAATTTGCACTCATACTGTGCCCGAGTGGATGGAGCTCTGGCATTCAGGATAGTTTCCCTGACAGATGCCGTGACACCGCTCAACAGTGGGTTGGGCCCTGCAGAGGCCAAACCCAGAGCTGAAGGCGGTGAGGGTCTGGATGCCAAATCTGACCCTTGAGCTGTGACAGAAGGTCCTTCCTGTCGGGGAGACGCCAAGGTGGGCTGCAGCAGAGACTGCGCAGCAGTGGGAACCAGACTCTCGCCGGCCAGCGGGGGGCGACCAGAAGGAGCCTGTGCCCCTGAATAAGGACCCTCTGAAGCGTCTGCAGTATCAGAGGCAGCGGCGGGAAGGCATACAGGAGAGTGTCCGGCCAGTCGTGCGCCAGGGCATCCTGACCCAACGGGCTGGTCACCTCCGTCCAGGAGAACCAGAGGGGGCAGTGCCTTGACTCTTCCGAGGCAAAGAGGTCCACCTCGGCCCTGCCGAAAAGGCTCCAAATTGTCTCCACCACCTCTGGGTGACGCCTCCACTCCCCCGGTGGAGGCTTGCGCCGTGAGAGGAAATCTGCGACCTGATTCAGGTCTCCTGGCAGAAAGACTGCCCGCAGACTGGCGAGGCGGGGGAGCGCCCAAGGCAAGAGGCTCTGTGAAACGCGGAGCAGCTGTGCGGACCTGGTGCCCCCCTGGTGGTTGATTTGGGCAACGGCGGACATGTTGTCCGAACGAACGAGCACATCCCTGTCCGCCAGTTGGGGTAAAAAGTGCATGAGTGCGAGCAACACCGCCTGAAGCTCCAGCACATTGATATGGCGTGCACCTTCCTGGGCAGACCACTGACCCTGCACAGTCCTGCCCTGCCACACCGCACCCCACCCCGAGAGACACGCATCCACAGTGACAGTCTCTCGGCGGGATGGGATGGCGCCCATGGGCACACCCATCAGAAGATAGGCCCTGTCCCTCCAGCGGGACAGAGAGTGGAGGCACCGCTGAGACACCCTGACTCTATTGTGCCTGTGCCGCTTGGTGTCCAAGTGAAAGTTGTTCAGCCACATCTGCATGGGGCGCAGTGACAGCAGGCCCAAGGGCACAACGGCTGAGGCAGCTGTCAGTCTGCCTAAGAGCCGGAGGAACTGGATGTAAGGCACCCTCTTGCCCAGTCTGAAGATGCGAAGATGGTGGGAAATGTCGTCCACACGACGAGGTGTCAAGTAGGCCCTCATGGCGACCGAATCTAGGACCATCCCCAGGTAAGTGACCTGTTGGGAAGGGACCAGGCAACTCTTCCCGGTGTTCACTGTTAGGCCCAACCGGGCTACGTGGGATGAGTGGCGCGTCGTATCCTGGGCCACTTGGGCCCGGGACGGCGCGCAAACCAGCCAGTCGTCCAGATATGGCAGGACCTTCACGCCCTGTGCCTGCAGGGGAGCGAGCGCTGCCGCAACAACCCTGGTGAACACCCTTGGAGAGAGGGAGAGCCCAAAGGGAAGCACCCGGAACTGATAATGTCGGCCCTGAAAGGCGAACCTCAAGAACTTCCGGTGATGGGATGCAATTGGCACGTGGAAGTAGGCGTCCCTCAAGTCCACGGTTGTGAACCACTCCCCCTGTGCGACAACACGAAGGGTGTCTGCTGTGGTTAGCATATGGAAGGGCAGTACCTTCAGGAATCTGTTGATTCCTCTGAGGTCCAGAACTGGACGGAATCCGCCAACTTTCTTGCTCGCAAGAAAGTACGCCGAGTAGAACCCCCCGCCCTGAAGCAGGGGGTCCACTGGCTCGATTGCGCCCTTGGCCAAGAAGACGGACAACTCTTGGGCCAGAGCTAAGGCCTTCGCCGGGTCGTTGACGACTGTCATTCTGACCCGGCCGAAGGCTAGGGGCCGGCGTCGGAACTGCAATTCGTTGCCCTGGGTTAGGGTCACCAAAGGGTCGGAAGTACAGGCAGCCCAGTAGCTGAGCTGCTGCTGGGAAAAACAGCCGACGACCGGCCCCGGGACTTCAGGGCCTAGCCCCCCGGCCCCTGGAGCCCCCTGGGGGGCGCCGGTAAGGCTCTGAAGCACGAGGCCTGGAAGCCAGGCGACCTGGGGCACGAAAGTCATTGGCCGGTTGAGTGGGCCGCTGGGACCTCTGCAGACCCCTGGGACCCTGTAAGCCGGTGGCTGAGTGCGGCTGCTAGAGCGGCCCCTGGGCCTGCTGGGAGTGGCCACGGGTCTGCGAAGACCCGAGAGCTGCTGCCTGGTCTGCCTAGCTTGGGCAGCGCGCTCCAGCGCCTCCAGGGCAGCTGACCCAAACAGCTCCCCTGGCTCGACTGGCACGCTACGGAGAACTCTCCTACATGTCTCCGTTAGTGGTGACTGGGCCAGCCAAACCGGGCGACAAGTCTGTACCAGAAAGGACATAACTCGTCCCAATTCCCTAGTCATTAGGGCAAAGGCCTGCAGTGATGCATCACTGAGGCCCAGCAAAGAAGGCTCGGCCGGGGCCTGCTGCAGCGAGGTGGAGAATGCCAGCATTAGATGAGAGAGGGAGTTCCCGATACGACCCATGCGTGCCGCTGCGTCGTAGGCCCTACAGAGCAGCCCATCTGTGACCCTGCACTGAGGCCGAGGGCACCTGACCTCCGGCCTTAGAGCCTCGTCAGGAGCCAGAATCAGGGAGGCGATGGCAGGCTCAATGGGTGGCATGCCACCCAGCCTCACCCTCGCCGGGTCCTGCATGGCAGCCAAGGTCCGGGCATCAGAGCCAGTGCGGCAGAGGGCCCTGGTGTCCCTCCAGCATGCCTGGAGCTCCCTCAGGTACTCCTCTGAAGGAGGAACGGTGAGGGGGACAGGGGCTGGGCTACGCCTGAAGAAGGCACTAGCCGTGCGGAACCGGAATCTGCAGGTGCGCCAGGGCCGTACGAATAATGGCCGCCATGGAGTCATCCTCCGCGCCCTGCAGAGACCCCTGAGCAGAGGAGAGGGAAGCCTCCTCGAGCGGGACCTCGTCCTCCGTCTCTTCATTGAAGAGGTTAGCCGAAGCCGCTAGCGACAAGGCATCCTCATACAGAGGTGCGGCAACCGAAGGAGGGGTGGCAACCGAAGGAGGGGCAGGCGGCACACTAGCAGCCCCTATACCGGGCCCTGGCTGAAGGGCCAAGAGGAGCGACTTCATCGTGTCCATGTCGGTAGCTAGCTGATCCACTTTAGAGGACAGCCTGTTTCTAGTCCTCCTATTGGGGGGTGCACCCATGGCCATCGCTCCCTCAAGTCGCCGGGGACGGCCAAACTGATCTGGAGGAGGATATGACCAAGAGAGGTGTCCGTTGGCTGCCGCCAGACGTTCCACCTCAGTGATTCTAGCCACTCTGAGTGCCCGGGGCATGCAGCTACAGTTCATGCAGGCACCTACCGTGAGAGCCTCCCTTAGATGCTCGAGGCCGATGCAAGAGGGGCAGCGATCGTGGCCGTCCTCAGGCTCAAGAGAAGCCATACAGGCGCTACATGAATGAGCCATTCTGTAGGTAGCCAGATGCAGAGTAGCCGGGAGCGGGTGCAGGAACACAGCCTTCACCCGCAACCTGCTTAATGGAAAGAGTAGAGCCGCACCGCTACTCGCCAAACAGAAAGAGGGATGTAATTACACCCACGTTACCGGCAGAGGGAGCGGGAGCGAGAGCACTGCCTTCACCTAGCTGGATTAATAACTAAGGCAGTTTACCAGGAGCGGGGGCGAGAACACTGCCTTCACTGGTTGAGCTAGAGGCGAGTGCCAGATGCAGCGTAACCGGGAGCGGGTGCGGGAACACAGCCTTCACCAGCTACCTGTTTAACGGAAAAAACAAGGCAGTTTAGCATCTACCAGGAGCGGGGGCGAGAACACTGCCTTCACTGGTTAAATTAAGACGAATGCCAGATGCAGCGTAACCGGGAGCGGGTGCGGGAACACAGCCTTCACCAGCTACCTGCTTAACGGAAAAAACAAGGCAGTTTAGCGTCTACCAGGAGCGGGGGCGAGAACACTGCCTTCACTGGTTAAATTAAAGACGAATGCCAGATGCAGCGTAACCGGGAGCGGATGCGGGAACACAGCCTTCACCAGCTACCTGCTGAACGGGAAGAGTAGAGCGGTGCTGCTACTCGCCGAACAGAAAAAGGGATGTAGCTACACCCACGTTACCGGCAGAGGGAGCGGGAGCGAGAGCACTGCCTTCACCTAGCTGGGTAACTTCTAAAGAAAAAACAGCACGGGAAACTCCGGTGCTTAACCCGGCGTCAGCCGAGTGGCTGCAGCCGCTACTGCTAACTAGCCAAACAAGAAACACAGCTCAATGCTAATGAATTTTGGCACAACGCCGCGGCCAGAACAAGTACAAAAGCACAGCAAGGGCAACTCCTGGGAGAGGGAGCGGAAACACCTCCGTCACCAAAAACGTTCAAGCCCAAAGCAAACAGTAATCAGGACAACTAGGCTGGGAGAGGGAGCGGAGACACTGCCATCACCAACCAAGCCGACACCAACCTGTCCGAATGAAGTCTCTGCGCAGCCAGCCACAGCTACTGGAGGACGGGTAAGCCCGCGGCCCCGACTGGATGAGTCGCGAAGCTGCACGCAGCCAGCTGTTTGCAGAGAATCCTTGACAAATGTTCCAACCGAACGAACGCTGTAGGCTACAAAAATGTAGCCAAGGTACTCTCGCACAGCGAGAAGATGAAAGGAACAGATCCTCTGACGACACCGGCTGATATAGCCGGTGTCACGTGGGTCACAGGTGACTTTGTTGTTATTGGTACTCGAGCTGCGCATGCGCGCGATGGACATATCCAGTGCTAAAGCACCGCCTCTGGCGGTCAGTAGGGACGAAATAGAACCCATATCTGGACCCAAAGTGTTCTGTTTGATTCCCATAGCAGAAATAAAGGTAGACAATTACTAAATCAACCCCTGCACTGAAATAGAAACATTTTGTAAAGGCTGTGTACTAGTAGATAATGCATCCAATGCTCAAACTGTATGCATCTGTACATGTTGCAAACTTATAAAAATAACTATAGTAGCAGTATGCAAGCATTCACAGAAATGCTGAAAAGTTCATGTTAGAAACTGCAGAGTAGTGCATAAAACTAATGCAAAGTAGATGTACGGTGTGTCCTGTCCACATCACCATAGTGGCACTTTGCATGGACGGGTCCCCTGTGACCGCTGCCTGAAAGAGTCCATGATGGGGGAAATGTATAGCTCTGCTGACAACAGGGGAATCAATAAGTGATTATGTGGATGCGGTGCAGCATGATGTTATCACCCCTAGGGCAACACATACTACACATTCACAAACACAATCAGCTCAAAAAATAGACACTTAATGTCTTTTTTTACAATGCAACACAACAAGAGGTGAGTAAAAGGAAGAGAACATAAGTGAAACACAGATAGAATACAATCAGTGCAAGGTGATGGATCCCACTGTTTTCTTCATGGTAACTTCCTTGAAACCCAAAGACCACTGTCACCCCCCCCAAGCCGAGCCCCGGGTCGTTGCACAGTTTGCTTTAAAAGGCTTGCCTGAGTCTTTCCTCCTCCAAAAACAACCAACAATGGCAGGCTTCCTCTCCTCCCTCCTGGGTGCTGATTTCACATTCACGTCCATTATGCATGAATGTCAATGGATGCAGTGAATCAATGCAAAACAGAATAATAAATCATGTATTCCATGGGTTCTTCCTGCCTTAAGCAATGCAGGGGAGAGAATTGAATGCCACAGCCTGCTTGGCAAAACAAGTTTTTATGGTGGGAAGGCGGGCCTGATGGTTTATATGGAGGAAGTGTTGATATTCTCTTTTCCGATGCTCTGTATGAACATTAATGGTAATGTTCAATTGCAAGTGGTGTGTTAATTTAGCCTCAGACCAGGTATGAATGTTACAAAAGTGTGACACAGCTGAAAACATGCACACACCTCTTCGTTTCTGCATCCTCCATGCATTTGGATCAATCAAGTTACATTTCATTAGAAAGATATAGCCCAATATCCCAAATTACACGTTTGTCTCAGGGTGCTTTACATGGTGTACACAGCATATGACACCCTTGCAGTGGACAAGGGAAACCTCCGAAAGAAACTCCGCAATTAATGGGGAAAAATTCAAGCGCAATAATGGAGGGATCCTTCTTCTAGGACCAACAGTTGTGCAGTAGATATTGTGTTTAACCATGACATTTAATTTCAACAAAAACAACCCAAATGGTGAAGATGATAATGTAAGGTGTACAACAAGTTACGGATCAAGGTGGATGTCCAAAATCCGCCAGGCGATTATAACGTGTGGCCAGGACTCATGAACTTTAATACTGGTAACCTGCCAGGTGAATTAGTAATATTCATTTTTGGGACAAGTTTGCATACAGATAAAGAGAAGAAAGATGAGAGGTGAAGGTCAAAGTCCCACCACAGCAAGCCTAGAGCAGCATAACTATGGGATGGTTCAATGTAAGTGTTGGAGCTATATCTCTTTATATTATTTAATACTTAAACATTTATTTCCTTGCTGTTTATAGGGTTTATTGTAAATGTATTCTTAGTTATTGTCCTAAGTTAAATTAATTTCTATGCTTTTATTTTGAAGGCATGTTTGAGTACTGGGTGATTAGAGCTAGTGTTAATTTCGTTGACTAAAACTATGACGAAATATGTTCGTCAACGACCTTTTTTTCCATGACGAAAACGAGACAATGACGAGACGGCACCGACGGCAGTAAACAATAACTGTAACGAAATCATCATGCAATATCGTTGACGAAAAGTGACGAGACGAAAATGTAGTTTACATTACATTGCATTTAGCTGACGCTTTTATCCAAAGCGACTTACAATAAGTAATAATTAGGGCCGGGAATCGATTAAAAAAATTAATCTAATTAATTAGAGGCTTTGTAATTAATCGAAATGAATCGCATTTTAATCACATATAAATATTTGACTTGAGAACAGTGAGAAGCAATTTTTTTCACATGGATTTTAGTATACCATTAGGCGCATTCACACCGCAGTACTTTTCCCACAAAGGTTCATGAGAACTTAGTTCATGAGAACTCTTTGAACCTGGGGGTGGATTAGGCAAATGAAGCCACTGATGTCACTTCTTCTTCTTCTGCTTTGGGTTTACTGGCAGGCCGCAAACCACTTCACGGCGTATACAACACATCCTCACTCCCAGGTCGGCCTATGTTGACGTTATGTCAAGTCCCCTGTCGGCTTTTTCCAACGCAAGGGGGGGGGGCCTTAGCGTCCATTTTCAACGCAAGGGGGGGGCCCTTAGCGTCCATTTTCAGCTTTCCGGGATGTCCATATGCTTCTATGGACGCTCATGGAAGCACGGCGTTCGTTTGTGTCGACTGCCCTTAAAGGCAATGTGAGCGTCCATTCTCATTGGATAACGGAGAATTGTAGACCCGGAAGTAAGTATTCCCCTTACTGTCGATTGATTTTACAGTGATATCTGCACTACTCATCGACTAAAAAACACCAGATTATCCTTGTTAATTACACAACATTGATTGGTTTAAATTGTGTGCAATGCTTTTGTATTTTTCCCCTTCGATTCGGAGAAACAAATGTTTTTTCGGAGTAAAGGATGGCAGAAGACACTACAATACCCAGAATCCCCAGCTATCGTTTGGACTACACCATGTGCTCTGTTTGACAAACCCTGTGATAGTCCTCAAGCTCTGTGATTGGAGAGTGTGCTCCGAGGGTTACGCCGAGCCTCGAACAGCACTTGAAATGGGATGGAACCACGCAGACTGTCCAAAACTGGATTTGAACGGGTCCACCGCGTCCCCCCTCCCCCACCCTGTCCCCAGAACTACAAATGTTGGCTATTCTGTTTCGCAACATGTTCTGTATCTATGGCACGTCTCTACTGGGAGTTGTAGTTTTAAAAGACGTTTTCGTATTTCCCATAATAAGAAGTTGCCAGTATTAAACTGTGTACATCCCTGGAGGTTAGGGGATAGGAAACACTCACATTTAAAACATATAATTAATAAATGGGTGAAAATTGCTTGTGCCCATAATGGGCAGCATTAATATATATATACACACGTGCCAGCTAAGGTCAGAAGAGCTTTATTTAACAGCTGGTCTTATGTTTGTGACCCCTGTTGTTAATTGATAACATTACATTACATTACATTAATTGATAAGCCTGAAACATGCACTTGTTAAGGTTCAGAGGCACATTTTGCAAATATGGCAGTATAGCCATCGATCAGCTTAAGATAAGATATACTTTATTGATCTCAAGTTGGAACATTTGCGTTACATCAGCATGTGTAACAGTTAAATATGCAGTGGTGTTTATTTGTAAATCATTTAGTATAATCACACAAATTCTGTGTTTTATATTCAACAATTCTGTGTTCTTTATTTATTGATTGTTCAATACCTGACAAGGTCGGAGATGAAATATCTTCATACATCTTATAAGAGTATAATACATTATGTATAATATCAGTTAAAATAAGTGCTTCAACATAGTTAACATTGCTGGAGGTACGCACAAATATTGATAGATGTCTTGTAATGCACTATTGAGGAACCTGCGACCCAAGTTTTTCATTCAATGCATAACTACACCATAGTTGTGTAGGCCTATATGATATGTCAATAAACCTTAGAAAATCTTGAAATCTTGAAAGGGATGTGCAAAATAGTCATTATATACAGTCTTTAATGAACTATTAGTAGAGAATAACGAGTAATTAATATACTTTATAGGGATCCTATTAATATCTAATGATAAAAATAATGAAATTCAATAACATGCTTTAACCACTAGGTGTCCCTTTATATCACATGTATGGTGTAAATACAGCCTATCTACCAATGGGATCAAATATAAAAGTCAGCCGAATTAGTGTTGATACTGCAAGGAGACGTATTGTGTGAAAAGAAATGTAAGATGTTGTTTAATGGCTGATATATTTATGATCCACGTCACGTTTTCAGTTCCTCATGTTTGTCTAGAAGTCTTCTCATCAGGGCTCTATAAATACAGAACTACGGCAGATATGTAATATTTAATGCAGCCGAACCGTGTATTACAATGCCGTTATGTGATGACTTCCAAAGAGAAAAGCAAGCACACTCGGAATAAAGTATTATTGTATTTTTTTTCAATGTTTTCGGTCTGTTTCCGTTATTTGTTAATGACGATGTGCTGTGAGATGTGAGACTGGAATTGCACAGGGGAAAATAACGTAGGCTATCTTTAGATGCGGATTTTGTTAAACTAATATGTTTTCGCTGTGGACCAACACTATACATTGACGGGGAAGGGGGTAGCAATAAAGATAACACCATTAAACAGTTACACAACATAACAGAAATAATATCGATAGCAGCGTCCCTAGCAACCACCTTGGTAACAATGAAAACGTTATGGACGCAATTTCCTGAAGTAATCTTCATAATAACTAGCAAACTAAAGATCATGTACATTCACTGCACACATAATCTGAAATAACAACTCATATTTCTCGCATCAAATGACATCAAAACGCATTTTAATGGCCAAACTAACTTTAAAATAGGCATTTTCCATCGAGAATAAAACGAAGTTCGGCCATGTTTTTTTTTTCTTCAGGGAGAAATGTGAAGATCACGTGATGTCAAACAGAGCACATGGTGTAGTCCAAACGATAGCTGGGGATTCTGGGTAGTGTAGTGTCTTCTGCCATCCTTTATTCCGAAAACATATTTGTTTCTCCGAATCGAAGGGGACAAATACAAAAGCATTGCACACAATTTAAACCAATCAATGTTGTGTAATTAACAAGGATAATCTGGTGTTTTTTAGTCGATGAGTAGTGCAGATATCACTGTAAAATCAATCGACAGTAAGGGGAATACTTACTTCCGGGTGTACAATTCTCCGTTATCCAATGAGAATGGACGCTCACATTGCCTTTAAGGGCAGCCGACACAAACGAATGCCGTGCTTCCATGAGCGTCTATAGAAGCATATGGACATCCCGGAAAGCTGAAAATGGACGCTAAGGGCCCCCCCCTTGCGTTGAAAATGGACGCTAAGGCCCCACCCTTGCGTTGGAAAAAGCCGACAGGGGACTTGACATAACGTCAACATAGGCCGACCTGGGAGTGAGGATGTGTTGGCGTATACTGCCGCCCAAAGTCCCCGGCCGGAAGTCCCCGAAGTTGGGGACTGGCTTCAGTAGAAGCTGCTGGGAGTCCCAGCAGCTTCTACTGAAGCCTTCCGAGTAAATCGCCAGAACGCCGACACCTCCTCATCTCCACCGCTCCCATGTTTTATTTTGTGTTGCCATAAGTTAGTCTCTCTGCGTTTCTGCGCTGGGCTAATGCTAATAATGCTAATGCGAGGATAATAAAATGGCGGCTTCACAAAACTTTTTGGGAGTTTTACGGGGCGTGGTTTGCAATCCGCCCAGCCAATCAGACATATAGCTCTTTTCTCACAAGAGAGCCGTACAAAAGTCCCTGCTCTCTAGCAGCTCTCTGCTCTCTAGCAGGGACTTTTGTGGGGGTAAAAAGGTTCTCATGAACTAATTTTAGTACCGGCTAAAAGAGGCTAACGTCCACGCTAGCTTCCACGCTAGCTGCTATATGTTTTGCATTGAGGTGATACTTGAGGCTTGATGTGCTGCGGTGATATGCGAATTCCTTTTTGCATAATTTGCACACAACCGTGCTCTTATCGACGCTTCCATCCGTCCGTTTTTTAAAAGAACATTTCCCACTGTTGTTCACTGTGGTTTGTTGTTGTCTGAAGTCATGAACGTTAGTTGGTGCTCCAGTATAATCGGTACGCCTGAAACTCATCCAGTGAGAAACGTTCCGCGGTGCAAAAATAAGTGCGATTAAAATGCGTTAATTTTTTTAACGCGTTAATTTTTGTGTAATTAATTAATCTTAATTAACGCGTTAAAGTCCCGGCCCTAGTAATAATATATAATATATTTTATTTCTATAGCGCTTTTCTTGAACCCAAAGACGCTTAGTCTTTATCTTAGTCTAAGTGCGTTCGACCAACAAAATACAAACTTGAAGAAAACAGAATCATATAAGTACATCAGGTTTCATAGAGCAAAAACATTTCAAGTGCTACTCAACTGGCTTTAGGTAAGCCAGTCCTTTATTAGTATATAAGTGCTTTGTTAATAGTTCTATTGCTCGAAGTGGAGTCAAAAGAGATGAGTTTTCAGTCTGCGCCGGAAGGTGTGTAAGCTTTCTGCTGTCCTGATTTCAATGGGGAGCTCATTCCACCATTTTGGAGCCAGGATAGCAAACTCACGTGTTTTTGCTGATGGGAACTTGGGTCCCCTTCGCAGCGAGGGTGCAGCGAGCCGTTTGGTTGATGCAGAGCGGAGTGCACTTGCTGGGGTGTACGGTTTAACCATGTCCTGGATGTAGGAAGGGGCAGATCCATTCGCAGCATGGTACGCAAGTACCATTGTTTTGAAGTGGATTCTAGCAGTTACCGGAAGCCAGTGGAGGGAGCGGAGGAGCGGAGTGGTGTGGGAGAATTTAGGAAGGTTGAAGACCAGACGAGCCGCTGCATTCTGGATGAACTGCAGAGGTCGGATGGCACATGCAGGTAGACCAGCCAGGAGGGAGTTGCAGTAGTCTAGGCGTGAGATGACGAGAGCCTGGACCAGAACCTGCGTCGCTTTCTGGGTCAGCTGGGGACGTATCCTCCTAATGTTGTAAAGCGTGTATCTGCAGCAGCGGGTTGTAGCAGCTATGTTTGCAGTGAAGGACAGGTTGTTATCTAGGATCACACCCAGATACCTTGCAGTCTGAGTCGGGGAAACAATAGAGGTGCCGATGTTGATTGTTAGGTCAAGAGTGGGACAATCTTTTCCCGGAAGGAAAAGCAGTTCAGTCTTGTCAAGGTTGAGCTTGAGGTGATGAGCAGACATCCACTGAGAGATGTCAGCTAGACAAGCAGAGATGCGTGCGACGACCTGGGTCTCTGAGCGGGGAAAGGACAGAATTAATTGGGTGTCGTCGCAGTGGTATGAAAAACCATGCGGGCTAATGACAGATCCGAGCGAGTTTGTGTACAAGGAGAAGAGGAGGGGACCAAGAACAGAGCCCTGAGGGACCCCTGTAGTTAATTGACAAGGGTCGGACTCCGACCCTCTCCAAGTAACCCTGTAGGTGCGGTCTTTGAGGTATGAGGTGATGAGGGAAAGTGCAGAGCCTGAAACTCCAAGTTCTTGGAGAGTGCGAAGGAGGATCTGATGATTCACCGTGTCGAATGCAGCAGACAGGTCCAAAAGGATGATGACAGAAGAGAGGGAGGCTGCTTTAGCAGTGTGCAGTTCCTCAGTGACAGCAAGGAGGGCAGTTTCTGTGGAGTGACCTGCCTTGAAACCAGACTGGTGCGGATCCAGAAGGTTGTTCTGATGGAGATAACAGGAGAGTTGTTTAAAGACAGCGCGTTCAAGTGTTTTAGACAGGAACGGGAGTAGAGAGACAGGCCTGTAGGTTATAACATCAGACGGGTTGAGAGTGGGTTTCTTTAGGTGAGGGTTTACTCTTGCCTCCTTGAGACTGTTTGGAAAGTGACCAGAAGTTAGAGAAGTGTTGATGAAATGGGAGAATATCAGGAGCGATAGTCTGAAGGAGGTTTGAAGGGATAGGGTCCAGAGGACAGGTGGTAGGGCGGGCAGAGGTAATGAGGGTAAGAACCTCACTTGGAGAGAGAGGGGAAAAGGAGGTCAGTGTGTGGGTGAAAGGAGGGTCTGGTGACCCAGTGGTGAGTAAAGGTGAGTCAGAAAAAGAAGAGCGAATATCATCAACCTTTTTTTCAAAGTGGTTAACAAAGTCGCTTGACAGAAGGGAGGAGGGGGAAGGGGCTTTGGGGGGGGTCCAGGAGGGAGGAGAAGATGGGAAATAGTTTTTTGGGATTGGAATAGGAAGATTGAATCTTATCTTGAAAGAAAGTGCTTTTTGCCTGAGAGATCGAAGCAGAGAAAGAGGAGGAGATCCTGATAGGTTAGGAGGTCGTCTTGGTGTTTGGATTTCCACCATTTCCGCTCTGCTGCCCGAAGGACGGTTCTATTAGCACGCAGTGCGTCATTTAGCCAGGGAGCAGGAGGGGACTGACGAGCCTGCCGAGATGTGAGAGGACAGAGAGAGTCCAGAGAGGATGAGAGAGTAGAGAGGAGAGTTTCTGCAGCAGAGTTTGGAGGTAGGAGTTGGAACGAGTCAGAGGAAGGGAGGGCTGAGAGCACCGATGAGGCAAAGGTAGAGGGTGAGAGGGAACGAAGGTTACGGCGGACAGGTGCAGGATGAGAAGAGATTAGTTCGTTATTTTTGGAAAGGGGTAGAGAGAATGAAATGAAGAAGTGATCGGATGTGTGGAGTGGGTTTACAGAGAGGTTGGAAGTAGTAGTAGTTTACTAAATAAAAACTATGCCAAAATCTCTCTTTACTTTCGTTGACGAAAAATTAGGAGACGAAATATTATCAAAGATAATGTTACATCTCTGATAGTCAGTTTTTCTCCCAGCAGTTCCATTTCCGGTGCTGCGGCTGGGCAGCAGCTGTGTGTCTGTGGTGCGCGCGGCGGTAGATTTGAATTACACCGGGCAGCGGCACAATATGAACTGTCAGGAAGACTTGGGTCTAACTCATGGTCTAACTAACCTTATTTAACAGAAAACAAAATGGCAACAACAGGGCTTGGGAGCGGTGGTCGCACTCACGTTAACCGAATACCCCCCCCCGTCAGCGCGAGTGAGTGATAAATTGTGCACTCGAGGGGTAATAATGGATTATGATGGAAATGTTACGATCCTGTCCGTCAAAATGACTGACAACGAAAAAGTCTAAAGCCACCACTGCTTGGGAGAAAGAAACTACGTGATATTTGGGCCCATTGTCGCTACAATGAGGCGGAGAAAAAAAACGAATGCATTGTTTTATCAGAAGGGAAGCAATGTGGCCATAACACAGCTGGTAAAAACACCACAAACCTGACCAGATACTCTCTGCAAAGCTGCATTCGTAATCATTCAACCTGTGTTTTTCATCAAATAAGGACAATATATAATCTTATTTATTTATATATACTAAAATGACAAATTATTGGTTTTGGCTAGACTAGTTTGACTGAAATGTTGTATCTGACTATTGTCTGGACCTGGATCATTGCCCTGCGTAAGGTCTGCTAACTAGTGCCTCAGCGGCTGTATCATTTTAAGTTAATTCTCTGATTGATTTTTATATGATTTTGGCCGCTGCAGTAAGCCTGACCCAGCCCTAATTATAAGCTTTATAAAAGATGAGAGTTTTAAGCCTACCCCAAAATGTGTATACTTTCTATAACTTCAACTGATGAGGGTGTGATGCTGTTTGGGCTCACATCTGTTTTTCTGGCAGGCATAAAACTGATGAAATGGAGAAGGATTGAAGTGGGTGGTGGAGGGGGGGGGGGGGGGTAGCAGGAGAAGAGATACCCAGCGGCTGACTGCTATTGTCAAGGGAGTTCAACAAAGTGCAGCAAGGCCCTCCAGCTGGATTTTAGAGAGGAGCATCAGCGTGTTTGTGTGCATGCATGTCACCCATTTGTCTTGCGTGTGTGTGTGAGCTGATTGTCCACTGATGTACATGCCATCATGCTCGAGTGTGTGTATATATAGTAGGTGATGTATGTGCTTCCGAGAGGGAAACACACATCACGAGGGGTGGCAGGTGTGCACCACAAATGAGGCCACTGACTGACGGCTTGTCTTTGTGGCCAAGCTTGCCCCAATGTATCCACTCTCCCTCTCCCAGACTTCAATCCCCCTTTTGTACTTTGATGGACAATATGTCCTACTTCCCTGCAATGCTCGGCCGCTGTATAATTAAATGTCAAATAACCGTAAACCATCACTCGGAACCAAAATGTATTATTTGTGGCAAATAGAGCACTAAATCGGAGCTAGAGAAATGTCTGACTTATTTGCAGCGTCCGTGCTCTCGCATTGATATTGAGGACGATTGGATTGCTGCAAGCCCTTGTTGCAAAGTTATTGTCTATCCAAATTCCAAATCAAAGCTGAAACCTTCGAGCAGCTGTCTTTGCCGTACAGCTTCAGCATTTCACATCTAAGGCAACATTTTGAAAGAGGGTATATTGTCATGCCACGTAGAGGAGAAAAATGAAAAATTCAAAGAAAAAACATTATGTTGACCACAAAACTATGGGACTGACAGTATATAGATGGGTGACAAAAAAGTGACGTACTGTTAAGGCAGTGGCTCTGGGTATACAATGGGACGTCCTTTGATCATAATGTTTGCAGTTTGATCCTTCTGTCCACAAGTTAAGATGTCCTTGAGCAAGACACTGACACCCAAGCAGATCCCAATTGGCAGGCCAGCACCATGCATGTCAGCTCTGCTACTATATGCATGAATGTGTAAGTGAATAAAGCACAAAGCAAGGTATAAGGGTGCTATACAGTATAAATGCAGTAAAATATTTGCCTTTTTCTCCATTCATTTGTTGAGGCTTTCCTTTAAATTGTCTCCCATTTCTACAATGTAATAAGATGTTGAAGTTATAAATACATTGAAATGTATATATCATTTTAGTAGTTTGGTAGTGAGCCACCTTCAAGGACACATTTAAATCTTAAGGTTTTGTATTAAAGGCAATCTTTAAATCTTCACTGTAGGGGTGTAACGGTTCACAGAAGTCACAGTTTGGTTCATACCTCGGTTTGGGGGTCACGGTTCGGTATGGGTTCGGTACAACAAGGAAAAGCAAAAAAAAAGTCCCAAATGCATAATTTTTTTTGCTGTTATTTATTTGTAACAGTAGTGCAAGTTTTGGTGTGAAAATAAGGAACTCTAACATTTGAAATCATTAACTGCATTACACAGTTAAAAACAAACCACAAACAGTAACACACACACCAATGGCCATATTATTTATAATGGCTGATGTCAAACAAAAAGGTTAAATAAGCTGTACAACTAAAAAGAATGTCTTGAAAATATTAAAATAAATAATAAGAAAGTGTTTCAATCACAATAAATAAAAGGCAATACAGAACTGTATAACATCTCCTGATGTCAAAATATAAAACTAAATAAAATCTGTACCTTTAGGAGCAATGTCTAACATGTAAAATTAACTTGTGAGTGTGTGAGGCCATTATGCCTAAATAAAGGTACTCAAGCTTTACTCTATTTTCAAGTTGTTCTTCAAAAAGATGAGGTTGTCTACGTTGTCAGTAGTGAGGCAGATCTGTTGGCGGTAACTATGTCACCTGCCGTCGAGAAAACCCTCTCGCTGGGACTGAGACTGACTCGGATGTGATTGAACATGTTTGACGTGTTACCACTAGCATACCGCACCGCTGTCGAACAACGCCGACACACCGTCCTCGTCCGATCCACAACTCGCACCCCATCATTGTTGTAGTCCACAGGGAACCCGAAATGTTCCCACACACCTGATTTAAAAGAAGCATGTGGGTCTTCTAGCTCCTGTGTGTTGTGTGAACTCGCCATAGCTACTAACTTTTCTTCTTCATATATTGTGTTCGTTTTGTTGTGTTTTGTTCTTCATTTGTTATTTACGGGCGGCTGGCTTTTAGGCGCAATGCCGCCCCCTGGATTATATATAGTGTAATACTGCCCTGAGTGACAGACTTTTTTCCCACTCGTAAAAAAAGGCGTATTCGCCGTGTGACTGCATGTGCCGAACCGTGACGTCCGAACCGTGACGGGACGAATACGGATACCGTTACACCCCTACTTCACTGTATATTTGTTATAACCACTTGTGGCAGCAGAAACACTCCAAACACAGAAATCAACACCTTTTTTGAAGGTGAAAATTGGCCTATTATCCATCAAACACAATGTTAGATGTTTTGCTTAAACACAGCTGATGGTTTTTGCTTCTTGGTAGAGCAATGACACAGAAGGAAACAGAAAAGGTGTTGCCTATAAATCCAAAGCAATCAGCTAAAAGGCACTGAAGTTATCTGAAGTGTTGGGTGGGCATTATATTTGACCTGATTAACATGAGCAGGACTTTTAAACACGTCATTAATGTTTACTTTGCAAATCAAATTCTCGCAATATCACAAGAATTCCAGCTTATATAGAACACAAGATCCATCCAATCCATCTTGTTATTCTCCAAATACAGGGGTACCGGGCTCAGTCTGTCGGGACTTGGATGGGTTACATTTCACTGTGTGGGTTGTGTACATGTACACGTGCGTGATAATAAGGAGGGTGTCAATCATCCGTTCCTGAAAAGTAAAATGGATGTGTCCAGACCACAATTGACAGGATCATAAGCGTCCTGTGAGAGTTAAAGGTAGGGTTAGGTTCGGTGACAAAACAAGGTCAGGCAACCTTTTTGTTCAAAAGACAAATGGCAGTTCCTTAAAAGGTTTGCGTATTTGCAGCACAGCATGTGTTTCATCAGAACAGAATGTTCCTCATCTCATTGAAATAAGCAAAGAATGGAAGTGAAGGCTCCACCCACTGGCTTCGGTAAGAGTTTGCTTGATAGATGGTTCTTTTATCTACCTGCCCACTATTTTTCATAGTGCCACACTTTTTCAAAGTAGTTTCCAATTATGTCAGTTCAAAGGTTTCTGTGGGAACAAACCTTTTAGCTCGTCAGGTTGACAATTTATAGCCAGAATATCTGGTTTTCCCCTTCTTTTACTGCACTACAATTTTATATAATATAATTCCTCTCCAAAGATTTGCCCTGTATCCAAGATATTAGTTTATTGTATTCTGGCATTCATCTTTTTCAAGAGGGATGTGCAAAAAAGTTATATCAATGAGAACGAATAGTTGGAGCCTATCCTTTTACACAAGGGAAGTTAAAAGAGCAAGCTACAATCTGTAAAATGTACTGTCCAGTCAAAAATGTACATTTAAACGGTATGTTGTGTGAGAAATCATTAACACTTTAAATATAAAACATTACATATTGCTTGCAGGCTAACAAATCAAACACTGCAGAAAACCATGACATGACAGCTTCAAGACCACAGATAATAGTGTTATCATTCAGCCATCAGAAATATGCAGTTTCTTAGCCATGCATTTAATATGCTGTATAGGTGCATTAAGAGTACAGTACCTGGCATTGAATTAAATCACTCATCTTGTTTCTGAAGGAGTAGCATGCATTACACAGTAAAGTATTGATCCGTCATTCAGGACCTTTTAGTCTCCTTTTCCTCATTCAGGTTCTTCACAGAACTCTAAGCTATTATTTTAGATAGGCTCTATTATGTTTTTTAGGATTGTCCCTTTCCTGTAGTGTGTTTTGCATGTAAATGGTCTGCAAAGGGCTCTGGTTTCAGACAGAGGGTGAAAAGAGGTGCTGCAGCACAGACAGAATGAGAATAATAAAGACCTCTATGAACATTAAAGTATGTAAACACGTCACAATAGAGGCACATAATACAAATATGAACCTGAGCATTATACTGTATGTCTAAAAACATCACTATTGTCCAATCAGAGTGCATCTTTCCTAATCCAAATCATGTTTCATCGTCCTCGTTATTAACAATGTAATCATCCCACAAATGCTTGTGGTCTGCCATTAAACATTTTCTCCTTGGCATTCATTTCTTAACTCAACACTGTGTGTTTTGGCTAAAGGGAATACTGTTTATTAGTCTGTCTATGATTTAGGGCTGTACCAAATGTCATTTTATTCAAATATAAAGATTTGATAGCGGTATTTATAGAGGAAATATTATGCTACATGCCACATTTCTCATACTCCCTGTACCTCTATTCACCCTCTGTCTGAAACCAGAGCTCTGATTGGTTAACAACTTAGAGATTTCCCACCCCTTAGCCTATCACATGAATTGTATTTGAGCGCTTGCCAATAGAAGCGCAATTGTTATATAGTGATGTCACTATGTTACAGAGTCCAATGGAGGCGTTTCAGACAGGGGGAGGTGGGGAAACTTTGGGATTTTACCTTTTCCAGACCATTTACATGCACAACAACCTTTATAACACTATAAAGGGAAACCCCAAAAAGCATAAAAGGGCCTCTTTAATTTTATATTTGTTTAATCCTCAAACAAAACCCTCAGTACTTCATGAAATTAAAGCAGTAAGTCCTTTCTTGTTAAATCAACTTTTTTTGGCAGCAGTGCTAAGTATTCTTTCGAAGGCTTCAAAGCAAAATGTTGTGAATTATGGAGTTTATTACAATACATTTGTCTTTTTGTCTTTACAATGCTATTGGAGATATTCTTTCTACATCTGTGCAGAAATACCAGTTTTAACATAATGAATAAACATGCAAAAAAGGCTTTGCTGTATTCGATTGTGGAGTTTATTTTTTTTGTTAAATTGACTGTCAACATTATGAATGTAGCTTTCAATAATGGCTCTGGTATTAATGCACATTAACATGCACAAGAATATGAAAGTTGCCACGTTTGACATACTCATTTGTGCGTTGTGTAAAAATTAGGTAGATGTGATAGTGGTTATATTGTTTTAATGGCTAATTCAATATCTGGCCAAGTGACAGCAGTGGGAAACTATGTGAATTCTGACACATTTACAGTGATGTAGATCAATGCGCTTTATGCCTGAAAAAATAAATAACATGAATAAATGTGCATAATATGGCAACACAAATGTGCATATCTTGGGCCTGAAACTGAACATGCAGGTGGAGTATAATAGCGACATCAATTCCAGATTCAGTACCGTCAAAGGAGTCGAAACACATTTCCACACAAACACACTCCCACACAAGCAGCAACTCAATCAAGTGAAGGAAATGCTAGCGTTCCGTATCTAATTGAAAGTAAGCAGATGGTTGTGGGCTTTCATGAAAGGAACTCAACATCAGGTGCTGAGACGTCTTGACGAAAATACAGCAAGGGCCGCGGAGAGAAATATGAACTAATCTCAGTTCCGTTAGATCAGACACAGGCAGGCCCACACCCCGGAGAGAGCCTTATAATCGATAGTAAAACAGTGAGAACAAGTCCAAGCCAAGACACAAGAGAGCAATAATAATAAGAGGCAGGGAAAGAGAAAGTGAAGGAGGAGAGAGGGCAAGCATGCAGGCGGGTGAATTGAGGAGAGAGCAGTGATAAAAAAATTAAAGATAGAAGACAGGGTGGGAGAAAAAAGAGAATACAAATACAAGCCTTTGGCAGGGGATCTTAGCATTTAAAGAAGTGTTAGTATTGCCTGAGGATGTGTCGATGGTATAGCTAAGTGATACAAAGTGCAGGGAGAGGATGAAGCGACAAGCATGGGGCAGTGACAATAAATCTTCTAACACTTGAAAATGAGTTGTTTCTCTCAAGGCCTAATAATGAGCATGAATCCGGATTCTGCCCCTCAATAAATGGTAAATACTAGTGGTATTAAATTATATTTTGGGGGGATATACACATATGGTCATGCTTTCAAGAGGACATATAATGCTCATTTTCAGGTTTATATTTGTGTTTTGTATCTTCTTTGACATGTCTCCATGCTTAAATGTTCAAAAAGCTCTTTATTTTTCTCATACTGCCTGTGCTGCAGCACCTCTTTTCACCCTCTGTCTGAAACCAGAGCCCAGTCTGCTCTGATTGGTTAGCTGGCCGGCTCTGTTGTGATAGGTCAACCACTTAGAGACTGGTAAGAAATGTCCCACGGTATCGTAGTAGTCTCTCTGCTGCATACATATTTTGAGCACTATCTGGTGTTACAGTGGTGACCTTGACTAATATCTCAAATTATTGTGCCACTTGAAGAAAATGAAGCATGGTTCGCCTTCATTTCCACCACCTCTTAAGCAAATGAGTGCAGTTGCTATTTGTCATGGATTAGGTGTACCATCTGACTGAGGTAGTGATAGTTCATACTAATGTCCATCAGTCTTTAGCCAATGCATTACATGAAGATTGTGCCAATTCCCCCGCTTTCTTTGCATTTTTGCTGCCATGAAATTCATGGTAAAAATATGTGCTGGAATCACATGAGGAAGTTAGGTTACAACATTTTACGGTTTGCCAAATAATCGCGAGCATTAACATGCTGACAGTCCAAGTTAATACATTATTTGGGAGCTAGGGAGACACATGAACATGTATACCACTGTAGTAAAACATATGGGTTCTGATGCAGACAGCTAACAGGTTAAGCTCCAGTATCCTCTCCTCTCTTTCCCCTGGAAGTATTGCAGGTTTGGCCTTTATCGTTATTTGGTTTTATATCTAAGCTGGCTGCTGTGATGAGGTAGTTCTTGGAGCAGTACACAGCTTATTAGATTTTGCAGGATGTAGCACTCTCCTCTTCCTGAAAAATGAGGATTAAACCGCCCTCTAGGAAAGGCTGAATTGCCGCTCAATTTATGTGGTTACACAGCCAGGAGAACATAGCGTGCCTGGCACAATGCACGCTGTGTCACAAAATGGATGGGTCCCTTATGGGCAAGCTAATGTGGCTTCTTATCAACATTTGATCCAAATTGTATCATGTTCTTTTAATGAGGTTGCATTAAGCTCCGGTTTGTGTTTCCCAGCGATTGGAGAAATACGTCAGGGCACTGTATGTGTGATGTAAAGAGAATAGACTCAGTTGCCAACACGTGCACAACACCAAACCCATTTAGAATGTTATCAGCCTATTGAATGGGAATTATCAGTGGTTAAAGCTTCTATTCTAATACTTTAGATAGACCAAATGGCTAAGTTTGAAAGTGAAATTAAAAACAATAAATGTTCTTGAACACAACAAAAATACTTCTTTAGGTGTTGAGCCAACTAAACTCCAGCTTATTAAGGTATATGCAACAATGTAATTAGGGTTAGAAACAGATCATGATTTTGGTTAATATAAGTTTGCAAAATGAAATGAAAACTACATTTATGCAAAAGATGATTTCACACTAACGCAAATGCCAGTCTCCTGGATGAAAATCCTGTGTTACCTTTGACTCCACCTTTATGGTGTTGTGGCTCTTTTATACTGGGTCACATATCTTCGCCTTTTTCCATTCTTAACTATTAAGGACATGTGAAAAGATGATAAAACGTACAAAAGCACTGAATGATTTAGGGCCAACATCCATTTCTGATCTTCTGCCACATTATGAACCATCCAGAACTATCAGGTCTTCTTGGACGGGTCTGCTTTCTGTCCACAGAGTCAACACTACATTTGGAGAAGGATTATTCCGTTTTTACGCTCCATATATCTGGAAACAAATTCAGACATTTATTTTTGTCTTCTATTTATTCATTTTGATTCTTGTGTGGAATACCTTTCTTTTCCCTACAATGGTTGCTTTTACACAGTCATTTGAGAGGCTGTGAAAACGTGTAGCATGGGTGAAATGTATTGTAATATGGATGTACAGTCTGTGTAATAAAGGTGTAATATAGGTTTTATGAGTGTTATATGCATGTAATTGGGTGTAATAATAGCGTAATATGGATACAATATAAGTTTAATATATTTTTTAAATGTACAGGTAAAATAAAAGTCATATTTCAAAGAACAATCTAGACATTTCTAGGACAATTTAAGCCTTGATACAATAGATAATAGCCATTAATTAATTTGCCCATTTTAGGGTTGTTCTATTTAAGCTTGATTTATTTGTATTCTGTTGGCTTTTTGATATAATGCATTTAAATGTCATTTTTTTAATGTGTTTATTTTGCACTTTCCTAATGCTTTATTTATTTTATTTTTGTAGAGCAATTTGAATTGCCTTGTGTTGAAATGTGCTATATAAATATACTTGCTTTGTTAGTTGATGTAGCAGGCAAATATGAACACATATTTATTAGGATGATAATATTCAAACTGGGTAATCTATCCTATCACCTATATACACATTAGTGTTAACCTTGAGTGCATATAAATATGGGAAACATTGTCATAAAAACTATCAAACACTTATTTTATTTACTCCCACTAAGCATATAATCTAGCCTTATTTAACCCTTTTAAAAAAGACACATGGTTGGACAACCAGGCCACGTCAGCAGAGGACTATTCATCCCTGTGGAGGATTTATGCCTCAAGCATTTTGGCAACACTTTGGATTAGAGATAAAGAATGTGTCACTGAAGGAAGTGCGATCAGTAAACACAGAAACTGAGAAAACAGATTTGGGATTCAATGTGTAACACCATGTTCCGGAAACACCCCCATCTTGGTGTTCTAGCTTAACTTCAAAAGGCCTGCGAGCATGTAAATGTATGCTTATTGTATATGTGTATGTGTGTGTGCATGCCTGTGGGTGTGCGTGCATGAATCCAGGCCATTTGTTTCTTCATATTTATTTGTTTACTAAAAAATATGTTGAGCATTATCATTCCGCAACACGTTTTCATGCCGGTTCACTGAACTAGCTAAATCGCGCAAGGCCCTGGAGCACAACATGCATTTAGGAATGCATACAAGCGACAAATAATTAGCTATAAATAATTTACAATCAATATACCCTTCATGAAATAGCCCTGTTTATACTAGCTGTACTGCCTTCAGTATAAGCATATTTTAAAAAAAACGTGTCACATAACTCTCCTTGTGAGCCACCCACTCGAAAAAGACACCGAGAGCAATGCATATGTTCACTAGTTGCTGTGATGCTAAGCCATACCTGCCAAATGCTGATTTCTAAAAATAAGGACGGCTCTCTAACGTCAGAACACTCACATACCCTCTTCAAACGTTCTCTTCAAAGGCCCCTCATAGTCCTGGCTCAATATAATGACTCCCATCTCGGGATAAACTTTCCCCAACATGGCAATGATTTACATCTAAAACAACAGCCTTATCTGCTGCTCATGGCTGCTGCTGGAGGAGATGGCATCCTTTTTCCCAGCCATACCCTGAAGGAAGAATACACACACATCTGTTATTGACCTGCAAGCTGGCTAATGAGGAGTGGGCGCTGGACATGTATTTCGACACTGGAACAAGCAAGTGTGTGTGTCAGTGTCTGTGAGTGAATGCTGCAGCAACTCTCCTGCTCGTAGTGAAGTTAGGCTGCCTCCCATATGGCCGAGTTTTAACGTCCCACAGTGTAAGGCTTCTGTTGTTGTTATCGAGAGTATAATGGTACATGACAAAGCCGCACAGCGTGTTGCACTGATGTCTCCATCAATCAATGCCTCGTGCTGCAGGCTTTTTTTTCTTCACGAAACTGTGTCTCAGGGCTTCTTAACATTTAACAACCTATTAATGTGTCATACCCACTTAACGGGAAGAAACGGTGGGTTACGTATTGTAACCCTAGTTATATAAGCACAGGCGGAGCCCTCTACTGGACTCTATGGATACTACCTCTCAACCATACTATGTGAGCATTCATCAACTGAGATATCTATAACCGTAGCCGGCCCCCTGGGGCGGGCCTACCTGAATGCGTGCGCAAGCCCACCGTATATAAGGCGGCCTCGCCTCCTGACTGTCATCCTACACTTCTTTTCAGCGAGCAGCATAGGACAGACAGGGCCCCGAGTAGAGGGCTCCGTCTGTGCTTATATAACTAGGATTACAATATGTAACCCACCGTTATATCTCACACAGGAGCCCTGATGCTTAAACGCCCTATCGTCCAACAACATCGAGTCACCACACTGCCCCTGACCGGGGCATCAGATACCTGCTGACCCACAGCCTCTCACCAGTCCTGTGTTGCCTCAGCAAGCACATATGATGGAGACAGACATGTCCAAGAGCTTTACCGGCCACACCGCCCCCAAAGCACACACACAGTTGTTCAGTGCGCCTAGTGGCAGCCGTGCGCTCCAAGTAACATGCTAGCGTACGCACCGGGCAGAGGAGGTGCAATTTAGCCTCCTTGGCCCCACTATGGGGTGGAACATTAAAGCCTCCTAACTGAATAGCCCTTGACCTGAACGAGCTCCTTAGATTATTGGGAACAAAGGAGGGGTTCGGTCTGAGTGTCGCCCTGCTACGGTCACCCCAGATCACTAAGCAACTTGGGTGCACCGACAGAGCGGTCAGCTCCGACACTCTCTTGGCCGAAGTTAAGGCAAGTAGCAACGCTGTCTTCCATGACAGTGCTTTCAGGGAGGAGAACTCCAGAGGCTCAAATGGTTCTGTGACCAGAGCCTCGAGCACCAACGGCAGGTCCCACTGCGGGGCGGAGGCGTGCACTACTGGGTGCTGCCTCCTGACCCCCTGCAAAAACGAGTCACCTGGCTGCACCAGTCCCATCAACTGTTTTACAGTTGACATATGGAATTTTCTGCATGCAATGTGGAGATTCAGGCTGAGAAGATCCAAAATGGGCATGAATTCTCCTGTCTTCTTTGGAACCAGGAAGTACAGGGAATAGTGACCTTCCTCTCTGTCTTGAGAGCGCACTGGGTGTTTCTCAATCTCGAGGATGCTGGCTTGGTAGTCGCGTACTTCCAAGTCACTTCCTTCAGAAACGAAGCAAGTATGCTTCCAAGCCACGGCTTCGGAAAACGAAGAAGAATGTAACAGGCTAACAAGTGTGTGCTGCGTCGGTTCAGCCATTCTCCGCAAGGGTTTTTGAAATTGGTCCGTGCGCAAAGCATTGTGGGGATTTTAAGGACGCGAAGTGTACCCATGTGCAGCCTCGAAATTTCCTCCAAACCAAGGACGCGGTCCCGGTGGAATTCCAAGTCTGCTGGAGATTGGAACAGTCCTTCGGCGGCACTCGATGACGTGCATCCTTCAAATATTGGCTTGGAAGCCAGAATCCTCAAGATTGAGAAACAGCCACGTCTCAGCGTCCTGTCCATCCATTACATGTTACTTGTTAGACGTTTTTATCCAAAGCGACTTACATACTCAATACTGTGGGCAATCCCCACAGGAACAATTTGGGGTGAAGTGTCTTGCCCAGGGACACAATGACATGCTGACTGCAGTGGGGTATGAACCTGTGCTCCCCTGATCCAAACTCCAACGCTCTATCCACTGCGCCACACGCCTCCTACATTCATCCATCCACTCTGTTAATACACAGCTGTGCTTCCATTCCCCATAACACTGCGTTAGGGGATGTGCAATCAGCTGCGGGCTTGCGCATTACCTAACTGGGCCGGCTACGGTTATAGATATCTCAGTTGATGAATGCTCACATGGTATGGATGAGAGGTAGTACCCATATAGTTCAGTAAAGGGCGGAGCCTGTGCAGGGGTAGACATTAAGGGTATTAAGGGCAGGTGGAATTGTATTATCACTGGCCCCACCATTGTAACCACTGGCCCGGAGCATTCGTCCAAAAAAAATCGACTAATAATGAAGAAAATGAACACTTGTTGCAATAGTAATGTATGCACTAACTACATTACTACTTGTACTACAACATTTGAACAATCAGTTCTTCCTCATTTTCCTCAATTGTTCATATTTGGTTTATTAAAATAATGATATTGTGGTCATTGTTAAAAAATGTCTGCTATTATGAGTATTATTATTTGTATAATGCACTTTCTGCCTTCCTGTCATTAGGAGTTAGAAATGTAATGGCTATGGATTAGATCCTTCATTTTCCTAAACTGCTGGGACATTTCCCTATAGCCAATACCTTTTATATGTTCAACTCTTCACTTACTTGTCAGCATAGGTCGGCATTGATGTACAGAGCCGACAGAAGACCTTGTTTATATTGGCATCATAGAGAGGTGCAGCCAGTGACGCGTCATAAATCCAGGAAGTAAGCTGCTGGTTCCCTCGACAAAAAGCAATGGGATTTCTCCACAGGGTTTTGGAAAATAGCTGTAAATAAGGTCTGTGGAAAACAAACCTGTTTGATAAATGCACGTTTTGTTCAGCCGGATAATCTCCACATGTCTACCCTACTTTTATAATTTTCTAATCATAAATCTAATCGATAGATTATAAAAGGGTTTTAGGATGCGTCACTGCACCAAGAAGCCAACTCCATCGATCAAGCTGGCTGAAACTTTCTCTCCCTCTTCTTCTCATGCTCCCTGTCACTCTCCTTTAACTCCTCCGGTGACTTTCTTTTATTTGAAGATTGTTTTTTGCCCGGTGCTTGGCCGGTTACCGCTGGTATTAAAAACATTTTGGCGAATGGTTAGGTGGCGTGATAGTCTGTAGTGAAGGAGCGCGCTCACGGGAGCCTGCTCGCGCTGCGCTCCGCAGCAAACAGCCGTTTGCTTTTCACCCAACAAAGACAAGCGACTCACGAAACGCTATGTTGTAGCGTTAATAAACGAAACAATTTAACAAAATTGCTAGTCAAAATACCAATACCACAGGAAACATTTTTTTTTAAACAATATTTTTAGTGGCCCGAGCAGGCAAGTGGAAAGTGTCTAAATAGTGCTTCCGGGCCAGTGGGCCATTTATAATGTCGAGCCCTGCTGTGTGAGATATAACTCAGCTAACTGACGATATGAACCATTTTTAGTTAAATGAAACACAACTCTAACGCCAAGCCTCTGAATTAGCACTAAGCGAAAAATTGCTGACGCACTTAGCACAGAACTCACGGTAGAAATACTTTCTTACTTATTGTATCTGCACAAACAAGATATCAGCTAGCAAGCTGAGATTCCACAGATTCTAGGGGTATAAGTATCATCACTGAGCGATCAAAACCTGCGGCAGGGGAAGCAAACCCAGCCATCACACAAAGTAGCTTTACGGAAAATAAGTCTTATCCTTTTGCTGTTTTCTGATCAAAAGTTGTGTTCAATGGCATTACAATGCATAAAACGCTGCTGAAGGTTAATCCAATGTCTCCTTCACTTTGAAATTATTACTGATAATCCATCATTCAATTTTTGTCAAAAACTGAGATTTTCATATTAGCTGTTATTAGCACTATTAGAGCTACAACCCAGCTGCCGGTTTTGGGCACACACCACTCATTCACCAATGGGTGATGTTTATGTAGCTGGCGCTAATGTTTTTATGGATTAGCTGTCAGATAATTTGTGTACGTGGCTGGGCAGCCGTTGAGCAGCCATTGCCCCTTTAAGACACACCCCCCTTCTTTAGTCAGCTAGCCTTTCCATATAAGGAAAACACTGCAGCTGTACGTAGTCAACATCTCCCACTACACTTTAAATGCCCACTGGTACCTCATCCAAATCAGCTATGACTATTACGAGTGCTGGGACCGGAACTGAAGCCGGGACCATGGCCGTGTGGGCCGGCACTGGAGCCGGAAACATGGCTGCTGGGTCCCAGGAAGGGGTTCGAGGCTTGAGACAGGCAATCAGGACTACTTGTAAAAACCTTAAGCCACTCGGGCAACAAGCTCCAGATCCACCTCCATGCATGCCTCCTTCAGGGCAGCCTCCTCGGCCGCTCTTGAAGACACTCTCATCCACTTATACTCAAGAGTTTACATCAGTGGATCCAACTCTTGAGGGGAAAAAACTGCTCGGTCCATACTGGTCTGTTCGTACTGTCAGGTTTGGGGAAAATAGGACCCAAGTGCAGTTTAAAAAAAGACTAAAAAAGGTAAGGTAACAAAAGGCAAGCTTTATTTATAAAAAGCCGAAGACAAGAAAAACAAGAAACTAATTAACAAAAACAAAACCGGGGAGGATGACAGACAGGAACAAACGTACAGGCGGGAACAGGCAGGAGACATGGACAAGCATAGACGACAGGTAGCAGGGACATGAAACGACGACGAACAGACATGGAGCACAGGGGAAGACAAGACTAAATACACAGAAGGGTAATCACAGGACAAGACACAGCTGGGCAGGGGAGGCAGAAACATAATCAGACACACCAGGAAAACTAACGACAGGAAGGCAAACACAGGGGCCGTTTCTCAATCTCGAGGATACTGGCTTCCAAGCCAACATGCTACGTCATCGCGTGCCGCCGAAGGACTGTTCCAATCTCCAGCATACTTGGAATTCCACGAGGCCGCGTCCTTGGTTTGGGGGAAATGTTGAGGCTGCACATGGTGTTGGAGTCAGAGCGGTCTAAAAGCTTGGTGAGCTGGGTAAAATCATAAAAGGAAGGAATTAAAATACACCAGGATACAAGTTAAACAATATTCTGTTTTAATGACAAAAGGCACAATACAATTTACAGAGTACTCTGGGCTCAATTCCACTACCGTGCTACACCGAGACGGTCAGTCAGAAAGGGCGCCGAGCATCAAAATATCATATTATTTATACACACAAGTGGGGAGTAGTTGTGTTGGTTCCTCCTCCCTAGCTATTTGTTATTGGCGATTTCACTTCTGAGCGAGCTAGCCAGTGAGTTGGCAGTTTTCCATTGGCCAGTTTCACTTCTGGGCGGACCCAAGACAATGCGTCAGCAGCCGTTGATTCCGTCTGATTCGCTCCCTCTCCTTACAGTGTGTGTGTGTGTCTAAATAAGGATGTGTCCTGCCATGCAAACTGGTCCTACTTCATACAGAGTAATTAAGCACACACATATATTTAAGCCAATTACTCCAAAATGTTGTGGCAATTTAGCACGCACGACATTCTCTAACCTCGAAGTCAGCTCACTTAACAGGAATACATGTATTGATACATTCAGAACGACCATTATCCCATGGCCTCTCTAGGAGTCTTGCAGGATATGAATTATCCAATAACTAACGTCTGCACAGGAGCGCACATACATTTCCCCCTATGCAGCTACGCACCAACATTGTTATCGTTTCTTAGCTAATACATGCTGGATATGAACCACTAATCAACAAGGCTTTAATTGTATTAGGTCTGAGGAAGCTCCTCTCTTGGAGTTCCTCTGACCTCTTACCAATTCAATTAACATGGGTACATCTGCTGTCAATTTGCAAAGACCATTGATAATTAGCAAAGAGACTCCCATGCCTCTTCTACTGACTTTCTGAAAAATACTCATCCACGGGTAATCTTTTTACTCTAGGCAGAAATCACCGGCTGTACTGCACCATTACCTACTCACAAATAGCCAAAAAACCACCTTCTGTTTATTAACAAGTCAAGTGGAAGAAAAGACCATTTGCGCTAAATCTACTTCTACTAAAAATGGGACATCATTATAGGAACATCAATATAAAAAACCTCTATATTTAAGAGGAAAAAATTGACTTGTCCATCCAAGTTTTAACACACATGAATATATATAAAAACACACATATATTAGATGACATTAAAAATGAATATACCAGAAATACGATATACTAAACTTTCTGCTTAATACGTTATTTTAATACTTCAATGGGTAGACTTTGCGTCCTTAAAATCCCCACAATACTTTGCGCACGGACCAATTTCAAAAACCCTTGCGGAGAATGGCTGAACCGACGCAGCACACATTTAAATGTAAGTATGTAGTGGCGTAGAACATGTGTTGGTAAATATGTTACTTTGTTACATTTGTTTGTTATCACCAAAAATGTGTTCCGTGAAAGTAAAGCAAGTTCATAATTAGATAGACATCGTGAGGTATTTATTTTCGGTACAGTTTATGTTGAAACTGTTAGAGAGAGTGGCACACTTGTTAGCCTGTTCCATTCTTCTTCGTTTTCCGAAGCCGTGGCTTGGAAGCGTTTCTGAAGGAAGTGACTAGGAAGTACCAAGCCAGCATCCTTGCGATTGAGAAACGGCCAGGGAGTAGGATCAGACAACACACAAGGAGGAAAACAGTTCAAAATGAAAACATAAATCCAAAACCATGACGAGCTTTATGGAGCAAATGGGGCAAATTTGTCTTACCTTTTGCTGTTTCTGATTAACAGTTGTGTTCAATGGCATTAAAACGATAGAAACGCTGCTGAAGGTTAATCCATAGATTAAGAAGAGGTGTTATCACTGCTACTGTTCTGCCCTCACTGTCGTTATGAGTACAGATATGCAGACAGATAACTCCTCGACAAGTGGCAAGCGTTTATCTTCTTTAATAAGATGTTTACATCCACAAGTCAACAGAGTAAAACTGAAAGAAACACAATATACATTGAAATTAGACACTTAGCTGTGATGCAGAAATATATAATACAACGGTTAATTACGTCACTCACAAACATCACAAAATATGCATATCAAATGTTTACATGCAAAAATGCTGTGTAATACACACTACAAAACATGTGCTAACCATACATCAAACATCAATGAATAGCAATCTACTTAAACATTGAAACCTCAAAATAATCGTTGATATCCTCTTAAGAATACGTACAAAAGCCAAAAATACTTACAAGCAATGCTTTCAACAACATAGCAAAGAAGGATGGATGCAGATTCAAACAATGATATTTCTCCTCTCTGTCCCTTTCAACTACGACCATGGATGTATAATAAGAACTGGATACAGCGTGGGAGACGGGCCTCATTAATTCCTATGAGAGTTGCTCATTAGCGCATGATGACAAAATGGCCCAACTTTTGAGAGAGTGAAACGTCACAGATTACCCGGCATGCCTGAGAAGTACCCGTATGTGCGCTCATAGCGCATGCGCAACTTTAACCAAAATGCTCGTTCACATCAAGCACGTCAATTTGCGTACACGTAACTGCACCGCGCGTTCATGACAGCATGGTAATGGATTGTTATGATGGATTTCATATTAACGAGGCGGCAGTTAGCAGCTAGCGGCTAGCTAGTAATTATGCTAATGTAAACATCAATCGTTATGTACTTATATTACGCTGTAACAGGATCTAGTGATATCCAACAGAGCTTCATTTAGCATGAAAGACTTATTGCACTGTGTATATATATATATATATATATATATATATATATATATATATATATTTATACACAGTGCAATAAGCTTCTTAGTGCAATAAGAAGCTACAGGGACGTTAATCTACGTCGGTAATATTAACTTTATTTAATACAACATTTACATCATACAGCCCATGTAGCAGGTTATAATATTTTACAAATGATGAATTACAGCAAACATGTGCAATATCCATTATTACAGCTCCGTGGGCTGGCAGTAAGGCGATATGGTCCGTTCTTATTTTGCATCCATGGCTAAAGATAAACGCATGTAGTGCTGAACACGTAACATGAACGTGCCGGGCGGCGCGGTCCCGTGGGTTAGATGCGCGTTCATAATGCAGAGGGAAATAACTCTCAGAATAACGTTATTAGCACCTTTTTACAACTTGAGGAACGAATGTTTTTAATAAGGGCTATACAAGTGTTCATACTGGGTTGTTTATTTAGTTTAAAACAAATTATCCAACGAGTTACAGACCACTCTTTCCCAATGTAAGTCAATGGGAAAAAGTGTTTCCGGGCCCAGCAACCTAAAGGAAGTGTAGTACCGCCGTTTGGCCAGCAGGAATATTCTCATCAGACTCCGGCACACTTCCTGGGGGCTTGACTACGACTCACATGTGGGTATAGTGATAGGGAAAGACTTACATTAAAAACACAGGAAGTGTCCTGTGTTTTTAATGTAAGTCTTTCCCATTGGCTGGTACTAACAAAAGAAGAAGAAACAAAAAGTAACTACACCACCTGCTGGCTGGAATAAGACAGCGTCTTAGACAGCACAGCTACTTTAAATGATTGTGGAACATAGCCTGATAATAAAGACATATTCATAATATTTAACCTGTTAAGCCCCAAGCCTTAAAAGCTTTAGGAATCCAAACTACAACATATAAGTACCCTGTATCAATATTGATGCAAAACAAGTGAAACCTTTTTAGAGAGATTTAGCACAAAAAAAACACTTCTGGGGTCATTTGGGTGGATTTGACCTATCTCTGGCCCCCCTTGCTCGATTTTGCTGATTGACATCTCTTTCTAACCGTCAGAGCCAATGGAATCGAGGGGAACTCCCACATACTCCTTATTTGGTAATGTGTGTGTGTGAGACTGCAGCCAAGACCGAAAGCTGCGATAACTCTGTGGGCTACCATTAGCAGCTAACTTTTACTCTTCGATTTTTACATACAAATGGAATTATGGATTATAAATTAAAAAAAGTATCACCCAGAAACATTATCAACCTATGGATTAACCGATTCAGCCACGTTTTTTCTCGTTTTAATGCCATTGAACAAGTATTTTGATCAGATTGACAGCTACGGTGAGACGATCTCCCGTAAAAGCTCCGTAAAGGTACGTGTTGTGATGTCTGTGTTTGCTTCCCCTGTCGCGAGTTCGGATCACTGTGATGATATATATACCTAAATAATCTGTGGAACCTCAGCTTTAACCGGATATCTTGTATGTGCAGCTACGATAAGTAATAAGGGTATCTTTTATCTTGAGTTCTGTGCCAAAGTGCGTTAGCATTTTTCGCTCAGGGGTCATTTAGATGCTTCTTATGAGACTTGTGTTTTGTTTCGTCAGTTAGCTGAGATTAATCTGGTATAACACATTAATAGGTTCTTAAATATTAAGATTCCCTGAGACAGTGTCGTGAAAAAAAAAAAAAAGTACCTGCCGACGGGGACCTTGGGGTTTAACAGGTTAATAAAGAAGTGTTAATTAATGGAAAAACTTCCTTTAACAGCTTAGTTGGAATCGGGTCTAACATGGTTTAGAAGAAAGAATCATTGAATTCAATTGTTCAAGGTTTATGGGTGAAAAGCATTATAATTTACTATCTAGTGTAATATTATAACTTACATTTCTGGGAGCTGTTGATAACACTATACTGGTCAAAGGCAAGAGGTCATTAATTTTGTTTCAAAGAGTAACAATTGTATCATTAAAAAAGCACATACAATCATTACTACTGAGTGCTATGGGAATAGAAGGCTCAATCGAGCTATGGCTCTCTGTCAGCCTGGCTACAGTGCTGAAAAGAAATCTTGCATTATTCTTATTCTCATCTATTAATGAAGAGTAGTAAGCTGCTTTCGCTTTACACAGTGCTTTTTATAATCATTGAGAGTAATATGCCAAATTAAACGAGATTCTTCAAGTTTAGTGGAACGCCATATCCTTTGAAGTTGTCTCTTTTGCTTTATTTTTGCGGGTTTCGGCATTATGCCATGGAGCTAATCTATGTTGTTTTATTTTCTTATTTTTCAAAGGAGTAACAGAGTCTAATTTTGTTTAATACTGTCTCTGTGCTTTTTATCCTTCTTCAGTGACGATCCTTGCCATACTGTGGAGTGGAGCATGTGGTTTGCTGGGCACTTTTTGCATGCAGATAGGTATATGGGTGATTTGCAGTGAGTGTTAATTGAAAGCAGCTACACGTGGTGATATTGGCGTGATTGACTAAACTCACTATCAACACGTCCAGAAGAATGTCATGCAAAGCTGCCTGCCTTCCTTTGATTCTCTCTGAACTGCCTGATCTTTCTAATGTCAACCATTTGTGCAGATAGCATGAAGTAGAACAGATTGCCAGTGCTAATCTAGTGTTAGCGTTAGCATTTCTCCCCCGGGCTTAAATGGTTTATTATAGAATGATCACACCGGTGTGACAGTACTCTTCAAAGGGTTCACAAAATATGACTACTACTCTTACTGTTTAACATTTTGGGTTACTTGATGTTACTTCATGGCTAATACAAATGACAAGGCTAAGACTGTAATGCTAACTAACGTGCTTGCTACTAGCTAGGTAGCTAACTTGATCTAGCCACTGGGCCTTTCATCAGACGGGAAGCGAAAGAACGAGCAAGACCCATTGCTGGTATGATAACAACCTGGTACCAAGCACACAGGCATCTTGTTAAAGTTATCTTATCTTAGCTATCTCTTATATTTAGCGGAGGAAAACAATTGTGACATCAGTTATGACATCACTTACGCGACTCTGGGATTTGTAGTCTTTCTAGTTGCGTATTTTTTATAGTCTTATATTTCAACAGTTTTACGACAAACTGTGACTTTTTTGACATGGAAATGATTTTTTAAGATTGACAAACATCATATGTAATTCGTGGCACAATTTAAACGGGATCGAAAGATAACTTTTCTCTCTCCATTGACTTCAATACATAATTTTTCCAAAATAAGGTCCCATGGACCGGAAAATTGTTTTACCATGTTCAATCTGAATTTACTTTCAAATAAAAAATGCTATATTGATTCTGATTTTTCTACATCCAACTCACAGGTTTATCATTACTTTGAGAAAAAAGATTATTAATTTACCCCTTTTTAGAAGTGAAGTTATAGTCATTTGTTCTGGGAATGTCATTTTCGAGCCCGAGACCTGAAAAATAGGCTTAACATGTTAAAGCTGAATTAATAGATTTTGTTTTCTCAACACATTGGGTCAACAAAATGAAGCTGAAAACACTACACTGATATATTATACCTAAATAAGTTGCTGTAGTGAACATGTCGGCAAACACTTCCAACAAACAAAGAGCCAAACTATCAGTCATTTGGAATTGTGTTTCTCAAATGCAAACGGATGTAAGTCCAATATTTATTCTCCTTTACGCTCAATTTTGTTCTCCACCAACTCCTGGGAAACATATCCGTCTCAAAAGCTTCCGAAATTCTCCAGGATAAGCAATTCGCTTTTTAAGCGACGGGGATTTTGTGGATTTGTTTCACATATTATGTATAGTTGAGACTAGCAACGCCCTGTGGATGTTATTCTCTGATGTGTTGTAGCTGGACTCATAGGCTGCAACATGGATGGGCGAACAGCTTAACAAAACTAAAACAAGAGTGAACGTCAGTCATCAGTAATGTGTGCGTGTATGGGTGTGTGAAAATGTGCAACAGACAGAACAGTAGCTGTGTCCTTAAGAAGATTCAGTCACCCAGTTGGATGGTGGTGGTCTTTATAGCTTAGCTGGTGGGGCTCATAAAGGTTGATAATCTGGATCACATGTAACAGATAACAGAGAGCCAACACATAGTGGACCCCTACTGGATTGGTCGTAACAGTTGTACTATATATTCATCTTTTTCACCATGAACACCAACTGGAGGCTTCTCCTCCAATTTCTACAGTTACATAACCTTAACCCTAACCCTAGTGTTACTTAAAAGGTCTTTGAGGTCAGACAGTTCAAATCAGTTGAGACTGACTTTGGGCACTGATTCAATTATGTTTTTAGCACCGTTCCTGATGGTTGTGAATAAAGTTAGTCTGAAATCCTTGCAAGAGAGACCCAATAAGCAAAATGTTGTGCCCCTGTGCATAATCTCTAACGGATGGCCCGTTGAAAAGAAAGGCACATTTAAGTTCTATTCTGGTAGCTTCTTACTTTTTCGTCAGTGCTAGGAAGGTACCATGTAGACGGTTTATGACACTTTTACTGCTTAGAACAGCTGCATGCTGCTGCTATACATAAGTGTGATGGGAGAGCAGTGTGCTGTCCAGAAGCAAATATTATGAGGTCAAACTGAATAAGTAGATCCATAGAGCTGAGAGGACCGCAGAGTTATAATTCCCAGATGGGGATATCATATCGCTCTCATGCAACACATAATCATCCGTGATCCATTGTCTCTTGTAAAGATTATTGTTGGAAAGCTCATTCCCTCTCCTCTGCATTCATGGTGAGCTTCAGCAGAAGTGGCGGCTAGCAGTCGTTGGAGAGCACCCACAGCCACCAAACACTGTTGGTTCATGTGCTCTCTGTAACGCTGTGCGGGGATGTGCATGCATGTGTGGTGTTATTCTAACACCAAAAGGTCAGAGAACTTTGGTTTTCATCTTGAGTGAAGTCAATGCTCTGTCACCCCGAGCCTTTTCGAAAGTGTTGCGATACTGAGCCTCTCTGTTTTAGTGACACTTTGGTCCCGAAAGACCCCCTGGGCTCTCAGGATGAAAATGTATCTCTCTGTATTCAACCTACAGCTTGCCAGGACAGTTCTGTCTGGAGGCACTTAGCGGGCAAAGTGAGGGACATCTCTCATTCTTATTTTGTCTTTCTCTGGTTCATGTATTTTCCTTTACGACCACAGAGAAATGCTCCACTTGGAACAAAACTTTGATTCATCTTTCAAATAGAATTCAGGATGAAGCCTTGTCATGTGAATGTCAGGGGGCAAAACAGCAAATGAAAAAGTGCTTCTGTAATACATTTTTTAAGAGATTTTAAGAAGATTTTACTTATGACTGTGCAAAGGCTAAACCAGTGTTAGTGTTACGGTGTGCAGGAAGCAGGACCCAAATGCAGATTTAAGTGACAAAATAATTCCTTTATTTCAAGGCTACAATAATCAGAGACAGAACAGAACACTCACCGCAGTTTACTCACAACACAAGACAACCCGACAAAGAGAGACAGAAAACCCAGAACTTAAATACACCCAGGACTAATCACATAAACACGAGACAGGTGAGGAGGGAGTAGAAAACACAGAGGCACCAGGTGAACACAATTGGGTAATCAGGGAGGGAAACAGACAGAAAGCAAACAGGCAGGAAACGGGGGTGAACACTTTACAAAATAAAACAGGAAACCCAAAGATAGAAAAAGACAAGAAAAACACCAACACAGACAGATCCTAACAGTATCCCCCCCCCTCCCCCTCAAGGGACGGATCCCAGACGTCCCAAAACAAAAAATAGTCCAAAACCTCAAGCAGGGTGGATGGAGGGGGTCCGGAGGAGGGACGCATCACTAAGCCACCAGGGTGGGTGGAGGGAGTCAGGAGGACGGGACTAAACTGACCGCCCAGGGGCACGGCAGAGGACCAGGAAGGGGTCTCGGGCAGACGGCCCGGGGGCAAGGCAGAGTCCAAAAAGGGGAAGTCGGGCGGACGGCCCGGGGGCAAGGCAGAGGACCAGGAAGGGGTCTCGGGCGGACGGCCCGGGGGCAAGGCAGAGTCCAAAAAGGGGGACTCGGGCGGACGGCCCGGGGGCAAGACAGAGTCCAAGGTGGGGACCATGGAGGGCGAAGGCAACGGCAGGAAGAGTCAGGGGACCGGGCCCGAGGGCGAGGACCGCGGCACTCAGGGGGCCGGGCTCGAGGGCGAAGACCGCGGCTCTCAGGGGGCCGGGCTCGAGGGCGAAGACCGTGGCTCTCAGGGGGCCGGGCTCGAGGGCGAAGACCGGACAGCTCCGGAGGCCGGGCAGGAGCCGGTGTTGACCGGACAGGATCCGGAGCCGGTGGGACAGGTGTCGGCAAGATTCCCCACGGAAGAGGACCAGGAGTTGGCAGGACCCCCGGCAGGAGGGCAGTCGGCGGGACCCCCAACGGGACAGGACACAGGATTGGCAGGACCCCCGGCAGGAGCACAGTCGGCGGGACCTCCAACAGGACAGGACACAGGATTGGCAGGACCCCTGGCAGAAGCGCAGTCGGCGGGACCCCCAACGGGACAGGACATAGGATTGGCAGGACCCCCGGCAGGAGGGCAGTCGGCGAGACCCCCAACGGGACAGGACACAGGATTGGCAGGACCCCCGGCAGGAGCGCAGTCGGCGGGACCTCCAACGGGACAGGACATAGGGTTGGCAGGACCCCCAACGGGACAGGACATGGGGTTGGCAGGACCCCCGGCAGAAGAGCAGTCTGCGGGACCTCCAACGGGACAAGGCATGGAGTTGGCAGGACCCCCAGCAGAAGAGTAGTCTGCGGGACCTCCAACGGCACAGGACCCTGGAGCTGGCAGGACCCCCGGCAGAAGAGCAGTCCGCGGGACCTCCAACGGCACAGGACATGGGGTTGGCAGGACCCCCGGCAGAAGAGTAGTCTGCGGGACCTCCAACGGCACAGGACATGGGGTTGGCAGGACCCCCGGCAGAAGAGCAGTCTGCGGGACCTCCAACGGCACAGGACATGGGGTTGGGAGGACCCCCGGCAGGAGAGTAGTCTGCGGGACCTCCAACGGCACAGGACAAGGGGTTGGTAGGACCCCCGGCAGGAGAGTAGTCGGCGGGGCCTCCAATGGCACAGGACAAAGGGTTGGCAGGACCCCCGGCAGGAGAGTAGTCGGCGGGGCCTCCAACGGCACAGGACAAAGGGTTGGCAGGACCCCCGGCAGGAGAGTAGACGGCGGGACCTCCAACGAGACAGGACAAAGGGTTGGCAGGACCCCCGGCAGGAGAGTAGACGGCGGGACCTCCAATGGCACAGGACAAAGGGTTGGCAGGACCTCCGGCAGGAGAGTAGTCGACAGGGCCTCCAACGGGACAGTACATGGAGTTGGCAGGACCCCCATTGGAACCTCCAACGGACCAGGACATTGGGTAGGGACTTGAGACGGGACTCGAGAGGGGACTCGAGAGGGGACTCGAGAGGGGACTCGAGAGGGGAACCAAGGGGGAACTCGAGAGGAGAGACCAGAGGAGGGACTCGAGAGGGGACTCGCGAGGGGAACTAGAGAGGTGAATCGAGGAGGGACTAGAGAGGGGACTAGAGAGGGGACTAAAGGAGGGACTAGAGAGGGGACTAAAGGAGGGACTAGAGAGGGGACTAAAGGAGGGACTAGAGAGGGGACTAAAGGAGGGACTAGAGGAGGGACTAAAGGAGGGACTAGAGGAGGGAACTCGAGAGGGAACTGGAGAGGGAACTGGAGAGGGAACTGGAGAGGGAACTGGAGATGGGACCTGAGGAGGGACTAGGGAAGGGAACTCGAGAGGGGACTCGAGAGGGGACTCGAGGAGGGACTAGAGAGGGGACTAAAGGAGGGACCTCGAGAGGGAACTCAAGAGGGAACTCGAGAGGGAACTGGAGAGGGGACTGGAGAGGGGACTCGAGAGGGAACTTGAGATGGGGCCAGAGCTGGGTCTGGAACCATGGCTGCGGGGGCCGGAATTTAAGCCAGAGTCATGGCTGTAAGGTCCGGTTCTGGAGCCGGAAACATGGCTGTAAGGTCCGGTTCTGGAGCCGGAAACATGGCTGTAAGGTCCGGTTCTGGAGCCGGAAACATGGCTGTAAGGTCCGGTTCTGGGGCCGGAAACGTGGCTATAAGGTCCGGTTCTGGAGCCAAATCCATGGCTGCTGGGGCCAGAACTGGGTCTGGAACCATGGCTGTGTGGGCCGGTTCTGTAGCCGGAACCATGGCTGTATGGGCCGGAACTGGGTCCGTAACCATGGCTGCTGGGGGCTGAACTGGTTCTGGAACCCTGGCCCTTTGGGCTCGTGCTGCCAACCTGGCCTTGCGACTCCTTCCTTTAGGAGCCGTTTGGAGGCTCCGTGGACCTCCAAAGGCCAGACGAGTACCAGCGAATGGCTCCTGGACGGTAGCAAACACTGGGTGAGAAGTAGGGGCTGACGCCAGACGGACCACACCGATGCGTGTGGTATCAAAATGGGAGTTGGAAGGCCTGGGGCTGTCAGGCAAGGGATAACACACCGTGAGAAAATCCAAAATCCTGCCCGATAAGAATTTAACCAAGCCTGGCTTCTCCATAGTAATCCGGCGTGCCTCTGCCAGGACAGCCTCTCGCTGCTGAACCCTGGACGTTCCCAACCATCGATACGAGCAGTCATCCAAAGCAAAGGAAAACTCCAATAGCTCCTGCTCAAAAGGATCTGCTGGGCCCATATTTGGGTCGGGTTGTAATGTTACGGTGTGCAGGAAGCAGGACCCAAATGCAGATTTAAGTGACAAAATAATTCCTTTATTTCAAGGCTACAATAATCAGAGACAGAACAGAACACTCACCGCAGTTTACTCACAACACAAGACAACCCGACAAAGAGAGACAGAAAACCCAGAACTTAAATACACCCAGGACTAATCACATAAACACGAGACAGGTGAGGAGGGAGGAGAAAACACAGAGGCACCAGGTGAACACAATTGGGTAATCAGGGAGGGAAACAGACAGAAAGCAAACAGGCAGGAAACGGGGGTGAACACTTTACAAAATAAAACAGGAAACCCAAAGATAGAAAAAGACAAGAAAAACACCAACACAGACAGATCCTAACAGTTAGTTAACTTTCACATTGGAAAGAGGTGTTTCTAGGGGATAAAAGGAGAGAAGCAAATACGTGGAATATATTAATCACCTTCTGTGTTCTTATTTTACCCTCACTTAATCACTGTTACTTGGAAATTCGCCACATTTGAATTTGATTGAGTCAATTCAAACTTTGGTGCCTGCTATATTGACCAAAAAAGCGGCGTTATACTGCTTAAAATGATGTTGTACTTCAGTGACATAGTTTGAGAAAACAGAAAACTACAAACCTTTGTAATTTGCCACTGGGGAGCCACTGAGCGCTGTGCTCTAGATCCCACTCAACAAAAACAATCCTTAACATGTTATAACAATTATATATTTACAAAACACAGAGTACATGTCCAAGAAATCACACTTTCTAAGTATAACTACAGATGACCTGGAAGACTTAGAACTTAGAATTAAACAGGCACTGAGGAATTATTTACTTCAGCGGACTGCGTTTGTTATCCAAACTGATTGGACATTCAGATAAAAGTTGACACATTTTAACCTTGAAGTGAATATCACTTAAGCCCTTTGCCCTGTTGCACTTCTAGATCAGCAGTATGTATCGACTTGCATCTGAGCTCATTAGACTCTGGACCACGTTTCCTGTTTATTAGGCATTTCACATACAGTCAGAACGTTACTCATTCTTAGTCTATTTCAGTCTATCCATACAATTTGATTTTAAAACGTAGAGGAATCCAAAAAATATTACTATCGATCCAAAAGTCACTGATATGATAAGACTGATGGTTTGTGAGAGAGAGATTCCTATTAATTGCTTATGTTATCAATATAACCTTACATTGGCACTGCAATGTTGCTGATCTCTGAAATGGGTGGGAATCTCGTTGTGAGTTACGTTGTTCGCAGCAGCCTCAAACACTAAAATAGCATTGACATGTTCAAGACTAGTCAATATGCCTGCGCTGCACGGAAGAACAACAATATTCATTTGTGCATGCTGTGAAATAATTGTTGAATAGCAATAGATTATAATTAATTGCATTTATTGTAGTGCTGAAGCACCCCCCAGGATTGCCAAAGCACCCCTAAGCACCCCCAAGAAATATGTGTTTTTTTTGTTTTTTTCGAAAATTATTATTATTATTTTTATTAAATTAAATCAGAAAAATGATTGATTACATCAATGCAAATGTGAAACAAACAAATGTTTGACCAAAAACATAAAGCCAACACAGGTGATATGATTATGCCAATGGCCAGCACCCATTAGATTTTTGACCTACCCATAGGCTAAATTACTTTGTGACACTTGAGTGACTTCCTGTTAGTTGGAGCCCCACATTATTTGCTAACAGCAAAGTGACAAATGGATCGTTTTTTAGTCCTTAAACGTCCACATGTGGACACTCAATCAAAACCAACTGAAAGCGAGAGGGATTCTGCACATAATAGGCCTCGTGAGTACAAGTAGCTTACTTCTGGGTCTCTGTGTTTCATTCAAGCTCTGCTCTGTGTGTGTGTGGCACGAGCCATTTTGTGTGCGTGCGCAAGCGAGCGAGAGAGAGAGAGAGCTCGCGCACCGGTGGGAGAGCTCGCGCACCGGTGGGTATCTACCGGAGATCGTTATGGTTAGCATCTGGTGCTAGCTAGCCAAGCTAACGGATATAAGGAGCTTTTTCAACAACAAGGTGGAGGGAGAACTCTCTCCAGATAACCTCAGCTCAGGTGAAGTAAAGGACTCTCAGTGTTTAGATAGTTAACTTTAGTCTAGTTATCTCAGTGGGTCTCAAACGGTTTGTTTTAAAAGGGGAGTGATTTGTAAAATATCTATAAAGAAATAGAAAATCTGTTTACAGTTCTGTTTCATATGTATGTTGAGAGATACAGTATATCCATAGATCTCTTCATTTTGCTCTCAAAGTGCACCAGATTGATGCTTTTAACTTCAATATTAAAAAAAAAATCTTCCCGGGGGAGCTTGCTCCACTAGAGGAGGTGAGGCCCACTCCCCAGTTGTAAAAATAGCACTTTACCCCCGCGTATGCCGTGAGCTGATTACCGAGCCTTCATTGTAACAGTCGCGGGTACACTGTGTGTGCGTGTGGGGAGTGTTGCAGTAGAAAATTCAACTGTAGCGCTGGTGCATTAATGGAAAACTATTGAAGCAAACAAGAGACAGAAGTATTTGAATTTTATTAGACACCGAATTTATAGCATTGAAAATAATTACTTTGAAAATCATGAATCTGAATTTGTTTTGCTCCGAATTTATCTATGTGAAATAAAAATTTAAAAATTCAAGTTAAAAAAATTCGAATGTTCAAATTCAAGTGAAAAAAATTCGACGTCAAATATTTCGGTGTTTAAAATTCGATGTAAAAAAATTCGGTGTGTAAAATTCGACGTCAAAAATTGCGATGCAGCCTCATCCGGGCTACTCAGACAGGATAAGCAATCGAGCCCTAATGCAATCAAACCGACTTCTGGCCTATCAGAGCCAAGCGGCAAACCCCGGGACAGTGCGGTGAAGCCCAATGCTGCAAACTGTAGGCGATGGATGCAGATGGGAGCAATTCCCGTAGACCCTTTGTTAAAATGTCCAACTTAACATCAGAAAATGAACATGTTTCTAGCCTGGATCTACAAAAACATATTCTGTATAGAGTTAGATTCCCCCTTCATGACAACGGGACTGCTGCTCCTAGCTCCTCTCTGCTAGCTCCGTTAGCTCCGTGATGCTACAGCGGCTCAGCTCATGAGGAGAACACTACTTGAACTCGGCCGTGTTTGTTGTGTTGGCTCCTGGTGGACTATTCGTCCTGCAAATATAGGATTTATCTGCCGTTGAAACAGACCGTCCATGAATGCAGTTTCTTCGGTAAGTCAACCCTGCGTACTTTATGTTATGTTACTGGTGTTTTTATTAAGCTAACGTTAATGAATGTTTAGAGTTGGGGTAGCATTTGAGCAATCGTAGCTCCATCTGTGCTAACGATGCTATGCGTAGCATCCAAGAGTGTAAAACATTAAGTGGGATGCTACTGTCTACCAAAAGGCTTCTGTGCGAGGTTGCTAAAATAAGGTCATCTTTGTACGTTAGATAGTTAGTTTGCTATTTAGGTTACTGTATGCATTGTTAAGGTTCATTTAAATTCGCTATGCTCTACTATAGCATACAATAGACTAGCTAACGTCAACGTATTGTTGAAGAGAGGCTTAGTGTATATTAAATCAACCTCACAATGAAATATGTGTATCTTTAAAATATGAACGTCACATTTCAAGATAATAACGCTCCCTTAGATATTGTAATATGGTTTGTTGAACTGGAGTTATTTATTGCAGCTAACCGCCTATCCGACGAACATTGTTGTTTTAATATTATTACCAATGCCTCTTTTAATTGTATTATCCTCACACTTGAGAAACAGCCTCATCGTGGCTGTAGAACAGAACATGTAACTTAATTCCTGCATTTAAGGACGATGAATAGCGTAGTCAATGCTTTAGTGACAAGGAAATGATTTGTTTAAATATTATATATGACGTTATCTGTGACTTCAGTGGAAATTAAGCTTATCCATTGCATTGCATTTGTTCAATAGGTTTGTGTCTTACCCCTATGTGTGTGATACATATGAATATGGCATATGAAAACAAATTAATTTGACTGACTCATGAAAACCTCATCCAAAGTAACAGTAAAATAAAAAGGACCTACACAATAATACTCAATCAAACTGATACAGTATAAGGACTGTGATATCCAGCCATTTCTGAAGTATAACAATAAGATTATGACCTGTTTTTAAAAGAAGATAAAAAGTTGTTTGCATGGAAAGAAGTCTGTAACCCACGCATGTAACTTTACATCTGTTTGTTCAAAGTCTCCTTAAGGTGATCCAGACAGGCTGGACCAGAGTAGGAGAGACAGACCTGGACCAGAGGAGGAGAGACAGACCTGGACCAGAGGAGGAGAGACAGACCTGGACCAGAGGAGGAGAGACAGACCTGGACCAGAGGAGGAGAGACAGATCTGGACCAGAGGAGGAGAGACAGACCTGGACCAGAGGAGGAGAGACAGATCTGGACCAGAGGAGGAGAGACAGATCTGGACCAGAGGAGGAGAGACAGACCTGGACCAGAGGAGGAGAGACAGACCTGGACCAGAGGAGGAGAGACAGATCTGGACCAGAGGAGGAGAGACAGATCTGGACCAGAGGAGGAGAGACAGACCTGGACCAGAGGAGGAGAGACAGACCTGGACCAGAGGAGGAGAGACAGACCTGGACCAGAGGAGGAGAGACAGATCTGGAGTCCTAGCAGCAGAGAACTTCAGCACGGATTCCAAGGTACACCTTTTTCATGCTTTACAAAGAATGCATAAAGTAATGACTCTAATACACTGATAGACATGCCATTAAACATGACTGAATACTAGATCACCTACACATCAGTGATGTTGAGTGGACTTTCTTAGCAAAAGGTTACATTTACATTTTACCAAGCAACATCACATAGTGAGAGCTGCGACCCTTTGTCTTTCAGTGAGACAACCGGACAGAGCAAGCTTCTACAGTTGCACTAAGTTTTGATAACAGTTAAATATTATTTTAATAATACATTTATTTCAATGTTGATGAATTTAGAACGGTTTATTCATAATCTGATTATCTTTGCAGTACACTGTTGGATTTAAAAAACACATTCAAATAAAAAATCATTATATTTATGAACAAACAAACACACCTCTTTCTTAAATAACACACTTGCTCAGCAATAATATGTTTTTTGATATTTCTGTTAGGAAAGGACACGCCTGAGAGACAGGACTGCTTCACCATGTTCTCTTTCTCTGAGGGTCCAGAAGAACATCCAAGAGGGAAAGGAAAAGCTGATGTGATGAGATTTAAGAGCAGTACAGGACATTCACTAAGAGACACTTGTATTGTAACACAAAGACCTGCACACTGAATAGTTTTGTAGTCTAATAGGAATTGTCTAATACAATTCGAATACTTCTGTCTCTTGTTTGCTTCCATAGAAAACCCTTAATGTTTGAGCACCCTCTATGAAACGTCAAGCTACCCCACAGCACCCCCTAGAGAAAATCTCTGGCGCCGCCACTGACGACAAATATAAATAAATGAATACATTATAATTCTTAAGATTTCAGTCATATTTTGTTTGGTGCCTGTGACGGGGCTCTATTTGTCCGTTCACAAACACTGGCCTAGTCGGTCGGGTTAAGCTCCAAAACTTTAATAACAGCAACAAAACAAAAAAAACGGAACCAGCACAATTTAAACAGCAAAATAAAAATCCAAAACAGGCCGTCCATCACTCATTAGAGTAAACATGCTCTGGTGTTGCCTTCTCTGCAACCATCTCCTGAACATGTCCCAGCTGTTGCCTTCATTGCAACATTCTTCCAGTGATCCTCCAGGGCCAAAAACCGTCAATGTTGAACCCATAGCCCCTCCCACAAACTTACCGTCAACAGGTGACGCAATTACCTCAAACCACATTGTCAACATTAAAAAAATCCGACCCAAACATAAACAGGTTAACCACCTCTTAACATAATCATTTAACAAATTAACAAACACACAATAAATAATACATTGCATGGTTCCTTTTTAGGAAGAGAGCAGGAAATGTTTGGTGTGTGACTGTGTGTGCGTGTGTGTGTCGGCTGTCAGTGGCGGAGTCAGTCACTCATGTGATCCGCTCTGTCACAGTGCCACCCATGGTTACCGATGGTAAGTGCATGTTTGTTCAACTCATAGCTTTGCCGGATTGTGTTAACATTCTAATAATACCACATATTCAAAGCTATTTTAAAGTGCAGCTATACAAACCCTGGGCAAAAATTATTATTTGTGCATTGATTTGATAAAGAATCCAGATTTGTTATGGTGGACTAGCCTCGCCCCTTGATTTTTGTTTGTTACGCTACTATCGATTTATTTGATATTGTTTTTTTAGCTTGATCCCAAACCAGAGGAAGCTTGCTCCCATACATTATATAAGTTAGCTTGTCACAGCCCAATCTGTCGGCCATAGAGCAACGATGTAAATCCGTTGACATCAATGGGTTGCGTTTGTTATTTAGAAAAAGAAAAAGGTCAAATCAAGCTAACTCTTGCTGGTTTCTTCGATATTCCGAACAAAAACTAAATTGAATTGTGGACCCCAAGACGAACAGCCAATGCTCACGCTAGTGCAAATGTGGATCCTAATAAAGAAATTGCATTACTGGTTTTATTGAATAACTACCACTATAACAAGGGGACAGTAGATTGTTTTAGAGCTGGAGTTTGAGATGATCAAGTTTGTAAGAAATATGACAATAACTTTACGGCATATTGATTCTCTACTGGACAATGCTCTTTGTTTGGTCCATTTCATTGTATTGACTGACAGATGGGTCAACTGGCACAATATTAAGTGCTGACCTCACCTACCAAGCCTTATTTTAGCTTACACTGGTGCCGAAAACGAGCATACCCTTTGCAAATTGTCCTTCCTATTTTCCTGATGGCAGAATTAACAGTTTTTTATTCCTCCAAAAGTCACAGTGAGATGTGGATGGCTCAGTGACTTCAATTATCCTGACCAGTGATGTCCTGTTGGACCACTTTTTCATTGTCTATATCTATTGATCGTGTGACTACATTAGAATACGTGATGGCTAATGAGACTCAAGGTTTTTTTTTGTTGGGTTGTTGAAGTCATTAAAGCCTGTTCTCTTTCGTACCTGGCTTTGTTTACATCATCAGTCCGTATTGATTCCAATGTCGCATTGAAATATTGATGGTTATATAGGACCAAGATTATTTTGGGTTGCTGATGGAATTTGAACACTTCGCTCTTTGCTAAACACATCTACATACAGATGTAGCACTCTAGAATGGACCCCACCCAACGGATTCCAGTGGCTGGAAATGTAAAGCCCTCCCACTACTACTGAGAGGGCGTTGCCAGATTTCCAATTAAAGAGCAACTTGCAGGTTTTTTTTTTTTTCTACATTTATGCTTAAACTTGCTTGAAAATTCCAATTAAAAAAAGTGAATGTAGGATTTGATATGTTTTACGAGACATAAGGGCAGGAATTCAGAGGGAAAGGAGCAATTTTGAGCTCTGCTCTAAAAAACGGCTTTTTTTTAAGGTCATACGTCAAACGCGTCATATTACATCACAAAGGGTAAACATCTCCGCTCTCTGACCGCGGGTATAGTTAGTAGTTGCGTTGAGTTGAGCGGTTGTGTTTTAGTGAGCTGGTATTTTTACATTGTATTTCACCATTTGTAATCATGGTGCAGTATTGTGTGTGTGCAGGTTGCACAAACACCAGCCTGTCAGGACATCGAGTCCACAGTTTCCCTAACAGGAAAAGAAAGCTAGCTAGCTTTTGGTCCTGGGTTCGTTTTGTGCAGACAAAGACACTGAACTTCAATGCTGCGTCTGTGACGAAAAACGCAGTCGTTTGTGGCGCTCATTTTCGACCGGAGGATTATGAGTCAAGTGATGTGAGGGAGTGCAGTATGGGATATTGAAGCCAGGACCGTGTGAGGCTGATAGCTAGTGCGGTTCCGTCAATACACACAGCTCCGGCAGGAGCAGCAGCAGCCGCCGGAAGCGGCGGGAGTGAGAGCGCGGGAGCGTCGGTCAGAGATTCAGCAAAACGAACACGTGAACTGTGCACCGTAAGTATTGTTTTTCTAACGTTTGCTAACTTCCAAATTAGTCAGTATAATGATTTCAATAATGACAAGCAACATGTGTTTAGTATTTATTGTTGTAAGTTAATGTTGCTAGCTTGTTAAACCCACTTGCTAAGTCATAATGGATAATGTTAGCTAGAATTGGCGTGGGGACTTTATTTGCATAGCTAATGGCGCGTGTGCTATTTATTTGCATGTGTAATCATGTGTTTCATGTGTGTGTTTTCAAGACTTTGGGAGACAACAGTACTGCAGATTCACCTACAGCCAGTGATGCTGGGCTTATAGACCCAGAGCAAGAGGTCGTCTCTCCACTGGTTCCTCAGCCAACATCTGTGCTTCACTGCGGCTCACAGTGTAAGCTCAGACCTTTCCACCGTTCATCAGATAAATGTAACACAGAAAAGGTAAAGACAGGTAAAGACTCGGCATAGTTTTTGTACATGTTAAAAACATATTAGAAAAACATCTCAGTATGATGCAGGCTGTTACAACTCCGAGACGTGCTATGACCTCAATAATTAACATATAAATGAATTAAAACATCTCAGCCCGAATGTCAACAAAACCTGAACATAAGCTTTGTAAAGGTAGATTGTATGGCAGGGCTGTTGTTTATGGCAGGCACAATTATATAATATATATATTTTTATCCTAGCTGTCCAGGTACAGCCCAGGATGGTCAGTGTGGGGTGTCAGACAGAATCTCCACTGCCCAGTCCTGCACACAGTGATGATGAGGCATCTTCTGTAACCATGGACCACCCTGGGGATATGCCATGGAGCCCAGAGGAGGAAATGATGAGCGAGTCGTCTGACGAGGAACCATCAAAAGAGCCCCTGCAGCGAACTAATGTTGATCTCAAGTAAGGCTTCTTTTAATTTGAGATGATGTGTATTCCCAAATTGTGTCAGTCAGAAATAACAAGTGGTTTTTTTTTTTTTCAGTGCTGCTGACAAGTTCATTGTGTGCCAAACCCAGCTGATGTCCTTGTTCACCATTTGCCCTTCCTCTTGTGGGGAAACCCAGGGTAATGTGGAGCAGCAAGAGGGAACATATATAAAGATACAACAAGTAAGAGGATATGTGTGAATTCCACTGATGTAAAAATAAAGGTTGTATCATAACCTGTATGTAAATATTTGTTTTATTTTATTTTTATGTTTTATCAATTCACTGTGTCTATACTTCATTAGTTTTATGGTATAATTGATTTTTGACTGACTAAGAGTTGTACTGGCAATGTTCTGCTTTTCACATCTCTTAGGTATGTGCAGCATGTGGGTATGAGCGTTTTTGGCAGAACCAGCCAATGCTGTACAGAAACATGCCAGCCTGCAACCTGTTACTGAGTGGGGCCATCCACTTCTCAGGTTGCATGGCTACCCAGACAATACGGATGTTGAAACTGTTAGGGCTTCAGTGCATCAGTGTCGGCACCTTCTTCCGCCATCAACGCCTGTACACAATCCCTACTATCGTGCAGGCCTGGCAAAATGAGCAGGCTGGGATCATCCGAGAACTGAAGGAGATGGGGGGTGGGCTAATCCTCTCTGGTGACTGCAGGTAGAACACTTCAGCTTGTATTATTGATATCAAAAAGAGGTCAAAAACAATATTTCAATTACATTCATTTAGCTTTATCCAAAGCAACTTACAATAACTGCATTGCATTGTTTTTTGGGCTTTAACGTCTGAATTAAACTGTTTTTGACACTCATAGGTCAGACTCTCCTGGCCATTGTGCCAAATATGGCACCTACTCCTTGATCGAGGACAGAATAAACAAGGTTTTGGATCTTCAACTTGTCCAGGTAAGTTAACGTTATCAGTCACACAAATCAGATGTGCTTTCGTCTGATGTGACACGGTTAGTGATATGACTGCATAATGTTGTTTTACAGAGCTCAGAGGTCCCAAGCAGCACCTGGTGTGAACTAGAGGGTCTGAAACGCAGCATTGACTTCCTTAAGGAGCAACACATGCAAGTTTCAGCAATTATTACGGACCGAAATCGCCAGGTAAAGACACACAAGAACGAACAGACATGTACACACAAAGATTCTTGGCGCACCATATTAACAGCAAAAACTACATTTTCTTACTAGTTATTAAGTAATTAAGGTGTTGTGTTTCACTCTTTAGGTTGCCAAGTGGGTGCGGGAGGAGTTGTGTCCAGGAGGAACGAGTCATTTCTTTGATATCTGGCATATTGGTAAAAGAATGTTTCTTGATGTTGGTAGGTTTGATTAGGCTGAAATTTGTTTATAATTACATTTTCTTTTTTAACATTTTGTTTCTGTTGTGAAACAGGTCTAGGGAAAGCTTTGGATGCTGCTGCAAAGGAGAGGGAGTGTGAGGACCTGAAGCTGTGGAGGCCAGCCATCATCAATCACCTGTACTGGACTGCAGCTTCAACTTCTGATGGAGATCCAGATGTGATGGAAGCCAAGTGGCAAAGTATGGTGAATCATGTTCAGGACATCCATGAACACGGCACTCCTGCATTTCCCTGCTGTGCACATCCACCTCTGGAGGGAGAAGCAAGGGACAAGGAGTGTCTGGAACCAGGTAACGTACTCTGTACACTGTGTTGCTGAAACATCTTAGTCGTCCAAGTGCTTGTTAGTTTATTTTGGTTCCAGAGCCCTCCATCAATATATAACCCAAAGTGTGCTAACACATTAACATGGCGTTATATAAATAACACCTGATAGTATCACACAATCGTGCTTTATCATTGTAGGTAATACATGCATATGTAGACAATTCTAGTAACATCAGAACAAAATATGTGTTTGTACAGGAACAACTTCAGCCATTAAACTGGAGAGGGTGACTTTGAGAACAGCATTGGTGAAGGATGTCCGGAAGTTGTCTCCACAGCATCAGACCTATTCCCTGGAGGCATTTCACTCCCTCATCCTCCACTTTGCACCAAAGCACACTGGGTTCTCCTTCCTTGGGATGTACAGCAGGTAAATATGATGTGATGGTGAAAGAATGTGTACAGCTTAGGGATGTTAATAATTAACCATTTAACCGTTAACGGACAATACGAAGTTTAACCGACTAATGCTATCAGTTAAACAGTTTATTCACATATGTACAAACAACTTGTGAACGGCATAATCTGCTTTTTCTACAGGCTTCTCATGGCAGCCCTGCACTTTAACCATAATAGCAGCAGAGAGGTTGCTCGAACCAGTGATGGTGAGGTGCGTTATGCAGTTCGCTACCCAAGGTTCTGCAAAGATGGCTGGGTAGTTCGCCCTATCAAGGAGAAGCCATTATACGGTTAGCTGTTGTGCGAAAATTGAAGTAACTTGAAAGTTTGAAGTGAAAAGTTGATACAGCGTATTTTTGGTATATTCATTTTAATGACACCTGATATATAAGAGGTGTGTTGCATCATGTTATCACTAATATATGTGTGGTTTTATACATTCCTGTGTGTTAATAGTTGAAGGAACAAAGTACATTTTTCCTCTTAAATATAGAGGTTTTTTATATTCAACAATGTTCCCTTTTTCTTAAAAGTAGATTAGCGCAATAGTCTTTTTCTTCCACTTTTACATATAATCAAAAGGGTGGTTTTTTGGCTAGTTGCAAGTAAGTAAGGTGCAGTATAACTGGTGAGTTCTGTTTTAAGTGAAAAGATTACCCGTTAAGTGTTTTTCAGAAAGCCTTGTTGCAGTTCGAGGCCATGAGTTTCTTAGGTAATCATCAATGGTCTTTGCAAAATAACAAGGGAACTCCAAGGGACATTTTCCCCAGATAGAAGGCAGTTACATTCTTGTAGTTAATGATGCATGACAGGCAGACCTATAAAAAGGGCCTTGAGAACTGGGTCACACAATTAAGGTCTGAATAAAATGTATGTATTAAATTGTGCTGAGCAATGCCTGTGGTTGCATTCTATTGACTTCTCTGCTGTATTCTTTCATGTGTGTGGGTAAAATTGCTACAACATTGTGGAGTAGTTTAATAGCTTAAACATGTTTTATTACTCTGCATAAAAGGGGGATGCAGTTGTGCAGGACAGGAGACTAGGTGGGGGAGGGGATATTCTGCTTAAGATCTCCAACAAACAGGGAAATCTATTCTACATATCTTGAATGGTATATGTGTGTGTTTAATTACTTTGTATTAATAATAGCAGTCTGTGTAAACAAACGATGGAGATATGAGAAATGAAATGATTATCTTTGTGAGCAAGGGGATATTCTTTGGACACAGCTCAAGCCTCTGGAATGTGCAGAAAAGGGTGTGTGTGAAAGTCTATGCAAGAAAGTGAGATAACGGACACCAGATGTATTTTGCTACAACCTCAGAGACACTTGTTTATTATCTGGCTGGCTCGCGCTGATTCGTTACGACACGCCATCTTTTTGCATCTCCCAATGAGATGACCTGACCCAGCTCCTCCCGTCTTGTTGTATAATATAAGCTTGCTCTGTATTGGGTTCGTTCTCTTTTTCCTCCTGCTGCGAAGGCCGAAAGATCACAACAGCACGAGAAACCAGAGCAGGAGTGCTCCTAATTGTATTATATTGAATTGTATTGCATTGGATTATTACCTTTTATAATTAAAACAGATTATTGTTTAACTGGTATCCTGGTGTTTTCTGATTTCCTTCCTGTTGTGATTTCAAGCAGCTCGCCAAACGACACGCGGGGCCGAGGTGGGTTTTGAAACCACTCTGGCGCCAACACTGTTTTACTCGGTCCCTAAATATTATTTATTGTGTGATGCATCTGTGATCACTTGTTTCCTTCCTTCAGCATACGCTGCAGCCCTGATGGAGTCTCTGAGTGAGGGCTACTCCAGGTCACCAGAGACTCTACGAGAGAGCAGTGCAGTCTTGTCCTCCACTGCCCCTGCCCCCCTTTCCACTTCCTGCCAGGAGATCGCCAAGGATGAGGCAGTTGGCCTTTATCTTAACACAGGAAATTAGTGTGAAACCAGCAGATTCTAAAGGAAAACATGCCTACACACAGCAATTTCAACACCTTCTTCATCCAACTTGTTGGCTCGCTTAGAGGTCTCCCTTGCTGCTGTCCAGTGAGATTCTCCACACATGAACATATTAATATATAAACATATTCTATTTATATTTAAAATGTGTGCATTTTATTATAAAGTTGTGTATATTTACAGACTGTTGCAAAAACTAAGAAGTAGTAACATCTTCTTGGCTGTGGACTTGTACTCTACATAATTATGTTGAGGTCATGGTAATCTAATTCAATAAACAATAACTGCAATGAACTGATAGCATTTTCTGACTCGTAAAATGATTGGATATGGTGTAATTTGGTAAATGATTGTGTTGAAAAATGTATATCTTTAAAAACTGCATTGGTGTATTAGGGCGGGCCATACGATTTTTGTATGTGTTCAAATAACGTATTTTGGTGGTTATTAATGAAAAGACACTATCTATCAATCAATCAATGTTTATTTGTGTAAATTGAAAAAAATACCACATTTATCAGCATAGGTAGACAAAATGTTTGGAAATGCATGTGTATGCGAACACATAGTGCGAACACACTATGATTGTGATTAATTGTATTGATCGTCACCAAAATGAGGCCACTCAAAACCTTTGTAAATTCCTCCTCCTTCTTCTGGGAACTGTCTTCTGATGGCAGACACAACACATGAGGGTAAGGGCTTCTTAATGTGCCTGCCTAGAACTCCATAGGCCCAGCGGATGACCTGCCTGTAAGCTGTGTAGCGGTATTGCCTGGGGATAGGGACACAATATCTACAGGTAAACTTGATAGCCTTGTTAACATCATCAACAAGTGTTATATAGTATATCATCTACAGGTTCTGGGTTTTGAAACCTGCTAAACACTCGGGGTCAATAGCAACTGTATTATCTTGAATAGTATTTATCTTTTTAATTGTAATCTAAACATACTCATGTCTGCTGGCCTGAAGCGGGCCATGCTCCTGCCTGAAGTTCATGTAGGCTATCTGTAGCACAAAGGGATTCAGACAGCATGCTTCAAAGCCATGGGTGCAGTGTCAGGCATGTTATGTCTGGTCTGGGGGTGAGGTTCTCCACCAGGGCCCAGAAGGGATCCACCTCCCTGCAGCACATGCTCTCCACAGCTGAGGTCATGGGCTGGCATTCCCCACACAAGCACGTACAAAACAAAACGTTTATCAGGAAACCGTATTACATCTTTCTCCCCCCCTTCGCTGCTCTTCCCCCCCCTCCTTCCCTGCTCTCTCTCTCCCCTCCGGTACAGCACTGTAACGTAGTGTGGATTTGCATTAGGTAACGCGAGATATGGCTGATACTTGCGCATTAGTTTCTGTTATGGATCAGTATCAACAGTCCTGCCAGTAACATTACTATATTATCAATACTACTTTAGTTATAGCCTGATATATGATTCATGTTTATTAATACGTTACACCGGCCGCTCTCTCCCTTGTTTACCCTTTGTTACGTCACACGCGGGAGGTCACGTGCCGAGGCTTTTTTATGCGGCAGTGAACATTTCTTACAAAAACGACGCCTGTTGTCACTGTAGTGTATATTTCTGTATATTTTTTTGAAAATCTAGTGTATTCATCATTTTCCTACACATTTATTCACAGGTGTCTTTAACCTGGAAGTTGCTCTTTAACCATGAGATGGCGCTTCATTCACAAATACACAAAGACATGGGTGAACTTTGTTCTTCAGTTTGTTTCCTGGACTTTCAGTAATGTTTGCAGCTCTGCAGTTGGGTTTTCTGAAGAGCATTTAAACACATATTTGTTATGGTTTTCACAGGCTACTATAACGAAAAAACATCAATATTTTAGCTGAAATAAAGTATATCTAATCTTATTATCTTAATTGTAATTCAATAATATATAGTCTTTATATATTAAATCTAGGGCTGTCAAGTTAACGCGTTAATAACGCGTTAACGCAAAACAAAATTAACGCCACTAATTATTTTAACACGATTAACGCATGTGTATTTTTTTTCCTCGGCCGCCCCGTAGTTTCAGAGCGCATCGAGTTTAAAATACCATCTACAAGCTGATGCTGACAGCCCCGCTCCTGCCGCCCGTTTGTGGCAGACCACACTTCCACGTTCACCGGCAGGCACCAACTGGCTATTGGGAGGACCGGGAGGGTGTGTGTATGTGTGGCCCGAGCGAGCGAGAGAGAGACCTTACGTGCATTGTTGTTGCTGTTGCTGGTGCTAGCAAGCTGCGCTAACGGATATAAGGAGCTGTTTAAATGAAAACAGAGGAGCGACATTTCGCCACAACTGCGCCGAGCACTTGACTTTATGCAGGAAGCCAGACAGTGGGACATTGTACGAAAAGTCAGCACACTCAGCACGGATAGTGCGCAACATGATTGCAGCGTCCAGGCAGCTCCCGTTCGAGCATATGCCTTGAGTTGCACATAGCTCCAACGATCCATCACACACACACACACACACACACACACACACACACACACACACACACACACACACACACACACACACACACACACACACACACACACACACACACACACACACACACACACACACACACACACACACACACACACACACACACACACACACACACACACACACACACACACACACACACACACACACACACACACACACACACACACACACACACACACACACTTTGTATGGTATTAGAGGTTCCAGGTTGGATTGAGGCGAATATTTGTAATGTTCAGAGGTTGTTGTGTTTAATATTCATGAGAATATTTGTCATTGTTCAAATGATAATAAACATTAGCATAAAGCATATTTGTCCACTCATATATTGATAAGAGTATTAAAAACTTGAAAAATATTCCTCTAAGGTATATTTAGAACAGATCAAAAATGTGCGATTAATTTGCGATTAATCGCGATTAACTATGGACAATCATGCGATTAATCGCGATTAAATATTTTAATCGACTGACAGCCCTAATTAAATCATAATAATAATGTAAATGTTTACACTTCTTTATTTGTTATGCTTATACCTACCTATACAATAGTTTGCTTTAATATGCACTATATTTTTTGTAATATTGTTGGGGTGTTTTTACACAGTACAGTAGATCGAAGTAAATCAACTCATACATTAAGATAAATTAAGATGGACCTTTATTAATCCCTGTGGGGAAATTCAGTTGTTCAAACAGCAACAGGGTAAGAGTGAAAAACAGGATAGCACAAATTCACAGATTAATACAATCAAAAATAAGATCAGCGATAAAAATAATATTAATAATGTATTGTATTATTAAGTAATATCATACATTAACCCCATTATAGCAGATGCCACATTGAATGGATGAACACATTTATGCATCAATAATTACAACGGAGTATTTCTAAATATAAGTTGTAAAAATACTTATATGTATTTAATACTAATAACATAATGATTCATTTTACTTTCAGATGATAATACTTGGGCAATTGACAATTTTGAATGCAGGACATTTACTTACACTAACATGTATTTTTACCTAGGTAAATAATCAGAATAATTCTTCCACCTCTGAGTTTGGACCCCGTCACTGTTTTTAAAACTTTAATTAAATGTTTGACATTCCAGAGACCCTTTCAGACCGGCAATGCTGCCCTGCAGGTGTTGATCACCTTGAGGGGGGCTGTCGAGCCTACAGTATTTCATTTGTATTAAAGCCAGACCATTTTTAAATATAACTGTCTGATTTTGTCATTGCACAACATTTGTGAATAAACTACATTTGTGATTGTTATGGCAATAATATTACAACCATTTTCACAGCCTCAGCTTGCAATGTTTTAATTGTTTTATACCATTTATCAAGACCTACTGTATACCGGCAATGGAGAAGAAGGGCGAAGGGAGAGTTGTCACATTCCGATGGGCCATCATTTGAAACAAAGAGAGCACTCCTGGGTTGCGGTCAGATAATCAAAAAATCAGCTCCTAAATTCTAACCCTATCTCCTATTCCTTGACCTCTGAGTGAAACTTCACGGGGTTAAGGAATAGTGGATAGGAGAATTCAAAAGGATTTAGGAGAAGAGACTGCGGTACTTTAGAGAATCCGACTGCACTTTCACTATCCGACGTGTTTATGATGCGCCAGCAGACGTCATGAATGTGCGTCTGCTGCTGTGGGGAAACTATGGAAACTACAGTTTTCTATACAACGGACTACAACATGGATGTTTAATAAGAACGAGGGACTACTGTAAACTCATCTAGAGACTCTGCACCGTGCTCTGATGCTGTTGCTTTATGAACGTGGACAACAGAGAAACATATTCTTCATGACCAAAGTTGGAATTGAAATAAAAAAGAAAAGTGAAACGTATGCTCATCACCCTCTCCCTCCGGTCCACATTAATACAAATGATCCCAATACGTATGATTGTATGAACTATGAAAATATCTTAAAATCAGTACAGAGTGTGGAGATTGATGTAAAGTATTATGGCAAAAAGTTTGATACAGCGTAATTCTGGTATATTCATTTTTATGTCACCTGATATAGGCTATGGGATGTTAAGTGTTAGTTTGTGAGAGAAATGTATGTGCGTTCATTTCAAGACTCCTAAAAGAGCAGGATAATTGAGTCACACAATTAGAGAGACAATGGCCCTTCTGATTCTGGGTGAGCTGACTTCGGGTGTATGGAAGTTCAGAGATGGCCTGGGGGTATGAAGACAGTTAGGCGTTGTTGGTGAGCTGGTCCTGAGGAGGTCATGAGATGATGACTGTTAAATTCCCAACAAGCATGGCTTTCATAAAGAAAAACCTATGACTTGTGTGATAAGCTACATAATAAGATGTGTTTTGTTGCAAAGTGAGCCCGTTTTGTTCTCTGCTGGCACGCGCTGATTCACGGTGACACAGCATCTTATGCATCTCCCAATGAGATGACCTGAAAAGATGACCAGCTGACCTAACCCCTCCTTCTTATTCTTGTATATCTCCTGTTGGGTCCTGGCGTTCGCTCTCTCTTCTCGGGCTGCCAGGACCGAAGGATCTACGCAGCACGCGAACCAGGGCAGGAGTGGGCCTACTCCTTACATTACAGTATAATTGTATTGTATTATATTGTATTGTAATGTATTATATTGCATTGCATTATTACCTTTTATAATTAAAACAGATTATTGTTTAAACTGGTATCCGGGTGCTGATTTCCTTCCTGTTATGATTTTAAGCAGGACTCGTCAAAACGACACGCGGAGCCGAGTGGGGTTGTAAAAACTTCAAAACTCCTACAAGAGGTATTTATTATAAACGTTAGTCCTTAACATCTATCACTGTGTATATCACCATTCAAACATCTTTTAAAAGTTGAACAAACCCCACACAGCTCAGTAAAGACTGTGAAATGTTGACTTTATTTGATAATTTCAGTAAAAACTAACGTTCATATTTCTCTTTTTGATTATAATACTGATGAACGTTCAAAACAAAGCACTTTGGCAACTTACCACATACGTTTTAAAATGCTTAATAAGCACCGTAACTTTCATGATATAATTTCTCGGTCATAATCGGTTGTTTCCATGAACGGCCGACTGTTGTGTGGAACAGAACAGTTGTGGGACAGCATTTTCTCCTCTCCTTTCGGTGAGGGAGGTCCAGTGATTCCTAAGCTAAAGGAGGTTATAAAGGAAGTTTGAAACCTCCTTTCCTATCATCTAGAGCAGTGGTAACCAACATTTTCAAGCCCAAGATCACTTTTTATTCCAAAATGTAAACCGAGATCTACCAATCCGATATCTTCCAAAAAACCCACTTAGGAGTAAGACTACTCATCGTCATATTTATTTTTGCAATCAATTTATGTTACAACAGGCTCAATGTACGTGTAAAGATGCACACAAAGAAAGACACAGTTATGCACAGTTATCTGTGCAATGTACAATATTCATATTTACGGTAGGCATATCTGTTCAATACAAACTTAATATTTACAGTATCTGTTCAATGCACTATATTTAGTTTCTCAGTTAAATTAGTAATATTCACATGTACAGATATTAGCCTACAGTTCAATGTAATCCATATTAAGTTTCTCTGTTCAATGCACAATATATTTTCAATGCTCAAGTTGCTCTATCAGCCTGCCTTTAATGATACTGCTTTTGAAATCTGGCTGATTGTTAGTGATTGCCAGCCGGAGGCAGTCAGTAAGATGTGCGTCAGTCATATGAGTTCTATACTTGGATTTAATTATTTTCATTTGTGAAAAGGCCGTTTCACATAAGTATGTGGAGCCAAAGTAGGCCTTCAGTTTAAGCGAACATGACACAATCAGTGGATACCTCTCTCTACTCACGAGTGACCAAAAGTCCTGATCTCTTGCTCTGGCCTTCAATTCAATGTCGCTTTGCATTTCAATGATCTCCATGTCAACACCCATAGGTAATGTTAACACCTCCTGCATTTCAGCTGACAGCGGTTCAATGTCAACGCTGAGGAAAGGGTTTGATACAAAACCAACTACTTGCCCCATGTCTTGTAGCTCCACAAATCGAGCACCAAATTCTGATGTCAATTTGTTCAAATGGGCGCAGAATTGTTCAGGATGGAAAGCAGTTTTGTCTGTGAGGTTTTGTGACACCTTTTCAAGATTTGGGAAGTGTGTCAGCCTCGCATGTCTTAACTGAGTGGTCCACAAACTGAGCTTCACTTTGAATGCGAATTGAGTTGACAATTTTAACAACAACATTCATTACATGTGACATGTCAATTGCTTTAGCTGCCAATGCCTGTTGATGTATCACACAGTGATAGTTTACAAATGGTGGAAAGTCTGGGTCTTTTCTGCACAGCGCAACAAATCCTGAACGAACACCGAGCATCGCTGGTGCCCCATCGGTTGTGAAGGACACTATTTTATGAATGGGAATCTTGTACTCACGAACATAGTCCTTGAATGCCTTGTACACATCCTCACCCCTGGTTCTTTCTTTCAATGGGATAAGGGCAAGAAAGGCCTCCTTGACAGTAAAATCTGTGAAAACCATTCGGACAAACACACCTAGCTGGGCTGTGTCTGTGGCATCGGTAGACTCGTCAAATTGAACTGAAAGGTATTCCGAGAGAGACAAGTCTTTTAATACTTGCTGGGATACATCTTCGGACAATGACTCAACTCTTCTGGCTACAGTAGGTGCACCAAGTGGTACACTTTTTATCCTTGCTTTTATGTCCTCTTTGTTTTTGAAATCCGCAAACAAGACGTCAGCTGTGGCGCTCATTGCTTCTTTAAATCATCTCACCATCCGTAAATGGTTTTTTGTGCTGAGCCAAAATAGGGCTAATCCGGAGGGACGTTTCTATAGCTGCATTGCTCTTTGCACGCGCACGTGATGAAAAGCGACTGCTGTGCTTTTAGTCCTCTTTTCAGTTCATCAATTATTTTGGTTCTTAATGCGCTGTTGAGTGGATATGAGTCTTTGAATTGACCATGGGTGCTCGCATGATGGCGCTCCAGGTTGCCCCGTTTCACCAAGGCTACCGCCTGTTGGCGTATGAGGCATATAGTCTTCTCTTTCGCTGATGTGAAAATAAATTCATGCTCCCATTCCGGATGGAAATAATACGTTTTTCATTTATTTTTCGCCGGACCCTCAGCCATATCGATGTTGGTTAAAGATTAGCAGAACTTGGTACAGTTTAAGTTACTCCTCAAGATGACCGTTAAGATACGATTTTTAACCCCACCCACAATTGCATACAGCAATTCATAGACGTCAACATATCTAATAACCAATTGGAGTTTGTAAAATGACCTGTGCGTGATTCAAATCAACAAACCAGAGCTAGGTCTAAAAAGTTTGTTTAAACAACCAACCAACCAGAGCATGAACATTTTATTTTTTTTGGAAAATATTTGTATTTTGGAAAATATTATTTATTTATTTTTTAAATGCTAGGGATCGACAGTGAAGGCTTTGAAGATTGACCAGTCGATCGCGATCGACCTGTTGGTTACCCCTGATCTAGAGAATTCGAACGGCACTTATCATGGCTGCCACTGAGGGACTTCCGGGTCATTTCACTCCGTTAGGAAGGTTCCTAAGCTAAATGGACTATTCAACTTCAGCCCAAGCTTAGTTAACAGAGGGGGGAGGGGAACGTTTTGTCACATTCCGTGGATAGGAGAATTCAAAAGGATTTAGGAGAAGAGACTGCGGTGCTTTGAGAATCCGACTGCACTTACTATGATAAACAAAACAAAAAAAAAGGATTAAATGTATCTTATCTCAATGCAGAATATGATTATATCCGTGACGGTGGGAATAAAAAAGGATATGCTACAGTATAGTAATAAAAGATAAATCCCACTTGTTGTACCTGGCAGAGCAAGAAACACTCCAGCCTTTTATTTAAACGTGTTTGTTGCAACCTGGCTCAAAAGGCCACAACAAAAAGGAGACACAACATGTCAACGGGTAGGTAAAGGTGTTTATTTGCACCACACTGTTCAAGTCAACTCATGGTTTATACTCATCAGAGCCGGGTGCCTGCAGGAAAAAAACAGAGAGAGAGAACAGACAGGAGCAGAGAGGCTTTAAAATAGCTGCAGAGCACCAGTCCCAGGTGCCCTGAGTTACTGCAATCAGTGCGTTCAATGCAGCCAAGATAGGACAGCCACACCCTCTACACTGATGAACCCACAGGGGCATCACAGCCCCCCCCAGAGGCCCCAAAGGGATCCCGAAACAACACCAAATATCCAGAGCCAGAGAGACTTCCTACCCCACCGGGGCACGAGAGAGAGCATCCACCACAACGTTGTCCTTGCCCTTAATGTGCCGAATGTCCAAACTATAGGACTGCAGGAACAGGGCCCACCTCATCAGCCGCCGGTTCGGACAGTTAAGTGAACAGAAACAGGTAAGGGGATTATGGTCGGTATAAACTACAACTGGGCTACTCCCAAACCCACATACACCTCAAAGTGCTGGAGGGCCCATATTAAGGCCAATGCCTCCTTTTCGATTGTTGAGTAATTGAGTTGGTACGAATTAAACTTCTTTGAGAAGTAACAAACTGACCTATCAATACCCTCAACCTCTTGCAGCAAAACCGCACCTGCCCCAACATGGCTAGCATCAACCTCCAGTTTGAATGGCTCATCGAGGCGCGGCGCAGCGAGAACCGGAGCACAGCACAACAGGGTCCTCACATTCTCAAACGCTACCTGACACTGGTCAGACCAAATGAACTTGACTGTACCCTTCAGCAAATCAGTCAGGCGTGCAACCACTGTGGAGAAGTTCTTACAAAAGGCGCGATAGTACCCGACCAGACCTAGGATCCGCATGAGTTCCTTCTTAGTAGTGGGCACAGGAAACTGCAAAACGGCCCGCACCTTCGCGTCTACCGGACGAACTTGTCCCTGGCCGACCACCCGGCCAAGGTACGTCACTGTCGCCCTAGCGAACTCACACTTGGCCAGGTTAACAGTGAGATGCGCCTCAGCCAGGCGACAGAACAGAGCACCAATGCGTTTGATGTGGTCATCCCATGTGTCACTAAACACCACTACGTCGTCAAGATAAACAGCAACCCCCTCAAGACCTGCTACCACTAGTGCTGGGGGGAAACGATTATTTTGAAAACGATTAATCGGGCGATTATTTGATCGATTAGTCGACTAATCTAACGATTATTTTTCTGTTGTTCAATTCATAAAAAACGTAATGTAAAAAAAACGTAATGTAAAAAAAAATGTTTTCACGATACTGTGTCTCAGGGGATCTTAATATTTAAGAACCTATTAATGTGTTATACCAGATTAACGGAAATAATCTCAGCTAATTGACGATACAAACCATGTTTACCAAAACAAAACACAAGTCTCATAAGAAGCATCTAAATGACCCCTGAGCGAAAAATGCTAACGGACATTGGCACGGAACTCAAGATAAAAGTACCCTTATTACTTATCGTAGCTGCACATACAATATATCCGATTAAAGCTGAGACTCCACAGATTATGTAGGTATATAGTATCATCACTGAGTGATCCGGACTCGCGACAGGGGAAGCAAATACAGTCCTCACAACACGTACCTTCACAGAGCTTCTAGGGAGATCGTCTCACCACCGTAGCTGTCAATCTGATCAAAAGACGTGTTCAATGGCATTAAAATGAGAAAAAACGCGGCTGAATCGGTTAATCCATAGGTTTTTAACGTCTATGTATAAAAAAATGATTGAATTTATAATCCATAATTCCATTTTATGTAAAACATCGGAGAGCAAATGCTAGCTGCTAATGGTAGCCACCACAGCTAGCTGCTGCTTCTGCTAGGCTATGCAGCAGTCTCAGTGAGATATAAATATATAAATATCTTTGCGTTTTGGACTAACTTTAAAATATTCCCATGCTTTTGAAGACCTAGGGCGAGATGTTTTCGTTTGGGGGCTTCGTGCGCAATCCTGTGAGGAGGAGGTGGTAGCCGTTTCAGTCTCCATTGTGTTTGAAGTGCGATTGCGAACTGCTTGTTGCTTTGGGTGACCCACGTGTGTGTAGCGACGCGTCGACGCGTAAATATGTCGTCGACGATATTTTGAAGACGTCGACGACGTCGACGCGTCGCTACAGCACTAGCTACCACCATGTTCATGAGGCGCTGAAATGTCGCTGGCGCATTACAAAGCCCAAAACTCATCACTGTATACTCATACAGACCGAAAGGTGTAACAAACGCTGAAATCTTTTGCGCACGCGCTGTCTGTTAGAAATTAAAATCAATGTTTTGATAGCATAATGTACCCTAAACATACCGTCAGTTTAAATGCTGTTTTATACTGAAAAACCAGAAGTTCTTGTGCACAACCAGTTGTTAAGCTTTTATTCTGAAAATCCTTCATGACGACATCCGGGACTACCGCCCATTAGTATCATTAAAGTGGCTATTGACGCCGTTAACATGTATTACATATAAAGTTATGAAAGAGATAAGGAGGAGAAAAGGCATGTGGAAGTAAGCAATGAATGTAAAATGTCGAAATCCTGTTTAACGCGATATCGGACACAGACGAACGAGAGGGGGAAGTCCCTTACGTCACTACAGCTCACAGAGAGGAGGAGCGAACAGCGAGCAAGCGGGAAGGACGAATGCTTGTAAGCTCTTATGCACGGCAGAGTCCTGCACGGGTCTGATTTTCAAGACCCGCTCCCGCCCCGCACCCGCGACGTGCAATACCGAACCCGCCCCGCTACCCGCACATATTGCCAATTAGTTCCGCAACCCGACCCGACCCGTCGGCACAAGATCCGCAACCCGACCCGAACCCGCATAGCCTATGAGCAGTGAAAACGTGCAAGTATTAACACACGCAGTTTCATATTTGTCTCAGAAAGCGTGGGATGTTGGTTATTTCCTCCATCTAGGAACCAAAAGCCTCCCAGACGTTGGATTTCGCTCTTGAGGAAGTGTTATTGAAAATGCTGTATTCTCCGCTAGAGAGCTTCACCTCAGCCATTTCGAATGTGGCGCGCACAGCAGCAGATTGATGCGCTGCAGAGGTTATGATTATGCGCGGTCCCGCGGGGGAGAGGTCTGAGGATTTTAAACATTAAACTAATTTATTATTATTTTAATATATTTATTATGCAATACCCGCGACCCGACCCGCATCATCTTTGTTTTACCCAGAACCGAACCCGGAAAAAAGCGTTTGAAAAAATACCACCCGCGAATCACCTTTTTTGCGTGTCACCCGTCGGGTACCCGCAAAAAAGGACCGATGCAGGACTCTGATGCACGGCCAGCACCGGGGAGAGGAAGCTGCAGACTTTCTCTCCTGTCGAACCATATCCTGTTTGTGACTTTACCTTTTTTATTAATTAAAGTACCAATTTTGAACCTCCAGAGACTCCATTTAGTCTCCTTTTTAAGCTTCTCTTTCCTGGACGCTGAGAATAAGAACACAGTTAACAATTGGTCTTTCCTGGACGCTGAGAATAAGAACACAGTTAACATGTCAAAGGAACTTGCCAGTACCCCTTTAACAAGTCGAATTTACTGACGAATCTAGCAGAGCCCACCAAGTCAATACAGTCCTCCATCCGTGGCAACGGGTAAGAATCTGTTTGTCACCTTATTAACCTTACGATAGTCGTTACAAAACCGCGGAGACCCATCTGATTTGCCAACCAGCAGACGCCCAACTGGAGAACGACTGTACTGCAATCTGATTGTCCAACATGTACTGGACCTCAGCCTCCAGCACCCTACAACGATAAAATCGCTGCTTAATTGGAGGACTGTCCCCCACGTCGATATCATGCTCCACGAGAGTTGTGCGCGATGGCGTATCGCCGAACAGTACCACAAACTTCCCGATTAAAGCCGCCAATTCATCTCTCTGTGCTGCCGGTAAGTGACTCAACAAGCGATCCAATTGGCATAACGACTCCGAATTCCTCAGCCTACCAGACATAACAGGTTCATCTGGTGCCTTAACATCACACTCCTCAGCCAACCCTCGATCTGAAAGCACAGAATCAACCATCATTATGGGGCCCACACAGTGGCGTAGCCAGGAATTATTGTGTGGGTGGGCCTGGAGAAATGTAGGTGGGCCGGGGGGAGACATATTAAGCGTGGGGTCTGAGCTGAAACTTCATTAATGATTTTAATGATTTTTGAATGCACTAATAGAACATAAGCATAAATTAGCAGTGAAAACAAAAACATAGGCACGGCGGCCTCAGAATGTGTGTAAAACTGACATCCACATAGGGTACACAACGGTACTACTACTTTTAGCGCTTATGCTTATGCTCCAGGTTCAGTACCAACCACATCATAAAGTACACGGACCATACAACAGTGGTGGGACTCATCAGGGACAACAACGAACAGGCCTACAGGGAGGAGGTGAAACATCTGACAGACTGGTGTAACACCAACAACCTGATCCTGAATGTCGATAAAACAAGAGATCATTGTCGACTTCAGGAACAAAAAGCACTGTTACCCACCACTCCACATCAACGGCACAGCAGTGAAGACTACAGACAGCACCAAGTTCCCGGGGGTGCATATGTAACAGGCCCCGCTATGCAGGGCGCGATGACAGATAGTATTTCCTGTAAAACACGAGAAATTATGAGCAGAGAATTCCTTTTACTGCTCGTTTGGAGGATCTTGCCAGAATTTTATTAACAATTGGCACAAAACACAATTGTCCTTGCCCTTTACTGCTCTCAATATAAACACATGTTCATGTCTTCAAAATATACTTGTATGCTTGAAGTATTCAAAAATAAACACATTTGTGTATAACCAAGTGTCATTAACATCATGACTCCAAATAAGCATGTACTGCTTCAAAACAGATATTGGTGCTGTATTCAAACACTGTTAATTACCTTTTCAGGCAAAGTATTAGCATTGGTCTAATATATGCTAGCATTAGCATCAAGCAACACGCATTTATAATAATTAAATTATGACTGACCATAGCACCCATAGACCATACAAAACACACCTAAAACACTTCTTAGCTATAAACAATTCACTTGTATCACTAGCGACCGCCATTATATACATACACACACAGCCACCACGAGGTGGTCTTCTACACGGCATTAAACATAATAAACAACATCTAAACACCACTTCAAACTTAAGACATTGTGATTTATAACATTTGTGACAATCTGTACACATTACTGACCTGTAAAACACGAGAAATTATGAGCAGAGAATTCCTTTTACTGCTCGTTTGGCGGATCTTGCCAGAATGGCAAGCTAACGACAGCTCCGTCATCACGTCAGACATGTTACGGTAGACGCGTAAATAATAACAAACCCCTTTACGGCAGTGTTACTCTGCCATCTACTGCCCCCTGCTGTCCATTGTTAAACAGGTAATATAAAATGATATTAAATATAAACATACAATTGTGATCACACACTTTGTGTGGGTCACACATATCACAAGCAGTCTGACCTGGTCCACTCACACGACATCACTATTTAAGAAGGCACAGCAGCGCCTACACTTCCTGCACAGCTCTCCCCTCCCATCCTCACCACGTTCTACAGAAGCACCATAGAGAGCGTGCTGACCAGCGGCATCTCCATCTGGTCGAGAGACTGCAACGCCAAAGACTGGAAGTCTCTGCAGAGAGTGGTTAGGACAGCAGAGAAGATCATCGGAGTTTCTCTCCCTCCCATCAGAGACACCGCTCAGAAACGCTGCCTGACAAAAGCCCAGAACATGTTTAAAGACCCCACTCATCCTCACCATGCTCTGTTCTCCCTGCTCCACTCCGGCAAGAGGTTCCGCAGCATTAAGAGCAGAACAGCCAGATTCTGCAATAGCTTTTTCCCCCATGCCATCAGACTGCTGAACAGCAAGTAGACCAGTAACACAGAGATTACATTACGCTGTGTAAAGAGCACTTGTTATATAATATGTCTATTTTATTTATATGTAGGCTATAGTAAGTCTTTATATTTTAAACGCACACTTTATCTTTAATTTTATCAGCACCACGTCACTATTATTTATTTATATGTACAATTTTAGCAAGTTTTTATATTATCCTGTTCCTGTAAACCAGTACGTTTTAATAGTACACTCTGTGTCTTGTTGAAATGACAATAAAGTATTTCTATGTCTATGTCTTATCGATCCGGTCCTTTAACACCTACTTTTATCGGTTCTTTTGGAGAAAAAAATAAAGTAAACTAACTAAACAAATTGTGAACAAAATTAACATTGCTTTTTATTTCAATTAAATAAATAATATTTCACATCAAAAGAAACAACAATGTTTTAACAAATCGTATTAAATAATCTGATGACAGAATTGTAAACAGAATAGCTGAAACTTTAACAAAATAAATAACTCAGTTTCCTCTAATCATTAACCCATGTTTGTATCATGTAGTTAACTCTGTGTGTTGCTGCTAGCATACATAACACCTGACGTGTAAACGTTACTCGTGGATGGAGCTACAGAGCTGCTAGAAAGACAGTCGAACCCGGTGCATTTCTCCGTCTGAATGTGGAGCACTTTTGATAAATGTTTAGACAAATTGCTCGTGTTACCGCCCTTACATGCTAAACTCTTATTCCACTTTTGGTAACGAGTATTTTCCACATCGACACGGCTATAGTTTAACCACACCTCGGAGCGCGTTCTCTCCGCCATCTCCTCCGTGTGTGTGTGTGTGTGTGTTGCTGCATGGAGCAGCTGCGTGTGTGTAAACTGCCCCGCTCCCTCGCTCATTCACTCACGGCAAAAGTTACTTTACTTACTATAAAAACTCACGGTAAAAATAGGCAGTCCCTATTCCATTGTCATGAAGGTGGAATCTAACTATATCCGGAATAAGTTTTATTGGATCCAGGCTAGAAACATGTTTATTTCTGCTATAAAGTTGGGCATTTTAACATGGGGGTCTATGGGAATTGCTCCTTTTTGCATCCATCCGGCGGCCACTAGATGAACTGCAGTTTGTGGCACATCCTTCTGGGCTTCCCGGCTCTGCGCTATGAAGCGCTGATTGGCTGTGGGTGGGCCAGACGTGCATGTGGGTGGGCCCAGGCCCACCCGGGCCCACCCACAGCTACACCACTGGGCCCACACCCAACTTTTTAGTCATGAAGCTATCCCCAACGGTATCACGAACATAGTACGGTTTCAGGAGGTTGACGTGACACAGTTGAGACAACTTCCTCCGATTTGGAGTTGCAATCAAGTAATTTTGATCTGACACTTTACTCTCAACAGTGTACGGGCCAGCAAACTTGGCTTTGAATGGTCATAAAACATAACTAAATACATATGTGTGTCCCGGGCAGTGTTGGGCAAGTTACTTCCAAAATGTAATACATTACATATGACTTATTACTTTATTTTTTAAGTAATAATATTACAATATTACTGTCTCTGAAATGTAATGAGATACACTACTTTTATATTACTTTTGAGTTACTTTCACCAAAATAACCGCAAAATAATGGCTAGGTATTTTAAATGCTAAAATGTAGTTTAGTGCAGCAACTGTGTAGGCCCTTAAGGCTACTAACAACTTGTATTACAAGGCTTAGTTGAACACTCGATTCTGATTGGTCAATTCAGTTGCTAAGGAGGATCAAGAAAGAGAAAGTAAAAGAGGGTAAAAGACGGAGCGCTGGACGTCAGATAAATAAACAGAGGAAGACAGACAAGAAGTAAACACTAACAGGAACACGGTATGGGCTCTGCAGTGTTTAAGGACTTGTTAGTTGATCAGAAACTGTGAACAGAGTTGGACAGTGCTGCCGTAAAGTCGTTGTTGTCACAGTTCCAGCCGTTGGTGCGCCGTGGAACGGACTTTTTTTTTTCTTAGCGGAAGAAATATGATCATTTAAAGTCAATAACATAATTTCAATTAATATTGGGAGTCGATTCCTTAGTTTGTTTAGTATCTGGGCATGTAATAAGCGGGATAATCCCCTGCGAGATGGAGTTCATGACTTTATGAGCTGTTCATGAGCACTCATGAAACATTCATGAACAACTCATTATATGTTCACTTGTCATGTTGATGAACCAAAATTCTTAAAATGCTCATGAACCATTTTAAAGAGCAGTTCATGACATTTTTATGAACATTGTTCATTCATATAAAGTTCCTGTTTTGCTCATGACAGACTTTTATGAGCAATTTATGAACTTTTCATGATCCAGCCAATCACAAAATTATAATTAAAACCCCAAAAAGTTTGCATGAGCATTACATGAACTTTTCATGACTATGAGCATTTCATGAATTTTGGATGATTGTGGCAAGTTCAGAATATTTTTGAATATTCATGAGCATTTTATGAACTTTTGATGATCAGTGTGATGATTTTAAAGACCTCTTGAATATTCATCTACTATTTGAACATTTCTTTATTTTTTAAAACTTTTAATCTTAAAACAAAACAATAGTGCATTTGAAACTGAACATTATCTGTATTTATTTTGGTGACATTCATATCATTTTATGGTTTATCTGTACTGTTTGAGAAGCAGTACGAGTAAGTAGCGCCAAGGTGGAACCTTTGGCAGGTGAGCGGTGACATCTGGGTTATCTTAGGGGGGACACTTCCGCCCCTCCAGTCAGAAGCAATCCAGACGATCAACCGGATCCTGTGTATAATTATTGCTGCTGCACTTTTCTGTTTTCTACAGGTCAGTACATGATGAAAATGATCGATGTTAACTTGTGTGAATTAGATATGATGTTGGAGATGTTTAGGAGAGTGTGTCAGAAAGTTTTGAGCATGTTTGACATAGTAACGGTATTTTAAAAATACTAAACTGTCGGCAACAATCGATGCCATTTTCGCGGGCTTCAGCCGCGCCTGGGTAAATGTGACCTGAGCGAAGGCTCGCAGGCAGGTTAGCTGCTGCGCACGGGTAATATGTTTTGTTTACCTGAGTGAAGTCTTGCAGGCACATTGCCTTGTTTTTTGTTTATTAACATTGACAGTGTATTTTTGTGATCTCCATAATATGTTCGCATATTTGGTAAAGATAGATATATTGATAGAAAGTATTATTTGATAGCGTTATGTGTTTATATTGACTATGTTGAATTTCTCCTTGAGATACAGTAATGTGACAGACGGATAACTTAAATGGAGAAATGTGATGTTTGTAAAGTACAGCTATTTGAATGTAACTGTGTACTTTGAATTTTGAATAAGAAGCAATCCAGACGATCAACCGGATCCTGTGTATAATTATTGCTGCTGCACTTTTCTGTTTTCTACAGAAATCATTTATTGTTGCTGTGGTACCCAAGCTTTTGGGACCCGTAACAAAAAAATGTGTGCAGCTGAGTGTCAAGAACTGTGCTTCAAATAGTGATAGGATTCATTGTAGTGCTCCACCTGTATACATGTATGTTTGTATGTTTGTTAATTTGAATAAAGTTCCATTGTGATTGACATAATTGTTGTTTTCTATGGTTGCCAATTGACCCACAGTCAATGGTTCATGTACATGAACAGTTCATGAACAGTTCATAGCCAGCCATTGAATTATATTCAGTGACTGGGTATGAACTGTTCATGAAGTTGTTATGAACAGTTCTTGATATGTTCATGAACCATGGTTAATTCATGAACAATTCTTGAAATGTTCTTGGTTGAATACTGAATATCCCTACACTCACTGAAAACTCCATTTCATGAATTGTTCATGAACCTGCCTAAAACCATATTCCATGAATTGTTCGTGAACCATTCCAGAACAGGAGTTTCATGAGTAGTTCATGAACTGCCCTAGTGCCATTTAATGTTCATGGAACTTTCATGAACAGTTCATCAACTTGTTATGAGCTGTTTATGAGCTGTTCATGAATATGGTTCACTAATATTCCATGAACTTTTCATGACAAGTTCATGAACAGTTCACTATCATCTCACCGGGGCTGTGCTGCGACTTGGTCATTATGGGGAAAAGAACACCCTTCAGATTACGTATACACCAGATTTACTAATCTACCGGCACAATTTTTCTCTGGTGTCGGAATGTCTTGCGATGTTAGTGAATTCTTAAAAAACAAAACACCATTTCATTTCGGGTTAAAATGAGTTGTAACTGCTTTACTGAGAATTGTAACAGGTAGTATATTACCCAAATGTCATTACTAATGCATTACATTACTTCGTTACAGCAAAAAGTAATACATTACTGTAACACGTTACACCCAACACGGGTCCCGGGCCATAAATGTAATTCAGTCAGACAACTCACGTGTTCCTTTAACATGTTTATTAGAAGCATATAGTTGAGTTTGGCGACTAGGCTCGGGCATCATCACTCCATAGATATACATAGCACGATGAGTGATGATTAAATAACTAACCCCGGAGCCTACAGGTGGAAGCTGGGGTGGTAGTGGGGCAGGCAAGCAGCAGCGACGTAGAGGTAGCTGCAGCAATAGCAGCAGCAAGCAATGCATGGAGAGAGATCTGGCAGGTTAAATAGAGCAGCATATTAAGGAGACTCTGTTTGGTTGGTTATAGAGTGGCAAGGGGGCGTTATGTATGAATGCAGCATAAGTGCTCAAGTTGACTGCCTGAACTAGCTCGCAGGCTTCGCCCGATTTCAGTCAGACAACTCACGTGTTCCTTTAACATGTTTATTAGAAGCATATAGTTGAATTTGGCGACTAGGCTCGGGCATCATCACTCCATAGATATACATAGAACGATGAGTGATGATTAAATAACTAACCCCCAAAACTGCATGGAGATTAGATACTATCCCCCAAAACTGCGTAGCCCGGGCCTGACGCTGGTGATGTAAGACTGATAAGTAGAGGGCCTGGCGAGCTGCCATGTGGCCATTCCCCCTAAGCACAGCGGCTTTAAGGTGAATATACTACTAAGTGAGACTGCTATGTGTAGGCCTGAGGAATAGCCGAGAGCCCATTCTTCCCTGAGCACAGCGGCTTTGAGAGGAATATACTACCTATATATGCTACCTAATGAAACTACTATGTGAAGGCCCGGGAACAGCCCGAAAAGCCATTACCCTTAAGCACCACGGCTTTGAGGGGAATATACTACCTAGTGACTGCTATGTGAAGGCCCGGGAACAGCCCGAAAAGCCATTCCCTTTAAGCACCACAGCTTTGAGGGGAATATACTACCTAGAGAGACTGCTATGTGTAGGCCTGGAAGTGACCAGTGCCGACCCCCCTCCCAGCACCGCGGCTTTGAGGGGAATATACTACCTAGAGAAACTGCTATGTGTAGGCCTGGAAGTGACCAGTGCCGACCCCCCCCCCCAGCACCGCGGCTTTGAGGGGAATATACTACCTATCAAGACTGCTGTGTCTAGGTCTTTGTGGCAGCGACAATGAGCTTTCCCCCCCAAGCATGCAGCTATGAGGGGAATATTATATACTATAATGAAATAAATCTAATCTAACCCAGCAACCACCTGGTATGCAATAACAGAATTCTATAGATATACATCTTTGAACGTTACTCATCATCGAGTAGTGCAAGAGCTCATGGTTGTTTGTGCTGAAAGGATCTCATTCATGTGAGGCATGATATAGCGCTGGTAGGCAGAAGATGACCGACGGCCCAGGATACTCAGGGTTGAGGTAGGCCGATATAGAGCTGCGGTTGTGGCTGTGCAGATTCTTAAACAGTGGGAATAGCGATCTAGGGGCAGGTCGCAGCTTAGGCAGAGATCACGCAGCTTGGAGGAGAACCCTCGTCGTTGGGTTTGCAGCCATCGAATAAACATGGGTGCCGACTAGTGTTAATTTCGTCAGCTATTTTTTTATTTAGTCTTAGTCCTGTGTTACATTTTCTTTTTAGTTTTAGTCATATTTAGTCACCTTCATCCTGTTTTTATTTAGTCAAGTTTTAGTCGACTAAAAGTCTGAGCATTTTAGTCTTATTTTAGTCGACTAAAACAGTAAATATTTTAGTCAAGATTTAGTCGACTAAAAGTCTGAGCATTTTAGTCTTATTTTAGTCAAAGAAAACTAATTATTTTAGTCTACTTTTTGTCAACTGTTTTGTCAATGAAAAAAGTATTTTTTAGTCATCAGATTATATAGAACATTTCAGTCAAACTAGTCTAGCCAAAACCAATAATTTTAGTATATATAAATAAATAAGATTATATCTTGTCCTTATTTGATGAAAAACACAGGTTGAATGATTAAGAAGCTTTGCAGAGAGTATCTGGTCAGGTTTGTGGTGTTTTTACCAGCTGTGTTATGGCCACATTGCTTCCCTTCTGATGAAACAATGCATTCGCTTTTTTTCTCCGCCTCATTGTAGCGAAAATGGGCCCAAATATCACATCGTTTCTTTCTCCCAAGCAGTGGTGGCTTTAGACTTTTTCGTTGTCAGTCATTTTGACGGACAGGATCGTAACATTTCCGTCATAATCCATTATTACCCGTCGAGTGCACAATTTATCACTCACTCGCGCTGACGGGGGGGGGGTATTCGGTTAACGCGAGTGCGACCACTGCTCCCAAGCCCTGTTGTTGCCATTTTATTTTCTGTTGAATAAGGTTAGTTAGACCATGAGTTAGACCCGAGTCTTCCTGACAGTTCATATTGTGCCGCTGCCCGGTGTAATTCAAATGTACCGCCGCGCGCAGCACAGACATACAGCTGCTGCCCTGCCGCAGCATCGGAAATGGAACTGCTGGGAGAAAAACTGACTATCAGAGATGTAACGTTATCTTTGATAATATTTCGTCTCCTCATTTTTCGTCAACGAAAGTAAAGAGAGATTTTGGCATAGTTTTTATTTAGTAAACTACATTTTCGTCTCGTCACTTTTCTTCAACGATATTGCATGATGATTTCGTTACAGTTATTGTTTACTGCCGTCTCGTGATCGTCTCGTTTTCGTCATGGAAAAAAAGGTCGTTGACGAACATATTTCGTCATAGTTTTAGTCAACGAAATTAACACTAGTGCCGACCCATGTGTCAGAGGGCAATGATGCGAGAAGTTCAGCATGGAAGATAAAGGACAAAGAAAACAGTGTTAGTTTTAGCAATGATTATTCGGGGTTCCTTGACTCCCAAAACAGAAATGTCAGACATTGAATGTTTCAAAAAAGTGTGTATATTTGATCTCCAAAGTTAATTCAGTAAGGGAGAGATTATGCTGAGGATTAAAAGGTGGCTGTGTATATTCGCCACCTGAGTAACCAAGAGAAAGCTGTAACAACTGCATCTGACGTTTATCAATGTATAGTGAAACCCCTTTGCCTGAACTTATACATTAACCTTTGCACGGGTGCAAAGTTAAGAGGCAGTCTTTATCATTGCGTGGAGGACGTGCCTTCTAAAGGCCCTTGAGGAGCAAATTAATGAACTCTAGCGTGGCTTAATACTTAGCACTTGAAGATTGCAGGATTCTAATGAAAATACAATTAATGCATGAACAACTATTATATCTATTGCATAAGTACACAGAGGAGGTTGGGACAGAAGAAGATAAAGTACCAAGCTGAATTGTATGCTTAGAATCATGCTCTTGGTTGGAGGCAGAATATGGGAAATCCTTGAGGGCTTGACATGTAGATCCAGAGTCATTTGGTTGAACGAAGGGCATGCAAGCTGGTGGGGCAAACCACTCATTGTGAAATCCCCCGAACCAGCAGAAGGCGCAGCATCTGTAAGTAACTAGAGGGGATCTGAGGACACCGCAAGGTCATTATAAAATAATGAACATAACCTTCCACTCGTCGCAGAGGGGCTAAGGACCAAAGATCTGAGCAATAGCCATCTCTAAGATTGCATTCATGCCGAATAGTCCACGTCTTTACACCAGACGCAAGTGTATTACATCGTTTCATTTGCAGAAGGTTGGGTTTGCGTTCACCCAGGCAACCTCAAACAGACTATGAACTGTAAACTAAAGTCATTGTACGGAGATGCTTTTTCAACAATTGGCGGGACATTAAGCGGATAAAATGCAGATCCCAGCAATTTCTACAGTAGCCTGCATTATTGGCAGGTTATTTTCATACTGCTGTTAATCTGGAGAGTACATCAACAGACTCTGCGGCCGGCGCATAGGATTATAAATCAGACAACGTGCATTAAAAACATTATAACACATAATGAGACGTTATGCAGTGAGGAGGTTTCACCGATGACAGGTGGCTCTGATGAGATTGTACCACTGCCTTTTCTCTGTACACAGGGGACCAGTGAGGTAAGCAGTCACCAGAATGAATGCATGACCCTATAGGTTACTGGATGTTGCACACAGCATAGATAGCAAAACAAGCGATGACGCGCAAATAGTTGTTTCCCATGTTTTGATGCGGACTACGTCACACCAGCAATTAACCTCTCCAGAGTCTACTAGCGAGCGACCCGAGACCACCTCTTTTAGGCGGAGCAGAGGTATCGGACTGCTTCCACACCAATCCAACGAACTGCATCAAGGGGTTAACGCTACAGGGACCGATTCAATAGTACTAACCAAGCAGGTGTGAACGTGACCTAAGACTATGGTGCCTTAAGGTTTGAACAGAAAGGCTAGCGCTTGTTCCTTATAAATATAAAACATCTCTTTTAGAGAGACTACCAGTGGGAGACCATAATTGAAGGCAGTAATCAGTATTGAATGTATTACAAGTCTAATATGTAGTATAACGTAGAGCACTTTGAACATTTGGAAAGGCGCTAAATAAATAACATGAATTGTAATTATGGCTGTTCTGATGCGGGACAGCTTGTCTGGTGGCAGTGAAGCTTGCATCAGCACACTATCGAGAATGATACCGATAATTCTAGACGTGTGGAAGGGCTTCCAGTTCCTGTTCTGAAAGAGGTAGGCCTAGCTGTGGAAAAGTTTTATCTGGGAAAGTTAACAACTAGGAAATGGTTAAAAGATGGACACTGCTTTACAGTGTTGCAGAGAATCCAGCATAATGCTTCTGATGAGGTGTCAAAGAAACGTGGGCTACTATGGCAACCAAATGCACATTTGATTTGTAAAACCTTAAAATATATATGCCACAGAAGGCATACAGGATGTCTGCTTTCCCTGCCATGTCATCTACAGAGCAAAGAAACGGGAACAATCTTTAGTAGTTCATTATACTCTTGACAGAATAATCGTGAGTAACTAACGGCTCAATAAAGAAACGTTGCTAGAATAATTCCTCCTAGCACTAGGCTAGGGGCCTGTCATGTTTTTAAACGTTTAAATAGCAGCACGTGTAATACTCCTGGCTCCTTCAGTGCAAACTTCAGTCTTGAGTGCAGGTTTCAACATACATGGGTCCCTGGGAGCCAGCATAACCTGCTAAGAAACCTTGATTTAAGTCTGTGATAAGGTCATTTGACGAACATCTGTGATTAGAAAGAGCTTGGAAACGATTTGCAGCATGAAGCCTCCGAGGCACACCCAGCGAGGGGCAGATATTGCAGGTAGAGCTTAATTCCTGTGAGGAAAAACTCTTCTTTGGTAGGTGATTAAATGTACATGGCCGCTTGGCAGAGAATGATTCATGGTATTCATAGAAAAGACACTGTAGGAGATTGAAGTCTAAAATGATGGTCAAAAATGTATCGAGCTTCCCTTCATATTCACGTGATGGAAATTATTAATTTCCGTTTTTAATTTCATTGATTTATAGTAGGCCTAGTATACTTATACACATACAACTTCTGTATAATTGCCTCAAATATGACTTACTGCAGCCAAATATTTCCATAATAAAACATTGCTTATGCAGAATAGTTATATACCTGCCAAGATGCGATTCCTAAGGAACTGCTGCTGTAGGGGGCCGGAAGCAAGAACTCGTGGCTGGATCTGGGACTCCAATTCCCAGAATCCTCGGGAATGTGACGTCAGCGGAAGGGACACCTGAATGTGTGTCGTGCGGGAGCTGTGGCTCATTCCAGCGGCGTCTGAACCATGCTCTGAGCTAGCCTGTGTTTCGGGAATGAGGCATTTCTTACGGCTTCTTGTGTGTGATGATTCGGTTCCAGAGTCGGAGATTGCAATAGACATTTGCAAGGACAGGACCGGCAGGCAAGCAGCAGCAACATGAAACACAGCAGCCGGAACATGAACGCAGCAATAGCAAGTGAACGCAGCAGGCAAGCAGCAGCGACGTAGAGGTAGCTGCAGCAATAGCAGCAGCAAGCAATGCATGGAGAGAGATCTGGCAGACTAAATAGAGCGGCATATTAAGGAGACTCTGTTTGGTTGGTTGTAGAGTGGCAAGGGGGCGTTATGTATGAATGCAGCATAAGTGCTCGAGTTGACTGCCTGAACTAGCTCGCAGGCTTCGCCCGATTTATGCTGTCAGTTTTCAGATAAAGCCACGACATCACAATTCTTCTGTATTCTACAATATAGTTCTTTTCACCTCCCGTATTGCTTTCAACACACCAGCTTTTATGGAGAAAATAAGTTATATAATTATTAGGGCTGTCAGTCGATTAAAATATTTAATCGCATGATTGTCCATAGTTAATCGCGATTAATCGCACATTTTTTATCTGTTCTAAATGTACCTTTGAGGAATATTTTTCAAGTTTTTAATACACTTATCAACATATGAGTGGACAAATATGCTTTATGCTAATGTTTATTATCATTTGAACAATGACAAATATTCTCATGAATATTAAACATAGCAACCTCTGAACATTACAAATATTCGCCTCAATTCAACCTGGAACCTCTCTCATTCAATAATACGTGTGTGTGTGTGTGTGTGTGTGTGTGTGTGTGTGTGTGTGGGAGCTCAGATGAGAGGGCTCTGATTACAGTTTTAATCCTCTGTCAAACTGCACGTTTTCTGCTATATTTGATGAGAGATACAAATATTTTCTGCCACAGGAGTTTGACAGAGAATAACTGAAAAAGTACACAGTAAAATAACTTCATAGTAGCCTACTTGTGGTAGAAGTCCAACTAGTACTGAGTCCAAAAGTAAAGTACTTGTCTAACTGTGTGTGTGTGTGTGTGTGTGTGTGTGTGTGTGTGTGTGTGTGTGTGTGTGTGTGTGTGTGTGTGTGTGTGTGTGTGATGGATCGTTGGAGCTATGTGCAACTCAAGGCATATGCTCGAAGTACACAGTAAAATAACTTCATAGTAGCCTACTTGTGGTAGAAGTCCAACTAGTACTGAGTCCAAAAGTAAAGTACTTGTCTAACTGTGTGTGTGTGTGTGTGTGTGTGTGTGTGTGTGTGTGTGTGTGTGTGTGTGTGTGTGGTGTGTGTGTGTGTGTGTGTGTGTGTGTGTGTGTGTGTGATGGATCGTTGGAGCTATGTGCAACTCAAGGCATATGCTCGAACGGGAGCTGCCTGGACGCTGCAATCATGTTGCGCGCACTATCCGTGCTGAGTGTGCTGACTTTTCGTACAATGTCCCACTGTCTGGCTTCCTGCATAAAGTCAAGTGCTCGGCGCAGTTGTGGCGAAATGTCACTCCTCTGTTTTCATCGAAACAGCTCCTTATATCCGTTAGCGCAGCTAGCTAGCACCAGATGCTAACAACAACAATGCACGTAAGGTCTCTCTCTCGCTCGCTCGGGCCACACATACACACCCTCCCGGTCCTCCCAATAGCCAGTCGGTGCCTGCCGGTGAGCGTGGAAGTGTGGTCTGCCACAAGCGGGCGGCAGGAGCGGGGCTGTCAGCATCAGCGGGGCTGTCAGCATCAGCTTGTAGATGGTATTTTAAACTCGATGCGCTCTGAAACTACGGGGCGGTCGAGGAAAAAAAATACACATGCATTAATCGCGTTAAAATAATTAGTTGCGTTAAAAAAAATGTGCGTTAACTTGACAGCCCTAATAATTATTATTAATCACATTTGTGATTTAGCAAATAGAGAAGCGTGTATTATAGAGTTACGGGTAAATTAAAGTCTGTTCAAAGGCATCTGGATTTCGGCCCTTGAAAGGACGAGTGTAAATTAGGGCCAAAGTCAAAATCAACAGTACGAAATCTACATCGTGGTAATAACCTAACCAATGTCATGCTCTATCTATCCCTTTGTGTGGAATAAATTATTAACGGTGAAGACAATCATCACCAACAAACACGGATCCAATAACCTCTGTATATTTTCTGTGCACGGTATCAATGTGTTTAATTGTTACTACCAGTAATTCACCAAAACATACAGACACAAGCCCTTTCTATCTCTTTGTTTCAACATGATTTGTAAAAGTGAAGAGGGAGTGGGTGGAGTTATTACGGTACGTCCAAACGGCAGCGTTGCATTGAAGCTTGCCAGAGGGCGTGTCTGGCGTGCGACCAACAACCAATCACATTAATCTCCGAGCCAGATGTGTTTGTTTTGCTTCAAACTAAGAGACTGTTTCCGGATCATCTCGGCTGGCGCACGCTGATACGCTACGAAAGCCCATCGTTTGTATATGGGCCAATAGATCACCTGTATGGGAGGACCATCCACACAGCTCCTCCCTTGTTTTTACAATATCTCCTGTTGAGTCCTTGTGTCCGGTCTCTTTCCTCCTGCCGTCAAGATGAGGATGTTCTCCCGGCATTTGGACCAGAGCAGGGGGTGGGCCCACCCCGGGGCCCACCCCTTTGAGAAGTGTATTGTATTCTTACCTTTTATTATTAAAACAGATTATTGTTTAACCCCTATCCTGGTTGTTTTGAGTTGTCCTTTTAAAACAAACTCATATAGGATCGGCGCGGAGCAGAGATATCTCTGCTCCTACAATGGTCTGCCAAGGCTAAAATCCCTGTGTTCCCTCCAGAGAGAGTTTCTCTCCCACACACTCCCACTGCTGAAACACCTGCATTTGAATCATTTTGTAACTTCTATAACAATCACTATGTAACACTTGTGCTTCTATTGGCTAGCACGCCATCACATTGTAAGTGATAGGCTAAGGGGCGGGACCTCTCTACGCGGTTGACCATCACAACAGAGCTAACCAATCAGTGCAGGCTGGGCTCTGGTTTCAGACAAAGTGAATAATAATAATAATAAGACCTTTATGAACATTAAAGCATGTAAACATGTCACATTATACATACTGGATACATCAAAATATGAACCAACACATTTAGCATTATGTGTCCTATTTAAGTCTGGTTCCAAGGTACTAGATGACAATCATTGCAACTGGGTTTAAAAGAAAAAGGGTTTTATATTAACCAGTAGGTATCAATATTCATCTCACATTTCTGCACTTAGTCCCCCTTGCCCTGCTTGATTTGCATGAACAGCATTCAAAATGGAGGGAGAGGGAATTCTTCAGTGGAGTAAGTTGCACTCCACTACATGATCAGTATGACTTAACCTGCACTTTTCTCTTCTCAGGCATGAAAGGGCACAAGGAGTGTATTAAAACAGAGGATGGCTGGAATAAAGTCAGGCAATGTGCAATGGGACTCCTCATTCCAAATTAACTACCCAGACAGTTTAAGCTTTTGGGCTCTCTGATGAGATATGACACATTACATTACATGTTAGAAACGCTTTTATCCAAAGCGACTTACATACTCAATACTGTGGGCAATCCCCACAGGAGCAATTTTGGGGTGAAGTGTCTTGCCCAGGGACACAACGACATGCTGACTGCAGTGGGTTGAACCTGTGCTCCGTCCTGATCCGAACACCAAAGCATAATCCACTGCACCACACGCCTCCCGATATGACACAGGGCTTCTTATTCCCAGAGGTGCCCTTGGCTTTAACCTTTAGTGAGCTGGAGACTGCAGTGAGTGAATACACAGGCTCTTTATTCTTGAAATGTAGTTTGAGAACTGAGAAAATGTCAATATCCATTTATCTATCCATCGAGAAAAGGGTTTGAAAGGAGGTCATTGGAAATCAATACAGTTATATTGCACTGTTGACTTTTATATTGTGCAGAAACTTTCAGTCATGATGGGAGCGACCTCTTTAGGGCTTGCAGTGCCACCTTTCTTTGGAAGGGAAACTAAATAAAGGCATTGGTCAATGCTAATCTGAAACAAATTAAGAAAAATCAATAATCATCATCTGTTGAAAATATCTTCAAAGTTCACACTACCCCCATTCATATAAATCATTGTGTTGCTCTGGAGATAGCAGGTAATGGATTCAAAACATGACCCACAGACAAAAAGTTCCATTAATAGTCTTTACTACTTGAAAATACCCTATATTAACAGGAAACTGTCTAAAAAACAGTCAGAACTGTTTTCCAATGCCAGAAAAGACCAACTGGCACAGACAAAGAAGGTGCCCAAACACTGATCACAACAAATGAAGCAAATTAGTTCAGGCAAGTTTACCTATGGAGCCGCCTCTGGTATCTTCATGCTTTTACTTTGATTTTGGGCTGAAGTGGGTTCAAAATACAGGGGTTTTATGAAGTGTAATGACTGAAAATACTCAAATTTTTGAAATGTAGGTATAGTAGCAATGCTACATTCAGATTTTCAAACCGATTGTTTTATTGTGCAATGAGATGAATAATGGATTATCAATGTTCAAGTTAGCATCAAATCATCACTTTAATTATGTAATTAAATCTAAAAATCAGGAATTTACTGAATACATATAAATACCAAGAGGCAAGTTACACTTAGCTGGTTTTTTCACGCATGTGTAGCCAGGGGCGCCGTATAAGGGGGTGAAATGTTAGGACAATTCTAAGGAACTGTGACTGACAGGGGCCCCAAACATTTTTTAGAACATTAAGAAAAAATGTTTAGGTAACCTTTCATCAATCATCAATAATTAACATTAATATAACGTCATATTGATAATGTACTCACTAAACTTACGATTCATTTAACTTATTTTTCTTCCAAAAGTTAATTATCCAAAGCATCCAACACCCCCCCTCTATTTACATCTAATGGTTTGGTCCTGCCTCCAAACGCTGTGCGGCACCGGCCCTTTTTAGCAGAGATTGAGAGCATGTGAGCAGGGGATGCTAGTACACTTACGTGTGTACTATGTCTCAACGACTAACAAAGTCAGGCTTTCAAGAAAGAAAAGAAAGGAGAGAAAGACAAGAGAGAGGGACTAAAGGGCGGACAGTAGTCACCCAGTTTTTTAAAAGAAAGGTGGGTGTGGTCCATGAGTGGTGGAATGAGTCTGTTAGCTAAGCGTAGTCCATTGTAAATAATAATTGTAATGTTTTGCTGACATTAAAGGTGGGTAGGTAAGTTTGAGAAACCGGCTCAAGATACACTTTTGTTATAGTCCATGGAATGTCTCTTAACATCCCGATAGCAATGAATATCTTAAGTGCTTTGACAAAAAATCCATAAAAAAAACGTCATCTGTGGAAGCCGTAGTACTGGAAAAAGCACGACCAATCATTTTAGCCGGGCCCGGCTAAAATGACTAGATGGCCTTCCTGCCTGTCAGCCTTTCCATCTGTGCACAAACTTATCTCGTGCCCTCATTGGTCATGTGCGCGTTCGTGTGTGTTGGAGGAGGGGCTCTGTAAGGAAGTGGCAGATTTGTTTCCGGTTGTGTATTTTCAAATTCAAACATTTCAAATGACCTGTTAATATCTTCACAGAAAATTCAGAGGTTTTTCATTTCACTCCTCTTTTAGCTGACATTTAATAAATGCAGGTACATTTTAGCAGCTATTCATACTAAATCAGTTGTCCCTCTCCCTGGTGCCAGGACCAACAGATCCTATCTTTAGGCTCCGCAGCCCTGTCCCCCATAAGGCTTGGCAGTCTTGCCATGCTGTCCATTGAAAGCCATTTGGCTAGAAAGCTGGACTTCAGGACTTGATCAGTGACTTTGCCTGTAAGAAGGCTAGGCGCTGGGCTCTTGGTGAGTAAGGCTGAGCCAGGGCTCGTAATAACTGTTAAAGGCAAGTCTATGGTAACGATATTGGATCACTACACACCAGATGCATGATGAGAAAAAGACTGAGACAGGTAATAGGCTCTTATTTAGCACCACCATCAGGCCTTTTCACTTCCATTTCCGTTTTGGTTGTCCATTTACACTTAATACCCCCGCTTATTTTGTAGTTGGTATGTATATTTAATTAAATCTGCTGCTTATGTTATTTTTTTTGTTATAGCATTTTATAAATGATAATATTGGTGTTAATGTTCACTTTATTTTAATTTAAGAGGTCATGTATATTTAAGTTATATTTATTTAGATTTTTGAATGTTCCATTCAAAAATGTTATTAAAAAGGCATGTCCACCATAAAAGATGACTATTGAGGTCTATTGTCAGGAATGTTAGTGTTATATCAAATAGTGAATTCTACTGCAGCAGAATGTTGCACGTCTGCACAGTGTTATATGTTCACCGCTCAGTGTCAGTAAATATTGTGCAGTTAGTATTGGACTACAAGATAGATGCAAGCCTGTACAGGTAGAGTTATTTAAAGCATAAATGAGTCGGTTGGGTTCTGGAGGTGTGGTTACAGCATTGTGCTTGGTTGGCGTGGCCTGGGCCTGGTGGTGGGGCCCAATGTGATATATTTTCATGGGGCCCAAAATCTCTGGCGGCGCCCCTGCTGATAGGTTACACTTTATAATAACCATCATTCATAAATGGTTAATACAAGTTTTGTATTAAACATCAGTTGTATTGGCAATGAAAATAAATATAAAAATGTTTACTATTTTAACGCTTATTTAAAAAATAAATGTGTACACACATTAAAACATTTCATATTCTATTTTAAGCAGCAGCATGTTGGTAATGACTACTAAATTGTTTGTAAAGGATACACATTACATAAAAAGATGGACACTTGATCGCATTAAATATTATGATTTATTAATCGGTTTGTAAATCATCTAGATCATAATTGGCTATTATTAGGTTGCAACTAAGTATTATTATGGCTTAAAAATAATTACTTTGATTAGCATCTTTAAACAGTTTATTTTTTGTCTCTGGTCCATCGGAGTTCTAGATGTCTAATAATATCTTAAGGGTTGTTGTTGTCTCTTGTTAGATATGATACACTATATTAAATTATGTCATATTACAGAAACATAAACGTTCTGTAACTTTAAAGTTACGTTAAAAAAAACATTACTAATAGTCAGTAACACTAAGTAATTCAATTGTGCACATTAAAATATTTGTAACTTAAGTTTAATTTACTGTCAATTAACCATTCATTAAGGGTGCTGTTCCCTGTCTGGTAAAGCTCCATCGTAAGTACAATGTGTGCAATGACGCAACGTGTGAAAGTCATTCCAATTCTCTCTTTCAGCATCCACCAAAAAGAAAACCTGAAAACAGCCTCTATGAATAATCCAAAAGAGACTGAACTGTAATTTCCTGGCTTGAGATGTGTTATGGATAGGAAGCAGCTGCGCTTACCTCTGAGTATAATATTGATACAATTCCAATATTCACCAAACTGTCCCTCCCAATCTAAACTCTAAGTGGTTATTTAAGCTTCATGAGATGGGACCCAAATAGGTTTTGACATTTCCCATGTCTGTGAATTAGCATTTCCCTGCCAGCACAAACTGTGTTTTGGAAGGTCTGCTCTCCATTCATTCTCCTTGAGTGAGCCATCTGCAGATGACAACTTGTTGAGTAAATTAAAGGCTGATTAGACCATCTCACTGTCGCAGACATGTGTTTTGCATACTGCGTGAATATCAAAGACTTAAATAGCTTTCTACCTCATTACCCTGTCACATTCAACTATTGATTATTGCCCCATGATTGATCTTGCTGTATGCAAGATGGTGGAATCCTGACATATTTTCCTATTTTTAATTATACATTTCAGAAGCAGGTGCAGAGGAGTTTTTCTTTTTTAGAACAAAAAAGGTTTGTTTCCAATGATATCAAAGTTATTGCAAGTCTTATTTCTTATGAAAATGAAGGATGACATATGGGTAGATGATAATTGCTTTCCATTGAATTAATGCCATGAATGAACAATTCTCCTACAGAGGATGTGCTTGGTCAAACAGTAAAGTAATGGACTCACAACTTACCTGATCTATGGGGAGCAACAGAACTGTGGAGCGTTATAGTGTTGCATTAGGGTCGCAGGTTCAATCCCCTTTGACTTTCTCTTAACTTGTCATTGAGCAGGAACCATATTTGCTATTTGAAACATTTATGTGTTTATGATGGCTGTATGAAGTAATTTAACTTGTTTAGACTTCACCTGTGAGTATACCAGAAGAACCTCAGAAAACATAATGAGCACTGTTGTTTGCCACATAGATATTAAATACAGACATCAAACAATTGATGGTTTGAATAACCGTACATAATTTCCCAATGTGAATGGGTGAAAACCTTATTAGCTCTTTTGAATCTTACAGAAAAATGATTGGAAAGATAAATCTACCTATACATACAAGTGGTCAAGTAGTATGTCAAGTGCACATAAAGGCTACACACAGGGGCGCCGCCAGAGATTTGGGCCCCGTGAAAATATATCACATTGGGCCCCACCATCAGGCCCAGGCCACGCAAACCAAGCACAATGCTGTAACCACACTTCCAGAACCCAACTGACTCATTTATGCTTTAAATAACTACCTGTACAGGCTTGCATCTATCTTGTAGTCCAATACTAACTGCACAATATTTACTGACACTGAGCGGTGAACATATAACACTGTGCAGACGTGCAACATTCTACTGCAGTAGAATTCACTATTTGATATAACCACTAACATTCTGACAATAGACTCAATAGTCATATTTTATGGTGTACATATGCCTTTTAATAACATTTTTGAATGGAACATTCAAAAATAAATATAACTTAAATATACATGACCCTCTTAAATTAAAATAAAGTGAAACATTAACACCAATATTATCATTTATAAAATGCCTATAACAAAAAAAATAACATAAGCAGTAGATTTGAATTAAATATACCAACCTACAAAATAAACGGGTATTAAAGTGTAAACGGACAACAAAACGGAAATGGAAAGTGAAAAGGCCACGGATGGTGGTGCTAAATCAAAGCCTATTACCTGTTCTGCTTTTCTCATCATGCATCTTGTGTGTACCTGCATTATTAAATGTCAGTTAAAAGAGGAGTGAAATGAAAAACCTCTGAATTTTCTGTGAAGATATTAACAGTACTTAAAGGTGGGGTTAGGTCATTTTGAAATGTTTGAATTTGAGAAATACACACACAGGAACAAATCTGCCACTTCCTTACAGAGCCCCTCCTCCAACACACAAGAACGCACACATGAATAATAAGGGCCCGAGATAAGTTTGTGCACAGATGGAAGGCTGACAGGCAGGAAGGCCATCCAGTTATTTTAGCCGGCACGGCTCAGATGATTGGTCGTGCTTTTTCCAGTACTACGGCTTCCACAGATGACATTTTTTTTATGGATTTTTTGTCAAAGCACTTAAGATATTCATTGCTATCGGGATGTTAAGAGCATTCCATGGAATATAACAAAGTGTATCTCGAGCCGGTTTCTCAAACTTACCTACCCCACCTTTAATGTCAGCAAAACATTACAATTATTATTAACAATGGACTACGCTTAGCTAACAGACTAATTTCCACCACTCATGGACCACACCCACCTTTTCTTTTAAAAAAACTGGGTGACATACTGTCGCCCTTTAGTCCCTCTCTCTTGTCTTTCTCTCCTTTCTTTTCTTTCTTGAAAGCCTGACTTTGTTAGTCGTTGAGACATCGCACACACGTAAGTGTACTAGCATCCCTGCTCACATGCTCTCAATCTCTGCTAGTGATGGGTCGTTCGCGAACGATTCGTTCTTTTTGAACGAATCTTTGAAGTGAACGAGATGAACTGATTCCTCCCACAAAACGATTTGTTTGTTTGAGTCGCCGCCTTCCGCCAAAAGCTAAAGAGTTATTTTATCTTATATCCCTTTCTTTCAAGAGGAGGGTCCCGTTAGGGCCCCTCTGAAATACTGGAAGTTCCATCTACACAGAGTTGGACTCAGTTAGACAACTACCACAATACAATGAAGTACTTTACTGTTGGACTCAGTACTAGTTGGACTTCTACCACAAGTAGGCTACTATGAAGTTATGTTAAACTGTGTATATTCAGTTATTCTCTGTCAAACTCCTGTGGCAGAAAATATTTGTATCTCTCATCAAATAAATACACACCACACACACACACACACACACACACACACACACACACACACACACACACACACACACACACACACACACACACACACACACACACACACACACACACACACACACACACACACACACACACACACACACACACACACAGGAGCGGGACATTCTCCTCCCCCTGTCGGCCCTAAAAGCTTCAGAGGGCGGATAGCTGGGCTCCGTAGCGTCCAGCTAGCTTAGCCGCTAGCTTAGCGATAAATACACACAAATACACCACACAAAAAATGGGGCTGTCAACATAATCGATCCTTTCCTCTTTTATAAATGTTGTGTATTTTAATTGTATTTTTCAGGGGTCATGATCACAACAAGGTACTCAAATAACTTCTTAAAACTGATTGGACACATGTACAAATTCTGTAAACAAAACTGTGGAAAATGAGCAATAGTATTTAGATTCCCTGTTTAAAAAAAAAACCAAGGGCATATCGCTGCTCAAACAAAACCAATGGGCCGTATAATGTGCCACGCCACATGTTAGAGGAAGAGGCTCCTTTGGTCTACACGTGCGATGGCAGGCAAGGACAGAGAGGGCACAACCTTTGGCATAACGCGCCACATTACAGTGTCACAGCCAGTCACGCTCCATCTCCTTTGGGCTTGTTAAAGCAAGACACAGTCTGTCAGGTGTCTCGTGAGTGCTGCGAATTAACCCCTGCGAATGCGAGCGATATATGCCGTCTAATTAAGTTCATTCATTAATTTATGTCATATTAGGTGATATGGCTGTGCCCTCTACTGCTAGTTTGATTTCCTGGTGGGCTTACCTGAGGGGAATGTATAACGGCTTTGAATAACCATTGTGGACTAATCAGATCTCGTCAGTTCACTATTACTACACTGAGCAGTTTTCCATAGTATAATTAATAAAAGTCAGCAGAAACAGAGATTTCTGATGTAAGACTGCATGTCAGTTATTTAGGAAAGACAATGAAGGTAATTCACACGATTGAATCAAATTAGCGTTAATGTGTGAAAGCCAATCAAAACACTGCTGCTGGGTGTTATATGCATTTAGCACCAACATAATCCATGACAAGATTTGAGCAGAGTTTTATTTATAGTTAATGAGGATGGGTCGATTCTTTAGGTACTGGATTAACATGGTTTTATGAATCAAAATTCAATCTCCAAATAATCAGAGGGGGCTGGTGCTGTCTCAAAGTACAAGCAGTTATCCTCATTATGCAAAACTCAACCATAGGAATCTGCCATATTAATCTTGTATGATATGTGATGGTAATATTAAATCCAGTCAATAAACAGTTGATTGTCCTTTGTGTTGTTATTTAAAAAATCATTGACCATCTACTTCATGTGTCAAAACTATGAACCCACTAAAATATAGCTTAACTGTCTGCTACTTCAATATTGACTAAAGATGGCCACCAAACAAACCCCATGTGCCATTGGTTGACCTTGACAGCATGAAATATTCCTTGGGGTCATACAAAAAACGGCTAAGTGAAAAACCAGGTGAAATCCTATTGAAAAACTTGTGTTGGGTGATAGCTCATTTGGCACCAAGATCTACTGTCAGATGACAAATAAATATTGTTCAGATTGTGTTAGATCTATCAAAAAGAACACATGAATAAGAATAGGTCAATTATTTGGTGCCGTACTCAATTCAAATGGTTTTATTAATTAGTAATGCCCATTATCCATAATCCAAAAACACACTACCTGCTATGGATTAAGCCAAATAAGCGTTGTATGAGATGCCAGTGTAAAGATGTTATCCAGTTGTCTCCACTGTAGTTGTCAGAACCTTTTCTAGGTTTAGCCTTGGGCTTATAGTATGGAATGCAGTGGTACAAAGACCACTCTTGTGTCACAGTTTGTTCAAAATAACTCATTTTCTCTATACACTTCATCCCTTTTTTCCAGCATGCACTGTGTGGAAGGCATTGAGACGGTGTGAACAGGTCACTAGTCCATCACAGGGACAACTCAAACCTCACACTTTTGAAAGCCTACAGAGACCGACTGAGTGCTGAAGGGCAAAGGCATAAAAACAAGAAAAACGGCATGTGACACATTGCATATGACCACCATGTCACTGCTTTCATAACAGGCTGCCTGTTTTCTCCGTTCCATTTGAACATTTTGCTTATTTCTTTAGTAAAGCAATACAATAAATATATATGTATATATATACAATTATATTTAGAAAAGCTTACTTTACATCCCGATGAGGACATTTTCAACTGTAGATCCAGGGCTGCTCCCAGGTCTGTGTCACTCCTGTGTCGCGAGTGTCGACGGGTTATATGAAGGTAGATATTGTGCAAAATGCGAGAGCTTGTAAAACCTGATGTGAGCACTTAGAGAGTAGAGTACAATATGAGAACTTGCAGAAAACAAATATGAGCTTGTGTACATACATTTACACTTGTATAAAATATCCACGTATCTGTGAACCAAATGTGAACAGAAAAAAAAATGTACTTAGTGATGAAATGTTCACTTAAAGAAAAAAAAAAAATATTTTAAATATATTTTCCATTACAACTGCAACTTGGTTATTACAACCGCTCAAATCAGTCATTACAACTTGACGAATCTGCTCTGTGGCAGTATAAATCGACGAATCTGCGGCCTTGACTTTTGCTACACTTCTTGCGATAAATGTGTCGCTAAAGTAATTTTCACCTATAGATGTGGGGGGAGGAAGGGGGGTTGGCGCAAAGGGGCGGAGCTATCAGAATGACGAGGCGCAAGCTCGGGTCAGTCACACAGCCATGGTCAGGTCGAACCGGATGACTGCGGGGCCCCGCATGTTGCCCTTTTCACACCAACGCGGTTCCAGGGCCGGTTCGGAGCTTGAGCCTGATAAGCACTGGTTTTTCCTGTTCACGCCGCAGCGGAGCCGGCTCTTTTCCCCGAAAACCGGTTCTTACCAAGCTCGAAAAAATTGTCGGTCTTGAAGCAAGAACCGCATAAGTCACGTTTACGTCGGAGGGGTCGAGATTAACCTGAGCTAAGAGTTCAACCCAGTCTCACGGCATTTCGTGTTATAGTCACGACATTTAATCTATTGATTCGTGTTCACCAACACGATTTTCCCCTTTTTTTCACGTCACACAGAATGATTTTAAAATTGATGTATTTCTATTGGTAGTATGTTTCGTGCCTGCACCACGTATTTTTGTCCGGTCTGGTAGACCGGAAGCTGTGTGGTTCATAAAAACATTTTCTTACTCAATATTAAGCCACGATTATTGTTTTTATCCTGACTTTTTTTGCCGTCTGTGAGGAAAAGAAATGGGGCTCAGACAACCCAGTCTGACGGCATTTCGTGTTCACCAACACGATTTTTAATCTATTGATTCGTGTTCACCAACACGATTTGCCCCTTTTTTTCGTGTTGCACAGCACGATTTTAAAAGCAATGTATTTCTACTGCCTGCAGCACGTCTTTTTCTCCGGTCGGGTCGTGGGAGACCGGAAGCTGTGTGGTTCATAAAAACATGTTCTTACTCAATATCAAGCCACAATTATTGCTTTTATTTTAAATCGTATAATTTCTGACTTTTGTTGCCGTCTGTGAGGAAAATAAATGGGGCTCAGAGCCTCAGAATACGGAAATCTGTATTTTTAAATATTTGTTTCCTTCTAATTTGTTATTCTTTTCAAAATAACACACTGTTATTTACTCACCAATAACACACAATTATCCTTGCTTTTATTTATTGGTTTAATTCCATAATCTCGGGCTTTTTTGGCGTCCGTCAGGAACTGATTTTCAAAATAAAAATAACCGGAAACAGACATTGCGATTGTCAACATTTCTGAGTTTAGGATGGCCGAAGACACTACACTACCCATAATCCCCAGCTATCGTTTAGGGCTACAGTCCCCGTAAGGTTACGCAGAGCGTCAAACAGCTGTGTGAAATGGAACGAAACCACGCCAGACTATCCAAAACTGAAATCGAACGCCCCCCCAGAACTACACGCTGGCTATTGTGTTTCGTAAAATGTTCTATGGGACGTCTCTACTGAACGTTTTCGTTTTTCCCACAATTACAAGTTTCCAGTATTAAACACATTGGTGTTATCAAATGTAAAACATATAATTAATAAATGGGTGAAAATCGCTTGTGTCCATAATGCGCAGCATTAATACCCACATGACAGCTCATTGTTACTTTGTAATTCTACTCCACTACAATTCAGAGGTTAACCTGGTATTTTTACTCCACTTCATTTATTTGAGTTACTTTGCAGATTCTGATTAATTATGTGAAATATAAACAACCCTTAAATCAGACTTTAGTTACACCTGAGTAAAATTCAGGTAAGGTGATTGTCAAGTGCCAACAATCAGGAGAGATATTTGATAGTTGGTGCTTGAGAAGACTAAACATGTATCTGCAATTGACATGAATGGAAACGAGTAATAAAGTATATTCATTACTCATTATTCTCTACTAATAGTTAATTAAAGACTGTATATTATGGCTATTTTGCACATCCCTTTCAAGATTTTCAAAGGTGTATTGACATATCATATACACAACTACGGTGTAGTTATGCAATGAATGAAACACTTGGGTCACAGGTTCCTCAACAGTGCATTACAAGACATCTATCAATATGTGTGTACCTCCACCATTAAACTGTCATATTCTGCACATTTCTTATTCTTATTCTTATTTCTTATTCACATTTCTTATTTCTTATTCTATCTACATACATAAGAGTATAATTCATATGTATAATATCAGTTAAAATAAGTGCTTCAACATAGTTAACATTGCAGGAAAGCAATATATTAGACGTTAAGTACTTTGTCAGGCTTAATATTTATCTGTAGATAGATACCCCCAAAGTGTTTTTCTTATTTAAAAGAAGACCTTAATCTGTTATTTAATGTTTAAATAAAGGTTAATTCGTTTTTCTGTTTTGCACCTCCTCCTATTAATATCTTTGTACATTCTGCACTAAACTGTTTTATTGTAGAGATCACTTATAGTATCTTCTTGATTTTTTATATTCTATATTTATACTTTCCCCCTATGAAAGTATGTACTCTTAATATTTTTGTAATCAAATAAAACACAATAATTCAATAACGTGCTTTAACCACTAGGAGGTGCACACAAGGTACACACAGCCATAATAACTTTGTATTATTAGTGTAGGACACTTATGTTTTCGTACAACATCTGAAGATGTGTAGTTTTATGCATGCTTTCACATAATTTTACAGCATATTGCCATACTATTTCAGACTCAGTATTTACATTCTTACATTCAAAGAAAATCAGTGATATCTTTAAAAACTACAGTCCTTTTATATCAGCTGTGCACCGTTATGGTGTAAATATAACCTATCTGTGAATTAGATCAAATGTAAAAGTCAGCCGAATTAGTGTTGATACTGCAAGGAGACGTATTGTGTGAAGATAAATTGAAGATGTTGTTTAATTGTTGAATATATTTATGATCCACGTCAAGTATTCAGTTTTCGGCGGCATTTTCTCAGTTTTTCCAAAGGTCTTCTCATCAGGGCTCTATAAATAAAGAACTAGGGCAGATCTGTAATATACAATGCAGCCGAACCGTGTATTACAATGCCGTTATGTGATGACTTTCAAAGAGAAAAGCAAGAGCGCTCGGAATTAAGTATTATTTTATTCTTTTAAAATGTTTTCCGGATTTCATATCATATAAACACCAAATCCCAGCATGCATTGCGGCTAAAACATCCAATAAGCGAGTTTAAAACCATAGCTGAGGATCTTGGGTAATCGCTCGAAATGCCTACGTCTGTTTCCGGTTATTTTTATTTTGAAATTCAGTTCCTGACAGACGCCAAAAAAGCCAGAGATTATGGAATTAAACCAATAAATAAAAGCAAGGATAATTGTGTGTTATTGGTGAGTAAATAACAGTGTGTTATTTTGAAAAGAATAACAAATTAGAAGGAAAAAAAGATTTAAAAAATACAGATTTCAGTATCCTGAGGCTCTGAGCCCCATTTATTTTCCTCACAGACTGCAACAAAAGTCCGAAATTATACGATTTCAAATAAAAGCAATAACTGTGGCTTGATATTGAGTAAGAACATGTTTTTATGAACCACACAGCTTCCGGTCTTCCTCGACCCGACCGGAGAAAAAGACGTGCTGCAGGCAGTAGAAATACATTGCTTTTAAAATCGTGCTGTGCAACACGAAAAAAAGGGGCAAATCGTGTTGGTGAACACGAATCAATAGATTAAAAATCGTGTTGGTGAACACGAAATGCCTTAAGACTGGGTTGGCTCAGAATACTGAAATCTGTATTTTTTAAATCTTTTTTTCCTTCTAATTTGTTATTCTTTTCTAAATAACATACTGTTATTTACTCAACAATAACACACAATTATAATTGTTTTTATTTGTTTAATTCTATAATATCTGGCTTTTTTGACATCCGTCAGGAACTGAATTTCAAAATAAAGTCACCGTTCTTGACGCCGGAGAGATGGCATATTTGACGCTTTCTCTGGTTATTGGAAAGTAAAACATTCCGTAAGCTTGGACACTTTTCGGAAAAAGGCACACTTTTTGTGGATATTGGAGTAAGAAATATTGTATTTTACAAATTCAATTTAAAGAAGCTTGCCAAATTAAACCTTAGCCTTATTGTTTTGTACTTTCTTATTACAGGTGTGGACAAGAATTGGTTTGAGCATTCCGAGTCCTACCGTGAGGAAATGTCCACCATGTTTTGCATTTCGTCTTGTCAGTTTTGCAGAACGCAATTCAAAGATTGTTCTGGTTGGCATACAATGATATAGATAAAGAAGTTCTGTATTTCTGCTTCAGATGCTTTCAGTGCTTACATACATTGTTAGATAGATTATATTTCCTCAAATGTATCAGTGCACGTCACTCACAGTTAGCTTTCGACAATTAAGTGCTGTCACCATTTGTTTTTTTCAAAGTAACCTAAACTATAGATGGCTTCCACCTGTAAGTCCAGATTTTACTGAAGAAAAAGAAAATGTATTATCATTTTGTATTCTCAAATTTAGCTGAAAAATAATAATTGCAGCTTCTTGCAATTTTGATATTGCACTTTCAACTAAAAATACCAGGATGTCCCACTACATCAAGTAAGCAGGAATATATGTGTAAAATTGACTTTTGACTCACATTAATGTATTAAAGCAGCTTCCAAACAGACAATTATCTAGTGCTCAATGTGAGTATCACAGTTAAAGAGAAACTCTAAATTAACATATTTATAATTGTAATTTAGTTGTGTGGTGGTTGCCGCCATTTAATGCAACAGTTGCACTCCATGGCCAGCTGCTGTAGTCACAGTAGTCTGCCGTTTATCCGTAGCTAAATATTCTTGTGCAGGATACGTAGGAGAAGGGAAAAGAGGTGTCATCCGTGCTATGTACTCCGAGCATCCTCACCCTGGGTTCTGCAGCCATTTTTGCTCAACGGACGCTGGGATTTTTTAGTAGGAGGTACCTGGTGTTAAGGCCCCGATATTCAAAACACAGCATTGTTTTTTGCATTCAAAATTAAAAACAGGCTTTAATAGAAATGTAACACTTTAACACTAAAGGAACTTTCACATAGGACACGCAGGTTCTAATTCATTCATTGTCTGTTTTTGCCGGTGCTAGAGCTGGTCAGTGCTGCGCTAAGGTTGTACAAGTTTTTACTTGAGCGCAGCGCTCGGACCGTCACATTGCGCGTCCAATAGTAAGGCGTCTTGAGACCCAGTTTGCCTCTCTTTCCGTGTCTCAAACCTGCATCTTCATTTTTCATACGCTCGCCAAACCTTTGCTCTGCGCTCCATATAACATGCATGCAAATAAGTCACTTTTCGGCTCCTCCCACTTTTTTTAACGCCGATTTGGGTGACTTGTGTAATTCGTGGTGAACCGAAGAGTTTTCATTTTGGGGGCGTGGGGGGTCCGACCCACAGACTGACAGACAACAGAACGCCGCTCAAGCACTTCAAATATTGCAGTACCCATAAGGATGCCTTATACATGCCGCAGTTTTTGCGTGGCTGTGTCTTTAGTTGTAAGCCCATCTGGTTAGCTAGCTATGCTAACGAATATAAAGAGCTTTTTCTCCAACCAGGTGGAAGATTGCTCTCTCCTGACAGACTGAGAGGCTCAAATAACCTCAGCTCAGTGAGGTTAAGGCACATCTTGATATGATCATTATAGTTATATTAAAAAAAAAGAGACATCTAAATGAAAAACAGGTATATAATACTTTGACAGTAACAAAACCGTTTTTAAAAATAACAAGAATACAGTTTAAAAGGGGAGTGATTTGTAAAATATCCATAAAGAAAAAGAGAAATCTGCTTACAGGTCTGTTTCATATGGGTGTTGGGAGATGTAAAAGGACAAAAAGATCACTTTTCTGGAGAATCGAGTGGCCGATCTCGAACAATACACCAGGATGAACGATCTGATTATCAGCGGCCTGAAGACCAAACACCGGAGCTGTGCCAGGGCGGCAGCGGCCTCAGAGGACACCGCTGCCGGGAGAGGGGGAGCCGACGCTCCGGAGGTGGACCGTGAGTCGCTGGAGCAACAGGTGCTTTGCTTTTTGGACAGCAAGGGCATATCTGTTGACAGCGGAGATATTGAGGCCTGTCATGCCCTGCGGAGCAAGAACACAACAGCCAAACCAGCAGTAATAATCCGGTTCATCAACAGGAAAAAATATGCACTCCTCAGACAAGGAAGGAAACTAAAAGGGACCAATGTTTACATTAACGAACACCTTACGAAGAAGAACGCGGACATCGCAAGGAGAGCACGTATACTAAGGAAACAAAACAAGATTCAAGCAACATGGTCGACAAATTGTAAAAATATTATCAAACTAAATGGATCAACAGCAGAGATGGCGAAAGTGCTCATTATCCGGGAAATCACCGAGCTGGATCAGTTTGAGGAATGAAACATCAAAATCAACATAAGGTAGGCCTAACTGAATAGCTACACACTGAAATGAACACACTAAGAACACCCATGATAAGCTTGGACAAAAACCACTCACCTGTTGAATATGAAAAACTGGACTTGAAATGTTTCAAATACACGGAACATAGATCACAAGACATTGAAAAGGATTTTGACCCTGAAAATAATTTCTACAATAACATCCATAACCAATGTGAATACTACACAGAAGATCAACTCAAAATAAATGAAATGATGGATGGATCAATATCAATATTACATTTTAATAGCAGAAGCCTCATTTCAAATGTATCAAAAATCAAACACTGTTTAAGGCAACTGGAGAAACAAGTTACAGCCCTAGCAATATCAGAGACCTGGCTTAGTGAGGAGCAAGCTGACATGGTTGAAATCGAGGGATACAACATGTTTTTTACTAACAGGACACATTCTAAAGGTGGGGAGACTGCACTTTATATTAACAAAAGTTACAAAAGTAGATCTGTCAGTAATATGTCTTTTGCTGTAGACAACATTATGGAATGCATAACAGTAGAAATTGAAATGAAAACATCTAAAAACCTTCTGATAAGCTGCGTGTATAGAAAACCAGGATCATGTATTGACACATTTGAGAAAAAGCTAGCTGAACTTTATAACTACACAAGCAGCAAGAAAATGCTCTTTGTATGTGGAGATTTTAACATTGATTTGCTGAACCCACAAGAACACAATGCAACTACAGAATTTATTAATTCTATGTATAGCAACAGTTTATATCCTACAATCACACGACCAACCAGATTAACATCACACAGTGCTACACTCATTGACAACATATTCACAAATGTTATGGATAGGAAAGTAATAAGTGGAATATTAATCAATGACACAAGTGATCACCTGCCAGTCTTTGCAACAATACAGAACTGTACTAGGATCAAAAAAGACACCAGAAAAGTCACAATTACAAGACACAAAACACCAGAGTCTGTTCATTCTTTTAAAGAAGAATTATCTAAACAAGACTGGAACAAAGTGTATGTACCAGATGCAAATGAAGCCTATGAATCATTTCTACATATTCTATCAGGGCTGTATGAAAAACATTGTCCTCGTGTAAAGAAAATAGTGAAACAAAAATATGCTGAAAAACCATGGATCACTAAGGGAATATTAAATGCATGTAAAACGAAAAATGAATTATATAAAGACTTCTTAAAGAATGGATCAGTAGAGGCTGAACAAAAATACAAGACATACAAAAACAAACTAACAAAGATAATACGATGTAGCAAAATGGATCATTACAACAAATTATTGGAGGATAACAAAAATAACATTAAAAACACATGGAATGTATTAAATACCATTATTAAAAAAGGAAATGGAAAGGCACAATACCCAAACAGTTTTCTGTCAAAAAACGATACAGTAATTTATGACATGACCTCAGTTGCCGAAGATTTCAATAAGTACTTTGTCAATGTTGGTCCTTGTCTAGCTGGGGAAATTACAAATACTAGTTGTAGTGATAGTGTTGAAAGTAAAGATATATACAGTATGTGAAGGAAACTATATTCTTAAGAGGGATCGATGAAAATGAAATTATTGACACAGTTAAAAAACTTAAGAGTAAAAGGTCTACAGACTGTCATGATATTGACATGTATACAGTTAAAAACATTATAGCAGTGGCGAGCCGTGACTTGTATACCTAGGCCCTCTGACCCCCCTTCCCTCGAAAAAAAAAGAAGAGATATGTCTCAACGTAGACTTCAGCCGAATATCAAAACAGCGGCCCGGGGTGCAAAACGCATCAATGACAGCGACCCTCTACCACACAAAACAACACCATTTATATAAACACCTATCATGACAGGGCACCCACAGCCAAGTAACAATTACAAATGAATTAAGTCGGCACGGCGGCCCGCATTGAAAATGACTTAGGCCTACCTTTGATGATCAAATCACTTAAACACAAAGTCCATCCTCCTGTCCTTTTGGATGAAGCACTTGATGGCGGGTCATTCAGCTGATCCTTTGCCACTCCAGTTTATCATTGTAACTCAATCTTGAAAATGACTCGGTTAATAATTTCGCAACGATGTCATCAATATCACTGAAATGAGCCATCATGAACCAACTTATGCTAATCATAAATCTATCGATCATAAATCTATCGATTAGATTTATGATTCAAAAATAATAAAAGTAGGATAGACATGTGGATATTATCCGGCTGAACACAACGTGCATTTATCTAACAGGTTCGTTTTCCACAGACCTTATTTCGAGCTATTTTCCAAAATCCTATGGAGAAATCCCGTTGCTTTCTGTCGAGGGAATCCAAGCGAAGCTTACTTTCGGGTTATAGGACGCGTCACTGCACCACTTGCATAGACCTCACAGCGGGCGGAACTTGTCATAAAGTCCGCGAAAATAAAGCCCGCCCATTTAGAGGGAAGATATGATTGGTCAATTGTACTGTCAGTTGACATTACTCTCTCATTGAGTTACTGTAGCGAGCCCTCTGTGAATCTGAGAGGGACCAACAAGCCCTCCCGTCTTCACATAATTCGCAGAGACGGCATTTAACCCTTCACATTCAAACAGAAACTGAACAGGCAGATTCGAAGGATTTATTTATTTGGAAATATAATTTTAAATACAATTAAATCAAGTTATTTTGGTAAAACTAATGAAAAATATAAAAAATTATTTTAAAAAAAATGTTTTTTATTAATGTTTTCAAATATTATTTTTTAGAATATCTTAGGCCCTCACAGAGGGCCTAGAGGGCCCTGACGGCTCGCCACTGCATTATAGAATGTATAGCCAAACCACTAACTCACATCTGTAATCAGTCAATACAAACCGGTGTATTTCCAAATAAAATGAAAACTGCTAAAGTCATACCAATACATACATCTGGAGATAAACATGTACTGTCAAACTATAGACCAATTTCATTGCTCTCACAGTTTTCTAAAATACTGGGAAAAATCTACTATACAAGACTAAATGACTTCATCACTATGCTTTATTGGGGGGGCCTGCTTCGAGTAGAAAACTCAGGTAAAGTAAAAGTACCTGTCATCAGGTCAACGTTCGGAGACGCAGAGAGCGAACGCTGGCGCACTTAGCTGCCGCTGCTCTCCAGCTACTTTTAGTTTTATGTAGCCTAATGCAACTGTTATCGCTCACTTTGATGACTTTGGCCATTATAATATGATCTGGATGTATCTGCCCAACGATCGAATTAACCGGTGTACGTATTGTAGAAGCAAACACAATAGTGGTGGCTTAAAGCCCACCTCTGCTCCGCGCCGTCCTTTAGATGAGCCTGGTCAGATTTAATAAAAGAAGTTCAAAACACCGGCATAAAAGTTATAACAATAATCTGATTTTAATGGTAAAAAAACACAATACGAAATACAGAGTGCCCTGTAACAGAGCACTCCGGGCTCCCCGCTCTACTGCCGTGCGATACAGATATCGGGACCAGCCAGTCAGAAACAGGGGGCATTTTGCATGGGTAAACAACAGTATATATGGACATATTTGGGGCGGAGAGTCACTTCACTTCCTTCTTGCACCTGAGTTCACTCCTTTAATTTCCCAAGGAAGATTTCACACAAACTCTATTCTTTCCCAGACAACCAAACATTGTACACAGATATATTGGTACATTACTTCTGAACAGAGCGTGAGTAGACAAAGGCAGAGTCAATCATTATCTTCCACCTAACTTCACTCCTTTAGTTTCCCAAGGAAGATTTCACACAAACTATTCCTTCCCAAACAATCAAACATTGTACACAGATATATTGGTGCTTCGGAAGTTTCTTGTGGCTGTGGATGTACGCCATCACAGCTGGCCACACTTCGATTGCCCGCTCAGCAACTTGCAAGTCTTCAACCCATCGAGTGGCACAGAACTTCAGAGGAAATCTTGCCGTTTTAGTCAGCTCACTGAAATCCTCTCGCCTTGCTGGCGAGTCATGAAACACCTGCCAAAGCGCTCTCAGCGCATCTCCGATTTTCCAACCTGTTTCCCTCTCTCCGGTCTGGAAACTTCCATGCACAACATGCAGACCACAACTTCTCAGGTTGATGAGCTTTGGTGCATCTGGGTCCTCTTTGCTCTTGTCCTCTTGGAATATTCTTAAGAACTTCCAATTCACTGTAGGGCCGTCCATCGATATTTGCAGGAGCTTCTTGGGGTCCAGAGGTGACAGGGATCTGTTGATACTCTCCAAGAGCTTCTCTGCCTGAGTGTGTCCTAGGAACTCTGAAGTGAAGTAACGCACAGCTACTTTCCCTTCACTCCAGTAGCGCAGAATGATATCCATCTGTTCTGTTTGTGTCACTTTGTTAAGGCATTCATCAAAAGACACTACATGACACTTTGCTTTTCGTACGTCTTCGATCAGCTGCTCTTTAAAATGAGGACACAAGCCAAAACATATAAGGTAAGCCGATTTTGTTGCGCCACATGTAAATTGTTTGGCAATTTTGCTGTCTGGGAACATCTGAGCAAAAGTGTTTGAAATGTCAGAGTTGGAGTTGAACGAGAAGTGTGACCTGACCATCTTCATGACCCAGCGAATCTCTGCTTCAAATACAGCTTGGCTTGAAAAAAACGTTTTCCCCTGAGCTCCAGAGCCTTTTTCCGTAGGCTGTTCACTGCTGGTACTGGGCACCTGACTGTCACTTTCGATATCCTGGCTTGTTGGGCCGCTTCTTCCCTCTCCTGTTTTTGTAGTCAAGAAATCTGTCATTCTTCTTTCATTATTTAGCTGTCCAGCTAACTTGGTGTGGGTTTGTCCTTTTGAATGGCTCTTGAGGGAAGCGACCCCCATATTGCTGATGTTAAATGACTTGCGGCAAAACTTGCAATAAGCCTTGTGGACATCTCCTGGTACCTCTCCAATCCAGTCCTTGTATTGAGAGTCATCTTTCCAATGTGACTTGAATCTGCCACGTGTCATTGTCACTCACTCCTGTAATGCATCACACATTTGAGATGATGAGTCTTGCGTAGAAGGGGTAGTATGCCTACTCTTACTCTGTAAAATCTTTTGTAAATCAAACTAATGAACCTAAAAGGGAAAACATAAGGCTGGTTCCCCTGTGGTTCCTCAGTACAGCAACCCCACTAGTAAGCTTAGCTTAACAGTATAGATGTATAGAATCAGTCTAGGCATGATCAATGATTTTTCAAAAATGTCTCACCCCAAATGTTCCTATTTAGTAGTATAATTTGTTTTAAGAAAAATCACAAAATAGCTAAAAGTAGATATAAGAATGAATGTTACAACATTTATCAAGACTAGACTATTCATGTCAACTAGTATAGAAGTAATGTCACAGCCTAATGTGAAAATTTATTGGTAGTTAGCTCAGACCTCTCAAGTCTCACGCATTTGGCGTGAGACTTGAAAAAATAAATATATTCACTCCTATCACACGCTCACACGCCACCATACTTGCCAACCTTGAGACCTCAGAAATCGGGAGCATTTCAAAACCACCACGGGGGGTGGGGGGGGGGGGGGGGGTGGTAGTGGATCGCCGGAGCTGTATTAGATTAACATTAACATGCTTATTGTAGTTGTAAGTGCACTGCCTTGCGGCCTGTAGCACCATCCTTGATGGAGCATATATGTGTGGTGGGCTGGACCTGTATTTTACAGGACAGGAGTGAGCAGAGGGTAGAGTTGTCGATTCTTGTTCTGTTTTATGTGACTATCTGCCTCACCCTCTTAGACTTTCAGTTGCGCACGCTACTAAAGAGACACGCTACCATGGAAACCAAACAATGGTGTAGCTGTATTAAAGTCCGAGTGGAAACAGTCCTGAGTAAATCTGATTTTGTCAGAAATCGGGAGAAATGCGGGAGAAATATGACCCCGGGAGAGGGCAATGAAATCGGGAGTCTCCTGCGAATATCGGGAGGGTTGGCAAGTATGCACGCCACACCTTGTATTTCTCACGCAGAGATTTATTTCCAGGGTACCGCCCAGACCCGGCGTCATGGGCGGGCCCGCCCATCCAGGATTTGGGCCCGCTGTTTTAATCAGGGCTGAATACAACATTTTAATTGTTTTATTATTATATTTATTGTTATTTGTAGGGCTTTGTCCTAATATTTATTTTTGTTTTAAACTATGTTGAAAGATTAGTTTAATATCATTTTTTTATTTTGCTATGAAATTCTGAATGAAAGGCTGCGCGCGAGACTGGTTTTTCGCTGGGTTGAGTCGTGTGGGTTTTTGAGTGAGGTGCGGCACAGCAGCCTGTCAGTTTACTCTTGCTAGGTTAGTTTGGCTATGATCATTTATATTTATCTGCAACAATGGATATCAGGAAGTGGTTCATGAAAGGAATATGGCAACTCAGCGCCAGATGCAGGCACATTATAAGACATCAGTTACGTTACCAACGAGCTAGCAAGCCAGCCAGGGACAAGGGAGGCTGGCAATCAATTATATTTTGAAGAGAAATTGACTCTCAAGCCGGCTCTCTCATAAACTCCGGCTCTGTGCGCAAGCAGACCGCTGTACACGCTCTCTGCCTCGCTCAATATCGCTCTCTCTCTCCATGACTCAACCTCACTCCACCTCTCCACCCTGTGTGCGCTCCTCAGGTTTGCCTGCGTGCTTTCCCAAGTTGGGAAGCGTCTAACAGCCCCCGTTGACAATTCAGATTTCCCGGGATATGTACGTTTCGGGGTGGGCCCGCCCTGGTGAATCAAATGCCCGCCCAGAGACGTATGTCTGCCGCCGGGTCTGGTACCGCCCACCAAGTTGCGCCGCAATTTTGTAAACAAACTAGTACAGAATCACTGTAGCCACGCATCAACCAATCAAAAAGAATGTAAGCTGTCGAACAGCCAATTAGAAAATAACATGGCTGTATCCGGGTAGGATTTAGACATTCCGCTACAACATTACATTCTGATTCCATTCCAATTATTAAGACGCTCGCTGAAGAGTAACCAAAGAGGACGGCTGTCACATAGTCACTCACTGACATTTTGCATGGCTACAGACTGCTCGACGTGGGAGAAGACCATATTTTCAGTACAGTAAGTCATCTCATCATTGATTTCCGTTGTTATGGAATATATGTCCAGGGAGCTTTTAGCTAACAGTTTGACTGACTAGACTAGAGTATGCATGAACTAGCCTAGCTAGCCGGTTGAATCCCTGCTAGCTAATTTCAGCAGCTATTCTGACGCTTGTTTTCTTCGGAATTTTGCGCCTACACTAACTTATTATAATGATTATTATTGTTATTTATTATTATCATTCTTGTTATTGTTATTGTAGTAAGCACCAAGGCTATTTGCTCCCTTGTTGGACTGTCCCTGTGTCTCCTATTTTCCCGGTGTGTGCGCGTGCGCCAGGGCTGGAAATTAATTTTTCAAAACATTTGAATATTTACACAACACATGAACATTTACCAGCCACTGGGGAAAATCTACCAGCCATTCAGTAGTAAACCAATGGTACATTTGTATGTATTTAAAATCTACCAGCCACTGTTATGTTTTACCAGCATTTGGCTGATGGTTGGTGTTCATTTCCATCCCTGGCGTGAGTGTGTGTATATTTCATCAGAAAACAAAGCATATTAATAATTATTGCATTTGTCTTTCAAAGATGTCAGGAAAGAGGCAACTAAGCATTCTTTCATGCTTTCAAAACAATCAGCTCCCTAAAAAGGTGGCCAGGTCAGAGGACACTGTAGAGGAGGCAGTAGAGGAGACTGTGGAGGAGGTAGAGGAGGCAGTGGAGGAGACTGGGGAGAACCCATTGGAAACAGAGAAAAGGAGAGGATTATGTGGAGCAGCCACATATAGGTGTTCCTTTAAGAAGGAGTGGTCAACTCGATGGCCATTCATCACAATGGGAACCACCAGCTCCTTCTACTGGTGCTCAGTGTGCAGACAAGAGAGCTCCTGTGCTCATCAAGGCGGGAGGGACATAAGCAGGCATGTGGAAGGCAAGGGACATCGGGCCAAAGAACAGTCTCTAAACTCAGTCAGCAGTATTGCACAGTTCTACGTGCCAGAAACTTCTGTTGGAGGCATGAGTGTACAAGAGGCCAAGGTACATACAGTACAGTGTAGCACAGGAAAACTAAAAAGCTGGCGGCAATGTTTGATGAATTACATTCCTCTTCAAATTGATGGTCATATTACCTTGAAAACGTATTTAAGGTTATGAGGTATGTAATCAGTTGTTTCTGTTGCAGACCAGGAGGGCTGAGGTGAAGGTTGCTGTTGCAATGGTGCAGCACAATGTTCCCTTTGCCGTTGCTGACCATTTCAGCCCCTTGTACAAAGAATGTTTTAGAGACTCCCCTACAGCTCAGGGCTTTAAGAGCGCAAGCACAAAAACAACGTGCCTCAAGCAGTGGCACCTCATTTTAAGAAGGAACTGGTGATGAAGATGAGAGAGAATCCCTTCACACTTGTCACAGATGGCTCGAATGATACTGGTATGTGCTTAACAACTTCTATCAGTAATTATTTACTATTTTTTATCCATTTCTACATGCACTCATACAATTTGAACAACATATTGTTTTAGTTATGGTCCTTATTGTTACAGGTCTAGAGAAGATGAATCCTCTCACTGTCAGAATTTTTTAAACCAACAAAGTTGTGCACAGGTTCCTTGATATGTGCACCACCAGTGGGCGGAGCTGTGGCACCGCTGAAGTGATCTACACAAAAATCAATGACACCTTGCAGGAAAATGACATCCCTTGGAGAAATTGTGTAGGTCTCTCTATTGACAATGCCCCTGTAAATACAGCTGCCAGAAATTCAATCTCAGCCAGAATGTTGAAGGAAAATGGCAGTATTTACATCCATGGATGCCCCTGTCATATCATCCACAACACTGCCAAACATGCGGGGCAGAAGTTTATGGAAGTAAGTTCAAACATGTACACTCTATATTACCAATCCGTTAAGCCCAATGCCATGTAAAACAGTTTGCTGATAGTGTTGCAATAGATACTTGAATTCATGTATTGCAGATATCCGGATTTGATCCAGAGGATCTGACCGTGGATGTTGGGTACTGGTTTAAAGGAAGCACCAACCGTAAAGGTTACCTGGCAGGTTTGTGATTCAACCAGCTCTTTATAGAACAAAATGCAGACATTTTTAATTTGTTTACTGTTGATGTTATGTTTTATATTTTCCAGAATTTTGTGAATTCCATGAGAGCGAGTACATGGAAATGCTGCTGCACATTTCAGTGCGATGGTTAAGCCTGGAGAGGTGCATCACACAAATTCTGCGACAGTATGGGCCACTTACCAGCTATTTTAAGTCTTTAAGTATGTTGTTTGTTTCATTGACAGTAATACAGGTGCATTACACCAGACTAAATGTGTACTTTTAAGCACTGACTGTGTTTATTTACAGATGAGAAACAACCAAGATTTAGAAGGCTGGTGGATGCATTTTCCAACCCCCTGACTGAAGTCTACCTACTCTTCTATCAAGCGACGCTGCCAGTGTTCACCCTACTGAACCTCCTCCTCCAGAGAGAAAGGTCTTCCATCTTTGATTGATTGATTGAAAAGTTTATTAACAGCTTGTATATTGGGTACAGTACAGTTCAGCTCCACGGAGAGGTAAAATGCAAGGGTTAGGCCATCCTGCTGCCAAATACAGTATGTCTGCTTGAATTGGCTGATATGTCCTTTTTCAAGTAATACATGGAAATGTTTTATGAACTACAAATTTGCAGATAACAAAGTTCATCAAGAAACTGTGTGCGAGGTTCATGAAGCCGTCAGCACTACAGGGCCGACAAGTCCATGACATCCTCTACAAGGACCCACTAAACCAACTGCCAGGTAAAAGTTTCATATAAGGAGATACACCTGTATTCTCATTGACCTCAAATATACTTTTTGGGAAGATTGTTGTTATTGGGCGAGTTGGGTGATATCTCTGTTATGGCTGTTAAAAAGCATAAATGTGTGTAGGCATACCATGCGTGTGTAGTTTATGGGTAAAATTGTATGCTTACATAGAGGAATACCTTCAACCACTTGCACTTATTGTGCACATAGTGCTCAAAACTAGACAGACTGAATCTATACACTGACTGTTTGTCTAGTTTTGAGTTAAATTGCCAAGTGAAATCCCTGTCTCTACCTGATTCATATTGTTGAAACTACCTGGACTTAATTTGCTTCTCTATCTCTTTCTGTTCTCTGTCTGGTAGGAGAAAAACTAAATGTTGGCTTCACCACCAGAGCTACCCTCAATAGGCTCCTTGAGGCTGGAGACATCACACCTCAGGAGGTGCAGCTATTCCAACAGGCAGCACTGGCATTTATGGTCAGGGCTGTGGAGTATGGCATCAATAAACTCCCTCTGAAGGAGGCTCTTCTGAGGCATACAAGATTTGTGGATGTGCAGCAGAGGACTGAGTGTGGGGTGGAAGATGCCCTATACTTTATAGACAGGTAAGGGTTTCCACATTTTCCAGGATTTCAATATTTTGATTGAATACATTAATCAGTTTTTTACACATGGTGCTCTTTTTAGATTTCAGGAACTACTACCTTTGCATGGGCCGGAGGAACAGGACAAGGTGTGTGAGGAGTTCCTGGAATATCAGCTGATGGATATCAGCATGCCCCAATATCCCACCACCTTTAATGTTGAGGAGTTTTGGGGGAGTATGTCCTCAATCAAGTGCAAGGTAAGAAATATTTGGCACCAAATGACATTGGGCCGCTGCCAAAGTCTTACTCTGAACTCTGTTCAAAACTTGAGAGCCCTGTTAGCTAGCAATGCAAGCTAGCCAACACTAGCTAGTTAGTTAGCAAACTGAATGTTGGCTAGCAAGATTGCACTCCATGTGCTTGCTAACCATCATTAACAAATCCAAATTCAAAACAAACTCAAACTCAAGTTGCTAGCTAGTTAGCAAGATTGCACTGCTTACTAACTAACGTTGATAAACCCAAGTTTACCACAGTTAAAACACAGCTACTTACATTTGAGGATAAACTTGCATAAGAAGTTTCACTGTAGATGTCAAGGCTCCCGTGTTGGCTGGGAAATGCATGTATTTGACCCTTCTATTGAGATCGCGAGTAACGTTATTATTCCTGAAGTCCACCAATCCGAAACTATACTTTTAAAGTCCATATCACCAAGTTGCCTGCATCAAATTCCAACATCCAATATAGCCTACCATATAGGATGCCATATAGATGCTCTACAACATGGGATCATCCATTTCTATCTACAGTAAAAGCTGTTCACATGTAAAGGGTTTTTATAAACTCATCTTAATTCTGTGCTCAATAGTTTCATTTTATTACTATTTTACACCTCATCCTCATCCACATATATATATATATATATATATATATACACACACACATATATATATACACATATATATATTAGGGCTGTCAAGTTAACGCAAAAAAAAATTAACGCCACTAATTATTTTAACGCGATTAACGCATGTGTATTTTTTGTCCTCGGCCGCCCCGTAGTTTCAGAGCGCATCGAGTTTAAAATACCATCTGCAAGCTGATGCTGACAGCCCCGCTCCTGCCGCCCGCTTGTAGCAGACCACACTTCCACGCTCACCGGCAGGCACCGACTGGCTATTGGGAGGACCGGGAGGATGTGTGTATGTGTGGCTCGAGCGAGAGAGAGACATTACGTGCATTCTTGTTGTTAGCATCTGGTGCTAGCTAGCTGCGCTAACGGATATAAGGAGCTGTTGAAATGAAAACAGAGGAGCGACATTTCGCCGACAACTGCGCCGAGCACTTGACTTTATGCAGGCAGCCAGACAGTGGGACATTGTACGAAAAGTCAGCACACTCAGCACGGATAGTGCGCAACATGATTGCAACGTCCAGGCAGCTCCCGTTCGAGCATATGCCTCGAGTTGTACATAGCTCCAACGATCCATCACACACACACACACACACACACACACACACACACACACACACACACACACACACACACACACACACACACACACACACACACACACACACACACACACACACACACACACACACACACACACACACACACACACACACACACACACACACACACACACACACACACACACACACACACACACACCATTTTTATTGTATTAGGTTCCAGGTTGAATTGAGGCGAATATTTGTAATGTTCAGAAGTTGTTGTGTTTAATATTCATGAGAATATTTGTCATTGTTCAAATGATAATAAACATTAGCATAAAGCATATTTGTCCACTCATATGTTGATAAGAGTATTACAAACTTGAAAACTATTCCTCTAAGGTACATTTAAAACAGATCAAAAATGTGCGATTAATTTGCGATTAACTATGGACAATCATGCGATTAATCGCGATTAAATATTTTAATCGACTGACAGCCCTAATATATATATATATATATATATATATATATATATATATATATATATCCATCTTCTCCCGCTTATCCGTGGTCGGGTCGCGGGGGTAGCAGTTCCAGCAGAGAGCCCCTTGATCTACCCCTTGGACTCTTCCCAGCTGGACGTGCCTGGAACACCTCCCTAGGGAGGCGCCCAGGTGGCATCCTAACTAGGTGCCCGAACCACCTCAACTGGCTCCTTTCGACGCGAAGGAGGAGCGGCTCAACTCCGAGTCCCTCCCTGATGACCGAACTTCTCACCTTATCCCTAAGGGAGACACCAGCCACCCTGCGGAGAAAACCCATCTCGGCCGCTTGTATCCGCGATCTCGTTCTTTCGGTCATGACCCATCCTTCATGACCATAGGTGAGGGTAGGAACGAAAATGGCCCGGTAGACAGAGAGCTTTGCCTTCTGGCTCAGCTCCCTTTTCGTCACAACGGTGCAGTAAAGCGACTGCAGTACCGCTCCCGCTGCTCCGATTCTCCGGCCCATCTCACGCTCCATTGTTGCCTCACTCGAGAACAAGACCCCGAGATACTTGAACTCCTTCACTTGGGGTAAGGACTCATTCCCTACTTGGAGTGGACAGTCCATCGGTTTCCTGCTGAGAGTCATGGCCTCAGATTTGGAGGTGCTGATCCTCATCCCAGCCGCTTCACTCTCGGTTGCGAACCGATCCAGTGAGTGCTGAAGGTCGCAGACCGATGAAGCCATTAGAACCACATCATCTGCAAAAAGCAGTGGTGCAATCCTTCGTCCACCGAACTGCAGACCCCCTCCCCCATGACTACGCCTCGAAATCCGATCCATGTATATTACAAACAGGATTGGTGACAAAGCGCAGCCCTGGCGGAGGCCAACCCTCACCGGAAATGGGTCCGACTTACTGCCGAGGACCCGGACACAGCTCTCGCTTTGGGAGTACAGAGATTGGATGGCCCTGAGTAGAGACCCCCTCACCCCATACTCCCGCAGCACCTCCCACAGTAACTCCCTGGGAACTCGGTCATACGCCTTCTCCAAGTCTACAAAACACATGTAGACCGGATAAGCGTACTCCCAGGCCCCCTCCAGGATTCTTGCGAGAGTAAAAAGCTGAACCGTCGTTCCACGACCAGGACGGAATCGGCATTGTTCCTCCTCAATCTGAGGTTCGACAATCGGCCTGACCCTCCTTTCGAGCACCTTAGAGTAAACTTTCCCGGGGAGGCTGAGTAGTGTGATGCCTCTGTAATTGGCACACACCCTCTGATCCCCCTTTTTAAAAAGGGGAACCACCACCCCGGTCTGCCACTCCTTCGGTACTGTTTCCGACTTCCACGCAACGTTGATGAGACGTGTCAACCATGACAGTCCCTCAACACCCAGAGCCTTCAGCATTTCCGGGCGGATCTCATCCACCCCCGGGGCTTTGCCCCTGTGGAGTTGTTTGACGACCTCAGTGACCTCCCCCCGGGAGATTGGTGTTGATCCCCCGTCATACTCCAGCTCTGCCTCTAACATAGAGGGCGGAGTTGTCGGGTTCAGGAGTTCCTCAAAGTGTTCCTTCCAACGCCCTAACACTCCATCAGTTGAGGTCAACAACGTCCCATCCTTACTGTACACAGCTTGGATGGTTCCCTGCTTCCCCCTCTTGAGGTGTCGGACAGTTTTCCAGAACAACTTTGGTGCCACCCGAAAGTCCTTCTCCATGTCTTCTCCGAACTTCTCCCACACCCGCTGCTTTGCCTCGGCCACGGATGAGGCTGCTGCCCTTCGGGCCTGTCGGTACCTTGCAACTGCCTCGGGAGACCCCCGGGATAACAAATCCCTGAAGGCCTCCTTCTTCAGTCGGACGGCTTCCCTGACCGCCCCTTGAGGCACCTAAGACCTTGAGACCACGGCTCCCTGCCGCGGCTTCTGCAATAGAGGCTTTGAACACCGAGCACTCTGGTTCAATGTCCCCAACCTCCACAGGAATGCCCGAAAAGCTCCGCCGGAGGTGTGAGTTGAAGGCCTCCTGAACTTGGGCCTCCTCCAGACGTTCCCAGTTCACCCGAACTACACGTTTGGGCTTACCAGGTCTATCCAGAGGCTTCCCCCGCCACTCGACCCAACACACCACCAGATGGTGATCAGTTGACAACTCCGCCCCTCTATTTACCCGAGTGTCCAAAACATACGGCCTCAGGTCCGATGATACGATAACAAAATCGATCATGGACCTTCTGCCTAGGGTGCCCTGGTACCACGTACACTTATGAGCATCCTTATGTTCGAACATGGTGTTTGTTATGGCCAATCCATGACTAGCACAGAAGTCCAGTAACAAACCACCACTCCGGTTCAGATCAGGGAGGCCGTTCCTCCCAATCACGCCCCTCCAAGTGTCTCCATCATTGCCCACATGTGCGTTGAAGTCTCCCAGCAAGATTAAAGAGTCCCCTTCAGGAGCCCCATACAGGACTCTTTCCAGGGTCTCCAAGAAGGCCGTATACTCTGAACTGCTGTTGGGTGCATAAGCACACACAACAGTCAGAGTTTTCCCCCCCATAACCTGCAGGCGTAGGGAGGTAAACTGGGGTAAACTCCAACAACGAAGCACCTAACCGGGGACTTGTGAGTATCCCCATGGTGCCTCACACCTTGAGCAACTCCGGAGAAGAATAGAGGCCAACCCCTATCCAGAAGTAAGGTTCCAGAGCCGACGCTGTGCGTAGAGGTGAGCCCAACCAGATCCAACTGGTAACGCTCCACCTCCCGCACAAGCTCCGGCTCCTTCCCCCCCAGAGAGGTGACGTTCCACGTCCCCAAAGCCAGCTTCTGTTGCCCGGGTCTGGTCCGTCGAGACCCTCCGCTTTCACTGCCACCCTTCTGGCAGCGCACCCGACCCCATCGCTGTTTCCCGTAGGCGGTGGGCCCGTGGGACGGAGAAGCGGAGGTGTTGCCCACGTTGCCTTTTCGGGCTGGGCCCGGCCGGGCTCCGTGGCAAGCCCGGCCACCAGGCGCTCGCCGACGAGTCCTCGTTCTGAGCCTGGCTCCAGAAGGGGACCCCGGGCTTCCTCCGGGCCGGGTATCCTCACTTCTTGTATCGTCTTTCATGAGGTCTTTTGAACCAATCTTAGTCTGGCCCCTTGCCTGAGACCAATTTGCCATGGGAGACCCTACCAGGAACACAAGGTGCCAGACAACACAGCCCCCAGGTTCATCAGGGCACACAAACCTCTCTACCACGGTAAGGTGCTGGTTCTTCAGAGAGAAGATATATATATATATATATATACACATACATACATATATATACATACATATATATATATATATATATATATAAAGTAATATTAACTTTATTTAATACAACATTTACGGTACAAGATTTAATCATACAGCCCATGTAGTATGATAATGAATTATAGCAAACATGTGCAATATATCCATTATTACAGCTCCATGGGATGGCAGTAAGACGATATGGGTCCGTTCTTATTGTGCATCCATGGGTAAAGATAAATGCAACTCACATTGGTTTCTCAAACAGCATCTCTGTAAACTACGTGTATTGTATTCACTGAATTTCACTCTCTGCCTTTAACGGCTCGTTGTAGCTCCAATAGCTCCAGCCCCCACCCTTCCGAGCACAGTGTGCTCTGATTGGTCGGGACACGTAACATGAACGTGCCGGGCGGCGGTCCCGTGGGTCAGATGCGCGTTCATAATGCAGAGGGAAATAACTCTCAGAATAACGTTATTAGCACATTATTACAACTTGAGGAACGAATGTTTTTAATAAGGGCTATACAAGTGTTCATACTGGGTAGTTTATTTAGTTTAAAAAAAAGTATCCAACGATTTACAGACCACTCTTTCCCCATGTAAGTCAATGGGAAAAAGTGTTTCCGGGCCTGGCAACCAAACGGAAATGTAGTACCGCCGTTTGGCCAGCACGAATATTTTCATCTGAGTCCGGCGCACTTCCTGGGGGCTTGTACATTTCCCGCCCCGCTGCAGTCATACAGTAGGCTACGGAGAGCGGCGAGAAACATTTCTTTAGGCATCGAAAAGCGGAACTGAAATTCACATTTCTAAATGATGCCGTTGGAATCGAAATGTTGGAACCGGTTCCGAACCGAAACCGGTTCTCGGTACCCAACCCTATTTAAAAGTGCCCTGCTGTTGCTTCAATCGCAGTCACCCAGGAACTCCTCATTAACTAACCATTAACTAATGATTCATTAATAAATACAGTACCCCCCAGTCAGGGCTCGAAATTAACTTTTTTCCTCAGTGTCCCACAACTGTCCCGAATTCTACTTTGTATTGTCCCGGATATAACCAGCAGTGTCCCAAATTTAAATTTGTATCGTCGCCCCCCCAATTATGCAGAATACATATAATTTGATACTTTTTTGTCAGTTAATCATCACACCATAGACTCTGGTCCACCATGTAAGTTTAAAATACTTATTCTTTTAAACATATGAATATTAGTCTGATCTGTTGCCTCTCCTAGAGTAGAAGGGAAGAGAGTTGTTTTAAGACATGTTTTTCTATTGTTTCTCAATATCCAGACTAATTTATCATTGTCATGTCAACATTGAAGAATTCTGATTTGTATTTTTCAATTCAATATGGTATGGCTGTATGGTCTCTGTGTTTTATGATCGGAACCCTCTATCTGGCAATACAAGTGGTATGAATGATAATAAAAAAAACAGAAGTTCCATAATACAGTTTAATAAATGTATCTGTTTTCAGTTATAATTACAAGTTATCCTCACAAGTCAGTAGTACTATAGGAATATAAATTGATCTTCTATTTTCATTCATGAATGTCAATCATCTTGCTCTCACTCATTCACTCGACACTTTCCATCTGATGAAGGCAAATGCCTTCCCAGATGTAAAAAAGTAGAACACATTACATTCAGTTATAACTGCCAAAACAAACGTTATTTACACTATTATGGCCCCTGTTCAAAATGTTTGTAATGTTATCTACTAGGGGTGTAACGGTACACGTACCCGTACCGAAATTATTCGGTACGGGCCCTTCGGTTCGGTACAGGTGTGTACCGAAGTGTACCGAACGAATATAACGTTAAACGTAAAAAATTGAGAACGTGAATAACTTTTTGGAAGTAATCTCAGGTGCTGCGTCGCAGCATTCAGAGTAATTTGCTCACATTGTGTTCAACGCGTCAAGTCATTTCATTGGATGAGAGGCATACTATGAGAGCTGGTCAGAGGGATGCGTTCAAATGTAGTCAGTAATTTGAGGAACTGTCGAAATGGCGAACGCAGATAAAGTTGAGCTCGAAAATCCTCCAGCATCATTGAAGTCTCCGGTTTGGGAACATTTTGGTTTCGCAGTTACGTACAAGGATGACGGACAAAGACAGGTGGACTGAACCAAAGCTGTTTGTCGGCATTGTTCAACTAAAATTGGTTACGCGGCTGGCAATACATCAAACTTGCACACTCTTGAAAAGGCATCACCCGAACGTGAATATCACCGGTACCAAAAGAAAAAATGACTGAAGTGCAAACCCAACTCCCACTAGCATTTAAGCCTCCACCACTCGCAGAGAGTTCAGACCGAGCCAAAGCTATTACAAACGCCAAATATCCTTATGTTGCCATGTTAGCAAAGCGCTACCTGGCTGTGTCTGCTACCTCTGTCCCTAGAGAGGGTGTTCTCCACAGCAGGAGACATTGTTAGTGCCAGCAGATCTGCCCTTTCGGCAAGCAATGTGGACAAGTTCATCTTTCTTTAAACAACATGAAAATATAATGACAAGCAAGTCATAATGTCAAACTGGCTGCTTAGGTGCTAGTACAGTTCAGTTCAAATACAGATTATTTCAGTTCATCGACATGCTGCACCTTAATGTTCATTTTATTATATTTTGTATTTATTTGAGTGAATATTCACAGTTTAATAATAATTAAAAACCCAAAACTAATAGTTTATGTTTTGTGAGTACTAGTACAGTAAAGTTCAAATACAGATTATTTCAGTTCATCGAAATGCTGCACCTTAATGTTTATTTTATTATATTTTGTATTTATTTGAGTGAATACATTATTCACAGTTTAATAATAATAATAAAAATATATATATATATGTTTTGTTTTGTGAAAAAAAATTCTGCTGTACCGAAAACGTACCGAACCGAACCGTGACCAAAAAACCGAGGTACGTACCGAACCGAAATGTTTGTGAACCGTTACACCCCTATTATCTACTGTAAGTTGGTTGAACGAATCCGGAAGCTGACCGAGCAGACCCAAGCAGCAGTCGAGAGGAGCCGAGCGCATCCGCGAAGCACACAAAATGGCGACGTCAGAGTTCCCGTTAGCCTGCAAATCTAAATCTCTTCGGTCAAAATAATTTCCCTTTAGTGCAATACCGCTTCAGTTGCGCCACTTATGTGACAGACAAGAAGAGTATGTGACAGACAGAAGAGTCTGTGACAGACCAGAAGAGTATGTGACAGACCAGAAGAGTCAATTATAATGTCTAACACTTAATGTGGAGAAATAGATGTCCTGTATGGGTTGATTGTGCGTTGATCTGTTGGTAATGCCTCGGGGTTCCAGTGGGCATGTAAACAAAGGCATAATGCTGCGCTATACTTTGCGGCCTCACCCGGTTGCATAGCGACGACGCTTATTGTTTAGGTGTCTTTTAATAAGCAGGTAGTCATATCATTAGCTAGAAATAGCTGGATCTGATCGATATGGACATAAACGCGTGTGAAGTCTAATCTGACGGGAGAGAGAGATCAGCTGCTGCTGACGAGTCGAGACTCTACACGCAGCTCAGCATAGTCACATGCAGCGGTGAGCGGACAAAACACACACTTCAGGTTAGAATATCAAACGTAGCTATTTTAATTACCTCTCAAAATACCTAAACTAGTTATAGATATGTTTAGTTTTACTGTCGGGTCACTCATTAATGGATCCGCGAGCTGCATGATACTGGCATAATAGATTGCCCGATCGGGCAACCAGCAGGTGAGGCTTCATTGCCCGAGCTAAATACTAGATGGCTCCGGGCCATCGGGCAGTCGTTAATGTCGAGCCCTGTGATTGACAAACTAAAATTACGTTGCGACCCCTTTTCTAATCGTCACCCTATCTGACTGACGTTCTTGACCCAAAAAAACTAAAACACTAAAAAAAGATGAAAAGCTAAATGATTAGCTAAATGCCTTACGTTTTTGCAGCTAAAGATTCTAGCCTGGTCACTGACTGGCTGACAAAGAAAATACAAAAATGATCGGCAACACCTCTTATTCTGATCAACTGTATTTCACATCATTTTCACAAACTTCAAAAGAACATGACACCGCATTTTAGGACGTTTGTATGCATTGTAAGGCACACTTCAGTTGCTAGCGTTAGTTAGCGCTAGCTAACATTGACACTTAAGACAACTAACTTACCACAGTGGAAGATGATGCATCATGACCAGGACTTGGGATGTTTTCGTTTCGGGAGTCGGCAGAATTGGGGCTTGCATCAGGGGGCTGTTTATTCAACCACCTCAGCATTTCTTTCTTCTTTTTTTAACTGTCGTGACCGTTGCATTGGCGCGAGTCTAGCAGCAGTCAGCAGCAGAGTGGATGACGTAGAATGCATTCTATGATTTGACAGCCCAATGACTTTGCAAATAACACCCATTTTGAAGTTTACTTTTAATTTTTTTTTCACTGTCCCGAAATAGTCCCAGACAAAATAGATTTGTGTCCCAGTAGGAATTGTTATGGTCCCCGCGACATCGGGACATCGTTAATTGCGAGCCCTGCCCCCAGTCTGTTTACCAGTAACTAACACATGTTTATAATCGCAGTCACTCAGGAACTCCTCATTAACTAACCATTAACGAATGATTCATTAATACAGTACCCCCAGTCTGTTAACCAGTAACTAACCATCAGTTCTACAATCACAGTCACTCAGGAACTCCTCAGTAACTATGCATATTTTGTGTACCTTATTGTAAAGTGTTACCGAAATAAATAAAGCAAACAGCAGCTACGTCAGGGTTGCATTTTATAAATCCCATCGTACTGTTGGCTATACCGGTCTAAATGTTTTCACTTTGGTCTATTTATGTAATAAAGTATAACTTATCTATAACAGAGCCAAGATCTCTGTTTGACTTTAGTACATTTCTGAATTGTATAAAAAACAAGTGCAGTACGTCCAGCTAGCTAGTTAGCGTCACATATTTATCCTTGTTATTTAACGAAAATGTACATTTGAATGCCCCTTGGGTTTAACGTTAGTTAATTTAAAGTAAGTTAAAACCCAATACTCACATTTATTAGTGTTTCCTCCGCTTGCTGCTGCTTTTAAATCCTCTGTGCTGGGGAGACCGGAAGCCATTTCATTTGAAAAAAACTCACTCTTCCCTGCGCGCATTGCACCCTGGGATATGGTAGGCCGCGCAGTGTACATCAGATGTATCCTTCAAAATTGGGGAAAAGTAGGCCGCATTTGTGGGCCGCATTCGGAGGAGTCTCGTCTTTTTTTTAAATTGGGACAGCCTTCTTTCGGCGGAAGTGACTTAGGCGGCCTACAAATACAGCCTCCAAAGGGTGCAGCCCCTGAATTGAGACACGGCCTATATAGCCCGTCAGGTCCCTCATGATTCGGTAATTGATTAGAAATTAGGCACAGGTGTTTTGTCAAAGAGGTGTGACTTGATGACTCATCATGTCATTAAGCCTACTAGTTTAAAAAGGTAAACATCTGTGTATAGTGTATAGACAGTCATTGTTTTTTTTAGGTGTTTGTGTGCGCATGTGTGAATATATCAAACGTATATAAGCCTAATGTATATGTCTCCCTTTATTTGTAGGGTACTTTTCATACTAATGTTTCAGGGTTGCCAACTCTCAGGCATCTGGCGTGTGACACATGCTTTCACTCTCAATCTCACGCTCTCACGCTGCCCAAACTATTCTCACGCCAAAAACAAGATGAACCGGCGATCGTTTTTGGTTGGTTATTTACAATGTTGAGTTGACAGCTGCTCGAGCTGTCGATCCGCTCCCTCCCCGCCCCCACCACTCTTAACAACGTTAACAGACAGCAGAGCAGTGGGAGCCGGTTGGTCAATCCCCGACCGTATTGCGCATGCTAAGATCCAAGATCCAGTAGAAATGATAAAAAAGTAAAAGTCTGCTGCTTATTGTTCTACTAGGCCAACATAGAGTCAACGAGTATATGAGAGTGAGAGTGTGTTAATCAATATCTTTGCCATTTTGGAGTACGTCTGTAGATTTGTTTGTGTCTGTGTGTTTCATGTATAGGCCTCTCACGATAATTAATTTTGTTGGATACATTTTCCCGGAAATTATTGCGATAAACGATAATATTGCCGGCACCGTTGTATGACCATTTTAGACCACTGACATAATGATAATATATAATAATAATTCAAGTACATCCTTTCAAACTGCTAGTCACGTAAATGGCATTTATCGAGTTCATTTTTAATTATCCTACGATAAGTTAATTAATTGCTTATTGCTACAGGCACACAATAAAACAGTGGAAACAAAGATGTGTTTGACTTTCATTAGTGATTGAAACTTTGTGCCCTTTATAGTCTGTGTCCAATATTGTGTATTTGTATATATTGTATATATATCCTATATGCTAAGGTCCCGCTGCTGACACAATAACAGTCATTTAGTGCGCATATGTGTAATTAAACCCATGATATCAAAATCTCACTCCAGCCAGGTACCCAAAGTTGGCAACCCTGATGTTTTAGTGCGGCACAATACAGAAGAGATGCTAATATAGGCCTATGTGTTGAAAATATTCATACATTCTTGTCATACTATGCCTTGTTGCAAATTGAATTAAAAGTAGATATGTGGGGGAACAATGTTCAGCTGATCTAACAGAGATTATAAAATACATGACAAAACACTCGACAGCTGATGCAGCTGTTGCCACATAATAATTAACATACGTCGCTTTAAAATGACCGCTCAGAGGAGGATTTCTCATTTCTCTAACCGCCTGCTGCTTCCCCTCCTCGACTCCTCCGCTCGCATCTCCTGTGGGCGGGACTAAGACACGAGGATAGGAGTCGAGGAGGGGAAATTTGAGAATTGAGAAGCCTTCACTGTGTCCACTTCTTCTATGCAGTCTGTGACAAGCAGTTTGCTCAGCATAAAGAATGGAAGCAGGGGTTTAAAATGAGAAAAAGTATTTTCTCCCCACTGTACTGTAGCTTAATGCTGTATGCAGGATAGGAACATGAAATAGTATCAATATTCTCATCTTACTCTAGGTAATGATGTAAATAAGTCTATTTCCTGAAATGTCAAGCTATTTATTTAAAGGTAAAATAACAAGCACTGTGTATATGCCTGCCCTGGGTTGAAACCTTTACATATACAGTCTATGGTTGAAACATGTCACTGTACCAAAGCAGCACAGTGTGGGATTTTCAGTCATCTCCACAGGGGTGATAAGTCAGCAGTGACCATTTCTGCACTTCAAATGTGTCTGCCTGGCCCTGCGTGAAGTCATAACTCATGATGCTTCTTCATTACCTGGGATCCTGTGTGCCTGGAACGGCTTTTCAATGGAGGGTGTCCATTAATCCCACACCGCAATAATCTCCACTATTTTAATGATGCCACCAAGAAAGACAGAGACAGAGGAGCAGGCGAAGACAATAGTTTTTGTTCTCTTAAAGCACGATGAACCTTAGGAAACACTTCATCTTGTTATCTCACTTACTGCTTCCAATCAAAGCGTTTGTAATGGAAGCCTCGGTCGTAGAAGTGGAACAGCATAGAATCAATTTGCAGTGCTTTACAGTATAAAGCTTTAGCTTAAATGTTTTTGTTGAAAAGCGCTTTTTATTTTTTACTGTCGTCAGGTAAGTCAATTACTCCCACTACCAGGGGACTTTCAAAGGATTAATGATTATTTTTGTCACAGTACAATAATTAAAGTTGTTTAAACCTAAATAGGGATACAATGGCTGCGTAGCAAAGGTGTGAACTTTTTTTACACTTGCAGACTTGAGTATGTAATCATAATTACCAGCAGTGTCATTAGTTAAAATGGCTTTTCCCAGCTTATGTTGCTTATAGAGGCCCGGGAATATGTGCTGCTAGTCTGATGAACTACAATGGTCAGAATGTAGTATATGGATGTGTGAACAAAGAAAAGACTACTTTTTTCCATAGAGGCTTAATGAACCACTGATATGATACCACACTGAAATTAACCAAGCATTTGTTATTTACCCTCAAATGTGGTTGTATTCTCGCACTTTATGAAATAACACAGCTTTGTCAATGTGATACTCCTATAACATTTCAGACAATCTGGAGAACAGTTGACCAACTTTTCCATCATTGAAAACACATGGAAAATCACAGAAAAAGTTAAATGTCCTGGAAAATCTTTTTTTTTCTGATGATAATGAACTATTGGGCTATTAATCAGAGCTCCCTAAAGCTGATGACAGTGCCTTCTGAAAAGGGTAAGTTACACTGAACAAAAATATAAACGCAACACTTTTGTTTTTGCTCCCATTTTTCATGAAATGAACTCAAAGATCTAAAACATTTTCTATATACACAAAATAACCATTTCTCTCAAATATTGTTCACAAATCTGAAAAAATCTGTGATAGTGAGCACTTCTCCTTTGCCGAGATAATCCATCCCACCTCACAGGTGTGGCATATCAAGATGCTGATTAGACAGCATGATTATTGCACAGGTGTGCCTTAGGCTGGCCACAATAAAAGGCCACTCTGAAACATGCATTTTTGCTTTATTGGGGGGGTCCGAAAACCAGTCAGTATCTGGTGTGAGGGGTAGGGTTAGGGTAATGTTGTGAATCGAGTGGCCCATGGTGGTGGTGGGGTTATGGTATGGGCAGGCGTATGTTATGGACGACGAACACAGGCTACCCATCTCCCAAAGTTACCGTCCCTTCTCTTTTACACTGTTAGGGACAACATCCATTGGGATCCCAATACAGCACAAGCCATGATGCACCATTGGATAAACAATTTGGGTTTACACTAGGGCCATCAAGTGCAGAGCTGCCTTCCACTCCTTCGCTATCTAATATAACCAATCCCTCGTCCTTTCACCTGTCACCTTCGGACCAGGCGGTCCTGGAACGTGGTCTTACGTTTATCCCGACACCCTCACTTCCGGATCGCCAAATACTTAGAAGAGACCTCCACAGGGGCGGCGGCTACTGTAGGCTAGGGAAGGCTAAGCCTTCCCAAATATTTTTGTCACTGCATGGTAAAAGAAAAATATAATGTGTGTGTCTTTGACATTAGCGCTGCTATGCAGCCACCTGTGCCCTGTACTACGAAGCCAGTTCAACAGACCCTGGATACGTTTGAGGTATGATATCTTAACTAACTAACAAACGCGCTCTCGCTAAGTAGACCTACGACGCTGGTTATCAACTCGGTAAATCAAGCCAGGGTTTTTCTCTCCAGCTGAGAGCGTGTTCACGTGAAAGGGGCGGGGTTAGCAACATTTGACCAATCACAAACAGGGATAAGTGTAGCCTAGCGCAGCGTCATACTTCATTAATGAAAAGTAAACTAATATTAGACAAATATGAACTTTAAACATCCATGACTTAAACATATAATCTAGGATACAAGCCACATAGTTGCAACTGCAAGGTGAATACAGCTGGTGAAAGAACAAGTGTCTGAATGCTTACATTAACAATTATGATATCACTGCCCCGTCAAAAACACGAGTGGATCTGACTTTAATTACATTTGACTTGAGTATTTCGTCAAACTTAATGTGTTGCTTAAAATAATACTTCTGCATACAGTAGGTCTATGTGACAATGTAAGTGTTGCACGGCCAGATACGGCTCAGCTGACTCAGGTAAGGAAATATATGATATATTATGATCGATGATCTGATTGATAATGTGATATGAATGATAAGTGTGACACGTCGGCGTCTTCTCTTCATACGGCAGTTTAAACTGTATTTCCTTTATACTTAATAGATTTAAACTCCGCACACTGAGCTCTGATCAGGCGGTGCCCGTGCTTTCACTGAGTTGATCTCTTTTCTATAGACGCCGGAGGCAGGCAGCGTCAGGTAAAACAAGTTATTTAGCCTTCCCAAACCTGAGCCTCACGCGCCGCCTATGGACCTCCATGTGTATCACCGGCGTCTCAAACTCCTGGATCATTTTCAATACAACACTACCTATACTCATCTTCCTTTTACCATGCCATCCACTTGGGAACCTACTTTAGAGTCAGTTTCCCTACCCTTGCAAAATGTAATCCACTCCAATACTCGCACCCTGGTCCGTTTCCGGTCCCACAACCAAAATAACCAACCGAACATCACACCTGAACAACAACTAGCCCTTAAATCCTTATCTGCTAAACATGAAGTTGTCATCAAACCTGCATATAAGGGAGGCCAGATAGTTATTCAGAACAGAACTCACTATATTTTTGAAGCAACCCGGCAATTAAGCAACACAAGCTACTATCAACCCTTAATTGAACCCCTCTATCTGGAAACACAGAAAATGGTCAAAATCCTGGTTAACCAGATGCAAACCAAGCATCTTATAACAGCTAAGCAAACACTCTACCTTCTTGGTCCCCCTATACCACGTCCCAGATTATTTTACCTCCTCCCTAAAATCCATAAACCCCCTGCTAGTTGGTCGGTTCCCTTCCTGATACCACCAGGAAGACCCATCATCAGCGATTGTGGATCGGAATCTTACCAATTAGCTGAATTCATAGATCACTATATCAACCCCCTTTCCCATAACCACCCCAGTTACATTAAAGATACCTTCACATTTGTTAAAAAACTACAACCCCTTTCTGTCCCCTCCAATACTTTTATTTTTTCCATTGATGTGGATTCATTGTACACTAATATCTCCAACCCGCTCGGTTTAGACGCAGTGAAAAAAGCTCTTATTTCCTCCCCGGACCCTACCCGCCCAGACTTGTATATTCTCAAATTCTTGGAAATTACGCTGACCAGGAATGATTTTCAGTTTAATGCACAATATTTTCTCCAAATTTGTGGTTGCAAGTATTCACCAGCCTACGCAGATATCTACTTAGCGGACTGGGAGCAGTCCGCCATGCGTAAATGTCCCATCCTTCTACTTCTGTATCTTCGCTACCTGGACGATGTCTTCGGACTCTGGGAGGGCTCCGAAGCATCCTTTTTAGAATTGTTTAACATCCTTAATAGCCACCACCCACAAATCAAATTAAAGTATACACTCAGTCCACAACAGATTCATTTCTTAGACAGTGGTTTTCTTTACCAATGAGAATGAAGGACGCAAACGTCTGTCCACTAAGGTTTATTTCAAGGATACGGACAGACACTCCTTATTGTTCAAAAGTACCATCCAAAACACACCTATCGCTCTATTATTAACTCAAAATTAATCCGGTTCCATCGTATCTGTTCCCTCCCACTCCATTTGAAGGAAGCCACTAAAACTCTGTTCAACGCTCTCTTGCCCCGTGGCTATTCTAAACGCTTTTTACGCACTATTAAAAGAGAGGTATCTGATCAGTTCGCAGTGGTGGGTACTATGGAACCTAAACCACCTTCTGACACCAACCTTATCCCCTTTATTACTACCTTTTCCCACCACCTTAGTTCCTTTAACAGGTCCATCAAACACAATTTTCGTTTTATGCAGTCCACCGTCCCCTCACTCACCCCCTTCAATACCATTATGGCGTACCGTCGCAATAAGAACTTAAAAGATATCTTGGTACACACAGCTCTGGATAAGACCATCGCTATACCTTCTAACCTGGATACCTACTTTACACACCTCAAATTCCTCGCCGGCATGGTCCCCGGTCAGGGTGCTCCGATCTGGCGTTCGTTTACCCTTCTCTCTACCAACCGTGTATATGCTATTACTTGCAAACACTGTAAAAAGATTTATGTGGGAGAAACGGAAGCAACGTTAAAACAAAGATTGGACCAACATCTTTATCAGATCAAGAAAATGAACAACAACAAATTACTTTACACTCATTTCATCCAGCACACCATCTCTAATCTGTTGATTTCGGGTCTCAAGTCCAATCCCTCTTGGTCTTTTGGCCAAAGGAGAGCTGCAGAGAGAAGATGGATCTGGAGACTTTTCTCCAAGTCACCTATGGGTTTTAACGACGTTTAGTCACCGACCCTTGCCGGATTCAAACCCGCTTCTCCCAGTCACAGGAGCGATGGCTTATCCCCTCAGCCATCCTTCCAGTCATGAGCTTACAAACTTACCTATAGCCCTACCCTCCTTCCTTTCCTCTACCCAGACCTACTTACCCCCTAACAGAGTCAATCACCTCCTGAAAGATAGACCCAGTACTGCTGTATTAAATACCCTATAAAATTGTCCCTAACCCTCATCCTAACCCTAATTTCCTTATTCTAAATTTTTTTCCCTATCCTCAACCCAACCACTCCCCAGCTTTTTTCCTACCCCTTAGTATTATTTCAACCCCTTTCCTTTTCTCCTCCTCCTTCCTACCCCTTAGTATTTATTTATTTTAATTAGCTCTTTGTGTGTTTAACTTATACTTTTAGAAGATTAGCAGCATTGGTTTTATCTATAAACAAATCAAATGTGAAACATGTGCCCGTGCTCTCCCCTGTCACCACAGGATGGTGAAAGGTGACCTCTATTTCTTCACCTAACCCTACCCCTCACACCAGATACTGACTGGTTTCCGGACCCCCCCCAATAAAGCAAAAATGCACGTTTCTGGGTGGCCTTTTATTGTGGCCAGCCTAAGGCACACCTGTGCAATAATCATGCTGTCTAATCAGCATCTTGATATGCCACACCTGAGAGGTGGGATGGATTATCTCGGCAAAGGAGAAGTGCTCACTATCACAGATTTTTTCAGATTTGTGAACAATATTTGAGAGAAATGGTTATTTTGTGTATATAGAAAATGTTTTAGATCTTTGAGTTCATCTCATGAAAAATGGGAGCAAAAACAAAAGTGTTGCGTTTATATTTTTGTTCAGTGTATGTTTAGGATCCTATTTACATTCAAATTATGTTTTTTGATATAGGCTGCTTTCTGTAAAATTATGGAAGCAGTGTCGAGCCGTCAGGGCCCTCTAACCCTAACATATTTGTTGAGTTATATTTTGCATTAGTTTTACCAAAATAACTTGATTTAATTGTATTTAAAATAACATTTCCAAAGAAATACATCCTTCGAATCTGCCTATTCAGTTTCTGTTTGAATGTGAAGGGTTAAATGAAAGAAGCTCCTTGAGCCGTCTCTGCGAGTTACAGTGAAGATAGGAGCTGATCGGTGGTCCTGCTGTAAATTCACACAGGTCCAGCTACAGTAACTAAACGAGAGAGTAAGTTATTATCGCGGACTTTATGACAAGTTCCGCCCTGTGAAGCTTTTCTTGTTTCCATAGCAACAACAACTTCCTGTCAACAGCGTAAACTCACCTTCAAAATAAAAGCATGCCAAATTACACTTAAGACATACAACTGCAACGAAAGTAACAAACACAATGCAATATCCTTTTCAATTTCAAAGAACACCATTTGGGCTATTTACAGGTGTTGTTTTGTGTGGTAGAGGGTCGCTTTCATTGATGCGTTTGGCACCCCGGGCCGTTGATTTGATATTCCGCTGAAGTATACGCTGTGACGTAATAACTTTTTTTCGGGGAAAGGGGGGGGACGGGGGGTCAGAGGGCCTAGGTATAACAGTCACGGCTCACCACTGTATGGAAGTGATAAACACACACAACTTTGTAGCATGCACGTTAAATGGCATATTGTAGGTTTCTTGTTGTTTGGATCAGTTGCTAGCTTGCCTTGCTTGCAAAAGTTTAATAATGTTTGTGGTTCAACTTTGGCAAAGACAAATTGTTTCAAATGTGTGTTGTGCCTTGTTGGATCATATACATTGCAGACTAAGGGTCAAAACTAGTAATGGGAGCCCACGTGAAACAATGGCTTAAGATACTTTTTGTTAAACTTTTGGTAGCGTTGTCTCTTTAAATGCCATCATCAGACCTCAAGGACAAAAAACAAGAGCACTCTTCATCAAAGGCAGGAGCAAAAAACTAAAATGTTACCTGCAAAAAGTAGAGCAAGCAAACAAAGACCCTGTCAGCCAAACAACGTGTAGGGCATGGCCAAATCAATGTCTGGTGAACAAACAGGCAAAGGTCAAAACACGGGTTGGCCATAGGTACTTGAAGGCATCAATACTACAACCGCTGGAAAGCTAAGGCACATGGCAGTAAGACAATGTGACAGTAAACTGGTGGAAGTGGACCGGTTTATATAATAGGGAGCTGATTAGGGAGTGGGTAACAGGTGAGGTGATAAGAGGTAATAGGTGATGATCATCATCCCATGATGATGGGATGGAAGGCCAATAGGAGTGACTTGGTCTAAAAGGACAGCAGAGAACAGAAAAAAGACAAACGGAACATGACTTGACTTTAACCTGTAACCATACATTTAGCTATGTAAAGTTCAATTTACAATTGTTAGTAGGCAAATTAGGCGATATTAGTGTTCAGGCACAAATGTTTGACACATTTCATAAGAAAGTGGTTCATCAGTGTATGGAGAAATCCCAGGAAATTGATCTCTAGTGAAGAGAACAAACCCACAAAAAAAGTGCTGATTTTAACAACTTGTCAAAGTGACCGGTGACGTCGAGATTATTTTCCTTGTGCTGGAATATAGTTATTCTGACTGACTGATCCTGTTGCCATGCCAACAGTGATAAAAGACATATTCCTATTTCATCTCTCAAAGAGGAAAAGATAAGCTTTTACTCGGTTCAGCCTTTACCCATTTTGAATTAAATGTCTGCAGCACGGAACTACGTGAAAGCAGTCAGTCATTTTAATTTGGATAATTGGAATCTCTGGGAATGGATTCTAAAACTGTGCAAACCAAAAGGAAGAAACTCTAGAATAATTTTGTTTGCAATTAAATGTGTTCTAAATGAGAAACTCTGTTCTTATTGCATTAATGGAGGCTTTTCCAGCTCTTATTTGTCTCCCTAAGACCATTTTAGTATTCAATGCTTCACATGTCTCCAATGTAAACCCCCCCCCACACCCACACCCACACCTCCTGTCCTCGCACAGCACGCCTCCTCTGTATGCTTTCCATTCTGCTGTACCACCAGGCCTTGACATCCTACAAAGTTAAACACAGAGAAAGGTCAGGGAGGTATTGACAGAGCCCTGCTTAGAACGGTGACATTTGAGCCCATGAGCGTGTGTTTTATTAAGTGTTCGATATCTCCCGGACGTAACACGGCCATGTGGATGCGTGTTACATATCCAAGGTAGCGGTGTCAGCTAATTTGCCAAAGGAGATGAACCTGCAATGGGACACGCACGGCTGACCTCAGGATTACCTGACAGAGATGAGGTTTGGTTGCTGGAGCCGTTGTTAACAGATTGTTGGCTCACAGAACAGCTTGTCATAAAGACAATCCCTTTCCTGAACTCTGTGGCAAGACTGTGACCTTTTGAGAACACCCCTACCAAATGCTTTGTGATGTCTGGCAGTTCTCTAACACATAGTGCATTTTCTTATCTGTAGGGGAATCATGTATCCTCGTTTCATATATGCATTAATTTCATATCGATTTTGCATTTTACAAACCAATACACTTTGTACACTTCTACAGAGAGGGGCCCTGAATGTTCTCAGGAATGGAGCCATGTTTTAATTCCTCACAGGCTACCATTTTCCCTCCACCATATCTCCTTGAAATAAAACAGGAAAGATGATGTCTTCCACTATGTTTTAATGGACAATGAGAACAGTGATACACACATACACAACTTCACAGGTGATAGATACAGTAAAATCCAGCTCTAGATATATGAATGCAGCTACGTTTATACATTTGGCCTGTATAATGAATGATTTGTCTATTTGTGATGTAGTTAATAAACCTTTAAACATTGTTAGCGACAAATCAATGGCTAAAAGTTGGAGAGAATCGTAAGAATTGGCTAAATGATACAGGGTCTAACAATGTGTAGCCATGAACCTTGAGTGCCTTCAAATAATAATTGCTCCCATCATCTCTCTGCTTCTGCCCCAAGAACAAATTATATTTAGTTTGAAAGGGTAAGAATTCCTGTACTATCTACTCCTTCTTTACTGTGCAGTTTGTGTTAATCACTTTCACAGAAGGTCATGTATAACCTGAAATTAATAATATAAATTTCAATTACTACTACCTTTGTACCATCAAATGAATGAAACAGCTAGATCATTTCTTTTTCCACACATCAAAACCATAATAGCTTTATTTTTTCTTAAATGTTTTACAATTTTCAAAGAGTATGGAAAGCCTCTGAATGTTTTACTGATCTGTAACCCCACTGACTTTTTTTAGTCATAAATTCCTCGCTTCACGCTCTCTTCATCACTAATAATGGTCTATTGTGTTATTCAGTTAATTTACAAGCTTGGAATACATTGGCTTTGATTATCTGCAGGGGCTCAGAAAGAATATTACATTGCATATATTTAGTGCTTCAGGCATCCGCATTAAAGCCACCACAGAGCACAGTGGGCTATAGCGGAGACTTCATGTAAAAATCTCTAAACCAAGGGGCATCGGAGAGGATTTTATATTTCACAAATGCCAAAAATCACCATGAGCAGCCCCATATTACAGACGCTACAAATAGGCACGATTATTCCTTTAAAACAGCAACCTTACTTGGAAACATACAAGTTACCAGTAGACAGATGTAATTGATTAGTGGAAACCTACCACATTGTTGTGTCATTTGCTTATCACTTAGAAGAAAAAAGGGGAGAGCGTTGCTAATGAGATCATGGATTCCAGGAAGAAGAAACAAAACTGATTATAATGTAACTAAAGAAAGCAGTTGGCTATTAATTGTCAAAGAATACTGGTCCCTGGATTTGAAAATGCCTATTGTTTAGCTTTATATGATTAAATGTACTTAAAGGCAGTTGTAGACAGACACAACACATATCTGGAAATCTGGAGATTAACACACTGAGGATGCACGTGCTAACCAAAGCCACGAAGGGAGAAGAGCTGTGTCCAGACTTGTAAAGAAGAGGAGATAAAAGCAATATCTTCCCCCTATCATGGAATAAATGGAAAAGCTAACCACCCAACTACTCCAAATATGTGTGCCATCCAACAAGAGAGGGGAGTATCATCATCTAATATGAAATGTTTATAAACAACATTTTACAATTTGTATTTCTTTCTTAAAGACAGCACATGTAAAAGAAAATACATTTTCCCTGGGATTAATTAAGTTTTATAATGTTGATCATCAGCCTAATCTTTGGCTGTGTATGTGCACTATACTCTATGTATATTCCAGCTGTATTTAGTGAACAGCACTCACAAGAAAAAAATGTAATTTTCTATTTTAAGATGATCTAACAAAGGACCCTGTAATATGAGAGCCTTTAAAGCGCTTAGGAAGAAATAAAAAATACTCACCAAACATTACACATTCCTGAATGATGAACAAATAATGTATCATATAAATATATTTTGTTTTACAAAATAACCCTTTATTAAAGAAAAAAAGGTTGTCTTATTGTTAACCTTAAAAAACACGGTTTATGTATCAAACTGCCAAAAGGATTCAACCTTGAAATAGATAAGGCAAGAAAATGAGTCCGTTAGAGTTGTGAGTGGGCACATTTTGTGTACTCTCTCCACGACTTTATTGTGGTACAATAATGTCTTTGGCTGTGCAAATAATGGCTGTCGTCATTGAGTTTCAGACAAGGACACTTTTGAGGAAACATGGGCCGTTTTAGGTGTTGAACAATCAACCAGTGCTGTTGTTTTCCTGGTGGGGACAGTCTTCCCTATAGAGAAGGGCTTGCACCACCTCCGTTGTTTTGATCTGAATTCACATTCTCCCTATCTCCGTCCTTTGACTCGAGAGGAGAATCCTTCGCAACGCAGCTGGTGTAAGGAGATAATATGTTATCATCACTCACATCCTCAGCATCAGTCTCTGCTGGGTAATCTGCTACAAGAGCCAAAACATTGGGAAAGCCTTGTAACGTAAATCTGACCGATGGCCATCTATCCACTTTGAAACATGGAACATTAAGATTGTGTTGAACTATATCTTGATTGTTAAGCTTCAATTTATTTCAACATATCTGCCAAATGTAAAAGGACTTTTTAGTTGAAAAAAAAAACAGCTAACTGTTAAAAGACTAAGGCTAACAAATCACCTATACAGCAGATTCCCAGGCTGTTCTCATACAGTAGGGGTATTCAATTAAAATCAGCGAGGTCAAGTTCGAAATAATTTCCTCAAGCAAAGGCCCGGAACATCATAATGTCTGACGTGTTATGAATTAGAGTGATATATATTGAAGTAGCCTAGTAGCTGTATCATTGTCAACTGACTGTCAAATCAAATAACGAAAGTACAGTTGAGAAACATTTTGACAATATTTGTTGTCACTTTATAGAAATATAATACTGTAGATATGTATTATTTTCGTCTCGGGCTGCATTTACAAATAAAATATCGAAAATAAATAAAATAGCTTTTTAAAAATGGTGCATCTCAACATAAAGCTTAATTTTATAAAAATAAAAATAAAGTGTAGCAGAAGTTTGAGTTTCCCTTTTTCTTTAACTATTTCACATTTTGACTTCGTATCGGACACTTTTAGAATATATCAGTCTCAACACATCTTAATAATTGAACAGGTTGTCAGTTTCTCTTTCTTTTCCTCTTATATTCTTCCCCCCCACAGGGTTGCCTGTCCAAGTCCCCAAATACCTATGTTGACTGGTACTTTAACACTAGAACCGCCAGGGGTTGCTGTATACCTAAAACCGCCAACGGGTAAAATGTACCCGTGATTAGAATGCATTGATTTTCAAGGTACAATGTTCTTTTATTTATCATACTAGAACACAGGGTTAACAGTGAGTTTTGATCACACAGTGATGAAATGGGGGGTTAAGTATTGTAACCCTAGTTCTATAAGCACAGGTGGAGCCCTCTACTGGACTCTATGGGTACTACTCTCATCAATGATACGCGAGCGTTCACGCACTGAAGTTGTATAAACGTAGCCGGCGCAGGCACACAGTATATAAGGGGGCTCCGCCTCCTGACTGTCATCCTACACCCTCTTCAGCGAGTGGCATAGGAAAAACAGGGCCCCTAGGTAGAGGGCTCCGCCTGTGCTTATAGAACTAGGGTTACAATATGTAACCCCCCATTCTATCTCACACAGGCTCCGCCCTCTACTGGACTCTATGGGTACAGTGGGTGGAGCCCCGATGGATAAACGCTCTGTCGTCCTACAACATCGATCCGCCACACTGCCCCTGACCGGCCTTTGGTTAACAGCCACCGCACCCCAACTTCCTATCATCCGGTTGTGACCATGGAGAAGTCGGGGCCGCAGCTTACCTGGCTGGGTAGAGCCTAATTGGTCTGAATAAGACCATAGCTCTACCCTGCAGGTACCAGCGCAAGTGACTATACACTGCGCACTACGTTTCCAAGGTCCCTAAGGAGCATGGGGAGAACGTAAGTGTTCCGTGTCCCCCACACTCACACGCGCTTACCTCGCATAGAGTGTGCATGGACCGTAGTGGGGAAGGCTCTCCCCGCCCACCCACAGGCAAGTGGGGAGCGCCCTCCAGCCCTGTATGGAGCTTACTGCGCACCATGTTTCCCGGGTCCCTAAGGAGCATGGGAAAACATTATGTCCGAGGGGGGGGCAGATACCTACTGACCCACAGCCCCCCCCTCACCAGTCCTGTGTTGCCTCAGCAAGCACAGACGATCAAAAGGAGCCAGACATGTCCAAAAGATAAAAACCTGGCGTAAACCATGTCCTCCACACTCACGCCGTTGAACAAGGCTGTTGATACAGCCATACCACGTGTAGAGTGTGCATGGACCCCAGTGGGGAAGGCTCTCCCCGCCTGTCCATAGCCATGTGAAATGCACTCGCAGAGCTATCCTGTCAGATGTTTCTTGGACAGAGCTTTACCGGCCACACCATCCCCAAAGCACACAAACAGCTGTTCAGTGCGCCCAATGGAAGCCGTGCGCCCTACATAACATGCCAGTGCACGCACCGGGCAGAGGAGGTGCAAATTAGCCTCCTTGTCCCCAATATGGGGTGGAAGACTAAAGCCGTCTAACTTTATAGCCCTCGACCTGAACGAACTCCTTAGGTTCTTGGGAACAAAGGAGGGGTTCGGTCTGAGTGTCGCCCCGCTAATCAAAAAGGCAACAGAGCGGTCATCTCGCACACTCTCTTGGCCGAAGTCAAGGCAAACAGCAAAGCTGTTTTCAATGATAGTGCCTTCAGGGAGGAGAGCTCCAGAGGCTGAAATGGTTCTGTGACCAAAGCCTCGAGCACCAACAGCAGATCCCATTGTGGGGTGGAGACATGCACCACTGGGCGCTGTCTCCTGACCCCCTGCAAAAAAAGCGCCATAAGCGGTGGACTAAAGGCTGACCTGCCGCCAAATCCCTCATGGCAGGACGAGATGGCTGCTGCATACACCTTAATTGTGGAATGAGCAAGCCCCCTGTCCACCGGGACAGGGGTAAATAGGACAGAATAGAGCCCAACGTACATGATAGAGGCTCTAGACTCCTTTTCTTCACACCACTTCGTCCTGTAACAGGCTGTGGTGGATCCTGCTCTTGCTGCCTGGATATTCTGAATAACGTAAGACAGTCCCTCCCGTCTCAGCCTGTTCCTCTCAGGAGCCAAGCCTGGAGAGGTTGGCCCAGAGTGGCTAACGCCCCTATTGCACCTACTTCCTGAGACAACGCCCCCCAGACCTGAGGAACCGTCCAGGGCTGGCCCACCATCATCTGTGTCACCTCTGCGTACCATGGCGCCGAGCGGCAACCTGGGGCTACCAGGATGACTGACAATCGTTCTCGTCTCACCCTCTCCAGGAGGCCGGCCCCCCTGTTCTCCAGTCCCGGAATGTGGGGGGCCTTTAGAGATAAAAACATTCACTGAGGGCCACAACCACAGGTTCTCCGCTACGCTAAACAAGGCGGCGGAGCTGACTCCGTCCTGCCTGTTGATGTAAGCCACTGTGGTGCGGTTGTCGCTCCTCACCAGCACATGTTTGCCCTGTAGTAAGGGTTTGCAGTGCTGTAGGAGCAGTACTACTGCCCGTAGCTCTAGAAGGTTGATGTGCCGAGTTTCTGTCAGAGGCCAGCCACCACCTATAGCTCTCTCTAGGCAGGTCCCCCCCCATCCTGTCACGGATGCATCTGTGAACACCGTGATGTAGGAGGTCACCCGCCCCAGTGGAGTTCCCCTCCGCAGATGCTTTGGGGACCCCCAGTATCGGAGGTTGCCCTCCACTGAGGGGGGGGGGGGGGGGGATGGTCACAAGACGTCGTTTGTGCCTCCTGGGATCTAAACGAAGGCCGGCAAACCACCTCTGCAGGCGACGCATATGCAGTAACCCCAGCGGTACCACGAGCTGAGCAGCGGCCATGAAACTCAGAGTCTGTATGACGGTCAAAGCTGTCACCGTTGCCCCCTGTCACAGTCTGCAAACTGCCTGAAGCAGGGATGCTTGTCTGCTCTTTGACAGGGTGGCACGTAGTCCGCCTGCATCAAGCAAAATTCCCAGATACTCCACCTGCTGCTGAGTAATGGGACTGCTCTTCTTCCAATTGACCGCAATCCCCACTTGGAACATTTGGGCTGTGTTTGCCCCTTCCCTGGACCTGGCCATGACTATGAGGTCGTAAAAGAAAACCCTCATGTCATGGTCGCGAAGCGGCTGAAGCGCTGTAGCCACACATTTGCTGAACGTGCGTTGTACTCGTAGGCTACCCCCTGGAAGGCAAAACGCAAATACTTTCTGTGCTTTGGAGCAATTTCGACATGAAAGTAAGCGTCCTTCAGGTCAATGGTTGTGAACTGATCGCCCGGCTACACTAGTTCCAGTAATTGTTTTACTTTTTGCAGGCAATGTGCTGATTCAGGCTGCAAAGATCCATAATGGGTCTGAACTCTCCTGTCTTCCTGGAAAGCAGGAAGTACGTGGAGTAAAGCCCCTTTTCTCTGTCCTGAGAGTGCACAACAGACACAGCCTGTTTTTGCAACAGGGCCTGAATCTCTATTGAAAGGGGGGCGTTGAAAGGAAACCTTTCTCCTCCTGGGATGATAGATTTGCCTCTGGCTGTGTCTCAGGTCGGTTAAATGGAATCCTTGCGTCCCTCACTTGCGTCGTTTCCCTGCGTTTTGTCCCCCCCCACCAGGGAAGCATTGAGAGACGCAAGGAAACCACAAGAGTTTTAAGAGCAGTGGGACGTCCTTTCCTCCGGAGCGTCATGTGAAGCGATATGGGGGTTATTCCCTATCTTTATTCAAGAGTGTGGTATTTAAATTTGAAAGCATACTTTATTGATTTCTTTCCCTCAAACCCTGTCCTCGCACTCAAATAGTGCCTGCTTGCACTTAGATTTGCTCTGCTTCTGCTCAAATTGTACGCTTGCACTCAGATATATTGCTGCTTACAGATTTCCTGTGTTCCAGTTTAAAACCTTCTCCTCGCACTCAGGCTGTTTCTGTGCGCTCGAAACTTTTGTGCAACAATCGTGTCAAAATCCCTCAACCAATAGGAGGCCAGGTGTCCTTGCGGGTGCGTTTGCTTTTAACTAGCACAGTTAGTATATGTTTATAAAACCAAATCAAGCAATGTGATGTTTCTTAGCCGTGATATAATGAGCGTATATCCCGGGTATAATTGTAGTTACTTTTCACAAGTCAGTATCCCTCCACCTCTGAGAACCGTTACAACTGTTACAGTACGTCCGTCACGAAACTAACTAACAAAGCTTAAGATGGAAACATTTAAGGTTAACTTCGACCTCCGGGGTGGCCTTACTATGGTGGAGTGGATTGATAAGTGCCTATCTCCAGAAAAAAAAGCACCTAAACGAAGACAATGCTGTCTGTCTAATATGTTCGCTAGCTGTTATTGTTGTTGCACTATGTTTTGTGCAGAAGGCAACGGAGGGACAATTTTATTTTATTCCCGGGCTGATTTTTAGTCCCAGTCCGCCACTGAACATAGCTATTATGTAAAGTGCTGGTATATATATACTAACTGTGCTTCCCCGCCAAAAAAAGTTGTAAATCAAACAAGTGAAGTACATGCTATGTTATAAAGCCGTGGAGGGCGGTAGTTTATAAACCAAAGAGTAACCGCCCTTACGGGACGCTGTAATAAGTAAAGCGAACGCACCCGCCTTGACACCTGGCCTCCTATTGGTTGAGGGATTTTGACAGGATTGTTGCACAAAAGTTTCAAGCGCGCACAGAATAAATCTGAGAGCAGAAATTTCACGAGCGCACAGAAACAGCCTGAGTGCGAGGAGAAGGTTTTAAGCTGGAACACAGGAAATCTGTAAGCAGCAATATATCTGAGTGCAAGCGTACAGTTTGAGCAGAAGCAGAGCAAATCTAAGCGCAAGCAGGCACTATTTGAGTGCGAGGACAGGGTTTGAGGGAAATAAATCAATAAAGTATGCTCTCAAATTTAAATACCACGCTCTTGAATAAAGATAGGGAATAACGTCCGTTTGTGATGACGCTGCACAGCTGATGTCTGACAGCAGCTCTGTCCCCGTTGTTTTCACACACACCCCCGCCTCTGTTAGTACACATTTACTGACATATACATTTGTATCATTTGTTGTAGACCCAAATAAATAAAATAAGAACTCATTCTCAAAAAAGATAAACGCCATTCTTAAAATGTTTAAACGAAAAAAGCAATCATGAAAATGTTTCCAATAAATGAATAAAATATTTTTTGACCATTTTGTTGTTCAGATATATCACATATTTTTAACTAAATGATACATTAATTGAAACAAAACACAGTATAAACTGAGGAGTGACTCTCGTGAGTTTCATGTGTTTTCTTCACTCCGCTGGGAAGCTGCTCTCATGTCAAGAAGCATCAGATCAGTGCATGCACTGCATCGTCCAATCAGTGAGCGATAAGTAAGGGGGCGGAGCGAGTACCTGAGGATTTCACCGGAGGATGGTCTGGTGGTTCCTCGGTTATCGCCCCTCCATTATCGCTCCTCCATTATCGCTCCTCGATCCTCGGTCCTCCGGCAGAAATAAGCGCCATGGGACGCTACTCAAGATGGCGCAGACAAATCAACTTCCGGTGATACAGAGGAAACGAGTGGTGCAGTGACGCATCCTAAAACTACGAAGTAAGCTGCACATGGGTTCCCTCGACAAAAAAGCAATGGGATTTCTCCATAGGAATTTGGAAAATAGCTGGAAATAAGGTCTGTGGAAAACGAACCTGTTTGATAAATGCACGTTTTGTTCAACCGGATAATCTCCACATATCTACCCTACTTTTATAATTTTCGAATCATAAATCTAATCGATAGATTATAAAAGGGTTTTAGGATGCGTCACTGCACCACTCTATAGAAGCCAACTCCATCAATCAAGCTGGCTGAAACTTTCTCTCCCTCTTCTTCTCACACTCCCTGTCACTCTCCTTTAACTCCTCCGGTGACTTTTTTTTGAAGATAGTTTTTTGCCCGGCGCTTGGCCGGTTTCCGTTGGTTTTGAAAACATTTTGGCGAATGGTTAGGTGGCGCGAATGTCTGTAGTGAACGAGCGCGCTCCCGCTCACATGAGCCTGCTTGCACTGCGGATTTATTAATTATGTATTTTCCTTTGTTATTTATGTGTGCGTTTGTTTTGAGGATATAATTCATTAGTACCTAAACATAGTATGGTATAACTGCTTTTTGTAATGAAATACACAATTGGTTTGGGAGCAAGAAATATTTTAATCGTTGTTGCCCAGGCTTGCCGAAATGAATGGAAACTTATCTCCCGATTATAACATTGTGTAACTTGCTGCTGTTAAATACCGTCAAACTATGTGCAATATATACTTTATATACATATGCCATCTTTAATAACTGTAATATATACCGGGCTGCTAAATCCTAAGAACTGCTACAGGATTTGATTTGTAGATTTGATTTGTTTTTGATCTGTATTTTTGAAAATTATGTAACTTTTTATCTTTTTTTTAGCATATTGTTTATTATATTATAACTTAGTACTTTTTTAGCATATTGTTTATTATATTATAACTTAGTACTTTTTAACGCATGTAAGATATTCAACACTAAGCTGTCTGTGGCTCTTTCCTGCTTCAACGCTGCAAATTTCCCCTCTGTGGGACTAAAGGTATTCTGATTCTGATAACGGGACGAATTTGTACAAAGGGGCACACAGCAATGTAGTGCCGACTTTCTTACACGCTGGAAGGCCAATTGCTTTTCTTTACCCCGAAATCCGCTCATTCTTGCTCTCGGTGTGACATAACAAACTGTCAAGCTGTCAAAACTCTGTACTCAAACCGGAAGTACTCAGCCGCACACCCAGCCGCCGGAAGTTGATAGACGCCATCTTGTGCACACAGCCTATTCAACAGAGCCGTGTATTAACGGCATTACATGTATTGTTGGGAACATATGGAACTTAAGAATGAGTACCATCAAGGTGGCCGATGCTGCAGGAGTGTCTTTCTGTTTAGCTTTTGCTGTGTTTTTCCACATTATTTTGCTGTGACTCTGGGTCACTGTTCGAATCGATCACGACTGCTGTGTGAAGTCAAGCTGACCGCAGCTGCCATCCTCCACAAAGGAGCAAGCTTCAAACCTTCCAAAGGCACCTTTCAAGTGTACAGGGGGGGGGTCTAAAAGTCCTTTATTATTTGTCAGACTGAATGGTGAGCTTTTCAGGGAAATATAGGAAAAACAAAGTCTCCCATCTTTGCAGAATATACAAACTATCCAACTAAAAAGAAAAAAAGCTTGATCTCTTCAGGCATATCTGTGCAGTTACCAGTTAAGTGGTTCTAGGGGGACATATGGCCATCCTTTTAAGTGTGTGTATGTATATATATATACAGTGCATCCGGAAAGTATTCATACCCCTTAACTTTTTCACATTTTGTTATCACTGCAAAAGCAGCCCCTCCAAAAAGAAGCAAAAATATTCTTGAATCAAGTCAGATTTCCCTGTATCAAGCAAAACAATCTGCCAATGGGGTAAGCCAAATTTGCTTGGCTAGAATTCTTAAAACTAGAATTAAAATTTAGCTACTGAAAGACCGTAATGGGTCTTGCAACTAGACAAAAATGCTTATTACAAGCAATGATTCCTGCATTATTTAAGAAAGAATAACTTAAAATGAGTATTTTGGTCTTTTGGTTGAGGTGACTAAGAATGTATTTCTTAAATTAAGATTTATAATTAGCAAAGAAAGCTTACAATAAGAATCATTGGCTTTAATTGACACACTATATAGTGACTTTGTCTTAAACTAAGAATGTTTATCTTAAATTAAGATCAGCAAACAAAAGCTTACAATAAGAATTACATTCTTGTATTGGCATAAGTGAATTTGTCTTAAATTAAGACAGCAGAAGTATTCTTATACAAAACTTTTTTTATTTAAACAATTACATATTTAACAACATCTAACAGATAAAAAGAGAGAGAGAGAGATATATATAAAGAGAGAGAGAGAGAGATATATATATATATATAAAAAGAGAGATAAAAAGAGAGATATATAAAAAGAGAGAGAGAGAAAAGCAGGCAGGGCATTTTATGCGATTAAAAGACAAATTCTAATCTAAGTTACTCCAATCAATAATAGAACCCATTCTACTCGTGAAGTGTGGGGCCCACAAACAAACCTAAACCTCGATGAATGGGAAAACCATCCAATTGAAATTGCTCACAATGAATTTAGCAGCATCCTACAGTTACATAGGAAAACAACTAACAACGCCTGCAGAGCAGAATTAGGCACATTTCACTCACTCAATAAAGGCCTTCCACTCGCCTACTGCTTTTTTGTAGCTTTGGGTTGTGTCGCGTTCATGGATGACATCTTTGAGGATTTCTGTTTGGAGAACAGACAGCAGTGTGGATATGCACGATGCATGGCATGATAATAAACCATTAGGTAGAGAAGTCCTTCATCAAACTGCTCTTTTTGGAAGGTGGTCAGAGGCGTGCTTCCTACGGCGATCATGCAGTTCTCCTCAGAGACCAGCACAACTGGACACGACAGGGACCGCTGGCGCAGGAACGTTTCTGGGTCTTCTAAAGTCTGGGTAAAAAAAAGTCATGGTAGAAGATTAGAAGCGTCACAAGAAACAAACACCTTTACCTGAACAAGGATACAAGCATGAATAACTGCAACATACTATACAACAACAAAAAATACTTCAGTACAGTAAGTGTCACCGTCAGGATATGGAAGAGAGACTCCCTGCTGGTGCCCAGCCTTATTTTAAAATGGATTCAATTCATTTTGTTTCTCAATATTCCACACATAATACCCCATAATGACAAAGTGAAAACGTTTTAAAAGATTTTTTTGCAAACGTGTTAAAAATAATCAAATGAAATATCACATGTACATAAGTATTCACACCCTTTGCTATGACACTGAAAATGGAGTTCAAGTGCATCCCGTTTCCACTGATCCTCCTTGAAATGTTTCTATAACTTGATTGGAGTCCACCTGTGGTAAATTAAATAGATTTGACATGACTTGGAAAATAACACACCTGCCTATATCCAATCTTTATTCCAGACTCAAAGTCCATATAACATACAAAAAGACAAAACACACATCAATAATGTACCTATATGAGGTCCCACAGTTGACAGTGCATATCAGAGCACAAACCAAGTCAGGAATTGTCTGTAGACCTCATAGACAGGATTGTATCAAGGCACAGATCTGGGGAAGGGTACAGAAAAATGTCTGCAGCATTGAAGGTCCCAACGAGCACAGTGGTCTCCATCATTTGCAAATGGAAGATGTTTGAAACCAGCATGGCTCTTCCTAGAGCTGGCCGCCCAAACCAAACTGAACATTGGGGGAGAAGGGCCTTAGTCGGAGAGGTGACCAAGAACCCGATGGTACCTCTGATAGAGCTCCAGTGTTCCTCTGTGGAGATGGGAGAACCTTCCAGAAGGACAACCATCTCTGTAGCACTCCACCAATCAGGCCTTTTTGGTAGAGTGGCCAGAAGGAAGCCACTCCTCAGCAAAATGCACATGAAAGCCCCCATGGAGCACCTAGAGGACTCTCAGACCATGAGAAAAACAAATGGTCTGGTTTGTTGAAACCAAAATGTATCTATTTGGCCTGAATGCCAAGCATCATGTCTGGAGGAAACCAGACCTGGCCAACACCCTCCCTACAGTGAAGCATGGTGGTGGCAGCATCATGCTGTGGGGATGTTTTTCAGCAGCAGGAACTGGGAGATCCAAGGAAAGATGAATGCAGCAATGTACAGGGAGATCCTTGATGAAAACCTGCTCCAGAGAGCTCTGGACCTCAGACTGGGCAAAGGTTCACCTTTAAACAGGACAACAACCCTAAGCACACCGCCACGATAACAAAGGAGTGGTTTCAGGACAAGTCTGTGAATGTCCTTGAATGCCTCAGCCAGAGCTCAGACTTGAACCGGATTGAATATCTCTGGAGAGATCTGAAAATGGCTGTGCACCGACGCTCCCCATCCAACCTGATGGAGCTTGAGACGATCTGCTAAGAAGAATGGGAGAAACTGCCCAGAGATAGGTGTGCCAAGCTTGTAGCATCATACTCAAAACGACTTGAGGCTGTAATTGCTGCCAAAGGTGCTTCAACAACATATTGAGTAAAGGGTGTGAATACTTATGTTTATGTGATATTTGAGTGTTTTATTTTTAATTCATTTGAAAAATGTAAACACTTTTTTCACTTTGTCCTTATGGGGTATTCTGTATAGAATGTTGAGAAAACAAATTAATTTAACCAATTTTGAAATATGGCTGTAAAATAACTAAATGTGGAAAAAGTGAAGGGGTATGAATACTTTCCGGATGCACTGTATATATATATATGTAGATAATTACTGTGTGCATGGAATGGAACGGGGATTTCTTTCAGACAAGAATGTGTGCTTTTTCAAAAGAACATCTCAGTGCTGTGCATCTGCTCTGATTAAAGGACTGACCGTTGGCTTGTTTGATCATCATTGACAGGCCTACATATTTTATCATTGTTTACCTGTTTTACACTCCACTTAAGTGACATTTAATTAGAGGGATAATCTAAGGCAGTAGGGGGACATTTGCTATACTGTCACAAAATCTTGTGGATAGTTTGGTAATACAACAGTGTAGAAATAGTCGGTAGTCGGTTACAAAAAGTCATAACTGAAACATTTTAGTAAAAGTACAAAAGTATTAGCATAACAATATACATAATAATAAATATAGTTGTATACTAAGTAATAGTAAAATAACTACATTCGACTAATCTCCTGAATTGACAACTACTCGTTGACTAGAACAATCTGTTATCGAGGGCAGCCCAAAATCAAATGTTTTCTTGATTCTTTGTTTAATGTAAGTTACTTTAGCAAGGCCAAATAAATTAAACTGCTTTCACTCCTATTTCTCGTAAGCACATTTTATACCAAACATGACATTTTTTGTCATGCAAAAAAACAAAAGAGAGTAACTGGTCATCAACTCTTACGCCCTTTTTCGCTCTTTACAACAAGGCATTATGGATGATCATGTGTTTTGAAAACAGTTGCCCTGTTTTGCTGTGCAGCGGTACATCTTAAATATGAAACCAGATAGCAAAAAGAAAAAGTGAGAAAGACAAATGGATGGCGATGGAGAGGGAAAAGGAGTGAGACAGTGTGTTTTCCATCAGTCAACCTCACCAGGCAATTTGGGCCCCCATTTCAGAAGCCTAATGGGAGATGGACAGTGATGGACAGCGCGTGTGGGTTACTTATTAATCCGGGAGAGGCAATTGGAGAACCTCTATCGACCTGCAGTAAATTAAATAAGGCCTATCCTGAAATGGCATTATTCTCCCTCAACTCTCCCTCTGCTCCTCTCTCCTCTCTTGACCTGCTGCAGGGGATTAGAGCAAATAAAATGGGAACATTTAGACACTGTGAAATGATGATGGATATTGACCACACATACAGTAAAAGGTATACGATGTTTGGACGATTAATCTCAATGCCTTAACTCTCAACCGTGAAGAAACGTTCACAGGGTTTGTAGACAAATGAAAACATACCCAATGTTTTCACAAGGTAAGAAGGATAGGAAGGTTGCATTTCTATCATGAACTTTTCATTAATAAGGTTAAGTTAAACCGTAATTAATACATGCATTCAGTTGGTTCTTCGCTGCTGTTTTGTCACGCGTGTACAAGCCCTTGAGATACACCAACCCACATGTCTACAGCCTCACAGTAGCAGCTCAGTGTCCTAGAAAATATTGCTCACCCAAGTGTTCTTAAGAACCAATCATCGCTTCTCACTGCAGACATTTTTGATTGGTTGATTTCTTCAGTGCAAATCTTTCATTTGAGCCATTTATGGATAGCTGTTCGTCTCCTCACTGCCTGCACCAGATGAACCAGATATGAGCCTGTGAAGAGGGCTGAGGAAATAGCCCTGCAGAAGTCACCTTGTGTCCAATAATAGCCTCAGCTCTTGTACATCCATCAGTCTACTATCAGTTATTTAGGGCAACTTTCCCCTAAAGTCTTCAGAAGACCCCCGGGTACCAGATTATTTGGCATGGGCCCTTTCTGACCCTTATCTTGTGTGAAAACTCCCAAAAAGTGCTAATTGTATTTCTAAAATACTTTCCAGAAGTGAGTGCATGGTCCACTCTGTACACAAACACTAGCTAACAAGACACGTATTGTACACAGAATGCTTTGCTGTGTTCACACACTCAAATCCCAGTCAGCCAGGATTATTTCAGAAACATTGGACAATAAACAATGTTTAGAATATCACTTGCCGTTGTGACAATACCTACAATTGTGTGAGGAGGGATTTAGGTATATCAAAATTGAATGGTTTCCAGCTAAGAGCCCTTTTTAACATTAAACCTTCCATTGTTTCCATCATAGGAGCTGATTTTCCCAAGTTTGTGAGTTCCCTGAATTACAGTACACAATGCTTCAAATGATGACGGACAGATCAATGAACATCATTATATAAACCGAGTTATTTTTGCAAATGGGGATCTCCCAGCTTGCCAGGTGCAAAAATAATCCCTTATTTTTACCCTTAGCGGCTGTTTTTTTTAATAAACACACAATGTTTCGTCTGTCCATTCATTCACAACCGTATTTCAAGACTCTTTTTTTAGAATGTCTACTGGGAATCAAGTGTTGGACTGTTGGATTCGGCTGGGAAGCTGTAGTTAAACACTTTCACATGGGAAGCAGAATCAGAAGTGAATAGAGTTTAAACTGCCAAAACAGATAGATTGCCAGGGAATTTGCTTTAGATGTTTAAGTTCCCTGGAAGATAGATTTGAATGACTTTGGTTGAGTCTCTGACTTTTTGTCTAAAAGCAACTGCACATTAAAGTTTCCACTTTTTCAGTTGAATCAAATACACTTAAAGGTGGGGTAGGTAATTTTGGAGAAACCAGCTCGAGTGTGCTAGAATTTGAAAATACACAGCCGGAACAAATCTGCCACTTCCTTACAAGAGCCCCTCCTCCAAAACACACGAACGCGCATATGACCAATGAGGGCATGAGATAAGTTTGTGCACAGATGGAAGGCTGACAGGCAGGTAGGCCATCCAGTTACTTTAGCCGGGCCGGTTTTTTGGTCGTTTTACATTGCTACGGCTTCCACAGATGACATTTGTATGTATTTATTGCTATCGGGATGTTAAGAGGATTCCCTGGAATATAACAAAAAGTGTTTCTGAAAATAAATGGCATACCCCACCTTTAAAGGGGCCCTATTACGCTCAAATTCAGGTTTATATAATGTGCTTCTGCGACACAGTCTCACTCCCTGATCGTCCAGTAGCGACACTTGGTCAGGGTCCTTTGGCGTGCAGTTGTGACGCACCGAGTCTCCTTCAGCTTCATAAACGGACGCAAAGAGCTTTCAACTGATTGCAATGTATTCCAATCGGCGGCGGTATTTGACGCTCAGAGAAGCACCGCATCCGTCCATGTCGGTGGCAGTTAAAGGCAATGTGAGTGTCCATTCCCATTGGATAACGGAGAATTTTACACCTGGAAGTAAGTATTCTCCTTACTGTCGATTGATTGTACAGTGATATCTGCACTACTCATCAACTCAAAAACACCAGATTATCCTTGTTAATTACACAACATTGATTGGTTTAAATTGTGTACATTGCTTTTGTATTTTTCCCCTTCGATTCGGAGAAAGAAATATTTTTTCGGAGTTTAGGATGGCAGAAGACACTACACTACCCATAATCCTCAGCTATCGTTTGGGACGAGCCAGTCAGCTTTGCTCGACAAACCCCGTGATTAGTCCTCAAGATCTGTGATTGGTTGACCTCCGACTGAATTTCATGTGAAAAAAACGTTTCGTAAAAGATACAATCATACTTTATTCAGCAGTGCTTGCTTTACTCTTTGAAAGTCATCACATGAATGCATTGTAATAAATGGTTTGGCTGCATTAAATATTACACATCTGGCTTAGTTCTTTATTTATCTACAGAGATTGGGCATCAGAATAGACCTGAAACTATTCTTTTACCGTTCTGTTTTAATTTCACAATAAAGTTCATAGTAATTTGTTTGATATTATTAATTTGTATTAACCACAGTAGACCGCTGGCTCATGTTAAGACCATCTTTTCTGTGTTGCTGTAAGTTTTTTCAATCACTTTTGTGTTACAAATATCAAAACAATATGTGTGGATAACTAAATATATCCGTTGTAAACTAAACCGGACACAGCAGTATAACTTACTGTGTTAACACCGTAAACTTGACAGTTTTTCAAACCGCACCACCTGGTTAAAGCACGTTATTAGATGTTTAGAGTAATTGCAATGCAGGTAGATTGTGTTGCTTTTTAATGACTGTTTTTAAATGCCTTTTTCTTAAATGTTTTTCATTTTTGTAAAGCACTTTGAATTGCCTTGTGTTGAAAGGTGCTGTATAAATAAACTGGCCTTGCCTTGCCTAAGGTCTGCTGCATGTTTTCTTGAATGTGTTATATTTGATGAAAACATTTAAATAAGAGTACATACAAAATAGGGGGAAAGTAGAAGGTCAATGATAGAAATATAGAATAGAAAATATCACGAAGATACTGTAAATGATATCTAGAATAAAACTGTTTAGTACCAGATGTACAAAGATATTAATAGGAGGATGTGCAAAACAGACAAACTAATTAAAACATTAAATAATACTTTAGGTCAGGGGTTTTCAAAGTGTGGGAATGTGAGCCTTAGAGAACACAAGAACAGCCGCTCCCCCCCTCCCAATTATTATTGCTGCTATTATTATTATTATTATTATTATTGTTGTTGTTGCTATAATGCAGGGGTATTATTATCCAGTGGAATGCCCTTACCTACTGGCCTAGTTAAATCAAAGTGGTTATTTTATTTTGGCTCCGTCTATTTGACTTTCTCAGGACTTAAAACTGTTTTTTAGGGGCAGACCCCCACAAAGAAAAATATATATTTACACATTTACACACGTAAGGTCATCATCTTAACAGTTTGTTATGCTCATCGAGTCATCCGTGAGCAGAGCATCAAGTTGGCTTGCCTATAGCTGAATGCGGCGATTACCATCTTGATTCAATGCTGAGTACAGCCAAACTTGACAGTCTCTTCTCTGTCATTGTAGACCACAAATACCTCATTCCTTCCGTCTACTTGGGTCTGAATGCTTCTCGTTTTGCGCCGTCCCGTTCAAATGAAATCGCCGCCAATCACATTTCCTCGCTCGCACCAGGGCCGGGTGAGGGGTTACAAGACTTGCGTCTTGTGCTGCATTCACTTGCACTCAGACATTAGGGATTTTTTCTCATAAATGTCCGATGAGCCACAACTTTTCTTACAAAACAAAGCTGCCAACTGGGGTGGCAACTGGGGTGGCAAGGCTATTTTTAGGGTGGCAGTTGCCAACCCATGCCACCCCGGTAGATCCGCCCCTGCTTGACCGGTACTTGCTTTTGATCAAAGTCAATGTGGAAAACCCGCACTCACACAGGTAGGCGGAGGTGAAGGGAATGAGCACTTTTACAGCCTTTTTGGCGAGGTGGGGGAACTCGGTCTCCACAGACAGCCAAAAGTGGGCAAGTGACGTTTTCTGCCAAACGCTGTCTCCTCTCTCACTTTAGGTAACTTCACTAAAATTCGATCCATGTTGCCGCTCGCATAAAGTTAGCTGAAGTTAACTAGCTAGATTTCACTGTTTCTCGTTATTTCTTTCTCACGCTGCGCCTCCCCCCCGGTGAGGTGTGCCTCACACTTTGAAAACCGCTGCTTTAGGTTAAGTTCTTCTTTTAAATACATGTAAGCAAAAAGCTTTGGGGGTATCTACAGATAAATATTAAGCCTGACAAAGTACTTAACGTCTAATATATTGCATGGTTTGTTTTGGGACTTGACAATCAACTTTCCTGCAATGTTAACTATGTTGAAGCACTTATTTTAACTGATAATATACATATTTATTATACTCTTATAAGATGTATGTAAATAGAATAAGAAATTTGCAGAATTTGACAGTTTAATGGTGGAGGTACACACATATTGATAGATGTCTTGTAATGCACTGTTGAGGAACCTGCAACCCAAGTTTTTAATTCATTGTATAACTACTGTCACGATCTTAGTTTTATGTCACAATTTTAGTTTTGTCTGTCTTGTCATGGGTTTTATTTTGCAATTCTGTTCTCCCTGTGTCTTGTCTTCCTTCCTGTGTTTTCCCTCCTGTGTCTGATTGTGTTCACCTGTTGCCCTTGTGTTTCTGCCTCCCCTACCCAGCTGTGTCTTGTCCTGTGATTAACCTTCTTTGTATTTAGTCTTCCCCTGTGCTCCTTGTCGGTTCATTTTCTTTCCTGTCTCCCTCCATGTTGATCACGGTCAGTTTTGGTTTACCTCATGTTTATTTTCATGTCATGTTTTTTCAGTCATCAGCTTTTTTTAAATAAAGCTCGCCTTTTGTTCCTTGACCTTTTTTATTCTGCATTTGGGTCCTTAAGGGTTGTTTATATTTCACATAATTAATCCAAATCTGTAAAGTAATTAAAAATAAATGTAGTGGAGTAGAAATACCAGGTTAACCTTAAAGCCCCTGTCACACTGTCCCGAAATTGACACCCGATGGACACACGATAAAGGAAATTTTCAAATTCGGCTGTGATCGTAGCAACATCGGGCCATTCGTGAGGGCATCTAAAGCCATCGTATGACCGCCGGTGGAGTTTCTCAGGCTCCGGCAGCAACTTCGTGAGCGGCAACTTCGTAAGGCACTCGTGAGGGCATCTTGTCAAATCGTGTCATCTTCGTGTTATCATCGGTGCATTCACCCTCACTCTGATCGGGGCGAATGCCCGATGGCACCGATGATAACAAGATGCCCTCACGATGGCCTTACGAAGGGCACAATTGACACACGAATTCAACACGAAAATGAACCTTCGCAAGGTCCTTCGGCAATTTTTTGGCATGCCAAAGATTTTGCCACCGCTCACGAAGTTGCTGCCGGAGCCTGAGAAACTCCACCGGCGGTCATACGAAGGCTTAAGATGCCCTCACGAATGGCCCGATGTTGCTACGATCACAGCCAAATTTGAACATTTCCTTTATCGTGTGTCCATCGGGTTGTTTTATTGCACAACAAAATCATGTAAATATATTATGTAAATAACCCAATTTGTGTTCTGTGAAACTAAAAGGATATAATATATTATTTTGAAGGACAGTTGACAGGAAGTTGTTGTTGAGAAAACGTAATATTTTCTACATATAAAGACGGATAAAGTAAAGAACAAAGTCTGAAGATATCAGTACAGTATCATAGTACTGTAACATAATTGTTTTTGGTACTTTCATTGCAGTGGTATGTCTTAAATGTAATGTAAATGTTGCCTTCGTGTGTGGTTCGGGGCCATCTTCGTGCGAAATTCACAATTCCATATTCGTGTGTCCATCGAGTGTCAATTTCGGGACAGTGTGACAGGGCCTTTAAGAAAGCCCTCAGGATTACAAAAGACCCCCATCACCCCAGCCACAAACTGTTCTGTCTGCTGACGTCTGGCAGGCGTTACCGCAGCATCAGGACTACAACCACCAGACTCAGGGACAGTTTCATCCCACAGGCCATAAGACTATTAAACACCTGAACTTTGAAAAAACATCCACCATAACATTCATCTGGCTGCAACTTAGAAATGATGTATCCATATTCCAATCACTTGTATATAGACTCTTATTGCACTATTTCACTATTTTTCTTTTTGCATTTACTTGCACTATTTATTTAACTGTATTGTGTTGCACTATTGGAGGAGCCTGTGACCGAAGATTTTCATCGTCATAGCTACAGTGTAGTTATGTACGCATGACCAATAAAAGCCTTGAACCTTGAGTAGAATTACAAAGTAACAATTGCATGTTTTACATGCTGCTGTAACAAAAACATTTGGTGGGGGTGGACTAGTTCGAATCATGTTTTCGATAGTGTGCCGTTGATGGGCTTCATTCCGTTTCAAAGTGCTGTTTGACGCTCGGCGTAACCTTGGCGCACTGCCACTCCAACATCCAATCACAAAGCTTGAGGACTAATCACAGGGTTTGTCAAGCAAAGCGGTTGGTGTAGTCCAAAATGATAGCTGAGGATTATGGGTAGTGTAGTGTCTTCAGCCATCCTAAACTCCGAAAACATATTTGTTTCTCCGAATCAAAGGGGAAAAACACAAAAGCATTGTACACAATTTAAACCAATCAATGTTGTGTAATTAACAAGGATAATCTGGTGTTTTTGAGTTGATGAGTAGTGCAGATATCACTGTAAAATCAATCGACAGTAAGGAGAATACTTAAAATGTAAAATTCTCCGTTATCCAATGGGAATGGACGCACATTGCCTTTAACTCCCGCCGACATGGACGGATGCGGTGCTTCCCTGAGCGTCAACTACCGCCGCCGATGGGAATACATTGCAATCAGTTGAAAGCTCTTTGCGTCCGTTTATGAAGCTGAAGGAGACTCGGTGCGTCACAACTGCACTCCAAAGGACCCTGACCAAGCGTCGCTACTGGACGATCAGGGAGTGAGACTGTGTTGGCTTCTATTTTGACATGTTTACATGCTTTAATGTTCAAAAAGTGATTTATTTTTCTCATACTGCCAGAGCTGGCCCTTTCCTTTTGTGATTTGATAACCATTTAGAGAGGTCCGGCCCCTCAGTTTATCATGTAAAATGTGTTGGAGCGCTAGCCATTAGAAGCGCTAGTGATGTCACTATGTTACGTAAGTGAACAAAGGAGTCCAACGGAGGCGTTTCAGGCAGGGGGGAGTGTGTGGGAGATAAAATCTCTCTGGAGGGAACTGTGGGATTTTAGTCTTTGCAGAGCATTTATAGGCACACAAACCTATATAACATACTACAGGAAAGGAGAAACCAAAAAAAGCATAAAAGAGCCCCTTTAATCTCCGACCTACACCAACAATCGTCATATTGTGCAGATATTCACAGATATATTCCCATATAGAATCCTACAATTTAAGACTTTCTTACTTCTCTTTTTCTCCTTTTCATTGAGATATCTCAACATTGCCATGGGATTTGTACAGATATTCCTACAGATCCTCAGGAGATGAGTTGTAAAAAAAATGTGATCCACTAAGCTATCATTTAGCAACATCCTAAGGTCAAAATGTATGTTTGGCCAACACTTTGGAAGGCCAGTAGATTCAAGTATTGGATCATAAACCATTAAACAATTCAGCCTCAGCTGAGGTAACCATGACCATTAACTAGCTGTTTTCGCCACAAGGCTCCTCGCCCGACCTTGTGGAGAGCAAAGAGCAAATGCAGCTTTACGTACCTGCTAGCATGGCTGTAGATCTTTGCTGGTTATACAGTGGGAATAGGAAATTACCAAATAAAGTTTATGCATTGTAACTAGTTAATATGAGCAACACTGGCATTACGGACTAACATACACCTTTAAACCCCCACTCTGAAAAAACCTCCTAAGGAACCTACAAGGAATTGGGTGAGGAGGTTAGAAGGCTGTATGCACTTGTACCTCATGCATTTATATATATATATATATATATATATATACATATACATTTCATTTAGCTGACGCTTTTATCCAAAGCGACTTACAATTACGGATTACAGGGACATTCTCCCTGGAGTAACTAAGGGCTAAGTGCCTTACTCAAGGGCACACTAGTGGTGGTGTTCCTGGCGGGATTTGAACTCACAACCTTCCGATCTTCAGCCCACCTCACTATCCATTAGACCACCACTATCAATATTTATATATTGTTACCATTATTCAACACTATCTCATATAGCCTTTGCCATCTAATTTTCTCACATTACAGAGGAAAAAGCCAGATGCTTGTACTTGCAGCCATTAAGCCAAAATGAGGCTAGCCTTTGTCCTTGAGTCACGCAAAAGACACAAGTAATTTTCCATAACTTTTTTGCCCTGGTTCTCAAAGGAGCACCTGGAGATGTTGCTTGGTGCTCATCCTTAAAATGAAATAAACCATAACTTTTGAGGGGGTCTTGACTTTATTTGCCAGACACACGGCACTAAACACACATGCAGAGGTGAACACAGAACACACATGCAGAGGTGAACACAAGACAACATTAGCATGACCAGTAATCCTACAAGCTGTCATCACTACCCTCCTGACTGTTCTCCTCACTGTCTTCCTCTCTGTCAGACATGGTAGCTGATGATGTAGGCCTACTTCTTTCTCTCTGGTTGAGTCTGCGATTAGATGCTTGCATCCACAAGTCAACAGCTGGTTTTGGGTCGAAAGTCTCTGTTGTCATCTTAGACAAGTGGATGTAATCAAATAAGTATGTGAACATAACCAATAACCTATAGCCAATAACAAATGAATGTAACTTATTTTATTTGTGTTGTTCATTCATATCTTATTTTACCTTAACATTTATTTATTTATGCATTTTTTTTTTATCTCCAGTTTAAAAGGATATTTTTGGTTACTGTCCTATAGTATACATTGGAATGATTTAAAACCTATTTATCCCAATAATTATAAAGGAGTGCCTTGGAAATATGTGTTTACATAAATTGTGAGCAAACCGTTTGAACTTAGACTAAGAGTCCTTTACCTCACTGAGCTGTAGTTAACTTATCAGCCTCTCAGTCTGACTGGAGAGGACTCTCCCTCCACATTATTGTAGAAACATCTTCTTCTTATATCCGTTAGAGCAGCTAGCACGGCACCAGATTCTAATAACAACAGCGCTGGTACCGGTGGACCCTCCCTCTCTCCTCTCTCCTCTATTTTCTCCCTTCTCTCTCTCCCTCTCTCAATGTTGGTACGCAAATGCGCTTTGTTTCAAATGACCCGGTGCTCTTTTTTTGGCGGAGGTGCGCATGCGCACCTGCGCACGCGCACCAGTTATGTGCAGCCCTGTCCATAATCATTGACTAAGCAAATGAGTGCCCCGAAGGGAGCAGTGGTCAAGCCTATAGAAGCCATTAGAAGGTGATGCCAGCGTGATATACAACTGAAAGCAGTATCACACTCAAAGCACTTCTAATGCTTTCTAATTTGGTAATATATATATATAAGGTATGATAAGTTGATAATGTATGCATTAGGACGGTTATGTTCCACTTGCCTAGGGTTTCGGGAGTGAAGAAACACACTCCTCAATGTCAGTTTCGGTACTTTAATGACAAGGATGACGACACCCTGAAACAGAGCAATGCAGCAAGATAAGCTGACAAAGTACTACATCCATGCATGTCATGACCAATACACATATATTCAACGACACAGAGTATAGACACACCAAACAATAGTGGAAACAATCTTACATGAATGAGTGGATGAACGTCTCAACTCGAGGCGGAGTGAATGACCAATGTTTGAACTAAAATGGCCGCTCGGCACTACCGGGTCAGAGCACGGCATATCCGGACAGCGACAGCAGTGACGCTGCCCTCTAGTGGCCGGCGATAAACTCTTCAGGGAGCAGCTGGGATTTCAGCATATAATAATAATAATAATAATGCATTTTATTTATGGGCGCCTTTCAAAGCTCTTAAGGACACCTTACAGAGCATAATTAAAAACAAGCAACAAAGAAGATCACACAGTAATACAAGACTTAAAAACAAAGACTTAAAAATAACAATCAGTTTAGAAAAATTATTAAGATATTGAATATGCCAGTTTAAAAAGGTGTGTTTTCAGGCTGGATTTGAAGGTTGAGAGTGAGTCCATATTGCGGATGTCTTGTGGGAGAGAGTTCCAGAGACGGGGGGCAGAGTGGCTGAAGGCTCTTGACCCCATGGTGGTCAGGCGGGCAGAAGGTACAGTGAGTTGGAAGGCAGAGGAATGAACAATAGCCAGGTGACAGGGCACCATCTCCTAATAAGGTCAGCAAATACATGAGCATTTGGTCAAGTGGCTCTTCTGAGAATTAGGGAGCAATTACGGAAAGCGAACATTTCTGCTGTCGCATTGAGGGCGATGTATACCCAGCTGCTTCAAACAGTTGAGTGGTGATATGGAGAGGTGAGTGAATGGCGGTTAGATTTGGTATCAAGAGACTTACGAGGGGAGATGAGCAGATATTAGAAGCAACTGCCCCCATCAACGTTGCCATTACCACCACTAACAAACTCCTCTGGGTGTTAGAGGCCTACTCAAGTGGTCGTTTGAGGGACCTATTACCAGGCCATTAAGCACATAGGGTGAGAACAGTGAAATGCATGGCCTGTTTCTGTGTATTTGTTGCTATATATCTTGGCAAATATAGTTTTTACAAACCTCTTGGAAACAAAATTGTTTCTTTATACTATTACCTCTTTAGTGTTGCCGCCCCTAAAAGCTGTCAGTGCTTTGTAACATCCTCTTTGTTAAACACTGGGGAATAGGCATTAATATCCATTAACATGCATGCACATGCACAACATTCCACACGTATGGACACAAATGCTTAAATGCATTCACCACACACATCATTTCAAAGGGGATGACACACAAGTCAAGGTGCTTTATAGAAACCAAAGTGTCTGCCTAATGGAAAAACCATTTCCGTACTTTGTTGCACCATCTGCATTATTCGCACAGTAATTGCTTCCGCGGTCTGCAGGTTAGAATGTATAACCTCTGGGGCAATGTAAATAATGTGTAATGATTAGTATTTTATCTCCGTAAATGCACAAAGGTGTGGGGAATTAATGAAAATCAGTATTATTATTAATGCAATTGTGTGGAAGCTTTCATGGAAAGTCGCTTATGGTGCAGTGTTCTTCCTTATGAGGGTGACATGTAATTCCTATGGCCACATGTTGGCGAGTCTAAAAGCATTGGCGAATTATGAAATCAGTCTCAACCCTACACAATATCTACAGTGTCTGTGACCGAAAAAAGCATTTAGTAATCGAGATTAGTATAATCTTTATCTGGAAATGCTCTTAATTGCGGACATCTTGGAACGGGTTGATATCAATCGCACCCAGGCCTTCTCCATTCCATCAAACCCAACAGAATGCTGTATTTGTGACGCACTGGAATAGGAGATGTTGGGGTAATCCAATAAAGGCATTAGTGTACCATTAGGACAGCGCTTCATGGCTTTGGAGGGACACACGGGGCCTTGTTTAGCCTAATAGAGCATCCCTGTTAGCATTTATTTATGGCAGAAAGATGTCAAACCACTTAGAGGTGGAATGTGGTTGTCCATTAAGGCTGCCGTCCAATGGGAAGCCTCAGAACGAATATCTTAGGGCTTGGCCTTAGTCCAATCTTCTTGTCTCTAACCCTTGCTATAAAACATATATATATATGTTTGGCCTTTTTAAACTAGCAATAAAGATCTGAAATGTAAACTTTTATACCTGCAGCTTCATATCAGGAATGGACAGATTTAGAACTTTCACATGATTTCTCTTACAAGTATATAAGGGGGTGTTTATGTTTATTGCCGTTTTAATGCACCATGCACTTGTTTGCTGGTGCAGTAGCTGCAGTCCCTTACCATGTCATATTTCATAATGCAAAATAACACTTTACTGAACATGCACATAATAGACACCATAGAACATTCAATTATACCGATTGGACATCATTACCTGAGTTGCATTTTCTTCTTCTTCTTCTTTCACACTGCTTTGCTCTTTGTTGCTTTTCAACACTTTGGTATTTGTCTCTCTCTGCTCGATCTGTTTTTGGCCAGACAGTTAATTACTTTTAAGAGACAATACAAATGTAATCAATTTGAGGTTTCCAACCTATTCAACCTGGGGAAGGAAGAGGGTTGCGAAAGGCAGTTGGCTGATGAGTGTTGACCCTGTTTAAATATGCTTCAAACCACTGTTAGCCAATACGTGTTTATTGTTATCATATAGTTATAGCTAATTACTTTTATTTTGTAACTGTTAGAAATTAAAATCAATGTTTTGATAGCATAATGCACCTTAAACATACCGTCAGTTTAAATGCTGTTTTATACTGAAAAACCAGAAGTTCTTGTGCGCAACCAGTTGTTAAGCTTTTGTTCTGAAAATCCTTCATCTCCGGTTAGCATGAGGCTAATATACCATTTACTATAGAGGTAAATTCAGCAGTGATATGATATGATGTTGCACACCGAAACCTACTGATTTCAACACTACAACTATAGACGTCGAGATATTATTATTGTTGGATATTAAATGAAGGTACAGTTTATTTGAGTACGTTATTGTTTACAGATGTGGGTAGCATGCGACAACATTCGGAACGACCGGAACCCAAACTGCTGTGAAGTATTTCCTGTATTTTTGGAGTATTGACTACAGCGTTTAGAATGTGTTAAATGAAAAGTCATGAAAGAGTTAAGGAGGAGAAAAGGCGTGTTTAAATATATATTGAATGTACAATGTCTGTATCCTCTGATATGCGTAACAACGGACATTAAAACGTTGGAGAGCCGGCCCGCGGGGAGGAGCCAGCAGAGGATATATAAACAGCGAGACCTGGGGGGTTCGGCCTCTTTTTCTCTGCTAGCGAGAGCCAGAGGACAGCTTATTTTCTGTCCGAACAATATTCTGTTTGTGAACATATCCGTGCCATTATTTTTTAATTAAAGTACCAATTTGAAACAATCTCAGAGACTCCATTTAGTCTCTTTTTAAGCTTCTCTTTCCTGGACGCGAGATTAAGAACACAGTTAACATAACCATCTATTGGCTAATGGTTACACAAGCCAAAAAATCGTTATGACATCATAAAGTGGCCAAAATCTGATCGGCTCATTTTCAGACAGGTTTTTATATAAATGGATCAGGACAAAAAGTGAGAGAATCTTTTTTCCTGAAACTTTCAGAATATCTTTACACAGAGGGAACACATGTTTATGTATAAAAGTGGATTTTGCATAATAGGTGACCTTTAAGTAATCATTACACATCTTGGTTGTTGGGTTTGGATTTTTTTAAATCAAAGTTATTAGTTACCCTTTATATAATATATATAATATTTTACCAATGATGGTATTGTGAATACATTTAACTTTTGAAACCTTAAACTGTAAGCAACACCTCATAACTTCACCCCGGTTATTGATTCTGTTGGAAAGAACAGCAGAGCGATTTTTTTCGACAAAATGTGTCCCACAGTTTCATAATAGCCCACTACAGTTTCATAATCAACCCTAGGCCAAAACATTTGAACACAGTTTCAGCCTCACTCGCTCGCGGAGTCTGTCTGCGCACGCGTGAAAAGTTTCTGACACTATGGGGAGGAGCCACTGGACTTTGATTGACAGCTGCCAGGATGCCCCGAGTTGCCAGGTTTGATCATTGCCTGAACTACCAAAAGGCAGAGGAGTGACAGCAGCAAGATTAGTTGGACAAGATTTATTGGTGAAGTTGTACATAAAAAACTATTATATTCGTAAAGTGTACAGCTAATATCAATTAATTTGATATAAAACAATCATTTCAAAGTGACACAGAGACATTGGATTAACCTTCAGCAGCGTTTATATGCATTTTAATGCCCTTGATCACAACTTTTGATCAGAAAACAGCAAAGGTAAGATGTATTTGCCGTTTTGGCCCCGTAAAGTGAAGTTGTGTGTTGTCTTTGCTGGCTTTCGCCGCTGTGAGTTTTGATCGCACAGTGATGATAGTTATACCATTGGAATTTATGGAATCTCAGCTTTCATATGATATCTAGTTTGTGGAGATTGCATGAAGTATACAATATTGCTACCGTGAGTCATGTGCTAAGTGCGTCAGCACCCTTTCGCTTAGTGCTGATTCAGAGGCTTGGCGTTAGACTTGTGTTTGTTTAGGTAAAAATGGTTCATATCGTCAGTTAGCTCAGTTTCTTCCCATTAACTGGGTATGACACATTAATAGGTTGTTAAATGTTAAGAAGCCCTGAGACACAGTTTCGTCCTTTCGTTAAGGATAAGAATAGCAGACCGATGCTAAGGAGGACGCTCTAAACAAGGGTCTATATGTGCAGTCATATTCATCTGCAGAAAGAAATCCAGTCAATTTAAGATCAGTGGCCTAAAAAAACATCAGTTTTCCATCAGAAGAAGACAGACAAGAAGTTAACAATAAAGGGAACACGGTATGGGAACAACATGGTAAGAACACCTTTGAGGTAATAGCCGGCTTGCTGCAAATTATCCTTTACTGAAACACATTTAGAAAGCGAATATTATTGCGAAGTACAAGCTAAGCTATTGCTGTCTTTACCTGAAATGGCCAGCAGGTAAAAAACAAATGGCCACTGGCTATATTCAGCATCCCCTTCCAACTGATAACCCTCATAAGCTCTTGTAAGCCCTTGTCAATAAGTACACCAGAACACTTCCTCCTTTGCTTCACTGATTCCCTGTCTTGTTTGATCTTGACACAGTGCTCTTTACTTTGATGTCATCATGCACAGAGCAATGAGTAGAAATAAGAGCTGAGAGCTTGTGAGAGTTTGTATAATGCCAATCTCTTCTATGCCTGTGATATTTGCAGGATGGGCATGCCAGACACAATCAATACTGAGCATCTATCGTTTTAAAATAGAGCCTCAGAAGCTTCGGATGTTGAATTACCGACAGTAGAAGTCAAGGGCATTCAAAAGGTCTAGAATACAAAAAAAAAAACAGCAAAGTTCTGTGCACAAAATCCGGCTCTTAACAGAAAACCCTAGGTGAGATTTTTTTGATTGTGTGAAAAGAGTACAACACCTTTTTGAGACATTTGATGATTGTGATTCTTAGTTTAAGAAAACGTTTAACTGCCATAGTGTTGAAAATAATAAAGGCTATTATTTCATAGGGTTTTACAAAACTGAAACATTCTCAAGGTGTAATAATACTAAAGCTGGTATGATTCAACACACATAGGTCAAACAAATGTTTTGATGGTTATGCGATAACTGAACATCAGATCTCATCATCTCTATATTTGTATTGTTTGTGTTATCGTATAGCCTTTTTTTAACTGGAAAAAAGTGGAAATTATAATGATGAGAACGTTTTGAGTGAAATCAAAAGTAAAATGCAGGATGAAACAAAACAATAAGCTAAAACACTACAGAGTATAATGAAAAGATAAACTTTTCACAATGGGTGTGACGGAGCGGATCACAGAGTGACCGACTCTGCCACTGACAGCCTTTCCTGCTCTCTTCCGTTCGTCACTAAATAAGGTTTAAATCGTCACTAAACATCCCTTTTCTGTGGCGCGACCATGAGTGCACGCTTGTGAGTCTACAATTATTTAAACATACATTAAACTTAAGTACACAATACTTGCATGACGAGCAGTGAACAGTGTTATGCCGAAATATGCATGCACCTTGCGGGAGCGCGCACAGCTTAAAGCGAAAACTCCCAGACATTTCAATGATTTGTACGGCAAAGTACGATTTGGAAACGATATCATTTCTTTTTCGGTTCATCAATGGTGATAAATAATCTTTAGTTTATGAACATTAAGAGTCGTTAACATTTTATTTTAGTAGCATTTGCTTAGGCGCTTTCACACTGGAGTACTTTTCCCCCCGAACTAGGCCGAATGGGGGGGGATCTGGTTTCACACCAAAAAGGATCTGGAACTAGTCCCTAGTTCGTGCAAACCTTTTCACCCCCAGATAGTCCCTGCTAGAGAGGTAGTACTTTCCTGAGGAGGAAATGGTTCGTGGGTTCTTATTCCGGTGAGAAAGCGATCTACTCAAGCCCCCAGGAAGTGCGCTGGACCAAACGGCGGTACTGCAACTTCCGTATCAGTCTGTGACGTCACTGGGCCCAGAAAAACCTTTTCCCATTGACTAACATGGGGAAAGAGACGTCTGTAAATCAGCGGATATTCTTTTTTAAATTAAACTACCCAGTATGAACTATTGAAACAATTGATTGCTCTTTACAATCAACACTGGTCTGGAAGGACTTATTTTGAGGTGCTGAAAACTAATATCAACACAAACTGAAAAAAAGGTGTACGAGTAGCCTTTGGTGTATGGTTTGACCACAAATCTAGAATACCATTGACAACTAGACCCAAACATGGTCAATCTGTCAAACAAGCAACATTGGGTATGTCTTTCTATATTTTTCTTTAAGTAACAGTAGTTAGCCAGTAGCCGAATCCTGTATGGAAAGGTTGTGACTTCAATTATGACCAAGGAAAATTAGTAAGCATATGGATAACAATATTGGCCCCAGCGAGGCTCAAAAGAGGCTGCAGCAGTACGCAGTGCTCCATCAATATCATATTTTAAATTGGAAAAACGTTTGTGTGTCACAAGGGGGCCGGACCGACGGGGCTACTTGATGAATTGGCCGCCTTGGTGATTGATGGTCAGGGGGGAGCGGTCAGAGGGAAAGTTATGCCACACAGTGTCAATATCAAGTTGTTTGCCTCGCATGCATAGCAATACCAGTAAAAAGTGTGCGGTAAGAACATGTCGTTTTTTTCAGGTAATACTTGAAATCGACATCGCCATGAACCCTGTTCAATGGTTTCACAACAGCAGAAGTGGACAAAGAACATGAACCAATCATTGTGTTCACTCACAAAGCCAGACATACAGTATTTACCTTAAAATATGGAGAAAACATACAAATAGTCCTTCACATACACACACACAGTACATAACATATTGCTTAACGGCATGTATTCTAGGCCAAGATTCCATGTACTAAGAGCAACATTCAGCACCATCATTGACAAAAACACACATACACACATCTAGTAGTAGCAATGGCCTTGCTAATTAGCTTTAGTTATGGGTGCTCGCACTGCCATTTGACATTCTCAACACTTAATACAATCCCAGGAGTCTGGAACAGCATAACAGTAGGGGAAAGCTTTAAAAGATGAGGGGGGGGGGGGCTGTACATTTAACCAGCAGGAAAGCCTGCTGTGGGACTGGTTGCTCTCTATTTGCAGATAATAACTCATTCAAAGGCTGGCTGCCTAACAATGCTCACTCTGAATTACAAAAAAACATTTTGTGATGGAATGCATCCAACTTCACTTTTGTATTGGCATATTCAATGAATTCTGGTGGGTTTAAGAGGTACATATGGATATTAGGAGATTGGTTATATGTCATTTGTTTTGCATACTGAGATAAAAAGTATAATTCTAAATTGAAAATGTCATTGTATGTGATGCCTTTTTAGTGTTTACAGCAAACCCGAGTCATACTGTGATCTATGCTGAGTTATTGAGTAATCTTTGCTAACAATTTAGTTTGAAGTTTAATTGTTAATACTAATAGAGGATGATAACAAGCAGGAGCAAAATTGTTATTTCCAGCTTTGTTAACACTACATCAATCATCAATTGTTCATGTACTTCCATAAAAGAAAGACAAATCAAACATTTTACAGTTATTACCCATGTTTTTCTCGCTGATAAATGAGAAAATTAATGCTTTTACTGTCAAGATTAATTAAAGGTGTTGGAATAAGATTAAATGACTTTATTTGTATCCAGAATTCAGTGAAATCAAAAAAGTGACAAGCAGAAAAAATCATGTAAGTCTGTTAATTTATGGTAGGCCTATGTATGTTTGCTTTGTTTGATACTAGCTGCTTTTTACTTTTCTTTACCACAAATTTGTAATATATGAATCTGCATCTTGTTAATATGCATTCCATGTCATATATACACAACCAGATTGCAACCAAGTCACGAACGTCTTAAATTGGTATCGTTCATTTAATGCTTTTGAAGGAACTTGACCAGTGTGCAATGGAAATGGCTCTTGCTAATGCTGCAGGATGTCTGAACTCAGTAATGGGGTGTGAATGATGTAATCATTTGTTGTAAATTAATCATTACTCATCTTATACATATTCAAAAATGCCTGTAACTAAAGAATAAAGCAAATTAGATAAAACTGAGACAAAGTCGATCTGCTCCATTAAATTGTTATGTAATTGATATTACCCTCAACAAGTTTAGCCCGATTTTTTTTAATGAAATATTTCCTGTGTGAAGACACTTGCGGCTACGACACTTACTCAATCAATATAAACACAACTATAAACTTTTTTTTTTTTTTACTTAACAAGTTCATTATTGGTCAAAGTTTATAAGAATTATGTTACAACACTTATTCTGCAAAAATGTCCATAGCTCTGTACATTTAGCTACATGCTAATCCAGCCATGCTATGATTTGACAAGGTTATGTTAACATTTCGATGTTAAACAGGTATAATGCTAACCCTGTCCCCATCTTAGGTAGGCTTGTTAGCTTCCCTTGCTAATAAACAATACGCTTAAAGTGTGGCGGAAGCTGTTTGGAATGTCATTAGTTTTGAAGGAACTTGATCATAAATCACACCATCGCAGAATTTGAAATTTGACTTGATCTTGTCACTAGTTTAAAATTCAGAGGATCACCCCGATAGAATGTTTGTACCGAATTCAATGAAAATCCTCTGAATAGTTGATGACAATTAACGATCTACCTCATGGTAGTGGTACAGGATAAGTCAGTGGGGCACCAATTTCTGTATGATTACCTATATGAAACGCAACAAAAATTCCAACTGAGAGTGGACAACTGACATTCCCATCCTTAGGGCAATGTCACCAACATGGCAACAAATTTAAAAAACAACAAATCATTTTTTACAATATAAAGAATGATGAGCATGATTACCCATCTGCCACCCAGGCAACATAACATATCTTTGAAATCCTATTAGACATTATGGAAGAATTAAAAAAAACTGCTTCCCAATGTTCCTCAAACAAGTCTTTCAGAAACTCATTAAAAAAAAGCAACAACAAATGAGAAAACAAATTAATTAAAAACATGACAATATGGACAATTGCAATCTGCATTATAAAATATGGTACTGAAAACCCTCGTATACTAACCTAATTGTTCCTCTGGGATGTATTTATTTCTGTTATTCTAACCATCACAGGAATATGAAAGTTCTGTTCAAGTATAAACAACTACAGCTGTAGAAGTAAGACATGAGAGACTGAAAGCCATTGTTGCCTTGTAATATTTGTATCAGCATGCACAAAGCGCTACAGCTTTACTATCCCTCTGCTGTCAGCCCAGTGACTGAGGAAATTGGGAATGATGGTCACTGCCATTGTGGATGATTAAATGTGAACGAATGAGCACACACGGAGAGCGCTGTGCTTTTGTGGCTTTACATTTCTCCCGATGGAATAGAGGATGAGAGACTGCCACCATGAGTCATGGAGAACAGTAATGAATGGCAGAGGAGGGGAAGAAAGGGTAGGAGGATGAGAGAAAAATGGGAGGACAGATGGAATAACGGGGGAGAATGAATAGATGTAGGGGAAGAAAGAAATAAAAACATGGGTGTGGATGAGAATCGAGTGGGGCTGACAAAGGGGTCAAGCTCTTTTAAAATGACATTTCTAAGATGTTGATTGTGGGGTCACAAAAACCCTGCGAAGAGAGCCTTTTCAAAGATGTCACATCCAATAAATGCTTCAAAAAGAGTCTTAAAGTTCCAGAAAAGGTATTCTACATTTGCCAATAAACAGAAAGTGGTAGCACAAGGTTAGCTCTATGGCCAAATGAAGAGAAAACAGTAGAGGCATTTGCATGTCTATCTTTGCCCCAGACACAGAGCAATCTTTTTAATTTTTTTAATTTTGTTTTTATTGAGTTAGTATGAGTTTACATTTATACAGTCAATATTTTTCCCTTTCACCCCCTCACGGTCCTAGCTAGTAAAGTAAATAACTAAATAGATACATATATAGGTACAAATAAAGTAATGTAAAAGATAATATTAAAAGAAAATTAATAGATAAGGAAATAAAGAATAAAAATAATACATGTACACCCACATATACACATATACCTACACACATACATACATACATGTATATAAAGACAGAAACAAAAAACAAAACAACAAAAAGAGACAAAAAAAAAACATACATTCGTAGTTCCCCCCTTTCTTCTTAATTTAGTGTCTTAAGTTCAGCAATGTATGCTAACATCGAGCCCCAAACAGATTCAAATAGTTTTGAGGAGTCCCTCAGGTTATATTTAATCTTCTTCAAGTTCAGGTACATCATTAGATCTTTAAGCCATAGAGATGCTTTAGGTGTTATCGAAGATTTCCATTCTAGGAGTATTCTTCTACGTGCTAAAATAGATGCAAAGGCTATACTGTCTTTAGTTTTCCTCCTCATCAATCGGTGGCCAGGTAGTACTCCAAAAATGACATTTTCTGCACAAGGTGTCAATACCACATCCAAGGCCTCAGCAAGGTGTTTGAAAATGCTTGTCCAGTATCCTTGTAGGCAAGGACAAGACCAAAACATATGAGTCATGTTTACTGGTGACATGTGGCATCTGTTACAGGTATCCGTGACATTTGGGTATATTTTGGAGGGTTTAGAGTTGGTGTAATAGATACGGTGGACAACTTTTAGTTGTATAAGATTGAGCCTGGCACAGGACGTACTATTGTTCACTCTTGCTAATGCGCCATCCCAGACCTCATCATCTATTGCTTGGACTAGTTCCTCTTCCCAATCTTTGTTTGATTTTACCAAGAGATGTTTCTGTGAGACGGGATTGTAAATTCTTGAAATCAAACCTTTTTCGGTTGTTTTTTGAGTGTCCAGAATTGAGTCAATTATTTAATCCGGAGGGATATTGGGAAATAAAGGGTTATTTAGTTTAACCCAGTTACGGACCTGGAAGTAACAAAATAGATGAGTGCCTGGGAGGCAACAATTGTCAGAGTTGGCTAAAGCTACCGAAAACATTGTTGATGTAAAGGTCCATTACTCTGATAAGACCTAATATCTGCCACCTAGAGAAGGCCCCATCAGTGTAAGGAGGGAGAAAGAGATGCTTGTTGCGAATGGGACTATGAATAGAGGATCCATAAAGTCCATGAGGCTTTCTAAATTGGGACCATATTCTTAGGGTGGAAACAATCGGGTTATTCGAATATTGAATTGGCCGGCTGGGTAATGTAGACGTAAGCAAAGCCAAAAGTGAGGTATTAGGACAGGACTTGGCTTCAACCTCACACCAACTAAATGTTGGTTCCTTAGTCCATAAAATTATTTTGCAGATATTGTGTTAAGAACTCAGGCACTTAGGAGGTAGGACCCAATTGCACGACCCGGGAGACAGAGGTGAAATATTTGTAAGATACTTTATCAAGAACAGCAAAAATAAACAACAAAAAATGGTCGCTAACAAATCTCTAGCTGAGATGACAAAAATGAGAACAAAAAGGAAAAACGCTCACGTAGTGAGGATCAAACTTATCAAGAACACAAAAGAGCATAGACCTGACTGTGGCAAGAGACAAGAGCAAAGCACTGACCATGGCAATGTCTCTGTTATTTAAGTATTTTTTTAAGTCTTGTATTACTGTGTGCTCTTCTTTGTTGATTGTTTTTAATTATGCTCTGTAAGGTGTCCTTGAGAGCTTTGAAAGGCGCCCATAAATAAAATGCATTATTATTATTATTATTATAGACAAAAACGAACTGACAAGGAACACTGGGAGACTGGGGAATTTAAACACAGGGTAACAAGACACAGGTGGGAACAATCAGGGGCGGGGCTGACACTGATGAGCACAGGAGACACAGAAGGGGTGACAGGTGAAAACAATCAGGAAATTAGACACACCGGAAAACACAGGGAAAAAAGACCAGACAATACACAGGGAGGAAAACATGACAAGGAGAAAAGCAAAACACCCACTTCCAGACACACAAAACTAAAAACAACACAAGAATCGTGACAGAATCCCCCCCCCTCAAGGGACGGATTCCAGACGTATAAAAAAAAAAATCCAAAATCCAAAAAGGGTGGGTGGAGGGGGTCCGGGACGATAACCCAGAGGCAAGGCACAGTCCATAATGGGTGTCTCGGGCGGACGACCCAGGGGCAAGGCAGAGTCCATGATGGATGTCTCGGGCGGACGACCCAGGGGCAAAGAAGAGTCCATGATGGGTGTCTCGGGTGGATGGCCCGGGGGCAAGGCAGAGCCCATGATGGAGTTCTCGAGCGGATGGCCCGGGGGCAAGGCAGAGTTCATGGTGAAGTCCTCGGCTGGGGAACTCAGGAGACCGGGCTCACGGGCAGGAGCTGGTGGAATCAGCTAGCGGGTCAGGCGTAGACGAGACCCTGGACGGAACCTGGGCTGGTGTCAGTGGGATCCACGACGGAACAAGGGCTGGTGTTGATGGGACCCAAAACAGGACAGGACACGGTGTTGGCAGGAAACTCGGCGGAGCAAGTCTCGGCGGGACCCCCAACGGAACAGGACATGGAGCTGGCAGGACCCCCGACGAAACAGGTGTCGGCTGGACCTCCAACGGCACAGGACATAGGGTTGGCAGGACCCCCGGCAGAAGAGTAGTCGGCGGGATCTCCAACAGCACAGAACATAGGATTGGCAGGACCCCCGGCAGAAGAGTAGTCGGCGGGGCCTCCAACGGCACAGGACATAGGGTTGGCAGGACCCCCGGCAGAAGAGTAGTCGGCGGGGTCTCCAACTGCGCAGAACCCCCGGCAGAAGAGTAGTCGGCGGGGCCTCCAACGGCACAGGGCATAGGGTTGGCAGGACCCCCGGCAGAACAGTAGTCATCGGGACCTCCAACGGCACAGGACATAGGGTTGGCAGGACCCCCGGCAGAAGAGTAGTCGGCGGGATCTCCAACGGCACAGAACATAGGATTGGCAGGACCCCCGGCAGAAGAGTAGTCAGCGGGGTCTCCAACGGCACAAGACATGGAGTTGGCAGGACCCCCAGCGGAACCTCCAACGGACCAGGACATTGGGTAGGGACTTGAGGAGACTCGAGAGGGAACTCGAGAGGAGACTTGAGAGATGACTTGAAAGGGAACTCGAGAGGTGACTTGAGAGGGGACTTGAGAGGGAACTTGAGCGGGGACTCCAGGGGGAAACTGAGAGGTGGCTTGAGAGGGGACTCGAGAGGGAACTTGAGCGGGAACTCGAGAGGAAACTTGAGAGGAGACTTGAGAGGTGACTTGAGAGGTGACTTGAAAAAAGACTCCAGAGGGAACTTAAGAGGGAACTCGAGAGGAGACTCGAGAGGGGACCTGAGAAGGAACTTGAGAAGGGACTCGAGAGGTGACTTGAAAGTGAACTTGAGCGGGGACTCGAGGGGGAAACTGTGAGGTGGCTTGAGAGGGAACTCGAGAGGAGACTCGAGAGGGGACTTGAGAGGTGACTTGAGAGGAGACTTGAGAGGGAACTCGAGAGGGGACTGGAGAGGGAACTTGAAAAGGACCTTGACAGGGGACTCGAGAGGGACCTTGACAGGGGACTCGAGAGGGAACTTGAAAAGGACCTTGACAGGGGACTCGAGAGGGAACTTGAAAAGGACCTTGACAGGGGACTCGAGAGGAGACTTGAGACGATCGGTAAGCCGACAGGGCACAGGAAGCTGGCATTGGCCAAAGCCAGTACTGGAGCCGAAACTGGAGTCGGGACCATGGCTACTGGGGCCGGTAGTGAAGCCGGAACCATGGCTACTGGGGCCGGCACTGGAGCAGTCCGCAGGTGAGGGATCAATCGATTCATATTTTCAGCCAGCTGTTGCAGCTGTGTAGAGATGTCTTCCTGAATCTCTGCCTGGCGTCCTCTCAGCTCTTGTATTCTCTGGGTAGCCATACCCAGCTGTTCCTCGTGGTGAAACACTTTCACGCCGTGTGCTAACAGAGCGGCGTGACATGTTCTTGGGTCGGCTGGGTCGATAATGGTCAGTTCATTCTGTTAAGAACTCAGGCACTTAGGAGGTAGGACCCAATTGCACGACCCGGGAGACAGAGGTAAAGTATTTGTAAGATACTTTATTTTATCAAGAACAGCAAAAATGAACAACAAAAAATGGTCGCTATCAAATCTCTAGCTGAGATGACAAAAATTAGAACAAAATGAAAAATGCTCACTTGGTGAGGATCAAACTTATCAAGAACACAAAAGAGCATAGACCTGACTGTGGCAAGAGACAAGAGCAAAGCACTGACCATGGCAATAGACAAAAATGAACTGACAAGGAACACTGGGGAATTTAAACACAGGGTAACAAGACACAGGTGGGAACAATCAGGGGCGGGGCCAGGGCCGGACTGGGACAATAAGTCAGGCCGGGAATTATACACCCAGCCAGGCCACTACCAGTTTTTTGTGCCATTTTGCTGGATTTATTTGTCAATATTTACAGCGTTGCTGCCCATAGTGATAGCCCTCTAAATCTACTACTCAAAAATAAACATATGGACATGGGTTACTATTTTTAAAAATGTGCAAATTTATTTAGGAACCTATGTGAGCATATTTTAAGTGGGGGTGGACCTCAAATCCTATAGGGGGGTCCGGGGGCATGCTCCCCGGTAAGATTTGTTTTTGAATGTTGGACTTAAATGCATCAATCTGGTGCATTTTGAGGAGAAAATAAAGAGACTACACCCATATGAAACATAACTGTATACATTTAAATAGTCATAAAATCATAAAAACATGGCCATAACCAATACAATACCATATCCAATATGAAAAAACATTGAAACTTGTTTATTTATTTGTTTTTGGTTCATTTATAGTTGTGAGTGTGTCTGTGCTCCTGAACCAGCCTCACCTGTCTCCCTCCTCTCCTCCTGCTCCTCTTTGAGGCAGAAGCAAAGACTAGTTTTAGCTCTCAACAAGTTTTAATAGTTTATCTTACCTTTTTTCACCTAGTTAACGTTTTTTTTTTTATTATTCATGCATATTTTACTAATCACTCCCCCCTCAAATGGAAATATGTGTTTACATAAATGGTGACCAAACCGTTTGAGACCCACTGAGATAACTTAGACTAAGTTAACTATCTAAACACTCAGAGAGTCCTTTACCTCACCTGAGCTGAGGTTATCAGTCTCTCAGTCTGACAGGAGAGGACTCTCCCTCCACCTTGTTGTTGAAAAAGCTCCTTATATACGTTAGCGCAGCTAACTAGCACCAGATGCTAACAACAACAATACACGTAACCGGTGCGTGCGCTTTATCTCACTCGCTCGCGCCACACATACACTAACACACACCCTCCCAAGCTTGAATGACACACAGACCAATCGAGGGTATTAGTATGATCTGTATGAAAGTGGCCATGTCGGCAGGCCACATCATGTAGACAGCCAGTCACCCTCTGTGAGGCAGAGTCAGACCCACATTTGCGCAGCGTTGCATTCACAATACATATATAAAAAAAAAAAATCCTCAGGCCAGCAGGCCACTTAACAGGCCAGGCCATCGGGAAACCTCCCGGTCCTCCCGATGGCCAGTCCGGGCCTGGGCGGGGCTGACACTGATGAGTACAGGAGACACAGAAGGGGTCACAGATGAAAACAATCAGGAAATTAGACACACCAGGGAAACTAACGACATACAGGAAAACAGAGGGAAAAAAGACCAGACAATTCACAGGGAGGAAAACATGACAAGGAGAAAAGCAAAACACCCACTTCCAGACACACAAAACTAAAAACGTTACACAACACAAGAATCGTGACATTGGCTGCCCAATAGTAGTGTCTTATGTTTGGAAGCGATAATCCTCCTGTAGATCTGTGTTTGTAAAAGCTATTTCCTAATTCTAGGAGTCTTCCCTTGCCATAAAAAAGATTAGTGTGTCTATTTTGCGAAAAAGTGATTTGGGTAGGAAGACTGGCAGACATTGAAAGAGGTACAGGAAGCGAGGGAGAACGTTCATTTTGATACAGTTTACCCAGTTTGGTCTAATGATATGATATTTGGCGTGACTGATTCAAGGCGTATGGCTAGTATTTTAACTAGGATCTTATAGTCCGCATTCAGAAGGGCGATAGGAGCTACACTCAGAACCCTCCTTGCCTGGTTTTAATAATACGATTACTACCGCCTCAGTGAGAGTTTGTAGTAACGTTCCCCGGTCCAGAGAGTCCTCGAACATTCTCAAAAGAAGGGGGGTCAATTTATCAATAAATGTTTTATAAAACTCAATTGGATAGCCGTCTGGGCCCGGGGCCTTGCCACTCTGGATCAGTCTGATCGAGTCAGCTATTTCACTAGGCTTTAGAGGTTGATCCAACTCACCCTCCTGAGCAGGAGTTATGGACGGAAATTCCAGATCATCCAAGAATTTAGTTCTGTCCGCATTATCGACAGGGGCTTGGTGAGGCATATAGTCCGGAGTAAAAGGTTTTAAAGGTGTCATTGATAACAGATGGGATTGTTGTGAGTTCACGAGTAGGGGTCCGTATTTGTTTAACTTGTTGGGAAGCCGACTGGCTCTTAATTTGGTGCGCTAGGAGACGGACCCGTCTTCTCCCCATGTTCATACTTGAATCCACGCAATCTTAAAAGCAATTTCTCAGTCTCTTGCGTTGAAAATGTATGATCTGAAGATTTTGCCTTTCTTTATCTAGTTCAGGGGATGGAAATGTTGAGAGTTTGCTATCTAGTTTTGCTATACTGCCCAAAAGTTCTAACTGTTTTTGCTTTTTCATTTTGTTTTTCCTTGCAGAGTAAGAGATAGTCTCTCCTCGGATCACAGCTTTTAACGTCTCCCACAAAAGAGATGGTGATATCCCATCAGACATATTGGTTATAAGGAAATCATCAATAGCTTTAGAGATTGTTTCACATAATCGATCATCGTTCAATAGTGTACAGTTCAGTCTCCAGGGGGGACGTGTCTTTTGTAACAGTGTGAATGAGAGGTGAAGTAGCAATGGGGCGTGGTCGGATATCACTATGGGTGAGTATTCTATGCTTTTGACAGCGGGAAGAAAATAGTTATCGATAAAAAAATAGTCAATTCTCGAGAATTTTCTGTGAACCAAGGAGTAAAACTGTTTCGCTTTGGGGTAGAGAAAACGCCATGGGTCCACACATCCTGTTTGACTCATAAATAATGAGATGGGGTTTAGGGGGAGTCCCGTTTTGGGCTAGATTTGTCTAAACGCGGGTCCATTGTACAGTTGAGATCACCGCCCAAAATCAAATGGTGGGAGTTTAGGTTGGGTAATAATGATATCACCTTTAATAATAATAATAAACCATTACATTTTTAATTAGAACGCTTTTACAGGTGCTCAAAGCGCTTAACCCCCAGTTTCCACCGGGTCCGTCTGCGCCGCGCTGCGCCGTGTTACGGCTGCGCCGCGGCGGTCGTAAGGATCGCGGCCACTCTAGTCAATGGGTGCTATTCCACCACACGTGCCGCTTTACGGCTCAGACGCATCCCAGAAGCCGTTCGGCGCAGTGCTTCTCTAAAATTAGGATGAATCCTATTTTTGCCGCGGCGCAGCCGTAAGGTCGGGCAGGCAGCCCCCCCTCGCAGGAAGTGGAAAGGTGAGCATCCGGGCCAGGCCCATCCCCCACATATACTAATTTAGCAGACCCCCCTCCTTCATCACAACACCTCCACTACGATATGGACGATGAGGTTTTCATCATGGAAGTGGAAAAACACACTATTTTATATGATGTAACCAATGCTTACTACAAGGACAACATCAGAAAGGACAAGGCCTGGTTTTTAGTCGCTGCAGTTTGTGGAGTGGAAGGTAACAACTACATATTAATGTTTTAAAGTTAATTAATACTTGTAGGTACAGTACAGAGCCATTCAATAAACACAATTTAAACAGACACACAAATAAAACATTTAACTACGTAGCCTACTTACTTTCTTGTAGAAGTACAAATGTCCAGGATGCCTGAATCAATAACAAAACTGGGGTACAGTGCTATTTTTTATAAGTGGGGGGTGGACCGAACATCCTTTAGGGGGGTCGTCCCCTCCTCTCGGGGGGTCCGGGGGCATGCTCCCCCGGGAATATATATTTTTAAATATTGAAGTTGAAAGCATCAATCTGGTGCACTTTGAGAGCAACATTAACCCTACTTTTCTCTACAATTGTTCTGACATGTAGAGTAAACAGTCTAGTGTTGTTTGTAGCCAGTCCAAAGTTAACCGCACAAACCAGAAATGGTTCCTAGCAAGGCTTGTTTCCCCAGGACCTTGCCCCTTTAACACCGGAAGTGGCCACAGTAAACATCACACAACAATGGAGGAAAGCTAGTGCACATGCTGGATAACAACATCCATCCATACCTCACGGTGGATCCATATCAGGATATCTTAATACAAATAGACTCAGGTTAAACATTTCAACTTCACAGTTTCCTGAGATGTCCGTTTGTGAGTGTTTATTTGCCGTGTTTTCAGTCCAGAAAAAGTCCCTGCTCCACAGCCTCCCACTACTCGGGCGGGACAATGCGTTGGTTGTAGAAGTCCTGGGCTTTTTGCGGACAGTCAAAGTAGTAATCGTCATTTCTGAATGAAACATGAAGACGAGCTGGGTGCAACAGGCGGAATTGTATTCCTTTATGGTAAAGATAATTCTTGATGGGGTTGAACGCAGCTCGCTTTTTGGCTAGGACGGAGCTGATCAGGATGAACTCTCAACTCGGTGCCGCCGTAATCCAGCTTGTGTTGTCTGGCCCATCTTAAGACTGCCTCCTTTTCCTGGAAACGGAGGAATTTGACGATGAAGGCCCGAGGCTTCCCCATGTTGTTGGAATCTCCCGGTCTGGGACCGAGGGAACAGTCTATCTCCGGAGGACTGCTGAGAACACCGGGACCCGTCACCTCCATTATCAAGTCAGACACAAACTTTCGTGCCACTCGGGTATGTTTATTATCAAGTTGGACAGCCTGGACCGGTTTTCGTGGTCGTCCACCCGCTCCTGGAGTGTGATGGTTTGGGACTGTAGGGACTGAACAGCGGCTTCCATCATTGAGTTTCCCAAAGTTTTCACCCACCACTACTTCGGTTTTGTCGAGACGGCTGTTGAACGATGCCACTTGTTGTCCCAGTGAGTTTACCGACCTCTCCAGGGAGTCCGTTGATTCTTGTATCAGTCTAGCCATGTCGGATTTGAAACTATCACTTTGTTTGCTGAGAAGAGCCTCCAGGTCCCCCTTGGTAACTGGGCAAGCGGCAGCCATGTTAGCTGCTATCTTAGCCGCTGTGGTCACAGCTCTGGTTGTTTGTGTGGTTGATGTCGATGGCTGTTTCTGTTTCCCCTTAGTCATTACTTCATAGTTCCCTTAAATATGAGCGTGGTTTGAATCTGTTACCAAATTGGCTTTGAATGGTATTTGAAAGGTATGGAAAAGTTTGTCAGGAGCCCTCCACACACACGTCTGCTCACTCCCTCATCAAACCGAAAGTGACACACACAGAGCAATCTAACCTATGTAAACCAAGAGATATTTCTGAATGGATTGCAAGAGAAAGTTATATTTTCATATGCTATTGTAAATTGATTAACCACAGTTTAGCTGTGAAGGACATAATCGACATACCCACATTGTAATATTAGCTCAGTGATCACAGGAGGAGCCCTCTTACACGAATTTCATTGAATGAGCTTCTTATCTCCATGCTGGCAATTGTTCAACCAATCATGATCTGTTAAGTCAATTTTATGAAATTCCAATTTTTCTAAAAGACACATTACTGCTGATGTAACTCTGTCATCATAGAGCCACAATAATTATGTATGTTGATTTGAGTAGGAATGCCATGCTATGATTGAAGAGACTTTCATACAGAACAATGATGGGAACTGGGGCTGTCAAGTTAACGCGTTAATAACGCGTTAACGCAAAAAAATTAACGCCACTAATTATTTTAAGGCGATTAACGCATGTGTATTTTTTGTCCTCGGCCGCCCCGTAGTTTCATAGCGCATCGAGTTTAAATAACCATCTACAAGCTGATGCTAACAGCCCCGCTCCTGCCGTCCGCTTTCGGGAGACCACACTTCCACGCTCACCGGCAGGCACCGACTGGCCATCGGGAGGACCAGGAGGGTGTGTGTATGTGTGGCGCGAGGGAGCGAGAGTAAGACCTTACGTGTATTGTTGTTGTTAGCATCTGGTGCTAGCTAGCTGCGCTAACGGATATAAGGAGCTGTTGAAATGAAAACAGAGGAGCGACATTTCGCCGACAACTGCGCCGAGCACTTGACTTTATGCAGGTAGCCAGACACGAAAAGTCAGCACGGATAGTGCAACATGATTGCAGCGTCCAGGCAGCTCCCGTTCGAGCATATGCCTTGAGTTGCACATAGCTCCAATGATCCATCACACACACACACACACACACACACACACACACACACACACACACACACACACACACACACACACACACACACACACACACACACACACACACACACACACACACACACACACACACACACACACACACACACACACACACACACACACACACACACACACACACACACACACACACACACACACACACACACACACACACACACACCACACACACACACACACCATTTGAATACTTTATTTGGTTCACAAATTATATTACATAAGACAGGGAATCAAATATATCGGGGCTAAGCAGCACAGAACACTTAGGGGAACACATAGCACCTCCTTCTCCACACGGCTAAGCTGCCAATAATAGCTGAAACAGAGCAATATTTGGCAATTTGTTTGGCTTTTCTCTTTGACATTCCAGCAATTCTCAGACCAATCATGGTGCATTTATATACATGGCCAAGACTTCCGAATATAAGTATGCTGTATCTACACTTGTACCCAAAGCTGGTTATCACATCGAGCAGTGGTTGGTATTTGATATACTTGTCCTGGAAAGCCTGGTCCATGTACAGGTCAAAGGCACAGCCTACTTCTAATATTAGCACCTCCCTGTGGTTGGTGTCAACAAAAACAACATCAGGTGTATTTGGGATGTTAGCAAAGACATCATTGGTAAAACCAAACCATTCTGGTAGCACTCTAGCGTGCTTGTACATTGCTGCACTAGATGGTAAGATGTTTCGTACCGCATCAGACACAATGTCCACAATACGGTCATGACGGGCTATGTACAGGCGTTTGTATGCATTACATCCATTTGTTATGTGTGCAATGGATTCTAGGTGTTGTTGTGAATCCTGATGGTTTAAACAGAATGGAGTGTGAATGCGAGGGTACCAGGTGGACAGATTGTACTTAGTGGGTAATACCTGCAGTCTTGCTTTGATGGTAAATGTCAGAACATCCTCACCAACAGCGGCGTTCTTAAACACTGAGTGTGAGACTGAGTGGTCAGCAAACCCCAAACAGGCTAGCTTTCCCTGTAGTCTGAGTCCACACCAGTGCTGCCTGATCTCAGATTGCTTCATGCTGAGCAGAACCCTCCTTGCAGAGTCTCTGTGCAGTTCCACAGTCTCTTCCTGAGGTGTTGTGATGTCGGCCTTCACAACCACACTGGGGTCTGTGATCAGTTCATCAGAGACAGGGACTTCAGTCTGTGTGTTGAGTCTTGTCCATTTCAGCTGGACTCCAGTCCGATTGCAGAGGTCATTGAGATCTGGCCAGTCAGACCAGACCCCGAAGCCCCTGGCCTGAGAGTCCAGTTTCCCAGAGTCTTTCCTCCTGAAGCCGAGGAAGTTGTTCTGGTCTGCGCTGGCCAGGGGGATCTTCCTTCTGTGTAGATCCAGCAGGAGAGAGGCCCTGGCCATTTCTCTTACGGTGACATCATCATTGTTAAGCATGTGGATCAGGTGGGCTAGCCTGGTGGCTATGTAGGTCCACTCGACATTGGGGACTCCCAGCCCCCCCTCTCCACATGGGAGAAAGATGATGCCCCGTGTGGAGTGTGTGTTGAGGCCCACCCACTTTCTGACCAGCTGGACAGTTTTGTTTGTCATTTCTCTCAGTGCCTTGAGAGGGATGTGTACATTGGCAAAGAGATGTTGAATTTTAGCCAAAGCCACCTCTCTCACAGCCTGGAGCTTCATGAGGACGGGGAGGGGGGACAAGTCAATCAGGTGGAGACGATGGAGAAACTCTGTAGCGAGCTCCTCGACCTGCTCCCCCCACTCGCCAGCGATGTTAAACCTGTGGCCAAGGTATGGGTAGGTCTCATTACGGGAATACACCTTAATGGGTTGGCCCATTACAAGAAAGGAGGGGGGCTTGTCGTTCTTGGCCTTATACCAGCGGTTGCCTCCACTGCGGCGCTCATGGAGTACGGCACACTTAGCTTGCTTCACCTCCAGCCCTGACCATTGGAGGAACTCATCAGTGCGCGCCAGCATGTTAATGATGACATCCTCTTGTCGTGATGACACCTGCACGTCGTCAGCGTATCCCTGAACAGGATTTGGGGATTTGACATGCAAAGGAGCGCACTGGTAAATCCACTTCATCCATTGGTTGAGTGCTAGGATGAAGTTCACGGCACTCCAAGGACAGCCAGTTTTTATTCCCACCTTCAGTGCAATCGGCTCTGTGAGCTGCTGCCCACAGATAACCTGGAGAAATGAACCTTGGTACACATTGGATACAATATTCACCAAAGGCTGAGGCAGGTGTATTTCCTCTAATGCTTGTAGCATCACCTCATGGGAGAGTGTACCAAACGCGTCTCTAAAGTCCAAAAACACTGTGTAGAATTTAGATGATCCATGTTTGAAATCATCTATTCCGGTTTTTAAGCAAAACACATGTTCGTTCATTCCCTGTCTGTTGATATATGCTTTCTGATGGGGGGAGAGAATCCCTGTGTCCACCAGCCAGGGTAAGATGCGGGTGAGTAGGCACTTCATAAAGACTTTGTATACAGTGGGCAATAGTGAAATGTCACGCCAAGTGGAAGGATCATCTGGGACATTTTCCTTTTTTGGTATCCTGTGAATGAGGGCCCCTTTCCATGAAGCAGGCACCTTCTCATTGATCAGGCAGGCATTGAAGATGTGTGTGAGTGTCTGTGTTGACGTGGGCCTGGTAGCTCTCAGCGTCTCATAGATGACCCCATCAGATCCACTAGCCTTGTTATTAGGAAGAGAAGCCAGAACTGCATCCACCTCCTCTGTTGTAAAATCCTGGGTATCTGGGAAATAGCCTGGCTCTATTCTGTCAATGAAATTGTACCAAGGGGGCGTGGCCAGGGGAGTAGCCCTCGGCACAGTTTGACATTTGGCTTTATAGTAGTCATACACATTGGCTGTATCACTAACAGTGGGCGTGGTTTCCGGAAAACAGCTGTTATTTAAAATGATATCGATTGCCTTTGATTTGCGGTGTTGCCAGAGATATGCCAGCTTGTTCCTGGAAACTTTCCTTTGCTGCCGTTGTGTCTCTGTCCCGGCGGCCCGCAGCGCTGGTTGTATTCTCTCACGGATGAAGCGAAACTGCATTTCTATCCAAGGTGTCAGCGAGTCAGCTGTAAGGTCCACCGGGAAGTTGTCAGAAAGAGGGAATTTCTTCAGGATTCTGGCGACATATTTCAGAAGCTGGAATCCGTAGGGACGCGAGTTTCGTTGCGTCGCGGAGAATATTCCATTAATGAAAAAAGCGCTGGTCAGGATTGTCACCAGCCTGCCCCACTTCTCTGCGCCTCCGGGAGTAACAGCAAAGTTAGATCTTACCTGGAGCATTTTTGTGTCCAGTGTCCCCCTGTACGCTCTTTCATCTCTCTGGAAAGTAGTCCACTCACAATCTGACAATAATCGCACATATTGCTCGAAGTCTACACGAACATCTCCGGCCTGTGTTGGGCTTGGGTCGCAGACGTTCAGGCGTTGTTTGTATACCCGCCCGCTGTTCAGGGCTTGTTTAAAGGCCAATCTCAGCGTGGTAACGAGACACATTGTGTACCAAAAGCGTCCAGTGCATCTTATATCCCCACTGCAATAACGATGGCAGTTACAACGGGTGTATGTGAGCTTAGATGTTAAAAAAGGTGAGCGAGTTCCTCTCACCACTCATGCGTGGCCGCCATGACACACACACACACACACACACACACACACACACACACACACACACACACACACACACACACACACACACACACACACACACACACACACACACACACACACACACACACACACACACACACACACACACACACACACACACACACACACACACACACACACTTTATATTGTATGAGAGGTTCCAGGTTGAATTGAGGCGAATATTTGTAATGTTCAGAGGTGTTTAATATTCATGAGAATATTTGTCATTGTTCAAATGATAATAAACATTTGCATTAAGCATATGTGTCCACTCATATGTTGATAAGAGTATTAAAAACTTGAAAAATATTCCTCTAAGGTACATTTAGAACAGATAGAAAATGTGCGATTAATTTGCGATTAATCACGATTAACTATGGACAATCATGTGATTAATCGCGATTAAATATTTTAATCGACTGACAGCCCTAATGGAAACATATGCAGACCCTGATGTGCCTGTTGTGGAGTCTATTTTTATATAACATTACAAGATTCTTACTATTACATTATTTGCTTATTGTGCTCATTCTATGTGCTGTGACTTTGGAATAAATGGACCCAATCACCCCCCCCAAGTTTTGATGGGGTGGACAGGAACGTAGGGAAAAGTTACATGAGAAAGTGTTTAGCTTGCAATATTGAAAGTAGCAAGGTCAGGTGCAGAGACTGAGAGAATACAAAGAGGTAGTCAGAACAGCACATCGCACCGGCCTTGACTCTGTATGGGAGCCGCGCTCCCCCGCAGAGCTAGGAAGCACCATTATGGTTTTCCGCTATATCTGAAGAAACGTTAGAGAAAACAAATGATGTGTGTTAGAGACAGAGTAGGGAGGGACCTCGCCAGCCGGCCGAATGATGATTGAAGGATCGTGTTGCCAAGAGACTCTATCTGAGACTGTGCACCAACCAAAGAGGTTTGCTCTCTTTACAATAAATAGTTAAACGTAGAAGTTGTCTGTCTTTTCTGGAATTCTGAACCCAACACTGTCCTTATTGAATTATTGCCTCATATTCACTAGTTTTAATGAAATTAAGCCAAGAAAAGTTTGTCAACACCTTTTTTTACATGACTAAGACGAGACAATGGCTCCACCATCTTCAAGCATGGCTGTGATATCAACATGCAAAGATAAAATATGAGACTAATATGCGGCATTAGTATCAGATAATGGTAATAATTATGTAGTCTTATGTTAAGTAGGCTTGACTAAAAGGGAAAAAGGATTGACTAGATCAGATTAAATAAAATTGTCAACATAATCCAATGGCTATAAATAATTTTTCAGAAAAAAACTTGACAAAAAATACAATTTCACAATAGAACTAAATATAATAAGAACTAACAATCTGTTCTGTCAACTGTGCTTATGTATTTTAACTACGCTAATGGGTTTTTGCCTGTGCCTATGTGCTCTTGTATGTTTTCTTTTGATGCCATCAACCTGCAAGGACTCCAGATGAAAATTAGCCTCTATGGCTAAATCCACATTACATCATGGACTCAAGTGCTCATGTTAATCAAGGTGTATTGTCCATTCTTAAATAGTTAAATACATATACCACTAAATGAGGAACCACATGGATTTCTTAAAGAGACTTTGTGAATTTCACTAAACTCTGGCAGTGAGGTTGGCAAAATACACAGATTTGCTCTGCTCTGTTATCTCTCCTCTGTCGTTCTCATTAGCAGAAAGCAGTGTGCTAACCATCCAGGGTAGCAGCTTCTCATTTTTAGCTTTGCTTTCACAGGTTCAAATGACAGGCGGTCGCATTGGGAGATCTTATCAGCTCTCACAATTTCAGAAAAACTTTATTCTGAGAGTCACTGGATAACAGCCCAAAATTAAACTTTTCTGTTGTCTAGGAAAAGTGTGTTTGCCAAACTAATTGGTAAGTCCTTGTCTTCTAAGGCTTTTCTCTTGTAATAGGTGTAAAGGTTGATGATATTCGTTCTTCATTTTCCGACTCACCATTAGTCACCAGTCCCACCGTTCACCCACACACTAACCTCCTTTTCCCCTCTCTCTCCAAGTGAGGTTCTTACCCTCATTACCACCTGTCCTCTGGACCCTATCCCCTCAAACCTCCTTCAGACTATCACTCCTGATATTCTACCGTTTCTCACCCATTTCATCAATACTTCTCTAACTTCTGGTCACTTTCCAAACAGTCTCAAGGAGGCAAGAGTAACCCCTCTCCTAAATAAACCCACTCTCAACCCGTCCAATGTTATAAACTACAGGCCTGTCTCTCTCCTCCCATTCCTTTCTAAAACACTTGAACGTGTCTTTAAACAACTCTCCTGTTATCTCCATCAGAACAACCTTCTTGATCCGCACCAGTCTGGTTTCAAGGCAGGTCACTCCACAAAAACTGCTCTCCTTGCTGTCTCTGAGGAACTGCACATTGCTAAAGCAGCCTCCCTCTCCTCTGTCATCATCCTTTTGGACCTGTCTGCTGCATTCGACACGGTGAATCATCAGATCCTCCTTTGCACTCTCCAAGAACTTGGAGTTTCAGGCTCTGCAATTTCCCTCCTCACCTCCTACCTCAGAGACCGCACCTACAGGGTAACTTGGAGAGGGTCCGAGTCCGACCCTTGTCAATTATCTACAGGGGTCCCTCAGGGCTCTGTCATCGGTCCCCTCCTCTTCTCTCTGTTCACAAACTCGCTCGGATCTGTCATTCGCTGTCTGTTATCTTTTACCCGTTCTGAAACCCAGATTGTCGCACGCATCTCTGCTTGTCTAGCTGACATCTCTCAGTGGATGTCTGCTCGCCACCTCAAGCTCAACCTTGACAAGACTGAACTGCTTTTACTTCCGGGAGAAGATTGTCCCACTCTTGACCTAACAATCAACATTGGCCCCTCTGTTGTTTCCCCGACTCAGACTGCAAGGAATCTGGATGTGACCCTAGATAACAAACTGTCCTTCACTGCAAACATCGCTGCAACAACCCGTCTGCTGACTCTGCTGACCCCTCCTGACCCAGAAAGTACGCAGCTTCTGGTCCAGGCTCTCGTCATCTCACGCCTAGACTACTGCAACTCCCTCCTGGCTGGTCTACCTGCATATGCCATCCGACCTCTGCAGCTCATCCAGAATGCAGCAGCTCGTCTGGTCTTCAACCTTCCTAAATTCTCCCACACCGCAACGCTCCTCCGCTCCCTTCACTGGCTTCCAGTAACTGCTCCACTTCCACACAAGTGCGCATGCACGCAGTGCACTCACAAAACGGGCAGACAGGTCCACAGAAACTACCGGTATGCTTAGTCCTACTTTAGTTACTGTACTGCAAAAAGCAGACGGCGCTGCGCTCAATACACACACACAGACTCAAAACCATGGACACACTGGCACATAAGTTACTTAAACAATTTATAGGCCTAAATTGCATAAACTACAGTATTGCAACCAAGCAGACAGTGCTCTCTCTCTCTCTCTCTCTCTCTCTCGATGCTCGCAGAGAGAGAGTAGAGAGAGCAGAGAGAGTAGAGAGAGTAGAGAGAGTAGAGAGAGGAGAGAGAGGAGCGCGAGAGAGAGAGAGAGAGAGAAAGGATATCTACTAGACGATATCTCTCTCTCATCTATCTCTACTAGAAGCGATTGCTCGAGCTCCTAGTCTGCTCTCTCTCTTCAGTCTGCTCTCTCTCTCTCTCTCTCTCTCTCTCTCTCTCTCTCTCTCTCTCTCTCTCTATAACAAACAAACAAAATGTCCAAAGTTGTCCTGAAATTAACTTATTAAATAAAGAAAACGAGAAATATAGCCATACTTATGCAAACATTGAATCTGGACTTGACATTATTCTGATTAAGCCTACATTGCAAATAAGCAGACAGCGCTGCTTTTCACACACACACCTTGGGTTTTGAAGACTGATAAATCCAAAATGGATGAACAAACTTTGCAGCCCAGTTTCCCAGCTTTGCAGTCTATCCACGGGTATGCTTCTTGTTTCCTCCGCCACATCTCCTCCGTCCATACCTCTGGGAAAGGTGAGCTTGAGCTAGCCAGGGGAACGTTGCTAGCGCAGCTAACGTGCACGTTAGCTAGCATTATCCATGTCTTTAGGCGGCTCTTCTGATGATGTATTACTAGCAGCTTCACTTGTAGCTTCGGTGCTGCTAGCCTCTTTCTTCTTGTGAATTATATTCTTTTTAGAAAATAAGTCAAGTAAAACATGTTAGCCTGCCATTATAGAGCTTTTTCGTTAGTGTTCTTGAGGGAAATAGCTGCCGCAAAATCGGCGGGCGCGGCGAGCTGGCTCGTCGTGGGTGTGTCAGTGACCGCGGGGTCACGAGCGTGATGATGAATCATACTTTTTTAAGGAAATCGTTTTTATTTTTTATTATAATTACTGTGAAATGTATTATGTTTTCGTCATTATTACAACAAATACACACTTGCAACTGATAACACTGGCAATGATTTTATATTTATTAGACTTAAAAAAAAGATCATGCTCCAAATAAGTGGGGGTACGGCGTACCCCCGCGTCCAACGCCCACTACACCACTGCATACACCCCAGCATGTGCACTCTGCTCTGCATCAGCCAAACGGCTCGCTGCACCCTCACTGCGAGGGGGACCCAAGTTCCCATCAGCAAAAACACGTCGGTTTGCTATCCTGGCTCCAAAATGGTGGAATGAGCTCCCCATTGAAATCAGGACAGCAGATAGCCTGCACATCTTCCGGCGCAGACTTAAAAGGCATCTCTTTCGACTCAACTTCGAGCAATAAAATGAAAAAAATAACTTAGATACTAACTAAGCACTTATATACTAATAAAGGACTGGCTTATCTAAAGCCTGTTGAGTATCACTTGAAATTGTGTGGCTCTATGAAACCTAATGTACTTATATGATTCTGTTTTCTTCAAGTTTGTATCTTCTTGGTCGAATGCACTTATTGTAAGTCGCTTTGGATAAAAGCGTCAGCTAAATGAAATGTAATGTAATATGTTGTTTGAATGAATATGAACAATCAGCTGTGTGTTTCTGTTGTTTGTGTTTCCGAGTTTCGATTGTCACGCCAACCCTTGGACAGATTAGTTTAATTTTGGCGTGTGTTTTGCTGAGGACCCGACGGAGTGCGGTACCTCACATGAAGTTATTTGTATCGGCAGTTCTACAGAAAACTCAGGAAAAACAGTTCTCTGGCCGGACTTCGAATGGAGCCTAAACCAAAAAATGCAAATAGATAGGCATCAAAAACAACACAACAGTGGGACTATGTATGCTAATGGTTACTATATTCACAGAATTAGCATTTCTGCAAAACCAACAGATGTTCACGTCTTTGATATGAAAAGTCTGAAATTGAGAACCCATGGTTAAAATAAATTACAAGGAATTTGTGTTGCAAATCTGCCAGCATTAATTGTATGTGTATGTGACCCGCAATCGATATTAGTAGGAAGTCGCAACGGCTCATTTCAAAATAAACGTGGATTTGCGTAAACAAATAGTTTTTCGGGGTTCGGGTGTTTTGTTTGATTTTAAATAAACAAAGTTTTGGCTTTCAGAATATATGAAACTTTCATTTTCAAAATCACACGATAAATACATTTTTGAAGCTTGTAAAGGGAAGATGACAGCTCTCACTCGCCACCCTGCTGTTCCGCAGCGCTGCTTCCCCTCCCTCCAGCTGAAATTATGAATGTAAGGCGTATAGTAATCATAGATAACACGGCAGGGTCCGTTACAGTTTGTTTTCATCTGATTTCAAATAAACAAAGACCAGACCAGTAATCCAAACGAAAATATCTTCCCTCCGTAGTATTTTGATCATTTGCTCCACTAATAATCAATCAGATCGATGGATTCCAGAGAAGAGGACACTTTAAAGGCCTTTTTCTCAAAATGATGACTCTGTGACAGTCATTATATAATGTGACGTATTTTGCTTAATATTTGGAGTACAAAAACAATCCTGATATCATTAGAAAGCTAGGAATATCCTCTTTCCAACAGTGTATACAACTCAAAATGTGTCTTCGGGTCAATGCGACTGATTTCGATGGAGCAGGTCACATATGTGCCGTTCTATATTGAAACACTTGATGGGTATGGCAACAATGGTTAAGGGAAGGGTATGGAAGCAAACAAGAGACAGAAGTATTTGAATTTTATTAGACACCGAATTTATAGCATTGAAAATAATTACTTTGAAAATCATGTATCTGAATGTTTTTGCTCCGAATTTACCTATGTGAAATACAAATGTAAAAATTCAAGTGAAAACAATTTGAATGTTCAAATTCAGATCCCAAAAATTCAAGTGAAAAAAATTCGACGTCAACAAATTCGATGTATAAAATTCGATGTCCAAAATTGCGATGCAGCATCATCCGGGCTACGCAGACAGGATAAGCAATCGAGCCCTAATGCAACTCTGACTTCTGGCCTATCAGAGCACGGCTTTGTCAGTCATGTGATCACAACAACCCGGGTGAAAAATGACGGAGAACAGCGGGGCTCGCCGCTCGGGTAAGTAGTCAGTTTGTGCTATTTATTTTACAAGCAGTGAGGGCTCGATAGCATTTGTATCTTACATTAGCTAGCTAAATGAGTGAAGTAGCCTTGTGCCTTGCTGTTAGCAAGCTCCGTAGTTATCATTAATTGAAGTGAATCACAACGTTACCGTGTCCTTTTGTGTGTGTGTGTGGTTGGGGGGGGTGACGGTTTGCAAAGTAACGTAACGATCACATCGGTTAGATAAGTCAAGTAGACCATGCTACACTATAGGAAATACTCTCTTACAAAAGCCCTGCATTTAAACATGTTAATGTTACTTTAGTAAAAGTATGCTAGTATAATTAGGAAAGTGTTGTTAAAGTATTTAAAGTAGACACAAGTTATACTATTATATCATTTGATTTATTGTTATTACCGATGCACGAGTTGACTTAACTGTTGTAGTTGGAGCTCATTTTGAACAATGAGCTAACTAATTATTACTTTCATAATGGTGTAATGTGCTGACTATTTTCTACATCAATCGATGAAGGTCTGGTTTGTTCAAACTCTCAAAATAGTAGGACATGCTGTCATTATTACCCAGAGTCCGAAGTGACACCTTTACAATGTTAAAGCTGTTAGATAAATGTAGTGACGTAAAAACTAAAGTATTCAAGATAGTGTAGTGGAAAAGAGATGTTTTTTTTTTTAAACGTGACAGTAATGATTCAAGAAATAGTAGATAAATAAATACACATCAATTAGTTGTGGATGGAACACAACAAATGGTGCTCTTACCTGTGATGCCTCCTCCAAACATTATAACCAGACTGTATCATTCAAACTATAAGTAACAGTTCTAGCTACTTGACTTCAGACAAACAATTCAAAAGACAAAATCAACACAATTTATTAAAAGACCAATCTTTATTTCTCTCCTTTTTTTTGTATTATTAAACCCTGTCAATCTAAAAAACGGAGCAACTCAACAGTTAACTTTATATTTCTTATTGTCCAAAGCATCTATTACACTATTTGTTCCCCTCTCATATTCACAGGATGGATGATTAGAGACCTTGGGGGAGACCTCAGCTTTATGAACGTCCTGTCTGTTGGTTTGGCCAGAGAGGGCTGAGGGTCTTTCCCTGCGAGGAGTCCTCCTCACAGGGAAAGACCCTGCAGGCCTGATGGAGGAGGACCTGCACCAGCTGCACCTACAGAACTTAGCCCATGCTGGGCATAGCTGTTACCACCTGCACAGGCCTAGCCTGTCAATTAACAGATTAACATTTAGTGTAACTTATGTATATTATTCCGTTTTTATTTTTAAAAAAATGATGATGGTTCATGCTTGAACTTTTAGTTCACATTTCAATAAATTGTATTTGCATTCCTTTTGTCCGTTATTCTTACTGAAAATGTTAAATTACACATTCACATCTGACTGACGATTGGCACCATTTATTTATGACGTTACAAACTCGGCGGTACAAGGCACAAGTATTGTGAAGCTCATAAAGTGAGGCAAATGCATTTGATCAGCTGACTTTTTTTTTGCCAAACTTTATAGGCCTGACAATAATCACACTGTCTCTGAGGTGCAACGTAAAACACAAAACAACACAAATGAAGTTCCTGTTGGACTAGAAAACTATTCAGTGTGCAGGTATTTGTGTTACAATACAAGTGTCTCTTAGTGTCCTGTACTGCTCTTAAATCTCATCACATCAGCTTCTCCTTTCCCTCTTGGATGTTCTTCTGGACCCTCGAAGAAAGAGAACATGGTGAAGCAGTCCTGTCTCTCAGGCATGTCCTTTCCTAACAGAAATATCAAGAAACATATTATTGCAGAGCAAGTGTGTTATTTAAGAAAGAGGTGTGTTTGTTTGTTCATAAATATAATGATTTTCTTATTTGAATGTGTTTTTAAAATCCAACAGTGTACTACAAAGATAATCAGGTTATGAATAAACTAGGGCTGTCAAACGATTTTTAATCAGATTAATCACATCTTAAAAATTAATTAATCATAATTAATTACCATTCGAACTATATGTCCAAAATATGCCATTTATTTATGTATATTGTTGTGGGAATGGAAAAATAAATTAAAGAAGGCGGATATATCCATTTAACATACAGAGTATGTATGAATTATAACAATTTTCTGCGTGTCAAAATTAAAGACAGCCCACACACCTATCAATCATCAAACCATGGGGTCTTAATTCATTACGTGTTGATTTCTATCAACGGGTGAGTACTTCAGGAAAGTCGGGGGGGCTAGTGGAGTACTTCGTGACCACAGAGTGTGAACGTTGTGATCAGCTGTTTTAGCGCAGTTCTCCAGTGAAGGGTGGGGGGGGCAGCCGGTTGGCGTAGTTTTGGCACAATTCCGTTGTACAGACCGACGTTAACAGCAGCCTGTCTGTGCACACGGAGACCGACTCTGTCGTCCGGTGATCTAACCGCCTTCTCGAAAAGCTTCACAAGTACGTCGGTACGCAAATGCGCTTTGTGACACTAGTGACGGACGGTATGCATTTCAGATTACGCACATAACCTACCAGTTATGTGCACCCGTGTACTACAGCAAAAGTATTCTCCGTCTGGACTTCCTGCAACAACACCACGCCGTTGTCTTGATTCTGATTGGCCAGAAGACATTATCAAAGATGTTCTATTGAGAAGACGATCACTACGTGACAAACGTTTTCAAAACCGTTTCTGGTCTTCGGTATTTCCAGACAAGTGGCTACTGAAATCAATCTTACTAGCTGCTGTCTGTGCAATTTACTCCGCGAGTTGGCGGACTTTATTTTGCTTCCTTTAACATCATTTTTCATGTTGGGGCTAAGCCATTTCTTGGTATGGGTGTAGCCTACCCTGGCGCTGGTGGGATGTATGGGGCGGGCCATTCTGCGCGTTAAATGCGTTAAATATTTTAACGCAATTAATTCAAAAAATTAATTACCGCCGTTAACGCGATAATTTTGACAGCATTAGAATAAACCGTTCTAAATTCATCAACATTGAAATAAATATATTATTAAAATAATATTTAACTGTTAGCAAAACTTAGTGCAACTGTAGAACCTTGCTCTGTCCGGTTGTCTCACTGAAACACAAAGGGTCGCAGTTCTCACTATGTTCAATAATATTTGCCTTAAATACATTGAAATGTGAAAGTTGAACAAAAAAGTGATGTTGCTTGGTAAAATGTAACATTTTGCTAAGAAAGTACACTCAACATCACTGATCTGTAGGTGATCTAGTATTCAGTCATGTTTAATGGCATGTATATCAGTGTATTAGTCATTACTTTATGCATTCTTTGCAAAGTATGAAAAAGGACACTTTTGAGGGTCGTAATTCCATACATTGTACATCCAGCAACCCACACAGCTGTAGTTTACGCTGGTAACGACCTAGAGCACACCCCTCAAGTCCAGAGATGTAATCCGAAGACATGCAGCGATTTCTTCGGTCGTTAATTCAGAAAAAAAACCTAATGCGCTCTGCCTGGCTACATTAGCTAGCTGTTTATATTAGCATCGGCAGGATTTTTGCACCTCCAGAAAAATGGCGTCTTTATAAAAAAATATATGGCGCGTGTTGCATTGTGGGTAGCTGTGACGTCACTGTGTGTGAAATAATTCAACAAATGCAATGCAATGGATAAGCTTAATTGTAACTATAGTCACAGATAACGTCATATCTAATATTTAAACAAATCATTTCCTTGTCACTAAAGCATTGACTACGCTATTCATCGTCCTTAAATGCAGGAATTAAGTTACATGTTCCGTTGTACAGCCACGATAAGGCTGTTTCTCAAGTGTGAGGATAATACAATTAAAAGAGGCATTGGTAATAATATTAAAAACAACAATGTTTGGGTAGTTCGTCGGATAGGCGGTTAGCTGCAATAAATAACTCCAGTTTAACAAACCATATTACTATATCTAAGGGAGCGTTATTTCTGGACCATCTTGAAATGTGACGTTCATATTTTAAAGATACACACATTTCATTGTGATGTTGATTTAATATACACTAAGCCTCTCTTCAACAATACGTTGACGTTAGCTAGTCTAATTTATGCTATAGTAGAGCATAGCGAATTTAAATGAACCATAACAATGCATACAGTAACCTAACTATCCAACGTACAAGGATGACCTTATTTTAGCAACCTCGCACAGAAGCCTTTTGGTATACAGTAGCATCCCACTTAATGTTTTACACTATTGGATGCTACGCATAGCATCGTTAGCACAGATGGAGCTACGATTGCTCAAATGCTAACCCAACTCTAAACATTCATTAACGTTAGCTTAATAAAAACACCAGTAACATAACAAAGTACGCAGGGTTGACTTACCGAAGAAACTGCATTCATGGACGGTCTGTTTCAACCGCAGATAAATCCTATATTTGCATGACGAATAGTCCAACAGGAGCCAACACTACAAACACTGCCGAGTTCAAGTAGACTACTTGAAGTAGTGTTCTCCTCATGAGCTGAGCCGCTGTAGCATCATGGAGCTAACAGAGCTAGCAGAGAGGAGCTAGGAGCAGCAGTCCCGTTGTCATGAAGGGGGAATCTAACTATATACAGAATATGTTGTTGTGGATCCAGGCTAGAAACATGTTCATTTTCTGATGTTAAAGCCCCTGCGAGATGGAGTTCATGACTTTATGAGCTGTTCATGAGCACTCATGAAACATTCATGAACAACTCATTATATGTTCACTTGTCATGTTCATGAACCAAAATTCTTAAAATGCTCATGAACCATTTTAAAGAGCAGTTCATGAAATGTTTATGAACATTGTTCATTCATATAAAGTTCCTGTTTTTCTCATGACAGACTTTTATGAGCAATTTATGAACTTTTCATGATCCAGCCAATCACAAAATTATAATTAAAACCCCAAAAAGTTTGCATGAGCATTACATGAACTTTTCATGACTATGAGCATTTCATGAATTTTGTATGATTGTGGCAAGTTCAGAATATTTTTGAATATTCATGAGCATTTTATGAACTTTTGATGATCAGTGTGATGATTTTAAAGACCTCTTGAATATTCATCTACTATTTGAACATTTCTTTATTTTTTAAAACTTTTAATCTTAAAACAAAACAATAGTGAATTTGAAACTGAACATTATCTGTATTTATTTTGGTGACATTCATATCATTTTATGGTTTATCTGTACTGTTTGAGAAGCAGTACGAGTAAGTAGCGCCAAGGTGGAACCTTTGGCAGGTGAACGGTGACATCTGGGTTATCTTAGGGGGGACACTTCCGCCCCGTCCTCAGTCAGAAGCAATCCAGACGATCAACCGGATCCTGTGTATAATTATTGCTGCTGCACTTTTCTGTTTTCTACAGGTCATTACATGATGAAAATGATCGATGTTAACTTGTGTGAATTAGATATGATGTTGGAGATGTTTAGGAGAGTGTGTCAGAAAGTTTTGAGCATGTTTGACATAGTAACGGTATTTTAAAAATACTAAACTGTCGGCAACAATAGATGCCATTTTCGCGGGCTTCAGCCGCGCCTGGGTAAATGTGACCTGAGCGAAGGCTCGCAGGCAGGTTAGCTGCTGCGCACGGGTAATATGTTTACCTGAGTGAAGTCTTGCAGGCACATTGCCTTGTTTTTTGTTTATTAACATTGACAGTGTATTTTTGTGATCTCCATAATATGTTATATTTGGTAAAGATAGATATATTGATAGAAAGTATTATTTGATAGCGTTATGTGTTTATATTGACTATGTTGAATTTCTCCTTGAGATACAGTAATTGACTGACAGACGGATAACTTAAATGGAGAAATGTGATGTTTGTAAAGTACAGCTATTTGAATGTAACTGTGTACTTTGAATAAGAAGCAATCCAGACGATCAACCGGATCCTGTGTATAATTATTGCTGCTGCACTTTTCTGTTTTCTACAGAAATCATTTATTGTTGCTGTGGTACCCAAGCTTTTGGGACCCGTAACAAAAAAATGTGTGCAGCTGAGTGTCAAGAACTGTGCTTCAAATAGTGATAGGATTAATTGTAGTGCTCCACCTGTATACATGTATGTTTGTTAATTTGAATAAAGTTCCATTGTGATTGACATCATTGTTGTTTTCTATGGTTGCCAATTGACCCACAGTCAATGGTTCATGTACATGAACAGTTCATGAACAGTTCATAGCCAGCCATTGAATTATATTCAGTGACTGGGTATGAACTGTTCATGAAGTTGTTATGAACAGTTCTTGATATGTTCATGAACCATGGTTAATTCATGAACAATTCTTGAAATGTTCTTGGTTGAATACTGAATATCCCTACACTCACTGAGAACTCCATTTCATGAATTGTTCATGAACCTGCCTAAAACCATATTCCATGAATTGTTCATGAACCATTCCAGAACAGGAGTTTCATGAGTAGTTCATGAACTGCCCTAGTGCCATTTAATGTTCATGGAACTTTCATGAACAGTTCATCAACTTTGTTATGAGCTGTTTATGAGCTGTTCATGAATATGGTTCACTAATATTCCATGAACTTTTCATGACAAGTTGATGAACAGTGCAATATCATCTCACCGGGGAGAGCCTGTGACACGAGTTTCCCCCATCATCCAAACCCATCAATTTGAGTAAATATTATCCCCTTGAAAACCGTTACTGAACTGATTTTGGATATTTGTACTTTGATAACCATTAATCTGCCCTTCAATGTTGACCATTTTTTGGATCTTCTCGGGGTTCTTCAAGTCCCGCCAAATTACGTGTGACGTCATTGCGGGCACAGCGCTCCAGCTGCACCATTCAGGATCCCAGCATCTGCATGTAAACGCACGATGGCGCACACAGCAGCAAGCTCAGACAGCGATGACAGTTTAATTTTGAACGTGTCTGAGAGCTCATATGAGGCTGAAGGATCGGTTTATGTTGTATCTGTTAGGAATTAGGTGCGTCAATATGGGCGATCATACGGTCATGTAGCCAGTGGTGGACTGGGACTAAAAATCATCCCGGGACTCTCGACCGGCCCACTTCGGTACCGCTAGTAAATTGTCAACGGGGGGAGTGGGGGATGTCAGGGGCGGCGGGTGCTGTAGATAGTAAATGTAAATATGTAAATATTTGTGTCACTGCATCCTGGTAAAATACAAATATAATGTATAATGTCTGTGTCTTTGACATTAGCGCTGCTAGCCACCTGTGCCCTGTACTACGAAGCCAGTTCAACATACCCTGGATAACTAACAACAACAAACTAACAAACGAGATCTCGCTAAGCGGTCCTACGACGCTGGTTATCAACTCGGTAAATCAAGCCAGGGTTTCTCTCTCCAGCTGAGAGCGCGTGGATCTGACTTTAATTACATTTGACTCGAGTGTTTCGTCAACATAATGTGTTAAAATAATACTTCTGCATACAGTATGTGACACTGTAAGTGTTGCACGGCCAGATACGGCAGATAAGGAAATATATGATATATTATGATATTATATGATCGATGATCTGATTGATGATGTAATATGAATGATAAGTGCTACACGTCGGCGTCTTCTCTGCATACGGCAGTTTAAACTGTATTTCCTTTATCCTGTAATATGACTTGAGAGATTTAAACTCCGCACACTGAGTTGATCTCTTTTCTATAGACGCCGGAGGCGGGCAGCGTCAGGTAAAAAAAGTTATTTAGCCTTCCCAAACCTGAGCCTCACGCGCCGCCTATGGGGGATGTGCTAGTGACTTATCCGACCGGCCCACTTCGGTACCGGCCCATCGGGATTCGTCCCGATGGCCAGTCCGCCACTGCACCCAGCCCACGTAAACTGTCAACGGGGGGAGCCGCGCTGCGGGGAAACGGTGGACCTAGTCTCCCGATCGGAGTGGGAATAATAATAATAATAATCCGTGCATTTTATCCATTAATTTCCCCAACATTGTGGTAAAAAAAACACACGTTTAATCCATGTTGGTGTAGCCTACTACAACTACAAAAAGCATCGGTTTGTTTTCTCATCAGGAAATGCAGAAACGATTTTTAATCATCATCCTCACGATCATTTAATCTATCATATGTTCGCCGAATTGACATGAAAGCACTAATAAATGTAGTTTCATCCACTTGAGTTTACAACTACAAAAATAATCGATTTGTTTTTATATCACATCCTACGGGAGGAAATTCAGTAGCTCTCACTACCGATTTTTAATCCTAATGTAATCATCATCTTCACCACGATCATTTATGTTTATGTTCGCCGAATTGACATGAAAGCACTGACAAATATGAATATACTGTAGTCAACTTCATTAAAACGTTATTAACGTGCCTAAACTCAGTAATTCACCATTTCTACGCATGACAACACACTTTATCCTTGTTTGGCTCTCTCGCCGCACAGTGAAGCGTTCCCGCATTGACGTCACTTCCGGCTTCCCCCAAAACTTCAAAATGAGTCGAAGGAATTTCCCCGCGATGTTCGAAATTATTGTTATTTAACGGAACGGTATCGCTTTTTCTTTTTTAAACTGACGGTTCGAGATTACTAGTAGCCCAATATTTCATTGCACAACAGTTGTTGGGATGCTGTCACAGGCTCTTTAAGTTGGACATTTTAACATAGGGTATACGGGAATTGCTCCCATCTGCATCCATCGCCTACGGTTTGCAGCATTGGGCTTCACCGCACTGTCCCGGGGTTTGCCGCTTGGCTCTGATAGGCCAGAAGTCGGTTTGATTGAGTAGCATGAAGCTGCAGCGTCGGAGACAGCAGTTAGGACCGCAGGACCGCACCACGTGACGGCGGCACGTGACGGAGCACGTTCACATGAATGTGAACGTCAACGCAGAGAATGTGAGTAATGTGAAGTGCTTTTAAAGTTGTATTTGTTTAACATTAATAACAATTCCGGTGTCTTGAAATGAAGTGTGATTAGCTAACATTAACTATGATAGTGTTAAGGCAATACAAACAAACATCTGTTTGCTTATGATAGCTTCTAACCGTATTAAAGTCTCTAAAAACAACTATTCTATAGCTTTCGGCAAAAGCATTAGCTTCGTTAGCATATTTGATAATTTGTTTAATGAAACTAGCGTGATTTTGGCAAGCCCAACTAGGTGTCATAGTTGAGTAATTTAATCACTAATTACAGTAAGAGTATGAGTAATGTGAATCATGTTGTTTTTTTAAAGTTAACAACTATTCTGTTGTATTGAACAGCCATACAAGCAACATGTGCTAAATGTCATCTGTTAGCCTATCTCGCTGCAAAACCAACTGTTTTGTTTATTTGTTTAATGAAACCGTATGTTATGGTTATGTTATTTGACAGAGGCTTTTATCCAAAGTGACTTGCAAAAAACATAAAATAACCATAATTAACATTAGAATTTCAATACAAATAGTTACATAGTCAAGTTACATTACTTATTACATTTTTAACAGGGTAATTACTAGGGATGCTGATAAGTATCGGCCGATACCGATCGCCGGAATAAGTATCGGCCGATACCGATCGCCGATCCGATCGAATGGGCGGGGCCTAAATGGATGTTTAAAACTCAGTTAATTAATCAACTTAATTATTACATTCAAATGATGTACATTATTCAAGTTTACATTCACTTTGGATAATAACACGGGAGAAATTAGCGGAAGCGCTCTCTTTTCCTCTCTCCCTCTCTCTCTCCCCCCTCTCTCCCTCTCCTGACAGCCTGTCAGTATCTCATGCAGCTCACTGATCCAGTAATGAGTGACCCGACAATGAAGAATAAATATATTTATAATAACTAGTTTAGCTTGATCCAGAGGTAGATACAATAGCTAAGTGTGTTAGGTCTAACTCTTACGGTACATCCACACAGCAGCTTTTCAAAAATCTTGAAAATCTCGGAGCTGGGCGTGTCTGAAAGCTTGGGGATTTTTTGCGAGCAACGCGACCAACAACCAATCACATGAATCTCCCGCCCCCGACATACAAAGCAAAAAACCCCGGGGATTTTATGCGAGCAATATATATATATATAAACTCCCCAAACAGGCGAAAACTTACCAGTTTCACCCACTGTCTCTGCCACCTCCCTCCATGCCTGGTTCCTCCGGTTTGTATCCCGTTAATAGTTCTGGTCGTAAAGAACCGGGTAATTTGCTACCGTAATTTCTCGTTTGGAATATGAGGAAATTAACTGCGGTCTGGTTCTCCCTGTGTGTGTGTTTCGCTGCGCTTACCTGTCCAGCGGGCGGAGCTGCAGGATTTCTGCTTCACACACGTTGCATACCGCCATTTTACTGTCTTTTTCGGACACCTTAAAATAATGCCAGACCGGTGAAGCCATTTTAGCGAGCTTGTTTTGCCGCACACAGAGAAAAGTGTCATGTATTTTACGTCATGCGATCGGCTCTCGCGATCGGCATGTTTAGAGAGCACCGATCGATCGGTAGAGAGTGAGTATCGGCCGATATCGATCGGTGACCGATCGATCGGAGCATCCCTAGTAATTACTCATATGTAACCTACTACATTTAAAAAAAGTAAACTTCCCAACCCTGATGATTAATTATAGTCAGCTAATTAATTAAACTTCAACGGATGACAAAAGCATGTCAATATGTCCACTACATTAAATCAGCAGTAGCCTAAGTTCTGTCTTCAGTGTAAATGCTTCTTTAATAGTCATTGTATTACAATTTGAACCCAGTGAAGAATCCTCATTGTGCCCAATGAATAAAATGTGATTCTGCACTGAAATGCCTCTTGGTCAAACTGCATGTTTATCTTTGGCAGCCAGGTGCATAAACACACTAACACTTGTTTTTGTTTTTGAGTAATCAAGCACCTCTTCAGAGACACATTTGATTTGATTTATTTAGAACGTGTAATACAATAAAAAAAAGAATACATATACATTTAAATGAAATTAAACAAGATAATTATGATACTGTAGAAAGATAAGCAGTATCAAATTGATTAACTAAATATTATTGACTTACAAATTATATATAAACAAATGATCTACCCAATTACACATCCGAAAAGGCGTAGGAAGAAGTTTGAAAAAAATTGTCTTTGTCACTTTCTATTCATTCTTTCATTCAGAGGGACATGCCTTTGATTCGGAAGTGGTGGTGTCTTCTTCTCATGCAGCATTTTGAAATACAAGGGTATGAAAGCCCTTAACAATATGTGTGTTTTGATTTAAGTAACACTTTATTTTGAGGGTCACTTGTAGATTATCTATTATATTAGGTTAACCATGTACAGATCAGTAGACCATCAGTAACAAGAGCTGTAAGACTCTGGATGGCAATATCTGTTGAGATTATTAATGCATATCAATTGTGCACAAATGCCTTAGCCTTTCCCTATGCAATACTTTAGATGACGTCTTGTTCTTATTGTTTCAAAGGCATGGCCAAAGGTTTGCCTTCTGGACTCTGGAGGCCAGAAGCTTGCTGGAGGGAACCCTTCAGCCAGTGTTCAGAGTGCCACGACAGGTTATCTCCCTGGAGAGGGAACAGCAGACCCCGCCTCACCCCCAGTGAAGAAACAGCAGATCCCGCCTCACCCCCAGTGACTGACCCATCTCATTTAATATATATGTCAATATATCACATTTTACTCTATGAGCTCTGCCAAAACTGCCTGACAGCAGACCCCCACAGTGTGGAAATAAAAATGTATTCTGAAACAGTGTTTAACAGTGTTGTTTTCTTTTTAATAATAATGAAACAGTGTTGTTTGTTTAATATACATATAAACATTCATGTGAACGTGCGTTGACCGTCACGTGCCGCCGTCACGTGGTGCGGTCCTGTAACTGCGGTCCTGTAACTGCTGTCTCCGACGCTGCAGCTTCATACTATTGGTTTGATTGCATTCGGACTCGATTGCTTATCCTGTCTGAGTAGCCCGGATGATGCTGCATCGCAATTTTTGACGTTGAATTTTATACATCGAATTTTAAACACCAAAATATTTGACGTCGAATTTTTTTCACTTGAATTTTTGGGATCTGAATTTGAACATTACAATTTTTTTAACTTGAATTTTTACATTTTTATTTCACATAGGTAAATTCGGAGCAAAACAAATTCAGATACATGATTTTCAAAGTAAAGCATTTTCAATGCTATAAATTCGGTGTCTGATCAAATTCAAATACTTCTGTCTCTTGTTTGCTTCCATAGGAGGGGCTTAGAAAAGGGTCAAATTACTTTCTAAATCTGTTGTGTGACATTTGAAGTATGACATGTGGCATTTAAAGTGCATTTGAACAGAAACAACTGTGCTCTTTTTAAAGTATTTCTTCCATTTATGTCAACATCAGTTAAAGCAGGGTCAGTGCTTAAAAGCATCAGTCAAACTCTTATGGCGCATTTCCACTGCAGCGTGTAGCACGGTTTAAGCGTGCCGTGCCAAACCTGGCCTGTTCTTTGTTGCGTTTCCACTAGGGGTAGTTCCGTCTAACGGGTAATTTTTCACTCTGAAGAACCAGCACCTTACCGTGGTAGAGAGGTTTGTGTGCCCTGATGAACCTGGGAGCTGTGTTGTCTGGAACCTTGTGTTCCTGGTAGGGTCTCCCATGGCAAATTGGTCTCAGGCAATGGGCCAGACTAAGATTGGTTCAAAAAGACCTCATGAAAGAAAAACAAGAAGTGAGGATACCCGGCCCGGAAAAAGCCCTATCCCCTTCTGGAGCCAGGCCAAGAAGGAGGACTCGTCGGCGAGCGTCTGGTGGCCGGGCTTGACACGTAGCCCGGCCGGGCACAGCCCGAAAAGGCAACGTCGGCAACACCTCCGCTTCTCCGTCTCGCGGGCGCACCACCTACGGGAAACAGCGATGGGGTCGGGTGCGCTGCCAGAAGGGTGGCAGTGAAAGCAGAGGGTCTCGACAGACCAGACCCAGGCGACAGAAGCTGGCTTTGGGGACGTGGAACGTCACCTCTCTGGGGGGGAAGGAGCCGGAGCTTGTGCGGGAGGTGGAGCGTTACCAGTTGGATCTGGTTGGGCTCACCTCTACGCACAGCGTCGGCTCTGGAACCTTACTTCTGGATAGGGGTTGGACTCTGTTCTTCTCCGGAGTTGCTCAAGGTGTGAGGCGCCGGGCGGGTGTGGGGATACTCACAACTCCCCGGTTGGGTGCTTCGTTGTTGGAGTTTACCCCAGCGGACGAGAGGGTCGCCTCCCTACGCCTGCGGGTTATGGGGGGGGAAACTCTGACTGTTGTGTGTGCTTATGCACCCAACAGCAGTTCAGAGTATACGGCCTTCTTGGAGACCCTGTAAATAGTCCTGTATGGGGCTCCTGAAGGGGACTCTTTAATCTTCCTGAGAGACTTTAATGCACATGTGGGCAATGATAGAGACACTTGGAGGGGCGCAATTGGGAGGAACGGCCCCCCTGATCTGAACCGGAGTGGTGGTTTGTTACTGGACTTCTATGCTAGTCATGGATTGGCCATAACAAACACCATGTTCGAACATAAGGATGCTCATAAGTGTACGTGGTACCAGAGCACCCTAGACAGAAGGTCCATGATCGATTTCGTTATCGTATCATCGTACCTGAGGCCGTATGTTTTGGACACTCGGGTAAAGAGAGGGGCGGAGTTGTCAACTGATCACCATCTGGTGGTGAGTTGGGTCGAGTGGCGGGGGAAGCCTCTGGATAGACCTGGTAAGCCCAAACGTGTAGTTCGGGTGAACTGGGAACGTCTGGAGGAGGCCCAAGTTCAGGAGGCCTTCAACTCACACCTCCGGCGGAGCTTTTCGGGCATTCCTGTGGAGGTTGGGGACATTGAACCAGAGTGGTCGGTGTTCAAAGCCTCTATTGCCGAAGCCGCGGCGGTGAGCTGTGGTCTCAAGGTCCTAGGTGCCTCAAGGGGCGGTAACCCTCGAACCTCCTGGTGGACACCGGTGGTCAGGGAAGCCGTCCGACTGAAGAAGGAGGCCTTCAGGGATTTGTTATCCCGGGGGACTCCCGAGGCAGTTGCAAGGTACCGACAGGCCCGAAGGGCAGCAGCCTCACCCGTGGCCGAGGCAAAGCAGCGGGTGTGGGAAAAGTTCGGAGAAGACATGGAAAAGGACTTTCGGGCGGCACTAAAGTTGTTCTGGAAAACTGTCCGACACCTCAGGAGGGGGAAGCAGGGAACCATCCAAGCTGTGTACAGTAAGGATGGGACGTTGTTGACCTCAACTGATGGAGTGTTAGGGCGTTGGAAGGAACACTTTGAGGAACTCCTGAACCCGACAACTCCGCCATCTATGTTAGTATAGACGGGGGATCAACACAAATCTCCCGGGGGGAGGTCACTGAGGTCGTTAAACAACTCCACAGTGGCAAAGTCCCGGTGGTGGATGAGATCCGCCCAGAAATGCTGAAGGCTCTGGGTGTTGAGGGACTGTCATGGTTGACACGTCTCATCAACGTTGCGTGGAAGTCGGAAACGGTACCGAAGGAGTGGCAGACCGAGGTGGTGGTTCCCCTTTTTAAAAAGGGGGATCAGAGGGTGTGTGCCAATTACAGAGGCATCACACTACTCAGCCTCCCCGGGAAAGTTTACTCTAAGGTACTCGAAAGGAGGGTCAGGCCGATTGTCGAACCTCAGATTGAGGAGGAACAATGCGGATTCCGTCCTGTTCGTGGAACGAAATAACCCTTTCTCCGCAGGGTGGCTGGTGTCTCCCTTAGGGATAAGGTGAGAAGTTCGGTCATCAGGGAGGGACTCGGAGTTGAGCCGCTCCTCCTTCGCGTCGAAAGGAGCCAGTTGAGGTGGTTCGGGCACCTAGTTAGGATGCCACCTGGGCGCCTCCCTAGGGAGGTGTTCCAGGTACGTCCAGCTGGGAAGAGACCAAGGGGTAGACCTAGGACCAGGTGGAGGGATTATATCTCTTCGCTGGCCTGGGAGCGCCTTGGGATCCCCCAGTCAGAGCTGGTTGATGTGGCCAGGGAAAAGACAGTTTGGGGCTCTCTGCTGGAACTGCTACCCCCGAGACCCGACCACGGATAAGCGGGAGAAGATGGATGGATGGATGGATGGGTACTTTTTCACAGTTTTTCTGGCCCTCCAAAATCGTGGTTCTTTCTGGGCCAACAACCGGGCTGAAATGCTGAACTAGTGAGAGAATCGCTGGCAAGGGGGCTACAACTACAACAAAATGAACATATTTTACTTTGATTTAATTGTAATATACATTTCAAAATGATGCCGTAACAACATACTGATACCGGTTAGTAAAAACCATAAATGAATGCTTTGACAAGAATGCAGACAAGACGGTAGGCGAAAAACCTTTTAAAATGCGTGTTTTCTGAATGGAGATCGGCTAAGCTATCGTTGTATATGCTCCGACCGTCCACACTCACAACAACGGCCTATACAGACATAAATAAACCAGCGACTGTATTCGCCATGACACAGACAGTCTGTGGTTTGTACTTGTTTAACTTTTGTCTAGTTTCTGAACAGATATGAAGAGCTGTGAGCTCTGAGTGCTAACAGTTAACGTCTGATTTGTTGGTTCCCATTGAAGATGACGTCACGGCTCCGCCTACACTGCGTTAGTATAGTTACTGCCCCAGTACTAAACTGTAATGGAAACGCAGGATAAAGTGAGCCTGGCCTACCAAGGCCTAACTATACCGTACGAGGCCCTGCAGTGGAAATGCACCATTAGATCTCTGTACACACTGAAAGGGGATGACTGCTGCAAAAAGCTATGTATTCCACCATATATTCTGTCATTGTGCCAACCAACTAAGCAAACACAACTTGATAACCTGCCCACAGTGTCAATAACCTGGAATTTATCCCATATTTGCAGTGCACAAGGTCACTTGTTTGCCATAGGCCAGGTTGATTGAACTGGCAGGGTTTGTCATTTGTCTGATGGGGTGAAGAGTGAGAAAGTGAGATCCAGATCTATTTCTGGATCAAAGCTGTGCCAGGAAGCACACAAGGTGGCATTTGTCCTCAGTGTCAAACTACCTTGTATCTTGGATGGACTTCTTATTAAAGGATTTCATGAAAGACGTAATCATCCAGCATTTCACAACAGTGCATGCAGCCTGTTGCAGTTGCTCCTGCAAAATGTGTACTACTTTCAACTTATCTTCAAGCAAAGTAAGATTAATCACTGGTAAAACATAAAGCTAATAGCGTTATGATGGAATATCTGTAGTGTAGTTAAATGTGCTTTACGGAAACATGACAGATCCAGGATATACATTATCTATCAACCATGTTTCCATCGGTGGCTTGCGGACTGTTAGTGCAAAGTTTCCATCAACCTTTCCAACAACAAAGTTTCCTTTGATGGCTTCTGCACTGTTTGGGCCGTCAAGGATTACATCGTAGCTTCACCATGTCTTCACCATGAGTCTTAATAGGCTCCCCATGTTGTGGAGGACATCCTTCCTCTTCCTGTGCCTCAGACAATGTGCCTTATACACCGAGCCCATGTGGCTACTATAACTTTTATTGCACACTTTAACTTCAGCTTATGTTTATTTAAATGTGTTCTTCCATTCTCTTAGAAGATGTAGTTACATTCACAAGGTTGAAGAAACAATAATTGCATGTTTTTCGTACCTATAAAAGCAAAAGATGTGTTGTGAAAGCTTGTTGAATAGAGATAAATTAGATCTATTGATCTCCAGGGCAATTCTATAGCCATAAACCTTTCCCAGACAAAGACAAACTCATAGCACCACGTAAAAACAGCCATTAAGAAAGCAATACATCAGAAATAAGGAGGGGAAATTACTGAAGGATGAAGAGAAAAATGTAAGAGTGGAAATTCAGGATGATGAAAGGGGGATGTTAGTGAAGCTTGACAAGGCCATGCAGGACACACAACTAATACAACTACAGATACAGCAAGAATACAAAGAAAACCAAAGGAAAAGACACCCCATAGATTAAAGATACACTCCATATGGAGAACTTTATTCACATCTCTACTCTCACCACATCCTCCTACAAGAAGAGCCCTTATCTGTGTTCACTCATAACAATGTACAGAATATAAATCTATACTCCTCGCTCTATCCCGGCTGCCTACTGTATGATAAAGCAGCTCGCTCCATGGCAGAGCCGCTTGTGAAGCACAGTTTGCTCCGAGGCTGTCGGGCATTGGCCATGCGGTAACATGGATACTGACAGGAAGAGGAATATATTGCTTCAGTTAACAGTTTTGCCTGATCCCTCCACATTGGTCATTTAATGGAGAATTGTGATGAAAATGGTTAATAACACATGTAAACAATCTTAGGTTAGCTTTAAAGGTGGGGTAGGTAAGTTTCAGAAACCGGCTCGAGTGCACTACAATTTGAAAGTACAAAGCCGAAAAGAATCCGCCCCTTCCTTCAGACTTCCTTACAGAGCACCTCCTCCAACACACATGAACGCGCACATGACGTCAGCAGACTGGTGAAAGTGGCCGCCTGTTGCTGGCGAGTCATTGAAGTACTGCTGCAATGCACGCCCAATGAGGGCACGAGATACATTTGTGCGTGCACGAGATGGAAGGATGACAGACAGGGCGGCAATCCCTAGCAATACCTACCCCACCTTTAAATATTCATGTTGGAGGGTTAGGATTTAGGGTATTGGTTCTACTCAAGCTGAAGTTGGACCTTTTAAACATTTCACTATGGCCTTATTACATAGGCGACTAACTTATATTTGACAAAAGATGAAGCCTGGATGTCGTTTTATAAGTGCAAAGAGGCAATAAAAGTAGGTACTTTTACATTACTCTATACGATACAAGCGATAAACTAAATTGTCCCCATAGGGACATTTTTGCTGCAGTACTACAGAATAAAACTCATACTAAGGGCAGCTGTATGGAAGCAAACAAGAGACAGAAGTATTTGAATTTTATCAGACACTGAATTTATAGCATTGGAAATAATTACTTTGAAAATCATGTATCTGAATTTTTTTTGCTCCGAATTTACCTATGTGAAATACAAATGTTCAAATTCAGATCCCAAAAATTCAAGTGAAAAAAATTTGACGTCAAATATTTCGGTGTTTCAAATTCGATGTCAAAAAATTCATTGTATAAAATGTGACGTGGAAAATTGCGATGCAGCATCATCCGGGCTACTCAGACAGGATAAGCAAACGAGCCCGAATGCAATCAAACCGACTTCTGGGGGACAGTGCGGTGAAGCCCAATGCTGCAAACCATAGGTGATGGATGCAGATGGGAGCAATTCCCGTAGACCCTATGTTAAAATGTCCAACTTAACATCAGAAAATGAACATGTTTCTAGCCTGGATCCACAACAACATATTCTGTATATAGTTAGATTCCCCCTTCATGACAACGGGACTGCTGCTCCTAGCTCCTCTGTCTCACTGCTAGCTCCGTTAGCTCCATTGACTCCGTGATGCTACAGGGGCTCAGCTCATGAGGAGAACACTACTTGAACTCGGCCGTGTTTGTTGTGTTGGCTCCTGGTGGACTATTCGTCATGCAAATATAGGATTTATCTGCGGTTAAAACAGACCGTCCATGAATGCAGTTTTTTCGGTAAGTCCACCCTACGTACTTTATGTTATGTTACTGGTGTTTTTATTAGGCTAACGTTAATGAATGTTTAGAGTTGGGTTAGCATTTGAGCAATCGTAGCTCCATCTGTGCTAACGATGCTATGCGTAGCATCCAAGAGTGTATAACATTAAGTGGGATGCTACTGTATTCCAAAAGGCTTCTGTGCGAGGTTGCTAAAATAAGGTCATCCTTGTACGTTAGTTAGTTAGGTTACTGTATGCATTGTTAAGGTTTGTTTAAATTCGCTATGCTCTACTATAGACTAGCTAACGTCAACGTATTGTTGAAGAGAGGCTTAGTGTATATTAAATCAACCTCACAATAAAATGTGTGTATCTTTAAAATATGAACGTCACATTTCAAGATGGTCCAGAAATAACGCTCCCTTAGATATTGTAATGTGGTTTGTTGAACTGGAGTTAGTTATTGCAGCTAACCGCCTATCCGACGAACGACCCAAACATTGTCGTTTTTAATATTATTACCAATGCCTCTTTTAATTGTATTATCCTCAACCTTGAGAAACAGCCTTATTGTGGCTGTAGAACAGAACATGTAACTTAATTCCTGCATTTAAGGACGATGAATAGCGTAGTCAATGCTTTAGTGACAAGGAAATGATTTGTTTAAATATTAGATATGACGTTATCTGTGACTTCAGTGAAAATTAAGCTTATCCATTGTATTTGTTAAATAGGTTTGTGTCTTACCCTTACGTGTGTGATACATATGAATATGGCATATGAAAACAAATGAAGTTGACTGACTCATGAAAAACTCATCCAAAATAAAAAGGACCTACTCAAACTGATACAGTATAAGGACTGTGATATCCAGCAATTTCTTAAGTATAACAATAAGATTATGACCTGTTTTTAAAAGAAGATAAAAAGTTGTTTGCATGTAAAGAAGTCTGTAACCCACGCATGTAACTTTACATCCGTTTGTTCAAAGTCTCCTTAAGGTGATCCAGACAGGCTGGACCAGAGGAGGAGAGATAGATCTGGACTCCTAACAGCAGAGAACTTCAGCACGGATTCCAAGGTACACCTTTTTCCTAATTTACGAAGAATGCATAAAGTAATGACTCAAATACACTGATATACATGCCATTATTTTGTTTTCTGTTAGGAAAGGACATGCCTGAGAGACAGGACTGCTTCACCATTTTCTCTTTCTCTGAGGGTCCAGAAGAACATCCAAGAGGGAAAGGAAAAGCTGATGTGATGAGATTTAAGAGCAGTACAGGACATTCACTGAGACACTTAGGCCCTTTCTCATTTCTCTAACTCCCCTCCTCGACTACTATCCTCGAGACTTAGTCCCGCCCACAGGAGATGCGAGCGGAGGAGCCAAGGAGGGGAACCGAGGAGAGAGGAGGGGAAGCAGCAGGCGGTTAGAGAAATGAGAACTCCTCTCCTCTGAGCGGTCATTTTAAAGAGACGTCCATTAATGATGACAGGAGGCACAGCAGCCCTCTGTCTGATGGACAGATGTGTTCATGATGACGTATATATTTACTTTGATTCATTGACAGTGCGGTATAATGAGACAATAACAGGCTACAGATGCGGACACACACACACACACATATATATATAGCCTATGTATATATTATATAAATATATACAATTTCAGAATCAAACATAGCACACTCATAATAACGTAACACTATCAGAGACTGGATATACCCAAATAAATGGTGCCAATCTTCAGTCAGAAGTGAATGTGTAACTTAACATTTTCAGTAAGAATAACGGACAAAAGGAGTGCAAATACAATTGACTGAAATGTGAACTAAAAGTTATCAAGCATGAACAATCACAATTTTCTTTAAATAAAAATACATAAGTTACACTAAAAGTTAATCTGTTAATTGATTAAGTAAACACATTTTGTCAAATAAAGTGACAGGCTAGGCCTGTGCAGGTGGTAACAGCTAAGCCCAGCATGGGCTAAGTTCTGTAGGTGCAGCTGGTGCAGGTCCTCCTCACTCAGGCCTGGTCCTCCTCGCAGGGAAAGACCCTCGGTCCTCTCTGGCCAAAGCAACAGACAGGACGTTCATAAAGCTGAGGTCTCCCCCAAAGTCTCTAATCATCCATCCTGTGAATATGAGAGGGGAACAAATAGTGTAATAGATGCTTTGGACAATAAGAAATATAAAGTTAACTGTTGAGTTGCTCAGTTTTTTAGATTGACAGGGTTTAATAATACAAACAAAAGGAGAGGCACCGTAAAATAGAGATTGGTCTTTCAATAAATTGTGTTGATTTTGTCTTTTGAATTGTTTATCTAAAGTGAAGTACAGAACTGTTACTTATAGTTTGAATGATACAGTCTGGTTATAATGTTTGGAGGAGAAATCACAGGTAAGAGCACCATTTGTTGTGTTCCATCCACAACAAATTGATGTGTGTGTATTTATTTATCTACTATTTATTGAATCATTACTGTCAGTCCAAAACAAGAGATTTTGTTTTAGTAACATTTTTTAAAAAACATTATCTCTTTTCCACTACACTATCTTGACAATTTTAGTTTTTACATCACTACAGCTTTAACATTGTAAAGGTGTCACTTCGGACTCTGGGTAATTATGACAGCATGTCCTACTATTTTGAGAGTTTGAACAAACCAGACCTTGATCTATTAATGTAGAAAATAGTCAGCATATTAAACCATTATGAAAGTAATAATTAATTAGCTCATTGTTCAAAATGAGCTCCAACTACAACAGTTAAGTCAACTCTTGCATCGGTAATAACAATAAAACAAATGATATAATAGTATAACTTGTGTCTACTTTAAATACTTTAACAACACTTTCCTAATTATACTAGCATACTTTTACTTTTCATTTCATTTAATTTCAAACCTTTATTTATACAGATAAATCCCATTGAGATCATTGATCTCTTTTTCAAGGGAGACCTGCTCAAGTAGTTCCACATGAAACATAAAAACATAAATAGAACAACAAAAGGACATCATACAGCATCATTTACATAATTATCCACATAAACAGGTACCAATAGCTTCCGATTGACTAGCATCCAACCGAGCTTTAAAAACATTTAGTTGCACCAGATTGTTAAGTTTCCATTTAATTTGCAGACTATTCCAAGACAGAGGAGCTGCGCATCTAAAAGCTGTCTTCCTTAAGACAGTCCTAGCAGTTGGCACATTTAATAAAACCACAGCATTCGATCTCAGGCAGTAGCCACTTACAATTTTCCGTGAGATCAGGGAGCAGATATAAGATGGAAGTTTCCCTAACATGGCTTTGTATATAAAAATGTACCAGTGACTGAGCCTCTGTACAGTTAGTGAAAGCAAACCAGCCCTTGCATACAGGGTACAGTGATGGGTTAATGCTTTACAGTTTGTCACAAATCTCAGTGCGCTGTGATACGCAGCATCTAACTTGACCAGGCAATTGGCAGGTGCATTCATATACATCAAATCACCATAGTCCAGCACAGGTAAAAAGGTCACAGTGATTAGCCTTTTCCTGGCCTCAAGCGAGAAACAGGACTTGTTCCTGTAGAATAAACCTAGCCTAACCCTCAGCTTTTTAAGCAGGTTATTGACATGAAGTTTAAAAGTGAGACAATCATCAAGCCAGATACCTAGGTATTTATAACAGGTAACCACTTCAAGTTTTATTCCTTGCTTAGTTACAATATCTAAAACAGGCTCTGGTGTATTTGTAGCTTTTGAAAATAGCATTACCTTAGTTTTCTCAAAATTTAAAAGAAGCTTTAGTTCAGAGAGCTGAGTCTGAATAATGTTAAAAACAGCCTGTAATTTAACACCAGCCTCATTAATAGAGTGACCTGCACAGTACATCACGGTATCGTCCGCATAAAAATGTAAAGTAGCTTCATCCACATTTTCACCTAAACTGTTGATGTAGATGGAGAATAAAAGTGGACCTAAAACAGAACCTTGGGGAACACCATTTGCAATGTTCAACCACTCAGAAGACAGCCCATCAAAATGAACAAATTGGGACCTTTCAGAGAGGTAGTTCACAAACCACCCTACTGCATGGCTGGACATGCCTATACTGGCTAGCCTCTGCTTTAAAATGTGATGATCGACGGTGTCAAACGCTTTTGAAAGGTCAATAAATAGAGCTGCACAACTCTGCTTATTATCTAAAATACTCACCACATCATTAACCACTTTCATTGTGGCAGTGATGGTACTGTGTTGCTTTCTGAAGCCTGACTGATGTTTAGACAGGATGTCATTTGTACATAAAAACACCTTTACCTGTTCACTCACTAAGCGTTCAAGAACCTTAGCCAGAACTGACAACTTAGAGATTGGCCTATAGTTATTTAATAAGGTGGCCTCCCCTCCTTTTAGCAAAGGAAGGACATACGCTGACTTCCACAATTTTGGAATTGTGTTAGTGCTGAGGGAGAGGTTAAAAAGAGTAGTGAGAGGTGGAGCAATAAAATCTGCAGCTATCTTTAAAAATAAAGGTTCTACGTTGTCCGGGCCAGCCGGTTTCTTAGGATCTAACTTGGTTAAAGCTTCACGAACAACATCAACAGTAAAAGGGGTAAAACTAAAAGGGTTTTCCAACACACGTTTTTCAGAGTCACATAGTGTTCACAGAAGCAGAGTTAGTGACAGAATCAAATAGAGAACCACAGGACACAAAATGCTCATTAAAGCAATTTAGCATAGTAGCCCTGTCCGATATAGTGCCAGATGCTGTGGTAATGCACGGAGGTAGCTCATTACGGATATCGCCGGTGGATAACGATTTAATGGCTTTCCAAAATGTTCCAGGATTATTCAGATTCTTTGTGGTTACTGACAACTTTGATTTAGCACTTTTGACATGTGAAGTGAAGCTATTCCTTAGCTGCCTAAAATGCAGCCATTCTACCTCTGAGCCTGATTTCCTAGCCTTTGCCCAGGCCTTGTTTCTCTCATGAAGGAGACTGGACAGATTAGCAGAAAACCAAGGATTGTCTCGTCCCTTTACTCTAAATTTACGCAGGGGTGCATGTCTATCAATGATCTCCATAAAACCAAGATAAAAATAAGACCATGCGGTTTCTACATCAGCACACAGATCGATTTTACCCCAATCAAAATCAAACAGATCATGCACAAAACCTTGCTCCACAAAATGTTTTTTGTCTCTCTTAATGATAATGCGAGGTTTAACCTTTTGGACCTTAGTGTCCCTAATTGTGGCTACAACACAGTGATCACTCAGATCATTTGCAAATACTCCCACAGATGAATATTTATGGGGAACATTAGTTAAAATGAGATCAATTAGGGAGGATTTATTAGGGGACTTAATGTTAGGGCGAGTAGGACTGTTAACAATCTGAGTAACATTTAAAGAGATACAAAGGTTTTTAAAATCCTCTGACACTGCAGTTAACCAGTCCCAGTTAAAATCTCCAAGTAGCACTATTTCTTTGTAGTCTAGTTGTGATAAAAGATTTGCTAGTGAAGACAAGGAGTCTTTGACAGCTGAGGGGGGTCTGTAACAACTCACCATCATGACCTGTTGCCCCTTTGCCACTTCTATATTTATGGCTAAAAATTCAAATTGCTTACTGATCGATTTGGAAACTAATGTGGTTACACTGAACTTATTCTTAACATAAATGGCAACGCCACCACCTTTATTAGGCCGGTCGGTACGATACACATTAAAACCATTTAAGTAACAATGAGAACATGTTTTAAGAACTCAACTCATTAATTTATAAATACGTTTTGGAAAACTTCATAAACATGCTTTTGTCAACGCCACGGTCATAACACGCCCTCAAACGAGAATACCGCGGGTTGAGACTTCCGGTTCCTCTTTACAGCGATTCTGCAGCAGCTTGTTGGAGCAAGGTGTGGTCTGAAACCCACCTCGGCTCCGCGTGTCCTTTTGATGAGCTTGGTTAAATCATAAAAGGAAGGAAATCAGAGCACCAGATACAGGGTTAAACAATAATCTGTTTTAATGATAAAAGGTAAGAATACAATACACTTTTTAAAAGGGGTAGGCCCACCCCTGCTCTGGTCCTAATGCCGGGAGATCTCATCATCTTGACGGCAGGAGGAAAGAGAGACCGGACACAAGGACTCAACAGGAGATATTGTAAGAACAACGGGAGGAGCTGTGTCGGATTCTCCTCCCATACCGGTCATCTATTGGCCCATATACAAACGATGGGCTTTCGTAGCGTATCAGCGCGCGCCAACCGAGGACCCGGAAACAAGAGTCTCTTAACATTTGAGGTAATACAGACACATTTGGTGTCCGGCACGAACCTGCTCCGAATAACAAGTTATCTTGTAGCAGCCTGCACACACACACACACACACACACACATTCCATTCTGCAGACACTTCCCTCTCTCCTGCCCCCTCCCCCATCAGTTCAATACACACACAGTTTCACATACTTTAGGTATCTTAAAGATATGTTTACGACATAGCTGTTTATAGTTGGCCAATACAAGTCATACATATCAGTTACTTTAATATCACACACCTATTTTAGACATGTATTGTTCCAGATACTTGACATGCTGTGTTTAACTAAGAATGTCTCCTTCTCCCACATCTCTAGTCTCCTGTCATGCAAACCTGCTTCTACTTCATACAGAGTAATTAAGCATGTTTAAGCCAACCACTCCACAATGTTGTAGCAATGTATTACCCACACATGAAAGAATAAAACCGAGAGAAATCAATAAAACACAAACAGGTACAGTTTAAGCAGTAATTATAGCCATGTTTTCCAAATAGTAGAACTCTACCAGCATGTTTTAACGCACACTCATTCCCCTTAGCATGTGTCACGCACACTCATGCAGCATTCCAGAGATCTGAGCTGTCTCCAAATAAGGACATCCCCTTGGCTCACATCTTACTCCAAATACAAAAGTTTTCACTTCTCATATCTCCAGCTTCTTGTTCATATAAACTGCTACTATTAAATACAAAGTAATTAAGTACACTGTTAACTGTGATGGTTATTCTCGCGTCCAGGAAAGAGAAGCTTAAAAAGGAGACTAAATGGAGTCTCTGAGATGTTTTCAAATTGGTACTTTAATTAATAAAAAGCGTGGTACAGTCACAAACAGGATATTGTCCGACAGAAAAGCAGCTGTCTCTGGCCCTCGCTAGCAGAGAAAAGAGGCCGAACCGCTCAGGTGCTGCTCTTATATAGCTTCTGTAGGCTCCTCCCTGCGGGCCGGCCCTCCACATCTTAATGTCCGTTGTTACGTTTAAACAGAGGATTCAGGCATTGTACATTCAATATATACTTAAACACGACTCTTCTCCTCATATTGTCTTTCATCACTTTTCCTTTAACACATTCTAAACGTTGTAGTTAATATTCTAAAAAATACAGAAAATACTTCACGGCTGGTTTGGTTTCTGGTCATTCCGGATGTTGTCACATCCTACCCACGTCTGTAAACAATAACTTTATTCAAAGAAACTATACCTTCATTTAATATTCAGCAATAATAATACTTCTATAGTTGCAGTGTTAAAATCAGTAGGTTTCGGTGTGCATCACTCCATGTCATTTCGCTACTAAATTAACCTCTATAAGAAATGGTAAACTAGCCACATGCTAACCGGAGATGACGGATTTTCAGAATAAAAGCTTAACTGGTTGTGCACAATAATTTTCTGGTTTTTCAGTATAAAACAGCATTTAAACTGAAGGTACATTTAAGGTACTTTATGCCATCAAAACATTGATTTTAATTTCTAACAGTCCCTCCTTACACACCTAAAAGGTGTGTATAATACTGAAATCAATGAGTTCTTCATCTGAACTCTGCATAGTACATAATTCATATCAAAAACATACAATCAAAATGGAATAGTGCGAATATCCTCAACTTTACAAAAATACAAAAATACTTTGACTGTGTTCAAACATAAAAGTTTTCCCTTGTGCATAACTTCTAGTGTTAACATTCAATATGGCTCTTCAAAATAGCAGCAATGGCTTGGTATCAGAACATTTCTTCCTCCCTCCTTTCACAGAAACCGTTCTTATACCACGCTCAGTGTTAAGGCACTTGTTTTTACAAAGTGAAAATAAACTATTCATTTTAGAATTGTAATGATTCGAAAATACATGAAATCTACCATATAGAACAGTGAAAAATAATAAAAATGAAATAAACTATCTTGTACCAGTGTAATGTAATAATAAAACAAAAAATACACTATCTTGGAATAGTATAGAGTAATTAAAAATAAAAATACACTATCTTGGAATAGTATAGAGTTCAGTGAAATGGATTCACTCCATTTTAGCATTTTATTTTGCTCACTTCTTCAGATGATTTCATCATTTAAAGAGTCACATCGGCTGGACATTCATTGAACAATCTCATCTCTGAACATCCACATCATTTAACATCATTCAAACTAACTCGTCATTTTCATCTACATCTGTATACGGGGGTGGATCGTCCTGTTCTGCTAGCATTTGTAACTGTCTCCTCATGAGAAATGTACCCTCCCTCCTTTCATACCATTTAAGGTATGAAAGTAATATGTTCTCTAGAAGAGGCCGTTGTAATCAATCGGTATTTTAGGACATGGAATTAGTGCTACATTTAGGCCTCCCCTGGGCGCCCCTATGCTATCCTTGTACCCTGGAGCCTAAACTCCCCCTGGGACTGGTCTCTTAGCCCTACTGGCTTTGGGGTGGTCTGTTCTAATACAGTGATAAAGTCCCTGAAATGGTGTGAAAACCGGTGGAATATCAATAACTCATTATACTAATTTATTTTCATTTCTGGTCTACTTAAATAACTATGCTAACCCCCTTTAAACAGTGTGTGGAACCTTGGGTGCTCTAACAAGGACTTCAAAAACAGAAGTCATTTCATTAATGGTTTGTAGTTCAATTCAGGAATTTTCACTCATGGCAGATATGTTTCTCCTTTTAAATAACATCTCTAAATGTCAGGTCATCACTGATTAAATGGAGGAGCATTAGGAGGTGGTGGCACTTGTCTTTTAAAACTCATACTCTGGTGCCGTGCGCTCCCTCTGAAGCTGTAAGTAAGATTTAAAACATCTGCAGGGTGGGTTGAGCAACCCCTTCTCCCTGAACGATATTTATTGTTGAAAATATGCACCATTAAAATGAGTGATCCAAGGCCCCGCATGTATTACTCCCAATTGTACTAGTTTTTTCAAAATTAAAATCTTCAATCGCTCTTTGCCTAGTGTCTTTTTAAAACTCTACATCTTGGACGACAAACAAATGTTGTTTCCACCTTAACAGTTCTCCTGTGGTAATAACCATGCTACAATGGTGAAACCAATACTCTAGATTGGAATACTTTCTTTGGCTTGGTTCCAGCTCTACCTTTAACATTTTCCATTCAAATAAAGATTTGCCTGCTATCTATATTGTAACAAATTAAATCTTCCCCAAATTCTCACATGAATAAGAATCTCTATAAGAATAATTTGTTTATATTATGAAAAGATTGAATAATATGTTCTACCCTCAGTGTGTTTTTAGGATTATTTTCTAATAAGTGTGTTTATGTGTAAACTCACTCACTCCTGTGTTCCTTCTCTCCCCCTCTGGTCGTCAAGCCACGACCCCCTCACGTTCTGCTGGCCCATGCCAACTCCTCTGGTTCTGTCTCCTCCTCCATCCTGTCTTCTCCTCAGTCCATCCGCACTTGGATCTTCCCGCTGTAATTCTTTTCAGTGGCCCAACTGCTTTGCATTTCATCTCCTCCTTTTCAGTCTCTTGGCTGTTGCATGGAGTGGTGTATTCTGCTCTCATGTCCCACTCTGCTCTTGTGCCAAATCTCGCGGCTCAGTTTGGAACTTCATGTCCTGTTTGAGGGACCGATGAGAGTTTGCCTCTTTGTCAGCATGCTGGTTTGGTTCTGGATGCCTCAGGTGGAGATGGTTCTGGATGCCTCAGGTGGAGATGGTTCTGGATGCCTCAGGTGGTTGTTGGTTCAGCTCGGGTTGTCTGTCTTTAAATCGGAGGAGGAGTCTCCTGTGGTGAGGTCATTTGTCTGAAGATGGGGTCGTAGCATTCTGACAGGCAGAGAGAGAGAGAGAGATCTCGGGCAGCATTACCTATAGCTAATTCTAACACACTGAGGTAAAATATATCCAATCCTTTCCACTCTATTTTCCTAATCTTACTATCTGTCTTAGATGTTAAATGTCATCTAAACCCAATTAATGTCTACTAATGGTTGTGCCATATCCCTAAACATTGTTTCCACCCACTGTAACATGGCTACTCCAAATAACTCTTTCAGGAAACCATTTTCTTCTATAGATTAAAAATACCTACATGTTTCAAGCACCACATATTTCACACACTATAAAAGAACGTCCCCATATTTTCTCCATCATTTTAAATCTCACTGTTATTTAGAACATAAGTAACTTTTGTGACTGAACATATCTGCAATGTCGCCACAATCTGCTGGGGAATTTTGTTCATAGAGTTTGTACGTACAAAGCTGTACTTGTGGGTTAGTAGCCTGTTTCTACTGTAATCATTTTTCAATAATTGTGCTCAGTTCACCGGTTGGTTGTCCATAAACTTAACAGGGGTGTTTCTGGCACAGACTAAAACATGGATCCAGTGTATTTTTAGATTCCCCTAATCTGTAAATTCCCATCACCTACATATCCCAATCACTTAAACCCATCTCATCATTTGATACAAGAACTGCATATATGGGGGGTGAATCATCTTGATTATAACCGCCTCACCTTTGGGACCAAGTATTTCTAACTCCTCCTCTTGTTGCTCAGCTGATCTTTTGGCTCTGGGGATAAGTGAAACTCTCTGAAACACAGCTGGAGTTGTGTTAGTGATGTGAGAATTCTCTATGAGTGGACTAATGGATCCATGTCTTACTTGATATTGTACTCCCCATCCAACCAGAAAGGTGCCAAGTGTAATGAGCACAATCAACAATGCTATTCTGACTCTTATCCCTAGGGGACCCCACAATAGCTTTGGCTTTGTTCTTGACATCATCTCTATTTTCTCCCTGGTTGTGTCAGTTACAGAATTTAAATAATGAGTACTATAATAACGTTTACTAAAATTTGACTCTTTTTCAGATGTAAAACAAAAATAGGTTTTCACTTTAGTGTACTATCTATAAAAATCTATAGACAATTCGTCTTTTGAGCTGTTTCTATCTTTATCTTATTTCTATTTATTGTTTTGTTCCAGCTCTGCCAAATCAGTCCTAACTCCCAATAATGTTCTGGAAGTTGCCAGTGAAGGGTGACAATGTGTGAGGTGGTGTCAATTTGCTCCTTTTTCTTTACCTTTAAACCGGAGCGCGTGTGAAGTTCGTTACAACTTCTCACTGTTCCGTCCACCGGGGATCAGCTCACTGTCTTTTGTGAACTTTCACCCTCACCCAATCACCTGGCAGAACAGGAGTCTCTTCTGGTGTCTCGTCTTGTATCTCTGTAGCTTTCCTAGCCTGTGTAGACAAAACTTGGATAATATTACTCAGAGTTCTGACATATTCATCACTTCTATTCGTCTAATATCCAAAACTGGACCACTCCCTCCTTGGAGGAGGCCCAAGCTTTGGCACACCTTTTGTCGTTATGAGACCTATTATTAACTACATGTTATTATTCATTAACTACACCGTCACTGAAATCAACATATCTGTATAATCATGACACTCCCTCCTTTGAGCAGAACATGCTCAATTAATATTGCAATGATTACCCTATTCTGAACAGGACATGTAAAACCCATAACGTTGCATTAAATAAATATAACTTCTCCGTGTACCCATAAGGCGTACAAAATATCGTATGATGTGTGGCTTTCTGATGGTATAAAAACATATTCACTCAAATCTGCCATTAGCACAAAAATGGTTTACATGTTGCAATAATGGCTTTTGTCCTGGTATTATGCATCATTGTTGCTGCGAAAAACAATACCCCTGGTGTCGCTAATGCGTCTCAATAATTCTAGGATTAGAGGATTGTTTGATACTGCTGAACAAAGATATGATAAAATAATATTTATCTAAACTAGAGGGAAACATACGAACCATTCTCACAGAGGGTGACATGCATGAAGGGCTGGTGCCCCTCACTCAAAATGAGATAGTGCCTTACGCACTACATTATAAATCAGTAAAATTACTCAAGAATAAATAAATAAAAACTGATTCTTTAAACTGTTGTTAAAACCCTACAACTTCTTCATCCAAGCTCTCAATCAGTGTTATGTTATTTAATCTGCAGCTCATTGCCTTAAAACAGATACTTCAGACCGATTATAAAATTGTGTTTGAGAAAAATGTAATCTGACTCCATAAATCACATAATTGTTTGACTAAAAAACTACACTTCCACTAACAATAAATGAAGTTCCCCTTTAAACACAGCCCCGGTCTTCTGACGGGGTCTATCTATGTACTGGCTGGAAAATGTTGTGCCAGTCTCTGTCGCTCTGTCACTGTTCTCCCGCTAACAGTCACTCTCTAGTTCTGCTGGGTTCTTGTTGACTTCTTCACTGGTTTGAGACAAGCGACCCTATCGGACACCTCCCTTTGTAGCCAGACTTCACCACAGCAGAAGCGAGTTTCTGTTTTTAGGTCTCAACAGCTCCACGTCAGGTGTATCGCCGCCCCTTGAACTGCAGTCGGTGTAAACAGGAGGATTTGGTATGGATCCTCCGTCTTGGGCGAGTACTAGGTTTCCGTCTTCATATTTTTGGGTGGAAACCCCATCGTCTTGACCTCACTAGCTGTGTGGACACAATAGTTTTCTGTGTGGGGGAACAACATCACTCGTAATCTCTTTCCTTCTCATAATTACAAAAATAGTCTGCTAAATGTTCTATTCTGTGGATGCTTTATGTGTAAATGCAAATGCTACTCTCGATTCTGTTTTTACATTAAACATTAAACCTCTCCCTTCTGTGGTGACATATATGGCTCAATGTAGCTGGATTTCAAAATACCCTTGTGCTGAAGATGCATCACCTGGTGGTCTGGCCCTCTGAGCTTCCTCATTGTTGTGGTTGATACCAGGGTGTCAGTGGCATTTGGGTCATGTTTGGCAATGCTGTTCGTCTTTGACATCCCTGAGACCCCCTGCTTCTGTCGTAGTCATGGAAACCTCCCCCAGGGTAACTACATGGAGGGCCATTGTTTGGTGCATGTTGCCTTAGTAGTTGCGGGCAATCTCCGGTCCAATGGCCCATTTGGTTGCAATGGTAACATCCCTCAAACCGTAAACGTCTTCTGCCTGTGCCTCCTTGGAAACCTCCTGGTTGTTGGTTCTGCATCTGATTCTCTGGCACTATCTGAGATTTAACTGTTTGAGGTGTCTGCTCTGCATTCTCTGGTTCTTCCTGAGCTTGAATTGTTGGAGGTGTCTGCCCTGCCTTCTCTGGAAGTTTCCCCTCCCTTCTCCTTGTCTTGTTCCTACAAGCTACGGTGTCTTGTTTTTTCTGCTATGTCTTCCCTCACTGGCAGGTCTGCTACTCTGACCACATTTATGCTGTGTGCCAATAGGCTGGCATATTCCAGATGGAGTATCAGACTTGTAACTCTTATAAATCTTTCTTCATCTTCACTCCAGATAGTTCTTTTAATTGGAAAGGTTAAAGCATCTGATCAGATTATTACCCTTTCCTTGATATCTGCGGTTGAGCCTGGCTCTGCGTCTAGTCTCAATTTAGTTTCTTTTGGTGACATGTTCTCTAACTATTCGAATGAATATTATTAAGTTATCAAAGATTGAAACACTAATCCTCCGACTAGCACCTTCGTTCCTGATAAATAATATCCTATGTCATCCGAACTTAACTTTAAATCTGGGTAGGTTTTTTTTTTTTTTTTTTTAGAATATATATATTTTTTTTTTTATGATGTAAGTTTTTTTTTTTTTGTAAAATATTAATAAATTAAAAGATAACATTTTTTTGAAATTTTAAAATAAAAATTGTACAGTGTATCGTTTTTGACTTTGAGATAAGAAAATCGAAGTCTTGTGAAAATCTAAATCTACTGTGTACAGTGCATACTGAAATGTATGGAACTATGTAAATGTCATAATTTGTGTTAGATTTAATCAATTGGTGTTTGAATATTCTACAGTCTAGTTTGAAAGTCTATGATGTAAAGTTCTCATATGTTAATTAGAAACCACTTTGTAATTCTGTCCCGGCGAATGTGTTCATCAATAACACTCAAAATTAAGCTTCAAAATGTTATAATATCTTTGTAATAATTCTGTATTACCAGCAGAGTGCGCTGTTGTAATTTCCAGCTTAATCCACTAGGGATAGCTGTTGCAAAACTGACCTCTTTTTAACAAGAAGAAGCTTATTTCCTTAAAAATGGGAAGAAAATGTGAATATGGTTAAACAACACAGCACATAACCGCCAAAACACACTTGCAAACAAGAATATCTCAAATAAACCGCCAATACACACTTGCAAACAAGAATATCTCAAATAAACCGCCAATACACACTTGCAAACAAGAATATCTCAAATAAACCGCCAATACGCACTTGCAAACAACAATATTTTCAAAACCAGACTCCTACAAATACCAAACTTCCCACGGTAAGATAACCTGTCTATTTTATAGTTCCAACTTCTGCCAATAAATATGATTTGTCCTTCTCAATATGGAGTGCCTAGCCTCATGTGAGTGGGACTGTGTGTCAAAACACACAGTACTTTCAATTAGCATTTCACGAAATGGCGACTGCCGTGTGGCTTATTTTCAGCATGAGGACAAGACAAGATGGCAACTGATTTTCCAACCTTTGACCTGAAGAACAAAGGGATTTGAAAACACCTCGTGGCTCTCAGAGGGGAGTTTAAATAATGGCGGGGTGTAATCTTGTCAAGAAAATTGAACACAAAACAACACTGCAGTTTAAAATAACATTTCTATCTAGTTTACTATGAAAAAAATGGGCTTTATCTTATTGATATCATCACTTAAAGTTAGGAACCCTTACGCATAAGCTATAAACCTATCTACGTATTATTTGACTTTATAGTCCACTATTGGTCAACTGCTGCCATTTCGACACGCTAGGTGGGAGTATTATGGTAACTTATCAGCGACTATTAAATGACCGTCGTCAATTTAACGTAATGCTGTTGTAACTCCACATCTCGTATTCCACCCGCAATATCTTGGTTGAAACTAGAACAGTTATGACCACTGATAAAGCTTACACCTTAATCAAGCCTTTCCTCAAAAGGACTTTTTTAAAACAGTTCTCAACTGTTTTCGACTAGCACTGTCTTCAGTTACTCAACCCTAAGTTGATTCGCTATGCCTTGTTTGTTTTCAATTACTTGATCCCTAATCAATTCGCTATGTCCCACAGATCTTAACAATAATCGTTAAATGGACTTATATATCCTTACGTCATAGGCTAATTTAACTACTGACGTAACCAGAGACACCTACATGAAAACACAACAAGACACCTACCCAAAGTACAATGGCCTCACACATTTATATTTTAAAATACTACACACACACAAATTAATAGCATGCAGGGTTAGATATAAGAAAAAAAGAAATTGGAACTCACCCTGATTGTGAAAATGCAACGCCATGTGTTATGGAATTCTTATTGTTATAAATTTGGTTGTTTTAACATTAAATACACAGCTATTTTCAGGATCCGCTGGCCTCCGTCCAACACAAACCTATTTTGTACTGCATAAACTATGAAGAATTTGATTTAACAGGTTTCCTCTTACCAAGTATTCGAGCTCGTTGTGTCGAACGGAAGCCGCGTCTCCGGAAAACAGCTGGTTGTGTAGTCTCTTCTGTCCAACGAGAATCACGTCGCGGAGCACCAATTGTTAACTGTGATGGTTATTCTCGCGTCCAGGAAAGAGAAGCTTAAAAAGGAGACTAAATGGAGTCTCTGAGATGTTTTCAAATTGGTACTTTAATTAATAAAAAGCGTGGTACAGTCACAAACAGGATATTGTCCGACAGAAAAGCAGCTGTCTCTGGCCCTCGCTAGCAGAGAAAAGAGGCCGAACCGCTCAGGTGCTGCTCTTATATAGCTTCTGTAGGCTCCTCCCTGCGGGCCGGCCCTCCACATCTTAATGTCCGTTGTTACGTTTAAACAGAGGATTCAGGCATTGTACATTCAATATATACTTAAACACGACTCTTCTCCTCATATTGTCTTTCATCACTTTTCCTTTAACACATTCTAAACGTTGTAGTTAATATTCTAAAAAATACAGAAAATACTTCACGGCTGGTTTGGTTTCTGGTCATTCCGGATGTTGTCACATCCTACCCACGTCTGTAAACAATAACTTTATTCAAAGAAACTATACCTTCATTTAATATTCAGCAATAATAATACTTCTATAGTTGCAGTGTTAAAATCAGTAGGTTTCGGTGTGCATCACTCCATGTCATTTCGCTACTAAATTAACCTCTATAAGAAATGGTAAACTAGCCACATGCTAACCGGAGATGACGGATTTTCAGAATAAAAGCTTAACTGGTTGTGCACAATAATTTTCTGGTTTTTCAGTATAAAACAGCATTTAAACTGAAGGTACATTTAAGGTACTTTATGCCATCAAAACATTGATTTTAATTTCTAACAACACACATGAATATATAAAAACACACTTCTTATATATCAGGTGACATAATAAAATGAATCTACCAGAAATACGCTGTATTCAACCTTCTGCTGTAACACTTTACTTCAAGCTGTACATGTGCTTGCTTCTGAACTACTTCAAATCATCATAAAACAAGTAAGCATACCACCTGAGTTATTAATTACTGCTTTTTAACTAACAAGTGCTATTTGCTTTTCTTGTATTCACTGTTTCGAATGGAACATCGACATTTTAATGCATGCCAGCGCCAATTTGCTGTTAAAGATAGACTCAGCCCTGTCAAGCTCATGTAGTCTTTGTTTTCGCACAAATGGTGTTGGGCAAAGTTTGCATCAAGTGCTTACCGATACAATTCTGTTAATAGTGGTTAAATTAAGACTCTTAACTTAAAAGTATGTATTAAGAATCAACTCCGCAAACTGTGCGGTGCTCAGAGGCTCTGGGGCCTCATTTATAACGCTGTGCGTAGGATTCACGTGGGAAGGTTGCTTACGTAGTAGAAATCCAAAAAATAGGTATAGAAATGCTCCGACATTTTCCGATTCACCAAACATTGCGTACCGGCGAGGAAAGTGCGTAGGCCTACGGCACTTCCTACGGCGGTTTCCCTTTATAAATCACAATCGACTCGAAATGCAGTGCAGCTTTTGCGGGCATCACGTAACGACCATATTTGCCTATAAATAGTCAAAGAAACGCCCATTCATTCATTTTGACTGACTTTATGAAGAAGATCACAGGAAATGACGACAGAACAGCTAAAAAAGACATCTAACACCGTGTCAGATTTTGGTTATTTTGGGGAGGTCGAGATAAATCATATTGTTTGGTGGATGCAGTCGCATCGTCACCAAAATAAATAAATAAGTGGTCCGAAAAAGGTTGATGACAAAATAAATACACATAGCAGGGACGTGCACAGGTACGGGCTAATGTTGCCCGGGCAACGGCCCGTTTGGCCTTTTCGGCTGACCTGCCCCGCTGGAGAGAGCGAGAGTTTGTTTTTCTTTTTTCTGTTGTGGCCGAATCAACATGATAAGCCCACAATTAGTATTGTAGCGTCTCGCTGCGGGAAACACACTTTGTCAGCGCTGTCATCAGCCGGTGCGTTAAGACCACCTCTTGTGTCGGATTTTGGAAACTGGATTTTGAGTTGTCTAGTGGCAGTTAGGGTATAAGGGACAACCTTGGGGACTTAACTTCCTCTTGATACCGTCGGTTATTTACAAAAAAACACCTAAATATAGCCTACTTGTTGTTATTGTGCTTCTGTCTTTCTGTGTTTTTCATCTGTAAACTCCCTCAACGCGCCGCTCGCTCTCTTTTCTTGATCGCCCTCTCACGGGTGAACAGTTCAATGTCCCGCTTCAGTGTAGGATTTCTGCCATGTCTCTATCACTTTAGTTTGACCATCTCTGTTACTAAGTTATGGAATACTAAATAACTAAGTAATTAGATACCTTACCGTTACTGCGCTCATAAAGAATGATAAGAATAAGAATAATGCGTATTGAACTGGTTTAATTAATTAGTGAGTTTATTTAAGGTAATTAGTTAGAGGCCCTATTTTATCAGTATGTCTGCACAGCAGTTACAATGGTCAAACTACATTAGAACAGAACTGTCCCCATGTTATCTTTAATAGTTACTAAGATTAGATATTTTAATGAGATATGGACCGCAAAACATTTTAAAAATCAAGTCACCGAATGCAAGTACTCGATTTAGCTTATTTTGTTATGAGATGTGAATCACTGTTCAATTTAGTTGATGTAATAATCGTTTGGTTTATTTTACATTAAAAAGAAGTTATAATTTTCAAAAGGTCTTGTGTTTTTTTCGGGGGGGAGGCCCTTTTTCCAGTTTAGAGCAATAGCCCCTCCAAATGTCTGTGCACGTCCCTGACACATAGCCTTCCTCAGGCAGTGTGTTTGTACCGGGGACAGGAGACACCCCCTTGATAAGAAACTCTAAGAAATTATCGGGGGATCCGTCCGGAGTGGAGTAATGACGACTGGATCTGAATAATTTTTTTGTATTTGGTGGTTTGTGTTCCAGCTTTCGATCAGCAACTATATATCCATAATCCACCAGTTAAAGGAAATACAACTAATGTGTTGTGTTATATTAGCTGTACAATTTACCACATATCGTGTTCTTAGCTTCCATACCTCCTGTGTTTTACGAGCGACTTATCAAGTCTTGGCAAACGGCATAAACACGATTAAACATGATAGTATAAAACCATGCTCGTATCTACAACCTATAGAAATGCAAAACGGCGTCAGTTTAGACGTAATTCTGTCCTCCTGCTTACCGCATCATTTATGAGAAAACATTTCATAACATTAACACAACATATTCGAGGTGGTTTTAAATAACATCCGTATTTATTTATTTCTCCAAGTTATGTTTTTGTGTGCACTGAGGAGTCTCAAACAGGCGTTTGTTAAATAATTTTAAGATTGGCTTTAATCAATTTGTGAAAATGAATTATTCATATATGATTATTTCCATTCTTCCTTCTGCCAACGGTGTCGCAGTTTCTCGTCCCTCCCGTTTTTGTGCTTAGAGCGTACGCATGGGTTAGAGTTTGCGTGGAGGACCGCACATTTTCCCGTCAAGTTAGTATTTTATAAATCGCAAACATTGCGTAGAAACTGGCGTACGCCATTTTTTGAGCGTATATCCCTTTATAAATGAGGCCCCTGCTGCCGAGCATTTTGTGCGGTAAGATACCTCCGCTAAAACTATTCCCTACTATAGTATGTAAATTATGTAAGAGCAAGTTACTAATGCGCCTATTTGATATCAATTCCTCTGTATGTATTTCACCGTTTGTTTTACTGTGAGCAATTTATTATCTTTCTACAATCTAGATGTGTACCCAATTTAAACTCATAGTCTGCAGTTACAGCATTGAGTTGTTATTATTCAATATGAAGTGCAAACTATATATTATTTTTCATGCTTATGCAACGCTATAGATGCAAATGTTTGAATCTGCAGGAGTGTTAACGTTAGCTCTCAGTAGCCAGTGACGGAGGTGACTTCAGTTAAGGTGCATTCAGGCACAATTCAGTAAAAATATGTATTGGGCAAAGATGCTTTTATAACGTCAGCAAGATGTGTTCAATGTAGTCCAGTAAAATGCAGTCTTTAGCGAGAAATATCAATACAGTTGTATTAAGGAGATGTTTTACTCCAACATGAAGTAGGTATTAGACAGTATGCAAACAAGATAAAGGAGTGTATATTGAAGTAATTAGGATCCGCTGTGTAGAGAATCATGTAATTTTACTGGTATAGAATACCATTCTTAATAAATGCCATCCTTATAAATGTATACAAATACAATACCGTTTTAAATGATACTTGTGTTTTAATTATGTTTGATTCAATTAAGGCGAGACACCCCAGGTGAATAGGGTAATTTTTTTAACTTAAAGGTATCAGCTAGAAATGTCTCCAGTTAATTACTTACAATAAGGCAATTGTTTTTTGTATTACAAGTTTTCTGAAATAGCATGTTTAAATATGCAAATTATTCATTATCTCATTAAATATGCACATATTTTAACACATTTCAGGAATCAAAATCTGAACTTTGGATAAAGCCAGGTTCAAAATTAGGAATATAACTGGAAGGGTTGGTGTATGTACTGTACATGATACTGAAGTTGAAATTTCGAACTCAGAGTAGGAGAAAAAATTCATTTTGAGAAAAATACCTTTAAAGATTGCAGTGAGGCGCTAGCTAAACCCTCCTGTTCTTTGGATGATAGCTTGCGCATCGACGCACTCCGTGAAGGTATTTCATGTTCGGGGTCATTTGTTTTTTGTATAACTTTGCTTCGTGCAAGTGACAATTGTTGTCGTCTTCTCTGTGAATGGTTTTTTCGCCGTTCTTTTGCCATTTTGAGATTTCAATTTCTAGCGGAAAGCTAACCAGGAAGTGATTTAGCACACCACGTGACGCATCTGAACGAATCACGTTGTCAGAAATTGACACCAGCCAATGAGATTTCGTTTCTTGGTTTAAGACCCCTTTGTGCTTTCACGATTGGTTGCTGATACAAAGGAAATTACCATATTTGGATCCGTTGAGATTGTGCAGGAGAGACACAGCTTTCCAACGATATCTCTGCTGACATGGTGCACACAGCGGTCACGGTACTTTATGTTACGTTAGAATGCTAACTTTTGGTGAATTTAGGAGAAATCTACAGACGCAAATAGACAAACTATAGTAAAATAAACACTTAAATGTGTATTTTGTACGTTTTCCTTCCAAAAGCCTGAAAGAAAACATCTTATAGAATCAAAATAGCACAACATCTCAAAATTTACCAGTAGGCCTACTTGAAAAACGATGTTTTTGCCTGCCGTGTCTCGCCTTAATTGAATTAAAGATGTTTTAATTAATTCTACTGAAATGATTGTTACATTGTCATCATGTAACTATTTTGTTCTTTTATTTGCCTCTCCAGAAAACAGTCACACTCCTCTTGAAGACATTTTGCCTCCTGCTATCGACTTCAGGTTCACTTTTGGTAAGCCCTGGAGTGTGTCAGACTAAAGTTGTTGTTTCAGAGGTTAATTCAAGACGTGTTATGTTTACATACTAATATTATGAGCATCAGGTAAACGTACCCATTTCTAATTTTTTAATCACAGATGGGATGGAGATGTAAACTATGCAGCAGTGTGTGTCACCACTCAAAGTGATGTTTTAAAACATTCCATCATGGAACCTTTGGACAGAAACATGCCATGCCCTGCATTCATGTAGACTGGCCCGCGGACTCACTTATCAAGATAAAAGTTGAAATAATCGTTTGTTCTTATTTATTCTAGGACCCATGTGCCACTTTATATACATCTCTAAGCATGAGGTGGGGTGTGTAAAATTAAATATAATATAAAATGTCCAACTACTTAATAATAAGTGATCTATATCAATATCATGACTTTGTGGCTTTCATTTTCTTGCAAACCAGCCTTTTTTTTTGATGGCTTAAATTGTAGATCGTGTTCGTTGTTCTCGAGTCCAGGAGGAAGTTAAAAAGAGACAATGTAGTCCCGTAAAAGTTCAAATGGGTAATTTAATTCAGTAACGTGGTTTTGAAACAGACACAGGAAGACACAGGAGGAGGACACAGCGCCGTGTCGAGAGGAAGAGAGAGAAAATCTACGTGTGTGTCCGGGGTATATCGATCTCTGCCTCCTCCTTTTTTCAGCTGCTTCGACAGGAAGGCGGATCTTCCTACCGGCTTCGTTCTTCTGTGACTGATATCGCGTAAATAAGAGGATTTAGACGTTGTGTTTATTGTATAACTCCACACGCCTTTTCTCCTCATATTCTCATTCATGACTTTTTATCTGATACATTACATTCTAAAAGGCTGAAAACATAGTTTGCGTGTGGCCGGAAGTGACGTCATGTAAACGACGGGGTTGTCCTTCAATAAAGCTTTTTAAAATAAAACTGGTACATTCATTTCATATTCAGCAATAATAACATCTCAGCGTCAATAAGTGTAGTGTTAAAGTCAGTGTGTTTTAGTGTGCAACACTACTTGTCATTTTCACCTTAAATTCACTTTTCTGAAAAACGTAACATTAGCCACAGGCTAATGCTAACCGGAAATGAAGAATTTTCAGAATACAAGTTTTACATTTAAAAGAGTGTGAACTTCTGGTTTTTCAGAAATAAAACAACTTTAATTATACAGAATATTTAATCTAAATTATGCCACACAAACATTGATTTTAATTTCTTACAAAACCCCTTCAATGCAGGAAGTTGTTGTTGCTTTGGAAACAATGTGACGGAGATTAACGGAGAAAATAAATATCTACATATAAAGATGGAGAAAGTAAACGGTAACGTTTATGGTTAAGTGTTAACACCCCCCGAAGAGGCACAAGCTCTTACGTTATTGGAGATTTCAATAAATTCAATTAGAAAAAAAAACGGGGAACAAACAAAACGAATAACGAAATTGAAACCCGAATAGTACTCCAACGAACGAATATTCGGATATTCGAGTACAGCCCTAGTAAACTGGCTGTACTTGTTATGATTTCAAGACGGATTTTATTTTGTTGTTGAGGAAAACACATGGTGTGTCCTGATTTGTACTCAATTTAGTGTTTTGTTTGTATATACAGGGAACAGCAGAGGTCTAAGTGCAACAGAGGCTCGTGATGCACAGCATGAAGTTATACGTTGCCCACGAGCCAGATGCAGTTGGAATAACCATCAAGTAATATCCATGTATGTTAATGTTTTGTGCTTTCAAACAAACTTGTTACTGTTTTATGAAAATTGTTTTGAAATAATCACATTTTAATAAAATGTATTAACATATCCATAACGTTCCCTTTTTTAAATCTATTTGTTTAATCTGCAATGTTTCAATGCTATCAAATATGTATAGGGTTAAATCAGGAAGAGTTTGTCGTTCCGGAAACTCAATTGTGTTTTATAACTTACTTTATTTATTCTTGTCTTATGTGGTTCTTAGCAGATTGTTATTTGCATTGGTTACACTTAATATCTTGGCTTTTAATTGTAGGCTCAACTCATCTTGTCACATGCCGAAAAAAATCACATTAGTGAGTTTACCCAACTCCTAAGATTGTTTGGAAACTGTTGACACATTGTTTTTAAGTTTTAGCAAAGTAACACGATCTTGAGTAGAGGAAAACTAAAAAAGTACGTTTCACCAACTCAAAAAATGCAAAAGTTGACTAAACTCTTAAAATTGCTTGGAAACTGTTGACACATTATTTTTACCAAAGCAACAGTTTTTACAGTGTGTGGGATATCTGCCCTCTACAGAGTTATGTTATGAAACGTGACTGTAACCTATTTTTAATGAGTCATTTATTATTTCTTACATTAAGAGAAGCAATCAACTTCAAGAACTGTTTTGTAAAGATGGCCAACAAAGCAGTGGAATTTTGAATATTTAAACCCCACTTTTTCAAATCAGAATTCAAATGATTATTGCTTCTCAATCTTGAAAAATGACGTTCTGTAGTAACTTAAACAAGAAATAAATAATTATTTCCATTACACAACATCTACATTTCCAGAACTGCTGGACACAATCTGTGTCTTAACACCTTGATAGGGTTAAGACCAATAAGATTAATGTGACAGATCTTGACTGGACTAAAAGAAGTCGAGAGCTTGAAATAAAAGCAATATTCTGTGGGTGCACTGTCTAACCTTCTAGGACCTTAATAAGCTCTTCACAAGTCTCGCATTACTTTGGCTATTGGTTATATCTCCAGCTGAAAGGCAAACAATTACATACTGCCTGTGGTATGAGGACACAAAAGCTTTATATCTTGGAGGCTTTTATTATAGAGACCATTTTTCAATGTGTGGAAGAGATAGAACGAAGGTAGATAACCTCAACTAATATGGTTTGATAACCCTGCAGCTAATGCGTTTTATTCACATAAGTGTAATTTCCGAACAAAAATAACTCCCTTACAAAGGATTTGGCACAAGGACTGAAATTGCTTGCAGAAATGTAATATCCATATCCAGCTTTCTCGTTGACACACATTTTTGGTACCAACCAATCCTAGGTTCAACCCCCCAAGCATCAAGTATGCTTCTTAGGACATACTGTAACTAACATCATCACAAATGTTAACGTATGTCACTTTATCTTTTTGTAATTCTACTTAGTATCATGCTCTGTCGGGTAGGGGTGTAACGGTACACCAGTGGCGAGCCGTCTAGGCCCTCTGTGAGGGCCTAAGATATTCTAAAAAATAATATTTGAAAACATAAAAAAAAAACATTTAAAAAATATATATGTTTTTGTTGTTACATTTTTCATTAGTTTTACCAAAATAACTTGATTTAATTGTATTTAAAATAACATTTCTAAATAAATAAATCCTTCGAATCTGCCTGTTCAGTTCTGTTGGAATGTGAAGGGTTAAATGCCGTCTCTGCGAGACTGTGAAGACGGGAGAGCTTGTTGGTCCCTCTCTATATACACTTTTATGGTCCCTCTCTACATTCACAGAGAGCCAGCTACAGTATAGTAACTCAAGGAGAGAGTAATGTCAAATGACAGTACAATTGACCAATCATATCTTCCCTCTAAATGGGCAGGCTTTATTTTCGTGGACTTTATGACAAGTTCCGCCCGCTGTGAAGTCTCTGCAAGAGGTGCAGTGACGCATCCTAAAACCCGGAAGTAAGCTGCGCTCGGATTCCCTCGACAAAAGAGCAATGGGATTTCTCCATAGGATTTTGGAAAATAGCTCGAAATAAGGTCTATGGAAAAGGAACCTGTTAGATAAATGCACGTTTTGTTCAGCCGGATAATATCCACATGTCTACCCTACTTATGAAGCTTAGCGCAAGTTCAATGAGGAAGACCAATACCCCCTGGTGTTACACGTCACTTCAATCTCCTCTTCCATTAAGTAATCAGGGGCGTTACTCCCCAGCTAGCCAATCATCGCACCTGCTAACCCCTTTAAATCTGCTCTTCCCTATCTGTCAGTTGTCATTTCAGGTGTCAACGCACAAGCAGCAGCAGGGCTTCGTCCCAGCTCCAGGCATTATTCATCAGCTCCGCAGTCTTGCGGATTAAGCTACAGGCGGCGTCCCCCAGTCGGCTAGCGGTTCCAGCCGGCCGCCCCGCAAACCCGGACGCGGGAGGAAAAGACAAGGAAATCGGGCTCCACGGAAGTTCCTCCGGCTAATGGAAATGGGCTACTTCATGCAAACAATTGACGCACGCCTTCAGTCTCTCAAGAGGGCATCACTGGCATCAGGGCCGCTTAAATGCGGAGCTTCCGGCTTCACGCGGAACGGGTCCTCATCGCATGCGAAGCTTTACCCATTCTGGCTTCAACCACAACCCCTCCTGCAGGCAGGCAGGGCTTAAGCTACATCCCATTGAAGCTACTTCCTCCTGCGCCTCACCTCTAAAACAGGCGTCAGGGTAGCGCTGGCAAGAGAGGCAGTTGCAACAAATTCACGAGATGTTCCGTTATATTGTTATGACATTTGGGTCATGCAGAGTGAGATCGCTACCCCTTTAAGAGAGGGGTGTGGCGCGTGCGTGGGCATGGTATGGTAGACCGAGCGGGATACATGTTTTCTAGAAATAACGAGGCAGCAGAAAAAGGAAGGTCTGTGATATTGCGAATCTATCTTGCGAAACGGAAGAGCTAAATAAATGCAACGACCTTCCAAGAAGAGCTCGCCTCTCTCCAGTCTTTCCGATAAAATGGGTTATTGAACCCGAAGCGTGTTGCTTCTGCCCTGGGAGACGACAGAGAGTCATCCCCCCCGTTTCCTCGACTACGGTCTGGGAGCCGACAGGAAGTTCAACACTATGCATTGCTACCTTTAGTTCAGGGTTACTGTAACGTGTTACAGTATGGAGTTCAGTAACGTATTACTTGCATTACTAATGCAGTTCGGGTAATTACTAACCATTACAATGCTCAGTAACTAACGCAGTTTCAAGCTTCAACACAGTGTTACCTGAAATGAATGGCGTTTCGTAGGGTTTATTTTCCTCAATGACCAAGTCGCTGCACATTATCCTGTTTATGACACGACCGGATACTAAAAAATTAGGAATTCACTCCCAATATTAATTTAATGATTATTGACTGAATGATCGTATTTTTTCTCTTTTTCTTCTCCATTAAGAAATATTCCGTTTCTCGTTGCACCAACGGCTGGATCTGCGACAACAACATCTCCTCGGCAGTAGCGGTGCAACAACTAATCGACTTAATCGATCAAAATCGATTACCAAATTAGTTGCCAACTAATTCAGTCGTCGATTCATTGGTGACGTCATCACGTGTGTTTTACGCGCCGTTAAGCTCCAACGTTATTGGTCTTTTATCGGTACCGGAGACATTTATAAAATATGTCATGTATTATTGCTACAAAAACATTATATCGCAGTCTTAGTTTCGCCAACTCGTTTCTAATATGCAAAAGACAAACAAATGCGTCTATGATGTCTTTCCGATCAGACGAGATCTCTCTCCCCCGTCTGTGTGCGAGGAGGAGAGAGATCACACACGCAGCTGCTACATGCAGCAGAGCACACTGCGGAGGTGGCGGAGAGAACGCGCTCCGAGGTGTGGTTAAACTTTACCCGTCTCGATGTGGAGAATACTCGTTGCCAAAAGTGCAATAAGAGTTTAGCATGTAAGGGCGGTAACACGAGCAATTTGTCTAAACATTTAGCAAAAGTGCTCCACATTCAGACGGAGAAATGTACCGGGTTCGACTGTCTTTCTAGCAGCTCTGTAGCCCCATCCACCAGTAACGTTTCCACGTCAGGTGTTATGTATGCTAGCAGCAACACACAGAGTTAACTACATGATACAAACATGGGTTAATGATTAGAGGTAACTGAGTTATTTATTTATTAAAATTTCAGCTATTCTGTTTACAGTCTGTCGACAGATTATTTAATACGATTTGTTAAATGCTCAGGGCAATCTCGATGACAAAGGTCAATGTTCCCCCCTTTCTACGCACGGAGATAATGTAATCTTAATAGTGTGCAGGCCAAGGCTGGCTCTTCAAAGCAGATATTAACGACGCGCTTTAAAGTTCCCATCATCCGTTCAGCGGAACTCTTTCAGCCTTAAGCGGCAGTCAAGTAAGGAGAAACTACGTGTGCACCGGCTATTCGGGTAAATAATATTGATAGCTGTCTCTCCCCAGTTCAAATCACCCACTGCTCAGGGAGATCTCCTCATGCGTTGCCTTTACGCCATCTAGTGTTCAAATACAACATTACTAACCTATAACTCCGCTCAACTGGGAAAAGAGAAGAAGAAAGAAGAAGAGAATCCTCCAGGAGCACAGCGTTCCTAATCATGAGGAACTATAGGCCCAGTCACACACCTGGAGTTCCTAGGCATCACATCAAGCTCATGGTATTAACGTTCCTCTAACCCAGGCATCCTCAAAGTCCGGACTCCGGTCCGGATCCGGACCGAACCACAACTGTCTCTGGACTCTGAGCAAATTATACTTTTCATATGTATTATCTGTATTATCTGTGTTATCTGCGAGACATCGCCACAACGCAACGAGTCAAAATGATCCGCTATGTCCATAGACTGCAAATAGCGCTCTGCATGTCCTGTTCCACTGTCTGTCTGTGTGTGTCTGTCAACGCATTGGTCCAATCACATTCAGCATCCCGTCAGCGTTTCCCCCCCCCCAATCAATCTGCGAATCAGAGGCACAGTAGGGCGGGTCTTCGTGGAATGCGGGTGGGAAAAATGTGTGTCTCGTCGTCTCGTCTCTTTCAACCTGTCTGAGTCAGAGCGAGAGTTTAAAAAAAAAAAAAAATTCAGAGCGAGAGTTAACAGCTCATCTAGTTCCATCTGTACTGTAGCTAGTGGCCTAGTTTCACCTACCGGGGTGGCAACTGACACCCTAAAAATAGGCCTTGCCACCCCAGCTGCCACCCCAGTTGGCAGCTTTGTTTTGAATGAAAAGTTGTGGCTCATCGGACATTTATGAGAGAAAGTCTCTAATGTCCGAGTGCAAGTGAATGCAGCACAAGATGCACGTCATGTAACCCCTCCCCCGGTCCTGGCGCGAGCGTGGACATATGATTGGCGGCGATTTCATTTGAACGGGACGGCGCAAAACGAGAAGCATTCTGACCGATTCTGACCCAAGCACTGAAGGAATTAGGTATTTGCGGTCTACAATGACAGATAAGAGACTGTCAAGTTTGGCTGTACTCAGCATTGAATCAAAACGCACTAAAGCTGTTGATCTTAATAAGTTTGTGAGGCGTTTTGCTGAACAAAATGGTAATAGCCGCATTCAGCTGTAATAGACATGTCAACTTGATGCTCTGCTCACGGATGAGCATACAAAACTATTAAGATGATGACCTTACGTGTGTAAATATATGTTTTTCTTTGAAGGGGTCTGCCCCCAAAAAACAGTTTTAAGTCCTGAGAAAGTCAAATAAGACGGTGTGTAAAACTACACTGCCCAGCCAAAAAAAAGTAACCACTTTGATTTAACTAGGCCAGTAGGTAAGGACTTTCCACTGGATAATAACTGAAGTATAAAAGAATGCATGACTGAAGTGATGGAGAACATGTTTGAAGGCAAACAAAAAGAGGAAATAACAGGTCAAATCAAGCCCCTCTGAGATTCCACAGCAACCAGAAGAACATAAATACTGGCTGGTGATTTGATTAATCAGCTTTGTGATGGAATAAAAAATGCACAGTGCATTTCCTTAGCTGTGGGTGAGTCCACTGACACCACTGACAATGCTCAGTTGCTGGTGTTTGTGAGTTGTTATGATGAGGCAAAGGGGGAGTTTGTTGAAGATGTGTTGGGCCTGACGAACCTCAGTGGACACACAAGGGGGCAAGACATTTATAAAGCAATAATGGGAATGCTGAATGAAAGAGGGTGCAGCTGCCTTTATTCATAACTGTGCAGCTCTTACACTGCGACTCTGAGGGATCAAGCACAGACACAATAACAATGAAAACTGCTGCATACAGATTATTTTTATTTTTGCAACCTCGTGTTAAGAATCTTGTTGCAATTGTTTAAAAGTTTGAATGACCGTAATAAACGGACCTTTGTCTTATTGAAACATTTATTTTGGACCTTTAAGATTTGTATTTGAGTACCCCTGCTCTAACCAAACTGTGTGCATCCACATAAACGTCTTCAACGACAGTTGCTCTTCCTCACCGGGCAACCGTACTTTGCATGCGGATATTCTTCGGCATGCTATCATCTCCCGTTTCCTGGACGTGGCATCCGCCGGCCTCACGACGACCGCGTTTTCCCCGACTTAAGGACGTGCACTGCACATCCTCCGTTTTGGGGGGGACATCTGCATGAGATCATCTGCCATAGCGGCACACTCAGATTTCCACTATTGCTACACATTTATTATCACACTCGCTGGATCTAACACTAGCGTCCCTCAGAAAATAAGTAAATCGAGTTCGATTCCAATCGAGACGTCAGCTTTTCTGACATATCCTTTCACGCCAGCCATTTTAGCTTATATCTTAAACACTCCAAATGCGGCTGCGCCTGCTCCGTCATCGCCGCCCGCAACGACTCCCAGTTCTGCCCTTATAAATCCATGATCAAATTCCTACAGCTTAGACCTACCTCTAATCCTCTCTCACCATTATTTCTTATCTCAGGGAATGTTCCCTTAACTCAACGACAGTTCAATCACTATTTAAAGCAAGTTCTCTAAATCCGGATTATCACCCCAATTATTCTCGGGGCATTCGTTCAGGATAGGCGCAGCTACATCTGCTGCTAATCAAGGAGTCTCATCCTCCGCCCTGCAACAACTCGGACGGTGGTCCTCCTCTGCCTTCACATCCTACATCCGCCCGGACATCAGCGCCGTGCTGGCCATCCAAAGGTCCCTCAAACACTAAATGGTATGTATACATATAACTGGTGGTGGTCTTAGCAAGTCAGCACATTTACGCATCACCGTGTTCATGTTTAAACACTTCATATCGCTGTGACCTTCGGGTCCGCATTGTGTTTAACCCTGCTGCGCAGGTTGCGGCCAGTGGGTCTGCATTATGTTAAACCCTGCGCGTGCAGGTTACGGCCAGTGGGTCAGCGTCATGTTTAACCCTACATGTACAGGTTGCGGCCAATGGGTCAGCGTCATGTTTAACCCTGCGGGTGCAGGTTGCGGCCAGTGGGTCAGCGTCATGTTTAACCCTACGTGTACAGGTTGCGGCCAATGGGTCAGCGTCATGTTTAACCCTGCGGGCGCAGGTTGCGGCCAGTGGGTCAGCATCATGTTTAACCCTACGTGTACAGGTTGCGGCCAATGGGTCAGCGTCATGTTTAACCCTGCGGGCGCAGCTTGCGGCCAGTGGATCAGCGTCATGTTTAGCCCTGCGGGTGCAGGTTGCGGCCAGTGGGTCAGCATCATGATTAACCCTGCAGGTGCAGGTTGCGGCCAGTGGGTCAGCGTCATGTTTAACCCTGCGGGTGCAGGTTGCGGCCAGCGGGTCTTCCCTCTCTGTCAGTTGTTATTTCAGGTGTCAACGCACAACCCTCCTCCACCCCTTCGCCTCCTGTCTCCTAATTCAGGGCCAAGCTAATCCTTCTTCCTTCAGACCAGACCGAACCACTTATCACCACCACCAGTGTCTAGACCCCGGGGGGGTTCATCGGAGCGGTTTTCCCCTCCCGAATGATCATCCTACAAACCGGGGCCTAATCTCCAAACATCAGTTAATTCATTGTTGTAATCTGTCAATCATCATTTTCTTATACCATGCGTCCCGGTAATAAACATGTATTTCATACATCACGTCTCTCCTGATTGAAATATTATTTTCGAATCATAAATCTAATCGATAGATTTATGATCGATAGATTTATGATTAGCATAAGTTTGTTCATGATGGCTGGCACATGTCAGTGATAGTGATGACATCGTTTGCAAAATTATTAACCGAGTCATTTTCAAGATTGAGTTACAATGATAAACTGGAGTGGCAAAGGATCAGCTGCATGACCCCGCCATCAAGTGCTTCATCCAAAAGGACAGGAGGATGGACTTAGTGTTTAAGTGATTTGATCATCAAAGGTAGGCCTAAGTCATTTTCAATGTGGGCCGCTGTGCCGACTTAATTCATTTGTAATTGTTACTTGGCTGTGGGAGCCCTGTCATGATAGGTGTTTATATAAATGGTGTTGTTTTGTGTGGTAGAGGGTCGCTGTCATTGATGCGTTTTGCACCCCGGGCCGCTGTTTTGATATTCCGCTGAAGTATACGGTGTGACGTAATATCTCTTCTTTTTTTTCGAAGGAAGGGGGAGGTCAGAGGGCCTAGGTATAAAAGTCACGGCTCGCCACTGCGGTACACCCTTCGGTTCGGGTACACGTGTGTACCGAAGTGTACCGAACGAATATAACGTTAAACGTAAAAAAGTTAGAACGTGAACAACTTTTTGGAAGTAATCTCAGATGCTGCGTCGCAGCATTCAACCCAATTTGCTCACATTGGGTTCAATGCGTCATAGATAGGGTTGGGTATCGTTTGAATTTCCACGATTCTGATTCCGATTCCGATTCTACTTTTCGATTCCGGTTCTTAACGGTTCTCAATTCCGATTATTTGAGGGGCAGGGTAAAAAAATGATACATGCTTCTTCCACCAAAAAAATTACATTTATTCGAGAAACTTTTACACAGGTTAGTTTACAGTAATATTCACATTAATCAGTCTGTTTATATTCACTGCTAACTGTAACCTGAGAACCACTGAAGCTACAACAGTTCAACTTTTAAAGGAACCCCCCCCCCCCCCCCCCATTTAAAAACAGTTCTTGTTGAAAAAAACAAGCATATCTGCATTCTCAGGCATACCGGGAAGAAATGTTTGAACATTTTAAAGTAAAATGCTTCAATCTGGTGCACTTTAAGCAGAATTACTAGAGACCTGATCTAGGGGGTACAACTCCAAACACTCATATGAAAAAGATCGGTTTACATTTTAATAATCAAATAAGTATGTGAACATAACCAATAACCTACCATAGCCAATAACAAATACATGTCACTTACTTTATTTTTGTTGTTCATTCATATCTTATTTTACTATTTTATTTATGCATATTTTGTTATCTCTCCAGTTTAAAACGATATGTCTGGTTTACTGTCCTATAGTATACATTGGAATGATTTCAAACCTGTTTTATCCCAATAATTATAAAGGAGTGCCTTGGAAATATGTGTTTACATAAATTGTGATCAAAACGTTTGAGACCCACTGAGATAACTTAGACTAAAGTGAACTATCTACACACTGAGAGAGTCCTTTACCTCACTGAGCTGTAGTTATCAGCCACTCAGTCTGACTGAAGAGGACTCTCCCTCCACATCATTGTAGAAACATCTTCTTCTTCCGTTAGAGCAGCTAGCACCAGATGCTAATAACAACAGCGCTGGTGGTGCACCCTCCCTTTCTCCCTCGCTGGCTCCCACGCTCACTCGCACTTTGGCTGTGAGCTGCAGGTGCCAGCTAAGCCAACATCCCCCATTTTCATCACTTACAGCGCCCATCGTACAGGGCAAATGAAAAGTGTAACCGGGATGAAAAGGGTGTTACATTTATTTAATTATGGCCGAACATTAGGATGAGCCCCAACGGTCAAAACGTTTTTTTTTTTCTCCCAGAGCTGTCAGCGCAGCGCCTCCACAGATCTGGCGCCCTAGGCGAACATCCGCCAGTGCGACGGGCCGGCCCTGGTCTCAGGTTACGCTGTAGGAAGTGTAGGTACAACGCTACATTTCCTGCCCCGCCGCAGTCATACAGTAGGCTACGGAGAGCGGCGAGAAACATTTCCTCAGGCATCGAAAAGCGGAACCGAAATTCACATTTCTAAATGATGCCGTTGGAATCGAAATGTTGGAACCGGTTCTCGGTACCCAACCCTAGTCATAGAGCGAGCAAGTCATTTCATTGGACGAGAGGCATACTATGAGAGCTGCTCACAGGGATGCGTTCAAATTTAGTCAGTAATTTGAGGAAATGGCGAACGCAGATAAAGTTGAGCTCGAAAATCCTCCAGCATCATTGAAGTCTCCAGTTTGGGAACATTTTGGTTTCGCAGTTACGTACAAGGATGACGGACAAAGACAGGTGGACTGAACCAAAGCTGTTTGTCGGCATTGTTTCTAAAATTGGTTACGCGGCTGGCAATACATCGAACTTGCACACTCATTTGAAAAGGCATCATCCGAACGTGAATATCACCGGTACCAAAAGACTGAAGTGCAAACCCAACTCCCACTAGCATTTAAGCCTCCACCACTCGCAAAAAGTTTAGACCGAGCCAAAGCTATTACATACGCCAAATATCCTTATGTTGCCATGTTAGCAAAGCGCTACCTGGCTGTATCTGCTACCTCTGTCCCTAGCGAGTGTGTTCTCCACAGCAGGAGACATCGTTAGTGCCAGCAGATCTGCCCTTTCGGCAAGCAATGTGGACAAGTTAATTTTTCTTAAAAAAAACATGAAAATACAATGACAAGCAAGTCCTAATGTCAAACTGGCTGCTTAGGTACTAGTACAGTACAGTTAAAATACAGATTATTTCAGTTAATCGAAATGCTGCACTTTAATGTTTATTTTATTATATTTTGTATTTATTTGAGTGAATATTCACAGTTTAATAATAATAATTAAAAACCCAAAACTAATAGTTTGTTTTGTGAGTAGCCTACTCGTACAGTAAAGTTCAAATACAGATTATTTCAGTTCATCGAAATGCTGCAAATTGTTGGAGAAGATATCTCTGCTCCGCGCCGATCCTATATGAGTTTGCTTTAAAAGAAGGAAAACTCAAAACAACCAGGACGAGGGTTAAACAATAATCTGTTTTAATTAGGGATGCACCGAATATTCGGCCACCGAAAATTATCGGCCGAAAATGGTTAAAACGGCCCTTTCGGCCGAAAGGGTTTTAGCACCGAAAAAATATCACCGAATGTCAGAACAGGTTTACGTTGGTAACCTAACGTGTTGTTGTGATGACGTAATAAAGACGCGGCTCACAGGGGGGGAACATTGACCTTTGTCATCGAGATTGCCCTGAGCCTTTAACAAATCGTATTAAATAATCTGATGACAGACTGTAAACAGAATAGCTGAAACTTTAACAAACTAAATAACTCTGTTACCTCTAATCATTAACCCATGTTTGTATAATGTAGTTAACTCCGTGTGTTGCTGCTAGCATACATAACACCTGACGTGGAAACGTTACTCGTGATGGAGCTACATAGCTGCTAGAAAGACGGTCGAAACCGGTACATTCCTCCGTCTGCATGCGGTGCACTTTTGCTAAATGTTTAGACAAATTGCTCGTGCTTACATGCTAAACTCTTATTGCACTTATGGTAACAAGTATTCTCCACATCGAGACGGGTAAAGTTTAACCACACCTCGGAGCGCGTCCTCTCCGCCATCTCCGCAGTGTGCTCCGCTGCATGTAGCAGCTGCGTGTGTGTAAACTGCCCCGCCCCCTCGCACACAGACGGGGGAGAGAGATCTCGTCTGATCGAAAATACATCATAGACGCATTTGTTGTCTTTGCATATTAGAAACGAGTTGGCGACACTAAGACTGCGATATAATGTTTTTTAGCAATAATACATGACATATATAAATGTACTGTATGCATTCAAAAGTGCTGAATAAATGTTTTATGGACCCATAATAGTGATTATTATTTAAGTTAAGTTTTGCCATAATCATGTCTATTTCCATAATCAGGTAGCTGAACAACATTGGTAAAAAATGTATACATTATATATATATATATATTTCTATTAATCATTTTCGGCCTTTCGGCATTCGGTTTTCGGCCAACTGTTTCCTATTTTCGGTATCGGTTTCGGCCAAGAATTTCCCATTCGGTGCACCCCTAGTTTTAATGGTAAAACACAACACAATACACCATACAGAGCACTCTGCAACAGTACTCCGGGCTCAATTCCTACCACCGTGTGATATACGTACCACGACAGCCAGTCAGGAAGAGAGCACAGAGCATAAGAATGTTACAGTATTTATACACATAAGCGGGGAGGAGTTTGGCCGGTTTTACTTCTGGGCGAACCCTAAGCAATGAGTCAGCAGTTTGTTGATTCCATCTCCTGTGTGTGTGTGTGTGTGTGTGTGTGTGTGTGTGTGTGTGTGTGTGTGTGTGTGTGTGTGTGTGTGTGTGTGTGTGTGTGTGTGTGGTCCCAGTCATGCTTTGGAGTAATTTCACAGACAGAGGACTCTTTAACAGAACGCACACTCATCTTATCATGTAGCTTATCACACAACAGTCATATGTTTTTCTTTATGAAAGCCATACTTGTTGGGGTTTAACAGTCATCATATCATGACCTCCTCAGGACCAGCTAACCAACAAAGCTTAACTGTTCCCATGCCCTAAGGCCATCTCTGAACTTCCCTTCCACTCCGAAGTCAGCTCACCCAGAATCAGAAGGACCATTGTCTCTCTAATTGTGTGTGACCCAATCGTCTCCTGCTCTTTAGGAGTCTTGAAATGAACGCACATACATTTATCTCATTAACTAACACTTAACATCCCATATATCAGGTGACATAAAAATGAATATACCAGAATTACACTGTATTAAACTTTTTGCCACAACACTTTATTTAAATTCTTCAAACTTCATGTTTATTTTATTATATTTTGTATTTATTTGAGTACATTATTAATAATTATTAATACATTATTCACAGTTTAATAATAATTAAAAAAAAATATATATATTTTATGTTTTGTGATAATTTTTTCTGCTGTGCCGAAAACGTACCGAACTGAACCGTGACCTAAAAACCGAGGTACGTACCGAACCGAAATGTTTGTGAACCGTTACACCCCTACTGTCGGGATATTTTACCGGACTACATGCCAGTGGAAGAACAATCCACTAAGCACTTTCCTTATGACTGCAATTTATTACGGGATTACGCAATCTGGTTCCAAAAAGGTAACTTTGTTCCCTTACAGTTGCTTAAAGAAGAGACAATCAGATAACTGTTACGTTTCCCCCCCAAAAAATTGGGGATTACTAGAAGATTAACAATGTTAGAGCATTTTGGGTTAGTTCAATCAGGAGGACTTAATTTTGTTTAAAGAACATTTATTGACACATGCCATATGATAAATGTTAAAGGTAGAGTATGTAAGTTTGAGAAACCGGCTCGAGATACACTTTTTGTTATATTCCATGGAATGCTCTTAACATCCCGATAGCAATGAATATCTTAAGTGCTTTGACAAAATATCCATCAAAAAATGTCATCTGTGGAAGCCGTAGTACTGTAAAAAGTACGACGAATCATTTTAGCCGGCCCGGCTAAAATAACTGGATGAAAATAACCTGCCTGTCAGCCTTCCATCTGTGCACAAACTTATCTCGTGCCCTCATTGGTCATGTGCGCGTTTGTGTGTGTTGGAGGAGGGGCTCTATAAGGAAGTGGCAGATTTTTTTTGGGTTAGTTCAATCAGGAGAGACTTCATTTTCTTTAAAGAACATTTATTGACACATATCATATGATACATTTTAAGTCTTTGGAGATTAGACCCCGATCCTGAAATCGTATATCTAAAGGGGGAAATGCAGCCGTGAGCATATAGGAAACCCCCCCGGGTCTAGACACTGGTGATGATGCTGAAGATCTGGATTGATGAGGAGATGGGATGAAGAGGAGGTGTGATGAGGTCTTTGGATTAATTCTCCTGGCACTGGATATGATGTAAGGAGGCGGGCGGCAGCATGAAAACCTAAAATCACAGCTGATTGCAGGAGAGAGGAGAACCATTTTAAAGTTTGGCTGCAGCACAGTGATTCTCTGATGCTGGAGAATGAGGTGAATGTAATAGGTTAAAGAGAACGCCCGTGATGAGCTGATTATATGCAGCTGCGGAGTGAATGTATATACCCAGTCTTCCTGAAAGAACTTGCGCTGAGCTTCATTTGTTAAAAGGAGAACATTTTATTTCTTCTATGTAAACTAATGATCTGAAGGCTAAAACTTGTGTATTTTGTATATATGTATTGTTGTGTTTTTTTTTATCTTAATGTGTGCATATGTATAAATGTGTCTGTTGATTGTGTATATAGGATATACATATCTGTATTACTGTATTATTTTACATTCGGGATTGTCGGAAATGTCATTTCGATCTCTCTGTCTGTAAACACAAACTGAGTAAGATTGACATTAAAGTTGACTTTGAATCTGTACGCCTAATGCCTGAATATGCTTTATGGTTTTCACTTAATTTGTTCTATTTTTAATTCAGCAGGTGAACTTGTATGTTCACAAAATAGTGTGTGTGGGCTTAACTGTATGTATTAAACTAAAACAGAGCATTTTCTGTCAGCTCGTATTGTATTTTAAACTTTATTATGTGCTTATGGGTTTCATTGTTGGTGTATAGGCTACTGCTTTGCTCTATCCCAGGAATACATTCTGCCATTAAATTAAATAAATCTAATTATTTTTACTTGGACATTTCTAAATGGAGGAAGCTATAGCATCACCGCCTAATTTAAAAACATATTGTGCTCTGTAAAAGATGGTCCAGCATGGTTTTGCATTCATTGGAGAATATGTAGTTCCACTGTTATCCAAATAGATATTGAGAAAGTAGTCACGACATCACCAACTGTCCAGCACCACCCTAAAGCACGAATGGATTCTGGTGTGCCACTTTTTGGTCCGACTGGCCACTAACAATGACGGTTTCTCCAACACCATTCTTACACTTTGACAGTAATATACACTTGGGTGCAAAAGGGACGTTTTGTGACAGGCTTGTGAAGCTGAGTTGGATCTTGGACTGACAGTGTTATGGGATTTTGTGTGCTACATCTTCACTTTAAATTGGGGAGAATTGCACACTGTTTTTGTTGGTGGGCAGGGTGATGAGAAATATGACAAACGGTTGAAACACACTCATTTAAAATTGGTCTTCTTACCCCCATTATTTAGCTTAAAACCTTATGCCAAGTAATCCTTCTTGTCTTACCCAACACCTCCTTCAAGCTGTTTTGGTACTTAGTTTTTCAATCATTTGGCATTAGAGTTCCAGTCCCAGTTCTCCACTTAATCTCCATCTGGAAAGACTTCTATGCATCCTTGAATTAAACCTCTCATGTTTTCTGTAAGAGAGGTATTTTTGTTGAAATTTACTAAGATTTTTGCATAAATGCTCAAAAAGTAGAAGAGAGTTTGGAATTTAAGTCAACAACAACACAGAGATATTCTAAAATAGTTTCGATAACAACAGAAAAAAAATGTTTATGTAATTAATGAATGGTAATGTCAGAAACCTGCCATTTAGTGTAATGGTGTGGCTTTTTAGAAAACAATAGATCTTTGTGGCAAAACAAATCTTCAGGCTTAAACTATACAGACTTCAATTGTTAAAATAATCAATTATTGTTGCTTTTTGTCTTTTAATTGGATGTCTTGACATTTAGAAAGCTACTGAACATCACTAGCCTTATCACTTAAGCTACTGAATGTATTGTATGTACCGTGACAAATAAACTATACTTTTCTGAACATTACTACACTACAACTTTACATTCACGGTGGTAGTTATGATGGCCGTACACTTATTATATTTGTGTGCATGATAGGCATCTGACTGTTATCACCAAGCTAAGCTAATTGGTATGATTATGCTCTTGACTAAAATTACAATAATTGCAGTAACATTCAATGCTAAGACACGTGATGTACAGTCAAACACTCATGGACAATAAAGCTTAATCACATTTAGAAACACTGTCACACTGGTGATTAGACTTCATGCATTTAACACTTGTCAGTTAATAGGCAACTTAATATCTATCATAGTTAATAAGGCCACACAAGACATTTATACTTGTTATTGTGTATACATAGACAAATTATACAGGAAAACTATTTATAAAGAGTTGAAAAATGCTTATAAAAATAACTACTTTAGATATGATAACCAGTTAGAGCAGACAGGCACTTTGAAAAAAATAAAACGCTTTTTGAACAGTAAAGCATGTAAACATGTCACAGTAGAGGCACAAAATACAATTATGAAACCTCAAAAAGAGCATAATAAGCAACCCAGTCTCACGGCATTTCGTGTTCACCAACACGATTTGCCCCTTTTTTTCGTGTTGCACAGCACGATTTTAAAAGCAATGTATTTCTACTGCCTGCAGCACGTCTTTTTCTCCGGTCGGGTCGAGGAAGACCGGAAGCTGTGTGGTTCATAAAAACATGTTCTTACTCAATATCAAGCCACAGTTATTGCTTTTATTTGAAATCGTCTAATTTCTGACTTTTGTTGCCGTCTGTGAGGAAAATAAATGGGGCTCAGAGTCTCAGAATATGGAAATCTGTATTTTTAAATATTTTTTTCCTTCTAATTCGATATTCTTTTCAAAATAACACACTGTTATTTACTCACCAATAACACACAATTATCCTTGCTTTTATTTATTGGTTTAATTCCATAATCTCGGGCTTTTTTGGCGTCCGTCAGGAACTGAATTTAAAAATAAAAATAACCGGAAACAGACGTAGGCCTATAAGGGACATTTCGAGCATCATTGCGATTGTCAACATTTCTGAGTTTAGGATGGCCGAAGACACTACACTACCCATAATCCCCAGCTATCGTTTAGGACTACAGTAAGGACCCCGTAAGGTTACGCAGAGCGTCAAACAGCTGTGTGAAATGGAACGAAACCACGCCAGACTATCCAAAACTGGAATTGAACGCCCCCCCAGAACTACACATGCTGGCTATTGTGTTTCGCAAAATGTTCTATGGGACGTCTCTACTGAACGTTTTCGTTTTTCCCACAATTAGAAGTTGCCAGTATTAAACACATTGGTGTTATCAAATGTAAAACATATAATTCATAAATGGGTGAAAATCGCTTGTGTCCATAATGCGCAGCATTAATACCCACATGACAGCTCATTGTTACTTTGTAATTCTACTCCACTACAATTCAGAGGTTAACCTGGTATTTTTACTCCACTGCATTTATTTGAGTTACTTTGCAGATTCTGATTAATTATGTGAAATATAAACAACCCTTAAATCAGACTTTAGTTACACCTGAGTAAAATTCAGGTAAGGTGATTGTCAAGTGCCAACAATCAGGAGAGATATTTGATAGTTGGTGCTTGAGAAGACTAAACATGTATCTGCAATTGACATGAATGGAAACGAGTAATAAAGTATATTCATTACTCATTATTCTCTACTAATAGTTAATTAAAGACTGTATATTATGGCTATTTTGCACATCCCTTTCAAGATTTTCAAAGGTGTATTGACATATCATATACACAACTACGGTGTAGTTATGCAATGAATGAAACACTTGGGTCACAGGTTCCTCAACAGTGCATTACAAGACATCTATCAATATGTGTGTACCTCCACCATTAAACTGTCATATTCTGCACATTTCTTATTCTTATTCTTATTTCTTATTCACATTTCTTATTTCTTATTATATCTACATACATAAGAGTATAATTCATATGTATAATATCAGTTAAAATAAGTGCTTCAACATAGTTAACATTGCAGGAAAGCAATATATTAGACGTTAAGTACTTTGTCAGGCTTAATATTTATCTGTAGATAGATACCCCCAAAGTTTTTTTCTCATTTAAAAGAAGACCTTAATCTGTTATTTAAAGGGATAGTGGAAATCCGCGAATTTTGGGTTTAACTTATGTATTTTTATTAAAAATAAGCATAATAAACAATGTTTTTTAATTTCATGCGCCTAGTTTCATTTTATTTTCAATTTTACTGCGCCCTCTCAATGAAACGAAATACTTCGGAAATCGTCGGGAATCTTCGGGTGATGACGAGAGCATAGGAAGACGGGCACAAACAATGGCGGACATTCAATAGCATTTGCATGTGAATAGCCGAGTATATTGCCATAAATATGATGATTGATTATCAGTAAAAAATTCTACGTGACACAACGACATTGGATTAACCTTGAGATGCGTTTTTATTCCGTTGAACACAACTTTTGATCACAAATAAAAAAAGGTAAGACGTAATTATTGTAATATTTTTGGAACCGGATGTTGTTTACTTTCTCTTTTCTGGCTGATAGCTCCAGGAATTCGAGGTCTTACAGTGATGACATTACATGTGTTGAATCTGTGGAGTCTCAGCTTTAAATCGTATATCTTTTTTGTGCAGTTAAGATAGTAATAAGGGCATTTCTACCGTGTGTTGTGTGTAAAAAAGCGTTAGCATTAGTTAGCATTGTTTCGCTCAATGCTAATTCAAAGGCTTGGTATTACGCTTGTGTTTTTTCTAGCTAACAATTGTTCTTATTGTCAGTTAGCGGAGTTTCTTACCTTTTAAAAGGGTATGAAACATTAATAGTTTCATAAATGTTAAGAAGCCCTGAGACATGTGAGAGAAAAAAAACTGTGGGAGGGGTCCACTGGGGGGACCTTCGGGATTAACTGGTTAACAATGATTAATATTTGTAAAGGCTACAGGTGATCTTAAGATGCGTGAGCTATGCTTAGGGACCTACCGGTCAATATTATGTGTGCGTAGGGGTGCATCATCTGGCGCCTGGTCCTGGTCATCCTCGCCATTGCCCATGCCGTGAACCATCACCTCGGGCTCGGGCTCGAACAAATAAGGACGTAATGGTCCATCGTCTGGCTCAATATTGTCACCATCGTCGCTTACTGAACCGGATTCAGATTCAGTTCCTAAAACGACATTTTCGTAGGAAAGCCGAGAGGATGTTTCTGACTCGCTATCATCACTGGATACCTCGTACAATCCTTCTTTGTCTGGTATATTTGCCCTTCCACGTTCATTCTGCATAGACGCCATGGTTTGTTATCGTATCGTCTTCCTAAGTTTTCGTCACTTCCGGTTTGGCTGAGTCGAACATTTCGTTTCTAAAAAACTTCGGGGAAGCTGCAATAAAGTGCTTCTAACATGCGTAAGGCAATTATTATATTTTTTTAATCAGGTGTGATTGTTTTGGTACGTAATTATGCTTGTATATAAGTTAAAATGAAACTATTTGAGGTTCCATTTCCACTATCCCTTTAATGTTTAAATAAAGGTTAATTCGTTTTTCTGTTTTGCACCTCCTCCTATTAATATCTTTGTACATTCTGCACTAAACTGTTTTATTGTAGAGATCACTTATAGTAATTTCTTGATTTTTTTATATTCTATATTTATACTTTCCCCCTATGAAAGTATGTACTCTTAATATTTTTTTAATCAAATAAAACGCAATAATTCAATAACGTGCTTTAACCACTAGGCGGTGCACACAAGGTACACACAGCCATAATAACTTTGTATTATTAGTGTAGGACACTTTTGTTTTCGTACAACATCTGAAAATGTGTAGTTTTATGCATGCTTTCACATAATTTTACAGCATATTGCTATACTATTTCAGACTCAGTATTTACATTCTTACATTCAAAGAAAATCAGTAATATCTTTAAAAACTACAGTCCTTTTATATCAGCTGTGCACCGTTATGGTGTAAATATAACCTATCTGTCAATTAGATCAAATGTAAAAGTCAGCCGAATTAGTGTTGATACTGCAACGAGACGTATTGTGTGAAGAGAAATTGAAGATGTTGTTTAATTGTTGAATATATTTATGATCCACGTCAAGTATTCAGTTTCGGCGGCATTTTCTCAGTTTTTCCAAAGGTCTTCTCATCAGGGCTCTATAAATAAAGAACTACGGCAGATCTGTAATATGTAATGCAGCCGAACCGTGTATTACAATGCCGTTATGTGATGACTTTCAAAGAGAAAAGCAAGAGCGCTCGGAATTAAGTATTATTTTATTCTTTTAAAATGTTTTCCGGATTTCATATCATATAAACACCAAATCCCAGCATGCATTGCGGCTAAAACATCCAATAAGCAAGCTTAAAACCATAGCTGAGGATCTTGGGTAATCGCTCGAAATGCCTACGTCTGTTTCCGGTTATTTTTATTTTGAAATTCAGTTCCTGACGGACGCCAAAAAAGCCCGAGATTATGGAATTAAACCAATAAATAAAAGCAAGGATAATTGTGTGTTATTGGTGAGTAAATAACAGTGTGTTATTTTGAAAAGAATAACAAATTAGAAGGAAAAAAAGATTTAAAAATTACAGATTTCAGTATTCTGAGGCTCTGCGCCCCATTTATTTTCCTCACAGACGGCAACAAAAGTCAGAAATTATACGATTTCAAATAAAAGCAATAACTGTGGCTTGATATTGAGTAAGAACATGTTTTTATGAACCACACAGCTTCCGGTCTTCCTCGACCCGACCGGAGAAAAAGACGTGCTGCAGGCAGTAGAAATACATTGCTTTTAAAATCGTGCTGTGCAACACGAAAAAAAGGGGCAAATCGTGTTGGTGAACACGAATCAATAGATTAAAAATCGTGTTGGTGAACACGAAATGCCGTGAGACTGGGTTGTAATAAGGCCCTTTAAAATTAAGAGGCTGCAGTACTTACTTTTTAATCTAAAGGCTACTTGGAATACATCAGATGAGGGAATATTATAACAATGGTGTCCCAGAGATTATATTAACTACAGATAAGAAAAACATCAAGACCTTTCTCTTCTTTTGCTCTTTGCACTCTATTTCACATGCAATGGGTGTGTTGCGTGTGCGACTGGATTATCCTGCAGTCCTCTGGATTTATCTTGAGATGTACTTCTGATATTCCCACTGCATGCTGAACACAGTGGAGCACACAAACGTGGTGTTTGGCAATCTCAGGTTCATGACGTGGTTTATCTCCTGCTGTTAGAAGTACGGATTCTTTGATGTGGGGAGCCCCTTGGGGGGGATCAGCTGATCCCAAGTGTGTGAACATTCTTTACCAAATCAAGTTGAGTCATTCAGAAAAAGTACTATATGTTTCAGGTCACAAGTACAGTGAAGAACCTGCAATGCGCTAACTACAAGCCTATGCTCAAATATGGGAAACACTAAAAGAGGTATGTCCGTGCAATAGGGAAGCAAAAGTATTATTCTAATTACACATGTGACCTGCTCTATCGAAATCAGTCGCATTGACCCGAAGACCCATTTTGAGTTGTATACACTGTTGGAAAGAGGAGATTCCTAGCTTTCTAATGATATCAGGATTGTTTTTGTACTCCAAATATTAAGCGAAATATGTCACATTATATAATGACTGTCACAGAGACATCATTTTGAGAAAAAGGCCTTCAAAGTTTGCTGTTCTCTGGAATCCATCGATCTGATTGATTATTAGCGGAGCAAATGATCAAAATACTACGGAGGGAAGATATTTTCGTTTGGAGGGGAAGCTCGCGAGTGTGTGTGTATACGTGTGTGTGTTTGTGTAATTTTGCGTTTGTGTGTATTGTGTTTGTTTCCTGGGGAAAACCCTCACGAGAAACACCGCCTGTTGTGACGTTAAGTTACTCCGTTCTCCGCTTGTAATTATGCCGTTACAAGCTTCAAAGTTGTATTTATCATCTGAATTTGCCGAAACAAGTTTAATATTCTGAAAGCCAAGACTTTGTTTGATTGAAATCAGATGAAAACAAACTGTAACAGACCCTGCCGTGTTATCTATGATTGCTATACGCTTACATTTATAATTTCAGGTTAGGGGAAGTGGCGCTGTGGAAGAGCAGATTGCGAGTGAGAGGTGCCTGTCATCTTCCCTTTACAAGCTTCAAAAATGTATTTATCGTGTGATTTTGGAAATAAAAGTTTAATATTCTGAAAGCCAAGACTTTGTTTGTTTAAAATCAAACAAAACACCCGAACCCTGAAACAATTTTTTTTTACGTAAATCCACGTTTATTTTGAAATGAGCCGTTGCGACTTATGACTGATTTCGATAGAGCGGGTCACATATTGTGTGTAACCATTGGTGTTTTTCACGGAATAATGTGAGAGTTAAAGTATATGATGCACTTGGAGGTCAAATATTGTCCTTGGTCACACAGTGTAACTGTTGATCGCGGAAAAGGAAGGACCCAAATGCAGATTACAAAAAGAGGTAAAAGGTCTAGAAACAAAAACGAGCTTTATTTACAAAGCTGATGTGCAAAAAACATGGCATGGATAACATAGGTAGCACAAGGAATATACATCACCCAAAAAACGATCGTGACCAACATGGAGGGAGACAGGAAAAACAATGAACCGACCAGGCACACAGGGAAAGACAGGACTAAATACAGAGAGGGCTAATCACAGGACAAGAAACAGCTGGGTAAGGGAGGCAGAAACACAAGGGCAGTTGGGATTAGAGAAGGGGCATGAGAAGGGACTTGAAAAGTGACTTGAGAGGGAGCTTGAGAAGGGACTCGAGAGGGGACTCGAGAGGGAACTCGAGAGGAGACTCGAGAGGGAACTTGAGAATGGACTCGAGAAGGGACTCGAGAGGGAACTCCAGAGGGGACTCGAGAAGAGACTTGAGTCGGCCGGTAAGCCGACAGGACTGGGGCCGGAACTGGAGCCGGGGCCATGGCTGCTGGGACCGGAACTGAAGCCGGGACCATGGCTGCTGGGGCCGGCACTGGAGCCGGAACCATGGCTGCTGGGGCCGGAGCTGGGATCATGGCTGCTGGGACCGGAACTAAAGCCGGGACCATGGCTGTGTGGGCCGGCACTGGAACCGGAACCATGGCTGTGTGGGCCGGCACTGGAGCCAGAACCGCTGGAGCACGGGCTGGAATCCTGGCCTTGCATCTCTTAGAGGTATTTGAGGATCCGTGGACCTCCAAACGCCAGGCGGGATCACGAGAAAGGGTCCGAGAATGGAGACTGGCACTCAGGGCTGCGTGAAAAAACTCTGAGCCATTCAGGCAACGAGCTCCTCAACCAAGGCATGTTGGCCACCACCATTTGTGCCTTTTTGAGAACAGCCTCTTTGTCCCTTCTAGACGAGGTTCTACTCCACTCAGCATGATGACACAGAAGGGAGTAATCCAGATCGAACAGATCCAAGTCAAAATAATAAACTTCCGCTGGGTCCAAAGGTGGTCGGTTCATTCTGTTAAGATCGCGGAAAAGGAAGGACCCAAATGCAGACTACAAAAAGAGGTAAAAAGTCTAGAAACAAAAACGAGCTTTATTTACAAAGCTGATGAGCAAACAACATGGCATGGATAACAGGTAGCACAAGGAATATACATCACCCAAAAAACGATCGTGACCAACATTGGAGAGAGACAGGAAAAACAAGACTAAATACAGAGAGGGGTAATCGCAGGACAATAAACAGCTGGGTAAGGGAGGCCGAAACACAAGGGCAACAGGTGAACACAATGAGACAATCAGACACAGGAAGGAAAACAAGAGACAGGGAGAACAGCAAAACAAAACCCATTACCAGACAGACAAAACTAAAACCATGACATAACACCAAGATCGTGACAGTAACCTGTTTTAAAAGTGTTTAACTTTGGGCATTTTAGTACATATCATAACCCTGATACCCCGAACTGAGCCATTTATAACAAACTACTCACTTCTTCTTTCTGCCATACTTTATTCGTATGGCAGAAGATTCAAAATAACATTTTTTTTAAAGGATTTACTCGAGTGGTAGACTGGTTTGAAACCTTCCATTTCCCATCCTCAAGTAAAATGTGTTCATTGATTCCAACAAGTCTGGAGTTAGAAGAACCATTGAATTTACTCCCTTAAGGCGATACTGAAGAGAATTAAATTAACACATTATAGCAGGAAGTTTAATACAGTGTAATTTTTGGTATATTCATTTTAATGTCCCCTGATATATAAGAAGTGTGTTTTTATATATTCATGTGTGTACTTCAGTACTTTGTATTTAATAGTAGCAGTTTATATGAACAAGAAGCTGGAGACATGAGGAGTGAAAACTAAATATCCTTATATAGACATATGCTATAGACAGCAGAGGGTAGAATGTGTGTGCGTTGCAGTATAATAACTAGGGATGCACCGAATATTCGGCCACCGAAAATTATCGGCCGAAAATGGTTAAAAAGGTCCTTTCGGATTTCGGCCGCGACCATGCTCGCGGCTGGCTCACAGGGGTGGGGGACATTGACCTTTGTCATCGAGATTGCCCTGAGCCTTTAACAAATCGTATTAAATAATCTGATGACAGACTGTAAACAGAATAGCTGAAATGTTAACAAAATAAATAACTCAGTTACCTCTAATCATTAACCCATGTTTGTATAATGTAGTTAACTCCGTGTGTTGCTGCTAGCATACATAACACCTGACGTGGAAACGTTACTCGTGGATGGAGCTACAGAGCTGCTAGAAAGACGGTCGAACCCGGTACATTCCTCCGTCTGCATGCGGTGCACTTTTGCTAAATGTTTAGACAAATTGCTCGTGCTTACATGCTAAACTCTTATTGCACTTATGGTAACAAGTATTCTCCACATCGAGACGGGTAAAGTTTAACCACACCTCGGAGCGCGTTCTCTCCGCCATCTCCGCTGCATGTAGCAGCTGCGTGTGTGTAAACTGCCCCGCCCCCTCGCACACAGACGGGGGAGAGATCTCGTCTGATCGAAAATACATCATAGACGCATTTGTTGTCTTTGCATATTAGAAACGAGTTGGCGACACTAAGACTGCGATATAATGTTTTTTAGCAATAATACATGACATATATAAATGTACTGTATGCATTCAAAAGTGCTGAATAAATGTTTTATGGACCCATAATAGTGATTATTATTTAAGTTAAGTTTTGCCATAATCATGTCTATTTCCATCAGGTAGCTGAACAACATTGGTAAAAAATGTATACATTATATATATATATTTCTATTAATCATTTTCGGCCTTTCGGCGTTCGGTTTTCGGCCAACTGTTTCCAATTTTCGGTATCGGTTTCGGCCAAGAATTTCCCATTCGGTGCACCCCTAATAATAACTGCTAAATTATACTGGTGTTTGCATTCTATTGACTTCTCTGTTTGATTATTTCATGTTGTGAGTACTAAATTGCCACAACATTGTGAAGAAGTAGGCTTAAATGTGCTTAAATTACTCTATGTGAAATAAGATGCAGTTGTGCAGGACAGGAGACTAGATGGGGGAGGGGAGCAGATAGGGAAGTCTGAAGAATGTGTGTGTGTGAAAGCTGCAGAAATACCAGATGTTTTTGCTTCAAACTAAGACTGTTTCCGGATCATCTCGGCTGGCGCGCGCTGATACACTACGAAAGCCCATCGTTTATATATGGGCCAATAGATGACCTGAATGGGGGTAGCATCCACACAGCTCCTCCCTTGTTTTTACAATATCTTCTGTTGAGTCCTGGTGTCCGGCCTCTTTCCTCCTGCCGTCAAGACGATGATGTTCTCCCGGCATTTGGACCAGAGCAGGGGGTGGGCATAACCCTTTGAAAGTGTAATGTATTCTTACCGTTTATCATTAAAACAGATTATTGTTTAACCCTGTATCTGGTGCTTTGAATTCCTTCCTTTATGATTTTACAAGATGCTCACCAAACGTACACGCGGAGTCGAGGTGGATTTTAAAACCATTCGACACGCCCAGGAGGCTATTGACAACCCCGGCTCGTGTGGGCATTGTGCCCGTTTCACCAAAAAGAGCCTCCGCCGACGGTTAGCACGCCAAGCTAGCTTGTCGGCACAGGACCCCCTCATGTCCACTGATTTGCCGGCTGGCAATCAAGACGCGGGGGCGTCAGCCGCAGAGATTGAGCCCCTCACTGTGTCGGTCTGGGGCTCATTAACAGCGGCAGCTGCGGAACCGGAATCCCGCGCCGTGTCAGGCCGGGACCCGGTGGCGGCAAGAGATGCGGGAACGGAGCCCCACGCTTTACCAAGCTGGGGCTCCCGGCTAGACCTCACCATGGTTTCGCCCGCGGAGGATGTCCTGGAATTGGATTACATGGAGGACGAAGAGGATGCCTCTGAGTTCCTCCTGTCTGATTCGGATGAGCAAGAAGACGATATCTTCATGTCATCGGCTCAAGCTGCAAAGCCGGGAGCGATGGCTGCTCTCCCGGGCGATAGCACACCAGCTTCGCCCTGTCTGAGCATGGACCTGCAGGCCGTGTGTCAGCGTGCCGCGTCCAGGCTAGACATCCCGTGGCCCGAAATGGCCAAGGAGACCTCCAGGTCCCGTTACGAGGGGAAACATTTCCCCCAAGCAACGAGGACAAAGAGGCAACTCCTTCCGGTCTTCCCGGAGATGTTGGATGAGGTGTCGGTCTCGTGGAGAGACCGGCCCTTTAGCAACAAGGCCCCAATCCAGGGTGCCTCCTCCCTAGACTGTGACGGTATGGAGAGGCTCGGCCTGCTCCGCATACCGCCTATGGAACCGCAGGTGGCAGCCCACCTCCTACCGAGGATGGGCCCGTCACCAAGCAGGAACCCCACGCTGCCAGCGAAGGCGGACCGATTCCAGTCGACCATGACTGAACGGTCCTACAGAGCCGCAGCGTTGTCCGCCAGGGCTCTGAACATTTCCTCGCTGCTAACCACATACCAAGCGGAGCTCTGCGAGGATCTGTCGAGCAATCCTGGACCGGCCGTTCTGGACGAGATGGCCGCGGTCACAGACATTTGTCTCCGTGTCCAACGCTGCGCCGTCCAGGCAATGGGGATCATGGTGGTGCAGGAAAGAGCTAGATGGCTCAACCTCACCAACCTCCCAGACCGGGAAAAGGAGGATGTGCTTGACATGCCCATCGTTCCCGAGGGGATTTTCGGCTCCGCTCTCGCCTCCATGCAGAGGAGATGCGAGTCGAAAAAGAAGGAGGACGAGGCCCTCCACTTCTGCCTCCCTCGAAGGGTCCAGCCGCTGCCTTCACAGCGGCAGTCCTTCGCCCAAGCTGCCTCGAACCCTGCTCGGTTCAAAAATACCTAAACAGCAGAGGTCGCAGCCCACCCCAAGTCCCCAGCCCAGGCAGGAGACGAGGGCAAGTTGGCCTAGAAAATCTCCGGTTCCGGCTGCAGCCGACCCAGAATTTCGGCCAGCAGTCGAGGAAGAAGAAGCGAGTGGCGTGACAGCCCCTCCTTCTCCCCTCTGTGACAGAGCTGGAAGTCCACGGTTCCCCAGCTCTAGATGTGTTCCCGCCGCCTCGAGAGATGCCTCAACACCATCCTCAAGTCCGCAAAAACACATGTCACAAGTTTGTTGTTGTTTCTCAAATAAACCATTTTCCGCTGACGCATCCAGGCTTCAGGCCAAGGGCGCAGCTCAAAAAAAAAATGAAAAGAAAAACAATAAACAGTCCGTCAACTGTTCCCCTTCTGAGAGCAGCTACGGCCTCTCTCAAAAGGCGGATAATAGACGGGTCTGTGAAGGCACCACCGTCACGCGCATGCGCGGTGCCGGCTGGGGCTGTGAAGGCACCACCGTCACGCGCATGCGCAGTGTCGGTGGGGATTGTCGAAATGGGGCACCACCGTGTTCAGACACTAGAGGGCCCCATAACACAACAAATAGAGACTCAGAGGGTAAGACACGTGACATCTCCGCTGGCTCTAAGGAGCATACAGTGGAAGATGCTCACAACATCTGTTTCTCAAGACAGTAACACGGGGCTACAGACTCCAATTCGCTGTCACCCCCCCTCGCTTTTCGGGCATTCTGTATTCACAAGCCCGGGGAGAGTCAGCCCATATTCTAGAGAGAGAGATTCTCTCACTTCTAGAAAAGAGGGCTATATCTATAGTACCCGCCGAGCAGAGTCAGATTACGCAGACAAATGTCCTCGTAAAGCACCTGCTCATCCTGGGTTTCATAATAAACACAGAAAAGAGCATGTTGTGCCCAGCACAGACTGTACTCTTCCTGGGTTTACACCTGAACTCGGTGCCCTTTACAGCCCGCCTGTCAGCGGAAAGAGTGAAAGCTTTCAGAGCTTGTCTCGCTCATTTCCAGCTCCGCAAACATGTTCTCTTCAGATCATGCCTGCGGTTACTGGGGCTCATGACGTCAGCCATCCTGGTCGTAGGACTGGGACGCTTACACATGAGGGAGTTTCAGCGCTGAGTAGCCGCTCTAAAACTAAACCCCGCGCGGAGAGTAATGGTTACTGTGAAATGCGTAATGGCACTACGCCACTGGCTGCACCCGACTTTTCTAGTACGGGGCGTGCCTATGGGTGCTGTCCTTTCACGGAAGGTGGTCACCACGGACGCATGTCTGACAGGCTGGGGAGATATTTACGAAGGTCGTCCGGTGAGGGGTCTCTGGAGCAGAGACCTCCAGCGGGCGCACATAAATTACCTGGAGCTTTTAGCGGTGTTCCTCACCCTAAAACGCTTTCTGCCTTTTCTCAGAGGACATCATGTCCTCGTGAGGACAGACAACACGACCACAATATCGTGTATAAACCGCCAAGAGGGTTTGCGTTCTCTCCAGTTACACATGCTGGCACGCAAACTGATCTTATGGAGCGGCAGACGTCTCCTCTCTCTGAGAGCGACGCACGTACCAGGAGTGATGAACCTCGGGGCAGAGCTACTGTCCAGAGGTGCACCACTATATGCAGACTGGACTCTACATCCAAGGATTGTGAATCAGCTGTGGGTGCGTTACGGCAGAGCCGCGGTAGATCTGTTCGCATCAAAAGAAAATGCTCAATGTCAGCTGTTCTTTTCAATGCGCGATTTAAACGCACCGTTAGGCATGGACGCGCTCGTGCACGATTGGCCTCGGGGTCTTCTGTACGCGTTCCCACCCCTGGCTCTGATACCCCCAACTCTGGCCAGAGTGAAGGAACAACGCCACACACTTATCCTGATAGCTCCGCCCTGGCCCGCAATGTACGGGCTGGCGGAGATATATCAGCTGCTGTGCGGGCAGCCATGGCAGCCCCCTCTACGCAGGGACATACTGTCTCAGGCGGGGGGGGCGATCTTTCACCCACGCCCAGAGCGCTGGGCACTATGGGCCTGGCCCGTGAGTGGTACAATCTGAATACAGTGGGACTCCCTCAGAAGGTGATAAACACTATTCAGAGTGCAAGAGCTTCCTCCACCAGGTCTCTCTATGACTGTAAGTGGAGGGTGTTTGAGGAGTGGTACCTTCAAAAAGGACACATCTCTTTTCAATGTCCAGTCGGGGTGATTTTATCATTTCTACAGGACTTGATCGATAAACACAGAGCTTTCTCTACGATCAAAGTGTACCTGGCTGCTATTGCTGCATGCCGTGTGGGCTTTGAGGGTAAGACGGCTAGCCAACATCCTTTGGTCTGCCTTTTTATGAAAGGGGCTCGCAGGCTCCTCCCTGTTTCCAGGTCACTGGTGCCCTTATGGGACTTGGCAGTGGTTTTAGATGGGCTCAACCTGACCCCATTTGAACCCCTGGAAGGAGCTGACATGAAGCACTTGTCACTCAAGACAGTGCTGTTACTGGCCCTGGCATCCGCCAAGCGGGTCAGTGACATTCATGCGCTATCTGTACATCCTTCATGCACTCAGTTCGCCCCAGGGCAAACGAGAGTGTTGTTGAAGCCTAACCCTGCCTTTATACCAAAGGTGGTTGGTTCATGTACCCCAATTGACATTGAGGCATTTCCTCCACCGCTGTGTTCCTCCGGGGAATAGCAGCCGGATTTGCTGTGTCCAGTCCGTGCTTTACGCACCTATATGGACAGATCAAAAGAGTTTCGTCATAATGACCAACTCTTTGTGTCCTGGGCTAACCCTCACAAGCGCAAGCCCGTTAATAAGCAACGGCTCTCCCAATGGATTGTGGAGGCAATTGCTTTGGCCTATACGAGTCAGGGTTTGCAGGCACCTTCGGGTCTGCGGGCTCATTCGACTCGTGGTCTGGCTACATCCTGGGCTTTGTTCAAGGGTGTTTCCATCCAAGACATTTGTGCAGCGGCGAGCTGGTCCTCGCCGCTCACTTTTGTCCGCTTTTACAGGCTAGACGTCTCTGCTCCTAGTGTGGCCCGAGCAGTGCTGGGCACCTTGTTGAGTCAGAGCTCTACCTGTTTGGTTGGTTTGGTGATTTTCGAGATAAGCTCGTCTGGCAATACGGGAGCTACAATTTCCCATAATGAGACATCGAACGGAGTATTATGAATGAGAACTATAGGTTACTTACGTAACCCCAGTTCTCAGAGTAACATGTAGTGAGATGTCTCACCAGACGGCCCTCCTTGCTATGGTGAAGCGAGAAGAGGTGCTTATTTTGAATGACGCTGCGACATAGTGCAAGCTACTTATAGGGGGTGGATTCCCTGACGCTGACGTCAAGATCACCAGCCAATCAGGATTGGCGTAATGAGATTGATGCTTCTGTTTGCTCCACGATGAGGCGCATCCCATAGTGAGACATCTCACTACATGTTACTCTGAGAACTGGGGTTACGTAAGTAACCTATAGTTTTACGGTATAATGCAATACATATTTTAGCATAGGTAGGACAGTGGAGATATTGAGTTCTCACAGGCTGTACTTCCTGGGGGGGTCAAATGGTTGTATTGAGTCTCCATCCGTGACCAATCTGAATAATACTTTCCAGTCTCATAGGAACTGCAGTTGTATTATATGTAAAAAAATCCAAGAGGAGAAACGCGAACTTCAAAAGCCATTGAAATTAACGGATTTTTCACTGTCTTGTTCTGTTAGGTTTAACGCCCATTCTGTTGAAAGAAATATCGCATCTTAAAAGCTGAACAGACAGCGTGGAGGATATATTTATGTGCTTTTGAATGAATAGAATATATTATTGAACATAGAATGGCCTTAGTCAGATAAAGAAATGCGAAGTCATAATGGAAGGATACCATGGTTTCAAGAAAGCCCCCTTTCTCCTCATTTCTGCTCTAATTGCTGTGCAGTAGCCCGGAGCCAGACTGCTTGTTCTTTTTCTCTAATGTCTGGAAAATGGCTGCTGAACGTTGAATTTAAAGCAAGGAGTGAAAGATCAACGAGTGATCTGAAGTTGGAGTGAATAACATTGAAAATTAATAGATCAATGTGTGATTTGAGGTGGTAGATATTTAAATAAATAAGAAACTATAATTTGTTGTTTTTAGCATAGTTTTTGTGGGATACAGTTACATTACATTACATTGCATTTAGCTGACGCTTTTATCCAAAGCGACTTACAATAAGTGCGTTCGACCAACAAAATACAAACTTGAAGAAAACAGAATCATATAAGTACATCAGGCTTCATAGAGCAAAAACATTTCAAGTGCTACTCAACTGGCTTTAGATAAGCCAGCCCGTTATTAGTATATAAGTGCTTTGTTAATAGTTCTATCGCTCCAAGTGGAGTCGAAAGAGATGAGTTTTCAGTCTGCGCCGGAAGGTGTGTAAGCTATCTGCTGTCCTGATGTCAATGGGGAGCTCATTCCACCATTTTGGAGCCAGGATAGCAAACCCACTTGTTTTTGCTGATGGGAACTTGGGTCCCCTTCGCAGCGAAGGGGACGTCACATTTGTGGTTTTTATGAGAAGTTTTGAGAACTGATTGTTACTATTACATTGCAACTGAGAATTGTACTTAATTATATTTCAGAGGAACTTAATTGCATACAGTAACGTTGAGGGAAAATAAAACGAGGTTTGCTGAGTATATGAAGTACATGCAGGTTAAGATTTGATTCAAATTAAATATAATAGTGGATTATTCCACCTAGATTAGACATAGAAAGAGGAGAATTTGTTAAACATTAGATAACAAACTCACTGTAAGAAATATATATTGTAATGTTATTTAGGAGTTGTATTGATCATACAACAGTGAAGTTCAGCTCTAAGTGTTATGAACTGGCCTTGGCTGGTTACATTTTTTATTGAAGCCAGACTACAAGTCGTATGGTTTCATTTTTATTGAACTCAGTCTCCAAGCAGTGTGGTTTTTATCCGCATGTGTTGAGTGTTCCCCTCCCCTTCCCCCAGTCACATGGGGCCAGTGCTATACTGCTAAGCTAGTTGGCCAGCCAGTTGGCATACTAGATGGTGAAATAGTAAAGAGTAAAGATGTACACGAACAATGAGAGTAGATTAAGTTGTTTTGTTTTTCATGCTTTTCACCAAGGCTCATTTGAGTGGTTATTGTTTTAATGTAGTGTTGTTTTGTGTTATATTTCTAAACTATAATGTACCCACACGCATGTGGTTTATTTGGCACAGTTCATTTTAAAGTCAGCCACCTCATGGCTAGATCTCATCTCTGAGAGTCCATTGTGTTAATGTTAAGAGGTCCTTTTGTTCTTCAGGCCACATGTTCAGGATGATCCACATCCAAGTTATTTGACCCCATGAGGTCAAGAGTAATTCTGTTAGACCACAATCTTGTGTAAGACAAATCATTGTTCTTTTGTCACATTTTGAATTACTTAAGATTTAATTTTGCTAAATCAATTTATCTATAAATGTTGTAGTTTGGCGTTTGCTAACATTTTTAGGAACGACAGACATTTGACTTGGGTCAAATTACATTACTGTGATCTGATTAGTGTGCTCTACAGGTTTACTATTGTTCTAACCAAGCAGTGGGATTTTTAGGTACAGGGAGGTTCTTTCATAGTGTGTGAAATATGCGATGCTGGAAACATGTAGGTGTTGAGAAACTTAGTTTGGGTAAATATGTCACAATGGACGAAATGATTATTAGTTTTTGTAATATCATTAGTAGACATTAATGGTGTTGTTTAGATGGCAGTTAACTACTAAGACAAATAGTATGATTAGAAAGAGACAGAGTGGAAAGGGTTGGATTTATTTAACCTCAGTGTGCTAGAATTTCTATAGGTAATGCGTCCCGAGACCTGGACTCTCTCTCTCTCTGCCTGTCAGACGGCTAAGACCCCGATCCGCCTGAGCAAGCAAAGGCCTATCCCAACCAGGAGACTGCTCCTTCTCAATAGACCAGACAGAGAACCAGAGCTGAACCAACAACAACAATAAGAACTGCATCCAGAACTATCTCCACCTGTGGCATCCATAACCAAACAGCTTGCTGACAGGCAGAGATCTACTCTCATCAGTCCCTCAGGCAGGGCATGAAGTTCCAAGCTGAGCCACGAGATTTGGCACAAGAGCAAAGGGTGGGACATGAGAGCAGAATCCGCCCTCCATAAAGCAGCAGAGAGACTGTAAAGGAGGAGATGAAATGCAAAGCAGTGCAAGAACAGTGGCATGATGGGGGCTGCAGATGTAGCTGGGCAGATGGCTGCCTCAAAGAGTTACAGCTGATGGACAAAGGGGGAGGAGTCAGAATCAGAGGAGTTGGTCGAGAATGTGAGGTGGCCAGGGTCACGGCTTGAGATAAACCAGAGGAGAGGAGAAGGGAATCAATGGGAATTAGTTAGTTTACACATAAACACACTTATTATAAGCGCACATTTAAAGGAATGGTATGCTCATGACACTCATTTTTAAATAATTATCATCCGATAAAACAGACCAGTCTCTGCCAGTCTTCTTTTTTTTTTTTTTAATCCGATGACATTATCAGTGATTTTAAACTGATTAATTACCGAAATAACATCAACACTGTGGGCGGCGCCATTTTACCGGACGTGACGTAAAGCATGCGTTTGGTTTCGAGGACACGTTGATGTTCATGTTATTTACTGTAGTTACTCTCTTCAAATATGCCTCATTGTATCGCGAAACATTGCCACAATTCTGATAGGAACAATCCACGGAATGCTCGGTTCCATCTGTTGCCAAAAGGTGTTCGGAGGCAGTGGCTAGCGAAATGTGGCCGGCCCGAACCGAAAGATCCACAGGCGCATGTATGCAGCGAACATTTCAAGTTTCCGGACGACTACTCTGAGAGTATGATAAAACATAACATGGGATTTATTGAACAACCATTACTTAATGGAGATGCAGTACCATCGGTCTTTCTGGTGTCATCACCGACCAGGACACCAGTTCGGCCAGTTGAGAAATCGCCCTCTGCAAGTGTGAAGCGACGGAGGACCAGAAGTAGTGCTCCGAGTAAGAATAAGGTATGTTATAGTGCATTTCCATTGCAGCGGGTAGCCCCGTTTAAACGTCCTTTATCGTCCAGGCCAGGCCAGTTTTTGGTGGCCTTTCCATATAGCGTAGTACCGGCTAGTGGGTATTTTCCCCCAGTTTTTCCGGCCCCATAAAATCGTGGTTCTAGGGCCAGGGACAACGAGGCTGAGTATGCTAAACTAGAGAGGGAATCGCTAGCAAGGGTGGTACTACATGCATACATATCTAGTAATCAAAATCATTGTATCTACTAAGTAGGCTCGAACCTGTATGGCTGAATTCCCCCATCCAATCTCTTCATATTGCTCAAAACTTCTTCCTCGGCTGACGAGTCCGAACTCAAATACTCCGCCATGTTTTCGTGTGTTTACAAAGTGAACGCATGGATGACGTCACGACCATCACGTGACTACTGAAAATGGGCAAAATGGCAGCGGCCTGACGGAATATACAGGTTTTGATAAAAAAGAGCTATAAAATCATTATTTACCGGGGAATATCGCTGATTTCTTCAGGGTATGGTTTAAACATAATGTTTCACTAAATACTGAAGTTTTGATTAATTATCTAATGAGTGGAGCATTCCTTTAAAGAACTTGAATTGACTTGATAAATAAGTGAAGAAAAAAAGTTGTATTAACCATGAATTAATAAATTGGTAAATTAAAAATAGCAGTAAAGAGGAAACTATTAAAGTAAAATGAGAATCATCCTAAAACACACTGAGGGATAAAGGGGGAGACATGACAGAGTAGAACCATATGCTTCAATCTTTTCATCATGTTAACAAATTATTCTTCAAGAGATTTTTTATTCACCTGTGAATAAAGTACTGATCTGCATGATCTGATCTCATTTTGAAAAAGGCTGTGTGTTTGAAGAAGACGCCGTACAGCTTGGCAACTGATGGGAGTAGCGACGAAGAAGACAAGTTCTTCCCAGTACTTATCACTCATGTGGATGAAGAGACTGGCCTGATCACAACTTCATTCCTTGACATGCCAGTCGTAAATGAAGCGACTGGTGAGAACATTGCATCGGCCCTCAAGGCGTCCCTTAAACAAGGTGGATTAGATGTTGAACAGTGTGTGGCTTTCTCGTCAGACAACGCGTCTGTAACGACTGGACAGCATCGTGGTGTGATGAGCTACCTCCGCAAGGGCAACAAAGACATCCATTTAGTGGGATGCCCATGCCACCTTAGTGCACTGGCAGCCAAGACTGGTGGGAAAGCGCTGCAAAGTTTCGATGTGGAGGACTTCATGATAGACCTCTACTATCATTTTGATAAAAGGTTGGCAAAGTTATTACTGAACACTTCATATACAATTCAGGGAATATATTTGCATGCTTTACAATTTAAATGAGTGTTTTATCCTTTTAACCTTAATTTGTTATATTTGATTAGTAGTAGACAAATGGCACATAAATTATATTAAACTTATATTCAAGTTCATTATTAAACTATTTTACATTTGTTTCTTAGTGCCAAGAGGAAGCATCAACTGAGGGAGTTTCTCGTCTTCAACGATGTGGTCGTGAGGAAGATCCTGAAGCACGTTTCCACAAGATGGCTCAGCCAACACAAGTGCATCGAGAGGACGCTCAATCTCTGGGAAGGCTTGAGGTCCTACATCTTGTCAACCTTCGATGCTGATGAAGATGAAATGGAGCCTCCGTCGAAGAGACAGAGGTAAGCTCAGCATTGGTATTTATTTTGAGAACCATATCAAAATATTTAGTAAAAATGTTTAGGCATAGCGTTAATGCTATCATAAATAAATAGGCTACATTCTGAAAAGAATAATAAGTAATCTTGAATAAAACGCCATGATTTAGGTCGCTAATTTAATTAAGTATTATAGAGTAATTATTTACTTATACATTTTGGGAAAAGTGAAATATATCTCATTAAGAAATATAGACAATGCATGTTTACTTTAAATGTTGTGAAAATATATTTTTTTTAATGTTATTCATCAACCAGCACATACCTAATATTTTAGCCACCTATTTCCTTTCATTTAGGTTGAAGACGGGTGGTGCTCGTGAACAGAGGCTTCTGAAAGTATTCAAGAGTCCAACAGCACAGCTGTACATGTACTTTCTACATGCTATCCTGCCAAACTTTGACAGCTTCAACGTACTCTGCAGTCTGACACCCCAATGATTCATCGGCTGTAATCATCAATGCTGAAGATCTATCAGGTATTCTAACTATTGTAGATAGCATAAGATTTCAGTCTTATATATGTAGAAAACAACATTTTATACAATGGAAAAATTACACTTGACTATAAATGTAGTACAGGTTTAATGATTCTGGGAACTATTATAAATTGTACATTCTGTGATGAAGCCATATCTTGTTTTGTTAATCCACACAATTACTTTTTTCTCAGAGCTTCCTGTCCTGTTTGGTGAAGCCAGCTGTACTGCAGGAGGAGAGTGATGTCCTTCAGGTGGACTTCAGAAATCCCTCCAATCAGAAAGACAGCCAGGAGTTGTTTGTGGGGTTTGCAGCGATGCAAATGATCATCAAAGAAGACATGGAGGGCATGCATGAGGTGAAGAAATTCAGGTTGGAGGTCAGGGACTTCTATGTGAATGTGCTGGCCTATATGGCAAATAAGTTCCCCTTCAAAGACAATCTCATCTGCAATGCTGTTGTGGTGGACCCTGCTGTTCGACAGAATCTGTCTATGCGGTCCTTTCTGAAGCTGCTGGATGAACTGCCCGCCTCTGCTGTCCCAACAGATAAACAGGATGCTGTGTGTGTGGAATTCATGCAGCCTTGTTATGAGAATCTCTGCACAGTTGCCCAGCATGTGTTGCTTGTGCCTCACAGCAATGCCTACTGCGAGGCCTTGTTCAGCATGGTGCACAAGATCACTACTGATCAGCGGAGCCAGCTTGGGCGTGGCAAAGAAGGCCATTCTAAGTCAAGTGTTTACAGTGAAACTTATAGGATCCGAAACACTCTGTGTGGTCTGTTGGCAGGGAAGATAAATAAAATATATAAAATGCACCTGCTGCAACTGGAGACCAGACCCTGAACTTCTGAAGAAAGCCAAGTCCGCCTCGTACCAAGCACTAAAGTGACTAAACATTGTGTGTAATGATATAGTGACGATGTGATGCATGCAATATATTAAATGCATGGTTTATACCAGTAATTCATGTGGTTTAATTTCTTCTGATCACCTAATTTGGGCGTGCACATTTGCCACGCGCAAACCTACCTCTTTTGGATTTGGAAAGGTTGGCATGTATGATGCACTCTTGAGGAACCTGCGACCCGTGGACCTGGGGGGTGGACCCATTCAAATCCAGTTGTGGATAGTCTGCCGTGGGTCCATCCCATTTCAAAGTGCTGTTTGACGCTCGGCCACTCAAACATCCAATCACAGAGCTTGAGGACTAATCACAGGGTTTGTCAAGCAAAGCGGAAAGAATACTTACTTCCGGGTGTACAATTCTCTAAAGCAACTGCTCCGACTGTCGGTCCGACGGACTCCAAAAGTCAGACATTATGCAATCAAACAAATAAATAAACACAAGGATAATTGTGTCTTATTGTTGAGTAAATAACAGTGTGTGGTTTAGAAAATAATACAAAATTAGAAGTAAAAAACGATGAAACAATACAGATTTCAGTATTCTGAGCCCCTACTCTCCCCCTAACTGACAGCAACAAAAATCCTACATTATATAATTAAAATAAAGAAGTAAAAACAATAACTCTGGCTTGATATTGAGTAAGAAAAAGGTTGATAAACGCTGTGAGAATGGGTCTGCGGAGATTATTTCTCCGCGATCTCAACTTGTCTACTACATACGTTCAGGGAGCTCTATAGATGGACATCCCCGAAAGTTGAAATTCAACGCTAAAGGGGCCCCCCCTTGCGTTGGAAAGTGACAACAGGGACCCTGACATAACGTCAAAATAAGCCGAGTTGGGAGTGAGAAGGTGTTGGTTTTTCCACAGGCCCTGAAAACTGCAGTCATTAAACCGCTCTTAAAAAAGAATAATCTAGATGCTTCAGTAATGAACAATTACAGGCCCATATCAAACCTGCAATTTCTAGGTAAAATCATTGAAAAAGTTATTTTTCAACAGTTGAGTAATTTCTGGCATTTAAATAACTGTTTCGATGTGTTCCAGTCAAGCTTTCGACCAAACCTCAGCACTGAGACTGCTCTTGTAAAGGTCTTTAATGACATCCACTTAAACACAGACAGTGGCAGAACTTCAGTGTTAGTATTATTAGATCTCAGTGCTGCGTTTGACACTGTTGACCACAACATATTACTAGACCGACTAGAAAACTCGGTGGGACTTTCGGCAACAGTTCTAAATTGGTTAGAATCCTACTTAAAGGACAGAAAAAACGTTGTGTCTATAGGTAGCAGTGGCGGCGCCAGGGTATGGCTGGGGTAGGCTACAGCCATACCAATAAATGGCTTAGCCCCACCTTAGCCCTACCATGAAAACTGATGTTAAAGTAAGCAAAATAAAGTCCTTGCACAGACAGCAGTAAGTTAGTAAGATTGATTTCAGTAACCCCTTGTCTGAAAATACCGAAGACTAGAAACGGTTTTGAAAACTTTTGTCACGTAGTGATCGTCTTCTCAATAGAACATCTTTGATAATGTCTTCTGGCCAATCAGAATCACAATAACGGCGTGGTGTTGTTGCAGGAATTCCCGACGGAGAGTACATCTCTATATACATCGATACAACATTACAGTACGTGTTGATAGAAATCAACACGTAATGAAATAAGACCCCACAGTTTGATGATTGATAGGTGTGTGGGCTGACACACAGAACAATGGGGGCTATCCACCCTTATCCACAATGTAATTCACACAGCCTCTTCTCTCTGTGAGGAGCAGCAGGTTCAGCTTTCAGAACAAAGTAAAAAAAAAAAAAAATAGCATTAATTTTTTTAAATGTGTAGTAATAGATGTATTTATTTTTCTTCTCAAGAGAGTACTAGAATGTGTATTTTATGTTAGTATTTCAAAAAATCTCCTGGGGAAGAATCGCCGCAGACCCCCCTGCAGGGGTTGGGTTTTCAGCATGTCAACTCTTTCACCTGTGAGGAAGTAGCAGGATTGGCTCCAGGTCGCCCTTTTTATTCACTCCAAGACAAATGTGCCTTTTTATTTCATACAGTTCAATTTGGATTGAGACAGGGAAATAATCTAAACCTCACGCGTGGCGTTTCACTGTCACGGGGGGCGATATAGCGTGTATGTAATTACATTGCAAATACTTACTTGAGCCCCACCACTGTATGGGTTAGCCCTACCATAGATTACCCAACAAAAATACTCTAGCGCCGCCACTGATAGGTACTGTAGATACACATCTGAGTTGACATATGACATGTGGGGTACCTCAGGAGGCGCATTCACACCGCAGTACTTTTCCCACAAAGGTTCATGAGAACTTAGTTCATGAGAACTGTTTTGTCGCGTTCACACCAAAAAGAGCCGGTACTAAAATTAGTTAATGAGAACCTTTTTACCCCCACGAAAGTCCCTGCTAGAGAGCAGGGACTTTCGTGCGGCTCTCTTGTGAGAAAAGAGCTATATTTCTGATTGGCTGGGCGGATTGCAAACCACGCCCCGTAAAACTCCCAAAAAGTTTTGTGAAGCCGCCATTTTATTATCCTCGCATTAGCATTATTAGCATTAGCCCAGCGCAGAAACGCAGAGAGACTAACTTATGGCAACACAAAATAAAACATGGGAGCGGTGGAGATGAGGAGGTGTCGGCGTTCTGGCAATTTACTCGGAAGGCTTCAGTAGAAGCTGCTGGGAGTCCCAGCAGCTTCTACTGAAGCAAGTCCACAACTCCGGGGACTTCCGGCCGGGGACTTTGGGCGGCAGTATACGCCGTGAAGTGGTTTGCGGCCTGCCAGTAAACCCAAAGCAGAAGAAGAAGAAGTGACGTCAGCGGCTTCATTTGCCTAATCCCCCCCCAGGGACTTATTCCGGTGTGAACGCGATCTGTACTTAGTTCATGAGAACTAAAGAGTTCTCATGAACCTTTGTGGGAAAAGTACTGCGGTGTGAATGCGCCTAAGGCTCCATCTTGGGGCCTCTTCTCTTTAACATCTACATGCTACCACTGGCTCAGATAATGAAAAACAACAAAATAAGTTACCATAGCTATGCAGATGACACACAAATGTACGTAACCATTTCACCAGGAGACTATGCTCCAATTCAAACACTGAGTAAGTGCATTGAACAAATCAATGACTTGATGTGTCAGAACCTTCTCCAATTAAACAAAGATAAAACTGAGGTAATGGTTTTTGGAGCCAAGGCAGAACGTATAAAAGTTAGCGCTGAGCTTCAGTCTGCAATGTTCAAAACAACAGATAAAGCCAGAAATCTAGGTGTAGTCATGGACTCTGACCTGAGTTTCAACAGTCACATTAAAACACTAAATCAGCCTGCTGTCACCTAAAGAATATATCTAGGATTAAAAGAATAATGTCACAGCAGGATTTGGAAAAACTTGTCCATGCTTTTATCTTCAGTAGACTCGACTACTGTAATAGTGTATTTACAGGTCTCATTAAAAAATATATTAGAAAGCTGCAGCTGATTCAGAACGCTGCTGCTCGAGTCCTCACTGACACTAAGAGAGTGGATCACATCACTCCTGTTCTGAAGTCTTTACACTGGCTTCCTGTGTGTCAAAGAATTGATTTAAAAAACACTGCTGCTGGTTTATAAAGCATTGAATGGTTTAGGCCCAAAATACATTTCTGACCTACTGCCGCATTATGTTAGAAATTAAAATCAATGTTTTAATAGCATAATGTACCCTAAACATACCGTCAGTTTAAATGCTGTTTTATACTGAAAAACCAGAAGTTCTTGTGCGTCCAGTTAAGCTTTTATTCTGAAAATCCTTCATGACGACATCCGGGACTACCGCCCATTAGTATCATTAAAGTGGCTATTGACGCCGTTAACATGTATTACATATAAAGTTATGAAAGAGATAAGGAGGAGAAAAGGCATGTGGAAGTAAGCAATGAATGTAAAAGGTCGAAATCCTCTGTTTAACGCGATATCGGACACAGACGAACGAGAGGGGGAAGTCCCTTACGTCACTACAGCTCACAGAGAGGAGGAGCGAACAGCGAGGAAGCGGGAAGGACGAATGCTTGTACGCTCTCTTCTGCACGGCCGGCAACTGGAGAGGAAGCTGCAGACTTTCTCTCCAACGGACAAATATCCTGTTTGTGACTTTACCGCGCCTTTTTTATTAATTAAAGTACCAATTTGAAAACATCTCAGAGACTCCATTTAGTCTCCTTTTTAAGCTTCTCTTTCCTGGACGCGAGAATAACCATCACAGTTAACAATTATAATAATAATAATAATGCATTTTATTTATATAGCGCTTTTCACAACTCAAAGACGCTTTACAGTATGAGGGAGGGTAGACAAACAAGGACAGGCAAACAAGTAAGTATAGTAAAATAAAAAGGCAGCCAAGAGGAAGTTGATTGAGAGGGGGGGGGGGCTTATGGGAAACAGAGTTGAAAAGATGTGTTTTGAGGCGGGACTGAAAGACTGTGAGGGACTCAGAGTCACGGAGATCTTGGGGGAGGGAATTCCAGAGCCTAGGAGCTGCCACTGAGAAGGCTCTGTCCCCAAAGCTGCAGAGTGTGGATGTGGGAATGGATAGGAGTCCGGCTGCGGTGGATCTGAGGGACCGTGGGGGTTGATAAGGAGTGAGAAGGTTTGTGAGATAAGGGGGGGCCAGATGGTGGAGTGCTTTGTAGGTGAGGACCAGAATTTTGTAGTTGATGCGATGGGAGACAGGAAGCCAGTGGAGGTCTTTGAGGGCTGGGGTGATGTGATGCCATGATTTGGTATGCGTGAGGAGACGTGCAGCTGCATTTTGAACCCGTTGGAGTCTGTTGAGCGATGTAGTGCTGATGCCGTAAAGAAATTAGTTGCAGTAGTCAAGGCAGGAGGAAATGAAGGCATGGATTAGTCGTTCGGCTGCGGGGCGGGTGAGAGAGGGTAGGATTTATGCAATATTGCGGAGGTGGAAAAATTAGGTTTTGACTGTTTGGCGGATGTGAGATTCGAGGGAGAGGGTGGAACCATCCAGAACTCTCAGGTCTTCTGGGACTGGTCAACGTTCTGTCCCTAGAGTCAGAACTAAACATGGAGAAGCAGCTTTCAGTTGTTATTCTCCAAATATCTGGAACAAACTACCAGAAACCTGCAGGTCTACTACAACTCTTAATACTTTTAAATCCAGGCTGAAGACTTTTCTTGTTGCCACTGCTTTTAATTGAACTATTCATATCTTAAACTGCACTGTAACTTTTATCCATGTATTATTTTTTCTTTTAATGTTTATGTTATTATCTTTGCTTTTTAATGACTGTTTTTAAATGGCATTTTCTTAATGTCTTTCATTTTTGTAAAGCACTTTGAATTGCCTTGTGCTATATAAATAAACTTGCCTTGCCTTACATTTGACTAACGGTTAACGAATTAGAGTTTAGGCAGAATTAGTCAGGGGATGTCATCTGCCTACAAAACTGGTACAGTGCTTAGTTATTGATCTGTTTTACGAATGTACTTATTATCCAAGAGAAACCCAGTCAATGAATAACTAAAGCTAACGTTTTGTTTTTTTAAGACAATCTACATGAAAAACCCCACGCCCAAAGATCAGTGGGTAAAAAATAGATATTTACCGAAATTAAGTTAAGAAGAGAAGTAGTTAAACAAATAAAATCCAGTGCAATTTAAGACTTCAATCATCAGAGTGTTGCACTGGTTTTATCCCAGGTTCCAACGTGAAACTTTCAGAATTCTTTCATGGATTACACATGCTCAAACGACGATGGCACTGGAGGCGCTGCAGCTCCCCCACATTTAGTATTCTTCTCTTCTTCAGCATATGCACAATAAGTCTCTTTTTTTAGAGGATAGACCCATATGGAGGCTTAAATTATGCTTAATTACAGGAACTGTCTGGCAGTTCTGTCACTCACAACAAAACAGAGGCACATACTGTTCCTACAATAGGGTCAGCTGTTACATTCCCCATACTGCTCGTCTCCTTATACATGGGATAAGGAGACAAACCAAACATACTAAAGAATCTGGATGAACTCAAACCAAAAGATTGTTTTGAATTTGTTCACCAACCAATGCAAAACACAACTTTCTCAAAAGGAAGAAAGGGGCACCAGTACAAAGATATAAATCCAATTAAAGACTGCTAATGGAAAACATCCTCTAACTCTAACAGCAATCATGTTGACACAGAGATACACCAACACATGCTGACAACTGGCACACAGAAAGAGCTGCTGAAGTTTCTTCAAGCCTTTTATGTAGGTCCTGATTAGGGATTGGGAGCACCTGGGGGAGGCAGCACCTTGAGGGAGAAAAGGCCGTTTCTCAATGTATAGTACAGCTGCTGCAGAGCCACTATTTCAAGTATACTACGTCATCGCCAAATGCTGGGCATTTAAACAGCCCTTCGGCACCACTCGATGACATAGTATACTTGAAATAGTGGCTCTGCAGCAGCTTTACTCGACATTGAGAAACGGCCGATTAGTGGAAGAGGGAGAGTTAGAATCACACACACAATTAATGTATACAAATAATGGATTGCGACAGCTGCAACATAAGATCCTATGAAACGTTCTCAGTGGCGCACAGGGTCGGCTCTAGAACAAATCGAATGGGGGGGCAATCATTTACAAAGGGGGGGCACACACTGCCGTTGTTACCGTTTAACTGGTTACACCGGGGAACTCATTACGTTACGTTAACGGTAGGAATGGGGCGTGTACTTTGAGGAGCCATTGTCGAATAACCAGGAAATACACATTTCGATCGCTTCTTTTGTTGTTTACATTTATCTTTTGGTATATTTGGCTCCATAGGAACACTTTGATGCACATTTAGTACCAGTGTGTGAGGTTGTGGTTGCGATGCCGATATCCGGACGCGTACAGCGACGACTACAAAATGACAATGAGGTGACTGGGGATGTCTGTTCAAAACATTGCAAACGTGAATAAATCATTTCAAATATGTATTTGTCTCCGACTTTCATTTGTACATCGTTGTTAATGTGATGTTTAGTAGCTTTGATAGCTGTCCATACCTCCAGACAGCCTTGTGTAAGACACAAGTTGTTTACTCACAGCCCGAATGCAGCATCGAGATCCGTGGCCAGCTGTGATCCTCTCCGATTAACTTGTGACAGGACTTCTTTAGCTATTCTCCAGCGAGCAAGGTTTTTATTAAATACCTCCATTCCTCTCATCACAACAAGACTCTACACTGTGCAGAAAAAAACAACATAAATGAAAATAACCTTGCTGGATAGCTTGATATCAAGCATGCTCATCATTTCTGACGTGGAGCTAATCTGAAGTAAACATTGAATACTGCTTTCTACTCCTCCATCTTGTGACTGTGTAACACCCTCTCTTGGATATCAGCATGTGAAGGACACTGTTCAGGAACTAGTTGATGCTCTGTATGTGATGACTACTTCCATTCTGGAGAGGATCACAGATACATGGATCCTGAGGTTGAAGCTCAAACTGGTGAAAAGTGATATTTTTCCAACAATTTCCAATAAATGTTATTCTGAAACATAACTATCACTGTTGTCTTTCCTTCTATAACACTGATGTAGGCCAAGAAAAACGTTGCATTGCATAATATCTAAACTTACATTTGGCACTTTAAATGTAGCTAAAAATATGTGAAGCTTGCGCTTAGCCCACCAAAAAGTGCATAGTTGCAACTTAGGCAGTTAAGCATTTTGTATCAGTGGGTCCTAATGGTGCAACACGGGGAAGGCAGACATAATTGCTTAAACATATAGGCTTAACCCTTTAATTGGCAGACCAAGAAAAAAATCTCTGGAAAAAGTATTTGTTTGCATTTTTTTATCAAATGGGACACAAACTACTTTTTTTTTTTACTGTCTACACAGTTTTGTTTTTATGAGCCTCAACCAACTGGTCGTGCTGGCATTTTATGGTACAAGTGCATTTTCAACAATCATCATCTACAGTATTTGTATGCATCAAACTCAAATAAATGTTTTTCTTTTCTTGGAAAATGAGCAATATACCAGATATATTCATACAAGATAATAAAGGATAATTGTCAACAATTTTCTTTTTTTCAAGCCATCAGCATAAATATCGTGGATCATAAAATCCATCAGTTGTTTAACAACTCCTGAATCCATCCCCTCTTGGTTAGCCCTAACATAACATATTCTCACACACACACACACACACACACAGCCGATCTTTCTCTATGTCTATCTCTAAAGTATCTCTATCTATGTCTATCTCTCTGTCGCTATCTCTCTCTCTCTATAATCACAAACCAAGAAAGTTGTGACACTTCCGCCGGTTTATATAGCCTAGACAATGTAGGATAGAAATAAATATAAATATATATAGCATGTATATATATATGTATATACATATATATATATATATATATATATATATAAATATAAAATAACAATTTCATTATATGGATTCAACTTGTGCCCCCCCGCTGGACTTGTCTGTGGTTTAGCCGTTACTGTGACATCAGTATCAGCCATGGAAGATAGTTTGTTTGTTTCATTCTAAGCTATCCAGCAAGGTTATTTTCATTGATGTTGTTTTGATGAGAGGGATGGAGATATTTAATAAAAACCTTGCTCGCTGGAGAATAGCTAAAGAAGTCCTGTCACAAGTTAATCGGAGAGGCCACGGATCTCGATGCTGCATTCGGGCTGTGAGTAAACAACTTGTGTCTTACACAAGGCTGTCTGGAGGTATGGACAGCTATCAAAGCTACTAAACATCACATTAACAACGATGTACAAATGAAAGTCGGAGACAAAAACATATTTGAAATGATTTATTCACGTTTGCAATGTTTTGAACAGACATCCCCAGTCACCTCATTTTCATTTTGTAGTCCTCGCTGTACGCGTCCGGATATCGGCATCGCAACCACCTCACACACTGGTACTGAATGTGCATCAAAGTGTTCCTATAGAGCCAAATATACCAAAAGATAAATGTAAACAACAAAAGAAGCGATCGAAATGTGTATTTCCTGGTTATTCGACAATGGCTCCTCAAAGTACACGCCCCATTCCTACCGTTAACGTAACGTAACGAGTTCCCCGGTGTAACCAGTTAAACGGTAACACCGTCAACAACCAACACACAAACACCAACGCAACTTCAAAAAACATGCTGTAAAGTATATTGTCTTTCACACACATTGCAGGGGTGTAGTGCTATTGTATAGCGCACCTATGACTTGTGCATACATTTGTGGTTGTGCCACGGTTGTGGCACGACCACCAAAACAGAAACATATGGACATAGGCCACCATACAAAAAGTGTGCAAATGTATTTAGTATCCTATCCATGTGAACCTGTTTTAGGTGGGGGTGGACCTAATGTCCTCTAGGAGGGTCTGGGGGCATGCTCCCCCGGGAAGATTATTTTAAAAATATTGAAGTTAAAAGCATCAATCTGGTGCACTTTGAGAGCAAAATGAAGAGATCTATGGATAGTCTACATCTCTCAGCATCCATATGAAACAGAACTGTACACAGATTTACTTTTTCTTTACTAATCACTCCCCTTTTAAACTGTATTCTTGTGTTACTGTCCTATAGTATTTCATACCCGTTTTTTATGTATTCTCTTATTCTTTAATAACTATAATGATCATATAAAGGTGTTCCTCGCAAATACTTGTTTACATAAATGGTGACCAAACCGTTTGAGACCCACTGAGATAACCTACACTAAAGTTAACTATCTAAACACTGAGAGAGTCCTTACCTCACTGAGCTGACGTTATAAGATCCTCTCAGTCTGACAGGAGAGGACTCTCCTCCACCTTGGTGTAGAAACAGCTCTTTATATCCGTTAGCATAGCTAGCTAACCAGATCATGCTAACATCAACATTCCACGTTACCACTTGCGCACTCACAAAATGCGCTCGTGCCACACACACACACACAGAGCCGAGCTTGAATGAAACACAGAGACCCAGAAGTAGGCTACTTGTACTGTACTGCATATCATATTATTTTCGATGGCTTTACTGTATAATCAGTGTAACAGATGAACAGATCGCCACCGGGCTTTCATCTGAACACACAGCCACGTAATGATAACAAAACAAAGGTCGGGGGTCATTGGTCAAGCAACACACCAATCAGAGAGCAGCAGCGCAGCTCAGGCTGTGTTTTAAATGTTGTATTCTTTATTTCTGACGTATTTCACACAAAAAACCTTTAGTGGAAACGCTTTCACTTATATGTTTGTTTGTTTTTAAACGGCAAAGTGGCAAGGCTTGCCCACCCTGTGTTGGGGGGGCACAGTGACTCATTTGGGGGGGCATGGCCCGCGAATGACCCCCCATGACGCCGACCCTGGTGGCGCAGAAAGTCAAAATGGCCTGACTCTCGAAAAAAAAAACGAAATATCCAGGGACTTTAGCCTAAAGAGCATACATACTTGAGTTTTCTTTAAAACCCTTCTCCAATCTGTTGCATCATTGTCTGTTTCAGCTCTGTCAAATGAATGGAGAGAGATAATAACTAATTTTACAATGTATAGGAACTAATTATTTAAATCATGGCGTGTTTGAACTCCCTAAAAGAGCGATTCCCTGATTTTCATACGACTCTACCGCAATGTTAGTAAATAGAAAAGCATTTGGACACTACGCAAATATGCTCCAAGGCCTGGCTCACTTTCCTGGGGGCTTGACAGACACATACCACGGCACCACTTACTTAAATGAAAAGCACTGTAAGCCAACAAACCACTGACTAAGGTAATAGTGTGAATGAATGAATGAAAACTTTATTACAGACTCAGGGTCCAGATAAAAGACAAGACATTACATATAATAAATTACATACACAGCATAAAAATAATTCATAGTTTAAGAATAATTTAAATCAGTCTCCTACAAAGAGACAACTATACCAATGTCTCCACAGCTGCGATTGGTAGCGTGTAGTACTAAACCTTATGTTCGATAAGGCCAAGAGGATTTAATTATCAGAGTCATTAAGCCGGCAAATACATTTATACATAAGATTTCTTAAAATCTTTTTAATCATCTAAATAAAATTCAAGACTGCCTCAAGGACTTAAAAACGTGGATGACCTTAAACTTTTTGATGTCAAACACGACCAAAACTGAAGTTATTTTACTTGGCCAGAAGAATCTACGAAACAAATTATCTAAAGATATACTAACTATGGATGGCATTCATTTGGCCTCCAGTGAGACTGTAAGGAATCTTGGTGTTATATTTGATCAGGATTTATCCTTTAACGCCCACATAAAATCAATTTCAAGGACCGCCTACTTCCATCTACGTAATATTGCAAAAATCAGGCATATCTTGCCTCAAAACGATGCAGAGAAACTAGTCCATGCATTTGTTACTTCAAGGCTGGATTATTGTAACTCTTTATTATCAGGGTGTACCAAGAAGTCAGTCAAGTCGCTTCAGCTGATTCAAAATGCTGCAGCTCGTGTACTAACCAGAGTTAGGAAAAGGGACCACATTACTCCTGTTCTGGCTGCCTTACACTGGCTCCCTATAGAACACAGAATAGAATTTAAAAGTATTCTTCTCGCCTACAAAGCCCTTAATGGGCAGGCGCCATCTTACCTTAAAGAACTCATTATACCCTACTGTCCTACTAGGGCATTGCGTTCCAAGAATGCAGGGTTGTTGGTTGTTCCTAGAGTCTCTAAAAGTACAATGGGAGCCAGAGCCTTTTCTTATCAAGCTCCACATTTGTGGAATCAGCTTCCAGTTTGTGTTCGGGCGGCAGACACCCTATCCGCTTAAGACCTTCCTTTTTGATAAAGCTTATAGTTAGGGCTGATTAGATTCAGCCCCTAGTTTTGCTGATATAGGCTTAGTTTGTCGGGGGACATCTTACTTCCTCCTTCTCTCTGTCTATACCTGTGTACTCTCATGTTCCGATTAACCCAGCTTCCCCAAATGTCTTTCTTTTTGGTGTCTATATACGCTGGGATCCGGAGTCATGGATGATCCTGCGGTCCTGTGTCCTGCATCGCGAGCCCTGGATCTTGAATCGTGGCTGTGGTCCTGGATCATAGGTCCTGGATGGATGTCCTTGTGGATTCATCTTCCTATTATACACACATGCATTTCCAAACATTTGGACTACCTATGTTGCAAATGTATTATCTTTTCAATTTACACACGGCATCTATTGCACGTCTGTCCGTCCTGGGAGAGGGATCCCTCCTCTGTTGCTCTCCCTGAGGTTTCTCCCATTTTTCCCTTTAAACTGTGGGTTTTCTTCGGAAGTTTTTCCTTGTACGATGTGAGGGTCTAAGGACAGAGGGTGTCGTATTGTCATACTGATATTCTGTACAAACTGTGAAGTCCACTGAGACAAATGTAACATTTGTGATATTGGGCTATATAAATAAACATTGATTGATTGATTGATTAAAACAGCTTGTAGAGTATTAACTCCTGCAGTCACAAACATTTCACTTGCACTACTAGACCATCGAGGTCTCTTCAGCATTATTCTCATGGCATCATTATAAGCTACTTGAAGTTTCCGTAAACTTGCTTTTCTGTAGTTTGACCACAAATGTGCCGTATAGAGTAGTGTGCAATATGCTCTGAACAGAGACATCTTCACTCCATCTGTACACGCACTAAACTTAAGTAGGATAATGTTTGCTTGTGCTAACATCATGCAGCATTGCCTATAAATGTCTTCATCATCATCTGTAATATGTTCTGTAATAAAGTGTCCAAGATATTTTAACTTATTACAGACACTAAGATTAATATCAGACCATTTAAAATCAGGACATTTTAGACATTTATCTTCTTTGGTTCTAAAGATCATGACAGCACTCTTACTGGCGTTGTATTTGATGTCATGTTCCACACCATACACAGAACAAACAGCAAGAAGCTGCTGAAGACCAGCGCTAGATGGACTCAGTGAGCTACTAATTACAACAAAGTTAATACCCCGTTCATGAATTTTGACGCTTTTGTGACTTAAAAATCCTTTAGCTGTGTTTTTTGCATAAAGCATAATGTTAGATTATTATTTCTATCAATTGCATTTACTCTACAACAATCATATACTTAGTCTTCATTAGGGGAGATTATGTTGCTTAAAAAATGCTTTAGTTTTATGAATGTTCAAGACTGAATTTATCTTATTTTCCACAAAAACTGGAAGTTAGCCTACAAAAAAACAAGCCTTCACATGAGGTTCACAACTTCAAGCCAATTCTTGCTGGAGTAATAATATAGCGGTGAATGAAGTTAATACTAAGCTTTCCTATTCCAAAACCTGAAAACCTGTTTTATTCTTTGATGTATAGAATCCGTTTTTTAGTATCTATTTTTAAGTATGGTTCACGTCCGTATGGCATAATTCAAAACCATATCGAAGCGGTTACAATCAATTGCTGCTCAAAAGAGATTTACACAAGCAATATTATACACCCATCACTCTTTGGATTTATCTGGATGTAAAGCAGTCAGCAGAGAAGCAGGCTCAACATATGATGACAATTTTGATAGAAATATTGCATAGACTTGATAATGAGATTTAAAAAGTGTGGTGCATCTTCAAAGGATCTAAAAAAATCAGGGCACAAATAAATGCTACACACCAAATCTTCAGAGTTTGTTATTCAGGCGGTTAATGAATTTGGATTTCCATACACACAATGATCAAGATCCTACACGGATACTACAATTTTGAAGGAAATTCTGCACACGAAAAGCAAAATCCAGTTTTTTAATCTCCATAATAAAGTGATTTCTCTTTGACCACTTTGGGAACTGAAGTATTAAAATAACGTATTAAGCAGAAAGTTTAGTATAGCGTATTTCTAGTATATTCATCTAATATATGTGTGTTTTTATATATATTCATGTGTGTTAAAACTTGGATGGACAAGTCCATTTTTTCCTCTTAAATATAGAGATGTTTTTTATATTAAATATTCCTATAATGATGTCCCATTTTTAGTAGAAGTAGATTTAGCGCAAATGGTCTTTTCTTCCACTTGACTTGTTAATAACCAGAATGTGTTTTTTTGGCTATTTGTGAGTAGGTAAGGTACAGTACAGCCTGTGATTTCTGCCTTGAGTAAAATGATTACCCGTTGATGAGTATTTTTCAGAGAGTCATTTTGGGCTTTCAGGGGCAGAACTCAGTTGTCTGTAAGAGTTTTCTGTATGATCTAGAAAGCTTAAATTAATAGAAGGAGGAAATATTATGTCAATTCTTGGACCTTCTCAATATAAACTATACTTTGATTACAGTTTCCAGATATTATAAGAGGCCATGGGATGTTGGTGTTTTTCTGAATTGGGTCACACACAGTTGGAGAGACAATGGTCCTTCTGAGTTATCAATAGATGTATTCATTCTAAGTGAGCTGACTTTGGGATGGAATGAAGTTCAGAGGAAGGCCTGAGGGTATAGGAACAGTTAACCTTTGTTAGTTAACTGATCCTAAAGATGTCATAAGACAAGGACGTTTGAAACCTATACAAGCATAGCTTTCAGAGAGGAAAGCAGGTGACATTTGTGTGATAAGCTGCATGATCAAATATGTATGTGTTCATTTCAGTGGCTATATGCTGTGTAATTACTGCTCAACTATATCTGTGTTTTATTGATTTCTCTCTGTTTTATTCTTTCATGTTATGAGTACTAAATTGCCACAACATTTTGGAGTAGTTGGCTTAAACAGATGTGTGTGCGTTAAAGGGGAATGAGTGTGCATCATGAATCCAAAGCATTGTTGTGGGACTGCCTAAGGGCAGAGGGACACACACACACACACACACACACACACACACACACACACACACACACACACACACACACACACACACACACACACACACACACACACACACACACACACACACACACACACACACACACACACACACACACACACACACACACACACACACACACACACACGAGAATGGAGAAACATATGGAATCAACAACTGCTGACTCATTGCCTAGGGTCCGCCCAGAAGTGAAACTGGCCAATGGAGAACTACCAGCTCACGGTCTAGGGTTCGCCCAGAAGTGAAATCGCCAATAACAAATAGCTAGGGAGGAGCAACCTACACAACTCCTCCCACATAATGTGTTTAAATACTGTAACATTCTTACAGTCGGGGCTCTTTTCCTGACTGGCTGTCGTGGTACGTATATCACACGGTGGTAGGAATTGAGCCCGGAGCGCTCTGTATTTGGTACTATTGCAGAGTGCTCTGTATTGTATTGTTGCTTTTACCATTAAAACAGATTATTGTTTAACCTCTATCCTGGTGCTTTGAGTTCCTTCTTTTGTAAATTTGACTAGCTCATCAGTCATCAAGGGACGCGCGGAGCAGAGGTGAACCTTCCACCACCGCCATTGGGTGGTGCTCTAACAGAACCACATCACGAGGGCCACTGGTCCCAGGTGGTTGTTTATACTCTTTACAATTTGGCAGTTGAGATTATACTAGAGTGTTGGAGGCACACCGTATTACTGTCTCTCTCAAGCCAAAAAGACACGGAAAGAGCCTCAATGCAGACATAGCTGGCCAGCTTTCATGTGCCTCTGGGCTTATGTAAATACCCTGTATGGGCTGAACACTGGTAAACAGCCTTATCACCTCCCCCACCAGGTTTGCACGTTGCATGTCTCTCCTTTTTCACTCAATGGATGTTAGACAAGTGTTCCTGTTGGCATTAGCCCACGCAGATCCGAAGAGAAATGATGCACTTGGAGGGAATGTTTTTTTTGTGGCTCTGTTACCGCTGGTATTTCAGATTTACTCTAGTGGGGTACAACATTTGTTCAAGGTTGAGAACTAATTTCTATTTGGAATTCTCATCAAACCATTGTAAATCACTTTGTATGAACTGTACAGCTCAACATTCTTGAATTCAGAGCTGAAGGATTCACTGTGTTTGCCCAATATTTGCTTGAACACAAAAGGTCTTAAAAAAAGGAAAATGTTTATTATAATGTGTTCTTTATTTTTGTATAGGTCAGGGTAGTCTTTCACATTTTAAAGTGTGTTATTAAACCACGGGTGGTTTGATTTTAGCATGTTTCAGGCTGTGTAAGGGGCTACTCTAAATGCCATTGTTCTGCAGGCCCATGTTCTTCGGATAAAGGGCTTTTGAACAATTGGGCATTTCTGTCCAATGGGAGATTTTTCAGACTATAAGGGTTTCAGACAGGGGCGGACTGGGACTAAAATTCAGCCCTGGAAACTGACCCAGTTCGGCCACATGAAATGTAAAATGTTAGAAATCCGCTGTTTATTATATAAAGTTTTACGTCCGATTCACTCCTTTTTTCCTCTCTGTACACAGCTCCAGTTTGGGCATTAGCCTGTCATCAGATTTCATTTTTAGTTGCTGCTGTAGCGGAAGTTTAGTAAAATTATGTTTGATGAACTACTCCAAATCTCCACCCTCCATAATTGCACTTGCTTCAGTTGCTTGCTACTTTTTAAGGGCGGTGATGACAGTTAGACTGAAGTTGATGTGATTTGATTGGATTGTGAGGCATGACGTGAGCCTCATCTGATTGGTCAATCCCTTGATTTTTTTCACCAAGGGAAGCCAATTTTGGCTAGCCTCCTCTCGCAACAGAGTGCAATCTACGGTTTCACCATAACATCTAGAGGGGCGCTGTTTCACTCTTTGTAAAATACTCAATGAGAATGGGGGAGAGACGGGCCGGCAGAATAATTACCGAAACTAAACAAAGTGTTTTTATTTATTTATTAAAATGATAACTACAATCGAAAAAAACAGGGGAAGCCTGGCTTCCCTTGGCCTCCAGGAGAAACGCCACTGAGTTCAAGGGATAATTCTCACCCACCTCTTGCTCGTGCCCTGCACTTGTATGTGCCAGTTGAGCTGGTTCTTCCAGCAGCTCAACTCTGTCCCTCATCATGAACGCAGGAGGCAGGCTGTATATCTGAACTCGCGCCCTCATCATTCTCTTCATCATCTTGCACTTGTTCTAAGCTGCTGCTGATAGTGCTTGTAGAAGTGCTGCTGCCAAAAAGGTCTGTCAATTTGCGACATGTATATGCTTCACCTGCGAGTGACCTTTTTTTCTCTTGCCTTCTCGGCCCCACCTTTTTCTTTTTGTTTTCTTTGATTTTTATTCTCCCTGTCTGCCGCGGCGTCTAATCCGTTCTCTTCGTGTGGCCGGTCTTTTTTCTTCTTCGTGTGTGATTATTTGACAGATAAGAACCACACAACTGCATTAGCGGCCGCTGTCGCCCTCTGTCGGCCGTCAGCGCAACTTAAATGATGACGTTAAACAATTATTTTTAAAGGGCCGGCCCTTGACGACCGGCCGTTCTGTGGTTCTCCAGATTCTCCAGATTCTACAGATGGCCAGTCCGCCCCTGGTTTCAGACTCAGAACAATGTGCAGTTCCTCTTGGTGACAGCTGGTAGAGGTACACACACTTTACTTTCAATGGAAGATCCAATTAAGAAGTATTATTTTATTTTTTAAAACATAAAAAGCAAGGATTGCAGAGTCTTTATTCCTGTGTTGTCTTATTTTAAGTTTTGCAACACCAATGTACATCTCACATTTGGTATATTTCAATGGCAAAAACAGGGTTTTCATACATGCTCATGTTAAATATCTAACACCGAAAATCAGGGAGGTTCTTTACTCTAAAATTACTTTTGTCAAGGGGGGATTCTGCACTGTTGATCCATGCTGCCAGTTGAAAGCTGCATCATGGGTTGGAATAAATGGAGTGGGATTGATGACAAAGACATTACAGTTAGTGGACAACACTTCGTTCTTCCTAGTCTGAGTACATTGTCTATTCTTCAGGTGATTCTGACTCCAATCAAAATGCATTGTTTCTTTGGCTCTAAGGAATAGGCCACTTATTAAACAAATCATATGAAACTGCTGTAATCCTAGTTGTTAGCATAACCTGATGTAGTGATTGCTTAGGTTGTTAAGCAGTCGCTCACGAAACGTATCCTAACTCAACTGTACAAAAGTGTTGCTTTCCCTTACAGTGATTTCTAGATCTTAACGCGAAAATCATTAATCAGGCCAATCTACGAGTTAATGAACGCCCATTGCAATCATGAGAAGATTTAACTTTGATTATTGATCGTCTGCCCAGAATTGTAGCATTGTCATCATTAGGCAAGACAGTAATTTATTCCGCCACACACTGGAATGTCGTTACACATCCACACTGTGTGACTAACAGGAAAATTAGCATACTCTAAGCTTAAGCACATGCCTCTCTCTACTGATCAGCAAATGTTTGCCAATTAACTAAAACCTTTCTCTGTCATGCGATGTCTGTCATTAACCCTGTACACCGTTCAGAAAGGCTTTCTTGTCACACGAAGAATCAAAACCCCTGTTATCACATTTCAATTGTTCTTAGCGCAAATCTTTATCTTTTACAAGTCTTTGTTTTTATTTTGAATTGGAAAGCCAGAAATAATTACCAAGACTTACTGTATGGGATACTATACATTCCGACCTGTGATCCATGTCTGGACCCAATGATCTGTGTGTCATCAGGCCATTTTAAGCCTTCAATCACACATTCAATCCTTGTTCAGGAACATTTACTGCATGGGGTCATGTGTGAATGGCAGCAAGGCTCACTTTTGTAAAGCAATTGTTTTAACTAATCACTATTTAAATCAACATATTCAAACATTAGGCTGTCCTTTTGATGTCAGGAATCATTCAACTAAATCTAAGGTCACTGCTAACGCCTAGACTGCAAACAAGTCTAATGAGATACTTTCTTCTCTTAAAAGAGGACATATTGTGTTCATTTTCAGGTTCATATTAGTATTTTGTGCTTCTACTATGACATTTTTAGATGCTTTAATGTTCAAAAAGCTTTTTATTTTTCTCATACTGCCTGTGCTGCAGCACCTTTTTTCACCCTCTGTCTGAAACCAGAGCCCAGTCTGCTCTGATTGGTTAGCTGGCTGGCTCTGTTGTGATTGGTCAACCGCTTAGAGATGTCCCGCCCCTTAGCCTATCACAAACAATGTGTTGGAGCGCTAGCCAATAGAAGCACGAGTGTTACACAGTGATGTCACTTTGTTACAGAAGTAAAAAGGACTCCCTCTGGAGAGAACTTTGGGATTTCAGCCTTTGTGGACCATTTCATACACAAAAAATGCGTATATGTGCGACATACGAAATGTGCCTAAGAACATTTTTGCGTCACTTTGTAATAAGAGTGAAGGCGCTTCATATTTGCTGTTGAATCATGATGATGGAGTGCATTGATTTGCAGTGGAGACTTTTTTAGATGTGTGTTACTGAATACCGAAACATTTCTGAGTGTTCTTAGTCTGAGTGCGTAATGTTGTCTCCACCTGGCTTAACCTCTTAAACCCGGCCCCCCGATACCGGGCGGAAAAACACGTCCCTGCAGGAGACAGCGTCTGGGGGCTTCTTAATATTTAAAAACCTATGAATGTCTTATACTCAAATAACGGGAAAAAACTCAGCAACCTAATGATATGAGCCATTTTTACCGAAACAAAACACAAGTCTCACAAGAAGCGTTAGCATTAGCCCTTAGTGAAAACAGGCTGATGCTACTTCCGGTGCTAACTAGCAAAAACGATCTTTAAAACTTAATATGTTCTGCACAAACTACATATCAGCTGAAAGCTGATACTCCACAGATTATTTTGATATAAGTATCATCACTGTAGGACACAAACTCACTGAGCGAGCAGCCAGAAAAGAGCAAGAAAACAACAACAGTGTTCTAAAGCATAACAATAATTATGTCTTACCGTTGCTGTTTTGTGATCAAAAGTCGTGTTCAAGGGAATAAAAACGCTGCTCAAGGTTAATCCAATGTCTCTTAGTCACTTTAGAATTGTTCCTGATAATCCATCATTACATTCATGGCCGCATCGTAGGTATTTTGCAGTCCGGGGTTTAGGCGTTCTCACGTGTTGTTTACGCAAGCCTCTCTCTCCTTGACTTAAGTGTAAAGCGGGATTTACTAACTCCCCCTCGATTCTATTGGCTCCAAAGTTTCAAAAAAGGTGTCAATCACCCAAATCGACCAATGGGTTCCAGAGATAGGATCCTGCGTAGTATGAATAATGCCAGCAGCGGCTGCTTTACGCACAGACGTAGCAGAAGCAGCCCGCACAACCGCTCCAGCACAGCAGCAACGAACACAGCGAAGCGACAACACAGCGAACAGAGAACACAGAGACAACAGCAGGAAACCCTGATTAGGAACTTCAGGAAAGGTATGTACTCTCTCTGTTTGTATCTATTAGTTGTGTATTTGGTGTAATCTATAGTAATTCCACACTCGCAAAATACAAAATGGACGCCGCTTTGTTGTTGTAGCGTTATCGTTCCGTGAGAAACTAAAACAATGGGAACATCATGTTGGTGAACGTATAAATAGATTAATTGTATTTCGTGACTATAACACGGCAGTATATAAATAAAGCTGTATTGTATATCAATTTCACACACGCTAAATGGAGGAATTATTTCTGATTTGAGTTACATTTTTGAAAGAATAAGCCAGTGAAGTAATCAAAGTAATTGTTTTTTCCACATTTGTTTTCACAGTGATGAAGACAAGTATTAAATGGCTTCTGGATCACAGCCATCAACATCTGCCTCATCCGAGCTACGACGTGCATCAGATCAGCATACGCCGCCGGACGTCTGCACCAGTACTAACTCAGCCTCCCTCTGCATATTCTGATTCAGTGGACAGACTGTCAGGAGGAAAGTGAAACGGGCTGGTGTGTGGAAGACTAAGGTTGTTACCGTTCCTGACACTGTGATGGACTACAACAGAAGCATGGGCTGCGTGGATGTGTCCGATGCTTTGATTGGGTACTACAGTGTTCACCACAAAACCATGAAATGGTACAAGACCTTTTTTTTTACCATTTTCTGGACATTGCAGTGGTGAACAGCTTCCTTCTCCACAAGGAGCTGCACAAGATGAGGGGTGACCCCGGGTGGTGCTCTGATGCTGGCAACACAACGGTGAAGACCTATCTACTGCACTAAGTGCCTGGTGCCTCAATTCAAAAACACTAAACACATTCAGGTTGTGTACATTTTTTCTTTTTTGCCAGTATTTACAAAAAAAATGCTTGTGGTGTTATTTCGGTTTTAGTGTCGTTTTTTTAGTGTTATTTTTGAAATAAATTTGCTCAAGACAAGAGACAAGTGTATCCTATGTTTACTAATTGTTATTGTGTAAGTAAACCTTCCTAGAAGTGTTAGTCGGGTGATAAACATGTAAGGGCTGTGGCAAAGTACACACACACACACACCATTTACATACAAAAAAAATGTAATTTAAAAATTATTTTTTTATTTTTTAAAAACACTTGTATTTCGATGGAATGATTACCTATAGTGATGATAACATTATTTTTACAGTATGGTACCTGAAAAATGTCAAATGGCACTGATGGTATCCAAATGTGCCAAAATGTGCCCAAAGGTCAGTACGCCTGGACTACTTTTAGCTAAACCTCTCTAAAAAGGTCAAATTTAACTTGTTTTGCCTCAATCTTGATACAGGGTACTTATTATATGTTATACTTTGGATTCCTAAAGCTTTTAGTCTACTATCCCATCATTCAAGGGTAGTTTTCACTATAAGTAATGTTTTTTTTGTAGGCGGGGGTAAGAATTTACCTTTTTTTACTATGTTCCATCTGAATTTACTCTGACTGAGAAATATCTATATTGATTCTGATACTTCTACATCCAACTCACAGATGTAACCTTGCTTTGAAAAAAGCAATTATTCATATAACCCTTTTAGAAGTTAAGTTATAGTCATTTGTTTTGGGCATAGCATTTTCGAGACTGAAACCTTAAAAACAGGCTCAGGGCTTAAGAGGTTAAAAAGTCTAAAAAAAACATAAATAGCCCATGCTGACCAATCATAGCTCTTTCGCTATCCACATGGTATCAATGTAGCCCAAAATATTCCAAACATATCATGAGGAGAAGCATGTAAACTCAAAGTAAGCCTATATGATCAGGTATGGTAGCTACAGGCAAAGGATGCATTTTCCATCATTAGCTTATCTGACTAGATTTCCTCAGAGAACCTCATATTATAATGCGTACTTTACAATAACCATATTTCTTTTATATGTTGAATGCAACACTGTAAGAGCAAAGATTAGTGGAGGAAGTAGTACAAATATGTTTTACTTGAGTAATAGCAAAAGTACTCGTTATGCGTAATAGGCAATTTCACAATCAAATTTAAAATGACTGCATTATGATTTATTTATGCAAATCTGTTCATTAGAATTGATAAAAATGCAGTTTTTTTTGTATACTGCTGCTGGAAATCTTAGTACTTGAGATTAAATGTCCTTCATAACATATCACTACTGGAAAAGAGTCCAGTACTCTACAGTGACTGAAACATACAGCATCCCTTCATTAGATTCATGACAACAGAAACTGAACCCTTAAAGGTCCCATGTCATGGCCATTTCTACTGATCATATTTCCATTGTTGAGGTCTACTAGAATAGATTTAAATTGTGCAATTTTCCAAAATCACATTGGTTTCTCATACAGCATCTCTGTATAGTACCAGGTATTCACTGCCCCACCCCCCTCCCTGTGAGCAGTGTGCTCTGATTGGTCAGGACGTTGCGAGGCTCGCTGCTGCTGCGAGGAGCGGACAGGTTTCCGGGTCGGTGATACAGCGAGAACAAGTAAAACTCATCCTGAGTACACACAAACACTCACAGCCGAAGTAAAAACAGTGTGGCTTGATATTGAGTAAGAAAAAGGTTTATAATGCTGTGAGAATGGGTCTGCGGAGAGCATTTCTCCGCCATCCCAACTCGTCTATTACCAGCGTTCAGGGAGCTCTATGCAATTCAATGGATTGGGAACACCCTGTTAGTTAGCCAAGTGATCCTGGTGTGTGAGGTGCTCCGCGGATTGGTCCATTTGGTCAGCATAGACAGGTATTTTCTTTGTTTGAGTTATACTCGCTACAGGGTGTACTTTGAGGGTTTTGACTCTGCAGACCGTTTACATGCATAAAAACCTTCATAACACACAAGGGGACGGGTAATAACCGGAAAAGCATGAGATGGGCGCTATAATAGAGTATTGACCTATTTATATATTGTCATTAGACCATCTTTTAAGGATTAAACAAGGCCTCCTCTTCAGTACAGCTTTAGTTCAGTTTAATGTGAGGCTGTTATATCTCTCACAGGCTCCGCCCTCTACTGGACTCTATGGGTACTACCTTATCATGCAAGCATTCACCTACTGAGATTTCTATAGACGTAGCCGGCCGCGGGGCGGGCCTACCTGAATGCGTGCGTATCTCACTTCCGTATAAAAGGAGGCCCCGCCTCCTGACCATCATCCTTTACTCTTCAGCGAGCGGAGGTGATAGCCTAGCACTGAGTCCGAGACGTATTTTTTGAGAGAAAGGAAGAAAGAGAAAGAAAGAAAACGAGTATTTTTTAAAATCGTGCCCTGGCTTAAATAGTGGGCGCCGATCCCCACCACCTCTGCTTCGAGTGTTTGGGGTACCAGGATATGGCCGAGGCGATGCCATTTCACGTTCGTCATTCCTTCCGAGTCCGGCGTCCATGGAAGTCCACTGCCCAGGGCTGTACTCTCCCTGGATGATGATCATGGCGGCGTGTGTGTGGGCTACTCGCTCAATGCTAGAGATGCCCCCGCCTCACCAGGTCAGAGCGATTATTGGGCCGCAAGGCCGAATAAGTAGCTTGGTCCACGGGCCTTGCCCCAGGCCCGGTTCCCCCGGGGACCAGTGCTCGGTGGCTTCACATGATAATAGGGTCGACGCCTACTTCATCACAGGCCGCCACCGCCGCCGCTGCCTGCCGTGTGATGTCCCTGGGATAACACGTCGCATGGTATTTTTCCAAAGAGGAGATTGGTTTCCTCTCAGCAGAGATTCAGGCTCTGGTGCAGAAACAGGCTGTGTCTGTTGTGCACCCTCAGCACAGAAAAAATTGTCTTTATTCCATGTACTTCCTGGTTCTCAGGAGGTCAGGGGAATTCAGATCTATTTTACGATTTTTCTAGATCTCAGCTGCCCGAATCGCTACATTGCCTGCAAAAAAATTCTGCATGTTAACTATAAAACAGTTAATGGGGCGAGTGCAAACCGGGCGATTGGTTGACCACCATCAACCTGAAAGACGCATACTTTCATGTGGAAATTGCTCTGGAGCACAGCAAGTGTCTGCGTTTTGCCTTCCAGGGGATAGCCTACGAGTACAACAGATTACCGTTCGGCTACCCCCTATCCCCACGCACGTTCAGTAAATGTGTGGCCACTGCGCTTCAACCGCTGCGCGCCCACGGCATGAGAGTTTTTATTTTCCAGTCCAGGGAACAGGCAATGCTTTGCACAGCACAATTGATCACACACCTAACCAAATTAGGCTTTGCGATCAATTGAAAAAAGAGCACCCCCATACCTCACCAACAGGCGTTGTAGTTGGGAGTGGTGTTCGATGCAGGCATGCTACGCATCACCCTGTCAGGGAGCAGAAGTACGTCCCTTCTCCGGGCGGTTCACAGGCTGTGACAGGGGGCGACAGTGACAGCTTTAACTGTCATGCAGACTTTGAGTTTCATGACGGCTGCTCACATTGTGGTCCCGCAGGGGTTACTGCATATGCACCGCCTGCAGAGGTGGTTCTCCAGCCTGCGTTTGGATCCCAAGAGGCACAAACGGCGGCTGGTGACCAAGCCACGAGCCATGGCCAAGGAAGCTGCTATACGCCTTTCCACCGCTGCGTCTCATTCTCCCTCTCCTGGGAGAGTGAGGCGAGAATGTCTGGCAGTCATTCTGGTAGCGCCGGTTCACGTTGGGGCTCGTGGTACTCAGAGATGACACAGATGAAGGTGGGCCAGCTCTGGGCAATCCCCCAGTTCTGGGGGGCGATGTCTCAAGAGGCAGGTGCAATCGGGGCGTTACCCACTCTGGGCTGTCCTCTCCAGGCTTGGCTCCTGAGAGGGACAGGCTGAGACAGGGTGGATTGTCTGACAGTGTTATTCAGTCTATCCAGGCAGCTTGAGCAGGATCCACCACAGCCTGTTACAGGCCAAAGTAGCTGGGATTCCAGCGATTGATGGATTGATTGATTGAAAAGTTTATTAACAGCTTGTATATTGGGTACAGTACAGTACAGCTCAAAACATACAATTGTTAAGGGGATGCAGACCAGAGAAAGACTTTCGTCTCGTTTACATCAGGGTCCCCCATTTCCAATTCATCATATCATTTAAGACATATAAGACATATAAGACATATAAGACATATTTTACATACAGATGGCTTATTTACAATTTACATACAGGTGGTTTTTTACATACAGATTGCTTATTTACAATTTTCATTTTAGATTTTGTTCTAATACATCCTAACCGGACATTTAAGACATACCAAGTCTACAGATATACAGTTAGTAACAGAGTCTAAAATGCGAGTATATACATAGATGGGGGGGGAAGCTGTCCATTGAACGACAGGTTGAGATTTGTACCATTACCGGGGCCAGTTTTGCAATGCTCTCCCCCGAAAGTGCTCTTTAAGAGAGGTTTTGAAGGTAAGTATAGTTTTACTTTCCTTTACAGTTGTGGGAAGAGCGTTCCACCTTGATGTGGCATAATTGCGAAACGTGTATTCCCCCTTTTTTGTGCCAAATCTGGGTTTCACATGATTTGTGGAGCTCCCTCTGGTGTTATGATCATGGTATTCCTTGACCTTTGGGAAGAATTTTGACATGTACATGGGTACCATAGAGGTGTAGTGGATCTTGTAGACCAGGCCCATTGCAAGTAGCTGTACTCTGTCGTCTACTCTAAGCCATCCTAGGTTGTCAAAGTGGGCAGAGGTGAGGTGGGTTCTAGATGAAAGGTCAAGCAGTAGTCTGACCAGTTTATTTTGCGATGTTTGAAGTTTTATTTTTAGCGCCTTGGATGTGCTATGGTACCATGACGTGCAAGCATAGTCATAGTACCCTTGAATGAGTGCTCCTGCCAGAGTTTTCAGGGTGTTTTTGTTTACCAGAGAGGAGATCCGGTAAAGCCGGTCAGGGACAGTGAGGTGGAACGGTGTGCTGGACGACAGTGCGTGTATACATCGGGGCTCCTGTGAGAGATATAACGCCGGGTTACGTATTGTAACCCTTGTTATATTAGCACAGGCGGAGCCCTCTACCCTGGGCAGGCCCGGTTCTAGAACAAAATGACTCAGGGTGCATCTGAGATTAGAGAGGGTGCAGTGGTTTTTTAAGTATTGAAGTTAAAAGCATCAATCTGGTGCACTTTGAGAGCAACATTAAGAGATCTATGGAACTATGTGCTCTTTGCTTGATTCATGCCTTCCCATTCCCTTATCACGTAGCCTATAAGAGCATGGCGCCAGTTGTTGTAGCCAGTTGTGGTGAAGGCATCCGACTTACTTGAACCGAAATGTCTACATGCATAGCAGAAGATGGCATCTTTTTTACATGAATATTCCAGCCAATCTCATTTTTGAAACCATGAGCTGCAAAATTTGCTGTACAGGCGAGTTGGGTACTTTTTTAAATATACCTGGGCAGGCTCTGTTTTGCCGAGGTCCTCTGGCACTTGCGGGCCGCTGAGGGGTAGCTGTGTTTGGGGCAACGAAGACGGCTGCTCCGCCTCCGTGGGCGAGGCGGGCAAAGCCGGCGAGTCGGCGTTAGTGGCACGACAGTGGCCGCGGGTAACGTAATGTCCCTATGATCTGAACCTGTTATTACCTGCAGTAGATGCAGTGTTACTGCTGGCGATAAGGGCTGGTTGTTTTAACCATTTTCTGAGATTACATTACATTACATTGCATTTAGCTGACGCTTTTATCCAAAGCAACTTACAATAAGTACATTCGACCAGGAAGACACAACCTTGAAGAAAACAGAATCATATAAGTACATCAGGTTTCATAGAGCCAAACATTTCAAGTGCTACTCCACTGGCTTTAGGTAAGCCAGTCCTTTATTAGTATAAAAGTGCTTAGTTAGTAGTTCTAACGCTCGAAGTGGAGTCGAAAGAGATGAGTTTTCAGTTTGCGCCGGAAGATGTGCAAGCTATCTGCCGTCCTGATGTCAATGGGGAGCTCATTCCACCATCTTGGAGCCAGGACAGCAAACCCACATGATGTTCATCACTGACTGCTGTGTAAGCACCTTGCAGATGACAAACGTGCAGCGGCACAGGTCACGCACACCTAGGGTTGGGTATCGTTTGAATTTCCACGATTCTGATTCCGATTCTACTTTTTGATTCCGGTTCTTAACGGTTCTCAATTCCGATTCTTTGAGGGGCAGGTTAAAAAAAATGATTAAGTTCTTGTTGAGAAAAACAAGCATATCTGCCTTCTCAGGCATACCAGGAAGAAATGTTTGAACATTTCAAAGCAAAATGCTTCAATCTGGTGCACTTTAAGCATAATTACTAGAGACTAGATCTAGGGGGTACAACTCTAAACACCCATATGAAAAAGATCGGTTTACATTTGAATAATTAAATAAGTATGTGAGCATAACCAATAACAAATACATGTAACGTATTTTATTTTTGTTGTTCATTCATATCTTATTTTACTATTTTATTTATGCATATTTTTTTATCTCTCCAGTTTAAAACGATATGTCTGGTTTACTGTCCTATAGTATACATTGGAATGATTTCAAACCTGTTTTATCCCAATAATTATAAAGGAGTGCCTTGGAAATATGTGTTTACATAAATTGTGTTCAACACGTTTGAGACCCACTGAGATAACTTAGACTAAAGTGAACTATCTAAACACAGAGTCCTTTACCTCACTGAGCTGTAGTTATCAGCCTCTCAGTCTGACTGGAGAGGACTCTCCCTCCACATCATTGTAGAAACATCTTCTTCTTCCGTTAGAGCAGCTAGCACCAGATGCTAATAACAACAGCGCCGGTTCCAGTGCACCCTCCCTTTCTCCCTCGCTCACTCGCACTTTGGCTGTGATCTGCGGGTGCCAGATAAGCCAACATCCCCCATTTTCATCACTTGCAGCGCCCATCGTACAGGGCGAATGAAACGTGTAACCGGGGTGAAAAAGGGTGTTACATTTACTTAATTATGAATGTTGTTACATCAAGGCCGAAAATTAGGATGAGCACCAACGGTCAAAACATTTGTTTTCCCTCCCAGAGCTGTCAGCGCAGCGCCTCCACAGATCTGGCGCCCTAGGCGAACATCTATAATGCCAGTGCAACAGGCCGGCCCTGGTCTCAGGTTACACTGTAGGAAGTGTAGGTACAACGCTACATTTCCCGCCTCGCCGCAGTCATACAGTAGGCTACGGAGAGCGGCGTGAAACATTTCCTCAGGCATCGAAAAGCGGAACCGAAATTCACATTTCTAAATGATGCCGTTGGAATCGAAATGTTGGAACCGGTTCTCAGTACCCAACCCTACGCACACCTGACATAATAACGTTACTTACCGTTTAAATTGACCAAATAAATGCAGCAGACAATGTTATTTAACCACAATTACAATTTATTTTATTTCAACTAAATTCTTCTTCTTATTATTATTATTACTACTGTTATTATTATATATGTAATATTTTTCACTTTTCATTTTTCAAATGAGGGTGCATAACGAGTCAATTGAGGGTGCAATGCACCCTTATGTACCTCCGTAGAACCGGGCCTGACCCTGGGGCACTGTCTGTCCTATACCGCTAGCTGAAGAGTGGTGAAGGATGATGGTCAGGAGGTGGGGCCTCCTTTTATACGGAAGTGAGATGCGCACGCATTCAGGTAGGCCCGCCCCGCAGCCGGCTACGTATATAGAAATCTCAGTCGGTGAATGCTTGCATGATAAGGTAGTAGGGACGTGCACAGACATTTGGAGGGGCTATTGTTCTAAACTGGAAAAAGGCACAACCCCCCCCCCGAAAAACAAACAAAACACAAGGCCTCTTGGAAATTCTAACTTGTTTTTTATGCAAAAGGTTTAAATAAAAAAACAACACTGTCATTGTAAGTGACACTCAGTTGACTTTTAGACTTTTGTGTCCAACTGCTACATTTGTGATTCAGTCTGTGTTCAGTTCAGGTACAGCGTTAGAGAAGAAGCCTCCTGTTGGGGACCATTTCAATGAAAATCTTCAGGACCTCGTTGTTGTCAACAGGGATCTCTCTTTCTACAGCCAGAAGGAGAAGATCAGACAGACGCTCTTGACCAAATAGATTTCTCAGTCTTGTTTTAATTATTTTCAGCTTTGAAAACGTGCGTTCTACGGTTGCCGTTGAGACTGGCAGAGTGGCATAGGTTTTGATGAGCTTGAACAGTGTGGGAAATATCGTGTGAGCATCAAATTATTTGAAAACATCCAGCATTGCCTTTGCAGTCCTCTCTGGACATGTGTAGGTTGCATGGAAGACTCTTAGCTCTGTTTTGAGATGGATCTCCTCTCCCTGGAAGCCATAGAACTCACAAAGTGAATGCACAGTGTTGAAACCCTGGTCAATATTCTTCCACTGAGCTGGGTCAGTGAGACTGTGAAGAGACCTAAGGATGTCACTGCTGTTTTTTCCCTCACCTCTGAAACGTCTCAAGCTCCTGCCTTAATATGTCTAGGAAGGTGAAGTACAGCTTTCCCCTGTAGTACTCCTCCAGTGTCAGGACATGGTGGTCCTCGTTTGCCGAGGTGGAGCTGTACTTGAATTTTTCGGGGACTTTCCGGCGTCTTCCTTGGCCTGGAATTTGTTCTGGAATTTAAATGTCCAGTGCCTCTGCTGCTGTTGTGGCTTTCATAAAAATCTCTGTGAATTGCTCATCTGTCCTCAGCTCCTGCACTCGCCTTAGGACATCATCAACAACAGTGTATGCAGCTGCCAGGTCTTTCTGTTGGAGAGCGTTGGAAGCCATTGATATTTCTAGGAAAACTGGTGTTGTAATCTCCAAACAGAGCAGGAATTCAAAATTGATGCTGCGTAACAGGATTTTTGCATCTCCTGCAGCGAGATCAGGTGGCTCGCACTTCCCTGGCAGCAGGGAGGACCTTTCGGATTGTTTTCAAGGCATTTTCCCTGCAGGTCCAGCGGGTGTCTGAGAGCTTCTGTAGCTCAAGGGGGCGCTGACCTGGGTTGATGGCTTTCTGTGTCTCCACAAATGCTGCATGGCGCTTTGTAGAATTTGCAATGAAGGTGTAAAGTTTTTCAACCACTGTGAAAAAATCCACAAAATGTATATTTGACTTTGCACTCTCCACTAAGACCAGGTTCAGACAGTGTGCGTGGCAATGTACGTACAGTGCCTTTTTATTCTGCCTCTGTATTCTTGACTGTAGCCCTTTGTAAGGACCGCTCATGTTAGCTGCCCCATCATATCCCTGTCCACGGATGTCCTCTACTTTGAGCTGATTCTCCTCCAGTAGCTTCATAACCAGGTTTTCAAGGGCATCACCAGTTGTTGACTGTACGTCACAAAGCTGAAGAAAGCGCTCCTTTATGGTCATGTCATGCACATATCGAACAACAAAAGACGCCTGCTCAACGTGCGACACATCAGTGGTCTCATCAAGCATAATAGAGAATATTGATGCTTCCTTCACTTCCTTCTGGATGGCACTTTTCACATAAATGCTCAGTGCTCTAATGGGCAAGACACTTCACCCCAAATTATTCCTGTGGGGATTGTCCACAGTACTGAACGTATGGAAGTCGCTTTGGATAAAAGCGTCTAACAAATGACATGTAATGTAATGTAATGTAATAAGGTCATTCTGTGTTCTATTTGAAAGTAGAGAGACTTGGGGCTTTTGATTTGAGGTTTGCTTTTCCTTGATAACATCAAGATGAAGCTTAAGGACACTATCGTATTGGGCTAGCAAATCCACCAGATGAAGAAAATGTCCTCTGTTTAAACTGAGCCAGCTTTCGTCTCTACCCCATCACAGCTCATGTTTTGCCTTGCATGGCCTCAGATCTACTTCATATAGTAAACAAATCTCTTCACTCAGGTATTTTTCCACAGGCCCTGAAAACTGCAGTCATTAAACCGCTCTTAAAAAAGAATAATCTAGATGCTTCAGTAATGAACAATTACAGGCCCATATCAAACCTCCCATTTCTAGGTAAAATCATTGAAAAAGTTGTTTTTCAACGATTTTAGTAATTTCTTGCATTTAAATAACTGTTTTGATGTGTTCCAGTCAGGCTTTCGTCCAAACCACAGCACTGAGACTGCTCTTGTAAAGGTCTTTAATGAAATCCACTTAAACACAGACAGTGGCAGAACTTCAGTGTTAGTATTATTAGATCTCAGTGCTGCGTTTGACACCACAACATATTACTAGACCGACTGGAAAACTGGGTGGGACTTTCGGAAACAGTTCTAAATTGGTTTGAATCCTACTTAAAGGACAGAAACAACTTTGTTTCTATAGGTAAATGTACACATCTGAGTTGACAAATATGACATGTGGGGTACCTCAAGGCTCCATCTTGGGGCCTCTTCTCTTTAACGTCTACATGCTACCACTGGCTCAGATAATGAAGAACAACAAAATAAGTTACCATAGCTATGCAGATGACACACAAATGTACGTAACAATTTCACCAGGAGACTATGCTCCAATTCAAACACTGAGTAAGTGCATTGAACAAATGTGTCAGACTGGATGTGTCAGAACTTTCTCCAATTAAACAAAGATAAAACTGAGGTAATGGTTTTTGGAGCCAAGGCAGAACGTATAAAAGTTAGCGCTGAGCTTCAGTCTGCAATGTTCAAAACAACAGATAAAGCCAGAAATCTAGGTGTAGTTATGGACTCTGACCTGAGTTTCAACAGTCACATTAAAACAGTTACTAAATCAGCCTACTATCACCTAAAGAATATATCTAGGATTAAAAGACTAATGTCACAGCAGGATTTGGAAAAACTTGTCCATGCTTTTATCTTCAGTAGACTGGACTACTGCAATGGTGTCTTCACAGGTCTCACTAAAAAATCTATTAGAAAGCTGCAGCTGATTCAGAACGCCGCTGCTCGAGTCCTCACTAACACTAAGAAAGTGGATCACATCACTCCTGTTCTGAAGTCTTTACACTGGCTTCCTGTGTGTCAAAGAATAGATTTCAAAATACTGCTGCTGGTTTATAAAGCACTGAATGGTTTAGGCCCAAAATACATTTCTGACCTCCTGCTAAATTATGAACCATCCAGATCTCTCAGGTCTTCAGGGACTGGTCAGCTTTCTGTCCCCAGAGTCAGAACTAAACATGGTAAAGCAGCGTTTAGTTATTATGCTCCAAATATCTGGAACACACTCACAGAAACCTGCAGGTCCGCTGCAACTCGTACTACTTTTAAATCCAGGCTGAAGACTTTTCTTTTTGTCGCTGCTTTTAATTGAATTATTCATATCTTAGACTGCACTCTAACTTTTATCCATGTATTTTTTTATTTTAATGTTTATTTTATTAGCTTTTCTTTTTAATGACTGATTTTAAATGCCATTTTCTTAATGTCTTTCATTTTTTGTAAAGCACTTTGAATTGCCTTGTGTTGAAAAGTGCTATATAAATAAACTTGCCTTGCCTTGCCTACCCCTGAAGGCCAAGCCTTGTCTTGCAAGATATAATGTGATCTCTATTAACCTGAAGATGATCTCTCTGTTTTTCTGCCTCTCCCTTTCTTTTGCTGCTTGCATCTGCAAATCTGCTACTGCAAAAGCCATGTCCAATGGCTTTATCTTGTATTTATTCCACCTGGTCATGCCAATCATGTGCGATTCACTGCAGCAGTGCTCCTTCATTCGTACCTTGTCCTGCCTCCACCTGTTTACACCTCCAGACTTCCATGTAGACCTACTCTTGTACTTATCGTCATTCAGAAACATGCGACAGCTGAAGCAGTACATAGCATCATTCTGTGGAGAATACCTCAACCAGGGGTTTTCATCATACCAGTGGCCCTGAAAAGACCGCCCATCTGGATTTTTTGGGAACTGGACCAGAGGACGACAGGGTCCAATTGTGTTGGAACATTTGAAGAAGGCCTCATTGTACTTGATATTGTTCTTCTGAACATGAGCTGGATCGGTGGGGTTTGGTAGCTGTAGCAAAAAAACAAATTCTGAAGGTGCTTTCACTCTTGTGGACTCTGATGTTACTGCCTCATTCTCCATCTCTTCCTTCTCAATCTCCATATCCTCCCCTTCCATCTCTTTGTCCTCAGGTCCTGTCTCTTCATTCTCAATTCCTGTCTCTTCATTCTCAATTCCTGTCTCCTTGTCCTCACTTTCGGTCTCTTTGTCCTCACTTCCTATCTCTTTGTCCTCACTTCCTATCTCTTCATTCTCAATTCCTGTCTCTTTCTCCTCATTTTCAGATTCTGTCTCTATCCTTTCTTCATTCTCTGAGTCTGAACTGTTCTGGGCATCATTTTGTTTAGACTCAGGCTCACCATCTATCAAATACAATTAAGATAATGGTTTAGAGCTCTTTATAAGGCATTGTTGCTAAGTGTTCAAATAATGAAAGCATTATTACTGTTGTGATCTCCTTTTCACACTATGGAGTTCAAAGATGGAGCTGTCTCCCAAAGAAACATTTTACATATATTCATATTCTTAAACAGAATTATTAGAAACAGAATTAAGTAACATATACACTTCATTATTTACTGCTATAAAAACATACAAAGACAACTGAATACTAATGCAGTCAGTTACATTTTAGATTGGAGAAGGTTATATCTAGTCATTTATGTGAACATATGTTGCCAACTTGTATAGAATATTTACAACCTGTTGTAAAGCCTTTGTGAACCAGTTATCTGGCCATCTTATCCATATTATACTACAGCTATTAGTAGTATTTTACTAGATCACCAAGCTCTCAAATGCGCTCTGAACTGGATGCTTGGGGTTAGCCCCCAACAGAGAAATATTAACTTCACTCAGCACAGATAGAGGCTTTGCATTGATCACCGATTTAAATATTTGTTTTAATGAGTTATTAGTGTACTCCAACTTATAGTTAGTTGCTTGACATAATCACAGTGCTTCACCTGCAGCTGCCCTGCTGGCACCTTTTATCCAGCTCTGCAAAGTTGCAGTCCTTTTAGCTGCCTCCTTCAGATCTCTCTCTCTCTGCTTCAGTCTCCTCTGTCTTGAAGGCATTCTTAAACACAGAAATGTAACATTAGGCTATGCATAAAATAACCAAACGATTATTACATTAACTAATTTGAACAGTAATTCACATCATCATCTCATTACAAATTAAGCTAAGCAAGGCGACTACTTGCATTCAGTGACTTGATTTTTAAAAGTATATCTCATTAAAATATGTAATGTTATAACTATTAAAGAAACAATGGGGACAATTCTGTTTCAATGTAGTGTTTGACCATTGTAACTGCTGTGCAGACAGACTGATAATAATAGCCCCTCCAAATGTCTGTGCACGTCCCTGGGTCTTTAACGCACCGGCACCAATACAATATGTAAAAACGGGGACATTTCCGGGGACAGATTGAGCCGGGGATTGGCCACCAAAGCCAGGTCAGGCAGGCATTTGCTATGATCACCGTCCATAGCCATATGAGGCCAGCCGCAGGAGGGCTTTCCTTTGCTTCCAGCTGTCAGTTTGTAAACAAAGTCACGTGACTGGTGGCAAATGACAGCGCTGAGCGCTGACAAGGTGTGTTTTATTGCAGCGAGACGCTACAATACTAATTGTGGGTTTATCATGTTGATTCGGCCACAACAGAAGAAAAATACTGTTGCTCTCTTCAGAAGTCAGCCAAAGAGGGACAAAGGGCCGTTGCCCGGGCAACATTAGCCCGTACCTGTGCATGTCCCTGTAAGGTAGTCATGCCCGGCGCCGTGGGAGGGCCAGGGAGGGCCAGGCCCTCCCATTTGACATTCTTGCCCTCCCCCAATAAACACGATTTTTAATATTTATAAAAATTAAAAAATATTTTTCTTTAATTTTTTTTGTTATAAATAAACTGTGAACTTTTATGCTACGATGTATGTGATGTCAGTAACTAAAACAAAAAAATCGCAGGCTACGTCAAATAAATGCATGTGTCTGTTGTGATTTGTGATTCGTCCACATTTAGACCAATCACAGCGTCACACTCTGCCGCCTATTCTGGATTTGTTTATTGTGCATTCTGTAGACTCCCATTTATGTTTGAATTACACAATGGACATCAGAAATTGGCTCAAAAGGTCTAAGGATTTATTAAAACGAAATAGCGCTGAAAGAACTGCAGCCGATGGTGCTGCTGGCGACCCTGCACCTGCCGTTGCAGCAGCATGCCTTAATGTCACAAGCTTGACCTCGGCAAACCCCGGGGCTGAGTTAGCGAGCCGAAGCCTTGACTCATCAAGGCGGCCGCCACCAACGCTGTCCTCCGAGGCACAGCTCCGTGTGGCCCTACCATCACCACCTGCGTTGCCACACCCTGTACCACACCCGGCAGCATCCTCCTCCTGCTCCTCCGTGCCGTTGCCTCCACTACAGACGCTACCTTGCAGCACATCAACAGGTACTATTGGGCCAGCAACCGCTCAAAGACCAACAGCCCCAGATGATCTTGGGGTTAATAAACCCAACCAGGTGAAACTGGATCGTTTTCCAGGGAGATTGTTTTCAGGAAAGAAGCGCACTTTTGCCACTGCATGGTACAACAACAGACCATGGCTTGAATATTCGTTAAAAGCAGACGCAGCCTTTTGTTTCCCCTGTAGACAGTTTAAAGTAAATACGTCTTCATCTGATGTGGCTTTTACTGTCAAAGGTTTTTTGCGACTGGAAACACGCATTACAGACTGATAAAGGACTGCTAAGGCATGCCGCATCAAAAGAACACATTTCATGTGAGAGTTTGTGGAGAGAGAGACAGATACGCGAGGAAACAAATAAGGAAATTAGTACTTTGGTGCAGATCAGCTGGCACGGAGCCATTATTACGTCAGCTGTCGTTGATATAGCTTTTTTAGCTGTCAACCAACTCCCTCTCAGAGGTGACCACGATTCACTCCACAGCATGTCCGAGTCAGGCAGTGGGCTCTTCCTATCGCTGTTTGAGTATACGCTGCAGTACAAAGATGCAGAGTTGGCCAAAATAATGGAAAGCATTCCCCACAGCAACGTACACCTCTCACGACATGCAAAATGCCATAATAGAGCTAACAGCAGTCCATCGTCTCCGTCTCTACTATTTCTCTCCGAGTGTAACGATGAGGAAGCTGCCATCCTTAACCAGTGTGCCTTGCTCGTGATTTACCAGTGTTTGTGCTGCCACGCACACAATGTTTCAAAAGTGGTTTCTATGTTGCCCTTTATTTGTGTATGTATTTGCGATAAGTGTGCGTCTTTGCGCAATGCTGTTTGATATATATATTGTGCCGCAGGCCCGCAGCACGTGACGGTGTTGTGTGCCCTCCCATGAAAATCATATGCCCTCCCTTTAGATTTGTTCTGGCGCCGGGTCTGAAGGTAGTACCCATAGAGTCCAGTAGAGGGCTCCGCCTGTGCTAATATAACAAGGGTTACAATATGTAACCCGGCGTTTCCTGTCTGGTCCTGTTCTGCTGCATGGTTTCTATAGGAAACCCTTGAGCATCACAAGAAAGGAACAAATGTGCATGAAGCAGCATTATGTATATATCTTATCTATATTGCATCAGTTGGATTTCGTTTATGCTCGCACCTGTTTGGTCGTTTTGTGGCTTCCAACAACCTGCCTGTGCCAATGTGTGTGTGAGGCGCATCCGAGGTAGTTTGTATGCAGAGCAGACGGTACAGTTCAATTTGGGTCATTTTGACCTGAAATTGCCTCCATTTTGGGCTGCTCAGATGTTATCTTTTAAATATGGAATATTATAAGAAAAATCTATTATTGTGTGTTAAAATGTTTGTGAATTTGCACCAAGAGGAACTGATGGTTAGGGGTCCACTGACTGTAATTACTGTAATGAATCAAACCATTGCCTTACTATGCTTCCCTCTATGCAGCTCAAAGATGTTTAAAAAAATAAATAATTATAAAATCATATATATCCAACTCAAAGAATGTATATGCTTCAATACAAAACCCCATATAACACACTACAGGAAAGGGAATACCTAAAAAGGCATAATAGGGCCTCTTTAAAATATTTCCCTAGAGAGACATAAGAAGAAAAACAGTTGTACTAATCAGAAAATAACATCGGATAATAAAGCTTTTAAATCGTCACGAGGGAATGCAAGACTCTTGTTGGAGGGCAGTTTGCAGTTTTGATCTTTTCAAAAGTACATTAGTGCATACATGAGGGATACCTGAGATTAAGTAGTTACTGGATTGTGTACTCTAGAATTAAATGAGAGTAGAGATTTTAGGCAGTTAAGACATTTCAACAGAAGAGCTTTACAAAATAATGTAATTATATGGTTTTGTCTTTTGACTGAGGTCAATCTGATCTGTGTAATTTGTGATTAACAGGGATTAACAGCTGCAGTGGGTTTTCCCCTTAGGGATTAATAAAGGGTCATCTTCTTATGCGACGCATGGGTCCAATGCTTTAAACCTGACTTGTATTTTGTCTATATGCCCAAAAGTGTTGAAGGTGTTTTCAAATAGTTTACCCTCTCTGCCAGATGTGACAGTCAATATGCAATGTCTCTCTGATGGGTGAAGAGTAGGAAGGTCAAGAAAGAGATTGATGGAAATCAATTGTCATTCCTCTATCCTCCTTATTTCTTCACAGACACAGGACTTGCATTTCAGAAAAAAAAGGGGGATTATAGATTGAACTTTAGAAGGTGTTGCTTTAGTCACCTTGTGCTTAGCAGCTCAACGACGCTTCCACATCGCATAATTATGTCTAAGCACTTCCGGCTAAAGCGTAGTTGCTATAAATTTGCTATAAAAGTCGTCAACTTTTACTTGCCAAGCTGTATGAGTATTACTGTCACTGCTTGAACGGTAGACACAGGTCCGCACTGCAACTTTAACCATATGATGTTATTTATACTTCCAATTATACGAGAGCCACCAATTAGCCGAAAGCTAGTGAGGAAAGCAAACATTTGCTAGCTAGCTTGTTGGATGGGTAGCTAAGGTAATCTGGCTAACTAAATAGATAGGGGATGTTGATTTACAGTTAAATGTACAGATTTTTGGTACTTTTCATAGCTCCTTTAACATAAGGTGGCTACTTGTACATAAAAACAATCTTTAGCCACAAATACCCTTGATTATTTCAGCTATTTAACAGTAGATTTGCACAGAAATGTACTTTTCACTTTCCAATAGCTACAAATAAATATCAATTTGTCTGCAATTTTGCGCAGGATACATTGAGCAATTATTATTTTGTTTCAGTCAAAAAACAATAGATAAACTGTAATTTATTTCGAAGTCTGCAGGCAACACGTACATTGATATAACAATATATTTCAGGTGAAGTATTGCATATTTCATGCACAGTTACATCATCCGCACATTCACACAGCGCTTGTTGAATTTAATTTTCAAATATTAGCACTAATGTACAGCCATGCTCAGTATCCCCTCGAATAGCTCTAATGCCGTAGCTTAAGTTTGTAATTATCCACATGGAAAGGTTATTGGACTGGCTCCTGCGAGTTAGCAGGCCTCTTTGCTTGGACTACGAATGTCGATCTCACATCGGCAAACATGTCGAATTAAAATATGATATTGGTTTGGGGATTTCACAGGATGGTGCCCTTGTAATCTAAGTCTGCCTGAGGGTTTCCTATCAATCTTAGTGTTGAATTAATGTATGGCAAAATGAGGGTGGTAATGACTTTTCTGTATAATCTGGGATATTGCCTCAGCGCAGGTTTCTTATTAATACCACAGCATTTTCATTGTTCTTGTTGGATGATATGATACCATGGAGAGATGGGCAAATTAAGGTTCGCATATCTGATTTAAAAAACGTTTTTACTTTTTTCCGTAAAGGTATTATGAATGTTGAATTTAAGTTATCAGATTTTCTCTTCATAAATATTGTTACAAATATAACATAACATAATATATATCTGTAGAACATTTTAACATAAATAAAATGAATATTGTTATCAGTCAAATACATACAGTATGGACTTTGTTTACTGGTGTTTTGTCACCAAATAATATTTATTCATTTTTTCCAACATTAGGGTTATCATGAGTTCAGGTATTTAGCAGCACCCCTTAAATTCTGTGTCAGAAATTACATGAACATTTGCAAAACTCATCAACAGCGATGGTGACTTATGATAGGCAGGGGTTTACTGTTAAACTGTATAATTATGTATTTATATTACATTACATTACATGTTACTTGTTAGACGCTTTTATCCAAAGCGACTTACATACTCAATACTGTGGGAAATCCCCACAGGAGCAATTTGGGGTGTAGGTGTGTTAAATAGTGTGATAGACCCACATCTTTCCTGTGGTAGCTTTCTTAAATCCCTGACTACTAGGAGGGAAGTCCGCTCCCGAAAAATGTGAATCTCAAGAGATTGCAACAACCCCAGCATTACTTGGCAAATGTTCTAGCTGCCTTGCTGCCTTGTCTGTTTGTACTATACAACAAAACAGTATTAGTGTGAAGCAGTGGCGGTTCTAGAACATTTTACATGGGGGGGGGCAAAGGGGGGGCAAGAGGTCATGCCAGGGTGGCATAGGAGGGCGGACAGTACGTGGTATTTTATACTGTATATAACCTATTTATTGTTAATTCATGCCCTAACATAAGTGTTCTTAATGCACAAGAGAAACAAGGTGTTCAGACAAACAATCGGGTGCCCTTTGAGTCCCCCAAGCTTACCTCAACCATTTTAAATGAAAGGAAACTACAAAATGTATTTTAAAGCAATGTAAAATTAAATATATATTTTGTTTTAAAAAAAATTGGTTGTCTTAGACAGACATATTTGCATGTCCTCACTAAGCATTATTACATATTAATTTAATATTAAACAAATCAAAATGGCCAATTATCCCAACATGTTGCTGCTAATATAATCATATGCTTGTCAACTTTAACTGATCAAAAATCAATTCTGAAAAAATACTTTCTGTAAAAATTATCTATGAAATTGCAATATTGTCCCTCAGTTTGTTTCAACCCTGTCACGCCATATAATTTACCCTCCTATTAAAATAATGGATCAGTCCGTGATCTGCATTCAGGGAATTACATCACAAAAGTGTCAGTTTCTTCTCTTACCTATATTTCAGTTTTTGTATTTTCAGATTAAGATTGACAAACTCAACATTTCAACTATGTTGTATGAATTAATAATAGTAAATAATTGTTTATTACAAAAATAAACAATAGTTTTGCAAAATATTACAATTTTGTAATGTCTTTGACTTCCATGTGGTGCCATATCTTAGCTAAACAAGGTCTCATGCCTACTTTTTGTCAAAAACTTCAACCCTGTTACATTTTTTCAAGGAAATTCCTAGTAATTATTTATATTTTGTGCCTGAGGTGGGAACATGTAAGTAGTCCACTACCAGATGTTATGACCAAACATTTTGGTTTCATTTTTCAAAGATATAAAGACCCAAAAGGCACCCGATTCAGAGAATACTCCGAATTCTGCATACTGTAAGTACTTAATTATAATTAAGTACACAAATGACATCACCGCCATCTCTTCAGAGAGCTACAGGTGACCTGTGCAGCAACACATTTCAATCAATATTTGTCAATACTAAGAGCTGATAGATTGAGCTGCTGTAATGGAATATATAAGGAGAATAAGAACATACCATGTGGTCCAGCTGGAGTTTCATCTGCCTCCTGATCCCTGCCTCTGGCCCTCTTTCTGATACTTCATCTTTATTCCTCACATACATTTCTTCTTCTTCACTAATGTCTTCATCTCCTCCTCTTCCTCCTGCTCTGATCCTCCTGGTCTCTTCATCTCCTCCTCTTCCTCCTGCTCTGACCCTCCTGGTCTCTTCATCTCTCTTTTCCTTTTCCTCTTTCTGTTCGTCCTGATCACTTCTCATATGTATTTTTGCTGTTGTTGAATCACTGCTATACTCTGGCCTGCAAGAGTCTACTTGTGAAAAGCACTGGTACAAATGCTTGTATAACTTTACACGTTAGGGCCATGTAGCCTAGCTAATATGCAGCATATCATAAATATAACATCAGAAAGTATTGATCAAGCGCACACAGGCAGCTGTGTTTGGATCCATTTTTTGCGGTAAAGGATGTATCCTGGTTTCATTGATCTGGCCTCATGGCTGTGATGTGTAGTTTACGTGGATTTAATAGGAGGCTACCGCGTAGTTTAACAAAGTGATCGATCTCCCAGCTAACGCTGTCTGCGTAGTATTTTGTAATGTAACGCCCCAAACAGCGCCCGTCTGTTAAATGCTATCGATTCAAACGGCAGCGTTTTATTAATATTTTGTTTCAAGCACTCGTCCTTAGTAAAAACAAAACTAGTGGAAATGGAAATGCTCCCAGGGGAAGCTGATCCATAGGTGCAGGGACAGCTCGCTCCCTCTCTGCAGCGGTGAACCGCGGTCTGTGTGAACGCCGCTCCGCAGTTTAATGCAGGGCCGTAGCTGCGTTTTTAACGGGCCTAAAATGATATTTAAAATGATTCACTTTTAGCTAATGTAATGCTTGTTGTGTTGCTTGAGAAGCTTGTGGAAATAGTGTAGGTTTGTGTTAGTACAGTTTTAGGGAAACAAAAATTAGGGGGGCAGCTGGGGGGGCAAGGCTCTACAGTGGGGGGGCAGCTGCCCCCCCTTGCCTCCCTGTAGATCCGCCCCTGGTGTGAAGTGTACTTACATGTTTTCACAATACATTTTTCAAAGCATAAAAGTTATTTTCCAGATGTCTTTGTTCTTTCAAATCTATTTAGCTTTAGCTCCCTTTCCAAGCTGAACCTGAAATACACAATTGCAGCACTCATGCAATGTGAAGATTGGTGAGATATGACACACAACAACATTAGATCCATCTAATGCGACACTCTGCGAGCATTTGAGCTATTTCCGTGGAAGATTGGATTTTCACTGTTTATTCCTCGTAATGGAGTCAATTAGGTTCCTCAGATCAATCACACACGAATATTTACTCACTAACATGTTTACTGCTTATCAGCATCACCATTAAAATCCCATTTTCAAAGCTCCAACAATCTGCTAATCATATGAACGCTGATTAGATACCACATCATCAACACCTCAAGGATCGCCTGACGTTTATTCCTCGACATGTTCAATCACATCATCCTCTCACATTGTGCAAATGAATGGATGAAACCATTTTTTCTCAAAAACATACACAGGCTTTTGCACCCGTGTTTGCATGTCTACCTGCATGACAGATACATCTCATACATATTCAGAAGTTATGGAGATCGGATTAGTGAATATGGAAAAAAAAGCAGATTAAGAGAAAAGTGGTTGCAATTAGCATGGAGGCAGTAAGATAGTGAACTTCTACTCAAAGCAATATTTTTCAAAGCTTCCCTAACAATGTCTTCCTTTATCCTGGGAGGCCAAGCTTCATGGAAATGTGTTTCCTACCTCTACCCCATGTTTGTTTCTTTCTGAAATAACCTTTTAAAAGTATCTCTTTCTTGACAACAACAAAGCTCCAAACTGCATAAATTAAAAGTTATGGACCCATTGTTTTAGAGACCAACCGTACCACTGATGTAACCATTAAAGCATTATTTCCGCATCATTTTAGATCCATCCAGCAGTTTGCCACGTTATAAATAAATAAATACCGGTTGAGGCTCTGTGCAACATAACTTTCAGCTTTACCAAGGGAGAGAAAATACCAGTATCTCTTCTTTTGTAGCTCTATTTTCCCTTCTTGATAGAAAATGCACTTCTAAGATTGAGCACTGACTGTAGCTTCCAGTGTGTCTTCTTGGATGCGTTCAAAAGTTCAATACCAATCAAAAATGTTCTGACACAGGAGCTTTACAGAAGTCCTAGACATTTTTCTCCACTGTGATCATTTCTAATGCAGCTGTAACAAAACAAAATGCTAGCAGCAATGAAGACATCTTCATTGGGTATGTTATGGCTTTAACTGCCTGCTTATGGTTTAAGGAGAATATTCATCTTGTCAAGCCACTGGCTGTTGTTGTTAGCTCCTAAAAGAATCGCCTCTCATATCTGGTGGGAACTTTGAAGTTTCCGATCTCATAAAAACATATTTTCATGGCATTGAACTGCGCTGCGAGTGAAACAATGGCTTACCCAAAGATTATTGACTAAAGCCGTTTTTTATGAAGGCTGATATAATCATAAAACCAAAGGATCAGCTCCTCACGCAATAACTGGCTTATCAAGACTCTCATCACTTGAGAGCGTTGGTGAAAACATAGGTGGGAGTTGGAAGGTTTGTCTCAAGATACCCCCACAGCAAGTCTCATTATACGCTTATGAGCTCCGAGCCCATTGGGAGACATGTATGTTGCTCTTTGAAGCTACCAGCGACACCTTCAAAGCTATGTCTCTCCTTTGAAGATTTCCCTTCCGTTTTCCTCCTCCAGATGACATCTCTTTATTCAGATGAGGGATTCAACTATGCCATTGCACATACATCACAGGATGTAGCCATGTGATAGCTGGTTTTGACACTTTGCCCTTGACACTGCATTTGATTGATTCACCGTAGCATTCGATGTCGCCATAATAGATTTGTGTAGTCAATAGTGGAATACATGATAAAACAATTTCTAAAGACTTGTATAAAAAGGTATTTTTGAATAATTTGGCCTTTGTAAATTCAGTACTATTGCTCAATCTCATGATCTATTACTCAATCATTCCAATGTTTTTTTTGGTAACTTTTTAGTTCTTGGGTTTCACCGCTTCCTGCAGTCCGTTCACCACTTTGGTTCAGACTGAGACATCGGAAATGCTTTTAAACCAAGTTTCTACCAGTGACGTGCGGTGAGGTTCATGGCTGGTGAGGCACTGACTCTTTCAGAGTCAGATTTAAAAATATGATATTTTGACCTTAATCGAGATATTCTGTTATTTTCAAAAGCTTTTTTAGTCTGATGCTTCGATTCATTTTAAACAGACCGTTCAACAAAAGGATACCCAAAATCTAAATATTGGATTGTTCTTTCTTAGTAAGATCCCATTTTCATTACAATTGTGGTCTTACCTTGACTTGAAGATGAAGTCCATGCTATCCTTCTGGACAACAATCTCTATTACTTTTTTGTAAAAGTCCTCCTTATCTTCCTCTAGTTTCAAAAGTCTAGTTTGTTGTTTGCGTCTACCGTCTCTACGTAGAATAACAGTAGCAACAAGAACCTGTGGGCTCACGTGCGCCCCCTTCAGTGCGGCAGAGGTTATGGCTGCCTCCCTGGTGCTTTTTCAGTGCCGTTGCACGATGAGACCAGCGAGCCTAAATATCATATACGTGAAATAAGTTATTTAGAGACTATGGATGGTGAGGACACATGTAATAAAGGGATCTACAAACATTACATCTGTGACATACAGTGAGATGGTAACAGGCATGCGCTTAGGGCCCGCGCTCCAGCCAGTTTCTGTGGGGTGACGCATCTGAGGTGAGGCAGATCTCATCTGTGCCTCACCTTACCCCACAGTAACTGGGGGGGAGGAGACGCCGACCAGGAAAGCTAAATCCCTCCCGGGGTCTAGACACTGGTGGTGGTGAGGAGCTGGAGGGAGTAATGAAGATCCAGAGTGATGAAGTGTGCTTCTGAGCTTGCCTGGGCCCTGGATGTGATAACTGAAGGTAAAAGGGGTGGAGGAAGGCTGCCTTGATTCGCCTGAAATTACAGCTGACAGGGGAGAAGAGCAGATTTAAAAGTTTGCCGGATGCGCTGTGATTGGCTTGTGGGAGATGGGACGAGTCTGATTGGTTTAGCTGGGGGAGTGATACACCCATGCTTATTTAAAGAAGGGTGAGTGAGAGAGAGAGAGAATTTGTGAATGAGGGTGTAAGAGACAGTCTTCCTGATAGAACTTGTGCTAAGCTTCATTACACTGTAAAAAAAAAGTTAGGAAAATACATAGTAACAGAAATTAGTTTGATCCTCAAACCTATAATTTTGCTAACTTAACTAATTTAATTAGACAAACTTTACTCAAGAAACTTAATCGAGATAGTTGAGGGAAAAAAAGCATATTTTAGACTGAAAACATTACCTTCGCATCAGCTGCCTTTCATGCGTACAGCTAATTAGCAAATGATAGCACACTAAGATGCAGAGATGGGGACTCGAGTCTGTGACTCGGACTCGAGTCGCACTTAAGTCGCACACACAGAGACTTCAGACTTGACTTGGACTCCTGCTCAAAAGACTTCGGACTCGACTTGGACTCGTGTTTTGGGACTCGTGAACAATCATTGTGTTTTCTATTTTTGGCGTATTAAAGGTGGGGTAGGTAAGTTTGAGAAACCGGCTCGAGATCGCTAGAATTTGAAAATACACAACCGGAGAAAATCTGCCACTTCCTCACAGAGCCCCTCCTCCAACACACACGAACGCGCACATGACCAATGAGTGCAAGAGATAAGTTTGTGCCCCGATGGGAGGCTGACAGGCAGGTAGGCCATCCAGTTACTTTAGCCGGGCCGGCTATCGGGATGTTAAGAGCATTCCATGGAATATAACAAAAAGTGTATCTCGAGCCGGTTTCTCAAACTTACCTACCCCACCTTTAACATTAACATTATGGTAACACCATGGCGACCGGCGGCACACCTGCAGCTGTACCGCTTGTAATTAGGTTCAACTATAAAAACTTCGAACAAAACGCCGGCGGCACCAACAAAAGGAGCGCACACTGCAAAGTCTGCAATATTAAAATCAAGGATGCTGGTGCAACAACGTCAAATTTCATCAGGCACTTGAAAACTCACCCGGAGAGGTCAGTCACATTAACGCATATGGACGGTTAGCAAACATGTTTAGCTCAGCATCAGCTATGTAATGTTAACTTAGCTTGCTACTAGCTTTGTAACTGAATATTTGAAAAGATGAGTGAATGTTTGCTTGTCACACTTGTTTGCGTTGAGTGGCGTTGACATCCAACTCTTGACATGACATAAAAAAGGTCGGTAACGTTAATCATTACGTTCCGCTGCCACCATCTACTGGCTAACGTTAAACGTAGAAAAATACATAGTTACATACATACATACATCTGTCGGTTTATAGGCAGGTTATAGGTTTATTGTTGACCACGTAACGTTAATGTTACAGGTTTATCGGGTTACCATTACACTGGGTTTGAGTGAGAGGATAGAGGAATATGTTTATTTATAGTAGACTTAAAAGATGTCATTGGAGACCCAGTGTAATTAAACAATACGGTTGCAGAGGTCACATTTTAAAATGTTTGTCCACTGGCCAAATGGCTAGCCTAGTGAATGTTGACATTTTACCAGCCACTCAATAGATTGCCATTGTTATTTGTGGCTGGTGCGTGCAACATACAGCACCAGCCACTTGCATGATTTACCAGCATTTGGCTCGTAAATAGTGTTAATGGTAGATATCTCTTTTGGAACAGGTCATGTTTTAATATCACAAGTTCAGTATATTTCAGATAATATTGCAGCAATAGTTTTTTAGTTGCAAATGGCACAGAACAAATGTTTACTTTTAAGTACTTTTAACACAGTTTCCCTGCGGGGGATTAATAAAGTATTTGTGATACTGATTTCTGATTCTGAAGTGTTTTGCTTATAAGTTGTTTGCATTTAGCTAAAGTGTGATGTTTTTCCTCATATTGCATTGCAATAGCCTGTTTAAAGTGATCATATAACATACAACTAATCAGTACTGATACTGTATGCTAATAGATATAGGAGTGATAATAATACAGTAAATGCTTTGAATGTCTTAGATATAGCTGTGCAGTATTCTTAACAGACTGGATAGCAGCAGACAATAGAAGGCTTATTACAACCAGAAGAGACATGAGACTTTTATTTTTTAGAGACTTGAGACTTGACTTGGACTCGTGACCAAAGACTTGAGACTTGATCAAGTCTCACCCCACAAAGACTTGAGACTTGACTTGGACTCGTGACCAAAGACTTGAGACTTGACTTGGACTTGCAAAAAAAGACTTGTGAACATCTCTGCTAAGATGTGTTATCATTAAACTATAGTAAAGCCACTGTGCCCAAGTACAGTAAAACAAAGCATCAACTATAGCTGTAGGCTATTAGTCTTGTTCTTATTTAAATGCAGCCGAGCTTCAAACTCTGTTTAGAAAATAGGGAACAAAAGGAAATCCCGTTTAATGAAGCTCTTTTTGTTCAACATGTCATTGCCCTTCAAAGGGACTCTTCTCCAGATAATTAAATACAGTATGCAGAGACAGTTAAATGGTCACACTCTGTTCCCCATCGTGCAGCAGAGACAATACCCTTCACCTTCTGACCCCTGGGAGAATGGAAAAACACAGAATGAGAGTGTAATAACATCAATTGGGAAACAGTCATTTGGTCCTTAAATCTGTTACCAGGTCATGACTCCATTATAATAGGAGTGGGGGTTCTTAATTGTTATTGCTTTGGTGTTTTGCATTCCCATTATGTCTGGTTTTCTTCGCTGCTTATCTCTTCTTTTGATGTTAATCGGATTGGAAATGTTCATTTGCTGCAGAGCTGTGATGGACCTCCATTGGTTGCTGTTCCTTCCTCCCCAGATGTTAGTAGTGAAAATACAAAATAGTTTCCTTAATGCAATATTGCTGGGAGTGATACGGTTATGCATTTAAATGAGAAACACAGCAAACAAGAATTCACAGTCAAAGCTTTGTGTGCAGTTTGTGGCTTATGAGCTTAACTGTACTGTATATGCAAATATGATCCACACCAGGTTATTTGAATTGTAGCTCTGCTGCAATCTGAGCACCAACTGTGAAGAAGATAACATATTTTTAGAGTTAGTAAATACGGGATATGAAGGCTTTGTCCGTCATAACTAAAACAGCATGACTACAGTATGTGATTAAATAATCCTTTTATCATGTTGTGTTCATGAAGGTTGACATTCGTTTTTCAGCTCCCAACACTTGCTGTTTGTAATGGTGCTCAATAAATAATTATTACATTTTGAACACCATTAGGTAAATTGTGTTGTATTAAATTATGCTAAGCGGCTCCTATTCAAAACTAGTCCTTCAACATTTTATAGCAGTGTGTTTCTTTTAAACTCCATGATTTCATACTCGGCTGTCAGCAATTAATGGTTTTACATTTCTAAAGGGAACGTAACACTTCCTTGAAATGTCTGAATATAGTACTTTTTCATTTGATCATTATAGTTATTGCAAACGTATACCATTGTATTTTAATTACATTACATTACATGTCACTTGTTAGACGCTTTTATCCAAAGCGACTTACATACTCAATACTGTGGGCAATCCCCACAGGAGCAATTTGGGGTGAAGTGTCTTGCCCAGGGACACAAGGACATGCTGACTGCAGTGGGGTTTGAACCTGTGACCTCCTGATCCGAATACCAACTCACAACCCACTGCACCACAGGTCTCCCAATGATCTTAACAATCCAAACTTATTAAAACATGATCTAATTAGTTGTTGTCAAGTGTTTTTCAATGAACATAAAAGTCATTATAATAAAAAGTGGTGGCTTGTTTTTTGTTCATGGGCCTATTTTCTACCTCCAGAAAACAGAAAATGCCTTTGCAAAAAAGAAGAGCAATCGATCAATAAAATAAAAGTGTCATTAGGGACTTAAAACATAGCTTTGCTAGTGGTCAAAAAGTCCAATGGGTTCCTGTAATGGAAATCCTCTGGAGCAATGAAGTCGAAACACAACGAAACATGGGAGAGCCGGAACTCGGTGGCAAGGATATTTGCTGCAGCTACGAAGTGACACAGCGGTTGCCTAAACCAATTCTGAAGAATATTTCCCCTAGTCAGAAATGTTAACTAGTTCAGAAAGAATAAATCAACATTCTGCATATTAAGAGTTAACAATCAGGGCAATATAACTGTTTGTCCATAACTTAAAGTGGACCTATCATGCTATATTTGAATAATATATTGTAGGGCCATACCTATATAAAACATGTCTGTGAAGGGTTTTTTTCAAAATACCAAACACATCATGCATTTTAGCCATGCCTCATTTCACTCTATTTGCTCTTTTCCAGCCCTGTTTTTGCAAGGGCTGATTCTGCTTTTGTGGCAGACTACAGCGCCACCTACAGGCATGGCATATGTACTACAGCGTCTCCAGCGCTTTCGAGCGGTCTCTCATTCCCCTGATAGGTGGAGAGTTGCTCATATAGGCGGAGCACCCCTTTTCTGACGTCAGAACATTTCAAATAATAATCAGCTCCTTTGCAGCCCCGTTTTTAGAGATTTGGGTATGGAGGAAAAGAGAGAGGGTTGTGTTTTCTGACACTTGGTGAGTTTCCTGACACACCGGGGACACATATTCATGTATAAAAGACGTACACAAGTGCATTTTGCACGAGAGGTCCCCTTTAAGGTTGTCTGCCAGAGGGACTTGTCGATCTGATATGCTGGACTTCTATCCATCCCTGGTCTTGTGTAAGCTTGTGTTCATAAACTGGCAATAGAAAGAGACAGAGCTGCCTCTACGAGAGAGAGATAACAGCAACTCTCCAAGGTTACATGCCTGAGTCATGAGAAACAAGAAACAGAGAGTAAAGAAATATGATCGAGATCAAAGGCTAACACCTAAGCAAAAATACTCCTCAACAGTTCCAATGAATGGGTTAGGCTAGGCAGCAGTTATTGTTGAACTGAAATGCAGACAAGCTCTTGTTATAGTGTCAAAGAAAAACACGTAAGAAGGCCTTCAAACTGCACTGAACTTTAAAATATCTAAAATGTTTCTTTGAAAAGTATTTGAAATGAGGTTTTTTCCTATGAGACATTTAAAATACTTTGAGGGATTTGGATTCTGATTAAGTTATTCATATTGTATATTGAAAAGGTAATGCTATTAAAAAACCTTGGAATTGAAATGGTGTGAGGTAGGGGTTCCTCTTTAAAAAAAAAGTGTTTTCTTATCCAACATAATGTAATACTTAAGTCATAACATCTTAACGAGTTATAACTTTTATACAATTCTGTAAAAGGTCCTTTGAGAGGTCTATCACTTTAAAGAGTGCCTGCTCAATACTAAATATTCTCGGCACTGAATACATCCATAAACTATTTGTGTTTTCAACATAAATTGAAGTTAAAAGAATATTTGCCTCAGCAGAAGATTATCTGAAATGCTGTGTGAGGTAAAGTAAATCAAAGCGTGGAAGATCACATAATTTTCCCTGTTCCTCCCGGGGCCCGGGGCAGATGCTTGTAGTGCAAAAATAGAACATCTCTCACTCATCCAGGTACAGATTGTTGAGCAGGGAATACTGACTTCAAAACACATTTATATTAGCTGAAAGAGTTTTTGAGCAAATGTTGGACTGATAGTTTATTTTGTTCAATATTTTTCTGACTGTGTTTCTGCAGTTTAATATTTGCCCTTCAGCCAATGTTCGATTTACAGTAGCCTACTTTCATTATTGGTGAATAGTGACCAACATGTAATCAAGCTGAGCCTTTAGCTACATTTTGCATTAGTTACATGTAGTTCAAACACTTCTGGGCAATAAAATGAAATAAATCATCTTTTATTTTACTGTTATTTGACCATCCTTTTTTGTTCAATGCAGGTACACCAGCGATCAGGCTTTTTACTTTACAAGTTGTATTTATTATCAAGTCAGATGTTACAGAACTGACAAGTAGGACAACAGGCCCATTTTTGTTAACAGTGCTAAAGTCAGTCAAACAATTTGACAAGGTGCTTTAACATCTTTAAAGTGGGATTAATTTTATGTTTGTATGACCTGGGAACAAAAGGGCCCATTTTAATATAATTTGAATGCCATATTTTAGTATTGTGAGTATTTTCTATTCTTATTATGAATTCATTTATTCGTGCCTTTATTGGACATACATAGTTGAAGGGCTGTTCTAGTATATGGCAATTACACAGAGGCCCTTTTCTATTATTTATGGTTAGAATGTGGTATTACATGTACATAGTAAATGTTCTAGTATGTTTTTCAACATTTAGCTTTGCTGTACTTTGCAGTGTTACTCAGAATCTTGGCTTATTCACTGGATGTAAAATAAGTAAAACACAGAAACATATTCAATCCTCAATGCATGTCAATTTTGCTACATTACATGTCTGGATACCCCCTTCAGACTGTGTGTAATCGGGCAGGTTGTTGAGCTGATGTTCTACCTGTTTGTGTTGGGACCAATGCCCAGTTACACTACATGACTCACACATCTGGACCTCAGCCAAGTTTCAAAGTCATGTTATATACAGTATAGGCAACTACTGTAACACACAAAGTAAAAATTGGACCAGACTAGCCGACATTAGCAGTGCAAACAATTGCACCTGCTTGTGAGCCGTGGGAAAAATGAGTGGAGGAGACATCCAGGCTACGTCCCTCTTGACTTATGCATGGCTTTTATAAGTGATGGTGGTGTGCTCACTGCTTGGAATAATTGTAAAATAATGTCTTTCCTCGTCGGTGTATCATTTATGGGATGCAAAATTGGATCCCAACTACTAACAGATATGAACTGTACTACTTGGGGATGCATATCATTTGAAGCAAGCACTGAGGTATTCAATATTTAAGAAGATCTAGAAATTATTCTTTTACTTTTTTACTTGAATTTGCAGTGTTCACGAGATGTACAAAACTGTTCATTTCTGCATTATGTGTCCTCAGCCTCACTTTGTGAATGGTATATTAAGTGTTGCCCCTTGTGATTGTCCTATATCCAGATCCTTGTTGTAGACAATAAATTGTTTTGTCAATTGACAAGTTAAATCATAGCACATTTCAGAAACAAGGCAATTTAAAGTACTTCACATACAACATAAAAAGCACTGAGACAAAGTGCTAAAGAAACGCAGCACAAAAGGAACATTCTTAAACGTCATTAAAGACCCAAGAGACAAAACAAGACATTCATACAAGAAAAAATCTGGGTACCAGAATCAAGGCAACATTTACATTTCCCATCACATGAGGCACATTGGGGAAACATTAATATTGTATAAGCATGTTCTCTAGGGACAGTTGCCCAGCTCCTCACAGTTGTTCCAGAACAATGAATATTGCCCCGGAGTTTTATTTTTCACAAATGTTCGCAATCTTGTTACGTAATGATGTAATATCAAATCAAATGGCTAATGTGCCATTTTATTTGTGTTTTACAGCTGTATTTGTCTGCCTGTCATGTCTGTGTTTTCTCTGTTGTAACTTTGTACATGCTGCCCTTCTTGGCCAGGTCGCTCAAATAAGACGTTTTAATCTCAATGAGTATTTTACCTGGTTAAATAAAGGATATATAAATCAATCTTTATTTGTATAGCCCAATATCACAAAACATGTTTGTGTCAGTGGGCTTCACAGATTAAAACAAAATAACAACATTGTAAATGATGGAGTTATTTCAAAATGAAAAGACAAGATAGTGTATGTAATACCAACATAAATACAAAAATAAATTAAGATAACTACAAAAGACAATACAAATACATAAAACATTCAAATTATTCAAATTAAGTACCATCAAAATCAAATCAAATGAATAACACAAACTGCGAGCTCTAACCGAAGGCTTTGTTAAAAATGTAGGTCTTCAATGCACTTTTAAAAGTTTGGACACTCTCTGCCTCTCTGATTGAAACAGGAAGTTGGTTCCAGAGCAAGGGCGCTTGGAAGCTGAACGCTCTGACTCCTGATCTTGTTTAGCGGACTCTGGGCACCACTAACAGACATGCACCCTGGGAGCGTAATATTCGAGCGGGGCAATAGTGGATCAAAAACATTATGTACGAAGGTGCCTGACCATTTAGCGCCTTGTGAGTTAAAATAAGTATTTTAAAATCAATTCTGTTCTTTACCGGTAGCCAGTGTAGAGCAGCTCAAATTTGAGTGATGTGCTCCATGCTCCATAAGTTTTCATTTTCTAATCAAGGGCCTCCAGGAATAGAGATTGTTGTATACTGATCAGAATGTGAGGCGCTTTCATAACATTTGTGATTTTAAATATAATATATAATCATTTATTTGTATTCTGCAACACAGGATTTGCGCAACAAATTGCAGTTGTAGTACATATTTACTAGACAAAGAATGTACTAATTTCTATCAAATAATTTCATAATATTTATTGGATTAGTCAACTTCTCTGCCTCCACTTTTGAATTATAACTATACAAAATATGAAAAGAAGGGCATCTGTCCAATTTAACTTTTAAAATTGCAACCAGATTTTATGGGCAAAATTCTGTTCTTTAAAGTGTGTTCGGGGAATTTCAAAAACATAGCTGGGGTTAATCATAGGTAACTGTGAAACTGTATAAAGCAGACTCTTTATTGCCTCTTTTACAATCAATGATTCAACAACTCAGAACTGAAGACCCGTTTGCTGCACAAACCTTCCACCACATAATTTATATTTTTCTGTACATAATCTGTTTATAAAATGTCAAAAGTGCTGTTCTACTTTTTCTCTTTGCAAAATCTTCAATTAGTACATTATCCAATATCAAAGGAATGATTTTGAGTTGAGTACGTTACGTATTTTAAAATAAATACACATTTTACAATAAGATCACATGCACAAAGTCATACAGTATACATTGGTTTTGTATGTATGTAAAAATGTAATCATCTATATGTGGCTTGTTGCTGGCCCTTTACCAGCTAGAAAAAGGATTGTGACTGTTCCTTTACATCTAATAAAGCTTTTCCACACTAAGCATAGTATTTCATCATATTCCATCTGTGTTGCATTCAACAGTGTAAATGAGCTGTCAAGGCTCGGCGCGTTAAGAAGAGAACAGCCCGCCCGCCCTCCTTCAGATCCCATTTGAAATCCTCTGGAAAGGCTCAGGTTGCAGTAAAGAGCTTCTCCATCCTCTCCTTACGTGCTGCCGCTAATGATGGGGATGAGAAGTGTCGGGGCGATCTTCCCATCCTTCCCCCAGCAGAATTAGCATTAGCATAATGGGCTTTTTAACACTGCTCCTTACCTGCCACAAGGCCCTCCGGAAGCTAGCTGTCCAGGGCCATTAGCGGCTAACTGGCAGTCAGCCAGCGCTCACCTTTCAATTGAAAACAGAGGGCAGCAGATGGGGTGGTGCACAAAGGAAGAGGTCATACATTTTTCATGCCCAGAGTGAGTTCATCAATTTGAAAATAAAAACCGGATAATGATAGAAACAGCATAACAGAGACATAAAGAAAATCTCTCCCACTCCTAAATCCTGAGCAATTACTTGTCAGCACTTACGGGTCAAATGTCTTGATTCACTGGCTTTTTATTTATGAAGAATCTCATTCCATCTCCGACCAATTAAATAGCATTAAAGCCAGAGAAAAGAGACAGGTTTTTCTTTAGCAAATTATGTAAAGGAAACCGTTATAGGTTTGAACAAAACCACTATGTTGTTTAGCACTAATTTTAACCGCAAAATGTAAACAAATAATTGGTCCTCTTTGTCTATGTTGCTCTGTTGCTGCCAATCTTTGAAGATACTAAGAGACCCTATGCGGACGACCTAGGAGCAGGGGAGGGCTACCAGGAGAAAGAGCCAATCTGAAGGTCGAATACAATGACCCTCCAGGGGACAAGAGTAAGGGAAGTAGGACAATTATACCGGCAGTGCCACACTTAACTCTTAGATGCATAAGTGGGTCTTTTTTTACCCGGTGAGGTGGTTTTCTTACAGTATCTTTGTAATTACATTTTTTTATCATTTCATATTCCAGCTATTCCTCAAAAAACATGTTTTGGATATCATGCCATTCAAATGTTTTATTTAAATGTTATACATTTTAAGAAATTGTAGTTTTTGTATTACTACCCCAAGCTTCCATAAGTGGGTCAAAAATGACCTGCATGCATTTTCTATGGAATCCTATGGGAACCTTTGATTCTTATCACCTGTGGCTATGAGTAGAAAGAGGAGCAGAGATGAGTTTTGAAAAGGGACTGGAATACTGTAAGGGTCTCAGAATAGCAGAGATCTTGGGGGAGGGAATTCCAGATCCTGGGAGCTGCCACTGAAAAGACTGTTCCCAATGCTGCCTATTGTACTTGGGGGGGATAGGAGACCGGCTGAGGTGGTTCTGAGGGACCGCGGGGTTGGTAGGGGGTGAGAAGACCAGTGAGATAGGGGGTGGGGGGGGTCAGATGGTGGAGGGCTATAGGTGAGGGCCAGTATTTTGTAGTTGATGCGTTGGGAGACGGGAAGCCAATGAAGGTCTTTGAGGACTGGTATGATGTGGTGCCATGATCTGGTGTGTGTGAGGAGTCGGGCGGCTACATTTTTTACAACTTGGAGTCTATCGAGGGAGGGGGAGCGGATGCCGTAGAGAAGTGAGTTACAGTAATCAAGGTGGGAGGGAATAAAGGTAGGATATGTCGTTCAGCTGCAGGGCAGGTAAGAGAGGGTTGGACCTTTGCATCAAATGTTCAAAACGTTTTTTTTCCCAAATGTAAAAAAAATTATAAAATTATAAAGAGTGAAAAATTAATACAAAATATTATACAAGTGATTATTTTGAACCAAAATGACAAAAATGGCATAAAAACACATTATTCTAATACGGGTCCTTTTTGACCCATTTATGGAAGAGTGTAGGGTCCAGTCACTTGTGCATCTAAGGGTTAAGGCTTACGAAACATGCAGGGCCACACAAGAGGCCAGGAATAAAGGACACAACCCTACTGGAAGACAAAGGTTATGGGTGAACCCCCAGTAGAAACTACACATGCAGGGGGCAAGTCGACTTGCCGCGGTTCAGCAAGACGAAGTCGGGACCACCGCAACAGGCAAAACAAAAGTCTGATATGACTTAAATTGGGGAGCACATGTTGGCCAAAACGCCAAGGAGCAAATATAAGGTCCATAAGCAGGATTGAAGTGTGCGAGTTGGGCCTCAATGATCAGACCACTATTAGATTTAAAAAACACTGGGTAAGTAATCTTGTTAGGCTTTATCTGTGCAGCACTATGTCAGTCACTTATATAATGAATACGCAATAGTAACAGTTTTTAATTTCCAAGAACTTCATTGGTTGTGGAAGAAAACAAGCTTGTTTATGTAACATTGGCTCACAACATCAAATGCGACTAAAATGTGGTATCTTCCTGAAAAAGTTCCCACAAGGCTAAAGAATAGCAATCAAGCCCGCCTTAACCTGCCATCAGGCCCCGGGGCTGATAGGTTTTGTTGGCCCCCTATTTAAACAACAAATCAAAGTCATTTATAGCCTCGGCAGGCTCTGTGATCGCACTTCTCCACTCTGCTCTACGCGCGCCTGGTCCTCTCCTCCAGATGAGTGACGTATCGGGCCTCCCTCATGTATTTGTCCGGTTGCCGTTGGCTCCCCTCCACGTAGCAAGTCCTCGTCATTCTCTCCATCTCCTCCAACAGATAATGTCCCTCCTGTCTGTTTTTCCTCTCCCGCTACTCCATCGCTATCAGAACCAGACGGCCTACTTGGCTCCGAGGCCCCGCGGCTGGCACCGCTGCCGCTCGGTACAGAACTCATCTGTCCTTCCTCCTCATCCTGGCCTACAGGTTTAAAATAACCTGTAAGCTTCGGCATTTTTTGTAATAGCTGCTTGTCTCGAAACTACTTTTCCCTCAACAATTTCCTTTTCCGAGCGATACTCTCAAACTTTTTCTTCTCAAACTTTTTCTCCTAAGCAACCTTCATCTGTCACTCAATCACTCGCAATTTGAATAAGTCACATGTGAAAAATATTCTCATTCTGATTGGCTGTTAAGTGGTGCCCACTGACTGTTACGGAGTCATCATTTTTGAGAAAAATCTCTGGAATCCATCGATCTGATTGATTAGCGGAGCAAATGATCAAAATAGTATGGAGGGAAGATATTTTTGTTTGGATTACTGGTCTGGGGGAAGCTCACGAGTGTGTGTGTGTGTATACGTGTGTGTGTTTGTGTAATTTTGCGTTTGTGTGTATTGTGTTTGTTTCCCGGGGAAAACACTCACGAGAAACACCGGCTGTTATTTTGCCTGCTGTGACGTCAAGTTACTCCGTTCTCCGCTTGTAATTATGCCGTTACAAGCTTCAAAGTTGTATTTATCATCTGAATTTGCTGAAACAAGTTTAATATTCTGAAAGCCAAGACTTTTTTAAATTTAAACCAGATGAAAACAAACTGTAACGGACCCTGCCGTGTTATCTATGATTACTATACGCCTTACATTCATAATTTCAGCCGGAGGGAGGGGAACAGCGAGGCGAGAGTGGTGAGGGAGAGCTGTCTTCTTCCCTTTACAAGCTTCAAAAATGTATTTATCGTGTGATTTTGGAAATAAAAGTGTCATATTCTGAAAGCCAAGACTTTGTTTATTTAAAAAAAATGTAAAACATCCGGAATAAAAAACATTTTTTTTGTAATTACATTTTTATTTTATTAGCTCATGATAGGCCCCTGATCTACGTAGGCCCCTGGGCTTCAGCCCAGGTCAGCCCGTGCATTAAGGCGGCCATGATTAGCAGTACATATCCATGTTTAAACGTCAATAATGCCATAGTAGTCAGTATGATAACTGTCCACCGGGTGGTTCTTCAGAGTGTTTGAAAAAGGCTACTGCCTTGAGGAATGTTATGAATCATTAAAAATGATCCAGACACATGAGCATTACTGGTGAAAGAAATATGGAATGTGTAATCTTTGTGTCGGATGAGCTCAATCTGCATTACAGATGGACCTCCTCTTTAAACAAGTGCCAACATCAATTAAAGTTGGCAGGATTGCTGACTCACTCATTGCTTAGCAGTTTTCTAGTTCTGTATGTTACCCAAGAAAATCTTCTTTTAGACTTTTAAATATCACTTTCATCCAAAATCGTAACTCTTTGGTGCTGTTTAAGTTAGGTTGCTCTCTCACATGAGTGATGTCATGTTATTGTTTGACCTTGATAATGCAATGGATGGTTTTAATTAAGACTATAATTTTGAGAGGGTAGCTCATATGAAGAATATTTGAAGCAGGGTCGGCGTCATGGGGGGTCATTCGCGGGCCATGCCCCCCCAAATGAGTCACTGTGCCCCCCCAACGCAGGGTGGGCAAGCCTTGCCACTTTGCCGTTTAAAAAAACAACAACATATAATTGAAAGCGTTTCCACTAAAGGTTTTTTGTGTGAAATACGTCAGAAATAAAGAATACAACATTTAAAACACAGCCTGAGCTGTGCTCACTGCTGCTCTCTGATTGGTGTGTTGCTTGATCAATGACCCCCGACCTTTGTTTTGTTATCATTACGTGGTTGTGTGTTCAGATGAAAGCCCGGTGGCGATCTGTTCATCTATTACACTGATTATACAGTAAAGCCATCGAAAATAATATGATATACAGTACAGTACAAGTAGCCTACTTCTGGGTCTCTGTGTTTCATTCAAGCTCGGCTCTGTGTGTGTGTGTGGCACGAGCGCATTTTGTGAGTGCGCAAGTGGTAACGTGGAATGTTGATGTTAGCATGATCTGGTTAGCTAGCTATGCTAACGGATATAAAGAGCTGTTTCTACACCAAGGTGGAGGAGAGTCCTCTCCTGTCAGATTGAGAGGATCGTATAACCTCAGCTCAGTGAGGTAAGGACTCTCTCAGTGTTTAGATAGTTAACTTTAGTGTAGGTTATCTCAGTGGGTCTCAAACGGTTTGGTCACCATTTATGTAAACAAGTATTTGCGAGAAACACCTTTATATGATCATTATAGTTATTAAAGAATAAGAGAATAAATAAAAAAACGGGTATGAAATACTATAGGACAGTAACACAAGAATACAGTTTAAAAGGGGAGTGATTAGTAAAATATCCATAAAGAAAAAGTAAATCTGTGTACAGTTCTGTTTCATATGGATGCTGAGAGATGTAGACTATCCATAGATCTCTTCATTTTGCTCTCAAAGTGCACCAGATTGATGCTTTTAACTTCAATATTTTTAAAATAATCTTCCCGGGGGAGCATGCCCCCAGACCCTCCTAGAGGACGTTAGGTCCACCCCCACCTAAAACATGTTCACATGGATAGGATACTAAATACATTTGCACACTTTTTGTATGGTGGCCTATGTCCATATGTTTCTGTTTTGGTGGTCGTGCCACAAGGTCATAGGTGCGCTATACAATAGCACTACACCCCTGCAATGGGTGTGAAAAACAATATACTTTACAGCATGTTTTTTGAAGTTGCGTTGGTGTTTGTGTGTTGGTTGTTGACGGCAGTGTGTGCCCCCCCCTTTGTAAATGATTGCCCCCCCATTCGATTTGTTCTAGAGCCGACCCTGATTTGAAGTAAGGTCTAAGGCAGGGGTTTTCAAAGTGTGGGAAGGTGAGCCTCCCCTCAGAGAACATAAGAACAGCTGCGCCCCCCCTCCCAATTATTATTGCTATTATTATTATTATTATTATTGTTGTTGTTGCTGCTATAATGCAGGGGTATTCAATTGCATTTCAAAGAGGTCCAGTAAGAGACAATGTCATTAAATGCTCTGTTTTTGCTGTCTACCTTCCGCCATTTGAAATGACTCCGACTGTTTCTCTCCTCTTGTCTCTGTGTTTGAATCTATCTCACTGACTGCACTAATTTGATTGGCTGAGTAGCGTCACCTCCTTAAAACATTAAACAATAACTTTTTTAAACCTTTTTATCTTTATGTTTTAAACTAGGGCCGGGACTTTAACGCGTTAATTAAGATCAATTAATTACACAAAAATTAACGCGTTAAAAAAATTAACGCATTTTAATCGCACTTATTTTTGCACCGCGGAACGTTTCTCACTGGATGAGTTTCCGGCGTACCGATTATACTGGAGCACCAACGTTCATGACTTCAGACAACAACAAACCACAGTGAACAACAGTGGGAAATGTTGTTTTAAAAAACGGACGGATGGAAGCGTCGATAAAAGCACGGTTGTGTGCAAATTATGCAAAAAGGAATTCGCATATCACCGCAGCACATCAAGCCTCAAGTATCACCTCAATGCAAAACATATAGCAGCTAGCGTGGAAGCTAGCGTGGACGTTAGCCTCTTTTATCGCGTTCACACCAAAAAGAGCCGGTACTAAAATTAGTTCATGAGAACCTTTTTACCCCCACGAAAGTCCCTGCTAGAGAGCAGAGAGCTGCTAGAGAGCAGGGACTTTCGTACGGCTCTCTTGTGAGAAAAGAGCTATATTTCTGATTGGCTGGGCGGATTGCAAACCACGCCCCGTAAAACTCCCAAAAAGTTTTGTGAAGCCGCCATTTTATTATCCTCGCATTAGCATTATTAGCATTAGCCCAGCGCAGAAACGCAGAGAGACTAATTTATGGCAACACAAAATAAAACATGGGAGCGGTGGAGATGAGGAGGTGTCGGCGTTCTGGCGATTTACTCAGAAGGCTGCTGGGACTCCCAGCAGCTTCTACTGAAGCCAGTCCCTAACTCAGGGGACTTCCGGCCGGGGACTTTGGGCGGCAATATACGCCGTGAAGTGGTTTGCGGCCTGCCAGTAAACCCAAAGCAGAAGAAGAAGAAGTGACGTCAGCGGCTTCATTTGCCTAATCCACCCCCAGGTTCAAAGAGTTCTCATATACATTCTCATGAACCTTTGTGGGAAAAGTACTGCGGTGTGAATGCGCCTAATGGTATACTAAAATCCATGTGGAAAAAATTGCTTCTCACTGTTCTCAGGTCAAATATTTACATGTGATTAAAAATGCGATTAATTTCGATTAATTAATTACAAAGCCTCTAATTAATTAGATTAATTTTTTTAATCGAGTCCCGGCCCTATTTTAAACATATTGTAAAAAACTCCCCTACTATTTGGACTATTCCTTGCACCCCTCTAGAATAAGCCCGAATGGTCTCAACCATATTGCATCACTAACCTGCACTTGTTATAACAACAAGATCGCAAGGACACTGGTAGCGATCGGACAATTGAGTGTTGTTCAGTTTGTGTGTTGTGGAACATGCGTGTCCGTGCATGAAAATATACCACACACCCAATTAGGGTTGGGAACCGAAACTCGGTTCCAGATGAGAACCGATAAGAAAATGCCGGGTACCGGGTACCCATACAAAATACACAATTTCGGTTCTGCTTAACGGTTCCTAAACGCGGTAGACCCTGTATTCCAGCGGGTCCGTCTGCACCGCGGTGCTGCGGTGACCCGGTGGAATACAGGGCGGACCTGGAGAATCACAGAACGGCCGGTCGTCAGCGGGCCGTTGACGGCCGGCTCGGTACGCTGACGGCCGGCACCGCCCTTCATTTTTTTAAACGGCATCATATAAATTGCGCTGACAGGCGACAGAGGTCCACAGTTGCCCCGCAGCGATGCTCCCCCGCCCTCCCGTAGACATTTCACGAGCTCAGTCACTTCATAACACCAAAGATAGGTCGCGGTAAACACTCTGAAGTGAGGCTCCACTACACTAAAAAAGAAAAAGAAAAGGCAAAGTGTAATGCCTGTTAATAGCTTGCCACAGGCATAGCTCAGTTAAAAATAAAGCACAGCTATTGTGCAATACATTTGTATTGCATGTATATTTTTTAGTAACAATTTCAGTTAAAGCTTTTAAGAATAAATATATTTTTGTTATCTAAACGTTTGACCTCTTTATTTTACAATTTTGGAATCGAAACGGGGAATCGATAAGAACCGGAATCGATAAGCAGAACCGGAATCGAAATCGGAATCGATCAATTTCAAACGATACCCATCCCTACACCCAATTACAATTGCATGTTCAATTCACTACCCTGGAAGTTATTAAAGCTGGAACAGACTCGACAGCCGTTCTTCCTTTCATGTCAGTCGCCGACACCTTCTTACAGAGGACAGGCAAATCTAGCTGCAGCACGACCCGTATATTTTCGCACGCCGTCGCCGTGTTCTCAACACATATCTTTTAAACATTTTTAACATTTTCAACATCGTGGATACTGTTAGAAATTAAAATCAATCTTGATATGGTGTAACTTGAATTAAATACAGTGTATTTAAGTCAGTTTTATTCTGAAAAAACCGGAAGTTCACACTAACTATTAACTTAACACTTTTATTCTGAAAATTCTTAATTTCCGGTTATCATCATCATGCTTATTTAAAAGAGACTCTTGGTCCATTATTACAAAACATACAACACTCAAATATAAATTAATGCGGTTAGCATTAGTATGTGGCGAAATGCTACTTTCTCAAACCGTGAATTGAAGGTGAAATGACGTGATGTTGTACCCTAAACACACAAAGGTTTAACACTCATTTATTGACGCTGAAATCACGTTTATTAGGGAATGTTTAAATACCCACAGACACCAGAAAGATGTAATTTAGCAACAGAAAAAGGCAGGAATTGCATTGGACCCGCCCCCACGACGCCGGCCAATAGGAGAAGACCTCAGATGACAACAGGAAGGGCAAGCTAATAATCAATATCTTCTACCTGCTGACCTGGGCTGACGGGAGATGGGGAGAGGGTCTCCGCTTGCAATTTCATTTTGTACACCACCGCATATTTTGTGTAATTAAATGCTGTTAACTTTTATAAGTTTCCCTTGACTCTTTTCAGTCTCTCCTGCCTTTAGGGTTCTAGAATTACTTTCAATACATCCTATGCTCCCGGCAACACACTGAACGTCAACTTTGCCTCCTTATTACACTCAACCCTACTTTAGTGGGAATAATGAGTCTGCGTCTTTGATGCACACAGGAATAAACGCAGATCATCCTCTGGCTGAAGCCTTGACCGGTACTTGCTTTTGATCAAAGTCAATGCGGAAAACCCGCACTCACACAGGTAGGTGGAGGTGAAGGGAATGAACACTTTTACAGCCTTTTTGGCGAGGTGGGGGAACTCCACAGACAGCCCAAAGTGGGCAAGTGTCACTTTACTCGTCTTTTTCTCGTTATTTTTTTTCTCACGCTGCGCCTCCCTTGAAGCTCTCTGGCGCCCCCCAGGGGAGGCGCGCCTCACACTTTGAAAACCGCTGGTCTAAGGAATATCCTGACCAGCTGAAAACGCAAACCTTGATAAGCTATTCAAAGGTGAGTGTTACGTTTTAATATATCCAGGTGTAGGCCTGGGGGCAGTTAATGTGTTTGGTCGGGTCACATCTAATCTGACATTATACTGGGCCCATCAGCCTAATATTCTTGGTGCTCATTAATGAGTGATTGCTCAAGGAATTTGCATGGTTGTGGTGATTGTGAAACGATCTAATTGAAACATCAGTCTTCTTAAATGGCAACTTTTTCTTTAGTAGCAAAAGTATTTTTCTTCAGACGGTCCTAAACCAAGACTTACCTAGTCTTCTCCATAGAAAACGTTTTCTCCACTACTACCTTGACTGTCAGGGACACAGTAGAGACAATTGAGTTAGTGTGTCAACTTCAACATTTACAGTATGTCTGATCTCTACTAGAGGTGTTTTCCTCTTTCAACTTTTCTAGGGTTAAGGTTAGGCTAAATGTTTTTGAACAGTATACTTTTCAGTTTTACAAGAGACATCACTAATAAGATGAAGGCTAACTGGATGGTTCGGCAAACGTGGGACTTGTTAACCTCTTAACCTCGGATAAAGAGCACGCACAGCTTCTTGTTTGACCTTTTCTACAGAACCACCCAATACTTTCTCCCATGCAGTGAAAGAAACAGCCTAATTTGGAAGAAGTACTGCTGCTACAGTCAAACAACTCTTCCTGGATAAGAATCTTATATCGACGCAAATCTCCCGATACAAAGCCGTTTGAAAATACGTCGCAACTCCCCCCCCCCTGTCAATCAACTTCCTCTTGACTGCCTTTTTTTTGTTTATTTTATTTTACTATATTTACTTGTTTGCCTGTCCTTGTTTGTCTACCCTCCCTCATACTGTAAAGCGTATTTGAGTTGTGAAAAGCGCTATATAAATCAAATGTATTATTATTATGTGTATTTTTTTATATATTTTTTTTATAGTGTATCTTTTGTCCTCGGCCGCCCCGTAGTTTCAGAGCGCAAAGCATTAACGTTGTTATTGATGTTGTTAGTTAGATGGTGGGAGATTCTACGAGCAGAGAGATTAATATTATGGATTCAAGAAAAGGTATTTTAAACGGCAAGTTCAGCTTCAAAGCCCTACCAGATGGTTCTGTCGACCAGACCAAAGTAATTTGCAATTACTGTCGATGTGAATTGAGTTACCATAGGAGTACATCTAGTTTAAAATATCATCTGCAAGCCAAAGCACACATTTGATGCTGACAGCCCCGCTCCTGCCGCCCGCTTGCAGCAGACAACACTTGAAAGTTTGCCGGGGAGACGCCTGGACACGTCAACGCGCAGCAAGCTCTCTACAGCGATTGCTAAATGGGTGGCTACAGATTGCAGGCCAATAAACATTGTGGAGGACGTGGGACTCCGACTGCACTTATGAATTGCCTTCCAGAGCCACCACTGTGACGAAAATAGTCAATTTGTATGAAGTCCAAAAAGTTAAAGTAGAGGAGAATTTGAGGAATACTTCCACAGTTGCGCTCACCGGAGACTATTGGACTTCACTGAGTAATGACAGTTACCTCTGGGTCACAGCGCATTATTTTGACCCACAGTGGGAACTTCAGTCTCATGCCCTGACTGTTATGAAGACAGAGGAGCGGCATTTCACAGACAACTGCGCCGAGCACTTTATGCAGGTAGCCAGACAGTGGGACATTGTACCAAAAGTCAGGACACTCACCACGGATAGCGCACGCAACATGATTGCAGCGTCCAGGCAGCTCCCGTTCCAGCATATGCCTTGCGCTGCACATAGTCTACAACGATCCATCACATTGTCTCTCCAGGACAGTCCGTTTAACGGCGCATTGGCAACACGAAAAAAAGGTCATTTTAAGCATAGCCCGCCAAACGCAGCAGAGCTTGAACAAAAGCAAATTGCAAGTGGTCAAAAGAAAGAGTCACTCACACAGGACGTGACAACCAGATGGAACAGTACACTGGAGATGATCAGACGTATTCTGAGAAATCAAGAACCTTTGAGAGATGTGCTGGCCCTACAAACAACCAACGTTACCATGCCAACAACAGCTGAGCTGGCTAAACTGCAGCAGTTGGAGACAGTGCTGGAGCCCTGCAGGTAATTTATTTATTATAAGTGTGTGTGTGTGTGTGTGTGTGTGTGTGTGTGTGTGTGTGTCTGTATGTATGTATGTATGTATGTATGTATGTATGTATGTGAGAGTGTGTGTGTGAGAGAGAGAGAAAGAGAGCAAGATAATGTGTGTGTGAATGCAGCAAGCTCCTAACTGAAGTGCTTGTCTCTATTATTGCAGGTACATTTGGTGATCTTCTTGGAGGAGAGAAGTTTGTTTCATGCTCAGTGGTGCTTCCTGCTTTGTGTCATCTATCGAGAGTGATGGAGTCCTCTAAGGATGACCCAGCCTACATGGTGACATTCAAGCAGACCTTCAGAACAGACATGGAGAAACGCAAGGACAAAACAAACATTGCATGGCTGAGAGTTGCGACAGCGCTGGATCCTATAGGTTTAAGGACCTGAAGTGTCTGTCCAGACCTGACAGGGCTGAGGTGTGGCGTTCGATCACTGGCTTACTCAGTGGGGAGAGGCCTGCACAGCCGGAACAACCAGAATGACCAGCGACGTCTGAGCCACCTAAAAAGAGATTAGCTCTCATGGTTGCCCCAGAGTCTTCGTCTGATGAAGAGGAGGACTGTATTGAGACCTGTGTGGAGCGCTACAAGGCAGAGCCTACTATTGCCCTGGAGGACTGTCCTCAACAGTGGTGGTCCAAACATGAAGGGGCACACAGCAAGATGGCCGGCCTTGCACGCAAGTACTTGGCAACACCTGCCACATCCGTACCCTGTGAGAGATTAATCGCGATTAACTACGGACAATCATGCGATTAATCGCGATTCAATATTTTAATCGGCTGACAGCCCTAATTATAATTAATACTATATTATGTTCTTATCATTTCTGAAATGTATTTTTCGAGGATTTAAAATAAGTAAAGCAGTTAACATACAGCATAGGTAAAAAAACAAAAAAAAGGAAATATTTATTTGTTTTAAGAATAATACAAAAAATTGAAACATCTAAAAGATAGAGAAAACATTTATAACAGTTTCACTATTTTTAACAAAGCAAGGTGGGTCCATTGACAATGATAAAATACTTTTCGCCAAGTCAAAACCCCAGAGAATGTATTTCCACTATGAGCAATGTAGCGGACTGCAGTTAAGGACGAAGCAATGAAGCTTTCAGTAAGATATAACGTGACAGGGGTCAAAATTGCCCAAAGGCTTCACCTTGTAAAAAAAAAAAAAGGTTGGTTTTTCTGTCCCTGCCCATAGTCGTGGATATTCGTGAGTGTGGGTGTATATTCATATTGTTGACATAAATAAAACATCCTGTGTGGTGGCAGTGTGCTGGTTATATGAATCATTAAATTCATTCTGACACCCGTCACAGCCTTACCTTCCCTTGACCTGTCATTTCTTTCGGCATTTCTCCAAAAGACAACATTTCCACAAGGCATTTACTCATATCAGCTCATGACACCAGCTCCACTGTAATTCTTCTCCGACTCTTGTCATGTGTGGACAGTGAAAGGTAACTTTTATTTTTAGAGGTGCCAACCCAAACAGATAACGAGAGTCTGGTGCTCATTACCGCCCAAGAAGATAGTGAACTGTCACGAAAGGGTGAGACAAATGTAGAGCAGCCCCCCCCCCCCTCTCTCACAAATGAAAATAATTACACTCCAGAGCCCTCTCACCTTGTCCTCATTACTCACTGAGCAAGGTTTCCAGAAAGATACAGGCACAGGGCATATCAAATAGAGATTACGGCACAAAAAAGACAGGATTGGAACCATTATATTGCGATTGAGTTTAGTGTGTTAAAGCATTTGGAGATTTGTCAAATACAGAAAGGAGAAGTGAAAATAAAGAAATATGGAAATGTGAGTGTGTGTTTTAGAAAGTAAGCAAGAGATAAATGAAGTGAAAATAAAGTGGAAACAAACTGTTTATATCTGGTTTGGAGTGTATAAGGTACTACAAGCTGTTAATCACACTAGCTTTCAGAGGTAATTGCACATGTAATTAGGAACTTTGATACTACATTGCTTTTTAATTAAGTTAATGTAGGTACTGATAGAAACCCAACAGCAGATTTGTACAGCATGCATTGGCAATGTTTGCAAATAGTTATTCTTGCAGCAGCTATGTTCATATTGTCAACAAATGTTACAGACACAACTATACCATTTCCTAATGTGTACCTTTTGACGTCCTTCACTGAAACTTTTTTATGGTCATTAATCTGTTAAGCCTCAAGCCTGTTTTTCAGGTCTCAGGCTCGAAAATGACATTCCCAGAACAAATGACAATAACTTCCCTTCTAAAAGGGGTACATTAATAATATGTTTTCTCAAAGCAATGATAAACCTGTGAGTTGGATTTAGAAAAGTCAGAATCAATATAGATTTTTTTCATTTTAAAGTAAATTCAGATTGAACATAAATGATAGTGTCCGTCCAAAGATTGCTTATAGTGAAAACCACACTTGAATGATGGGAAAGTAGACTAAAAGCTTTAGGAATCCAAACTATAACATATAATAAGTACCCTGTATCAAGATTGATGCAAAACAAGTGACATTTGACCTTTTTAGAGAGGTTTAGCAAAAGAAACCCCATCTTTGGGTGGAAATGGGTGTATTTGCCGTTTCTCTGGAACCCATTGGTCAATTTTGATGATTGACATATTGTTTGAACCGTTAGAGCCAATATAATCAAAGGGGAATTTCCACATACACACACACGTTACCATTGAGAAGTGAGAGCTATGCGCACGCAGTTTGCCCAAAGCGAAACCTATTTTACGCTCTGAAATCTGAAAACTAGGTTTATTGCTGATGGATTATCAGAAATCATTTCAAAGTGACACAGACACATTGGATTAACCTATGGATTAACCTTCAGCAGCGTTTTTATCGTTTTAATGCCATTGAAGACAACTTTTGATCAGAAAACAACAAAGGTAAGACATATTGCCGTGTTGGCTACCTAATGCTACGTGGTGTGATGTCTGTGTTAGCTTCTCATGTCGCGAGTTCGGATCGGTCAGTAATGATACTAATACCTGTAGAATCTTTGGAATCTCAGCTTGCTAATCGATATCTTGTTTGTGCAGATACGATAAGTAATAAGGGTATTTTAACGTGAGTTCTGTGCTAAGTGTGTTTGCATTTTTTCGCTCAGGGCTAATTCAGAGCCTTTGTTATTACCCTTATGTTTCGTTTTGCTAAAAGTGGTTAATATTGTCTGATAGCTGAGTTTCTTCCCGTTAAGTCGGTATGACACATTAATAGGTTTTTAAATGTTAAGAAGCCCTCAGACGCTGTTTCTTGCAGATGTTGCGATTTTTCCCTCGCCCGCGGGGTAATGGGGCTTAGCAGGTTAAATATGTAAATCTTTAAAAAAGGTCAAAAATGTGCTTTTTATTTGTACTTTCAAACATGCTCAGTTATTACCTAAAACAGCTGGGCACAGTTCTAAGGTTTTCCATTCCAATTCATGCGCTCCGGCACTTCAGAAATTGCCAACCTAGGCTCACCAGAATGCGTGACTCCACCACGACTCCTTAACACCGCAGTGCGTGGTGGAGTCACAAACTTTGCTAGATTTACGTGTCTGCACCACGCAAACAACCCCAATGTAAAGTGAATGAGGCTGCTTTGTCGTGGTGCACACACGCATTTCTACAACGCCCAGCAGTGAGCTTTTATTCTATAAAACGTTTTTTAAATCTACTTTATAGCTTGTAGTAACTCACGGGAGGCTTCTTTTATTTTATTTGTATTAATAATCATTTTTATTTTTTGTCAGAATGTATTATGGTGCATTAGTTACGAATTTTTGTTCTCCAAAAAACAGTGCATTGTGTGTAATACATATATAGTTAGTTTTTAAGGAAGGCCAGAGCTTCAGCTGTGTCAAATAGATTGTTCCCTTAAGTTAACGTTTTTTAAAAGATAATTATATTCCTATTTGATCATGTCCCCTTTATTGTATTACGGAGAGCAATGTGAGCGTCCATTCCCATTGGATAACGCAGGATTTTACACCCGGAAGTAAGTATTCTCTTTACTGTCGATTGATTTTACAGTGATATCTGCACTACTCATCAACTCAAAAACACCAGATTATCCTTATTGATTACACAACATTGATTGGTTTAAATTGTGTACAATGCTTTTGTAATTTCCCCCTTCGATTCGGAGAAACACATATTGACAGTAAAAAAAACGTATTAATAAACAAGAATACAGTTTAAAAGGGGAGTGATTTGTAAAATATCTATAGAGAAAAAAAAATCTGCTTACAGTTCTGTTTCATATGGATGTTGAGAGATGTATCCATAGATCTCTTAATTTTGCTCTCAAAGTGCACCACATTGATGCTTTTAACTTCAACATTTAATATATATATATATAGGAAACTAAATACATTTGCACACATCTTGTGTCCATATATTTCTGTTGTGGTGGTCATGCCACAACCGTGCACGTGCATGCATACGCGGCTCATGGTAAAATATCTGGATTAAGCAACACACTCTCACTCCCTAAGCGTTGTTGTGGCAGAACACAATAGTGGTGGCTTAAAGCCCACCTCTGCTCCGCGCCGTCCTTTAGATGAGCCTGGTCAGATTTAATAAAAGGATTTCAAAACACCGGCATAAAAGTTATAACAATAATCTGATTTTAATACAGTAAAAAACACAATACGAAATACAGAGTGCCCTGAAACAGAACACTCCGGGCTCCCCGCTCTACTGCCTTGCGATACAGATATCGGGACCAGCCAGTCAGAAACAGGGGGTATTTTGCATGAAGAAACAACAGTATATATGGACATATTTGGGGCGGAGATCCACTTCTTATCTTCCACCGGACCCAACTCCTTTAATTTCCCAGGGAAGGTTTCACACAAACTATTATTTTCTAAACAATCAAACATTGTACACAGATATATTGGTATTAAACATTGTACACAGATATATTGGTGCTTGGGATTATTCGCCCCAGAAAGAACCTTGAAAAAAGAACATGTGTGTGTGTTAGTGAGGGAAAGTGTATATGTGTGTGTGCATGCTGATAAGCGGAGGCGTATGTGTGTGTGTTGCTGATATCTGGGTTAAGGAGTTTATGTGTGTGTGCTGCATGGAGACAGGAGGTGTATGTGTGTGTGTCTGGGTCTCTGGGTCATGGAGTGTAAGTAAGAAGGTTTATATATATATAGGATTACTTTAAACAGTCCCAAATAATACATGTTCACTTCAATACAGTTCAAGATAATACCTGTTTACTTTAATACAGTTTAGAACAATATCTGGGTGCTTTAGTCACGAAATTGTAGGAGCAAACACAATAGTGGTGGCTTAAAGCCCACCTCTGCTCCGCGCCGTCCTTTAGATGAGCCTGGTCAGATTTAATAAAAGGAGTTCAAAACACCGGCATAAAAGTTATAACAATAATCTGATTTTAATACAGTAAAAAACACAATATGAAATACAGAGTGCCCTGAAACAGAACACTCCGGGCTCCCCGCTCTACTGCCGTGCGATACAGATATCGGGACCAGCCAGTCAGAAACAGGGAACATTTTGCATGAAGAAACAACAGTATATATGGACATATTTAGGGCGGAGATGTGTGTCGGCTCTTCCGTCCCATTTTACTCCTAAGCGAATCAGAGAGTCCGTGGGGAGGAGTTTGGGTCGGTTGCTCACTCCCCTAGGTGTTCTTACTGGTTGGATTCACTTTGGGTCGGGCCCAATACAGCGAATCAGAGTTCTGGGAAAAAGTATTTTTCTTCTGAACAGAGCATGAGAGCCTCGGAACTCTACAAGGTCAGAATCACTTGTTATCTTATACCTGGGTTAACTCCTTTACTTTCCCAGGGAAGGTTTCACACAAACTATTCCTTCCCAAACAATCAAACATTGTACACAGATATATTGGTGCTTGAGATTATATTGGCCCCCAGAAAGTACCTTGAAAAGAACAAGTGTGTGTGTGTGTGTGTGTGTGTGTGTGTGTGTGTGTGTGTGTGTGTGTGTGTGTGTGTGTGTGTGTGTGTGTGTGTGTGTGTGTGTGTGTGTGTGTTGATATCTGGGTCAAGGAGTTTATGTGTGTGTGCTGCATGGAGACAGGAGGTGTATGTGTGTGTGTCAGGGTATCTGGGTCATGGAGTGTAAGTAAGAAGGTTTATATATATAGGATTACTTTAAAACAGTCCCAAATAATACATGTTCACTTCAATACAGTTCAAGATAATACCTGTTTACTGTAATTTTCGGACTATAAGCCGCGCCTTTTTTCCCATTTTTCGACCCTGCGGTTTATATAACGGTGCGGCTAATCTATGGATTTTTACAGCTAACGGCCACTAGGGAACCTCCTAAATCTATGGATTTTACAGGTTACAGTCCACCACCTTAACACTATGGGCTCTATGACCGGTCCGCCGCCCCGCCACCTTTAAGCGGCGGGCTCCAGCAGGAAAAGCTGGAGGCCGGAAAAAGAGTGAGACAGGTAGCGCGCCAAAGTAAAAGTGGAACCGAGAGTGGTACGAGAGACAGAACGAGAGCAAGACAGACAGACATTACGAGAGCGAGACAGTTTGTGCAAAGGAAGTTTTCATGCACAAACCCTGCCGGTACGTGCGCTGGGAGCGCACCGTTTAAGTTTGAAAGTTGAAAAGTTTGTGTGTCTGAAACGCTATGTGATACAGTACAGTTTACACAGCACAGTACATGTTCTGTAGCTACTATTGCACTAAATGGTAACACTTGAATACGTTATGCAAATATGCAACTTGTTTGTTGAAATGTTAATAAATGGGAGCTTCCTCAAACAGCCATCTCTTTCCCGACAATCCCCTCTGTGCACGAACCCTTACATATGGTAATTAAACATTAAAACACCTGCGGCTTATCGTCCAGTGCGGCTTATATATGTACACATCATTCAATTTAGCTGCTGCGGCTTATATGCAGGTGCGCTTTATAGTCCGAAAATTACGGTACTTTAATACAGTTTAGAACAATATCTGGGTGCTTTAGCATCCAGGAGCGACGTTTGGTCAGTGTCTGTGGCGTCCAGTTGTGACGCTCCTGGGCTCCTTCAGCGTCATAAAGGGACGCAAATAGCTTTCAACTGATTGCAATGTATTCCCATCTGCGGCAGGGATTTGACGTTCATGGAAGCACGGCATTCGTTTGTGTCGGCTGCCCTTAAAGGCAATGTGAGCGTCCATTCCTATTGGATAACGGAGAATTGTACACCCGGAAGTAAGTATTCCTCTGACTGTCGATTGATTTTACAGTGATATCTGCACTACTCATCGACTAAAAAACACCAGATTATCCTTGTTAATTACACAACATTGATTGGTTTAAATTGTGTGCAATCCTTTTGTATTTTTCCCCTTCGATTCCGAGAAACAAATATTGTTTCGGAGTAAGGATGGCAGAAGACACTACACTACCCAGAATCCCCAGCTATCGGTTGGACTACACCATGTGCTCTGTTTTGACAAACCCCGTTTTTTCCACCATTCTTTCCAATGGCTGGCGTCTATGTCACGTGATCTTCAAATTTCTCCCTGCAGAAAAAGAAAACATGGCCGAACTTCGTTTTATTCTCGGTGGAAAATGCCTATTTTAAAGTTAGTTTGGCCATAAAAATGCGTTTTGATGTCATTTGATGCGAGAAATATGAGTTGTTATTTCAGATTATGTGTGCAGTGGATGTACATGATCTTTAGTTTGCTAGTTATTACGAAGATTACTTCAGGAAATCGCGACGTTTTCATTGTTACCAAGGTGGTTGCTAGGGACGCTGCTATCGATATTATTTCTGTTATGTTGTGTAACTGTTTAATGGTGTTATCTTTATTGCTACTCCCTTCCCCGTCAATGTATAGTGTTGGTCCACAGCGCAAACATATTAGTTTAACAAAATCCGCATCTAAAGATAGCCTACGTTATTTCCCCTGTGCAATTCCAGTCTCACATCTCACAGCACATCGTCATTAACAAATACCGGAAACAGACCGAATTTTTTTTTTTTAAATAAAATAATACTCTATTCCGAGTGTGCTTGCTTTTCTCTTTGAAAGTCATCACATAACGGCATTGTAATACACGGTTCGGCTGCATTAAATATTACATATCTGCCGTAGTTCTCTATTTATAGAGCCCTGATTAGAAGACTTCTAGACGAACAGGAAGAACTGCCGCCAAAACTGAAAACGTGACGTGGATCATAAATATATAAGCAATTAAACAACATCTTACATTTCTTTTCACACAATACGTCTCCTTGCAGTATCAACACTAATTCGGCTGACTTTTATATTTGATCCAATTGGTAGATAGGCTGTATAAACACCATAAAGGTGCACAGCTGATAGAAAGGGACACCTGGTGGTTAAAGCACGTTATTGAATTTTATTATTTGTATTATCAGATATTAATAGGAGGATCGGCAAAACAGACAAACTAATAAGGCTTAATTTAAACATTAAAGAATACTTTAGGTTAAGGTCTTCTTTTGAATAAGAAAAAAGCTTTGGGGGTATAGAAGAAGAATATGGAGGGATGAAACCCTCTTTAATGGTCACACATGCAGAGCACACAGCACACACAGTGACATTTGTATCTACGGATAAATATTAAGCCTAACAAAGTACTTAACGTCTAATATATTGATTTCCTGCAATGTTAACTATGTTGAAGCACTTATTTTAACTGATATTATACATATGCATTATACTCTTATAAGATGTATGTAGATAGTATAAGAAATGTGCAGAATATGACAGTTTAATGGTGGAGGTATACACACATATTGATAGATGTCTTGTAATGCACTGTTGAGGAACCTGCGACCCAAGTTTTCATTCATTGCATAACTACACCGTAGTTGTGTATAATATGATATGTCAATAAACCTTAGAAAATCTTGAAAGGGATGTGCAAAATAGTCATTATATACAGTCTTTAATTAACTATTAGTAGAGAATAACGAGTAATGAATGTATTTTATAGGGATCCTATTAATATCTAATAATACAAATAATAAAATGCAATAACGTGCTTTAACCACTAGGTGTCCCTTTATATCAGCTGTGCACTGTTATGGTGTAAATACAGCCTATCTACCAATTGGATCAAATATAAAAGTCAGCCGAATTAGTGTTGATACTGCAAGGAGACGTATTGTGTGAGAAGAAATGTAAGATGTTGTTTAATTGCTTATATATTTATGATCCACGTCACGTTTTAAGTTTTGGCGGCAGTTCTTCCTGTTTGTCTAGAAGTCTTCTGATCAGGGCTCTATAAATAAATATCTACGGCAGATATGTAATCATTAATGCAGCCGAACCGTGTATTACAATGCCGTTATGTGATGACTTTCAAAGAGAAAAGCAAGCACACTCGGAATAAAGTATTATATTTTTTAAAACATTTTTTTTTCGGATTTCACATCACATAAACACCAAATCCCAGCGTGCATTGCGGCTAAACCATCCAATCATCGAGCTGAGGATCTTGCCTACGTCTGTTTCCGGTTTTGTTTATGACAGATGTATTTTGTTATACAGTACACACATTCCTTCACATTTAAATTTACATTTACATCAAAGTATTTCGTGAGGCCTTCTAAAATGTTTTTAAATATAACTACGGTTGTAGTTGAAGAGTTTGTAAATGAACATGAACCGAAGCTGTTGCCTGGCAACGCAATCGCACAACGTCACGTCCGTTAATTCCACATCCACATACATGGATTTACATCGATTTAATACATTAATGTAGCCTTTGTTTCTGCTAAAAGAGGTGTCGACCAGCTGGGGCAACAAGAAAATCGGCGTAATCGAGTGTGACTATTAAAAAATAAATCATCATTATATTAATATTGACAATAACTGTAAAGGAATATTTTTAGTCTGATGTCTTTTGTGTGCTTAGCTGTCCTGAGAAACTTCACATGAGTGACTACTCTTTTCCTGTGTGGGGGAAGGGTTTACTGCCCGCTCAGACAGAGTTTCTTTGTTTGTTCATCTGGAATCGATTGGGGTAGAGGCCCGCGTTTCTAGGCTCTGCCCCTTCTCAGAGACCAGGTTCGAGCGGTTCTGTCTTTGTGTGGGCAGAGTTAATTTGGCCGCTTGCATTAAACAGTGCGAGTTGCTTTGTTAATCCTCCGGCCGTTTTGTCTCTCAATAAATATCAGTGTATTGACTAAGGCAAATCCAGTTTCCCTCATTTCATGATTGGCTCAACATTGCTGCAAATAAGTTTTACTTCACAATAACAACTGACCGTCGGGGTAGCATTTGCTTGGCATTTCCGGGTATTTCTCCACTGGTTAACATGGGTTAACAATACCGTGTAACTGTCACGTTTGAAGGGACGAAATCGTGACATCTTCACGTCTCCCAGCATGGTAAATCGTCACATGTTCACGTCTTGCAGTGATACCGGGTTGGCCAGACATAAATCTACCGTATCTGACTTTATTTCACATGAGCTCCAGTGTGGAACCCCACTGCACCTCCTGGTGGATCAATGATCCATTGCAGCTGGCTTCATTATAATTACATTTATTTATCACGGGGGAGGTCTCAAGTCAAGCTGGAGGTTTTCCCTTGAGCGAGGACAGATCACGTACCAATCACGGCCCTCGCGTTTCAAACGGTCCGAAATGAAGCGCTACATCTGTACTCTGGGCTGAATTCTACTACCGTGTGATAGACTTATCAGGACAGTCAGTCAGAAGACAGTGCCGAGTATCAATCAATCAATCAATGTTTATTTATATAGCCCAATATCACAAATGTTACATTTGTCTCAGTGGACTTTACAGTTTGTACAAAATATCAGTATGACAATACGACAAGTACGACGAGTATGAACATTGGAACAGCTTACAAACACATTCTATGGGAGGAGTTGTGTTGTTGCTCCTCCCTAGCTATTTGTTATTGGCGATTTCACTTCTGGGCGAGCCCTAGTCAGTGAGTTGGTAGTTCTCCATTGGCCGGTTTCACTTCTGGGCGAGCCCTAGACAGTGAGTTGGTAGTTCTCCATTGGCCGGTTTCACTTCTGGGCGAACCCTAGGCAATGAGTCAGCAGCCGTTGACCCCGTCTGGTTCGCCCCATCTTCTTACATTAGCTAACACACGATACACATGTTTTGCCTCTCTGAAAGCTATACTTGTATATATTTAAACGTCATCGTCTCATGACATCCTTAGGATTAGTACTTATTGTTGTGGTGGTTGTATTCTCCAGCCACCTTCCTTGTGTGTGTGTTTTCCCTTTCCCTGTCTGTGTGGGCGTGGTGCCTGTCACTCCTGGCTCCCGGCTCAAATCTCCACCAGCTGCAAACAGTTGAGCACTCTCCTCTGTGACACACCTGATTCCCATCAGCCATTACGGATGGTATATCAGCGGAGGCTCCACAACCTGTCAGCGCCAGATCGTTGTTAAACCCCAGTGGTAAAACTCTTAGCCTTCTCAGCCTTCTTAAAGTATAGTGACTATTTTCGCTACACCTGAATATATTCTTACCTGTTCTTCTTGTGCTCCAGGATTACGCTTCAGTGGATTACGTTCCAGTGGATTAAAACTCCGGAGGATACTCTTCAGTGGATTGCGCTCCAGTGGATACTCTCCAGCCGGATTATCTCCTCCAAATAAAACCTTTGTAACACACTGCCGTGTCCTGCGTTTGGGTTCTCTCAGATAACCATAACAGAACGATCTGGCCAGTATGGACCCAGCGGACACCGGCTACCAGGCCAAAACTACGGACGAACTCTGCCAAGCCCTGGCCAGTCAAGGCGCTCTCGTGGGGTATCATGATACAGTTCTCCGTGAGGCATTGGAGACTCTCCGGAACCTCTCCGTTAATGTGCAAAGGATCGGCACGCAGGTAGAACTGCTCACTTCACAGGCTTTTCCTCCGCAGCACGCTGCACAGCCGACAGCCCCTCCCCCCCCTCCTGCCGCACTCCTCCATCAGCTACGAGAGGCTGTCATTCCCACACCTGAACGATACGCTGGAGATTTGGGTAATTGTAGAGCCTTTTTGTTCCAGTGTACGTTAGTTTTTGAGCAGCAGCCTAGTACTTATCACACAGATGGGGCTAGGGTAGCATATGTAATGAGCCTGTTGAGGGGGAGGGCTTTATATTGGGCTACAGCTGTTAGGGAGAGCCAGCCACACATTTGCTGGTCATATGATACTTTCATTTCCGAAATGAAAAAAGTTTTTGATCACCTGGTACGGGGGAGGGATGCTGCTAGGCGCCTTCTTTCTCTCCGGCAGGGCTCCCGTAGTGTAGCCGAATTTTCAGTGGAGTTTAGAACAGTGGCTTCCGACTCACGCTGGAATAACGAGTCACTACAGGATGCTTTTCTTCAGGGGCTGAACGAAGCAATTAAAGACGAGCTAGCGGCTAGGGATGATCCAGGTAGCTTGGATAATTTAATTGCCACAGCCATTAAGATTGATAATCGCCTCAGAGAGAGACGTAGGGATAGGACTAGCCGTCACTCCAATCCCAGCGACTTCTCACTTGATCCCCAAATTGGAACTGCCACTACCCCTATTCCCCGATCTTTCCCGACTCCTTACTCAGCCTCATCTCATGGAGAGGAGCCCATGCAAGTGGGAAGGGCCCGCCTCTCACCATCTGAGCGTGCTAGAAGGATCCATGCTGAATGTGTTTATTGCAGCCAAACCAGTCATCTCGTTTCCTCCTGTCCTAGTCTGCCAAAAGGTCAGGCTCGTCAGTAGCTGTGGGGATTCTGGCGAGCCCTTCCTCTTCTCTCAACCCCCGACCCAGAACACAGCTAGAAGCCATGCTTTGCTACAACCAACAGTCCCTACCCCTGCTCGCCTTAGTGGACTCGGGGGCGGATGAGAATTTTTTGGACATTGACATTGCAGCTCAGGCAGGAATTTCCTGCGAAGTGTTAGATTCACCTCTTAGTGCTAATGCTCTAAATGGAAAATTCCTGGCCCAAGTCACTCACCGCACCAAGCCAGTAAACCTCATTCTGTCTGGAAACCATCGTGAGTTTATTCAGTTTCACCTAATTTCCTCACCTCAGGCCCCCATAGTGTTGGGCCATCCCTGGTTAAGAACTCACAACCCCCAGATTGATTGGGTAACTGGCAAAATCATTAGTTGGAGTTATTTTTGCTTATCCTCATGCCTGCAGTCTGCCCTACCGCCAGCAGAGGCCGCCTCTCCACCACTCAAGATCGAGCCGCCTGACCTGTCATCTGTTCCCACTGAATATCATAACCTAGGAGAGGTGTTCAGTAAACAGCGAGCTCTTTCTCTTCCTCCTCATCGACCCTACGACTGTCCCATTGACCTCCTTCCCGGGGCCCCTCTGCCTTCCTCACGTCTGTTCAACCTATCTCGCCCTGAGAGAAAATCCATGGAAAATTACATCCATAACTCCCTGGCTGCTGGTGTCATTCGGCCATCCTCCTCCCCGGTCGGTGCTGGGTTTTTCTTCGTCTCCAAGAAGGACCGCTCACTGCGGCCCTGCATTGATTACAGGGGTCTCAATGCCATTACTGTAAAAAACAAATACCCACTACCCCTCATTAACTCCGCCTTTGAACCCCTCCAGGAAGCCACAATTTTTTCCAAACTGGACCTCCGCAATGCCTACCACCTCGTCAGAATCCGAGAAAGGGACGAGTGGAAGACGGCCTTTAACACACCACTCGGTCACTTCGAGTATCTGGTGATGCCTTTTGGACTGACGAATGCCCCTGCAGTCTTTCAGTCAATGGTGAACGATGTGCTCCGTGACCTCCTCAACCGGTCAGTCTTTGTCTACCTGGATGACATCCTCATATTCTCTCGTAACAAGGAGGAGCACATTATCCATGTCAGGCAGGTGCTGCAGAGACTCCTGGAGAACAGACTCTTTGTAAAGGCGGATAAATGCGAATTCCATGTCAACAGTCTCATTCCTGGGCTACATCGTTGAGGAAGGAAAGCTTAGGTCCGACCCTGAGAAGATCCAAGCGGTGGTGGGGTGGCCCAAACCAACCTCAGTCAAACTGCTTCAACAGTTTCTTTGTTTCGCCAATTTCTATCGGCGCTTCATCAGGGACTACAGCAGAGTGGCGGGTCCTTTAACCAGACTCACTTCCCCCACAACTGGCTTTTCCTGGACCCCAGAGTGCGATGCAGCCTTTTCAGAGCTAAAGAGACTCTTCACCACTGCCCCTGTGCTCATCCACCCTGATTCCTCTCGCCAGTTCGTTGTGGAGGTCGATGCCTCCAACACCGGGGTAGGAGCAGTTATTTCCCAGCGCTCGGAACGAGACCAAAAATTGCATCCTTGTGCATTTTTCTCTCGCCGCCTCACCCCAGCTGAGAAGAACTATGACGTGGGTAACAGAGAGCTGCTGGCTGTCAAACTTGCCCTAGAGGAGTGGAGGCACTGGCTGGAGGGAGCTGAACTCCCTTTTATTGTATGGACGGACCACAAGAACCTGGCGTACATCCAATCTGCCAAGCGCCTTAACTCCCGTCAGGCTCGATGGGCCCTGTATTTGGGCCGCTTCTCATTCACCCTCACCTACCGTCCAGGGTCACGGAACCTCAAGCCTGACGCCCTCTCTCGCCAGTTTGCTTCCGATGGACCAGCTGCCAGTCCAGACACTATCCTGCCTGCCTCCTGCGTGGTGGGGGCTGTTACCTTGGAGATTGAGTCATTGGTCAAGGAGGCCCAGCGAGCGCAGCCTAGCCCAGGTAACTGCCCAGCTAATTGTATTTGTGTGCCTACCCCTGTTCGCTCCAAGGTCCTGCAGTGGGTACACACCTCTCGTTTCTCATGTCATCCTGGTGTCCATCGCACACTGTTCATTCTCAAACAACGCTTCTGGTGGCCTTCCATGGCTCAAGACACCAGGGCCTTTGTTGCTGCCTGTACAGTGTGTGCCCGCGCCAAGTCCTCCCACCAGCCTCCCGCTGGCCTGCTTCGCCCACTGCCAGTACCTAGTCGCCCTTGGTCGCATGTGGCATTGGATTTTGTTACTGGACTTCCACTTTCACAAGGAAATACCATCATCCTAACTATTGTGGACAGATTCTCAAAGATGGTACACTTTGTGGCTCTTTCCAAACTTCCCACTGCCCGAGAGACTGCAGATCTTCTGGTCAACCATGTAGTTCGACTTCATGGGATCCCCACCGACATCGTCTCTGACCGGGGCCCCCAGTTCATTTCCCACGTTTGGAAGGCCTTCTGTCAGGCTCTGGGAGCATCGGTGAGCCTGTCATCTGGCTATCATCCTCAGACGAACGGGCAAACAGAACGGGCCAACCAGGATCTGGGGTCGGCCCTTCGTTGTGTGGCTTTCAAGAACCCTTCGTCATGGGTCCCACATCTGCCATGGATCGAGTATGCCCACAACTCCCTGCCAAGTGCAGCCACAGGTATTTCACCTTTGCATTGTGCCATGGGTTTCCAACCAACTCTGTTTCCAGCCCAGGAAGAGGAAGTTGCTGTTCCCTCAATTCAGGCCCACCTTCGTCGCTGTCGTAAGGTATGGAGGGACACCCGAGCAGCCCTGCTCTGCTCCGCTGCCCGCAACCGCCTCATCGCAGGCCGCCACAGGACCCAGGCCCCCAACTACCTACCAGGTCAGAGTGTTTGGCTTTCGTCCAAAGATCTCCCACTCAAGACAGAGTCAAAGAAACGTACCCCACGGTATGTCGGCCCATTCATCATCGACTCCATTATTAATCCATCTGCAGTCAAACTCAAACTTCCCTCACACATGAAGGTTCATCCAACATTTCATGTATCTCTGTTGAAACCAGTTGCCAGCAGTCCTTTGTCTCCTCCAGTGAGTGTTCCCCCACCCCCCGCATCATCAATAATCATCCAACCTACACCGTCAGGCGATTGTTGGACATTCGTCGCCGTGGAAGGGGATTCCAATATCTGGTGGATTGGGAGGGCTATGGTTTAGAGGAGAGGTGTTGGGTTCCCCGGCGAGACATCGTGGGCGCATCTCTGATACGGGACTTCCACCGGGATAACCCTGGAAGACCTGGTAGACCTAGTAGACCGCCCGGAGGCGTCCCTTAAGGGGGGGGTACTGTGGTGGTTGCATTCTCCAGCCACCTTCCTTGTGTGTGTGTTTTCCCTTTCCCTGTCTGTGTGGGCGTGGTGCCTGTCACTCCTGGCTCCCGGCTCAAATCTCCACCAGCTGCAAACAGTTGAGCACTCTCCTCTGCGACACACCTGATTCCCATCAGCCATTACGGATGGTATATCAGCAGAGGCTCCACAACCTGTCAGCGCCAGATCGTTGTTAACCTGTTAAACCCCGAGCCTGTTTTTCAGGTTTCAGGCTCGAAAATGACATTCCCAGAACAAATTACTATAACTTCACTTCTAAAAGGTTTATATGAATAATTGTTGTTATCAAAGCAAGGTTACATCTGTGAGTTGGATGTAGAAGTGTCAGAATCAATATAGATTTTTCTGTGTCAGAGTAAATTCAGATGGAACATAGCAAAAAAATGTAAATTCCTGTCTCCGCCTAAAGAAAACCCATTACTTATAGTGAAGACCAACCTTGAATGATGGGTTAGTAGCCTAAAAGCTTTAGGAATCCAAAGTATAACATATACCCTGTACCCTGTATCAAGATTGAGGCAAAACAAGTGACATTTGACCTTTTTAGAGAGGTTTATGAAAATAAAGTCCAGGCAGAATAAGCTTTGGACACATTTGGTTTCTTCAGTGCCATTTGACCTTTTTCAGGTACCAGACTATACAAATCATTGTATTACATTGAATCATCACTATAGGTATTCATTCCACCCAAAAAAAATAAAATATATTTTTTTAAATAATTAAAAAAAATATATATATTTTTGTGTGTGTGAGTGTGTGTACTAGGTGTGTGTAAATGTAGGTGTAGGTGTAAGTGTAGCTGTGTGGGTATGTGTAGGTGTGTGTAGCTGTGTGGGTATGTGTAGGTGTGTATGTAACTGTACCAACGCACTATACAATAAAACCACACTGTAGGTCATTGTGTGTAAGTGTACTGGCTGGAGGAGATCTTCATCATCCGACGAAGAGTCATCTGGTATGAGCTATCGTCAGCTAGCATCTCTAGCACCTGCTTGCCTCGGTGGTGAAGCTCTCCCTTCTGGCTGCGTAATGGAGCCGGAGCGGGCGTAGTTTATACTACGCAGGATCATATCTTTGGAACCCATTGGTCGATTTGGGTGATTGACACCTTTTCTAAACCGTTAGAGCCAATATAATCGAGTGACAGTTAGTAAGTCCTGCTAAACACTTACGTCAAGTAGAGAGAGGTTTGCGTAAACAGCACGTGAGACAGCATTAGCTTGGGACTGCGAAACTTTATACCTACTCTGCTGCCATGAATATAATGATAGATTATCAGGAACAATTCTAAAGTGACTAATAGACATTGGATTAACCTTAAGAAGCATTTGTATTCCCTTGAACACGAGCTTTGATCACAAAACAGCAACGGTAAGACATAATTATTGTTATGGTTTTGAAAACTTGTTTTTGTTCTTCTCTGTTCTGGTTGATATCTCAGTGAGTTTGTGTCCTACAGTGATGACAGTTATAACAAAAATAATTTGTGGAGTATCAGCTTTCAGATGATATGTAGTTTGTGCAGAAAATATTAAGTTTTAAAGATCGTTTTTGCTAGTTAGCACCGGAAGTAGCATCTGCCCGTTTTAGCTAAGGGCTAATGCTAACGCTTCTTGTGAGACTTGTGTTTTGTTTCGGTAAAAATGGTTCGTATAGTCAGTTAGCTGAGATTCTTCTCGTTAATCTGGTATAACACATTAATAGGTTTTTAAATATTAAGATGCCCTGAGACACAGTGTCGTGAAAAAAAAAACCAGGGTCCCCGCCGGCGGGGACCTTCGGGTTTAACAGGTTAAACCCCAGTGGTAAAACTCTTAGCCTTCTCAGCCTTCTTAAAGTATAGTGACTATTTTCGCTACACCTGAATATATTCTTACCTCTTCTTCTTGTGCTCCAGGATTACGCTTCAGTGGATTACGTTCCAGTGGATTAAAACTCCGGAGGATACTCTTCAGTGGATTACGCTCCAGTGGATACTCTCCAGCCGGATTATCTCCTCCAAATAAAACCTTTGTAACACCGTGTTCTGCGTTTGGGTTCTCTCAGATAACCATAACAATTGTAAGTCGCTTTGGATAAAAGCGTCAGCTAAATGCAATGTAATGTAATTAGTTAACTAACAAAGGTTAACTGTTCTTATACCCTAAGGCCTTCTCTGAACTTCCTCCAACCTCGAAGTCAGCTCACTTAAAATGAATACATCTATTGATAATTCAGAACGACCATTGTCTTTCTAACTGTGTGACTCAATTCAGTAACACACATCCTATATATCAGGTGACATTAAAATGAATATACCAGAAATACGCTGTATTAAACTTTCTGCTATAACACGTTAATTTATCATATACTTATTTGATTATTAAAAAGTAAACCGATCTTTTTCATATGGGTGTTTTAGAGTTGTACCCCCTAGATCAGGTCTCTAGTAATTGTGTGCTCAAAGTGCACCAGATTGAAGCATTTTACTTTAAAATGTTAAAAAATAAATAAAAATACCCCCGGACCCCCCTAGAGGATGTGACGTCCACCCCCCAATTAAAACATGTTCATAAAAAACTGAATACATTTGAAGCCATTTTGACGTATATTACCTATGTCAATAAGTTTCTGTTTTTGTAGTGCATTTGTCTTTTGTAGAGATTTTTCATTTATCCTTTATATATACAATCTCGCCTAAAATCTTGTCAAGGGCAGCAAATTGGCTAGAACCGGCCCTGGTACTAGGCCTCAAGAGCCTTTCTTGCGCTGGCAGACAAATAGAAACAAATTGGCGGGGCGCACTTTGCACGCGCACACACTAAGAAATTCCACGCGCTCCGCGCTCACATTATGCTAGCCCCACGTGCCTTAGCACCGCTGCTATAACTCCATCCTAGGGGAAACACTGAAAAGTACACTTCAGATGCTCAAGTTCCTTGACATGCTTCATGCTTTGAAATTCCACCGATATCTGTTACGGTTCTTCAACAAAATGTTCACATGTAACAGGTTTATCTCTAATTCAGAACAATGAAAATACTCTCCTCTCACTGATCACCATGGAAACCTTTTATTTCTGGACACGTCGTTAGCTCAAATATAAACACCTGTGTCATGGAACACAATGATGTCATAACTCCAATTGACATAATTAGAGCAGCAGACTAATGACGTGGTCACTGGAGTTTAACAGACTGTCTCAGCCTATTCTTCTCCGTGATGGAGACTTCATACTGACATGTTCCACATATTTTAGACATTATTGATGACGTATGCTTTTAGTTCTAAAGTTTTCAGTTCAAATATTCTGCTGCTTTTTCATGCATTTAGACTTTTATTTTCTTGTTCTTATTTCACATTCAAGTCCCCTCTATTCATGAACCCAAGTTTAAAGTACTCAGCCACACCACTTATATACCACGTGCCACTGTTGCTATGTCAGTTCATCTTTCAAATACAAGGTTGCTTGTTTGATTCAAGCTCTTGTAGTCAATATGTCAAGGTATGTATCCCTAACATTTTATTAGCTAACTAATGACACACACTCAGAGGACCTTTATAAACATTTTAAGTATTGCACATCTTTAAACATGACTCTTATAAATCACTTTTAAAACCAGCGATGCACTACAGTGTCAGCTTTTCTAAAATAGAAATGTCAATGTTCACATCTTTCTAAATGATTCTACTTTTCAATGACCTACAAATAATCCTAATAATAATCCCATTTTCAATCTACCAACTGTTCATATGTTTTGGTCAATTAACAAACATGTTACAAATGTGTTGTTCAAGAAATTTGAGCCTTTGCCACATTATTTGAATTATTTATATAATTCCTACATAATGGGGAAGCTTCCCACTCTGTTATGTAAATAGAAAATATGTGAACTTCTAAATAGTTAATGTCAATCCCTGGTGTTGGTTCTAGTATGTTCACTGTACTGTAGGTTATTTGGTGGGAATGCTGACACAGCATTCCAACTATCTGTTATGCTACGCACAAAATTCTTTATTATATCACCATGGAAACCTTTGATCTCTGGACACGTTGTTAGCTCAAATATAAACACCTGTGTCATAACTCCAACTGACATGCTCAGAGCAGCAGACTTCAGATAATGGTTAACGGTCCAGCCCTCAACAGCTCTACGTCAATTATGGGGTGTCATCATATGCCGTTTCCATGGAAACACATCCCTCGCCATAAAAGACGATGTCGCTATAACTCCTATGAAAACGTTCAAAAAGTGCTCAAACTTCACATGTGTGCTAACAGTCCAGCCGTGAAGACATCTACGGGACAGTTTTGAGATATTTTCAAATGCCGTTGCCATGGCAACACAATGCTCACCATGAAACACGGTTTTCTCATAACTTCAGTGAAAATGCTCCAAACGGCCCAAAACTTCCCAGGTTTGGTAACGATGCAGCCATCAACGCATCTAAGGATATTATGGGATGTCATCAAATGCCGTTGGCATGGCGACAGATCATTCGCCATCAAGTTAGTTAAAAAGTTTGCAGTTCAAATATTCTGCTGCTTTTCCAAGCCTTTCTACTTTCTTTTCTTCTCTCATCACACATTCAAGCCCCCAGTATTCATGTATCATTTCAATCTAAATTATTCACTTTCTTCTTACACATTACATTTCAGCATAGCAGTTTAGCGTCAGCTTTTCAGCATAAAGCATTCCCACTAGCAATTTCTTCAGGAATTGCATTCTCTAGTCTCCTATGCTATGGCAAAAACACATTTTGGGGCCTCGGGTATCTTTCCATTGAGTCAGGGCCCCCCTCCCCCCTGTGCACAGCCTGCTGTGAGTGAAGAAACTTTCTCCTCTCTTTTATCAGTGACACCCATAAACAATAACAAGCTTCTAAACTCAACTTAACAAACCACTTGTGTTTTGTATATACTGTGATTATAGAACAACATAAAATATAATGCATTTTCATTGTGGGTTATACAAGAATATATTTGATTATTGTCAAGTCTCCTCTGATTTTGTGCAGTTTCCCCATTTGAAGGGACTTGAGGCATCTACTGGACTTTGAAACAGGATTCCACTCCAATGACACAGCTTTTCTTTTCAGACTTTTATTCCAGAAGTTTACTTAAACAAATGTCCAATTGCTGAATGGGTCATTTTGTGTAGGTGAAAACCCTTTGAAAACAAGAAAGATGCATTTAGAACTTGCAAGTTATCAAAATGAATAAAGCATGTAAACAATATACTTGTTTGGCAACTGATGCCTTCATTGTGAATATGTTACAAATAGACTGGGCAGACTAAGCATAGAAATATCAATTTTAAACATGAAATTGTTTCTTTAAACCCAAGCTCTTTTAAAATATCAGCAGATTTATTTAACAGGACTTTACTAGAAATGTTTTTAACAAATCAAATTAATTGAATCTAAACAAGAAAAGATTCTTTCCTCCTTTTTAACAGAAGTATTCAATTAATTAATTAAGACTTCACTATCAATGTTTTGAATACATCAAATGAATTATTTAACAAGAAAGATTTTCTCCAATTTAGCAGGAATATTCAGTGGATTAAATTAACAGGACTTTATTAGAAAGGTTTTTAGTAAATCGAACTTAATACGAATAAATATTTTATTGTATTTATTTATTGTTCTTCTCCAAAGAATGTAATCAACCTCCTAAAATCGTATTCCTTTAAACACCTATCAGAGTAGGCTAATTGCAGGATGTTAAATTATAACTAAAATAGGTCCTTATTTTACCTATCCTTTTGACAATAAATAACAGCGCGTCTAAGCTCAGAATGTTCTGCAAAATGAGCGTACCAAATTGAAACTTAATTATAAACAATGACGTGCAGTGACGTGAGTTCTAAAAAAACACGTGGTACACGCAAACAATTTAACAGAACATAAACATTTTAGCACACCGCGGCTCTGCGGAGCTCTCACAAAACATTATGGATCTGAGTGTCTTACCGGCTGTCTGTCCTGACTTGGTAGAAATGCCTCCCGTCTACACGCTTCAGTCTACCCGGCTCGCACGCACCAACTATTTAACTCCTTCAGGATGCAGCACTGGGCTCTGTGATTAGGTGATTACACCCAGTTTGCCAGAGGAGGCAGGACCGCCTGAGATCATTTCACACTCGTTTTCTATCCCTATGAATTGGTAATTTGTATTTAAATGAAACATATTTGTAACGCTAATAATTTATTTACTTATAAAAATTAAGCTATTTTGTTATTGATAAGTATTTATATATATATTATTTTTCAACTACTTCTAATCTGTTTTTTATTTTATATTTATTAAAGCCTTAGGCTCTGTTTGACTTTACAATTATAATTAACTTTCGTTTTAATTATTCAACCTAATATGGAGACCTCAACACATTATGACAAAAGCAAAATGCTGCACACATTGAGCAAGAGTCGTGTTCATTTGGAGAGAGGGGGTGGAGAGAGCACGCTCCTGAACTGTCAACAGGGGACTGTTAGCGCCGTGTTATGCATGTCCACTGCACCTCGCGGGAGCGCGCACAGCGTAAAGCAAATACTCAGACACATTTCAATGATCTGTTTGGCAAAGTTAGGTTTGGAAACGGTATAATTTCCTTTTGGGCAGGCATGCATAACACGGCATAACACCGGAACCTCGCTGCGGGGAAACTGTGGCGATGTTCTGAGTTTGTTCTAGTTTGGTCCCGCGTCCCCTGAATGTAAAAAGGATTACAATCCCTTGGGACCGAAACCTTTGTCTGTTTCTCTGCTATCCATCTGTCAAAAGCTGAGAGAGAAATGGGCCCTCAACTGAGTGTCGGGACTTCATGAGTTATTTAGCAAAGAATCCATTGATTATTGATTGCACTTATGTGTCTATAATGTCTTAAGAACTTTAACTGTGTCAATTATAGGTCATTGTAGCTCCTGAGAGATTCATAATGATGTTTCTGATGCCGCTTTACGGCATACACATGAATAACATACCTGCCTAGAGTAGAAAACACTGTGAAATAGCTTCAGTGATATTGTTAAATTATGACACTAAAAACAAAACAAGTTAATGGTAGAGACATTTAGACTACACAACACAAATTTTTTAACAACCACAACCTACATTAGCTTAACTGCTAACGTTAGTGACTTGTATAACTTACAAACACGGGCATATTTATTGTCCTGCCCCTTAGCTATATTCATTTGAAAACTGCACTGCTAACGTTAGCCCCTAGGGTAGATCGCTAGTTACACATGTATGCTAACAGGATAAGTAGTCTAGCCTAAACTGCCTAGCCTAGATAGCTCACCTGGTAAAGTGTGTGCCTTATCGACTAAGGCTTTGTCCCTGTTGCAGCAGACCAAAGTCCGAATACGACCCATAACATTAAGCCAAAAAAACAACAACTTTAACTTAAAAACAGCCATGGTACTATGCTAAAGCTATTGTGACCCGTCAGAAGTGTTGAGTTCAGTCACGTTTAATGTTTAATCATTTTTTGTCTTATCTCCCACTTCCTGTCTTATTTTGGTACTCACCTTTTGTGTTTCATTCCATGTCCCTTCACTCCCTATCCTTGTGTGTGTCTCCCGCTCTCATCAGCGTCAGCCTCGCCCCTGATTGTTTCCACCTGTGCCAGTTACCTTTTGATTGAATTCCCCAGCCTTCCTTTGTCTTGTCTCCATGCCAGTAGTCTAATTACCAGCGATTTCATATCTTGTCTCAAGACTGATTCAAGCCCCTGAAACTCTTTGTAAGTTGTGTTCCTCACGTAGTGAGCAATTTTCGTTGTGCCTTTTGTTGGAGCACCACACAATGTGCGGTGGTGGAAAGTTCACCTCTGCTCCGCGCGTCCCTTGATGACTGATGAGCTTGTCAAATTACAAAAGCAGGAACTCAAACACCAGGATAAAGGTTAAACAATAATCTATTTTAATTGTAGAAAATAACAATACACCATAGGGAGCACTCTGCAACAGTACTCCCAATTCCTACCACCGTGTGATATACGTACCACGACAGCCAGTCAGGAAGAGAGCACAGAGCATAAGAATGTTACAGTATTTATACACATAAGCGGGGAGGAGTTGTGTCGGTTCATCCTCCCTAGCTGTTTGTTATTGGCGAGCCAGTGAGTTGGCAGTTCCACTTCTGGGCGAGCCCAAGACAGTGACTCAGCAGTTTGTTGATTCCATCTCCTTACTGTGTGTGTGTGTGTGTGTGTGTGTGTGTGTGTGTGTGTGTGTGTGTGTGTGTGTGTGTGTGTGTGTGTGTGTGTGTGTGTGTGTGTGTGTGTGTGTGTGTGTACCCTCAAGCAGTCTCACAGTCATGCTTTGGAGTCATATCATTTCACAGACAGAGGACTCTTTGACAGAATGAACACTCATCTTATCATGTAGCTTATCACACAACAGTCACATGTTTTTCTTCATGAAAGCTATGCTTGTATAGATTTAACTGTCATCATCTCATGACCTCCTCAGGACCAGCTAACCAACAAAGATGAACTGTCCTCATACCCTCAGGCCATCACTGAACTTCCTTCCACTCCGAAGTCAGTTCACCTAGAATCAGAAGGACCATTGTCTCTCTAATTGTGTGTGACCCAATCGTCTCATGCTCTTTAGGAGTCTTGCAGGAAATGAACGCACATACATTTCTCTCATTATCTAATACTTAAAGGAATGCTCCACTCATTAGATAATTAATCAAAACTTCAGTATTTAGTGAAACATTATGTTTAAACCATACCCTGAAGAAATCAGCGATATTCCCCGGTAAATAATGATTTTATAGCTCTTTTTTATCAAAACCTGTATATTCCGTCAGGCCGCTGCCATTTTGGCCATTTTCAGTAGTCACGTGATGGTCGTGACGTCATCCATGCGTTCACTTTGTAAACACACGAAAACATGGCGGAGTATTTGAGTTCGGAATCGTCAGCCGAGGAAGAAGTTTTGAGCAATATGAAGAGATTTGATGGGGGAATTCAGCCATACAGGTTCGAGCCTACTTAGTACTACTTAGTAGATACAATGATTTTGATTACTAGATATGTATGCATGTAGTACCACCTTTTGCTAGCGATTCCCTCTCTAGTTTAGCATACTCAGCCTCGTTGTCCCTGGCCCTAGAACCACGATTTTATGGGGCCGGAAAAACTGGGGGAAAATACCCACTAGCCGGTACTACGCTATATGGAAAGGCCACCAAAAACTGGCCTGGCCTGGACGATAAAGGACGTTTAAACGGGGCTACCCGCTGCAATGGAAATGCACTATAACATACCTTATTCGTACTCCGAGCACTACTTCTGGTCCTCCGTCGCTTCACACTTGCAGAGGGCGATTTCTCAACTGGCCGAACTGGTGTCCTGGTCGGTGATGACACCAGAAAGACCGATGGTACTGCATCTCCATTAAGTAATGGTTGTTCAATAAATCCCATGTTATGTTTTATCATACTCTCAGAGTAGTCGTCCGGAAACTTGAAATGTTCGCTGCATACATGCGCCTGTGGATCTTTCGGTTCGGGCCGGCCACATTTCGCTAGCCACTGCCTCCGAACGTACTTCCTACGCTTACATTTTGGCAAAAGATGGAACCGAGCATTACGTGGATTGTTCCTATCAGAATTGTGGCAATGTTTCGCGATACAATGAGGCATATTTGAAGAGAGTAACTACAGTAAATAACATGAACATCAACGTGTCCTCGAAACCAAACGCATGGTTTACGTCACGTCCGGTAAAATGGCGCCTGTTAGAGTTTATTGAAGGATAAATGTGTTTTCATAATGTATTCTCATAAATGTGTTACAAGAAGCATAATGGAGGAACAGAGAACAGTCTGTTCAAATGGCACACATACACACACACACAGATTCACATGACTGAGAGTCACAAGATTCACACTAACAAATAAGGCGTTGGTCAACACCACATGATTGTCATGTTACTGTATTGTTGAAATAAAAATAATGCACTGAGAGAAGGCGAGCAGAGTTGGTTAAGGAGTGGACATTGCATGTCACTCACCGATTCTCCTTGCAGCAAGTAAACTTGAAACTCGAGTACTGTTATCTCTGTTCACTGGATTTTGGTTATTGAAGCGAGCTGGGGTTTTACCCTTACAAAGTAATATAGATACCCCACATTAATTGGTCCTTCGGAGCCGGATTCCAATACATCGTGACGGGAAGGAGGAGGGAAAAGACACGCCGTAGTCTGTCGACAGCCGGGATCATCAGCCGACCCCGAGAAAGACCCGGGACGCAGAATTCGTGGCCGGGCCGGTGCTTATATGTCCAACCTCCCTCATCCTAGGCACGATTGACGGAATCCAACCGGACCAGTGACCACAGATAACGGGTAAGATAAAACGTTGATATACACGGTTACTCCGCCATTAAGGAGGTTGATAAAACGTTGATATACACGGTTACTCCGCCATTAAGGAGGTTGATAAAACGTTGATATACACGGTTACTCCGCCATTAAGGAGGTTGATAAAACGTTGATAGAGATAAAACGTTGATATACACGGTTACTCCGCCATTAAGGAGGTTGATAAAACGTTGATATACACGGTTACTCCGCCATTAAGGAGGTTGATAAAACGTTGATATACACGGTTACTCCGCCATTAAGGAGGTTGATAAAACGTTGATATACACGGTTACTCCGCCATTAAGGAGGTTGATAAAACGTTGATATACACGGTTACTCCGCCATTAAGGAGGTTGATAAAACGTTGATAGAGAAAGGCTACTCCGCCTAGAAGGAGGATCGACGTGCCTTTGGGTACACTTATGAGTGATTGAGTGAAAGCGGTGTGTAAAAGTGTCACCAGTGGAATCAGCGCACAGAGTGGAAACCTAACGGTGATAACACAAACTCTGTGGTCTGTTGAAGTACACGTAGTGGTGAATTAGGAATTAGGTTCTGACCGGCACGTTGTCCAGTAGGAACACCAAGCTAGAATCATGGGGTCCAATGGGAGTAAGCCTGCCGCTACAGGGGACATGAGATATATGGAAATATATAGTCATGGCAGCACCATTTATTGTAGCAAATGGTATAAACTGTACGGCTTCCAAGGAAAGTTGGAGAAAACAGCAGTAAGAGAATTAAGCGACAAATTGAGAGCAGCAACAGCTGGAACACAAGGCAAGAAAAGAAAGAAGTTAGAAGCTCAACTGCGGGTTGCAGCTTTATGGGCTGAACAAGCCCATAAAAGGACAGGTGGAGCAGAAGAAGGTATGATAGCAGCGGCTGTTTCAGTGAAAGCAGACGAGGAGACAGGGCGTTCAGGGTCAGTTGACGCTGTACGCCGCGAGAAAGAGAGAGCGATAGTGGAAGAACACAAAGCGCAGGAACAAAGAATAAAAAGGAAGCAAGAGAAAGAGGTATTCCAGATCAAAGAAAAAAGACATGAGAAAGCGTCAGCATCAGCTTTCTTCATAGGAGAAGAAGGGGAAGAAAATCAGATTTTCTTTGTGGGACCAGGACAGGGGAGAGGCGGGTTTAACAGAGGACGAGGGAATGGTAGAGGAACAGGCAGAGGCAGAGGAGGAGGCAGAAACGCAGAAGGCAAATTCCTCTGCTACAGGTGCGGAAAGGAGGGGCACATGGCGAGAGACTGTGAGGAACAGAGACCACAGAACAAAGAAGGGGGACAAAAGGGACAGTACAAAGACGAAATACATGCCCCCCCCCCCTTCACATAACCTACATAGTTATGACAACTGACTAGACGTAGAAAAGGAAGAAGAGGACGTCCACACACATCACATTGACCTTTCTGAAGTATTACTGAATCTGTCAGACAACAGTATTAAACCTACCAGGACAATCGAAATCAATGGGGAAAAATTAGAATTCTTATGTGACAGCGGTGCAGACTCATCAGTAGTGAACAAAGAGGTCCAAAGAATGTGGCCACCAACTGGCACTATGTTTGTAAAATCAGCAAATGGACACATAAATCAGAGGTCGATTTCAAAGCCACTTTTTATGGAAGATAGAAGGTCAGGCCTCCAGGCATCCCTCAAATTTGTGTTCATCTCAAACTGCCCTGTCAATTTGCTAGGGAGAGACGGCATGGAAATGTTAAAAATCAGTGTAGTACCAGTCAAAGGGGGAATGCGAGCAGTAGGGCCCGGAGAAAAGGTGGAAGACCAGGTCTTCCTTCAAAAATCCATAAACACCCCCAACTACTACTGGTCACTAGACATGCCACAACCTGACGTGACAAACACAGGTGAACACCTGTTAACACTATTCACCCCACAACATGGCCAAGAAGTAATGAAACCTGACGCATTGCACGTTACACTAAAGTACAAGAACACCCCTGGCCCAGACAAAGACTACGATGTGCTCGTGCATCGACTGACACCACAGAGGGTAGTGTTCCACTCGATGTATGCAAACCAACACAGGGATGTTGCAATTGACGCTAGGGTCCCATCAACCACTGCCTTGATAATGGAACCAGGTTCCACGCCACACATATCAGTAGCTAGGGGCCCAGGGACTTCATGGAGAGACTTAGGTTTATTAGTGGCTAGAGGTAACAGGATAACAAAATGGACAGATGACAAAAACGGTTGGCAAACTGGAGGCGGGTCAAAGCGCAAAACTCTAGGGTTTACCCTAGTGATGACACCACGCGCCCACCTAGACGACCCTGAACAACAATGATGTATGCTAAGTGAAGTGGCCTTAGAGGTCCTGAAAACGGTGCCGCCATGCATATGGTCACAAGGAAAATGTGATGTAGGTCGCATGGTGAACGCAAAACCTGTACACGTTAGACCAAAAACTAACCACAGACCCTGAGGGAACATTCAGAATAAACAACAAGATAGTACTCCCTGTTAGTCTCTACAAAACAGCAGCTCATTTGAGTCATGGGCCGTGCCATGTCTCAACAGGAGGGATGGTGACAATAATAAATGAACACTTCCATACATACAACTACATTACATTTTCTAAAAACTTTTGTAGAGCCTGTGTAGTATGTTGCAGACACAATGCTCAAGGCAATGAGCGACCACAGAGAGGAAAGTTCCCTCCACCAACATACCCGTTTCAACACATGCATATGGACTTCATCGAACTAACACCATACCAAGGGTACAAATACTGTTTGGTAATGATATGTCCGTTTTCAAAGTGGGTTGAAATATTCCCAGCAAAACATGCAGACGCTATTACCGTAGCAAAAGCCATATGCAAGACAATAATACCAAACAGAGGTATTCCAGAGAAACTGTACAGTGATAATGGTTCCCATTTTGTAAATCAGGTTATTACCAAACTGTCCGAACATATGGGGATAACATTAAAAAACCATTGTGCATATCATCCACAGAGTGCAGGCTTAGTGGAAAGAACAAACGGAACAGTAAAGTTAAGACTAAGGAAAACAATGGAAGAAACAGGAAGACCATGTGTGGAATGTGTGTCTCTAGTAGAAACATGCATGAGAATCACGCCCACGGCAAAAGGGTTGTCTCCCTTTGAGATCATAACAGGAAGGCAATTCAGACTACCAATCACAGACGAGGTGAGGGAGGAGGATGATGCTGAGGCAGAGACTACATTAGCTGAATGGATGAGCAGACTCTTCAGAAGCAATGAGATAGCTCGAACAAATAACTTGCCAGACATTTCTACTCCCTTACAGGATACTCGAGTGCAGACTGGTGACCAGGTCCTCGTGAAGGTGATTAAGAGGAAGCATTGGCACTGTCCACGGTGGGACGGTCCCTACACGGTACTGCTGACAACACCGACTGCACTAAAGAATTACGTGGATACATTAGAGCCACTGCAAAAAGATAATACCTCTCCAACTTAACGACGGATAAGTGGTGGAAGTCCGGCTACAAAGGGCGGTGTTTCATTAGGAAATACTGGTCTCAACCCCGGTGAAGAAAACAACAGAACCACTATCACAAATAGACTATGTTGGGAAAGGTGTTGTTTGTAGTGACCCTGCTGGGTCTGACGCTAATGACTATAAGACAATTGAGTGAGGAATCCTCAACAAAAGAAGAAGTCCATCGAGAGAAAAAATGGTCACTACTCAACGATGTTGCAACAGACAGATAACGGTGACTATACTGACACAGACCCCTCTCAGAAGGACGAATATACTCACCTAACCTCCAATGTGTAAGACTTAAAGCTAGGTTACTGTCTGTCATATGACGAATGGTTCGAAAATGTCAAAAACAAGTGAATTAATTCTGAAAGTAATAAAGACACTGTAACCAGCTAGTAATTATGAAAAACAGGAGGGAATGTTAGAGTTTATTGAAGGATAAATGTGTTTTCATAAATGTGTTTTCATAATGTATTCTCATAAATGTGTTACAAGAAGCATAATGGAGGAACAGAGAACAGTCTGTTCAAATGGCACACATACACACACACACAGATTCACATGACTGAGAGTCACAAGATTCACACTAACAAATAAGGCGTTGGTCAACACCACATGATTGTCATGTTACTGTATTGTTGAAATAAAAATAATGCACTGAGAGAAGGCGAGCAGAGTTGGTTAAGGAGTGGACATTGCATGTCACTCGCCGATTCTCCTTGCAGCAAGTAAACTTGAAACTCGAGTACTGTTATCTCTGTTCACTGGATTTTGGTTATTGAACCGAGCTGGGGTTTTACCCTTACAAAGTAATATAGATACCCCACAGCGCCGCCCACAGTGTTGATGTTATTTCGGTAATTAATCAGTTTAAAATCACTGATAATGTCATCGGATTAAAAAAAAAAGAAGAAAGACTGGCAGAGACTGGTCTGTTTTATCGGATGATAATTATTTAAAAATGAGTGTCATGAGCATACCGTTCCTTTAACATTCTATATATCAGGTGACATACAAATGAATATACCAGAATTACACTGTATTAAACTTCCTGCTATAACACATTATTTTAATTCTTCACTTTTTTGAGTCTTTTTGTCACCTCGTTAAGAGTGTCAATAATTTTTTGTATACATATTTTGGAAATAAAGTATATTACTTATACTTTACCTCATGCATTTGAGTCCTTTTCCTTGTGCATCCAAGTTCGTGAGAAAAAGTGATGTAGCAAAAGAAAGACCAACTGTCAGTACATTGCCATCCCCTGAGCAATGCCACTAGCGCTGCTAAAAACATGTTCAGAGCACAGTCTTCTCTTCAATTTGATACAAAATGTTTCTTACCGTTTTGCAAAGAAAGTGCAGACAGTGGACAGTGGGTAAACAGCCAGACACTGAGGAACGGGGGATGTGCTTGAAGTGCCAGCTGGAGGCAGGGAGGGAAATAGTTCCCTCCTGCCACGCCGGCACACCTGTTCCGATCTAGATCAATTGTCTCAGGACAGGTTAAAGTGCACACAGTGAGAGACTGAGGGTGTTTCTCAATCTCGAGTATGCTTGCTTGGTAGCACATGTCTTCCGAGCGTCTTGCTTCAGAAGCGAGGCAAGAATCCTTCCTGGCATTCGGAAAACAAAGAGTGGAACAGGCTAGCAAGTGTGCAGATGTGCGTCATATGAGAGGCCCCGTCTTACATTTTCCACCACAGATTTGGGGAAATTGGTCATTGCGCAAAGCATTGTGGGGATTTTAAGACCGGAGTCTACACATGTGCAGCCTCGAAATTTCTCCAAACTAAGTACGTCGGGCTCGGTAGAATTCCAAGTATGCTGGACATTGGAACAGTACTTCGGCAGCACTCGATGATGTAGTATGCTTGAAATAGTGGCTCTGGAGCAGCTTTACTCAAGTTTGAGAAACACCCAGAGAGTGGGGGGCTTGAGCATTACCCAGCCACCTAAGTATTTTATTATAACCTATTCTGAACGTGTATGTGTAAATTGAGGATGATATGTACATAGCTGAATAGTGTGAATTTGAAGACGGTTTCCACACTGTGTGCCAATAAACGTGTGAAAATACAATTTTCTCCTTGAGACGGTGCTACCAAGCCCTGTTAAAAGCCAGTTAGGTGGCTCTGTGGCTTATTATATTTACACCAAGTTGGAGAATTTTTGGCTTTAAAGCAGGTGTTATAGTTTAACGTCAGAGCGGCTCAACCTTGATAGTGGATGCAAGTACTTGTGATCTATTATCCTGGGATCATTGCAGATCAAAGTTCCTTTTAGATGATCACAGTTATGGAATAACTGTAATTCAAAGGTTCCAGATGAGTATGGTGAGAGAAAAAACAATTGTTTTAGTAAGGCTTTAAGGATATAATCTGCTTCTAAACCTTGAACCAATAAAAGGTGTGATGATTCTGTTTAGTTTTGTGCTTTGTTTGTGTTTTCTTCTATCTCCCCCTTCCCTTCTCTGTTTTCCTCTGCAGGGCTGGTGTGTGACCATAGACTGTATATATATAAATGGACGTAGTGTCCGTGACGTCACCCATAGGATTCTGCAGAGTTGCCGTGAAGCCCTTAGTAGGCGGAGTCGGCCACTAACGGCTTGACAGCAACGTCAGAGTCTAATCCCGCCTGCTCCAAATAAGGGCAAAGAGGCGGAGCCGAGGCGGGACCTGCTGCCTCCGAACTGGAAGTAAACAGAGCTAGCTCAGGCTAAGAAGCTAAGCTAACATGAAATACATGCATACCAAGTTACTGCTAACAGTGTAGTTCCCCTATATAAACGTTACATTCATAATCAAATGAGACAATCTGCAAGAGAATTATCTATATTTTGTTATTCTTAATGCTTGTCATTCACACGTTGAGAAAAGACGGACTCCACCGCCCGGACCTAACGGAGCCGCAGTGGGCTAGCTCCGGGACGCCGGCTGGAGCTAGCCCCCTGCGGCTCCGTTAGTTCCGGCGGCCACCACTGGGATAATTGGGTCCCCTATTAACACTTGCTCACGTTTAGCATTATGGGCGTCATAGCCATAGACTATAAAAGTCTTACCCAAGGCTGAATCATAAACTAAAATGTATATGTATGCATAAAGGGTTACGTCCTTAGCTGGCTAATAAGTAACAAGCTAAGCTACCAAGCACACAAACACCTGCGAACGGGGTTAACATGTATAATATTATCATTTTAGACTTCTTGGAAGTTCTGTTAGTACATTCAAGCGCACAGCACGACATTTTAATTGTCTGGTATTTGTAACAATATTCTCTAAAAGGCACAATCACCACGAACACGGCTAAAGCTAAAGGGTCAAGTACAGTGCTATGACTAACTAACGTTGTCGCCTCTATGGTTGTAGCCTTGCAGAGTGGACAAGTTGCTGTTAGCTGACAGTGAGGCATGTACTGTCCATCAAAGTGACCACGCCCTAATTTATGCAAAAACTTTAAGACCTAATATAAATAAAAGGGTCGTGTTAGAAAACAATTCACTCACAGATTCATAATCATGAAGGTGGAATCTAACTATATCGATAATAATATTTATTGCATCCATGGGTAGAAACATGTTTTTTTCTGCTGTAAAGTTGGGCATTTTAACATGGGGGTCTATGGAAATTGCTCCTTTCTGCAGCCAGTCCCTAGCGGCCCATGTATGAACTGCAGTGTTTGGCACTTCCGTATTGGCTTCCCGGCTGTTCCCCAGAGTTTGCCGCTTGTGTGTGACAGGGAGTTGGCTGGCTCCTCCCAGTAGCAGACGAGGCACACCTGTTTCCACTCACCTCTTCACCTGTTGACATAAAAGTAAACGTGGATTTGCGTAAAAAAAATAGTTGTTCGGTGTTTTGTTTGATTTTAAATAAACAAAGTCTTGGCTTTCAGAATATGAAACTTTTATTTCCAACATCACACGATAAATACATTTTTTTAAACTTGTAAAGGGAAGATGACAGGCACCTCTCACTCGCACCCTGCTCTTCCACAGCGCAGCTCCCCCTCCCTCCGGCTGAAATTATGAATGTAAGGCATATAGTAATCATAGATACAGGGTTCTTACACCTTTTCCAAAGTCAAATCCAAGCACTTTTCTTGCATTTTCAAGCTTTTCAAGCATCTTACAGCTGTTGTAAATTACATATTTATATACACATACTTATACTCAAATGATTATTTCCCTACCTCACATTAAATCAGATGTTCTTTATGCTATATAAAACTAAGTTTTTTTCTGTTTTGTTTTGTTTCTTTTTGGCTTTGTTTGTCTACCCTCCCTCCCAAATGTAAAGCGTCTTTGGGTTCAAGAAAAGCGCTATAGAAATAAAATATATTATTATTATTATTATTAAGTTTAATATTTCAAAATGAGTGACCTGTAAGTAGACTGGGCATCCCATATAACCTGGCTGAGCCAATATAAAACAATCAGCCAAATATCTTTTCAATACATTATTGATTACTATTTTGTAGGTACTTTTAGGTTGGCAGTAAACATAAGTCAGAGGTAAATGGTGTACTTTTACTCTACTACATGTATTTAATACCTTCAGTTACTTTACAGATCTGGATGAATGATGTGAAATATAATCAAGTGTTAAATCAGACTTTAGTTCCACCTGGAGTAAATCCACAAGCTACCCTGCAGTATACTAAGTAATTCAAACTAGCTGCACCTTCACCAGCTTTGAGAACACTTTCATGATCAATCATTATAAAACACATCATATATATTATTCTGACATGGACCAATCTGCACAATGACTACTTTTACTGTCGCTACTTCAACTATATTTTGATGATAACACTTTTCTACTTTTACTTGAGGAACATTTTGAATGCAGGACTTTTACTGTAACAGAGTATTCCTACACTCTGGTATTTCTACTTGTACTCAAGTACAAGATCTGAGTACTTCTACTTTTACTCAAGTACAAGATCTGAGTATTTATACTTTCACTACAAGATCTGAGTACTTATACTTTTACTCAAGTACAATATCTGAGTACTTATACTTTCACTACAAGATCTGAGTACTTATACTCAAGTACAATATCTGAGTACTTATTCCACCTCTGGTAGCGTATTAGCCTGAATTGTAGCCACAAAATCACGCAGAGTTGCATAAAAATAGACTCACAATGGTAACAAGTGGAAAATAATATTTACAAATGTGTACAATTATTTGTAGGTAATTTTGACTACTCAAGACACCTGTCTTATACATCTTCAAAGGAAGACTGTGTTCATTCTACAATTACATGGGATTAAAGCAAAATGTACTTCTATTTCGTCCCTACTGACCGCCAGATGCGGTGCTTTTAGCACTGGATATGTCCATCGCACGCATGCGCAGTTCGAGTACCTAATAACAACAAAGTCACCTGTGACCCACGTGACTACGGCTACATAGGCCGGCGTCACTAGTGGATCGGTTCCTTTTCATCTTCTCGCTTCGCGAGAGTACCGCGGCTACATTCTTGTAGCCTACAGCGTTCAGGTTTGAACGTTTGATCTGAGGGATTTCTCTGCAAGCAGCTGGCCGCGTGCAGCTTTGCGACTGACAGTCGGAGCTACGGGTTGTTAACGCGTCCTCCAGGAGCTGTGGCCGGCTGTGCAGAGCCTCGACGGACAGGTTTGTGTCAACTTGTTGGTGGTGATGGCTGTGTCCCCGCACCCTCTCCCAGCTAAGTTGTCCTGATTGCTGTCTTATTTATTGTTTGGCTTAGACTTTCTGGTGACGACAGTGTTCCCGCTTCCTCTCCCATAAAGTTGCCCTTATTATGCTCTTTTGAAAGTTCTGCTTGTGGCGTTGTGCCCGAGCTATCATTAGCATTTGAGTCCCAGCTTTAGCTGTGTCTCTCATTCAATTTAGTATGGAAAGCCCAGTGTGCCATATTTTGCCCGTTTTTTGTTTAGATGCAGAGAGTAAGGTAAGTACTGGCCATAGTTACTACTGTAACTACGGTCCTAGGCCATGTAAGCACTGGCCATGGTTACTACTGTGACCATGGCCTACGGTTTTATGCGGGCTGTTCTATTCCATAGAAGCTAATTATCTGGTCTTAAAATTGTGTTTTGACTTGGTTGCTTGATTGTTAGCAGCAGCCGCTTGGCTAACACCTTGCATGTACTGTTAAGCTTCATTATTTAACTCAGCCGGTGAGGGCAGTGCTCTCGCTCCCGCTCCCGGTAACATATGGTCTTGATTGCAGTAGCGCGTTACTGTAACGCCGTTACTTTTGGTAGTAACTAGTACTCTAACGCATTACTTTTTTAATTCAGTAACGCAGTTACCGTTACTATATGGTGCGTTACTCCGTTACTGCGTTCGTTTTTTTATATAGTCAACAGCCAGGCGAACAGAGATGAGAACTGTACTTAAGTACTTGAGTAAATGTACTTAGATACTTCCTGTGTCACATGCGGAGACGGGCTGTGGGCGTGTTTGTGTTGTTTACTAACAAGACTATCATGGCGGCGGCGGAGCTCAAGTCTAGTTTCTCCACCTGAAGATATTCTCACTATTTCACTTTTGTCGAGCACAAAGAAAAGAACGTTTCTGTTAAATGTAAGTTGTGTCTTGGCGGGTCAAAGATCCTATCTACTGCCCAAACCAGTAATTAAAATATCTTAAAACATCTGCAAAAACAACATGCTGGGACGAAGCTAGTAGCTAAGACCACAGAGACTCAGCCGACGCCCCCACCTAAGCAACAGCGGCTGGATTTTAACCAAGGGACTGCTAGCCAGGGAAAAGTCGATAAAGCCATTGCACGGTATGTTGTAGAACACATGCAGGCTATTGCTACAGTGGAGTCACCCGCTTTCAGGGAGCTAGTTAGCATGATAGCATGTCCGGGCGGCACACGGCATATGGGACGGAAAACTTTTTCCAACTACCTGGAGAAAGAATATACAAAAATGGAGAGCCAGCTAATATCGATGCAATCCAGATTGCATATAATGCATGTCAAGTTGATCAACAGATTGTATTATTCTCCAATGCAATAACAGTACTGAAATGAAGGCTATAAGGGCATTAATGAGAAACATTTTTTCAAGTAACGCATTACTTTTGGGTGTAAGTAACTAGTAAAGTAACTGAGTTACTTTTGACATGAAGTAACTAGTAATGGTAACTAGTTACTGGTTTTCAGTAACTAGCACAACACTGGTGCTGTGTGCTCTGCATGTGTGGCCATTAAAGAGGATTTCATCCTCCCAATATTATATTATCTAGGGTGCAGCCGTTGGCTGACACTTTTAGGCACCGGCCATAGTTACTACTGTGACTACGGTTCCAAGCCGTGTAAGTACTGGCCACAGTTACTACTGTAACTACGGTTCTAAGCCGTGTAAGTACTGGCCATAGTTACTACTGTAACTACGGTTCTATGCCGTGTAAGCACTGGCCATGGTTACTGCTGTAACTACGGCTCTGTGCTGTTCTCTTCTTTAGAAGCTAGTTGTCTGGTCTTAAACATTTGTGTTTGACTTGATCTCGCTTGATTGTTAGCAGCAGCCGCTTGGCTAACGTCTTGCGTGTACTGTTAAGCTTCATTATTAACTCGGCTGGTGAAGGCAGTGCTCTCGCTCCCGCTCCCGGTAACGTATTGTTTTGATTGTTAGCAGCAGCCGCTTGGCTAACATCTTGCATGTTTTGTTACAGCTTCTTTATTTAAACTCAGCTGGTGAAGGCAGTGCTCTCGCTCCCGCTCCCGGTAAACGTATTGTTTTGATTGTTAGCAGCAGCCGCATGGCTAACATCTTGCATGTTTTGTTAAAGCTTCTTTATTTAAACTCAGCTGGTGAAGGCAGTGCTCTCGCTCCCGCTCCCTGTAACGTATTGCTCTGATTGTTAGCAGCGGCCGCTTGGCTAACATCTGGCGTGTTCTGTTGAGCTTCGTTGTTTAACTCATCCAGTGAAGGCAGTGTTTTTCGCCCCCGCTCCTGGTAGACGTGCTGCTTGATTCTTAGCAGCAGCCGCCTGGCTAAGCTGCCCCGTTAAGCTTCTTTATTTAATCCAGCTAGGTGAAGGCAGTGCTCTCGCTCCCGCTCCCTCTGCCGGTAACGTGGGTGTAGTTACATCCCTCTCTGTGTTTGGCAAGTAGGAGCATTGCTCTACTCTTTCCGTTCAGCAGGTAGCCGGTGAAGGCTGTGTTCTCGCACCCGCTCCCGGGTACGCTGCACCTGGCATTCGTTATGAACTCAACCAGTGAAGGCAGTGTTCTCGCCCCCGCTCCTGGTAGACGTGTTGCTTGATTCTAGCAGCAGCCGCCCGGCTAAGCTGTCCTGTTAAACGTCTTTATTTAATCCAGCTAGGTGAAGGCAGTGCTCTCGCTCCCGCTCCCTCTGCCGGTAACGTGGGTGTAGTTACATCCCTCTTTGTTTTCGGCGAGTCGGAGCATTGCTCTACTATTTCCGTTCAGCAGGTAGCTGGGGAAGGCTGTGTTCTCGCGCCCACTCCCGGCTACGCTGCATCCGGCTACCTATAGACTGGCTCATTCATGTAGCGCCTGTATGGCTTCTCTTGAGCCCGAGGACGGCCATGACCGCTGCCCCCCTCTGCCTTGGCCTCGAGCATTTGAGGGAGGGTCTCACGCAAAGCGCCTGCATGAGCTGTAGATTCATGCCTCGGGCGCTCAGAGTGGCTAGAGTCGCAGAGGTGGCACCTCTCCTCGTCACAACTTCCTCCAGCTCAGTCTGACCGTTCCCGGCGACTTGATGGAGGGATGGCTATGGGTTCACCCCCCAGGTAGAGGGCTAGAAACAGGCTGTCCTCTAAGGTGGGTCGGTTAGCTGCCGTCATGGAGCAGACGAAGTCGCTTCTGTTGGCCCTTCAGCCAGGGGCCGGTGCGGGGGCTACTAGCTTGCCGCTTGGCCCTCCTTCGGTTGCCACACCTCTACTTGAGGATGCCATGTCGCTAGCGGCTCCGGACAAACCTCTTCTATGAAGGGGGAGGGCGGGGCCCCGCTCACCCCCGAGGAGGCTTCCTACTCCTCTGCTCAGAGCTCTCTGCAGGGCACGGAGGCCGCCTTCATGGCGGCCATTATTCGTGCAGCCCTGGTACGCTTGCAGCTTCAGGTTCCACAGGCCGACTCGGCTCAGGCTAGCGCCTTTTTCAGGCATAACCCTGCCCCTTTTCACTCCCACTGTTCCTCCTTCAGAGGAGTACCTGAGGGAGCTCCATGCAGGCTGGAGAGACACCAGGGCCCTCTCCCACTCTGCTGCCAGGCAGGATCCGGCGAGGGTGGGGCTGGGTCGCTTGCCATCCATTGAGCCTGCCATGGCCTCCCCGATTCGGGCTCCTGATGCCAGGTGCCCTCGGCCTCAGTGCAGGGTCACAAACGAGCTGCTCTGTAGGGCCTACGACACAGCGGCACACATCTGATACTGGCTTTCTCTACCTCTCTGCAGCAGGCGCCGGCTGAGCCTTCTTTGCTGGGCCTCAGTGATGCATCACTGTAAGCCTTTGCCCTAATGTCTAGGGAATGGGGACGAGTTATGTCCTTATTGGTGCAGACTCGTCGCCAGGTCTGGCCTACGACCGTCCCCGAGACTCTCGGGGACGGTCATCGGCTGCTTTCCCAGCAGCAGCTCAGTTACTGGGCTGTCTGTACTTCCGACCCTTGGGTGGTTTTCACCTTAACCCAGGGGTACGAACCGCAGTTCCGGCCCCTAGCCTTCGGCCGGGCCAAAATGACAGTCGTCAGCGATCCGGCAGAGGCCCTAGCTCTGGCTCAAGAGTTGTCTGTCCTTCTGTCCAAGGACGCAATCGAGCCAGTAGACCCTCTGCTTAGCCCAGGGGGTTCTACTCGGCGTACTTTCTCGTGAGCAAGAAAGTCGGCGAATTTCGCCTGATCTTGGACCTCAGAGGAATCAACAGATTCTTGAAGGTGCTGCCACTCTATATGCTGACCACAGCACATGCACAGCCGTGGAATTGAGGGATGCCTACTTCCACGTGGGCCGGGCAACATGTTGCCTTATATTCAGTTCCTTCGGCCCTTGGGCAGGCTGCCTCGGCCATTGGGCCCTTGGGCCCGCTGGCGTTGCGCCCCATGCAGATGTGGCTGAAGAGCCTTCACTTGGACGCCAAGTGGCACAGGCACAGGGAAGTCAGGGTGTCGCAGCGTTGCCTCGACTCTTGGTCACACTGGAGGGGCCTATCTCCTGATGGGCGTGCCCATGGGCGCCATCCCATCCCGCCAGGAGACCGTCACCATAGGTGCAGGTCTCTCAGGGTGGGGTGCATTACGGCAGGGCAGGACCACCCAGGAGGGTGCACACCATGCCAACGTGCTAGAGCTTCGAGCTGTGCAGCTTGCACTCACGCACTTTCTACCCCTACTGGGGGGCAAGAATGTGCGTGTTCCTTGGGACAGCAGGTACGCTGTTGCCCAGACGGCAGTCCCTTCTAGACAGTGGGCGTTCTCACTCCACTCTGAATTTATGTGGCTGCTATTTCTGCCCGACATATTCGGGTCGACGGTGCCACAGGTCGGTGTCCCTCTTCCTGAGAGAGGCTTTACGTCAGCATCCCCCTAGCACCCCGAGGGCTCCGGCTTGGGACCTGCCCCTGCTGCCGGATGCCCTATCATCTCCTCCCTTCGAGCCCCTGGCCCAGATGGAGCTTTAGTGGCTGTCCTTAAAGGCAGCATTTCTGCTTTCCGTGACCTCAGGGAAACGAGTTGGAGAGCTACATGCCCTCTCCGTGAGCGATACATGCCTGAGGTGGAACTCCGATGGCTCGGGTGTTGCCCTCTGGCCAAACGTGGCGTATCTGCCCAAGGTGCTTCCACTAGCCCACTCCAATCGGCCTATCCAGCTGGCGCGCTTTAACGTCCCACAGGAGAACGGCACGCCTGAGTTGCTGTGCCCTGTGCGTGCCCTAGAGGCGTATATTGGTGCTACGGCCCATATACGACAGTCAGAGCAGCTCTTCATTTGCCATGGCGGCATGAGAAGGGGCTGTGCTCTCTCCAAGCCAGTGGCCGCCCCCCACCATCAGGGGTGAGATGTCACTCTACAAGGAGCATCTCAACGTCTTGGGCTGCCCTGAGAGGGGTGTCCCTGGAGACCATCTGGGCTGCGGCGTCGTGGGCATCGTCTGGCAAATTCTCCAGGTTCTACCGGGTCAATGTCGCCACTCCCCATCCTTTGGGCGTGGTCCTGTTGCCGAGCTCGGCTGCTTCCAGCTAGGTAAGCAAGTGTTTCGGATTCTTCATGACATGGTTGGTATAGTCATCCAGTGCTAAAAGCACCGCCTCTGGCGGTCAGTAGCGACGAAATAGAACGATAGTTACGGCTGTAACTACGGTTCTATGAGTCCCGGATGACCGCCAGAGTTTCCGGTCACTCATATTTCTTGTGTGCTCGCGAGAAGATTCTGGGAACCGATCCACTAGTGACGCCGGCCTATGTAGCCGTAGTCACGTGGGTCACAGGTGACTTTGTTGTTATTAGATACTCGAACTGCGCATGCGTGCGATGGACATATTCAGTGCTAAAAGCACCGTCTCTGGCAGTCATCCGGGACTCAGAACCGTAGTTACAGCCGTAACTATCGTTTTACTTGTATAATACTTCAATTTTATATAAAAGACAGTTTGTTTTCATCTGTCTTCAAATAAACAGAGTCTTGGCTTTCAGAAAATTAAACTTGTTTCGGCAAATTCAGATGATAAATACAACTTTGAAGATTGTAATGGCATAATTACAAGCAGAGAACGGACTAATGTAACATCACAGCAAGCATAACTACAGCCAGTGTTTCTTGTGAGTGTTTCCCCGGTACACAAACGCAAAAATACACAAACACACTTGCGAGCTTCCCCCAGACCAGTAATACAAACGAAAATGTGTCTTCGGGTCAATGTGACTGATTTCGATAGATCAAGTCACATTTGGTTTAGGCACGAAACATACTACCAGTAGAAATACATTGCTTTCAAAATCGCTCTGTGTCGAATCAATAGATTATATTTCGTGACTATAACACGAAATGCCGTGAGTGCTTCATCTTCTGAACACTACAGGATGGCGACTGTAACGTACATTAACATAGGTACGCTCCTCTGAAATGATTGTCCCCTGCAATTATTATTATCCCTCAATCGAGTTCGCTATTCAGCTTGCTAAAGTTAGCTTAACTTGAACTATTTGGCGGATTAAGTAAGCTTCACTTAAACATATACATTGAACTGTACTAATTTCTAATGTAAGTAAGTAAGGTGGATCTTCGCTCTTAATTTTCGGTGGTAATCAGCATCATTGGTCTCACTGTAAGTGCAATATTCATATTTCTTCACTTTTTCTGTTATTTAAATATTTTGAGATTAAACATGTGAAAGAGAGTGTTGATGTTAGCCAGATACACACATGTTAGCTAACATTAGCCAGAGGTTGCGTCAGCAGATTCACAGAAACAAATTATTTGCACAAAGTTACTGTATAAAACAAAACAGCTTTATTTTAAATACTTTATTTATCCCGGGGGAAATTAGATTTTGTCACAGCAGCAAACAATAGCAATGAGAAAAACACACAATTCTCTCTTTTAATTTCAAATTTGTGTGAGACTTGGTGGTATTGCTTTTTCAATATATAATAAGGTACTGTGTAGTTATGTGTGTTTTAATTTAAATTTGTATTACCTTTGTACTACTTTTACAAGTAACCCTTACCTTGCTATCTGACCTCAGAAAAAAAAAATGGTTTGTAGAATCTTCTAGTTCATGACTAGGATATACTTTGTGCTGGACCTGCAGTACTAAATTGAACAGGAGAGATGATTTGTCAAAATAAAAATAAACTCAAATTGAAACAATCATAAAAATAGGTTTGACAAAATAATTAAACTCTGATATTTGTAGACTCAATGGAATAGTTTGTGATTATTATCTCTCTTTTATTCATTTAGGAAGAGTTCGAGCCAGAGCTTGGAGATGTTGCAGTGGCCCTCCTTACAGTCATCAGTGACAATGGCACAAGTCAAGTGCAATACCAGCCTGTGACCATCTCTGTTGTCATTAAAAATGACATTGTGGTCAGCCTCCCCAGACTTGCAGATGCATTCCTGATAATGTTTGGACTAATTTATGCACTACACCTCAGCTATCCCAAAGGACTGACAAACACTTTCGAGTTTACTCAGAAGGTTTTACTTGGTCTGGAAGATGGTAAATTGTCGCCCAAGTTGCATACCCTCAAGAATGACTTGATGATACATGTGTAGTTTTTTGTTCTCAAGTTACTCAACTGTGATTGTGAGTGCTCTATAAATGTACACTTGTACATAATACAAGTGTTTCTTCTTCAACAAATACAAATCTGCTCAAAGATTGTAGGTCAAACTCTATGAATCAGCCTACCATCATTACAAAGTGAGGCTGGCCAACGACATTGTCTCTGATCCCATCAATGTCCTGTAAAGTGAATATAAATGGTTACCATAATCAGATATACTGATTACCTCCATTTAATAAGGTTGGACTGAAGCAATACATGGTTCATTGAAGGGTCTTGACTATAACTCTTGGATTTAAATGGTTAGTTAAATTCAGTTAACCTGTTAAACCCCGAGCCTGTTTTTCAGGTTTCAGGCTCGAAAATGACATTCCCAGAACAAATGACTATAACTTCACTTCTAAAAGGTTTATATGCATAATTGTTATTATCAGAGCAAGGTTACATCTGTGAGTTGGATGTAGAAGTGTCAGAATAAATTCAGATGGAACATAGCAAAAAAATGTAAATTCCTGTCTCCGCCTAAAGAAAACCCATTACTTATAGTGAAGACCAACCTTGAATGATGGGTTAGTAGCCTAAAAGCTTTAGGAATCCAAAGTATAACATATACCCTGTACCCTGTATCAAGATTGAGGCAAAACAAGTGACATTTGACGTTTTTAGAGAGGTTTATGAAAATAAAGTCCAGGCGGAATAAGCTTTGGGCACATTTGGGCACATTTGGGCACATTTGGTTCCATCAGTGCCATTTGACCTTTTTCAGGTACCAGACTATAAAAATCATTGTATTACATTGAATCATCACTATAGGTATTCATTCCACCCAAAAAAAAATAAAAATATTTTTTTAAATAATTTTTTTTTCAATATATTTTTGTGAGTGTGTGTAAATGTAGGTGTAAGTGTAGGTGTGTATGTGTAAGTGTAGGTGTGTGTAGCTGTGTGGGTATGTGTAGGTGTGTATGTGTAAGTGTAGCTGTGTGTATGTAACTGTACCAACGCACTATACAATAAAACCACACTGTAGGTCATTGTGTGTAAGTGTACTTGCACAATAAAAAAAAACAGAAACATAGGTAACATTTGACTCCAACTGGGGCAGATTTATTTCAAACATTTTACCAACACACTATAGGCATGTAAAAACAAACATTTTACCAATACAACTTTGAAGCTTGTAACGGCATAATTACAAGCGGAGAACGGAGTAATTTAACGTCACACACACACACACACACACACACACACACACACACACACACAACACACACACACACACACAACACACACACCACACACACACCACACACACACACACACACCACACACACACACCACACACACACACACACACACACACACACACACACACCACACACAAAAATATGTTCCCTTCATACTACTTTGATCATTTGCTCCGCTAATAATCAATCAGATCGATGGATTCCAGAGAAGAGGAAACTTTGAAGGCCTTTTTCTCAAAATGATGACTCGGTGACAGTCATTATATAATGTGACATATTTCGCTTAATATTTGGAGAACAAAAACAATCCTGATATCATTTGAAAGCTAAGAATCTCCTCTTTTCAACAGTGTATACAACTCAAAATGTGTCTTCGGGACAATGCGGCTGATTTCGATAGAGTAGGTCACATATATACAGAAATACCCAACAGATCATTGTAGCATGCCTAGACCCCTCAGTTTCAGCCCTGTTTCCAAAGTGCTGATTTTCTGTCTGTAGCTTTAAATGCAAATAAACTGCCACACTCCACGCCATTCTGCGAGATGTTTTGTTTGAGAAAACACACTGGTGCTCTAGGAGGAGATCCAGGTGATAAGGTGGGCGTGTGTTACCTTGGTTTGTTATTAGCTGGTGGTCACACTAAACGTCTATTAACCACTTTCTCCTATCCAGCCCCACTGTTACTGCCCTTGCTGTTCTTTATTATTTGGGGTCAGTCAGTTGTTAACTGTGTTCGTTATACTCGCGTCCAGGAGTGGAGTGCACCAGCTGGGCGTAAAAAAGTAGGTCTTAAGGCTTAGCCACGTCCGACTTAGTGATTCAAATTTACACCGAGTGCACCAAGCCTGACTAGTCTCGGTCGTAGCTGCAATCAGCAAATAATCACTGAAGAAGACAATTTGTCATTCACCATTCTCTAATCATATTTGTTGTACTTGTTTTTATCTCAATGTCATGTTAATAGTTCTCCAAATGTTATCTAATGTTCGTGTGTGTGTTTTTTGAATAAAATAGGCTATAAAACGGCCTAATGAAAATATGTGGTCACAATGGGAGCTTATTGAAATGCAATTGCAAAAAAACAGCGTTCATATTACAAATATACAAGGCTATATGTTGTTTATTATGTGATTGTGGTTAACTCGTCCACCGATATCTTCACGGATGCCAGGAGGATTTTGCTGCTTCTTCTTGTGTTGGTAAGTGAATTTAATTCCTAAGGCGCCGCTGGAGAGCCAAGGAAACGTCTATTAGCCCGACATGCAGTTGTGCGATGAACATTAATCATGTCTCCCACAGTATTAAAGTAAAATCTGAGCGCAATCAGCACCTGCAAGGTTGGGGAGAGCGCAGCGTTTCTGTCTGATCCGTTCTGTTGTTGAGGGGAGATCTCCTCGATTAAATCAAAAAGGGCTTGTCTGCCGAAACGAAACCTCGTTATCCAGTGGGTTTGTTCGATCACGGACGACTCTCTCGTCTTAATGCCCTTTCGTTGTTACAACATGTAAACAAGACGCACTGCCATAGTTATTTTCCTTCTTGCCTGTTTTACGTTACTATGGATACTAGTCTCTCTTTCCGATTTACGCCTGCTCCATACAGGGCTTAAGTCTAAGTGGTGCACTAGTCATAACTTTAGTTTGGTCTTAACCTTCGGTTCTACGTCGGACGTAGAGTTACGCCCAGCTTACGCCCAGCTGGTACACTCCACTCCAGGAGAGAAGCTTTAAAAAAGGAGACTAATTGAGTCTCTGAGAAGGTTAAAATGGGTACTTTAATTAATAAAAGGTGCGGTAATGTTACAAGCAGAAGATGGTTCAGTGGTGAGAGCAACAGCTGTGTTCTCGGGCTCTGAGGGAAGTAAAGGGGCGAGCTCCACCTTTCCAGCTGTTAAATATCCTCTGCTGGCTCCTCCCTGTGGGCCGGTTGGCGCTGCTGGGGGCCGGCCCTCCACGTATTTAATGTCCGTTGTTGCGCATAACAGAGGATTCAGACATTGTACATTCAATATATAACTAAAAACGCCTTTTCTCCTCATTTTCTCTTTCATGGCTTTTCATTTAATACTTTTTAAACGCTGTAATTAATACTCTAAAATTACAGGAAATACTTCACGGCAGTTTGGTTTCCGGTTGTTCCGGATGTTGTCACATGCTACCCACGTCTGTAAACAAAAACGTATTCAAATAAACTGTACCTTCATTTAATATTCAGCAATAATAATATCTCGACGTCTATAGTTGTAGTGTTAAAATCAGTAGGTTTCGGTGTGCATCACTCCATGTCATTTCACTTCGAAATTCACCTCGAGAGGGAAAGGAATATTAGCCACATGCTAAATGCTAACCGGAGATGAAGATTTTTCAGAATAAAAGCCTTACATCAGACATTGTGCGCGAGAACTTCTGGTTTTTCAGTATAAGACAGCATTTAAACTGACGGTATGTTTAAGCTACATTATGCCATCAAAACATTGCCATCAAAACATTTTAATTTCTAACACAGTTCATAGAAATGCTGTTATGAACTTAATAACGTTGCCCTCAGTTTTCACTGCCCTACCTTCCGCCTTTAAGTTCAATAATTTTACAGGAAACAAAGCAAGATTTATTGACCATCCAATGTTCTATGAAGGCAAAATGAACGGATGTTTTCAAAATAACAACATACATAAAGTATTAAAGGTCCCATGTCATGCTTTTCCGGTTATTACCTGTCTCCTTGTGTGTTATGAAGGTTTTTATGCATGTAAACGTTCTGCAAAGTCACAAACCCTCAAAGTACACCCTGTAGCGCAGTACTGGGCATTTTACGGCCCGTGGGCCACATCCGGCCTGTTGGCCGGCCCACGTGAGGTTGATCATAAATTATAACATAATTAAAAAAAACAGCAACCTTTTCAAAATAAAAGCAACACAGCTGTATTGCTTGCATGGCGTAAATACGTTTCTAACTGTGTTGCTTTTATTTTTGAAAAGGGTGCTGCTGTTTTTTTTTTTATTTAAGTAATCGCGTGTGCCGTGAACACGAGTGATGCTGGCCGGCTAGTCCTCGAAATGTCCGCAAACGGCAAAAGAAGAAAGATCGATACTGAATGCCGCCTTTTCAACAAGACATGGACCGCTAAGTATTTATTTACAGAAGTGAAAGGTAAAGCTGTGTGTTTAATTTGTGGTGCGCGGGTCGCTGTGTTGAAGGAGTACAATTTGAGTCGCCACTATGCTACCAAACACGCAGATAAATACAAGAACCTGTCTGAGGAAGAGCGGGCAAAGGAGTTGGATGCTTTGCTAGCTAAGCTGCAAAGCCAACAACAACTTTTCACAAAACATTCCACATCCAGAGATGCAGCTGTCAAGACGAGTTATGTCTTATCCCACAAAATTGCAAAAAAAAGTAAACCGTTTACGGACGGAGAGTTCATTAAGGAGTGTTTGATGGACTCTGTCGCACTAATATGCCCGGAGAAAAAGGAGGCATTTGAGAAAGTGCCCCTCTCCCGACGCACTGTTACGAGGAGGATTGAGGACATCGAAGCTTCAGCTGCAGAACAGAGCGGTCAACTTTGACTTTTTTTCCTTGGCTTTGGATGAGAGCTGCGATTTTACGTGACACTGCCCAGCTACTCATCTTCCTACGTGGGATAACTACGGACTTCAAAATCACGGAGGAGCTGGCAGCCATGCAGTCAATGAAAGGGACAACAACAGGGAGTGATTTAAAGGTAAATGCATGTGTGGAAAAGTTGGGACTGAAATGGGACAAGCTGGCAGGCTTGACAACGGATGGTTGTCCAAATCTGACAGGGAAAAATGTTGGACTATTGACGAGAATGCAGGATAAAGTGACAGAAATTAACCCTGAGCAGAAATTGGCATTTTTGCATTGTATTATACATCAGGAAGTGTTGTGTAAGTCAGTGTTAAAAATTAACCATGTTGTTGATGTTGTAACTAAAATAGTTAACTTCATCAGGGCAAGAGCATTGAATCACAGACAGTTTGTTGCACTTTGAGGAAAGTGAGACTGAACATCATGACAGACTCTACCATGCAGCTGTCAGGTGGCTCAGCCTGGGCAAAGTGCTGAAAAGAGTATGGGACCTGAGAGAAGAGATTCAAGACTTCTGTGTGAAGAAAGGAAACGACATCCCACAGCTTTCAGATGTAGACTGGATGGCAGACCTTGGTTTTGCTGTAGATGTGACTGCACTAATGAGTGAACTAAATGTCAAACTGCAAGGCAAGGGCCTTATGTGCATGACATGTACAGTGCAGTGAAGGCTTTCATGAGAAAGCTGCAGCTTCTCTCAAGCCAAATGGAGGACAACATTCTCATGCACATGCCAACACTGAAGGAAGCCACACCATCAGCTGATCACCTCCAGAGGTACTCATCCATGTTAGAAGCACTGCATGGTGAGTTTTCAAGGCGATTTAAAGACTTCAAAACAGTTGAGAATGAAATTAACATGATCTTTTCCCCATTTACATGCAATGTGGATGAAGCACCCAGTGATGTTTAGCTTGAACTCATTGACCTACAGTCTGACACACTTCTGTCAGAGCACTTTAGGTCAGTCTCACTGCCTGAGTTTTACTCTTCCCTGAAAGAGGAGAACTTTCCACACATGAGGAGACGTGCTCAGAAGATGATGGTCCTCTTTGGATCTACCTACACATTCTCAGTGATGAAGTTCAACAAATCCAGATACAGATCCTCTATCACTGATGATCACCTCTCAGCTGTCCTTCGCATATCCACCTCAGACATTGAACCAGATTTCCGTGCACTTGTTCAAGCCCAAGACCGACTGGATTTTTCTCACTGAACAATTAAAATTAACTGAAAAACTAAAATCAAAAGCACTCATTTATTTTTGTATAAAGCTGATTAATTTCTTATCTTTAACATACTGTAAAACACCTTTTCAGTATTGGTTTGTGAAGATTAGCATGTCAAAAATGTAATTAAATACTGATTCAATTATTGTTTTTACTGTTTATTACCTCTATAGGAGTATTTTCCTATTTGGCCCTCTCCACAATTTCATATATTTATTGTAAGGGAACATTCTTATTCTTTTGATTACCAGTAACAGCTCATAAAAATATGTAATATACTGCATTCTATAATGGGAGAAAATGTATATTGAGCAGAATTAAGTTCAACTTATTTTGATTCGGCCCCCCAACAAAGCTCGAGTTTCTGAAGTGGCCCCTTGTAAAAAATAATTGCCCACCCCTGCTGTAGCGAGTAAAACTCTAACACAGAAAATACCTGTCTAGCTGCCCCAGAACGCCTCGTTGGAGATTTATCTTTTTCTTCCTGGGTACAGTGACGTGCCCATACCCAAATGGACCCATTAGTCCAAATGGACCGATCAGTGGAGTCGTTACGTTACGTCCGCGGAAACGTTACGTTAAGTCTGTGGATTAGTCCAAATTGATCAATCCGTGGACTTCCTCACACACACACAATCTTTTCTCAGCTGCAACTCCACCAATTTCTCCTCCCTGAGACGGCGGGATGCGGCGAGGCTGTGAGTCGTGTGTGTGAGCAAAACACACACACAAACTCCCAGCCAGGCTGCGTGTGTGTGTGTGTGTTCGGGCTGGGTTTAGCTGTGTCTCGCTGTCTCGTAGACGGCCACTGGGCTCATAGGGAGGGGGGGGCAAGAGCTCCAACAAGCCGTTTAGGACAGAGTGAATACACATACTATACAGAGATGCTGTATGAGAAACCAATGCGATTTTGGAAGAATGCACAGTATAAATCTACTTTAGTATACCTCAACAATGGAATTATGATCAGTAGAAATGGCCATGACATGGGACCTTTAATATATATTTGGTAAGCTCATCAGTCATGTGAGTTTAGTTTTCGCTATGCCCAGTCTTTGGTAAATTGAGCAGGACCGTCTCCATATTAGCATTTAGCACATTGACTCTTTTTCAACATAGGCAGAAATTCCCTCAAGTGAGCTTTAAAGCAAGCTTTTTTTCAGCCACTAAGAACGTTTTATGGAATTTTGCCATTATTATACAGTTTTTTGTTTGAAGTTCAAAATGCGCATTACAAATATTTTCATGTAAAAAGGGCTAGTGAGCGAGAAAGAGTAAGAAGAGATAATTGGTCATGTGGGGTGAGGAGTATTGTGGAAAACAAAGCAGTCTCAGTATAAAGTGACTAATTGGAAGCTGAGAGGAATTACTCGGCCCGATCAAGTGTAGTCCTTCCTTCTATACATTTCAGCAGGATAATAAAATCTTGCAAAAGAATGAAAGAACTTCTGGAAGGAAATGCCTTGCAAATGTATACCTACAGTAGGTGGAGTACCTTGGTCTTTCATGTCTGAGTTGTGAGCTGCACAGTGAGCGCTTCAATGCCTTTTTCAGATATAGTCTTGCAATGTTCTCACAGGAAATTTGGGATAGAAAACAAAAGTATTGGTCTGATTTCTCTTTGATGCAATGATATATTGATATTGGTGTTTATATGAACATAATTATTTAAAATATGTGACTAGATTGTAATAGCCTTTTAGTGCAGAAAGATACAGTATTTAAATTTGGAGACAGAGAGGACGACATGTGGCAAATGTGGCATGGGCTGCCATCTCTACCAGTAGAGCTATAACGGCCCGTCCACACAGCGGCGTGCGTTGAAGCTTCCAACGCTTCTGCCCATTCACTTTGAATGGGGTGACGTCACTTTTAGCCGAACTGCATTTTGGGAAGCGACGTGGAGCGTTGCTGGCTTCAAAAGTTGAGCAATGTTCAACTGTTGACGCCTCGACGGAGGCGTCAGCCAATTAAATCCTGTTTATGCAAATCTGCCAGTACAAGCGCTAGCCAATCAAACCGCGTGTATGCTGGGAGAGACTACGCAGGTCATTTCCTCATATTCCAAAAAATGGAGGGAAAATTCATTATAGCGGTAGTGAATCACCCGGTGCTGTGTGATCAGTCTCTGTTCATCTACCGGGATACAAACCGGAGGAGCGAGGCATGGAGGGAGGTGGCAGAGACAGTGGATGAAACTGGTAGGTTTTCGCCTGTTTGGTGATTTTATATCCAGTTTACTTCGTTTTAACATTGCTATTGCTTTGTATGTCGGGGGCGGGAGATTCATGTGATTGGTTGGTCGCGTCGCTCGCAAAAAATCCCCAAGCTTCAGATACGCCCACCTCCAAGCGTCAACGCACGCTGCTGTGTGGACGCTCCGTAAGGAAAATATTTTAATTTAGAAAATGTCACACATCGCGTTGACTTGGTAATATAATCATGACATTCATTGTCCCCAGATGCGAAATCCCCCCAATAAATGTTTACAATGAGGTTGATATTTCCGACAATTATTAAGATGTCTTGACAACTTTTGGATAAATCATAATGACATTTGGTAAACAACATTCATATAACTTCAGTCGCACCATCATAGGGTCAACATTTGGCCTTATCCAATTTTTGTTTTGAGGCCAAATGCTAACGTGCGTAATTAAGATAGTAAACATTGCCTGCTTAACATCAGTCTTTTATCATTATGTAAGCGTTAGGTCATGCTAACATTTAGCTCAAAACACCAGTGTGTCTAGGCAGAGCCTCGAGCATGCCTGTTTCAATAATATGTAAATGTTTTCATTTTCCAACTTTTTACGACTAAGATCATTTAATGAATACATAAATAAATAATACATAGTTCCCCACAACTAGACATTTAATCCCCATATTTGTTGCAGCTCACATAATTATAATGTTTTGCCTCTGGTTCAAAAAGCCTCCAGTGACTCATTACTATCCTGCCACCCATGCACACACATTTAAATGTAATGTTATAGGATCAGACTTGCATTATTACATTGAGACATAAGTGTTGAGGAATTTTTTATCATTAGGGTTCATTGGTCAAGTTGGGAATTCTGAATGCAACATAAAAGCTAATTTACTCAAACCATTAGGCATTATGCTATCATGGCAATATGCTAAAAATGTTCTTTCAATGCTAATTTAAAACCGACCAGGCAGATTAAAACAGAAATAAGGCCCTTTTGACAATAAGCGTTGTATTCCTACAATGAGCATGTGGAAATGTACTAACAGATGGTATTTCTAAATGGTGTGTCTGTTCTTGTTAGTAAATGTAAAAGCCCATCAAAATTCCAGGAAAGACAGACAACTTCTAAGTTGAACTATTTATTATGAGAGAGCAAAATATATATTTTCACTTGGACAAGGACTCCGTCACGTCATAGAAATTATAGGCAGCAAAGCGTAACCACTATTTCTGGAAAGAGCCGCGAACCTTGTGCGTCAATAAATTTGTAATAGATAGATTCAACTTATTGTCAATACACAGTACAGGTACCATGTAACAAAACGGTTTCTCTGCATTTGACCCATCCTAGTGTTAGGAGCCATTATGTACGGCGCCCGGGGAGCAGTGTAGGGAACGGTGCCTTGCTCAGGGACACCTCGGTAGCACTTGGTCTTTCCGGGACTTGAACTGGTGACCTTCCAGTTGCCAAGCCAAGTCCCTATGGACTTCGCCACCACCGCCCATACACAGAGCGTTGCCCGTACATTTATGATTGGTCAAGACTAGCTGAAGAGATACCATGGTTTAGACTTGGGTCTCTTTGGTAGGTGCACAGACTTTGAAAAAAGTCTCTTGGCAACACGATCCTCCAATCAGCATTCGGCCGGCCTGTGGAAGTCCCTCCCTACTCTGGCACCATCATACGTAATTTGTTTTCGCTAACGTCTCTACAGAAAAAGTGGAATCTTCATAAGGCTGCTTCCTAGCTGTGTATGGGAGCGGAGCTCACCCAAAGCTCAAGGCCGGAGTGATGTTCTGTTCATGAATAACTCTTTGTATTCTTCCAGTGTCTGCACCTGACCTTGCTACATTAGTATTGCAAGCTAAAGACGTCTATTTATTCCAAAGTCACAGCCACATAAGGACAATAAGCTTATAATGTAATAGAATCAGTCTTTCTAATGTTATATAAAAATAGCCTCCACAGGATGCAAAATGGTTTCCAAGAGAAGAAAAGCTAGTCTCACTAGTGTGCTTTGCTAAATGTCCACAAGTGTTGCAATGACCATCTGTAATGTAATCAATATTTAAAAGTTGTTGACAGAAAGATGAATCTTTGGAAACTAAAAGGTAGGGATGCTCCGATCGCCAATTTCGTGGCCGATCGCCAGAATCAGTATCGGCCGATACCGATCGCCGATCCGATCGAGTGGGCGGGGCCTAAATGGAAGATTTAAACATCACTTTAAATCTTCCATTTAAAATGATGTACATTATTCAAGTTTACATTCACTTTGGATAATAACACGGGAGAAATTAGCGGAAGCGCTCTCTTTTCCTCTCTCCCTCCCCCCCCCCTCTCTCCCTCTCCTGACAGCCTGTCAGTATCTCATGCAGCTCACTGGTCCAGTAATGAGTGACGCGACAATGAAGAATAAATATATTTATAATAACTAGTTTAGCTTGTTCCAGAGGTAGATAAAATAGCTAAGTGTGTTAGGTCTAACTCTTACGGTACGTCCACACAGCAGCTTTTCAAAAATCTTGAAAATCTCGGAGCTGGGCGTGTCTGAAAGCTTGGGGATTTTTTGCGAGCAATGCGACCAACAACCAATCACATGAATCTCCCGCCCCCGACATACAAAGCAAAAAACCCCGGGGATTTTATGCGAGCAATATATATATATATATATATATAAACTCCCCAAACAGGCGAAAACTTACCAGTTTCACCCACTGTCTCTGCCACCTCCCTCCATGCCTGGCTCCTCCGGTTTGTATCCCGTTAATAGTTCTGGTCGTAAAGAACCGGGTGATTTACTACCGTAATTTCTCGTTTGGAATATGAGGAAATGAACTGCGGTCTGGTTCTCCCTGTGTGTGTGTTTCGCTGCGCTTACCTGTCCGGCGGGCGGAGCTGCAGGATTTCTGCTTCACACACGTTGCATACCGCTATTTTACTGTCTTTTTCGGACACCTTAAAATAATGCCAGACCGGTGAAGCCATTTTGGCGAGCTTGTTTTGCCGCACACAGATACAAGTGTCATGTATTTTACGTCATGCGATCGGCTCTCGCGATCGGCATGTTTAGAGAGCACCGATCGATCGGTAGAGAGTGAGTATCGGCCGATATCCATCGGTGACCGATCGATCGGAGCATCCCTACTAAAAGGTATTGTGTAACTTTAATGAGAATGCTTGTCTAGTTGTAGATTATTGTGATTACATGCTCTGACACATCATTCCTGGAAGAATTCCTTTATCTGACAATAATAGATATTTAAGAACAAATGACTGATGGCAAATCCGACTGCAGAGACTGGCAGACAGGTTTACGTGAGATCGTTTCCTCGGGAGACTTTACAAGATCCTGACAATATTAGTGTGTAATTATTATTCCCTTGTTTCACAAACCTAATTCTTGTGACAGCAAGGAGCAAGCTGGGATTTGTAATTACACCATAGACTGGAATATAATTGCTATTTCCTGAGTGAACAGGTGGATGAATGCTGAGGTAAACTGTCATTTCTTTGCTAAACAAAAAATCCAATATAGAAAAAGAAAGGGGAGTCATCTACCTATATTGCCATTAAAAAAACCTAGTCTTGATTGACCTCCATCAGTTTAAATGATCCTCCTTATTGCTCTTAGAGTTGTACATCTCTGCAGTACTCTTGACATTACTGTTAGGTTTGGTTGAACAAAGCACACCTGACCCCCTATCAGCAATGTTAAACAAAATTAAAACTTCAACCGGAAAGGGACACCATTTCAGATATCATCAGCTAATTAAATGAGCATTATCAGAGTATACCATTATAATGCATTAGAAAAGGCAAAATTACAACTATAAAAGTGCAGCTGTTTTACCATGTCTCATGTGAATGCAGAATAAAGCAGATAAGATGTCCAGTGTTGGTATACTGTATTTGTCATCATCTAGAACACCACAGATTTTCCACTGTGATATATTTAGCTTTGGGCAGACATGTAATGGTCAACATTGCTAAATGACTTTGTTCTTCTAGCTCTACAGTATATGCCTCAAACACACGCACACAGAGTAAAATGCGGCCTTGTTGAATCCATGTCACATGCATCAAACGCATGTGTCACAAAACATACTTTCTCAAATGCTTTCATGCCCTGTCAACGTTTGGCACACTTGAATGAACAAACTGCCTCTTGTTGGGTTTAACTTAACAAGGCAGCTCTCCACCATTTTATCAGTAACTCTGGACAGTTTGTGTTGCTGAAGCTCATCTTGGAGACATACAGTTGTTTTTCCCCCCGACCTACATTTCTTTACACCATAGTTGAGCTTTCTTTTATAAAAGTTATGTTGGGTGTTTTGTAGCTTTGTTTTCTTAAAAGTTATATCTCTATGCTGAGTAATTTCCTGTATAGTATTTGTTCACAAGTATTAGTACTACAGAGCTACTGATCACATGAAATCCCTTGAATGTGTAACAATACTTTGCCAATAATCTTGCTAATACATATATATTTTTGAAATACTCTTTATTGAATATTTCACATTTTAACACGGAACAATGCACAACATCCAGAGAAGGTGACCAGACCCTCATACACAGCACGTCATTGCCCCTTGAGATAGCCAGCAAAACTTTCATATATATATATACCAAAGGGTAAAATTAGGCGGGTATCTTTTATCCATCGTAAAATACAAAACTTGCTTATGATTTTAGTTTTCATACCTGTAGACAAGAGTCTCTTTCAGAATCACTAAAAATGGTAGAAATCAGTTGGCATTATGTGGAATTATTTTCCTGTTTAATGAGAGTTAAAAATTAATTTCACGAGACTGAATTCATGTCACAGAGGATTTCTTTGCAAGCCTAATAAATGCTTCATAATTTTCCTTACGCAGACATTTGTTAGATTAAAATCAATGTTTAATAGCATAATGTACCTTAAACATATTGTCAGTTTAAATGCTATTTTATTCTGGAAAAAACCGGAAGTTCTCAATACCAAGCTTTTATTCTGAAAATCCTTCATGACGACATCCGGGACTACCGCCCATTAGTATCATTAAAGTGGCTATTGACGCCGTTAACATGTATTACATATAAAGTTATGAAAGAGATAAGGAGGAGAAAAGGCATGTGGAAGTAAGCAATGAATGTAAAATGTCGAAATCCTCTGTTTAACGCGATATCGGACACAGAAGACCGAGGAGGAAGTCTCCTACGTCACTACAGCTCCCAGAGAGGAGGAGCAAACAGCCAGCAAGCGGGAAGGACGAATGCTTGTGAGGTCTCTTCTGCACGGCCATCACAGGGAGAGGAAGCTGCAGCCTTTTCTCCTGACTGAACAATATCCTGTTTGTAACATTACCGCGCCATGTTTTTTATTAAAGCAACCATTTGAACCTTCTCAGAGACTCCATTTAGTCTCCTTTTAAAGCTTTTCTCCTGGACGCGAGAATAACGAACACAGCATAACACATTCCACATTAAACACTGCACCAATTATCAGTCTTATTGAGCGTGTCTGAAAATAAAAAGGGACAAAATGACACCACAATCGTGCATGCATTCATATTTTCTTCTTTAAATAATGTACCCAATTAATGTCGCCTTAGCCAATCATGACTTTTCCCCTTGCATGCAAATATTACACCTTACCGTATCCCCCCCATTTGTAGGTGGCAGAAACACAAGGTCTTATTCCCATGGAGGTTTTTTAGGCTGTGCCCAGCAAAGCGAAAGGAGTTAAATGGCCCTATAAGCGCTCACCTGTAAGGACTAACCAATGCTTGGCAGGCCTATTCTGGGCATTATTCTCTTGTTCTCTCTATTGCTTTAACTGAAAATAAATTAACATCTGTTGTGCCCTTTAGGAATAGGTTCTTGGAGACATTGCTCTCAAACGCGATAATGTGGTAGAGGAGATTGTAATGGCAACTGCTGCTGTTCCACTGCAATGAGAGGAACCTGTTAAGGTTGGAATAAAGATGCCTCAAGCATGACTTGCTATGAGGAGAACCAAAGGCAGTACCCTAGAATTGTACTATTTTCAACGTTGAGCTTTGTTATTTGATCAATCTGTTTTTTTTTGTATACTTCTATTAGTAACATATTAAGCTTTGCCCTCTTTTGTAGATAGAGATTATGTATGTTAATTAAGTTGAATGTGCTTAACTGAAACATTGCTGTACCAGGACATATCTGACAACGTTACCCTTGATGGTTTCGGACTGTTTGGGCAACGTTTCCATTCACAATATTCCATGTTTCCCTTGAATGCTTCCAGACTGCTTATTATAAATATATATTTATGTTGTTCTATGGTGAAACTGTCACAAAACCTAATTTCCCCCTCGGATTAATACACTATTTCAATTAATTGATATCTCTCTAAGAGCCAGAAAGGGATTCAGGGTTAAGACACAACACACAATGGTATGTCTTGACATTGCCAATACAAATCTAAAGTCTATGTAAGGAGAAGAGCATATGGGCTAATTTGCTAAGCATGCTTCCACCCTAACGACCAAGTTAATTTGGTCAAGGATTACTATAGTATAATTATATCAGAAAAAAACTGAAGAACATTCCCTAGAATCAGCCCTAGCCTGAGCTTTATTTTACAAGGGGAAATAACACAACGCTTCTCCTCTGCATCCCAGAAAACAAATCTAAAATGCATGGATGGCTGGCATGATGTCCTAAATTATATTTCAGTGGCTTGTGGACACTGTTGTGCAATACAATGAGCTGAACAGCTTGGCTAGAAGTTGCCTCTAAAATTGACATAGACACAGAGCCACACAATGCAAATAAATGTCAAATGGGGACATTCGGTGTGCATTTTTAGTAGCCAGAAATTCCCCTTCGATAAAGGTAGTGCAGTTGTTTGCACATTCGCAACCCTGGGGGGCTGTTGATGCTGGATACAAATATCCACACACATGGCCGTATCCACCATTGAGGTCACCGAGGTCCGGACCTCGGTAATTTTTACCGAGCTGTGTATATAACAAAACTTGTGAAGTAACTGCACTAAACAGGGTTCTTTGTAGTACTTCCATTTACTGACGATGGGGGCGCTGCATAACCACGTAGCCTCGATTAAAGCAAACAGAAGAAGACGACATGTATCCAGTGGCGACTGGTCATTAGGGGCAGGTGGGGCACAGCCCCACCTAGTGTCAGCAGAAAGTATTAAAAGTAATGATTACAAAAAAATGCAAAAAATTAATTAAAAAATATATAAAATATATTTTAAGATCATGTTTATTCATCTGATTCGTCTGTAAATTGCTGTTTTAGTCTGTGTTCTTCTAATTAGTGTCTACAGTGTGTGCCTATTGAGCTGTTTTGAGCCATGTGGGACAAAACCCGATCCTGCCCCTCCCTCTCCCTGTTTAAGTCAATGGTGACTGTAAAAACTACACTGCGTATGCTCAGAGTATTGTCCTATTTAATGTGTGTGGCAAACAAATAATGACCATAGGGGCATAGTGCTGCCATCCCCACCATACGTAATCTCACATCATTCAGAGCTGATTGGCTGTAAGTACGTGTGCCGCGAAAAGTGTGGTGTGTGAAGAGGAGGAGAGAGAGCTGCAGAGACGCATCCTAAAACCAGGAAGTAAGCTGCGCATGGCTTCCCTCCACAAAAAAGCAATGATATTTCTCCATAGGATTTTAGAAAATAGCTCAAAATAAGATCTGTGGGAAACAAACCTGTTAGATAAATGCACGTTTTGTTCAGCCGGATAATATCCACATGTCTACCCTACTTTTATAATTTTCGAATCATAAATCTATTGATTAGATCAGATTTATGATAGACTTTTGAAACTACAAGAACATAGGGAGGACTTTTACAAAAAAGTAATAGAGATTTTTGTCCAGAAGGATAGGCAAACGGACTTCATCTTCATGTCAAGGTAAGACTGCAATTTGATTGAAAATGGGATCTTACTAAGAGAGAACAATTCAATATTTAAATGATACAATTACATTTTTTGGGTATCCTTTTGTTGAACTGTCTGTTTAAAATTAATTGAAGCATCAGACAAAAAAAGCTTTTGAAAATAATATGATATTTTGATTTAGGTCAAAATATAATATTTGTAAACCTGAAGAGTCAGAGCCTCACCAGCCATGAACCTCACTGCAGAAGCTTATATATAGACATCTAAGTTTTTTGTGCCCCACCACTTTTGTACATATAAAAACGCCACTGCATGTATCAACAAACCACCGCAGCCCGGACTTGTACCGGAGCAGCAGAGGAGTGAGGTATCTAGAGATCTGAGTCCAGCGGGCTGCTTGTGTTTCTGTTCCTCAGAGGACATCATATGCAGCAGATCCTGTGTGAACGCACTACGTTAGTCAGTGGACGTCCGACAACATGCACACTAACTTATATTCCAGCTATAGGCTATACTTTGGTTTACATAGCGTGAATAAACTAGCTAGAGAGCTACAGTTAATTACATTCATCCAATGTCAGAAGGATTACCTTTTAACAAACGTTGTAATGCTTTTCTTTCATTTCAATTTGAGTAAAACATTGAAGATATAACATTGTATTGTTTTCTTTTTACACTGACTCAGATATAATGAAAAGACTACATCAGTCGAAGCTCAGCGTTGGTAAGGAAGAGACAGGACAGGCAGAGAGAAAGAGAGAAAGTGATGGAAGTCAGGGAGGAACTGCAGGTACAGTCACACAAAAGAATGTAGGCTTAATAACCCCATCTATCTATCCATCTATCATTTACAATATAGACAATAGGCATAATTTTAAAACAACATACATATATTGCAGTTACATACGATTGTATAAAACACAATTTGCTTACATCTTTGTTCTCTTTTGAGAATCAAACAAAACAGATTTAAATAAAAAAAATAATGCAAACAAACAAGTGAAATGAACTAAACTGCTGAATTGCTTTTAATTCACTGGCAGGAGCGACAAGTGAGGAGGAGCAAAAAGTGAACAACGAGGGAGAGGTTGAACAAAGAGAAAGAGTAGAGGACAGAGAGACTAAAGAAGATGGAAGAGAGGCTGCAGGGTATGGAAAGGAGAGAGACATGGAGAGTGAATGTTGACAATGTTTTGTGATCATTTTAGCCTCTTCAAGAGTCACATTACAACAGTCATTAGGTCTGCTTACTATCACCTGAAGAATATATCGAGGATTAAAAAACTAATGTCACAACAGGACTTAGAAAAGCTTGTCCATGCTTTTATCTTCATTAGACTCGACTACTGCAAAAGTGTATTCACAGGGCTGACAAAAAAATCCATCAGAAAACTGCAGCTGATCCAGAACGCTGCTGCACGTGTCCTCACTAACACTAACAGAGTGGATCACATCAGTCCGGTTCTGAAATCTCTACATTGGCTTCCAGTCAGTCAAATAATTGATTTTAAAGTACTACTGCTAGTTTTTAAATCATTACATGGTTTAGGACCAAAGTATATTGTTGAACTCCTGCATAATTACGAGCCATCAAGGTGCCTCAGGTCTTCTGGGACGGGTCTGCTATCGGCTCCGAGAGTAAAAACAAAACATGGAGAGGCAGCATTTAGCTGTTATGCCCCGACACTCTGGAACAAACTACCCAAAGCATGCACGTCCGTAGAAACGCTTTTAAATCAAGACTAAAAACATATCTCTTTGCCGCTGCTTTTAATCGAGATGCTCATATTCGAACTACAGTATGCCTTTTAAACATGTATTGTTTACCTGTGGTGTTTATTTTTATTATTTTATTATCTTTGCTTTGTAATGTCTGTTGTACAATTGTTTAATGTATTTATTCCTAAAAAGTATTTTAATTTGTTTTGTAAAGCACTTTGAATTGTCGCGTACAGAAAAGTGCTATATAAATAAACTTGCCTTGCCTTCTGCATGTCCAGATCATTAATAGTAACAATCAACTGATTCTTATGTATTACACTTTCAAAAATAATTTATGCTGCAGTCCACTGATAATAATAATAATATATTTTATTTATAAGCGCACTTTTCATTTGCGTAAACAAAACTCAAAGTGCTACAAAATTAAAAATTAAAAATGGTGAAACAAAACAACAAAAACAATAAAAACAATACAAAAACAATTTAAAAACAATTAAAACAACATAATAAAAGCTGTGACATTCATGCTGGCATGGCATAATGTGGGGGATTTAAAAATCTAGTTAAAGGCTATTCTAAAAAGATGCGTTTTTAGGCCTTTTTTGAACGCCTCCACAGTCTGTGGTGTCCTCAGCTGGTTTGGGAGGGCATTCCACAGTCTCGGAGCAGCGGAGCAGAAGGCTCGGTCTCCCATGGTCTTCAGCTTTGTCCTTGGTGGGATTAGGAGGTTTGCCTTTACTGAACGTAGGTTCCTCGTGGAGGTTTGTGGGGTGAGCAATTCCTTGATGTAGGAGGGAGCATTTCCATATATGCACTGATGAGTGAAGAGGGTGATTTTGTAATCAATCCTGAGTGAGACCGGGAGCCAGTGCAGTGATTTGAGGATGGGTGTGATGTGTTTGTACTTCCACACTCTCATCAGGATCCTAGCAGCTGTGTTTTGGATGTATTGCAGCTTCTGGATGTTCTTGCTAGGAATCCCAATGAGAAGTGCGTTACAGTAGTCCAGCCTGGAGGAAACAAAGGCGTGGACAAGCTTTTCAGCATCTGGCAGACTGAGTGTGGGGCGGAGTTTCGCAATATTTCTAAGGTGGTAGAAAGAGGTCTTGCATATTTGCTTGATGTGGGCCTCAAAGGTCAGGTGAGGATCCATTTTAACTCCCAGATTGGTAACCGTTGGTGAGAGTGGAATGTTCTGACCGGAGAAGGTGATGCTGGTGATGGCGGATGAACGGACCTGATGTGGAGTGCCAATAAGAATGGCTTCAGTCTTGGAGCTGTTTAGCTGGAGAAAGTTGTGCTTCATCCACACCTTTATCTCCTCCAGGCATGTGGTTATTGTGTATGATGGCAGAGGTGCAGAGGGGGTTGGATTTGCTCTGATGTAGAGCTGTGTGTCATCAGCATAGCAATGGAAAGATATTCCATGCCGGCTGATGACACGACCAAGGGGGGATATGTATATGGTGAAAAGGGTGGGGCCGAGGACTGATCCTTGGGGGACACCGCAAGTCACAGAGTGAGTTCTTGATTTAGCCGCTCCCAAGGTGACGTGCTCAGTCCTCCCGGTGAGATAGGAGGTGAAACAGTTTAAGGCAGAGTCAGAGAGTCCAATTGTAGTGTGAAGACGGTGGAGTAGGATGTCATGGTCGACGGTATCAAATGCTGCAGTTAGATCCAGGAGGATGAGGAGAGATGGAGATCCGGTGTCAGCTGTCATCAGCAGGTCATTGGTCACCCTGACTAAGGCAGTTTCTGTACTGTGGCCCTGGCGAAAACCAGACTGGAATTTTTCAAAGAGTTTATTCAGTGTTAGATGTTCCTGGATCTGAATGGCAACTACTTTCTCCAGTACCTTGGATAGGAATGGCAGGTTGGAGATGGGTCTGTAATTGGCTAGGACTTCAGGGTCTAAAGTGGGTTTTTTGAGGAGTGGTTTGATGACAGCAGCTTTTAATGGTGGTGGAACATGACCAGACTGGATGGACTGGTTTATCACTGAAGTGATCAGCGGACTTATGGCACCAATGTTCGATTTAACCAAAGCTGTGGGAAAGGGGTCCAGGGCACAGGTGGAGGGTTTCATCTTTTTGATGATGGCCTCAACTTCATGCTGCGAGATGTTAGTGAAGCAGCAAAGAGGCTGGGTCGGTCCAGGCTGGGGGTTGACGGTCAGGACTAGCAAAGCAGCGGAATTTGAGAGGAGAGAACGGATGGTCTCTACCTTTTTCCTGAAAAATGTGATGAAATTATCACACTGCTCCTCTGTGGTGTCTTTGTGTAGCGGAGTCTGAGGTTTGAGGAGATGGTTTATGGTGGAAAAAAGTAGCTTGGAGTTGCCAGGGCTATTGTTGATGATGGCGGAGTAGAATTTTGACCGTGTGTCTCTGAGGGACTTTGCGTAGGCATTTTGGTGGTTCCGGTATGCCTGTCTGTGAACAGAGAGGCCTGAAGCCTTGAAGCGCCGCTCAAGGACACGCCCCGCTGTCTTCATTTTCCTCAGCTCGTACCAGGGGGCTGAGCGTGATAAAGTGACTGTTCTGGTTTTGACAGGGGCGTGGAGATCCAGGAGACTGCTCAGAGATTTATTGTAAAAATCCACAGATTAATTTACTGATGTAGGAGTTATTGTGGAGAGATGCTGGAGATCCGAGGTCATGGTGTCCGGGTTGATGTTTTTCAGATTTCTGAAACGGATTTGACGCTTGGGTTTGGTGTGGGGTAGCAGCAGTGGCAGCTCCATTGAGATGGCCTTGTGATCCGACACACCTAGATCGTAAACTGATAGTTTACTAATGGGGGCAGAGTTTGTGATTACAAGGTCCAGTGTGTGTCCCCTAGTGTGTGTGGGGACATCAACATGTTGTGTTAGGTTGAGGCAGTCCAGAAGGTGTAGGAACTCGGCTGCATAGTGACAGGAGGGGGTGTCAACGTGAATATTGATGTCTCCTAGTATTATAATGTTGGCAGAGGTAGCGCAGAGTGTACTGAGAAGATCGTGGATCTCTGGGATGAAGGCAGAGTTGGGTTTGGGTGGCCGGTAGATGAGAAGTATTGTCAGTGAGAGGGGGGGTTTACATTTAAATCCAAGGCATTCAAATGAGGATAGTACAGGCAGAGGCAGGGTGGACAGTTCCAGTTATTTTCTGTGTATTATTGCTAATCCGCCACCACGACCAGTGCTGCGAGATTTTTCCAGGTAGCTGTAGCCAGGGGGACAGGCTTCATTTAGGGCACAGTAAACCTCTGGCTGTTGCCACGTTTCTGTGAGGCACATAAAGTCTATTCCCTTGTCCATGATGTGGTCTTGTATGAATGCCGATTCACCACTGACATGATTTGAAATCAATATATTATCCAATTTGTGACCCCCCACAGGACTTAAAAAGCACCTAACTAGATCATGAAAATCCCCAAAATCTCGGGGGGTATACCCCCGAACCCCCCTAGCATGTTTGGACCTCGGTATTTAGGAAATCCTGGATACGGCCCTGTCCACACAGACTCTGAGAAAAGTTACCTGCGCCTTACAATCAAAGCTCACTTAGGCATCATTGGCAAAGCTCCTACATTTCTATTACATTTACAAAGCAATAGTTTGATGTTCTTCAAATTCAGTTCTTCAAATTGTAATGGGACACAGGTGGCAACAATCATGGGTTGGGCTGACAATATCACTGGTGGGAATGCAAGGGCTCTAAAACGAGAAGCAAATGGAACAAAAACAGGAAGTGCATTGACCATGACAAGACTACATACAAACAGATGTAACTTCACAAGTGAGCAATGAGACGGGAACATAAAAACCTTAATCTAAACACGGACTACAAACTAAACATGAAACGTATAACATAAATCTGATAAATTATGATGTTAGAATGCAAACACGATTCTAGATATTAAGAGTCTGTATATTTTGGAACATGTGACCCGCTCTATCGAAATCAGTCGGAAGTCGCAACGGCTCATTTAAAAGAAAACGTGGATTTGCGTGAAAAAATAGTTTTTCGGGGTTCGGGTGTTTTGTTTGTATTTAAACAAACAAAGTGTTGGCTTTCAGAATATGAAACTTTTATTTCCAAAATCACACGATAAATACATTTTTGTAGCTTGTAAAGGGAAGATGACAGCTCTCTCTCGCCACTCTGCTGTTCCGTAGCGCCGCTAGCTTCCCCTCCCTCCGGCTGAAATTATGAATGTAAGAGTATAGTAATCATAGATAACACGGCAGGGTCCGTTACAGTTTGTTTTCATCTGATTTCAATTAAACAAAGTCTTGGCTTTCAGAATATTAAACTTGTTTTGGCAAATTCAGATGATAAATACAACTTTGAAGCTTGTAACGGCATAATTACAAGCGGAGAACGGAGTAACTTGACGTCACAGCAGGCATAACAACAGCCGGTGTTTCTCGTGAGTGTTTTCCCTGGGAAACAAGTTACACAAACGCAAAATCACACACACACACACACACACACACACACACACACACACACACACACACACACACACACACACACACACACACACACACACACACACACACACACACACACACACACACACACACACACACACACACACAACACACACACACACACACACACCACACACACACACACACACACACACACACACACACACACACACACACACACACACACACACACACACACACACACACACACACACAGAGATACACTCGCGAGCTTCCCCCAGACCAGCAATCCGAAAATATCTTCCCTCCGTAGTATTTTGATCATTTGCTCCACTAATAATCAATCAGATCGATGGATTCCAGAGAAGAGGACATTTTGAAGGCCTTTTTCTCAAAATGATGACTCAGTGACAGTCATTATATAATGTGACATATTTCGCTTAATGTTTGCAGTACAAAAACAATCCTGATATCATTAGAAAGCTAGGAATCACCTCTTTCCAACAGTGTATACAACTCAAAATGTGTCTTTGGGTCAATGCGACTGATTTCGATAGAGCAGGTCACATATTGTTTTCAGAATTACTATCTTTACGTTTGTAACTGTTATAGGTTTTCAGCAAAGTACTTGGTTCCAACCATAGATTTGCATATTTAAAGAAAAAATGTTTTAACAAAGCATGTGTATTTTTTTTAATGTTTTTTTGCTAGGGCTGTGATTCCACTGTCATTTTGGAACATGTATCTCATCTGGGATATTTCAAGACATCTTTCTACTTAACTTTCTTTGAGTTTAACTCTAATTTCAGACTCACTTGAAAGAATGTGACAAAGAGGTTGTTATCAAGGATAAACCTTGTGTTGCTTATCAAAACCTTAGCATGTAGTGACAGTAACTCTATTTGATGCTACCAATGCCAAAAGTTATTATTTATTTCAGAGTAATCTGAAACATACAAGAATAAAATGAACGTCTAAACCTTGATTCTGCCAATCAATATTTGATATTGTGTTCACCTTCTCTTTGCTCTGTAAATGGTTCATTTTCAATTATTGAACCAACAGTAAATGTGTGTAACTGGGAGCAAGCTCATGTGATTGCCTACTATTTTTACTTTGGATAAGTGTGAAGGGTAGATCATCTCTTAATAATGTCATTTAGACACAACACTCCTCCAGTTTAATCATTGCGGCTAACATTGAACAAATATATCATGTCTGAGATGGAATGCTGTTGAAATAAAACGCTGTATTATTCATGCCATGGGCATACTAGTAATATCCTCTAGCTATTATTTTTAAATATTCAATTAGACAGAGGAAAAGGTTATTTAAGTTAACTTGGATAAATGGCCTTACATTATTTCTAACAAAACTGAAAGTCATCCTTTTGACACATGAAATGGATAGACGAACAGTGGAAAGACGCCTGATTTAACAAAATACAGTAATCTATAAGATAAATGATGGGGAGCTTCAAACAATGTTTGTTATGTATACCATGTATTAAAAGTATAGTAACAAACAGTCACAGTAATAGGCATAATTTCAAAGGTAATAAAAAGGTTATCCACACCACCAACTTGAAAAATATGCTTGCAATATGGACAGAATCTCAAGGTGAAATGTCATATAATGCCTTGCATTGTTTTTTTGCAGATTAAGTGGTTTTACTGGCCTCATCAGACCTTGACATCCAGTATGTTTGCATCAATGTCTGAAGCAGCCTCATATGATGGTCAGCATCTTGAATCTGAGGTCGAGGTACAAACATCCAGAAATTAGAAAGTGCATGTATCTTAATACAAGTATCGTATCGTAGCATCTTTCAATAGTTTAGATGCTGTACCTGACTTTTGAATAGGGAGCTGATTCTGATAGTTCTCCATCTACCGTTAAACTCAGCTCAAATCTTCACCTATGGTCATAAACGTTGGCTTCTGACCTGATACAAATTTCCGAAACTATTTTCTATTCGTACAGATTCTCAATCCACCATGTCAGGTAAGGGCTTGCATTCTTTTTTGCAGATTACATGGTTCTACTGGCCACATCAGACCTTGACTCCCAGTGAGTTTGCATCCAAGTTTGAGCAGCCTGGGTTGGGGTCAGCACTGGGAGTCTGAGGCCATGGTACTCACAACCACAAATGCAGAAATTATCTTAGTACCAGGTAAGTAGTCTCTCGGTAGTACGGGTGCTGCATTGTATGCTTTTGTATTTATATGCTGAATCAGACAGTTAAGAGGTTGCTGATCCTGATAGCGAAACCCTTGATCTATCGTTTAGAATTTCACATATAAGCATAGCCGCGGGAAGTCATTTTGCTCAGGGGGTGCTGCCAAAAGTGGGGATGGAGCCGTTTACATTTTTTTTTAAAAAGGCGGTGCCGGGCCGGGCCCGGCTGTCAGCGATACGAGCCGCATAAATTGTTTGTTAAAGGCGAGACACGGCAGGCAAAAACATCGTTTTTCATGCACTGGTCAATTTTGAGATGTTGTGCTATTTTGATTCCATAACATGTTTTCTTTCAGGCTTTTGGAAGGAAAACGTATACAAAATACACATTTAAGTGTTCATTTTACTATAGTTTGTCTATTTTTATCTGTATATTTCTCCTAAATTCACCAAAAGTTAGCATTTCTAACGTAACATAAAGTACCGCGATCGCTGTTTGCACATGTCATCGTTGGAAAAGCTCCGTCTCTCCTGCACAATGATCTCATCGGATCCAAATATGGTCATTTCCTTTGTATCAGCAACCAATCGTGAAAGCACAAAAGGGTCTTTAAACCAAGAAACGAAATCTCATTGGCTGGTGTCAATTTCTGACAACGTGATTCGTTCAGATGCATCACGTGGTGTGCTAAAACACTTCCTGGTTAGCTTTCCGCTAGAAATGTAAATCTCAAAATGGCAAAAGAACGGCGAAAAAAACGTTCACAGAGAAGACAACAACAATTGTCACTTGCACGAAGCAAGGTTATACAAAACACAAATGACCCCGAACATGAAATACCTTCACGGAGTGCGTCAATGCGCAAGCTGTCATTCAAAGAACAGGAGGGTTTAGCTAGCGCCTCACTGCAATCTTTAAAGGTCGTTTTCTCAAACTGAGTTTTTTCTCCTACTCTGAGTCCGAAATTTCCACTTCAGTTGCACTTACATACACCAAACCTTCCAGTTATATTCCTATCAATATTATGAAGGCTTTTACAGAAGGGTTTGTTCATATATCATTCATAGCCTGAATTATATAAGATTTTATATCTAGAAACATGGCGAAAATTGATATTTTAGGGCTGTTGACAATATTTTCTGATTTATGGAGTGATAAAGAGAGATATCCAAAATCCCTTCTGTGAAAGCCTTAGATGCTAATATGACTACAAAATGAAACGAGAATTTTGAACCTGGCTTTATCCAAAGTTCAGATTTCGGTTCCTGAAATGTGTTAAAATATGCGCAAATGTAATGAGATAATGGATAATTTGCATATTCAGAAAACTTGTAATATAAGAAACAATTGCCTTATTGTAGGTAATTAACTGGAGAAATTACCCTATTCACCTGGGGTGTCTCGCCTTAACTAGGCTTAATAAACCATTAGACCTACATCACTTAGCAACAGCTGCACATGCCCACATGCTAACTGTAAGAGAATATTTTCATCTGATCTGTTTATAGAGTCTTTTATGGTTCCTTAGAGTCTGTGATACTGCAAACATCTGCTTGTAGTCAGTCAGAGACTTCTCTGTGGGTTGAGGTCACAGGTCAAACGCGTCTCCTATGTCCGAGGGTTGACCTGGCAGCATCTCTTTGAGACAAGCAGATCATTGTCTTTCATCGGCTAATTGATTATACGCGGGCTTTCTGGAAGCCCGCCTCTCCTCGTGTTGGTTAGATGTTTTGTGTCTTTTGGGTTCAGAGAGATTACCTTGGTGGAGCACAAGGACAGTGTGAAACTAGGATGATCCCCGGCCGTATGTAATTGTCTGTCTCTCAATAAATATCAGTGTATGACAGGTGAATCCAGTTTCCCTCATTTCATGATGCGCTCAACATTGCTGCAAAGAAGTTTTTACTTCACACTAACTATGGGTCTTACAAACCTACATAACATTACAAATAGTCAGAAAATATTATTTACAATATTAATAAAACTATGAATTCAATTTTAACTGATTGACAAGGCAAAACACTGCACAGCGGCAGCAGCATTAAAGGAAAAAAAATGGTCTTACCTTGTGTTGGGGCTTCACAAAACTCCAAATGTAGCCTGGGGTGGCACTAATGAAGACCCTCATTAGAGCAGATACATCCACATTGTCCAAAATGTTACTATGGACATGCATCAAAGTCAGATGTGTCAGTCTCTTCTGTGTCATATTACTCTAGTTGTAGAGCTGGTGGGCTGAGGAGTAGCTGGTGGTCCACTCTTTTTATTGGGTTGTTTGTTGGAGAAAAAAAAATCCAAAATCATTTTTTGCGCCATTCTAGAAAGTTGTTACTCTGCAGTGTGTGTCGCGTCAATTACGTCACTCTCCCAAGACCTACGACCTAGATGACTCGGATTTTACTTATTTGGAAAATAAATTCAAGCCACCTGATATATACAAATATATACTATGACTATTATATGCTACTGTATACAGCTAATTTTATTTTAAGTGAAATCATAACTATTTTATGTAGTTTAATCATTTTTATTTAGGTGGTCACTCAGTTTTTCAAATGTACACCACTCGCCAACAGGGGGTGCTGCAGCACCCCCAGCACCCCTACTTCCCGCGGCTATGCATATAAGCTTTGACCAGTGGCGAGCCGTCAGGGCCCTCTAGGCCAGGCATCCTCAAAGTCCGGACTCCGGTCCGGATCCGGACCGAACCACAACTGTCTCTGGACTCTGAGCAAATTATACTTTTCACATGTATTATCTGTGTTATCTGCGAGACATCGCCACAACGCAACGAGTCAAAATGATCCGCTATGTCCATAGACTGCAAACAGCGCTCTGCATGTCCTGTTCCACTGTCTGTGTGTGTCTGTCAACGCATTGGTCCAATCACATTCAGAGCATCCCGTCAGCGTTTTTCCCCCCCAAACAATCTGCGAATCAGAGGCACAGTAGGGCGGGTCTTCGCGGAATGCGGGTGGGAAAAATGTGTGTCTCGTCTCTTTCAACCTGTCTGAGTCAGAGCGAGAGTTTAAACAAAAAAAATTCAGAGCGAGAGTTAACGGCTCATCTAGTTCCACCTGTACTGTAGCCAGTAGCCTAGTTTCACCTACCGGGGTGGCAACTGACACACTAAAAATAGGCCTTGCCACCCCAGCTGCCACCCCAGTTGGCAGCTTTGTTTTGAAAGAAAAGTTGTGGCTCATCGGACATTTATGAGAGAAAGTCTCTAATGTCCGAGTGCAAGTGAATGCAGCACAAGATGCACGTCATGTAACCCCTCCCCCGGTCCTGGCGCGAGCGTGGATTTCATTTGAACGGGACGGCGCAAAACGAGAAACATTCGGACCCAATTACTGAAGGAATGAGGTATATGCGGTCTACACTGACAGAGAAGAGACTGTCAGTTTGGCTGTACTCAGCATTGAATCAAAACGCACTAAAGCTGTTGATCTTAATCATTTTGTGAGGCGTTTTGCTGAACAAAATGGTAATCGCCGCATTCAGCTGTAATAGACATGTAAACTTGATGCTCTGCTCACGGATGAGCATACACAACTATTAAGATGATGACCTTATGTGTGTAAATATATGTTTTTCTTTGAAGGGGTCTGCCCCCAAAAAACAGTTTTAAGTCCTGAGAAAGTCAAATAAGACGGTGTGTAAAACTACACTGCCCAGACAAAAAAAAGTAACCACTTTGATTGAACTAGGCCAGTAGGTAAGGACTTTCCACTGGATAATAACTGAAGTATAAAATAATGCATGACTGAAGTGATGGAGACCATGTTGAAGGCAAACAAAAAGAGGAAATAACAGGTAAAATCAAGCAAATCCCCCTCTCAGATTCCACAGCAACCAGAAGAACATAAATACTGGCTGGTGATTTGATTAATCAGCTTTGTGATGGAATAGAAAATGCACAGTGCATTTCCTTAGCTGTGGGTGAGTCCACTGACACCACTGACAATGCTCAGTTGCTGGTGTTTGTGAGTTTTTATGACGAGGCAAAGGGGGAGTTTGTTGAAGATGTGTTGGGCCTGACTAACCTCAGTGGACACACAAGGGGGCAATACATTTATAAAGCAATAATGGGAATGCTGAATGAAAGAGGTAAGGGTGCAGCTGCCTTTATTCATAACTGTGCAGCTCTTACACTGCGACTCTGAGGGGTCAAGCACAGACACAATAACAATGAAAACTGCTGCATATAGATTATTTTTGTTTTGCAACCTCGTGTTAAGAATCTTGTTGCAATTGTTTAAAAGTTTGAATGACCGTAATAAACGGACCTTTGTCTTATTGAAACATTTAATTTGGACCTTTAAGATTTGTATTTGAGTACCCCTGCTCTAGGCCCTCTGTGAGGGCCTAAGATATTCTAAAAAATAATATTTGAAAACATTAATAAAAAAACATTTTTTTTTAAATATTTTTTTTTATATGTTGTTGTTGTTACATTTTTCATTAGTTTTACCAAAATAACTTGATTTAATTGTATTTAAAATAATATTTCCAAAGAAATAAATCCTTCGAATCTGCCTGTTCAGTTTCTGTTGGAATGTGAAGGGTTAAATGCCGTCTCTGCGAGTTATGTGAAGACGGGAGAGCTTGTTGGTCCCTCTCTACATTCACAGAGGGCCCGCTACAGTAACTCAATGAGAGAGTAATGTCAAATGACAGTACAATTGACCAATCATATCTTCACTCTAAATGGGCGGGCTTTATTTTTCGCGGACTTTATGACAAGTTCCGCCCGCTGTGAGGTCTATGCAAGTGGTGCAGTGACGCATCCTATAACCCGGAAGTAAGCTGCGCACGGATTCCCTCGACAGAAAGCAATGGCATTTCTCCATAGGATTTTGGAAAATAGCTCGAAATAAGGTCTGTGGAAAACGAAACTGTTAGATAAATGCACGTTTTGTTCAGCCGGATAATATCCACATGTCTACCCTACTTTTATTATTTTTGAATCATAAATCTAAACGATAGATTTATGATCGATAGATTTATAATTAGCATAAGTTCGTTCATGATGATGGCTCACTTCAGTGATAGTAAGGACATCGTTGCGAAATTATTAACCGAGTCATTTTCAAGATTGAGTTACAATGATAAACTGGAGTGGCAAAGGATCAGCTGAATGACCCGCAAGTGCTTCATCCAAAAGGACAGGAGGATGGACTTTGTGTTTAAGTGATTTGATCATCAAAGGTAGGCCTAAGTCATTTTCAATGTGGGGCGCCATGCCGACTTAATTCATTTGCAATTGTTACTTAGCTGTAAGTAAGGGAGCCTGTCATGATAGGTGTTTATATAAATGGTGTTGTTTTGTGTGGTAGAGGGATGTCATTGATGCGTTTTGCACCCCGGGCCGCTGTTTTGATATTCCGCTGAAGTATACGCTGTGACGTAATATCTCTTCTTTTTTTTCCGAGGGAAGGTGGGTGGGGTCAGAGAGCCTAGGTATAAAAGTCACGGCTCGCCACTGGCTTTGACTAATGACACATGGTGCAAGTTGCGGAAAGAGGTTTTTTGTATGGTGACAGGGCTTGACACTGCCCATTGTCTCGAAACCGAGTTGAAAAATGTCCTATTGCTCCGAAAGCTAATTTGTCCAACAGTCTGTTAAACAAAAAAACAAAAGGCCATTGTTACAATGGTGGCACCCTAAAATATAAACTATGCTATTGTTGCGTAGGCATGACTTGACCTACTCTGCCTCTGATTGGTAGGGACTCATTGCCTTATTGGTTAGGTTTAGGAATGATAAGTGAGATTGGTTAGGGTTAGAATAGTATGGTAAGTCAATATGAAGCAGGGTAGGCCAGTCCATGCCTTCACTGTCATTCTGCATAATAATTAGCAGTGTACTTATGTTTGTTGCAGCGAGTGTGTATTTCAGAGCGGAACAATAGGCTTGAGTTTTTTCGAGTAACCGGCTGTCAGAGAAATGGCAATTGGCCCAACAGGACATGTTTCAAACCATTGGGGTTTTGCAATAGAGGGTTGGGATTACTCTTAGAAGCAGTTTAAGAAGCTTGAACATGCAGAAGTAGCTTGAAGTAGAACCACTGCGGTTAGCATGTGCACAGATAGTCTTTGAGCACCTGCTATGAGGGGCCGTGTAGGCCAAAATGCAAACTAACCTCGCACACACACACTACTGAAAACATCTGGCCTTGCACACACACTACTGAATTTCTCTCACATTCACTACTGAAAACATCTGGCCTTGCACACACACACAACTGAAATACTCTCACATTCACCACTGAACACCTTGCACACACACTACTGAAAATTAACCTCACACACACACACAACTGAAAACATTTTACTGAAAGGTTCTCAGTAGGGAATGTGCATGTGTTTCACCTATGGGTGTGAGGGGGATTATTGCTGTAACGCAGTGGCGAACCGTCAGGGCCTTCAAGGTATTCAGAGAATACCCTGGAACACTCAGATAAAACAAACAAAAATTCGATTTAATTATATAAATCAAATGTAATAAAATGTATATAAAATGAATACATGATAATCGTATCTGTGTTGTTTATCTGTAATATTACAGTGTTACGTTTTGTTTGTCCTTCTCGGACCATGCACTACGCATTTCAGTGGTTTTGTGTTAGAAAAGAAAGCAACCAATCAGATCTTGTTCTGGGTCTCTGGGTAGAATATCCTTCAACCAAGGTATTCTACATCCTTGATAGAATGCCCTGGCCGTTGCACTGAATGAGAGCGTACGTTTGGACTGACAGTTTGATCAACCAATCATATATTGATTTGTAGCCAATGGGCGTATTCTTTCAGAGTTTCCCTCGGTTCCAGGGTATTCTAGAAGGCCAGCTAGTTAACTGGCTCGAGACAGAGGATTCTAGATGAATGCGACGAAGCAATTCATGCCGTTTTTAATGTTGAAATGACAAGTGCAACAGGTGAAGATGAAGTTGTTGCGGAATTGTTGTGAGTACCCTTTTCAAGACAACAATTCAGTGAAAAGACGGACTTTATCATGCCGCGGGGGGGGGTGTGTGTGTATACAGAAGGTCCAGTTGTGATAGACACGGTTCGCCACTGCTGTAACGGAAGTCATTGTAATGAAACGGAAGTCATTATAATGAAACGGAAGTAACAAAGAACAATGCTGCAGTGATACAGTAGGTGGCGATAATTCTCGTCTAGTCTGTTTGGAAGTCACCATTAAAGAAGAATAATTAAACAGAAGGTCCAATTCAGCATGGATTTATAGAGAAACATCACTGCAGCTGTAGGCTGGACTGAGCAGTCTACAGTACAAACTGAGACAGTCTGGTCTATGGAGGTGTTCTTGTTTACATCACCTGGCGCAGCTCATGAGGTGGTCTAGCAACCCGCTAGCAACATGCACAGCTGTAATAAGCTAACCAACTAACTAAACCGAAATTGAGCCAGAACCTTTCCTTTTTTGTTTTACCATTTATTGAAGTGATTGATATTTCAGGCTGAGAGGACAATGGTTGATTAAGCTGTGTACTTCTAGCCAACAGTTACAGTGGGGCGAAAAAAAGTATTTAGTCAGCCACCAACTGTGCAAGTTCTCCCACTTAAAAAGATGAGAGGCCTGTAATTTTCAGGTACACTTCAACTATGAGAGACAGAATGGGGTAAATAATCCAGGAAATCACATTGTAGGATTTTTAATGAATTAATTGGTAAATTCCTCGGTAAAATAAGTATTTGGTCACCTACAAACAAACAAGATTTCTGGCTCTCACAGACCTGTAACTTCTTCTTTAAGAGCCTCCTCTGTCCTCCACTTGTTAACTGTATTAATGGCACCTGTTTGAACTCGTTATCAGTATAAAAGACACCTGTCCACAACCTCAAACAGTCACACTCCAAACTCCACTATGGCCAAGACCAAAGAGCTGTCAAAGGACACCAGAAACAAAATTGTAGACCTGCACCAGGCTGGGAAGACTGAATCTGCAATAGGTAAGCAGCTTGGTGTGAAGAAATCAACTGTGGGAGCAATTATTAGAAAATGGAAGCCATACAAGACCACTGATAATCTCCCTCGATCTGGGGCTCCACGCAAGAGATGAGAAGTTCTCTCGTTATCCTGAGAAGTCGACTGGATTCAGGTCTGTTCTACCACCCGCAGTGGACATCCCCTGTAAAGGTTTGGATGTGGTACACTAGGGCTGTGCAATTAATCGTATTTTAATCGCGATTACGATTATGGCTTGCGACGATTATGAAAACAGCATAATTGACAAAATACGATTATTTTGCTGGGTGCGCTTTCGCCCCTCCCTAAAAGCCCACTCGGCCACGTGGGAGTGACATGTGTTGTGAGTGTTCAGCGCAAGCGAAGATGTCAGAACAAGAGCAGCAACTCGTTAAAAAGAAGGGTAAAACTATTTCCACTATTTGCAAGTACTTTGCCATTACATTCCACATCGCTAAAGATATGTGCCCAGTTAGCACTGTTAGCAACCAGGGCTTTAAGCAACTTGTCAACACGTTGGACAAGCGTTACGCGATGCCGTCTCGGTATTATTTCAGCAGGTCTGCGCTGCCTGCGCTATATGACAAATGCCGTGGGGAAGTTGAGAGAGATGTGGCTTCAGCTGACTACTTTGCGACCACAACGGACCTATGGTCTAGCCCAGGGGTGCCCAACCAGTCGATCGCAAGATGTGTCTAAAAATAGAACAACAATATTCTGTTTTATCGTTAATGTCCTGTAACATAATCTTCCTGTGCCAGAATAATGCACTTGAACGCATCAAAGCTTTGTGATTGGTCGGCGTCACCCCATGTGTCGGGGCGTGGCTGAGGGTCTTCAGTACAGGTGGCAATATTGTCACCTGCCTGCGCTCATCTCTGAAACTAGACCATGTAAACAGGCTGTTGTTTCTTGCAAAAAATCTTTAAGAGATGACATGAGCAGCCCTACCAGCATTTGCCATGGTGGCCTACATTTTTTTTATTTGGTCTTAAATTGTAGTTCAACATTTATTTCCTGTTACTTCTGGACCATGACGGTTGGCCAGCCTTCAACGTTTAACTGAGTGGAATAATGAATATGTTTTACCAAAATGTTGGCTATGTTAAGGAGTTTTCAGTAGGTTGTGACAGTGCACTGCAACATATTGGATTTAATTTATTTTGGTCTAATTTATTTTTATTTATCATATTAATAATATATGTTTAGTATGGTTTTGGAAGTGTGCTCCAACATATTTGTTGATCTTGTTTATTGGTAAAATATTATTTGTTTTAAAGTTCAATAAATGGTCAATAAATAATCGTGATATCAATTATTGACCCAAATAATCGTGATTATGATTTTTGCCATAATCGCACAGCCCTATGTTACACAGACAATTACTGGTTGCCTTGTCACAGACATTCAGTTCGACAAATGTTTGTCTTGCTCACTTGCCTGCTATGATGGTTCTTCAGGACTGCTTCTTGAGCTCTAATCTCACTTTCACAGAGTTTACTGGTGACTTTAAAGCAGATGACAATGTATGTATATCGGTTAAGAGGAAAAAGTGCTTGGTTTTTTTGTTATTATTACTATCAGGGAATGTACAACTAAACCCTGGACCGCCCAGCAGCAGTAGTAGTCAGATCGCTACTCCTGCTGATTTTAATTCTAGATCTGGGTTGGGATTCATTCACTTAAATGTGCGCAGTCTGTTACCTAAGTTAGATTTTGTCCGCATTTGGGGGAGCTCGACTGATGCTGATGTCATTGTCTTATCAGAAACATGGCTAGATAAATCTATTTTGGCCTCTGACATCTACTTAAATGGTTATAGTGTATATCGTACCGACCGTACTAAAAAAGGTGGTGGCGTTGCCATTTATGTGAAAAATAAGTTTTGTGTAACCAAGATGGTTTCCAAATCTATTAGTAAACAACTAGAATTTTTAGCTTTAAATATTGAAGTAGCAAAGGGGCAACAGGTCATGGTGGTGGGCTGCTACAGACTCCCCTCAGCTGTCAAGGACTCTTTATCTTCTTTGGCAAAACTTGTATCTCAACTAGACTACAAGGAAATAGTACTGCTTGGTGATTTTAACTGGGACTGGTTAACTGCAGTGTCAGAGGATTTTAGAAACCTTTGTATCTCTTTGAATGTTACTCAGATTGTTGACAGTCCTACTCACCCTAACATTAAGTCCCCAAATAAATCCTCCCTAATTGATCTCATTTTAACTAATGTTCCCCATAAATACTCATCTGTGGGAGTATTTGCGAATGATCTGAGTGATCACTGTGTTGTAGCCACAATTAGGGACACTAAGGTCCTAAAAGTTAAACCTCGCATTATCAGTAAGAGAGACAAAAAATATTTTGTGGAGCAGGGTTTTGTGCATGATCTGTTTGATTTTGATTGGGGTAAAATCGATCTGTGTCCTGATGTAGAAACTGCATGGTCTTATTTTTATCTTGGTTTTATGGAAATTATAGATAGACATGCACCCCTGCGTACTTTTTAGAGTGAAGGGACGAGACAATCCTTGGTTTTCTGCTGAGCTGTCTAGTCTCCTATATGAGAGAAACAAGGCCTGGGCAAAGGCTAGGAAATCAGGCTCAGAGGTAGAATGGCTGCGTTTTAGGCAGCTAAGAAATAGCTTCACATCGCAAATCAAAAGTGCTAAATCAAAGTACTATCTGTCAGTTACCACAAAGAATCTGAATAATCCTGGAAAATTTTGGAAAGCCATAAAATCGATATCCACCGGTGATATCCGTAATGAGCTACCTCCGTGCCTTACCACAGCATCTGGCACTATATCGGACAGGGCCACTATGTTAAACTGTTTTAATGAGCATTTTGTGTCTTGTGGCTCTCTGTTTGATTCTGTCACTAACTCTGCTTCTGTGAACACCACAGTCTGTAACTCTGAAAAAGGTGTTTTGGAAAACCCTTTTAGTTTTACTCCTTTTACTGTTGATGTTGTTCGTGAAGTTTTAACCAAGTTAGATCCTAAGAAACCGGCTGGCCCGGACAATTTAGAACCTTTCTTTTTAAAGATAGCTGCTGATTTTATTGCTCCACCGCTCACTACTCTTTTTAACCTCTCCCTCAGCACTAACACAATTCCAAAATTGTGGAAGTCAGCGTATGTCCTGCCTCTACTAAAAGGTGGGGAGGCCACTTTATTAAATAATTATAGGCCCATCTCAAAATTATCAGTTCTGGCTAAGGTGCTCGAACGCCTAGTGAGTGAGCAGGTAAAGGAGTTTTTATGTACAAATGACATCCTGTCTAAACATCAGTCAGGCTTCAGAAAGCAACACAGCACCATCACTGCCACAATGAAAGTGGTGAATGATGTGGCGAGTATTTTAGACAATAAGCAGAGCTGTGCATCTCTATTTATTGACCTGTCCAAAGCGTTTGATACCGTCGATCATCGCATTTTAAAGCAGAGGCTAGCCAGTATAGGCATGTCCAGCCATGCAGTGGGGTGGTTTGAAAACTACCTCTCTGAAAGGTCCCAATGTGTTCACTTTGATGGGCTGTCTTCTGAGTGGTTAAATATTGCTAATGGTGTTCCTCAAGGTTCTGTTTTAGGTCCACTTTTATTCTCCATATATATCAACAGTTTAGGTGAAAATGTGGATGAAGCTACTTTTCATTTTTATGCGGATGATACCGTGATGTACTGTGCAGGTCCCTCCATTAAGGAGGCTGGTGTTAAATTACAGACTGTTTTTAACATTATTCAGACTCAGCTCTCTGAATTAAAGCTTCTTTTAAATATTGAGAAAACCAAGGTAATGCTCTTTTCTAAAGCTAAAAAGACACCAGAGCATGTTTTAGATATTGTAACTACACAAGGAACAAAACTTGAAGTTGTTGCCTGTTACAAATACCTTGGTATCTGGCTTGATGATTGTTTCACTTTTAAACTTCATGTCAATAACCTGCTTAAAAAGCTGAGGGTTAGACTAGGTTTCTTTTACAGAAATAAGTCCTGTTTCTCGCTTGAGGCCAGGAAAAGGCTAGTCACTGTGACCTTTTTACCTGTGCTGGACTATGGTGATTTGATGTATATGAATGCACCTGCCAATTGCCTGATCAAGTTAGATGCTGCGTATCACAGCGCGCTAAGATTTGTGACAAACTGTAAAGCATTAACGCATCACTGTACCCTGTATGAAAGGGCTGGTTTGCTTTCACTAACTGTATGGAGACTCAGTCACTGGTACATTTTTATTTACAAAGCCATGTTAGGGAAACTTCCATCCTATATCTGCTCCCTGATCTCACGGCAAATTGTAAGTGGCTACTGCCTGAGATCGCATGCTGTAGTTTTATTAAATGTGCCAACTGCTAGGACTGTCTTAGTGAAGACAGCTTTTAGATGTGCAGCTCCACTGTCTTGGAATAGTCTGCAACTGAAATGGAAACTGAGCAATCTGGTTCCACTAAATGTTTTTAAAGCTCGGTTGGATGCTACTCAATCGGAAGCTGTTGGTACCTGTACATGTGGATAGTTATGTAAATTGTAATCCCTGTGATGATGATGTAAGATGTCCTTTTGTTGTTCTGTTAATGTTTTTATTAGGGCCGGGACTTTAACGCGTTAATTAAGATTAATTAATTACACAAAAATTAACGCGTTAAAAAAATTAACGCATTTTAATCGCACTTATTTTTGCACCGCGGAACGTTTCTCACTGGATGAGTTTCAGGCGTATCGATTATACTGGAGCACCAACTAACGTTCATGACTTCGGACAACAACAAACCACAGTGAACAACAGTGGGAAATGTTGTTTTAAAAAACGGACGGATGGAAGCGTCGATAAGAGCACGGTTGTGTGCAAATTATGCAAAAAGGAATTAGCATATCACCGCTGCACATCAATTCTCAAGTATCACCTCAATGCAAAACATATAGCAGCTAGCGTGGAAGCTAGCGTGGACGTTAGCCTCTTTTATCGCGTTCACACCAAAAAGAGCCGGTACTAAAATTAGTTCATGAGAACCTTTTTACCCCCACGAAAGTCCCTGCTAGAGAGCAGAGAGCTGCTAGAGAGCAGGGACTTTCGTACGGCTCCCTTGTGAGAAAATAGCTATATTTCTGATTGGCTGGGCGGATTGCAAACCACGCCCCGTAAAACTCCCAAAAAGTTTTGTGAATTTTATTATCCTCGCATTAGCATTATTAGCATTAGCCCAGCGCAGAAACGCAGAGAGACTAATTTATGGCAACACAAAATAAAACATGGGAGCGGTGGAGATGAGGAGGTGTCGGCGTTCTGGCGATTTACTCGGAAGGCTGCTGGGACTCCCAGCAGCTTCTACTGAAGCAGAAGAAGAAGAAGTGACGTCAGCGGCTTCATTTGCCTAATCCACCCCCAGGTTCAAAGAGTTCTCATGAACTAAATTCTCATGAACCTTTGTGGGAAAAGTACTGCGGTGTGAATGCGCCTAATGGTATACTAAAATCCATGCGAAAAAAATTGCTTCTCACTGTTCTCAGGTCAAATATTTATATGTGATTAAAAATGCGATTAATTTCGATTAATTAATTACAAAGCCTCTAATTAATTTTTTTAATCGAGTCCCGGCCCTAGTTTTTATGTTTCATGTGGAACCTACTTGAGCAGGTCTCCCTTGTAAAATAGTTCAATGATCTCAATGGGATTTATCTGGATAAATAAAGGTTTAAAAAAAAAATATATATCTCACCCCGTGGGGTCAAAATGATCACAAGAACGGTGAGCAAAAATCCCAGAACCACACGGGGGGACCTAGTCAATAACCTGCAGAGAGCTGGGACCAAAGTAACAAAGGCTACCATCAGTAACACACTACGCCGCCAGGGACTCAAATCCTGCAGTGCCAGACGTGTCCCCCTGCTTAAGCCAGTACATGTCCAGGCCCGTCTGAAGTTTGCTAGAGAGCATTTAGATGATCCAGAAGAGGATTGGGAGAATGTCATATGGTCAGATGAAACCAAAATAGAACTTTTTGGTAAAAACTCAACTAGACGTGTTTGGAGGAGAAAGAATGCTGAGTTGCATCCAAAGAACACCATACACACTAAAAAATGCTGGGTTAAAAACAACCCAATTTGGGTCGTTTTTTAACCCAACGCCAGGATCAATATTGGACCAACCCAGCAGTAGTTAATTTGACCCAACGAAATGGGTTGCGTATTTTAACCCAGCAGATGGGTTATACATTTAATCCAAATGCTGGGTCAAATTAATTACAGCCCTGGGTTAATTCTACCATGAATTGGGTTAAATATTACACCCAAATGCTGGGTCATAATAGCTGCGATGGGTTAATTCTACAAGTTATTATCGTCATGTTTTTAATGCAATACCCATGTCTCTTAAACATTTAAATTACAAACCCTTTTAAAATGCATCCTATATTTGGTCATGCAAATAATATAATATGCAATAAACGTTTTTAAACAATGTTGGAATCTTAGAAAAATATTCATTTTATTGTTATAACAATTGACAGTTCAATAAAGTGCAAACATATTCAGTTCACAATAAAGTGCAAAACTTTCTTTAAACAAAACGTAACATTTATGCATGTACAGTACAGCCTGTAAACAACACACATTAGCAGATCTACAAGCTCTGGTTTGAGAACCACTAATAGCAACATACGTTTTTTCAGAAATGACTGGTTCATATACTGGCTATGTAAACGTTACAAAGAAAATCCTCCAACATGATCACAACAATGTACTGCTCCTTTAGGTGATCCGAACTACAGGAAACTAAGATGTGCAAATAAACATTTTAACAATTTATGCTTCCACCATTTAGCTCTTTTTTTAGCACACAACTTGCTCATAAAATACTTTGAGCATTAGGTAGTATTTTGAACATAACATACATACAAATCCAGCAATATTTAATTTAACCAGATAGAACCCTACTCTGAGCCAAGCAGCAGAAGAGAGAGAATAGAACAGGAGGACCAGCAGAAGAAAATAAAAGGATCAAGACCACAAGTCTACTTGCAAGCAAGTATTGCTGCACGCAAGGACGTAGCAGGTTTTGACTCCTCTCCTCCCTTGATTTCGTACACTGCATTTTGGAGGAATTTCCATACAGCTTCACACTGCTTTGTGTAGTCGATGTCAAAGATATAGAATACCTTGAAACAGACATCTACTGCCTGAAGCAATGTGTTTTGTTCCAACGCCTCCCCATCAAGAATAACGAACGCCTGAGAGGTGTGCCAAATATCGTTTCCCAGGGACAGGACATATGGGTAAGGTCTTGACACCTTCGCCTCATGGAGGTACTCCACCAAGTTTGTTCCAACCTGAGAAAGAAATAAAGAACAAAAGACAAGATAAATTAAACAAAGTAAAAGATTGTGCAAAAGCAAAGAGTAAGCAAGATTTGGCAGTGGCTGATACAATGCATATTCAGAAACAATGTTTTGAATTATTCTTGAGCCCAGGAATAACAGGCAGTCAGGCACATTCTTAACCACTTAAACTGGACCTGGGTTGGCTCTGTACTTTAGACCACTGTTTTCCATCTTCACCAAATCTCTTCGCCAAAAATAGCCGATCTAGCTGCCATGTTTGGCTAATGTCCCCGCCACCCCCCCAAGAATATGGATGCTGGGTTCAAGTGATTAAAAGAATAACATTTCCCTTTAGATATGCAGAGGGACTTACAGGCTTATGATCAATGAAGGCCAACTTAGACTCCTCGATAGTGTACCGGAACACTTTTCGGCCAACCCTGTAGACAGTTGGTGGAAGCAGTGTTGGTAACTGGCTCAGAGCAAGTTCCCCCAAACAATCTGTAGGAAGACAATTTTATAGGTATCAATATGTGGCATGGCATATCTGTGAATTGGTCATTTAGTAGCAAAATAAAGTCTGCTGTACAATATAACAATGTATTACCGGGTGTTAATCCATCAAGCGACGAGATAAGTTTCCCTTCCCGTCTCGCCAGGTGCAGGATCTTGTCTTTAAACAAAGGTAGCCAGGTTTCGAAGAGCTTAGGCGCAGCCTCTCCATGTAGGATCTGAAAGTCCTGTGCAATCTAAATGAAAAATTGAAAAAGAAAATTCAATGTGGCAGCTGACATACTGATAAAAGATTGTTATAAACAATGCATCCACATCATATGTAAACATATACTCCTTCCTAACTTACCATGCCTGGAGTGAATAGATGTGGGAACTCTTGGCGGATCCCTTGAATGTCCCACCCGTTTTCCCTTAAAGACTTGGCCCTGTTTGATAGTTTGCAGAAAGTACAGCAGTACAAGAATGTTAAAAGGATATCACAAAAAGCCCTGAGGGCAGTTGCAGACAGGTGCTCTTTTATGGCAGTTTTGGAGGGTAAGGAGTTGCACTTTCTTGATGGCTGGTGGTAGGGTGTTCCACATTTTGGTAGCATAATAGTAAAATGCATTCATCCCCATGTTTGTGCCGATTATGGGGGGGGGGGGGAGAGAGTAATGGAGCTCCCACTGGTGTTGTGCCCTTTTATTTTGACAGGTACATGGCACTGGTCCCTTGAAAACCAGGCCCATTGCAAGTTGCTGTACTCTGTCCTCCCCTGAGCCATCCCACTATAGCATCATAATGAGCAGGGGTTAGGTCATAGGTGTGAGAGGTCTAGTAGTAGTTTGTTTTGAGAAGTCTGTAGTTCAGATTTGAATGACTTGAGGTGCTACAGTACCATGAGGTGCATGCATAGGCAAAATGACATTGAATGAGTGCTGCAGCTAGTGTCCTCAGTGCATTCCTACTGACCTGTACACTGCTGTATCCTGCATGTATTGCTCCACCTGGTTGAGGGGCTGCGAATTGTGTTTCAGCCATTCTTTACACTGTATGGCTCTTTCTTCCGATATGGTACATTCTATAAAAGTACACATAAGGATATTAACAATCTCAAATTATATGTCTGTATTGCTTAAACAAATTATTCAGTTCCAACGATTACCTGGTATGAATGTCCTACGAGTGCCAGCTTCACTACTTTGTGGTGGTGTCTGCTGCGTGCTCTGTGACCTGGCCGGTTTTCTCATCCTCTTTCTGACGTTCCGAAGCCTCTCTTCGAGGAATCCAGTGGCTGGGCGGCGGTTCCGTCCTGGGGTGAACCAGTATCCCTGTCAAGAAATGAAAGTCTTTGGTGAATAGAGATGAGGCACATTTTGATAGCGTGGCGACAACATGTGGCTGAGCCATCTAGAACAGGGTTTGTCTGTATGTCTGTCTGACAACACCGGGCATCAAACAGCACAGAAGTCCAGTACTCTGGTGCTGGGAGATGAGTTATATTGTGTTCAACTGACTGTTTTAGCATCAATTCCTCAATAAAATGTTAATTACTTACGAAGCCACTGCTTGAGTCCGACTCGTCCTTCAAGGAGGGAAACCCATGAATCAAAGCTGCAGCCAAGGCCTTTTTTGTCTCACTGGTAGGACTGCAAACACAGAAAAACTAAATTACCAGCAGAGTCAAATTAGATCTTAAGTATTTCTAAAACATGTGTTGCACCCCAGTATAATGGCTGTAGCATATTCTGCAGCTAATAGGCATCCTAATAAATTAAAAACACTACTGAACGTGTGTTTTGGTACATGTGTTGTGCATGTTTATGTTGGTGGTCTAGGTAAAGGTCAGACTTGAAAGTAGTGTCCCGTCTTATTCTTTTCCCCTGAAAGAAGATTCATATACCTTTTTCAAACTAACATAACATTCACTAAAAACAAGAAAAAAAACCCACTATTTTTAATTACCTCTCTCCAAACTTCTCCATGAGGTGAGACACCAAAATACGGACAAGGCACTTTCTTTGCGAAGGGATGATCACATCCTCATCAAGGCTCCCCAGGATCAGCTTGCCTTCAGTTGAGCCTGTGAGAATCTGGCGGATATCCTGAGAAAATTGCAAGAAGGGACAACATCACAGATATCGTTTATTACTCTTTAGTGTTGATTAAAGAAAAAAGTGAAACCCAAGTCTTAAAAAGTGGAGCTTACAAATTGTGGAATTATATGTAGTGTTTGAGGTATCATCGCTGGTACGACAGGTGCCGTTTGGTCCTCCATGGAGGGTGGAGTTGTGGCAGTTGGTTGGACATCAGGACTTGTAGGTGGCACAGCAGGTTCAATCTAAACAGAATCCAGGTTAATGTAACAAACAGTGACAGCCACCTAGAATTGCCGGATGAGCATCAGTAATGTAAATCAGTGTACCACACCAGCGGACTCAGAAGACTGAACACAGTATGCATGGTGTGAGAGATATGCACCACGCCAAAGTTTTCACCCGAGTGAATGAAAAATGCGACAAGTTTGGACCATGCAGATCTGCGGCAAATTGAAAAAGATATAAAACAAACATGTAACTTCTTAACTGACAGTGACTACTACTGTACATCGTCACCGTCGGGTGGAAACCGTGTATGTCCAAAATTGTTCCTTTTATAATTTTTAACATTTAAAAATTGTGAAATAGCCAATCGACAAGCTCTTGACATTGGGAGCTTGTAGATCTATTTGAACTACTTTTGTACAACACTATGACGAATTAGTACATTTACAAATATAAAAAACATAGTTTAAATATGGAGACACAAGGTTTCTGCCCAACAGCAACGATATGTAGACAGATTAAACAAAAAATACTTACTGTACAATTTATCACATCCATCCCAGTATTTACAGAAACATCCCAGTACTCCATCGCATGATCATCCCTGTAGTCCAAAGGCACCTTTTAAGCAGCATTTATAGCTAACCACTAAACAAATATGGCAGGAAAAAATGGACTTGACGAGTCAAAATGCTATTTACAAAGTGTCATACCTACTGTACACACACCTGGTGGCAGTAAGCTGATTTTCTAAAAAAGTCTATAGCGCAGTGAAATGTATAAACTGTCATCAGTCTCGCTGAATGACTTCACTGCATGTAGGGGATGGTGATCAAGCAGCTCTCTCACATCAACAGCTGCCAAAACTTGAGTGGGAATCACACTGTATGCAAAGAAATGCCTATCAAACCATTGTGTTTCCCACTTCTGTACAAGTTTTATTGTTGGTGTGTGTGATGTTTGGTCTAGTACTAAAATTGACTTTATGAGACCAAATTGGGGCTCCCCATCTGGGTCATAAGACAGGAATACAGTCATGCCTGCTCGATATGCAGTTCCCTTAAAGGTAACCAAGGCTGGTTCATACAATTCACTGAAAAGGGGAATGCCTGTTAGACCACTTTCGATGTCTTTAACTCCCTCAATGTTGGCCAGAAAGGTAGTGTGCCCTGGACCAACTTCTGTATTGTGGCTCAACACAGTTCCACACAGCAAATTATAGCACTGCGCTATCTGATGGCGAAAGGCCATGGTTTTGCAAATGTTTCGGAAGTTGCATGTTACATGGCTAACCCGTTTAAAAAAGTTGTGTTTCGCTTCGAATCTCATAGCCCAAAACTGAGTCAAGGGTCCGAGCTTTTGAATGGCTCTTGGGTAATGGAGCATGAAGTGGTGTTTTGGCAGCAAATGGTGAAGAGGATAGAGCTGCAGGAAGAGAGAGTGATGCTCTTCAAGGATTTTAGCTAAGTACAGTGTTGCTTCAACAGTAAGAGAAGGAGAGAAGATGAACTCCATACATAACAGTAACAGTAGGAGAAGTTTCCATTCCTTGCTATGCATGGGGACCAGGTCACCTATCATTGTCGGCAGCAACCTAAGTAGGCACCACATTTGAGCTGCTGATTGATGCATGGCGCCTTTAACCTTTTTTAGATCATCCTTACTAATTACAGAAGGTTTAGACCTCAGATGAGCTAAAAAAAGGGCTACCCGGTTGGTCATGTCATCTTGCCCTAGTTCATCCCATTCATCCTCAACTTCCTCATCTCCCTGTACAGGCTCATTTTCAGCACATGGACTAGCAGTTGATGACATTTATTAACAGCTTCACAGTTAGATGACAATGTGTTCTGCTTACCTCCTCCAACTTTCGCCAACGGTCTTTATTGTCTCAATGATCCTCTCTCGCGATGATGATGGTTAAGTTTACGGTTATGCCCAAATATCGCGAGTGCACACAGGATGCAGGGGAAACCCTTTCCCGCCAGATCGCGGTCAAAATCAAACCATGGCAGAGTTCTCTTAATACATCCATGGAAGTGTCCAAGAGCAGTCAATAATGTAGCATGCCTTATTGTTCAAGCCATGTTTGTTGTTTCACATCTTTACAACCGTGAACATTTAAAAGTAGATTGATTTTTGTCTCTGTTTACATTAGTTGGTATCATAGACTGTGGTTGGTATCCAGTTTATTGGTGGTTATACCGCCACCTTCTGCTCTGGAGTGGGAATCAGATATACCCTAATCCCTTTGTCTCAGTTTATCTCAACATGAATGAATCTAATACATGTGAAATGGTTGCGATTCATGCAAACCAATACCCAATACCATAGGCGGCGCCGGCGCGTGAGGCTCAGGTTTGGAAAGGCTTAATCACTTTTTTTACCTGACGCTGCCCGCCTCCGGCATCTATAGAAAAGAGATCAACTCAGTGTGCAGAGTTTAAATCTCTCAAGTCATATTACAGGATAAAGGAAATACAGTTTAAACTGCCGTATGCAGAGAAGACGCCGACGTGTCGCACTTATCATTCATATTACATCATCAATCAGATCATCGATCATATAATATTATAATATATCATATATTTCCTTATCTGAGTCAGCTTCTCCAGCCATATCTGGCCGTGCAACACTTACAGTGTCACATACTGTATGCAGAAGTATTATTTTAAGCAATACATTATGTTCACGAAACACTCGAGTCAAATGTAATTAAAGTCAGATCTGGTGAGAGAAACCCTGGCTTGATTTACCGAGTTGATAACCAGCGTCGTAGGACCGCTTAGCGAGATCTCGTTTGTTTGTTTGTTACTCAAACATATCCAGGGTATGTTGAACTGGCTTCGTAGTACAGGGCTAGCGGGTGGCTAGCAGCGCTAATGTCAAAGACACAGACATTATACATTAGCCTATATTTGTATTTTACCAGGATGCAGTGACACAAATATTTGGGAAGGCTTAGCCTTCCCTAGCCGCTACAGCACCCGCCGCCCCTGCCCTATACCATATAAATAACCCAGAATGAGTTAAACATTTCATAACCAAATGGATGGGTAGACAAAAATATTTTGACCCAGTACTTGGGTTGCACAAAAATAACCCAATACCATATTAATAACCCAGAATGGGTTAAACATTTCATAACCCCATGGTTGGGTAGATGAAATAACCCACTGTTTTTTAGAGTGTACCTACTGTGAAACATGGGGGTGGAAACATCATCATTTGGGGCTGTTTTTCTGCAAAGGGACCAGGACGACTGATCCGTGTAAAGGAAATAATGAATGGGGCCATGTATCGTGTAGGGTTAGGGTTAGGGTAATGTTGTGAATCGAGTGGCCTGTGTTCGTCGTCCATAACATATGCCTGCCCATACCATAACCCCACCACCACCATGGGCCACTCGATTCACAACATTACCCTAACCCTAACCCTCACACCAGATACTGACTGGTTTTCGGACCCCCCAGACCCCCCCAATAAAGCAAAAATGCACGTTTCAGAGTTGCCTTTTATTGTGGCCAGCCTAAGGCACACCTGTGCAATAATCATGCTCACTATCACAGATTTTTTCAGATTTGTGAACAATATTTGAGATAAATGGTTATTTTGTCATCTCATGAAAAATGGGAGCAAAAACAAAAGTGTTGCGTTTATATTTTTGTTCAGTGTAGCTCCCTCCAGTAAATGACACGAGGCAGAGGTCTTGATTAAATACGGGGTGTATTCTTGTGGGACCTATTCCAACCCGTGAGAACTGGGTTGTAAGACAACAAATATATAAAAGGTAAACAATAAATAAATATGGAATATATGCATGTCATCACTGTTAATGCCGCTAAATAAAACAATAAACAGCACACATATCCCACACAGCATGTAGCACAAGCTAACAATAGCATGTAGCACAAGCTAGCGCATAGCATACATACATATAACCTGCAGCTCAACCACACACATTTAGACAAACAACCAGCACAAAAACGTACCTCGTAGGCTGCTAGTCATCTAATAATAATAATAATAATACATTTAATTTATATAGCGCTTCTCATCTGCCAAGACAAATCTGGAAGTGCTTCACAACAAAGGATACTAATACACTTTGATAGATTAAACAAATAATTGTAATAATAATAAATCAAAAAATAAAATATAAAATATAAAATAAAGTACAAAAATAAAAGTCGGTGATGGCGATAAAAATGGCAGTACTCCAGGTGTACCATGCTCAAAGTTTATTGGAAGGCCTGCCGAAAGAAGAGGGTCTTAAGGCCGGTTTTGAAGACCTCGGTGGAAGGGGCAGATCTCAGCTGATCTGGGAGGGAGTTCCAGAGGCGCGGGGCGAGTGAGCAGAAGGCTCGGTCTCCCATTGTTCGGAGACGTGTGCGGGGGATGTAAAGAAGAGGAGCGTGGCTGGAGCGGAGAGAGCGGGTAGATGTCTGGGTATGGATGAGGTCACAGAGGTATTTTGGGCTTTGTCCATTCAGGGCTTTGTACGTGAGGAGCAGAACCTTAAACTGGATCCTGTAGTAGATCGGGAGCCAGTGTAGTTTTGCCAGTATGGGGGTTATGTGTGCGGACCTTTTTGTACCGGTGAGAACTCTGGCTGTGCTGTTCTGGACAAGTTGCAAGCGGTTGATGGATTTGGCTGGGAGACCGGAGAGGAGTGCATTGCAATAGTCTAGTCTTGAGAAGACGAGTGCATGAACCAGTTTTTTTATGTCATCAGTTGAGAGTGAGGGCTTCAGTCGGGAAATGTTTTTCAGGTGAAAGAAGGAGGTCTTGGTGATATGTTTGATGTGGGCTTGGAAAGACAGAGTGGAGTCAAACCTTACACCGAGGTTGGGGACAACGGAGGAGAGAGGAATAAGCTGACCATCAAGGGAGGGGCTGATGTTGGCGGCCTTGGCAAGCTGGTCGGTGGTGCCTATCAGGATTGCCTCCGTCTTGCTGCTGTTGAGCTGAAGGTAGTTGGTGGTCATCCAGGAGCGGATGTCTTCCAGGCAGGTGTTTAGTGTTTGGATAGTGGTGGTATTGGGTTGTGTTTTGATGTAGACCTGAGTGTCGTCGGCATAGCAGTGGAAGTTGATGTTATGTTGTCTGATGATATGACCCAGAGGTAATAGATAGATTAAAAACAGGATCGGCCCCAGCACTGAGCCCTGTGGGACCCCGCATGTCACTGCGGTGTCGTCAGACCTGGAACCCCCCAGAGACACGTGGTACTTCCAGTTGGTGAGGTAGCTTGAGAACCACTTCAGAGCCGTGTCCGTCACCCTGGTGTAGGTCTCGAGGCGGTGGAGGAGGATGGTATGGTCCACTGTGTCGAAAGCCGCACTCAGGTCAAGAAGGACCAGGATGCTGGGTGACCCAGAGTCGGCTGCCATCAGTAGGTCGTTGGCTACTTTTATTAGGGCTGTTTCTGTACTGTGTGCAGGGCGGAAACCTGATTGAAAGGTCTCATACATGTCATTGTCAGACAGATGAGACTGGAGCTGTGCGGCCACAACCTTCTCAAGTACTTTGGCAAGGAACGGGAGGTTGGAGATAGGTCTGTAGTTGGAGAGGAGTTCTCGGTCGATATTTGTTTTTTTAAAAAGTGGGGTGACAACTGCTGTTTTGAAATGGACAGGCACCTCACCAGTCTGTAGTGACTTGTTGATGAGTGTTGTCAGGAAATTAACCAGGGTTGGCGAACAGGCTTTTAGCAGCGGGGTCGGTATGGGGTCAAGGGAGCAGCTGGTAGGCTTTGATTTGCCTATGATGGCTAGCAGTGCAGATGACGTCACCTCGTTGAAGCTGCAGAGGGTGATTCCGTTGATGAAGGGAGAGCAGGTGGGTGGGGTCCGAGCTACTGTTGAGGCTGTAATGGTTGCTCTGATATCTGCGATCTTGTTTTTAAAGAAAGCAGAGAAGTCATTGCAGAGGCAGCTGGGGAGCCTGTGTTGGTGGAGTTGAGAAGGCGGTTGATAGTGGAGAATAAGGTTCTAGGATTGCTTTTGCCGTTGTCTGTTATTGACGAGTAGTATGCAGAGCGGGCGTTTTTTAGAGCAGTAGCATAGGCACTTTGGTGTTCTCTGAAGGCCAGTAGGTGGACGGCGAGAGCCTGCTTCCTCCATAGTCTCTCCAGCTGTCGACCGCAGGTTTTCATGCAGCGGAGGGCGTCCGTGAACCAGGGAGAGGACCGTTGGAAAGTGGCTTTCCTCTTTTTTTCCGGAGCCAGGATGTTGAGCGTGGTGGTCATGGTGTCGTTGTAGAGCTCAATCATGTCGTCGGGGCAAAGCGAACGGGGAGGTCAGTTGAAAGGTTTGCTGTTATGGTTTTGAGAAAAAGTGGAGTGTCCAAATTATTGATGTTTCGGTACTTCATGACTCTCTCAATGGGGGGTGGCTGGTTGGAGGATGGGATTGTCAGCGTTAGGGAGATAGCCTTATGGTCAGACACTCCAAGATCAGAGATGTTTAGGTCTGATGCAGGTATGTTTCCGGTGATGATGAGGTCAAGTGTGTGACCATGATTGTGGGTGGACCCATGTATATGTTGTGTCAGATTTAGTGAGTCGAGGTAGGACAGGAAGTCGGCAGCCATGGAGCATTTGGGGGAGTCCACGTGTATATCTTTCTCTGCTTCGATCTCTCAGGCAAAAAGCACTTTCTTTCAAGATAAGATCCAATCTTCCTATTCCAACCCGAAAAAACTATTTTCCATCTTCTCCACCCTCTTGGACCCTCCAAAAGCCCCTCCTCACTTCTGCCAAGCGACTATGTTACCCACTTTGAAAAAAAGGTTGATGATATTCGCTCTTCTTTTTCTGACTCACCTTTACTCACCGCTGGGTCACCAGACCCTCCTTCCACCAACACACTAACCTCCTTTTCCCCTCTCTCTCCAAGTGAGGTTCTTACCCTCATTACCTCTGCCCGCCCTACCACCTGTCCTCTTGACCCTATCCCTTCAAACCTCCTTCAGACTATCGCTCCTGATATTCTACCGTTTCTCACCCATTTCATCAACACTTCTCTAACTTCTGGTCACTTTCCAAACAGTCTCAAGGAGGCAAGAGTAAACCCTCTCCTAAATAAACCTACTCTCAACCCGTCTGATGTTATAAACTACAGGCCTGTCTCTCTCCTCCCGTTCCTGTCTAAATCACTTGAACGCGCTGTCTTTAAACAACTCTCCTGTTATCTCCATGAGAACAACCTTCTGGATCCGCACCAGTCTGGTTTCAAGGCAGGTCACTCCACAGAAACTGCTCTCATTGCTGTCACGGAGGAACTGCACACTGCCAAAACTGCATCCCTCTCCTCTGTCATCATCCTGTTGGACCTGTCTGCTGCATTCGACACGGTGAATCATCAGATCCTCCTTCGCGCTCTCCAAAAACTTGGAGTTTCAGGCTCTACACTTTCCCTCCTCACCTCATATCTGAAAGACCATACCTACAGGGTGACTTGGAGAGGGTCTGAGTCCGACCCTTGTCAATTAACTACAGGGGTCCCTCAGGGCTCTGTTCTTGGTCCCCTCCTCTTCTCCCTGTACACAAACTCGCTCGGATCAGTCTTTAGCCCGCATGGTTTTTCATACCACTGCTACACTGACGACACCCAATTAATTCTGTATTTTCCCCGCTCAGAGACCCAGGTCGTCGCACGCATCTCTGCTTGTCTAGCTGACATCTCTCAGTGGATGTCTGCTCATCACCTCAAGCTCAACCTTGACAAGACTGAGCTGCTCTTCCTTCCGGGAAAAGATTGTCCCACTCTTGACCTAACAATCAACATCGGCGTCTCAGTTGTTTCCCCGACTCAGACTGCAAGGAATCTGGGTGTGATCCTAGATAACAAACTGTCCTTCACTGCAAACATTGCTGCTACAACCCGCTGCTGCAGATACACGCTTTACAACATCAGGAAGATACGTCCCCAGCTGACACAGAAAGCGACGCAGGTTCTGGTCCAGGCTCTCGTCATCTCACGCCTAGACTACTGCAACTCCCTCCTGGCTGGTCTACCTGCATGTGCCATCCGACCTCTGCAGCTCATCCAGAATGCAGCGGCTCGTCTGGTCTTCAACCTACCTAAATTTCCCCACACCACTCCGCTCCTCCGCTCCCTTCACTGGCTTCCGGTAACTGCTAGAATCCACTTCAAGACACTGGTACTTGCTTACCATGCTGCGAATGGATCTGGCCCTTCGTACATCCAGGACATGGTTAAACCGTACACCCCAGCGCGTGCACTACGCTCTGCATCAGCCAAACGACTCGCTGCGCCCTCGCTGCGAGGGGGACCCAAGTTCCCATCGGCAAAAACACGTGGGTTTGTTATCCTGGCTCCAAGATGGTGGAATGAGCTCCCCATTGACATCAGGACAGCAGATAGCTTGCACATCTTCCGGCGCGGACTGAAAACTCATCTCTTTCGACTACACTTCGAGCGATAGAACTTTTAACAAAGCACATACTGATAAAGGACTGGCTTATCTAAAGCCAGTTGAGTAGCACTTGAAATGTTTTGGCTCTATGAAACCTGATGTACTTATATGATTCTGTTTTCTTCAAGGTTTTGTCTTCCTGGTCGAATGTACTTATTGTAAGTCGCTTTGGATAAAAGCGTCAGCTAAATGCAATGTAATGTAAATGTAATGTAATATTAAAATCGCCAAGTATCACAATGTTGGAGAGAGTGGGACATACTGAGGTGATGAAGTTAAACAATTCTGGGATGAAGGTTGAGTTGGATTTTGGAGGACGGTAGACTAGTACAACTAGTATAACTGTCAGGGATTTGGGTGGAAAACATTTAAAAGCAAGGCACTCAAAGGACTGAGTATGGGGAATAGTCAGTGGTTGGAGAATAATAGTTTTTTTGTGCAGAACAGCAATGCCGCCACCGTTACCATGGGCACGGGCTTTTTCAATGTAGTTGTATCCAGGAGGGGATGCTTCATTTATGTGGAAGAAAACTCCCTCTTTATGCCAGGTTTCAGTTAAAAATATCAAGTCTGAGCCATTGTCGTCGATAAAATCATGCATCAGAGCAGATTTCTTAGAGAGAGACTGTGTATTAAAAAGTACAATGTGTACAGGGGTTGCAGAGGCTACCACATGTTTTTGAAGAGGATTATTATCGTTTATGGATGATTGTCCACAGCGCGAAGCAGATGGTGACATTGCACTACAAGTCCCATGAGCGGCAGCGTTCCGATGACGCACCCGAGATGCGCCAGTGCGTCCCTCAGTCACAAGCGACGGGATGCAGCCGGTGCTCCCATAGTACACAAACTTTCGCCGTGAGCTTCTGTGGATGTAACGCGGGCGAGATATGAAATCATGTCCTTTTTTGGCCACAGAATGTCCAGGAAATTCATGACAGTTGTAGGTGAGGAGTTTCGAGAATATGTTGTGTTTTATTTCCATGCCAATGAAGACCAGGCGGCCCAGCCGGGGAGCCGGGTGCGGGCTAGCTGGCTAGCTGGCTAGCTGGCTAAGAAGCAGCGGACCAGGCAGAGGCTATTCAACCCGGGACAGCGAGGCTGGACTGTCCGGGAAGTCCCCAGGAGATGCTTGGTGGAGGCAGGGGAATCCAACAGTGTCTCAGAGGTTGAAGAACTGGACAGAAAATCAACGGAGGCGATGACCGTAGGTGGCTAGCTACAGCGGTATGGAGCAGGTATGGAGACTTCAGCCACAGGTTAAAAAAAAAAAAAAAGGGCTAAAAACAACAAAGCTAAACTAGACAAAGTGTTCAAACACAGTTTTAAGAGAGTACAGAAAAGAGAATACAACTAAATGAAGGCTAAAAATAAGTTCAGACGGAGAAGCGGCGAACAGAGCAACGCCAGGCGTCCTCTCCTCGAAGGTCTTGTGACTTGGCTCTTTGTTAGTGGATGGTCTAGAGGGGCTGATATCTTTAACTGCATTTTTCCCTTAGATTTTCTTTACATTCTGCGTTGCTCTGCAGTTTGACTATCAAGTGCGTCGATTAAACAAACAGGTGTAACACAAAACACCGCAGATTAGTTCCGCCCCTATTAATATTGCACATAAAAGGTAGGAACCAAAAATACAACATGGAACAAAATAAACAACAGAAAGTGAAGACAGTTACACTCCCACCAAATCACCTGTGATTTCCATAACATTTTTAGAAAACCAATATACATTAATGTAAAACTAACTATTTTGTTTTAGACCTATTAAGTGCAGAGTGTGAGTGAGAGTAACTGAGTCTTAGTCTGCTTCCAACAACAACACCGTCTTGTGAATAGGCCTTTCAAGGTAGACAGGTTTAGCGAGGCGCTTTCCCTTTCCATCCAGGGTAGAGTCGCTGATAAGCAGCTTGAGCCTTCTCACTCTTCCATCCCCTCCTGGGTACACTTCCACAACCCTGGCCAGCTTCCATTGGCCACGCGGTATAGTGTTGTCTTGCAGAATGACAATGTAATTTACCTTGACGTTTCTGCGGTCCTTGATCCACTTTGGTCTTTGTTGGAGATGGTACTCCTTATGCTGCTGAAGGCACTTTATTTCTTGAGAGAGTGTTGCTTCTTGAACCATCTCGATTATGGTCAGCTCTGCTTCTCTCCTCTCCTCTAAGCGTGTAGCTTCACAGGACCTTGGCTTGAGACCTTTACATTTCCTTTGCAAGGCGCTTGAGTCTGGCAAAGGCTTTAACCACTCTTGACCAGTCTGAGAATTTGTGAAGGTGATCTAGTAGCGACATTACTTCGTTTGCCTGGGTATCATGAACCTGGGCCTTCTTAAGCTCTGGGTCACTACTCACGATCTCTACCACCTTGACTTCCCCACTTGGTAGCTCTTTCTGCCAAAGTAGGTCAGGGCCTGTGAACCAATTTGAGGCTTGAAGTTGCTGTGCTGTGAGACCTTTGGAGGCCTGATCTGCAGGGTTATCTTCAGAAGCTCTTTCGACAAAGTCAGATTCCAGCACCTCGCTGACATCTGCATGTGAGACTTCCTTAATCTGTTTCTACAGATGTAGTGTACTTCCCTTGAGAGGTTTGAAGACTGGAGACTTGGTATCACTTGCTTCACGGTTACCTGGTGACTTACTCCAATCATATTTCCAATGTCGAGACAGGGATTGCCAAAGCCGACAACACTCCAGCCCAAATCTGTTCTCTGTGCAAAGGGCTGGTTTTCTTCACCTGGCACCACTTATTTTGGGACGAGAGCTTGAGGACAGTTGTAGCCGATAAGCAGGCCAACATCACAGCTTTGCTGAGGAGCGATCTCATCTGCAAGGTGTTCAAGATGAGGCCATGCATTCGCAGTCTCTGGTGTGGGAATATGGTCTCTGTTTGCTGGGATGAATTCTCTTGAGTAGGTTACTGGCAGAGGTATTATCCTGTCCGAGTAGAATCCTCTCACTTGGAGACCAGTTAGCTTCCTACATGACACGACTGTGTTTCTTGAAGCCATTGTGGAGAGCTTTGTGCTGCACTGTTTCATTCTTTGTGTGAAGAGCCTTTGCCGTTTCTTCAAGGATAAAGCTTGTGTCACTCTGTGTATCGAGGAGTGCATACACAAGTATTTCCCTATGTGGCTCATTTGTGGCTGACACCCACACTGGAACGATTGTGGATGTATAGGGGTCTTTAACATTCTGGAAGACTGTATTGGATGTTGCCTCACGTGGTGTGCTTTCCGCTTTACCTTGTGGACTTTCCATTGTGCTTTCTCTTGCACCATCATGGTTTGTTGACATTCTTTCTTCTCTGGTGCGATTGTCGTGGAGACAAGTTGGATGTCCCTTTTCGCATGTTTCGCACATCTTTCTGTTTTGACATTCCTTTGAGCGATGGTCAGATTTTAAACAGCAAAAGCACAACTTCTTCTCTTGAACAAACTTGACTCGCTCAGAGATTGTCTCATTCCTGAATTTGTAACATTTATGCAGATCGTGTCCTGCCTTCTCACAGAAAAGACAGTTTGTGGCGTCTGCTCTTTCATCTGTGTCTGTAGTCAATACATTTGCTACAGGACTTCTGTTCGTTAAAATCTTGCTTTTTTCGCTTTCTCTTGATTTTAGAGCATGGAGAGATGTTATTGGGTTGCAAGCTATTTTGGCTTCATGTGTGAGAAATGTAACAAACTGGCTGAAGGTTGGGAACATGTGATTTTGTTCTTCCATTTCTGTGACCTTTTTGTTCCAACTTGAGGTCAACCAGTCTGGAAGTTTAGCAAGCATCTTTTGGTTTTCGTTGCAGTCGTTAAGTACCTCAAGTCCTTTGATCTGTGACATGGCAGCCTCACAGCTGCGAAGGAAGTCAGAGAGCCCTTGAAGTTCTACGCTGTCTTTGGAACTTATCTTGGGCCATGCATCAAGCTTATCTCTGAAGGCCTTAGCAATGAGGAAAGGATTACCGTACCTCTCTTCTAGGATGGTCCACGCGGCATGATAGGCTGACTCTGTGCCTAGCAGGAAGTAGCTCTCTATGGCCTTCTTGGCGGGTCCACCCACATACTTTCTTAGATAGTATATATTTTCTTCAGCTGGGATGTGTTTCCTGTCAACGAGTGTACGAAAGGAGACCTTCCAGTCATTGAACCTCAGTGGGTCACCACTGAACGTTGTAGGTTCAGGCACAGGTAGACGACTTGCACTGATGGACTCTGCAAGAGCTCTGACAAGAGCTGAAGTACTGTCTTCTTGTTTTTGTTGTGTCACAGCTTGAGGTGGTGAGTGGTTTTGCAGTTCACTGCTTTTATGCTTGAGTTCTTCTTTCACAACCAGAGGAACATGTTGATGGAGCAGCTCGCTAATTTCTTCGTCTGAGCATTACATTACATTTAGCTGACGCTTTTATCCAAAGCGACTTACAATAAGTACATTCGACCAGGAAGACACAACCTTGAAGAAAACAGAATCATATAAGTACATCAGGTTTCATAGAGCCAAAACATTTCAAGTGCTACTCAACTGGCTTTAGATAAGCCAGTCCTTTATTAGTATATAAGTGCTTTGTTAATAGTTCTATCGCTCGAAGTGGAGTCGAAAGAGATGAGTTTTCAGTCTGCGCCGGAAGATGTGCAAGCTATCTGCTGTCCTGATGTCAATGGGGAGCTCATTCCACCATCTTGGAGCCAGGATAGCAAACCCACGTGTTTTTGCCAATGGGAACTTGGGTCCCCCTCGCAGCGAGGGCGCAGCGAGTCGTTTGGCTGATGCAGAGCGTAGTGCACGCGCTGGGGTGTACGGTTTAACCATGTCCTGGATGTACGAAGGGCCAGATCCATTCGCAGCATGGTAAGCAAGTACCAGTGTCTTGAAGTGGATTCTAGCAGTTACCGGAAGCCAGTGAAGGGAGCGGAGGAGCGGAGTGGTGTGGGAAAATTTAGGAAGGTTGAAGACCAGACGAGCCGCTGCATTCTGGATGAGCTGCAGAGGTCGGATGGCACATGCAGGTAGACCAGCCAGGAGGGAGTTGCAGTAGTCTAGGCGTGAGATGACGAGAGCCTGGACCAGAACCTGCATGCATGCTTTCTGTTCATATACTTGATGTCTCGCCTTTGCCGCTTTTAGCTTCTTTACCGCTCTAGTTGTCTGCGCTTGGCTTGTAACTCTCTTTGCCTCTCAGCATTGTCTGCCTCCTGTTTGGCTCTTAACTGAGCAGCTTCAGCCTCCAGTATATCAAGTTCTTCGATCAGTTGTTCCTGTTCTAGCATTACTTCTAAAGTCGCTTCATTTGCAGCAATTTCAGCAGCGGCATCTTGTCTTTTGATAGAAGAGAGGAATGAACTTCTTGATGTGGCTCTCGAGTTGCTATGAGAATGAGTCGAGGACCTGGTGACATGAGAGCCATTACTTCTCTTAACAGAGGCAACAGATTTGCATACAGACTGTCTGGTTTTTACCAATTTCTTCTTCCTCATGACTTTTGTCCTTTCTTGTGTCTATTCGTTCTCTTGCAGTCTCAATGATTGTCTTTGTAACTGCTTCACAGGTGTCTTCTCTGCGACGTGTTTCATGGTCAGGAATGTCAATAAGCCTCAACTCTTTATAAGCAATATTTACATCATTGGAGGTCTTGCTTACCTTAGTGAGTATTCATGCAGCAGGTCATTAGAGCATTGACCACTTAGCGCTTGTTTGGCTTCCTTTGTGATATCTTTCCACCTTTTGTAGCTCACACTGAAACGGTGCACAAGTCTTGTTACTTGCTCATCGTGCAGTTCTTGGCCCTTTTCCGTTAACTTCCGGACTCTTTGGCTCCTTTATGGCTCTTGTGTGGAAAGGTTATCCATTTTCGGATCTTCAGTTGCCTGTGGTTGCTCGTTTTCTACTACACTCACTTCATCACTCTTAGTGTAAGACTCAACATCTGACATTTTACTTGTTTACTTAAGTTTGGTTTTAACTCTATTATTTAATTATCTTTAAAGCTAAGTAGTTAGCCAATTTAGATATTAGCTTTGAGTTACCTTAAGCTTATATGCAGCTATTGAGCCTTATTTGAATGAAAATCACAAGTGATAATGATATAGGCCAACCACAAAAAAACTTGGTACATTTCTTCAACACTTATTACTTGAAAGATATTGTCCTTTAAATGTACTTTGTTACTTAGTCTGCAAATACTTACTGCAGATACCTTAATACACAAATCGATATTATGAGGGGTGAGAACCAGAGGGGCGTAAGTGACATTTTGGTCAAAAATCAGTTATATATATCAAATGAAAGCTCTCAATGAGCTATTTCTACTGCCAAAAGGGTGCATGTGAATTCAAAACCAATCCAGAGTTATTCATCAAAAACCAAAAGACCTAACACAGAACACACTATTTGGGGCCAAAAGGACGTAAGTGCACTTACGCCCTTTTGGCCCTGAGAAATGTATTATGGGTAAAGCCTTTGGATAGCACTTGAGTCAAAATGGCTGACACCATATGTAAGCAAGCTAGGTCAACCATGAGAAGAAAGCTTTTCACTGCTGAAGAAGTGTTACTAAGCTTATTTCAAGATGCAGAAGAGCTTGATGAAGAGAATGAAATAATCCAGGATTCAAAGTCAATGCTGAGTGACAAAGGAAACTTAGTTTCTACAGATCCATCTTCAACAGATAATTCAACTCATCAGAGATCAGCACATGCATGTTCCAGTATCTGTCAACTCTTTCAGGTACTGAGCATGTGGTGCTGTACTCTGACACATGTGGTGGGCAGAACAGGAATGCTGGTTTTAGTGCCATGTGTCTCCATGCAGTTAAAACCTTGCCCATCTCCATTATTGATCATACATTCATGGAGTGTGCACAGCAAGATGGAATGTGACAGTGTTCATGCAGCCATTGAGACCGACAGAAAAAAAGGGCCTTTGTACAGTTCGGAGGGGTACTACTGTACCTGGCAAGGAGGAACAGGCCATAGAAGGTGATTGAGCTTGGGTACAGTGACTTTCTGGATTTCAAGTTCTTCTCACAACACACTAGGGCTGCTCAATTATGGCAAAAATCATAATCACGATTATTTTGGTCAATATTGATATCACGATTATTAAATACGATTATTCATTGACTTTGAAAACATCCATTTATTGAACTTTAAAAAATAAATAATAATTTGAACAGTATCTTTTTAACAGTTGATTACCCTGAACTTTAAGTATAACTCAACTGCAAAGTATTCAGCTAAAGCCACATATTTTGTAACTTCCCCACGGCATTTGTCATATAGGGCAGGGAGTGCAGATCTGGTGAAATGATACCGAGATGACATCGCTTAACGCTTGTCCATAGTGTTAGCCAGTTGCTTAAACCCCTGGTTGCTAACCGTACTAACCGGGCACATGTCTTTAGCTATGTAGAATGTGATGGCATGTGTTATATCTTTGTGTCCTTGCGAGCTGGTTGAGTAGGCCGTTGCACTGTAAAGTGCGTCCTTAATTGATGACTATGATGTGGTGGATGAAGTCGAGGGGGCACGCTCGTGAACTGTCAACAGGGGGGGGGGGGGGGGGGGGGCCTCGCTGCGGGGAAACTGTGGATCTCGTTGCAAGCCAAAATCGTAATCGAGATTAAAATACGATTAATTGCACAGCCTTACAACACACGGTCCGAAACAGAACCAATGACACAGAGGGACAAACAGTTTGTTGGCAGAAAATGAAATGGCAAAAACAAAAGAGGATCACAAAATCACAAATCAGGATCACAAAATCAGGATCAGAATCAGGATCAGGATCACAATCAGGATCAGGATCACAAAAAAGGATCCGAAAAGGATTCAGTTCAAATATGAGCTGTCCGACCAAACTGCAAGTTGGAAAGCAGGAGACCAGAGGTGCTCATGCAATTGAACCAAAGAAGATGCACACAGGTCCACCTGGGATCTCTGCTGTGAAAAATAAAGACGTACTCGCACAAATGGGAGTATCCCTCACTCCTATGTAGGCAGAGTAGGCTAGTTTGTCGTTTCAAATCAATCTGAAACTTACATGATCTGCATGAAATATGCTGTCGTATATAATTATATTGCTATATTTGACATTCCCAATGTTCTAAAGTAGTTTTTGATTTGCCAAACAGTTATTAGGCCAGGTTTAATGTAATGTATTGTTATTCAGTGAACTAATGTGATATTGATATTTGATATGATCACAATGGACTCTTTAGCATATTTTCAATCCGTTATTTGGGGAAATGGCTAAATAATTAACTATTTGGCAAAATGGTTATTAATGTTTTTGTTTTTTTAAATAATTACATTCAATGAACTAATATGATATAAGGATATTTTCATATAATATTGTTATTATAACAATTGATTACTGTTACTTTTGACCTCATTAATGTAAAGCCTTTTTCCTATATTTATCAGATACGCCCTTTTTTTTAGTTCCTATGATATAAAATCTTAGTTCCAAAAAGGCGCATGTGACTTTATTCTGAATAAAAAAAAAAAAGAAGAATATTTTTTTCAATGAAAGTCAAAATATTGTTCATTAAGTATATTATCATCCACATGTTTATGAATATTCATATTAAAGATTGAATTTAATAAACAAAGTCAGGATAAAGTATGGTCATTTTTTGTTTTGGCTCTCCTGTAAAGTTGGTCAAATGTCACTTACGCCCCTCTGGTTCTCACCCCTCGATTAACAACATTTAACTTCCATTAGAAAGGTAAGTAAATAACATTAACACAGACTATATGAATAATGCAAATGTCCCATTTTCTTTGTATGGCACTTTAAAGTCTCTTTGTTGCACCTAAATGTATACTAAAACACCTGGACCTTCCAGAAGTAGTTGGATCTTGTGCTGTTGTGTCAACCCAGTCTCACGGCATTTCGTGTTCACCAACACAATTTTTAATCTATTGATTCGTGTTCACCAACACGATTTGCCCCTTTTTTTCATGTTGCACAGCACGATTTTAAAAGCAATGTATTTCTACTGCCTGCAGCACGTCTTTTTCTCCGGTCGGGTCGAGGAAGACCGGAAGCTGTGTGGTTCATAAAAACATGTTCTTACTCAATATCAAGCCACAGTTATTGCTTTTAGTTGAAATCGTATAATTTTGGACTTTTGTTGCTGTCTGTGAGGAAAATAAATGGGGCTCAGAGCCTCAGGATACTGAAATCTGTATTTTTTATTTTTAATCTTTTTTTCCTTCTAATTTGTTATTCTTTTCAAAATAACACACTGTTATTTACTCACCAATAACACACAATTATCCTTGCTTTTATTTATTGGTTTAATTCCATAATCTCTGGCTTTTTTGGCGTCCGTCAGGAACTGAATTTCAAAATAAAAATAACCGGAAACAGACGTAGGCATTTCGAGCAATTACCCAAGATCCTCAGCTATGGTTTTAAGCTCGCTTATTGGATGTTTTAGCCGCAATGCATGCTGGGATTTGGTGTTTATATGATATGAAATCCGGAAAACATTTTAAAAGAATAAAATACTTAATTCCGAGCGCTCTTGCTTTTCTCTTTGAAAGTCATCACATAACGGCATTGTAATACACGGTTCGGCTGCATTGTATATTACAGATCTGCCGTAGTTCTTTATTTATAGAGCCCTGATGAGAAGACCTTTAGAAAAACTGAGAAAATGCCGCCGAAACTGAATACTTGACGTGGGTCATAAATATATTCAACAATTAAACAACATCTTCAATTTCTCTTCACACAATACGTCTCCTTGCAGTATCAACACTAATTCGGCTGACTTTTACATTTGATCTAATTCACAGATAGGTTATATTTACACCATAACGGTGCACAGCTGATATAAAAGGACTGTAGTTTTTAAAGATATTACTGATTTTCTTTGAATGTAAGAATGTAAATACTGAGTCTGAAATAGTATAGCAATATGCTGTAAAATTATGTGAAAGCATGCATAAAACTACACATCTTCAGATGTTGTACGAAAACAAAAGTGTCCTACACTAATAATACAAAGTTATTATGGCTGTGTGTACCTTGTGTGCACCGCCTAGTGGTTAAAGCACGTTATTGAATTTGTGTTTTATTTGATTAAAACAATATTAAGAGTACATACTTTCATAGGGGGAAAGTATAAATATAGAATATAAAAAATCAAGAAGATACTATAAGTGATCTCTACAATAAAACAGTTTAGTGCAGAATGTACAAAGATATTAATAGGAGGAGGTGCAAAACAGAAACACGAATTAACCTTTATTTGAACATTAAATAACAGATTAAGGTCTTCTTTTAAATAAGAAAAAAACTTTGGGGGTATCTATCTACAGATAAATATTAAGCCTGACAAAGTCAGGGTTTCCCACACAGACTATATTTGGGCGGGCCGCCCAGGTATATTAACGGCCGCCCAAGTATATTTCGCGACCCTTTTTTTTTTTTTTTTTTTTTTTATAATTTTTTTTTGTATTTTTTTTTTTTTATTCGTCCGTGACCACGACGCCATCTGCGATCGATTAACTTGTGGACAATGATCCCTTGCTCCCTTGCTCTGATCTCGCCTCGTTAAGTGGCCTGCCTCACACAGGGTGACTGGCTGTCTACATGATGTGGCCTGCCAACATGGCCACTGTCATAGAGATCATAAATCAAAGCCCTTGATTGGTCTCTGTGTGTCATTCAAGCTCGGGATAACCTCAGCTCAGGTGAGGTAAAGGACTCTCTGAGTGTTTAGATAGTTAACTTAGTTTAAGTTCTCAGTGGGTCTCAAACAGTGTGGTCACCATTTATGTAAACACATATTTCCATTTGAGAGGGTAGTGATTGATCCAATGGATAGTGAGGTGGGCTGAAGATCGGAAGGCTGTGAGTTCAAATCCCGCCAGGAACACCACCACTAGTGTGCCCTTGAGTGCCATCTTTACGCAAAATGATTATACAAAATGATTATACAAAATGAAAACTTTTTTTTTTTTTTGCGCACCCCCACCCCCCGCCCGCTGCCACCACCCGCCCAAGTATATTTCAGATCTGTGGGAAACACTGAAAGTACTTAACGTCTAATATATTGCTTTCCTGCAATGTTAACTATGTTGAAGCACTTATTTTAACTGATATTATACATATGAATTATACTCTTATGTATGTAGATAGAATAAGAAATGTGCAGAATATGACAGTTTAATGGTGGAGGTACACACATATTGATAGATGTCTTGTAATGCACTGTTGAGGAACCTGTGACCCAAGTGTTTCATTCATTGCATAACTACACCGTAGTTGTGTATATGATATGTCAATACACCTTTGAAAATCTTGAAAGGGATGTACAAAATAGCCATAATATACAGTCTTTAATTAACTATTAGTAGAGAATAACGAGTAATGAATATACTTTATTACTCGTTTCCATTCATGTCAATTGCAGATACATGTTTAGTCTTCTCAAGCACCAACTATCAAATATCTCCTGATTGTTGGCACTTGACAATCACCTTACCTGAATTTTACTCAGGTGTAACTAAAGTCTGATTTAAGGGTTGTTTATATTTCACATAATTAATCAGAATCTGCAAAGTAACTCAAATAAATGCAGTGGAGTAAAAATACCAGGTTAACCTCTGAATTGTAGTGGAGTAGAATTACAAAGTAACAATGAGCTGTCATGTGGGTATTAATGCTGCGCATTATGGACACAAGCAATTTTCACCCATTTATTAATGATATGTTTTACATTTGATAACACCAATGTGTTTAATACTGGCAACTTCTAATTGTGGGAAAAACGAAAACGTTCAGTAGAGACGTGCCATAGAACATTTTGCGAAACACAATAGCCAGCATGTGTAGTTCTGGGGGGGGCGTTCGATTTCAGTTTTGGATAGTCTGGCGTGGTTTCGTTCCATTTCACACAGCTGTTTGACGCTCTGCGTAACCTTACGGGGACTGTAGTCCTAAACGTTAGCTGGGGATTATGGGTAGTGTAGTGTCTTCGGCCATCCTAAACTCAGAAATGTTGACAATCGCAATGATGCTCGAAATGTCCCTTATAGGCCTACGTCTGTTTCCGGTTATTTTTATTTTGAAATTCAGTTCCTGACGGACGCCAAAAAAGCCCGAGATTATGGAATTAAACCAATAAATAAAAGCAAGGATAATTGTGTGTTATTGGTGAGTAAATAACAGTGTGTTATTTTGAAAAGAATATCGAATTAGAAGGAAAAAAATATTTAAAAATACAGATTTCCGTATTCTGAGGCTCTGAGCCCCATTTATTTTCCTCACAGACGGTAACAAAAGTCAGAAATTATACGATTTCAAATAAAAGCAATAACTGTGGCTTGATCTTGAGTAAGAACATGTTTTTATGAACCACACAGCTTCCGGTCTTCCTCGACCCGACCGGAGAAAAATACGTGCTGCAGGCAGTAGAAATACATTGCTTTTAAAATCGTGCTGTGCAACACCAAAAAAAGGGGCAAATCGTGTTGGTGGACACGAATCAATATATTAAAAATCGTGTTGGTGAACACGAAATGCCGTGAGACTGGGTTGGCTGTGTAGATGGCTGCTACATATGCACACGCTGCGACGGAGATGTCCCGTGCCGTCCATGGATCGCTGCCATCTGGCGCCGTTTTACTCGTCTACTCATGCGGAGCAGTCGAGTTCTCACTGTAGCTCCCTCCATTAAATGACACGAGGCTGAGGTCTTGATTAAATACGGGGTTTATTCTTGTGGAACCTATTCCAACCCGTGATAACTGGGTTGTAAGACAAAAACTATGGTAAACAATAAATAAATATGGAATATATGCATGTCATCACTGTTGATGCCGCTAAATAAAACAATAAACGGCACACATATCCCACACAGCATGTAGCACAAGCTAACAATAGCATGTAGCACAAGCTAGCGCATAGCATACATAGGCTACATATAACCTGCAGCTCAACCACACACATTTAGACAAACAACTAGTGATGGGAATTCCGATTCCCTTCAGGGACACAAATATTTTGATTCAGTTCACTTGAAAGATTTGTTCACTGATTCGTTCACCGGTTCGCGAACGACTTCTGGTGATTTGCACGTTCGCGAACGATTCGTCTTTGTAGGCCTACTTAATTCGTTCAGTGAGTCTTCACTACTGCCGAAGTCCGTACAAGAAGTTTGCTGACGTAACATTTATGATATTAAAACACATTTTACACCTCACCTTGTTGCCCCATGAATTATGCTCTGGGAATAGGCTACATATTATTTAAGAAATATCATTGGTCATTGTTAAATCTCTCATAAATGTGTGCCTGACTATACGATGTATTACAGCAGGCTAGCACGTTATATTTTCAAATCCATGCACGTACTATGTGGCCTAACTTAAATCCCAAAGCATTAAACTCCATTTGGCGGAGTTCAAAGTGAATAAAAAAATATATCCTCTACATCGGTGACGATTTATTCATATTCTATGTACCCTTCTATGTTTACCTTTAGCTAGCGGCTAAGCTAGTGGGACGCTACGGAGCCCAGCTATCCGCCCTCTGAAGCTTTTAGGGCCGACAGGGAGAGGAGAATGTCCCGCTAACGCTGTGTGTGTTTCACATTAGCGGGACGCTATGGAGCTCAGGTATCCGCCATCTGAAGCTTTTAGGGCAGACAGGGGGAGGAGAATACAACGCTGTGTGTATTTATCGCTAAGCTAGCTGGACGCTACGGAGCCCAGCTATCCGCCCTCTGAAGCTTTTAGGGCCGACAGGGAGAGGAGAATGTCCCGCTAACGCTGTGTGTGTGTATTTCACATTAGCGGGACGCTATGGAGCTCAGGTATCCACCATCTGAAGCCTTTAGTGCCGACAGGGGGAGGAGAATGTCCCGCTAACGCTGTGTGTGTGTATTTCACATTAGCGGGACGCTATGGAGCTCAGGTATCCACCATCTGAAGCCTTTAGTGCCGACAGCGGGACATTCTCCTCCCCCTAACGCTGTGTGTGTGTTTCACATTAGCGGGACGCTATGGAGCTCAGCTTTTAGGGCCGACACGAGGAGGAGAATACAACGATGTGTGTATTTATCGCTAAGCTAGCTGGACGCTACGGTTCAGGTATCCGTCCTTTTTATGGCGGACAGGTTGAGGAGGATGTCCCGCTCCTGTGTGCGTGCGTGTGTGTGTGTGTAACGGAGCTCAGGTGAGAGGGCTCTGATTACAGTACACTGTAGGAAACAGTTCTGAACTGTTTCCGCCAGTTCTTTAAGACTCAAACAAACAAATCGTTTTGTGGGAGGAATCAGTTCACTTCAAAGATTCGTTCAAAAAGAACGAATCGTTCGCGACGACCCATCACTACAAACAACCAACACAAAAACGTACCTTGTAGGCTGCTAGTCATCTAGAGGGGCTGATATATTTAACTGCATTTTTCCCTTAGATTTTCTTTACATTCTGCGTTGCTCTGCAGTTTGACTATCAAGTGTGTCGATTAAACAAACAGGTGTAACACAAAACACCGCAGATTAGTTCCGCCCCTATTAATGTTGCACATAAAAGGTAGGAACCAAAAATACAACGTGGAACAAAATAAACAACCAGAGAGTGAAGACAGTTACAATCATGCTGTTGGGTTGTCTCACTGCAAGAACCACTTTTACCACATTTTTTACAGACAATATGTAGACAAATGGTAGCAATTCTCACAATGTAAAATAATAATTGCCTTAAGGCGAGACACCCCAGGTGAATAGGGTAATTTTTGTAACTTAAAGGTATCAGCTAGAAATGTCTCCAGTTAATTACTTACAATAAGGCAATTGTCTTTTGTATTACAACTTTTCTGAAATAGCATGTTTAAATATGCAAATTATCCATTATCTCATTAGATATGCACATATTTTAACACATTTCAGGAATTGAAATCTGAACTTTGGATATAGCCAGATTCAAAAGTCTTGTTTCATTTTGTAGTCATATTAGTATCTAAGGCTTTTACAGAAGGGATATTGGATATCTCTTTTTATCACTCCATAAATCAGAAAATACTGTCAACAGCCCTAAAATATCAATTTTCGCCATGTTTTTAGGTATACAATGTTGTATAATTCAGGCTATGAATTATATATGAACAAACCCTTCTGTAAAAGCCTTCATAATATTGATAGGAATATAACTGGAAGGTTTGGTGTATGTACGTGCTACTGAAGTTGAAATTTCGAACTCAGAGTAGGAGAAAAAACTCATTTTGAGAAAACGACCTTTAAAGATTGCAGTGAGGCGCTAGCTAAACCCTCCTGTTCTTTGGATGACAGCTTGCGCATCGACGCACTCCGTGAAGGTATTTCATGTTCAGGGTCATTTTTTGTTTTATAACCTTGCTTCGTGCAAGTGACAATTGTTGTCCTCTTCTCTGTGAAAGTTTTTTTCGCCGTTCTTTTGGCATTTTGAGATTTCAATTTCTAGCTGAAAGCTAACCAGGAAGTGTTTTAGCACACCACGTGACGCATCTGAACGAATCACGTTGTCAGAAATTGACACCAACCAATGAGATTTCGTTTCTTGGTTTAAGACCCCTTTGTGCTTTCACGATTGGTTGCTGATACAAAGGAAATGACCATATTTGGATCCGATGAGATTGTGCAGGAGAGACACAGCTTTCCAGCGATACCTCTGTTGACATGGTGCACACAGCGGTCGCGGTACTTTATGTTACGTTAGAATGCTAACTTTTGGTGAATTTAGGAGAAATCTACAGACGCAAATAGACAAACTATAGTAAAATAAACAGTTAAATGTGTATTTTGTACGTTTTCCTTCCAAAAGCCTGAAAGAAAACATGTTATAGAATCAAAATAGTACAAAATCTCAAAATTGACCAGTACTTGAAAAACGATGTTTTTGCCTGCCGTGTCTCGCCTTAAATACATTGAAATGTAAAATTGAAATGTAACTTTTTGTAAGGAAGGAACAGTCAATTTCCCTGATGTCAGTATTTAGTCATGTTTAATGGCATGTATATCAGTGTATTATAGTTGTTACTTTATCTATTTAAACCAGAACGTTTCTCGATTCTTTGTACAGTATGTCAGGAATCTCGGTCTGTCTCTCGTGTTCAGCATCCTCTGGTCTGTCTGCACCACCTGGAAACTTTAAACAAACAGATATATATGATGATGATAGTAATGTAACAATGTGTTGGTCACAGACTTTTTTTTTACATGCAAACGTTATGTGATAATCTTTTTGTTATCCTTAAAAAAAGTGCTGATAAGATACAGCCCTTACTGTATCTTATCAGTTGGATTGTGTATTATTGTCCTTTTGGGGTCCTTTTTATTTTACTGTTATTTTGGAATTGTTTTTCATGAGACAGTCAATTTAAATATTTGTCCTATGCCATATTCACATTCATTTGTAACACACACGTAAGGGTAAAAGACAAACATCTTTAACAAATGTAATTGTCACAGAAGCACACATAACGTCATATCTAATATTTAAACAAATGAGGCGAAGCCTGCGAGCTAGTTCAGGCAGTCAACTCGAGCACTTATGCTGCATTCATACATAACGCCCCTTGCCACTCTACAACCAACCAAACAGAGTCTCCTTAATATGCCGCTCTATTTAACCTGCAGATCTCTCTCCATGCATTGCTTGCTGCTGCTATTGCCGCAGCTACCTCTACGTCGCTGCTGCTTGCCTGCTGCCACTGCTGTGTTCACTTGCTATTGCTGCGTTCATGTTCCTGCTGCTGTGTTTCATGTTGCTGCTGCTTGCCTGCCGGTGCTGTCCTTGCAAATGTCTATTGCAATCTCCGACTCTGGAACCGAATCATCATACGCAAGAAGCCGTAAGAAATGCCTCATTCCCGAAACACAGGCTAGCTCAGAGCATGGTTCAGACGCCGCTGGAACGAGCCACAGCTCCCGCACTACACACATTCAGGTGTCCCTTCCGTCCTCATTTTGAGTAACTTTTAATATCCTTTGGGCCAGAGGAAGTCCCGAGTTCTACACCAGCTCCGGTAACAACCCCTTTCTTGTGTGTCAGCTAAGAGTCTCTCGGTCGGCGGGTAATTAAACACCAAAAAAGGCAGGAGCAAGCTGACCCCGGCATTCCCAAAGTACCTGCCTCCCTGTCCTACCTTCTCGAAGTAAAATCAGCGCTTGAAGCCTTTAATTGCACGATATATTCCCGTGAACAAACTCGATTTCCTCTGCCTGCATGTAAACAAATGTTTCTACTTCCGTGTTCAACCACTTGTGCCACTGACGTCACACTCCCGAGGATTCTGGGAATTGGAGTCCCAGATCCAGCCACGAGTTCTAGCTTCCTGCCCCCTGCAGCAGCAATTCCTTAGGAATCGCATCTTGGCAGGTATATAATACTATTCTGCATAAGCAATGTTTTATTATGGAAATATTTGGCCTGCAGTAAGTCATATTTGAGGCAATTATACAGAAGTTGTATGTGTATAAGTATTTATACTAGGCCTACTATAAATCAATGAAATTAAAAATGGAAATAAATTAATAATTTCCATCACGGGAATATGAAGGGAAGCTCGATACATTTTTGACCATCATTTTAGACTTCAATCTCTCCTACAGTGTCTTTTCTATGAATACCATGAATCATTCTCTGCCAAGCGGCCATGTACATTTAATCACCTACCAAAGAAGAGTTTTTCCTTACAGGAATTAAGCTCTACCTGCAATATTCTGCCCCTTGCTGGGTGTGCCTCAGGAGGCCACATGCTGCAAATCGTTTCCAAGCTCTTTCTAATCACAGATGTTCGTCAAATGACCTTATCACAGGCTTAAATCAAGGTTTCTTAGCAGGTTAGGCTGGCTCCCAGGGACCCATGTCTGTTGAAACCTGCACTCAATACTGAAGTTTGCACTGAAGGAGCCAGGAGTATTACACGTGCTGCTATTTAAACGTTTAAAAACACGACAGGCCCCTAGCCTAGTGCTAGGAGGAAATATTCTAGCAACGTTTCTTGAGCCGTTAGTTCCTCACGATTATTCTGTTAAGAGTATTAATAACTACTAAAGATTTTCCCGTTTCTTTGCTCTGTGGCATATATATTTTAAGGTTTTACAATCAAATGTGCATTTGGTTGCCATAGTAGCCCACGTTTCTTTGACACCTCATCAGAAGCAGTATGCTGGATTCTCTGCAACACCTGCAAGCACCCCTTGGTGTCCATCTTTTAACAATTTCCTAGTTAACTTTCCCAGATAAAACTTTCCAACAGCTAGGCCTACCTCTTTCAGAACAGGAACTGGAAGCCCTTCCACACGTCTAGAATTATCGGTATCATTCTCGATAGTGTGCTGATGCAAGCTTCACTGCCACCAGACAAGCTGTCCCGCATCAGAACAGCCATAATTACAATTAATGTTATTTATTTAGCGCCTTTCCAAATGTTCAAAGTGCTCTACGTTATACTACATATTAGACTTGTAATACATTCAATACTGATTACTGCCTTCAATTATGGTCTCCCACTGGTAGTCTCTCTAAAAGAGATGTTTTATATTTATAAGGAACAAGCGCTAGCCTTTCTGTCCAAACCTTAAGGCACCATAGTCTTAGGTCACGTTCACACCTGCTTGGTTAGTACTATTGAATCGGTCCCTGTAGCGTTAACCCCTTGATGCGGTTCGTTGGATTGGTGTGGAAGCAGTCCGATACCTCTGCTCCGCTAAAAGAGGTGGTCTCGGGTCGCTCGCTAGTAAACTCCAGAGAGGTTCATTGCTGGTGTGACGCAGTCCGCATCAAAACATGGGAAACAACTATTGTGCGTCATCGCTTGTTTTGCTATCGATGCTGTGTGCAACATCCAGTAACCTATAGGGTCATGCATTCATTCTGGTGACTGCTTACCTCACTGGTCCCCTGTGTACAGAAAAAAGGTAGTGGTACAATCTCATCAGAGCCACCTGTCATCGGTGAAACCTCCTCACTGCATAACGTCGCATTTTGTGTTATAATGTTTTTAATGCACGTTGTCTGATTTATAATCCTATGCGCTGGCCGCAGAGTTTGCTGATGCACTCTCCAGATTAACAGCAGTATGAAAATAACCTGCCAATGCTCCATGATGCAGGCTACTGTAGGAATTGCTGGGATCTGCATTTTATCCGCTTGATGTCCCACCAATTGTTGAAAAAGCATCTCCGTACAATGACTTTAGTTTACAGTTCATAGTCTATTTGAAGTTGCCTGGGTGAACGCAAACCCAACCTTCTGCAAATGAAACGATGTAATACACTTGTGTCTGGTGTAAAGATGCGGACTATTCGGCATGAATGCAATCTTAGAGATGGTTATTGCTCAGATCTTTGGTCCTTAGCCCCTCTGCGACGAGTGGAATGTTATGTTCATTCTTTTATAATGACCTTGCGGTGTCCTCAGATCCTCTCTAGTTACTTACAGATGCTGCACCTTCTGCTGGTTCGGGGGATTTCACAATGAGTGGTTGCCCCACCAGCTTGCATGCCCTTCGTTCAACCAAATGACTCTGGATCTACACGTCAAGCCCCTCAAGGATTTCCCATATTCTGCCTCCAACCAAGAGCATGATTCAAAGCATACAATTCAGCTTGGTACTTTATCTTCTTCTGTCCCTCCTCTGTGTACTTGTGCAATAGATATAATAGTCGTTCATGCATTATATATAATTGTATTTTCATTCGAATCCTGCAATCTTCAAGTGCTAAGTATTAAGCCTTGCTAGAGTTCATTAATTTGCTCCTCAAGGGCCTTAAGAAGGCACGTCCTCCACGCAATGATAAAGACTGGCAAAGGGGTTTCACTTAAGCAATCACGGACCTCGGCGCAAGCGCCTCGGTCCTGCCGCAGTACTGTCGTACCAATAATGACGTTAAAGAACGGCCTCAAGTGTATGATTGCGATTCTATAACACAAACTATCATTGTAATCAACAATATCGTAAAATAATTTCCTAATGTGGGCTAATTTGCTCCCAAACCTTCACTTTCTGCTTGAGTTAATCTCCGTCAGAAAGTAGTTCCTATAAAGTAGTTCCCTTGGTAACGAGAGCCGATCAATCGAACACTCCTGCTTCCCCGCTTACAGTTATTGATATAATTATAGTAAATAATATATTATTAACCAATTTATTGAAAACAATTTATTGACAACAATTCTTGAATTAGGCTATTTATTTATTTATTTACATATTTAACATTTTGGCTTCAGAATGAAGGTGGATGTTCATGCTGCCATTAAACGTGCAATTTTTTAAACAACTCATGAACTCCATGCCAGACTTTTTTGCAGTTGGTGCTGTGGTGTTCACGGAAGAGCTTTCCTCCAGTGGCCGTTTGGTGTGTCCCGGACCGGCAAAAAGCGCGTTGCTCCACATCTTTCTGTTGTCCAGAGATGGAGCCCAGTAGCTGCGAAGCGATGACTCATGTTTATGAGCCCTTAGTGTTTCTAACACTTCCATAAAACTGGCGAAGTAAACTGTTTAGCTCCGGCTTGGACACTGTTCCGAAATCCACCATTTTCTCCTGGGTTTTTAAGAACGCTTTGAGACATTTGACAGCCCAGGTAGTTGACGCCAATGTACTCTTTTAGTTGCGACTTTTTTCCAACGCACTCAGCTCGTCAGTTGAAACAGCCGCAAATCTTTCGTTGGTTTTGTGGTCTGTGTCCATGTCCAACCATTCATCCATAGTGAGGCCCCCCAACAAATCAAAATTAACTATAAAATCTGACATTTTGTAGCTAACGATTTTCCAACGAGAGACAATGTAACGGCTGTGTGTCGCTATGGAAACCTCTACTTCTCCGCTGCTTTCTTGTTCCAGTTTGCAGTTAGCTTTTGAATTGTGGTACTTTTCCAGTTGGTCTACCTGCTCTTCACGTAGCTCTGCATGTTGTCGTTTAGGTGCTTTTTTTACTAGGCACTCCTCAATCCAGTCCTCCACAGTAAGACCCCCCCCTGAGGTTGAAGTTAATCTGAAATGTTTCCATATTATGTTTGGAAGTTTGTTTCGTAACGTAAAAAGGAGTGTTTCTGCCCCGTTACTTCTCCGCTGCTTTCTTGTTCCAGTTCGAAAAGCAAACTGCAAGCAGTTTGCTTTTCAGGCCAAGGGTATACCGTTTTTCTCAGACGAGGAGGGATACTGACTTGTTGTGAAAAGGCACGTTCTATTTGACCGTTCTTTGATCGTGGAATCAAACACGCCTATTGACCAATCAGAGAGCTTGCTCACACCTATGTGTTATAGAATATACATTGATAAACGTCAGATGCAGTTGTTACAGCTTTCTATTGGTTTATCAGGTGGCGAATATACACAGACCTCTCACCTTTTAATCCTCAGCATAATATCACCCTTACTGAATTAACGTTGGAGATCAAATATACACAGTTTTGAAACATTCAATGTCTGATAGTTCTGTCTGGGGAGTCAAGGAACCCCGAATAATCATTGCTAAAACTAACACTGTTTTCTTTGTCCTTTATCTTCCATGCTGAACTTCTCGCATCATTGCCCTCTGACACATGGGTCGGCACCCATGTTTATTCGATGGCTGCAAACCCAACGACGAGGGTTCTCCTCCAAGCTGCGCGATCTCTGCCTAAGCTGCGACCTGCCCCCAGATCGCTATTCCCACTGTTTAAGAATCTGCACAGCCACAACCGCAGCTCTATATCCGCCTACCTCAACCCTGAGTATCCTGGGCCGTCGGTCATCTTCTGCCCACCAGTGCTATATCATGCCTCACATGAATGAGATCCTTTCAGCACAAACAACCATGAGCTCTTGCACTACTCGATGATGAGTAAACGTTCAAATATGTATATCTGTAGAATTCTGTTATTGCATACCAGGTGGTTGCTGGGTTAGATTATATTTATTTCATTATAGTATATTCCCCTCATAGCTGCATGCTTGGGGGGGAAAGCTCATTGTCGCTGCCTCAAAGACCTAGATACAGCAGTCTTGATAGGTAGTATATTCCCCTCAAAGCCGCGGTGCTTAAGGGGGGATGGCTTTTCGGGCTGTTCCCGGGCCTTCACATAGCAGTTTCACTAGGTAGTATATTCCCCTTAAATCCGTGGTGCTTAAGGGGGATGGCGTTTCGGGCTGTTCCCGGGCCTTCACATAGCAGTCACTAGGTAGTATATTCCCCTCAAAGCCGTGGTGCTTAATGGGGATGGCTTTTCAGGCTGTTCCCGGGCCTTCACATAGCAGTTTCACTAGGTAGTGTATATAGGTAGTATATTCCTCTCCAAGCCGCTGTGCTGCTTCTAATAAACATGTTAAAGGAACACGTGAGTTGTCTGACTGAAATGAGGCGAAGCCTGTGAGCTAGTTCAGGCAGTCAACTCGAGCACTTATGCTGCATTCATACATTACGCCCCTTGCCACTCTACAACCAACCAAACAGAGTCTCCTTAATAAGCCGCTCTATTTAACCTGCAGATCTCTCTCCATGCATTGCTTGCTGCTGCTATTGCCGCAGCTACCTCTACGCCACTGCTGTGTTCACTTGCTATTGCTGCGTTCATGTTCCTGCTGCTGTGTTTTATGTTGCTGTTGCTTGCCTGCCCCACCACCACCCCAGCTTCCACCCCAGCTTCCACCTGTAGGCTCAGGGGTTAGTTATTTAATCATCACTCATCGTGCTATGTATATCTATGGAGTGATGATGCCCGAGCCTAGTCGCCAAACTCAACTATATGCTGCTTCTAATAAACATGTTAAAGGAACACGTGAGTTGTCTGACTGAAATAATTTCCTTGTCCCTAAAGCATTGACTACGCTATTGTTCATCCTTACATGCAGGCATTAAGTTACATGTTCACCTTCTGCTGCCACAATAAGTCGGTTTCTCCAGTGTAATGATAATAAAATGCAAGTAAGTATTGGTAATAATATTAATTAATTAATAAAAAGACCAGTAAGAAATAAAATGCTTGAATTTCACTTACCGAAGAAACTGCATTCATGGCCGGTCTGTTAGAACCGCACGATAAGTGCGATATTTCAATAATAAAAATAATAATAATAATGCATTAAATGTTTTATTAGAGCGCTTTTACAGGTGCTCAAAGCGCTTTACAAGTACACATTACACATGTAAGAGTCATTACTGCGGACATTACCCACAGGAGCAAATGCAGGTAAAGTGTCTTGCCCAAGGACACAACGGCCTGACGCAGTGGCGGCCGAGGCGGGATTCAAACTGGAGTTCACCAATGCCCCTTGATCTGATGACCAACGCTCTAACCACTGCGCCAAAACCGGACCCCAATGAAGAATACTCCACCAGGCATCAACACAATAAAAACGTCCGAGTTCCAGCTGTGTTCTCTGTATCAGCTGAGCCCCTGTCGCAGCCTGGAGATAATAAAGCTAACGGGGCTAACGGAGCTAGCAGAGAGGCCACTAGCAGTTTGCTACTTCCGTTTAATTAAAAATGATTTCCGTTACAGCAAGAATCCCCCTCACACCTCTTATTATACATCCATGCCGCGCCGAGGCTTCGGAACATGTGTCGAGTAATCCCCGAAGCTTCTTGTGAAGCTTGTATGGAGGCTTGTATCGTTTTGGCCCAGTGACGTCATCGATGACAAATGAAGCCTCGCTGCCTGTCAATACCACGTGACTGCTTCAGGAAGCGATTCAGATCGGTTGAACCGTTGAACCACAACGCTCATAATACCCATGGATGTATAATAAGAACCATATTACCCCTCCTGTACCTTGGCCCGGTGACACGATGGAATTAAAAGAGCTCAGACCCTCACTTATATAGAGGTCGGAACATGTCATAAGTTGAAATGGATACAAGCATAAATAAATGTAGGAATAAAAACATGAATGAATAAATACAGGAATAAATATGGTCCAGTGTTTTCAGGGAGATTCAGTGTGTGTGCTGTGGCTCAGCTGGCCAAAGCAGTTGAGTCACGACTGCAGCGTCCCTGGGTCAACGACTGGTCAATAAGTATTTTTTGTTGTTTAGAAAAGCTACAGCTAAATGAGATAATGTAGTTAATAAATGTATTCTTTGATATGGTTTAGCCTTTCTCAAGCTACCACATGGTTAAGTTTATGAATATTATTAAGGAATACAAATCCCTCTTTACAATGTTTACCAGCCTCCTTAGGCTTGTCAATCACAATCATTCAACTGGAATGAAAACAATATTGTTAACATGAAAATATGATTTCATGTTCGTTGTTTATAGTTATTCTAAGGCTTTACTCATTGGGAACTCGGTATGAGATAGAGCACACTGTTGATGTCCAATCTGCCTGTTTTACACACTTTGACCAACATTTGTTTGTGGTTTGTTTGTGGGTTTGTGTTCAAATGAAGCCTCATGAGATGAACCCTTTTGCAAACCAATTGGCTGGAAAGCTGAAAAGGCTTCATCTCGCCATCAATACACATAGGGTCGATTAAATGGAATCCTTGCGTCCGTCACTTGCGTCGTTTCCCTTGAAGTAACATTTTACAGCAGAAAGTTTAATACAGCGTATGTTTGGTATATTCATTTTTATGTCACCTGATATATAGGATGTGTGTTAAATTAGTACATTTTGTCTTCTTAATTATAGAGAGGTTTTTTATATATTCCTGAAACAATGTCCCCTTGTTAGTAAAAATAGATTAGCGCAATAGTATTTTCTTCCACTTTTGTATGTAATCAAAAGGGTGTTTTTTGTGGCTATTTGTGAGTAGGTAAGATATAGTATAACCTGTGATTTCTGACTTGAGTGAAAAGATTACCCATTAAGTATTTTTCAGAAAGTCTTGTTGCAGTTCCCAGATATCAGGAGAGTCTCTTTGTTAATCATCAATGGTCTTTGCAATTAACAGAGGAACTTCAAGAGAGATCTTTCTCAGATATAATGCAGTTAAAGTAATGATTCATTTCCTGCAAAGTCCAAAGAGAGCCAGAGGGTATGGGAACCGGTAACTTTTGTTTAGTTGGCTGATCCAGGGGAGGTCATGGGACAAGGACGGTTAAAACCTATCCAAGCATAGCTTTCAGAGAGGAAAAGCAGGTGACATTTGTGTTGGGGGCTGCATAATGAAATGAGTGTGCGTTAAAACCTGCTGCATTGTTCTAACTATTTGGAGAACATGGCTATATATATATGCTGGATGTCCTTGTTTGCACACAGCTCAGGCCTCTGGAATGCTGCATGGTGGAATGTGTGTGTTCATTGTAGTGGCTATATATATGCTGGATATCCTTATTTGCACACAGCTCAAGCCTCTGGAATGCAGCATATGTGTGTGTTCATTGTAGTGGCTATATATATGCTGGACATCCTTGTTTAGACACACACACACTGTAAGGAGAGGGAGCGAATCAGACAGTCAACAACTGCTGACTCATTGCCTAGGGTCCCGCCCAGAAGTGAAACTGGCCAATGGAGAACTACCAGCTCACGGTCTAGGGCTCGCCCAGAAGTGAAATTGCCAATAAAAAATAGCTGAGGAGGAGTAACCGACACAACTCCTCCCACAGAATTTGTATTTAAGCTGTCCCAATGTTCATAATCGGCACTCTTTTCCTGACTGGCTGTCGTGGTACGTATATCACACGGTGGTAGGAATTGAGCCCGGAGCACTCTGTATTTGGTACTATTGCAGAGTTCTCTGTAGTTGTATTGTTGTTCTATTACCATTAAAACTGATTATTGTTTAACCCTGTATCTGGTGCTTTGAATTCCTTCTTTTATGAAATCTGACCAGCTCATCAACGAACACGCGGAGCCGAGGTGGGTTTCAGACCACACTCAGACTCCAACACCCTGCGTTTAGTCCCTCCCACCAGGGAAGCATGGAGAGACGCAAGGAACCACGAGAAGCAGGGAAATTAGTTTTAAGAGCAATGGGACGTCCTTTCTTCCCGAGCGTCACGTGAAGCGACGTCCGTTTGTGATGACGCTGTTCGTCTGAAAGCAGCCAGCTCTGTCCCCGTTATTTTCACAAACACCCCCGCCTCTGTTAGTACACATTTACTGACACAAACATTTGTATCATCTGTTGTTGACCCAAATACATTAAATAAAATAAGAACTCATTCTCAAAAAAGATAAACGCCATTCTTAAAATGTATAAACGAAAAAAAGCGATCATGACATTTTTTCCAATAAATGAATAAAACATTTTTTGACCACTTTGTTGTTCAGATATATCACATATTTGTAACTAAATGATACATGAATTGAAACAAAACACAAACTGAGGAGTGACTCTCGTGAGTTTCATGTATTTTCTTCACTCTGCTGGGAAACTGCTCTCATGTCAAGAAGCATCAGATCAGTGCATGCACTGCATCGTCCAATCAGTGAGCAATACACAGTAAGGGGGCGCGGGGAGTGTCTGTGGATTTCATCGGAGGATGGTCTGATGATTCCTCCATTATCGCTCCTCCATTATCGCTCCTCGATCCTCGGTCCTCCGGCAGAAATAAGTGCCATGGGACGGTACTCAAGATGGCGCAGACAAATCAACTTCCGGTGTTACCGAGGAACGAGGAAAGGAAAATAATCGACCTGAGAAGGACCCGGTGAAACACATTCCCTAATGAGAACCTTTCAGTCAAATGTTTTTCAGGAGTGTGAGGTTTTCAGTAGTGAATGTGAGGTTAATTTATAGTTTGTGTGAGGTTTAATTTTCAGTTGTGTATGTGAGGTGTTCTAGTGAATGTGAAAGTATTTCAATAGTGTGTGTGTGTGTGTGTGTGTGTGTGTGTGTGTGTGTGTGTGTGTGTGTGTGTGTGTGTGTGTGTGTGTGTGTGTGTGTGTGTGTGTGTGTGTGTGTGTGTGTGTGTGTGTGTGTGTGTGTGTGTGTGTGTGTGTGTGTGTGTGTGTGTGTGTGTGTGTGTGTGTGTGTGTGTGTGTGTGTGTGTGTGTGTGTGTGTGTGTGTGTGTGTGTGTGTCACAATCCTAGTTTTCTGTCACAATCTTAGTTGTCTGTCTTGTCATGATTTTATGTTGAAATTCTGGTCTCCCTATAGGTTTCTCAATACTCTAATTCCGACTCCTCGGTCCTCCGGTTGTGACCCGGAAATGGATTTCAGCGCGTCATGTTGAAGGACATCTAATTTCTCTAAATGCACATCGAGGACAGAGCATCGAGGAGGCTCTCTGGAGGAGCTCTAACCGAGGAGACACTGATGGGTCCTCCACGGCTCCTCCGTGGATGCATTTCAGGGAACGGTGGAGGCGTTATGCACGGCCGGACTTATCTCAGCCAATGACAGCTCTGCATGCATCCCCTGGAAATTATTTTAGTAACTGCTTGAACTGCGATGCAATGTTTACAGTGAGAACAGCTGTGAGGTCCGTGCAGAAAGCAGAGCAGTGTGTAAAATATATATCACTCAGTATAACAGGCCTACATTACTCTCTGTATTTGTATGCTTTAGTTTAGTAGATACCTACAAACAAATAGTCGATATTTTTCGAAGACCATTTAGTGCTTCACATAATAAAATACACAACGGCTGTAGCCTGATTATGCTTTAGGAGCTGTAGGTGTGTGTGGTACAGTGTGTAGGTGTGCGTGTTGTACAGTGTGTAGGTGTGTGTTGTACAGTGCATAGATGCGGCGGACAGACGGGTCTCAGTTGGTTTGGTGTCCTATGCTTACTTTTAATACTTGTAAATACAACTTTTGGCCCGTAATTTCAATTCCCCATTTCAGCGACCAGAGAGAGGGAGGGGATATACAGTGTTGGGACTAACGCGTTACAAACTAACGCGTTACTGTAACCCAACTACCATTTGCGGTAACTAATAACGTTACTAGTTACCTATTCCCATTCAGTAACGCCGTTATAGTTAGTGTGATTTAAGTGGGTGCGTTACTGCGTTACATTATGTGATCCAACTGAACCGAATCTCCCTGCGGATGTTACTTATACCTCATTCACACCAACGGTGTTTCGGGGTCGGTTCGGAGCTGGAGCTTGAAAAGCACCGGGTTTTCCTCTTCACACCGCAGCGGAGCAGCCTCTTAGCTCCGGAATCCGTTTCGTTTCAAGCAAAAAATTGTCCGGCCAGAGCAAAAGCACCACATACGTCACGCTTACGTCGAGGCGGGGGCAGGGGCGGGATCAACTCCTGAACAACAACAAGAAGCCCGCGTTTTATCCAGTTTGTACACAACGATGGATAAACTTAACAAGCAGCAGTGGTACACTGAAGAGACCAGCAACCTACTGGGAATCTGGTCTTCCGAAGACGTATAGAGGAAGCTGGAGGGGAGCACGCGGTCCAAAGCAATTCTCCAACAATTGCAGAAAGAGATGGCAACCGCTGGTTTTTACCATACCGTGGAACAGATTGGCAACAAATAAAAAAAAGGACTATCGGGACCAAAAGCGAGACCTCGGACGGAGTGGTAGCGGTCGTCCGAAAACAAATCCACATTATGACATGCTAGCAGAGGTGGGGACTCGAGTCACATGACTTGACTCGAGTCAGACTCGAGTCGCATATTTCTTGACTTGAGACTTGCTTGACTAACATTGATAAAAGACTTGACTTGACTTTGACTTGGTATTCATGACTTGAGACTTGACTTAAGCTTGAGATAGATGACTTGAAAGGACTTGACTGTTTAAAATTAAATATTTGCGTTTGTTTTTGTAGTGAGATATTACGTTTAGTTTTTTCGAAAAACGTGATTATAGCGCCGTGCGCGCAAACCTGGCAACCCACTAGAAGGCAGGAGTCTCAGTTAACATAGCAGCAGCTAGCTTTACTCCACACATAGTGAAGTTTGGATTCAAGGATTATTTTGTCGATGACGGTAATAAGAAGAGAACAGCGATATGCAGGGTCTGCAGCATAAAGATCAGTGACACGACCACCACAACATCCAACTTCATTCGTCACTACAAAAAACCCACAGAGAAAGGTGCGTGCATGTGTTGTGTTAGCTAGAAAGCTAACGTTAAGTTTAAGCTACGTTAGACTTGGTTTCAAATCGATTAAGCAAAGAGAAGACAAAACGGTAAATGAACACTAGAACCGCCAAGAGAGAGAGAGAGAGAGAAAAAGAGATGCCTCGTTTATGTCCCCTGTGTTATTATCAGAAGTTACTGTAAACTTTTGAATAATGTAGTTCATCTACTTTTAGTAGTTTGTTTAAATGTTTTAATTATGTTTTTGTTTGTAGAAGTGCATCATTCCTTGATTTATTGTAAAATGAATCTGAACTTTTTGATCTGTTATGATGATAAACTGAAGCAATTTCTAAATTAACCCAATTAAGTGAGTTTTAAATCGTCCTACTTAGTTTATAAGGAAATTATGAAGAGGAACAAATGAAATGATTAGAAAATGATATCTATGTAGGCGCTGACGCTGTTGGCGGTTCTAGTGTTAACAGAAATTTAAATTAAATATGTGTAATGGCAAATGCAAATTAGTCGCTTTTCGGCGCCTCCCGCTTTTTTAACGCTGATTTGGGTGACTCGTGTAATTCGTGGAGAACCGAAGAGTTTTCGTTTGGGGGGGGGGGGGGGGGGGTCCGTCAGTCCGACTGACGGACAACTTCTCACTTCAAAAAAGAAGAAGAAATCTAGACCGCAAAATAATTAAACAAGCAAGTGCCTGTTTTTCATGGCCAATGACAGGTTCATTGAACACAACACGAGCGTAACGTCTCTTCACGTTAAGTGAACTTAACATCTCTGTCTCCTATTGATCGGAGTATATTATAAAGAATAGCAAGTTAATTGAAGCATTATAGCACAGGTCTTTGTCAGATGGTATATTTGACGCTGTTCTTTTTCTGCTTCGAATAGTTCTCTCTTTTTTCACCAGACCTGTGTTTGCATCCCTGTGTATGATTTTCTTACCTGGAGTTCTGCCTTTTTGAACAGACTTTTTGAGTCCTAGCTATATTGTCTGCAGTTCTAGGGTTAATATGAATCTAATATGATTGTCATCGGTCTAAATTAGATTTCAAATTATTAACTGTGTATGTAATGAAGATCATAGTGTGGGTTGAATCCATTTTCATAACCACTGTTTTTTAACTGATTTAAATGCGGAAACTGGGTTTATTCATCAGAATTTCGTATGACTTGACTTGCTTGACCTGAGCAATGACTTGACTTGACTTGCTTGACTCTCACCACAGTTACTTGGGACTTGCTTGATACTTGTAGGTCAATAATTGAGACTTGCTCATGACTTGCACATGTAGGACTTACTCCCACCTCTGCATGCTAGACTCGGTCCTCGGGGACAGACCGACGAGTGGTTTTGGATCCACGGTGAACTCACTTTCTCTCACGTCGATGATGTTTCAGGACGAGTCGCTGAATGTGCAGAGCTCATTTGATGCCGGTGAGTTATGCATTACCCATTTTTTTTATTTGTGACTTTTTGTTTTACAACATAAACTAAACCATGTAGCTATCGACAGACCTGGTAATAAAGCTACAGTTGACCTACTACAGCTACCGGATGTGTGCATCCAAACCAATAATAGCGCTAGCATGCTAATGCTAACAATCAGTGGCGAGCCGTCGGGGCCCTCTGTGAGGGCCTAAGATATTCTAAAAAATAATATTTGAAAACATAAAAAAAAAAAAAAATTAAAATATTTGTTTTAATATTTTTTTGTTGTTAAATTTTTCATTAGTTTTACCATCCATCCATCCATATTCTGCCGCTTATCCGTGGTCGGGTCGCGGGGGTAGCAGTTCCAGCAGAGAGCCCCAAACTTTATTTTCCCTGGCGACATCAACCAGCTCTGACTGGGGGATCCCAAGGCGCTCCCAGGCCAGCGAAGAGATATAATCCCTCCACCTGGTCCTAGGTCTACCCCTTGGTCTCTTCCCAGCTGGACGTGCCTGGAACACCTCCCTAGGGAGGCGCCCAGGTGGCTTCCTAACTAGGTGCCCGAACACCTCAACTGGCTCCTTTCGACGCGAAGGAGGAGCGGCTCAACTCCGAGTCCCTCCCTGATGACCGAACTTCTCACCTTATCCCTAAGGGAGACACCAGCCACCCTGCGGAGAAAACCCATCTCGGCCGCTTGTATCCGCGATCTCGTTCTTTCGGTCATGACCCATCCTTCATGACCATAGGTGAGGGTAGGAACGAAAATGGCCCGGTAGACAGAGAGCTTTGCCTTCTGCCTCAGCTCCCTTTTCGTCACAACGGTGCGGTAAAGCGACTGCAGTACCGCTCCCGCTGCTCCGATTCTCCGGCCCATCTCACGCTCCATTGTTCCCTCACTCGAGAACAAGACCCAGAGATACTTGAACTCCTTCACTTGGGGTAAGGACTCATTCCCTACTTGGAGTGGACAGTCCATCGGTTTCCTGCTGAGAGCCATGGCCTCAGATTTGGAGGTGCTGATCCTCATCCCAGCCGCTTCACACTCGGTTGCGAACCGATCCAGTGAGTGCTGAAGGTCGTAGACCGATGAAGCCATTAGAACCACATCATCTGCAAAAAGCAGTGGTGCAATCCTTAGTCCACCGAACTGCAGACCCCCTCCCCCATGACTACGCCTCGAAATCCGATCCATGTATATTACAAACAGGATTGGTGACAAAGCGCAGCCCTGGCGGAGGCCAACCCTCACCGGAAATGGGTCCGACTTACTGCCAAGGACCCGGACACCGCTCTCGCTTTGGGAGTACAGAGATTGGATGGCCCTGAGTAGAGACCCCCTCACCCCATACTCCTGCAGCACCTCCCACAGTAACTCCCTGGGAACTCGGTCATACGCCTTCTCCAAGTCTACAAAACACATGTAGACCGGATAAGCGTACTCCCAGGCCCCCTCCAGGATCCTTGCGAGAGTAAAAAGCTGATCCGTCGTTCCACGACCAGGACGGAATCCGCATTGTTCCTCCTCAATATGAGGTTCGACAATCGGCCTGACCCTCCTTTCGAGTACCTTAGAGTAAACTTTCCCGGGGAGGCTGAGTAGTGTGATGTCTCTGTAATTGGCACACACCCTCTGATCCCCCTTTTTAAAAAGGGGAACCACCACCCCGGTCTGCCACTCCTTCGGTACTGTTTCCGACTTCCACGCAACGTTGATGAGACGTGTCAACCATGACAGTCCCTCAACACCCAGAGCCTTCAGCCTTTAGTTTTACCAAAATAACTTTATTTAATTGTATTTAAAATGACATTTCCAAATAAATAAATCCTTCGAATCTGCCTGTTCAGTTTCTGTTGGAATGTGAAGGGTTAAATGCCGTCCCTGCGAGTTACTGTGAAGACGGGAGAGCTTGTTGGTCCCTCTCTATATACACTTTTATGGTCCCTCTCTACATTCACAGAGAGCCAGCTATAGTAACTCAACGAGAGAGTAATGTCAAATGACAGTACAATTGACCAATCATATCTTCCCTCTAAATGGGCAGGTTATATTTTCGCAGACTTCATGACAAGTTCTGCCCGCTGTGAAGTCTATGCAAGTGGTGCAGTGACGCATCCTAAAACCCGGAAGTAAGCTGCGCTCGGATTCCCTCGACAAAAGAGCAATGGGATTTCTCCATAGGGTTTTGGAAGATAGCTTGAAATAAGGCATGTGAAAAACGAACCTGTTAGATAAATGCACGTTTTGTCTACCCTACTTTTATTATTTTCGAATCATAAATCTAATCCATAGATTTATGATCGATAGATTTATGATTAGCATAAGTTCGTTCATGATGGCTCACTTCAGTGATAGTGATATCGTTGCAAAATTATTAACCGAGTCATTTTCAAGATTGAGTTACAATGATAAACTGGAGTGGCAAAGGATCAGCTGCATGACCCCGCCATCAAGTGCTTCATCCAAAAGGACAGGAGGATGGACTTTGTGATTTGATCATCAAAGGTAGGCCTAAGTCATTTTCAATGTGGGCCGCCGTGCCGACTTAATTCATTTGTAATCGCTACTTGGCTGTGGGTGCCCTGTCATGATAGGTGTTTATATAAATGGTGTTGTTTTGTGTGGTAGAGGGTCGCTGTCATTGATGCGTTTTGCACCCCGGGCCGCTGTTTTGATATTCCGCTGAAGTATACGCTGTGACGTAATAACTCTTCTTTTTTTTTCGGGGGGAGGGGGTCAGAGGGCCTAGGTATAAAAGTCACGGCTCGCCACTGCTAACTGTAAGGGAAACTTCTGTGTAGCAATGCAGTGGGAGTTACCGACTCAGGAAGGAGACACGGTAGGAGCAGTAGCTTTGATGTCAAAACACTGATGATTTATTGGAGTTTCGGCCGGAGCATACACATCACAAATCACAGCAGTCCCGGTGAGACTGCACGGGTGGGTTGCCACGTCAATTCTAAAGAACTCTACCTCAGACCCATGTATTTAACTAGTTCTGAGAGCATCATCAAACTGCTGCATAACAAGATAAAATCATAACACCTCTATCAGCTGACGTCAACAGGCAGGAACATAGAATCATAACACCTCTATCAGCTGACGTCAACAGGCAGGAACAGGGAGACAGAACACTGAGAGCACAGCAGCCAAGGTTACGAGGTGCGTGTGCTCAGTCAGGAACAGTTTGAACTGATAAACTGGGTCAAAGTTATGGGCCTTGGAAAATATTTCCACAACAGTTTCTTCCTTTTTATCAATTTTGATAATCTAAAATTCCTTTCTTTTTATCAATTTTGATAATCTAAAACCCTTAGTCTAATAATATTTAGTTCAATACTTAAATCAATGGGAATCTTCAGATTTGAGTGTGGACTTACACAACATCAATTACATCAATAACAATCACATTAAGATTGAAACATTCAATCACAATGATTGATACAGCCAATCATAATAGCAAAATCATCTCATCAGTGTTTGATCATCCTTTGTCAAAAGCCTAATAATGAACACACATAAAACACAGGTGCACAATAGCAAAAATATTTGTTTTAAACTTATATCTTTTATCATTTACCATTAGTTAATTTCATTCATCAAACTATAAAATCAAAACCAGCTTGCCGCTTTAAAGATTTACTTCAAGGCAATCACTAGTCAAAAGCATTTTAAAACTCAGGATCGTAAGAGATCCAGCTAAAAAAATTCACAGTTAGAGTATAGAATTCACACTGGTGATTTGATCAATCTGTAATCTGCAAAAGTGCAGTGTCCTCAATTTTAGGATTACTTTTACATTTACTTAAATACGCTTTAGTCAAGAGTAAGGCACTTAGTGAAATCAATACATTCATTTTAGTCAAGTACATTGTTCAAAATCTGAAAAGGAAAAGTCTTTGAAAAATATTCAAAGACTTTTGTAAAAACCTGGAAAGGAAGGATTAAACATTCTTAAAACTTGAATTATTACATCTGTAAATGCTACCACTGATCTGTACCAAATTAAGTCTATCAATTATTCCTATTAGCCATACTTACCTGAGCATCTACTTATGGTACTTGGAAAGGATTCTTCTGTGTTTATCTAATGTTGAATATAGAATATCAATTTCTTTAAATTATACTTCTCTAATTTGAGGATCAAATATGCTACATAATAGTTATATGAAATATTCTAAATATTTGTTTTGGGCCAAAACTGAAATTAATCCAGTACTTGAAACATCATTGTAGGTCTTTCTGTGCATGGATAATACATTAAAGAGTAGTGTTGTTAAGCCTGATTGCTGGACGATTAAGGATATTAACATTATCTGTGATAATAGTAGAAATATCTTATGATTCAATACTTTATAATCTGAAATTAATTTTGTTTAGTGCGAAAGTGTAATCTGATCCTGGCAAAAATATATTAGTCACCACTATTCAACACATGTCTGGTCATTGGAAATATAAAGACAGTCATTAATTGAACATATGTAACCATCCAAGATATAAAATCAATTCAAAGATCATCTTTGTACGAGAGCTGGAAAAACGTGTCCTTCAGTCTTTCTGACTCGTTCTCCTCCTCTCTTTATGACAAAGAGTGTCTGGTGTGTAAAGGCATCCTGATACTGTAGATTAGCACTGAGGTGCTGATTGGCTCAAACTCTTCTTCATCAGAGCACCATATTTAACCCCCCAATTGCTCTGCTTTTGTGTGGCTCATTAGTGAGCACTGTAGTTGATCCCCCCAGTGAAACGGAGGCTCATCCGCCTGCATTCCTTCTGCTATCTGCTTGAGAGCAGTGCCAGACAAAACTGCGTATTCCAAGTGGCGCATCCAGGTCTCCCCCCGTGATGGGAGAGGTTAGGAAGATATCTGCCCCCCCAAGAAACAAGGAACCTGGTATGAAGCCTCTGAAGTCCTCGCTCGTCCCGCAGGGTTGTCTGCCTGAGCCCACCGAGCAGAATGGTGAAGAAGCATCCCATCTCCTCAGATAGTTGAAGATTAGAATCCTCTCATCTCGAACGACCTCGTGCCTCCTTGCCCGTGGCTGGGGGTGCCCTCTGCAGCCGGAGAGTGTGACCCTCTCTCTCTGACCCTTGGCCTTCAGAGCTGTCCTAGTTATTGGGTTAACACTTGATAGGGATGAGTGCAGACAACTCAAAGTGATGGCTAAGCACATTATCATTTAAATACAAAAATAGGATAGGCCCTTCAGAATTATTTAGGAGCCTTCCTGACCCATGCACATGCATAAATGTAAGGTTTGTGTTAGTCATTTAACATGCAAGAATCATATACTCATCAGTCCAAAGCAGAGAAATGTTATTTTAACTTAAAGGTGAGCTAGTCCCTGTGGATATCACCCCTTCTCAATGATTCTAAATGTTATATTAATTCACCATTTACCATTTGATAACATATTAGTTAATCAGAAGTATTTTCCTCTTCCATAAAACAGGTTTGAGAAATAAATGTTCCAATATAAAATCAATTACTCAATATAATTGACTCTTCCCTCCCTTTTCTTACATACATGTATGTCACATATGAAATAATAACTTAGGAGTCTATTTAAGCATGGTGTAATCCATTACTCGAGAAGACTCAGTATCACCTGTGTGCAGCTTACAAAAAAAACTATTGTGAGAAACATATATTATGCAGGAACTGTATACCTTTGTTGAAAAACAAAGCATATCTGATTTGGGAGGAAAAGCTTCATCCCCCTTAACATCTGAGTTACCACTGAAGGCATAGCATGAATGGAATTGGGTGTCTGAGGGTGTTATTACTGAGAAATGTCAAACAAATTCAAAACCTTACATTTGAAAACAGGTTTGCATTCCTCCACTTAAAATGACGTTATCATTGGAAACAATAAAAGCTAATTGTTTTGATGTAGAATCTATCAATTTAATCGTTAGAGCAGAACAGAATGGTCGTATTGTAGCCTGAGTACCGTGCAGCCTTTAGTTTCACCAGGTGGAAACATTGTCCATATAATGTGAATACATGTAGAACTAAGAGGCCCCTGACATTAGGCCTATTTTAAAAATAGTAGGGGCTTTTAACAGCTTGCTAACCTACAGGCATCCTCTGCATAGCAGTATGAATAGCCTTAAAAAAACAACCCACTCTGCGGTAACGAGAGTCATATTTCTGAACCAAATGCCCTAAGTTAAGCCGTTAGTCCCATCTGACTGACCCAAGGGTTGGTGCTGGTGTGACCGGGAGGCTTCCAGGTGTTCAAAGCAGATGTCAAGATTTCAGTTCATGGCTTGGTGGGGGTAGTGGCCCACGTGAGACAGTATTGTTCAGTTTGAGGAGCGGCATTGTCTCTGGGAGCAGGGAATGGTGTCCATTCTCGGACCAGACCATTAATGTCATTTCATGTAGAGCAGCCATAGCATCTCTGTGACTGCACTCAGCCGGACTGTCAGAACTGGGTGACTCTTAGTGAAGTCGTCCAAGGCCATAGACAGAATGGAACCACGTACTAACAAAAGGGACACAAGGTCATCAATGTCTCTCTTTACCATTGGCCTAATTGCACAACAAATTAGTGGGAAAAAATGTGGAGCACTAATCCATCATGTGAAATGTTGAGTTAATCTAAATAATTACTTATGGGTTGAAATCAAATTAACATTAACATTAGAACTAAAGTCAGTCAAAATTGGACTTGCACGGATCAGAATCTAATCAATACACCATTTTCCCAGCTCTGTAATGAAAAGGATAACAAGATTAGGTACATTACAGGAGTGTTAAAAACACCCAAACATGCACACTTATCTTATTCTAGTAGAGATTAGAGGACAAGGTCTAATGTTGTGAACAAAATGATCAAGTCAAAGTTATATTGTTTATTATATGTTATGTACCACATTTAATTTAATAATTCATCTTGAATTACTAATAACTTTAAAGAAGGCAACAATTTACAATTTGGATAAAGTGAATACTCATCCAAAGTGTGTGTGTGTGTGTGTGTGTGTGTGTGTGTGTGTGTGTGTGTGTGTGTGTGTGTGTGTGTGTGTGTGTGGGTGTGTGCTTGTCTGCCCAAGGTTTAAAACATTTGGGACAGCACAGCAGTGAGAATGTTATGAGAACCAATATGTTGTTTACACTAAACTCCAAGGAAGCTAGACTGGAACATTTTAAATAAATCAAAACACTTGCACATTAATTAAATACATTTGACATTTAGCTCGAGCTGGGTTCAATACTTTTCTTTATGGTATTTAAAATTGGGCTCGAGTAGAACCCCTGGATTTGGCTTGCAACACAAAATGATACTGAGTTTCTGTAGGACTTGGAAGTGTTATGATTCAAAGTGTGGGCCTGTGAAAGAGAGGCCCTTGGAAAACAACATCTATTTAACTGTAATTACTTATTTTAAAGAGATTGCAACATTATACTTTTAAAGAATTGCTCAATTAATTTAACATTTATTATGCACACAATAAAAACTTCAACAAATATATTGATCCTGGCTTAACCAGCGACCTTTACTCTATTGTTCATAAGCTCGGTTTCAGAAAACTTGTCAGTAGTTTAACAACTATTTTAATTGTAGTATTGTCTATGGAGACCAATTGGTTGATACGAGAAATAATTTGAAGCAGTTTAATAAAGAATGTTAAACTATTTTTAAAACTATAATTGAACTTCAACTTATATTAATTATCTGATTCCAGTGGCCAGTTGGAACAGAATAATTAACACAGTTTCCATTTTGCAGCAACAGCGCAAAAGGTTTCAACAACAATTAGTATTATGTCTGAGTCTAGTTCTGTCTTATCTGCTTTGTTTCGGAATGTGTTCAATACATTACGTTTTTATTCATTATTACTATACAATACATAGATTAAGAATAAATGAAACAAATAATACAACATTGACCTACAAAAACAGATTTTGCAACCCTGATCTCCTCAGGCAGGTCTCTGAGGGTCTCGGGGCGCAGGACGGGGCATAGGGTTTATACAAGGTCACAAAGATATCTTAACATACCAGCAATACCATTTAAGAATGGATTCTTGAAGCAATAATCTTCTTTTCTTCTTACACCTACAGCGCTCACCCTGAACAGTGGGCTTCTTGTTTACATTTTCCTCTGCACATTCAGAGGCAGGACATAAAAACACTCTTTTGCTATTTATTTTCATTTTGCAGCACATTTATACAACCAGAATTTTGCTTTACATCTTTATATTATTTATTTTTCTCAAGTCATTTACTTTTGGTGAGATAACTAAAGTTTAGTTCATTTTACCCTGTCTATGGACTGATTCATTATTAGTTGTTACAAAACATACACAAGACGGCGGGACAAACAATATAGACCCCCCATACAAACAATCAGATAAACAAAACATGAACTCGTAATAAACACCAGCGTGACCGCAAGCTCATCCAGCTCAATTTAGTCCGAATTAGGAGGTTTTCAGAGGGGGTAGGGAATTATAGAAATGGAGCACCTACTCGCGCATCCACCCTTGTACAAGTGCAAAGATCGTGCCTGAAGACCGTCCAAAAGCGATAACTAGCTTATCCTTTTGCGACAACCACTACTATATTCTAGTGGCGCTATGAACCCCCGACCAGGAGAACATAGACTTTTTTTCTCTACCCTTTCTCTCCAAAAACAGCCCAGTTAACTGTAGTCCTACTCGACCAGCCTATACACCCGCCATCGAGTTCATCACAACGATGAAACACAGTTTTGTTCTACACTTGCTTGCCACTGCCCACCTGTGATCAATTAGCCTATAATTTGTATGTATGCACCCCGGACCGCCACCAGCTGGTCCAGCAACGTAGGCAACACTTTCCAAGCAACGTAGGAAATGTTCCTCCAGCAGAGTAGAGAGCTGTGGCGCATCGGGTGATGCACGCACCTCGTGCTACCCCAGCCTTGCCAGCAATGCAGAAGACGGTCACAACCACGAGTGCTTTTAGACCATCCCGTTTTTAATAGGGATGGCGGTGGTGTGAGTTAAAGATATAGACAAAAAGCTGTGACTTTCTTCCTCTCAGCTGCACGGCCGCAGCCACCCAGACACGGGGGATGTTTACACATACACCCGTGTCTGCTGCTGGAGCCGTGCTCACAGAGGCGATGGGGGGAATATCTCTGGCTGCTTATTTTTAACTGCTGTTTTGGCCACTGAAAACCCCAGAATTCGGCGATTTGTTCAATACAAATCTTTACATTGCTTTCATACAGAAGCTCCACTTTACTGATGTATTTCTTTAAGGTCACTCTAAACATGAGCTGTGTATGCTTGTATGGCACTTCCGTCCCTGGCAGCACACACAGAGGAAATATGCCAGGACTGAGTCCCCAGCCACTGATTCCCTGGGTTTATTATCCCCAAATGTTCATTAACCAAAACGAAACGCAGCCGCTCAGTTTCACAGGTAATTTTAGGATACCGTCAATCACAGATTCTGGTAAGGCAATGTCCAAATGTAGATTTGAAAATCACACTTACCAGCTCTGAAGATCTGTTGGCATCCTGCCGACAACGCCAAATTGTTAGGGAAACTTCTGTGTAGCAATGCAGTGGGAGTCACCGACTCAGGAAGGAGACACGGTAGGAGCAGTAGCTTTGATGTCAAAACACTGATGATTTATTGGAGTTTCGGCCGGAGCATTCACATCACAAATCACAGCAGTCCCGGTGAGACTGCACGGGTGGGTTGCCACGTCAATTCTAAAGTAAATGAATTATTATTATTATTATTATTAAAGAACTCTACGTCAGACCCATGTATTTAACTAGTTCTGAGAGCATCATCAAACTGCTGCATAACAAGATAAAATCATAACACCTCTATCAGCTGACGTCAACAGGCAGGAACAGGGAGACAGAACACTGAGAGCACAGCAGCCAAGGTTACGAGGTGCGTGTGCTCAGTCAGGACAGTTTCAACTGATAAACTGGGTCAAAGTTATGGGCCTTGGAAAATATTTCCACAACACTAACAATAATAAACAAAGGTATCCCCATGGCAAAGACATCTAACGCCTCCAATGTATCTTCTTTCTTCTCAATAACGAGTTATGATTCATTGTGTTTACAGAAATATCTGGTTTGGAGTGTACTGTGTCGGAACCACCACTGCCGTCGGCGTGTAGCTCGCCAATGCGGATGCAAGAGTCTCCTTTTTCCACAAGCAGCTCTTCCCAGGAATCTCTGGTGAACCTAATCCAGCCAGTGGGCCGACACAAACAGGGTAAGGTTTACAGTGGTCATAATAGTAATACTTTTCCCTGTTGCCATGTGCATTTATCATGGCATAGTCATTGTAGTAGTTGTTCAAGTTATACAACTGCAGCCATAAGAACAATACAACATTTCATTACACAGTATATAATATACATCTCATAACATGCCATGAATACAGTGTTGACTTTATTTTCCCCTTTGTATAGTTAAAAGGAAGCAGGATTTATCATCTGGCCTTCTGGAGTATCTGGAGAAAAGTGAGGACAGGGAGGAAAGGCTTCAGGAGCAGGGCCAGGCGTTGCTTAAGGAGCAGGGCCAGGCGATGCTTCAGGAGGTGCATGTGGCCAATGCTGAGTTCCTACGAGTTTTCACCAGAATCAAGCAGAACGGCCACTCACTGCTTGGCATGGTAGACAGGCTTGTGAAGGTGTTGGAAGCCAACAACAAAAGCTGACCATATTTTTGTATGTAAATAGTTCATACCTTTTTTGTATACACGTTCTTTTTTTGTATACACATTATTATTATAGTATATTCGCCACACTTTTTGGTGAATTATTGTCCATACATGTCTTTGATTTGTACAATAAACAAAATTCAAAAGTCATGTCTGATCCATTGATTTTATTGAAAAAACAGATAGGCATGTGTATTTGAGTTAAGAATATAGTCTAAACCGTTTGGATATACACTTTTTTTATGAGAATATAGTCTAAACCACAGAAATTACAGAAAAGCTGCAGATAGAGCCATAAGAAAGGAATGCAACTGATTTAATGTGTAATATTTTTATAGGCAACAATTTAAGCTTTGTTAGTTCCAGGTTTAATATTACTCAGATGTGAATCATGTGTGCAATCCTTATCATTAAAGTGCCCATAAAATGATGTTTGAAATGTAAATGTATACTTGTAATGTCTTCCTAGGAGAAGGCCCACTCACAGATTGACACACATTTAAATACAGGGCATTCACTTATGATATGACATACTGTACATTATATATGAGCCCTATCAATATAGTCTAATATGATGTTTTTTATTCTGATAACAATATAGAAGCATCAGTATAAACAAGCTACATTGATAGGGATCCTTTTTTTTATAAATTTCCTGTCAAATTAATTAATATAGTTTTTAGTAAGAATATACTATTTTGATAAAGGTTAATAAGATTGAGTATTGCCAATAATTAAATCAACATGTTCCACTGTTGTGTGTAGATGAACAGCAGTCATTGTTATTATGGATATATAATAAGGACTGCCGTTAACAATGGTTATATGATTTTGGGGAGGCCAGGACTGTATGATAATGTTCTATATTATTTGTAGTTCTTTTGTCCAGTTTCAATTGTATTCATAACTCGATTATGTGCTTTTTATAGTTTTTTTCATTTGATTTTACAATATAGTCTAAACCACAGAAATGACTCTGGAAAAGCTGCAGATATAGCCATAAGAAAGGAATGCAACTGATTTAATGTGAAATGTTTTTATTGGCAACAATTTAAGCTTTGTTAGTTCCAGGTTTAATATGTGCAAGAAGTTCATTTCAATACGTTTTGCAATAAACATTGAACCAGTCCGGCCCTCGACTAGTAGCCATTTATTTTTATTTTGGCCCACTGTGAATTTGAGTTAAGAATATAGTCTAAACCGTTTGGGTATGCACTTTTTTTTATAAGAATATAGTTCATACCCGTTTGTATCTAGATGCTGTGATTTGTATACAAAATAAACACACTTCAAGTCTGATCCAGTGATTTTATTGTAAAAAAAAGAGGCATGATACAAAATAGATCTGGTTTAACTGCAGTAATATTATTCGACAAAGCAAAACCAAAACGAGTAGCGCTTCAACACAATCCGCGCGGTTTAGCTTTATGAAGCAGGCACGCAAACGGTTACGTCATGACGCAAACGATGACGCAATGACGCAGCACCAGTCGGACTCTGGGCGGTGTGAAAAGAGCCTCCGCTAAACCGAAGAACCGGTTCTGAACCTGAAAAGCTCTAGCACGGAGCTTGAACCGGAGTTGCGTTGGTGTGAATGAGGTAATACAGGCGAATACAGCGATGTCCTCTCACAGTACCATGGAAAAGTGAAAGTGACCAGAGAGGAGTGATGATTAGTTAACGGGGTAACATTTCAGGGTAAACCAATCAGAGACAGAGTTGGGCGGGTCTTGCCTTATGGGGAAAATACACAGACACACAAACACTTGCTAACACAAACACATACACGGCAACGCCCACCACCAGCACACACACACACACACACACAATGGCAGATGCAAGTATCAGCGAGAGCAGCAGCGCATTTACAACTTGGAGATTACTTATAAGGCTGAAAGCACCTCTTCTTAAGTGTATCCACCATTATTGATTTTGTTCATGCTAAATGGCCAGATGTGAGGTAAATTATTTCACTGTTAGTTTTTTTTTTTTAGGCTGAAAATAGTTTGTTTGTCTTCAGTGTCAGTCTGACAGTTTATTATTTATTATTTGTTACTGCCAAAAGAGTGTAGTTCTTGTTTAATTGTTACACTGCCAAAATAGTGTAGTTGTTGTTAATGTGTACACTGCCAAAAGAGTGTAGTTGTTTTTATTTCATATTGCACTACAAGTGCACTACTTAGAACTTGATTGTTGAGGCTACGATAAAGATGCCTGTCAAAATGTCTAAACATATCTTTTGTGTTTTATAGTTCCACTACATTTCATAATGATAATTGCTACAATGATGGGAGTTGTATGTTCTCTTACTGTGGCACAGAACAACACAAAAACTTGTATTTGTATTGTTATTATTTTTAAAGTAAAGTAACTTGTTACTAGTTACTTTTATAATTTAGTAACTAGTTACTTTTTTGAGAGCAGTAACTATAACTATTACTAGTTACTTTTTTTAAGTAAATTGCCCAACACTGGGGATATATTCAGTCTCTGATTATGTTACGTTCAGTGGTGTCAGCAGAAAGTATTAAAAATAATGATTACAAAAAAATGCAAAAAAAAAAAAGATATATAAAAGATATTTTAAGATCATGTTTAATCATCTGATTCATCTGTACATTGCTGTTTTAGTCTGTGTTCTTCTAATTAGTGTCCACAGTGTGTGCCTATTGAGCTGTTTAGAGCCATGTAGGACGAAACCCGATCATGCCCCTCCCTCTCACTGTCTAAGTCAATGGTGACTGTAAAAACTACACTGCGCATGCTCAGAGTATTTAATGTGTGTGGCAAAAAAATAATGACCATAGGGGCATTGAGCTGCCATCCCCACAATACGTAATCTCACATAATTCAGAGCTGATTGGCTGTAAGTACGTGTGCCGCGAAAAGTGTGGTGTATGAAGAGGAGACGAGAGACGCGTCCTAAAACCAGGAAGTAAGCTGCGCATGGGTTCCCTCTACAAAAAAGCAATGAGAATGTCTCCATAGGATTTTAGAAAATAGCTCAAAATAAGATCTGTGGGAAACGTACCTGTTAGATAAATGCACGTTTTGTTCAGCCGGATAATATCCACATGTCTACCCTACTTTTATAATTTTCGAATCATAAATCTATCGACTAGATTTATGATAGACTTTTGAAACTACAAGAAGATAATGAGGTCTTTTACAAAAAATAGATTTTTGTCCAGAAGGATAGGCAAATGGAATTCATCTTCAAGTCAAGGTAAGACCACAATTTTATTGAAAATGGGATCTTACTAAGAGAGAACAATTCAATATTTAAATGATAAAATTACTTTTTTGGGGTATCCTTTTGTTGAACTGTCTGTTTAAAATTAATTAAAGCATCAGACAAACAAAGCTTTTCAAATTATTATATTTTGATTTAGGTCAAAATACAATATTTGTAAACCTGAAGAGTCAGTGCCAGTGCCTCACCAGCCATGAACCTCACTGCAGAAGCTTATAGACATCTAAGTTTTTTGTGCCCCACCACTTTTGTACATATAAAAACGCCACTGGTTACGTTATTATGAGAGTGCTCTCGTACTTGTTTGATTGTGAAATTGTATATATTTATATACATATATGTGTATATGTCCGCATCTGTAGCCTGTTATTGTCTCATTATTATTGTGAATGAATTAAAAGTAAATATATAAGTCATCATGAACACATCTGTCCATCAGACAGAGGGCTGCTGTGCCTCCTGTCATCATTAATGGACGTCTCTTTAAAATGACCGCTCAGAGGAGAGGAGTTCTCATTCCTCTGCTGCTTCCCCTCCTCTCTTCTAGGTTCCCCTCCTCAGTCCTCCGCGTGCATCTCCTGTGGGCGGGACTAAGTCTTGAGGATAGGAGTCGAGAAGGGGAAATTAGAGTATTGAGGAACCTCTACTGTGTCTTGTCTTCCTTCCTGTGTTTGCCCTCATGTATCTGATTGTGTTCACCTGTTGCCCTTGTGTTTATGCCTCCCCTGCCCAGCTGTGTCTTGTCCTGTGATTACCCTTCTTTGTATTTAGTCATGTCTTTTCCCTGTGCTCCTTGTCCGTTCATTGTCTTTCCTGTCACCCTTCATGATTGTCACGGTTAGTTTTGTATGGATGCTACCTCGTGTTACCTACTCTTTGGATTCATGGTTTTGTTTAAGTATTTTTCATTGTCAACAGCTTTATTTGTAACTAAAGCTCGCTTTTTGTTACATTTTGAAACCCGCTTCCCTTTTTAAACTGCATTTGGGTCCTACCTTTTCCTGGAACGTAAAAGAGTGAGGTTAATTTTCAGTTGTGTGTGTGCAGGGCTGCCAACACTCACGCATTGAGCGTGAGATTCACGCAATTAACGCATATCTCACGCACTCACGCCACACGCTAACTTTTCGTCCAAAATAAATGTATATAAAAATAAAGTAAAAGAACAGCAAACCGAGCGTTCTACGAAATGAGACGGTCTTCTGGCTTAGTTCAGTAAAGTTGGAACGATATTGGGATATTCTGATTTCACGGATCAATAACTCATGAACAAAACGTTATTCAGACGCAATTGACGTCTCCTAAGTACCGTGGTAAGGTTGACAACGAACTACAATCACATTTCGATAAAGAACAAAGCCAATACGTGCCGTCCTCCGAGCTGGACACATTACATTGGTCTCTATCCGCAGCCGGAGAAGAAACGAGTGCTCAGGGTCCGTCTGCAAAGTGCAACTCCGAAAAAAGAGAATACAATAATATTCAATCACTATTATACAGCTTATTACTACCAAACTCACTAGTCTCCTGTGTGTCATACTACAGCAATGAATGAGCAAGGAGCATGCCCCCGGACCCCCCTAGAGGAGGTGAGAACCCCCCCCCCCCACTTATAAAATAGCACTTTACCTCTGCTAACACCTATATGCCATTTTATATATGCTGTGAGCTGATTATCGAGCCTTCATTGTAAGGTTACACTGTGTATGTGCGTATTCCACTGTAGCGCCCGGTACATTAATGGGAAACCCTAGTTTGCACATGTTCAATACATTTGTAACACTGTACACATGAACGTTTCTTTTTTCAGTTCACCAAAAAAAAATATCACTCCAAGCTGAACTCAAATGTTGGGAAGAGCCTCTAGTTCAAGGATGCTATATCATCGAATCCCGCCGAAGGACTGTTCCAATGTACAGGATCCTTGGAATTCTACCGAGGACTGAATCCTTTGTTGCAGGAAATGTTGAGGCTGCTCATGTGCATCCTCGGCGGTCTTAAATGACCCACAATTGTTTGAGCATGGACCAATTTCCACGGACTGGCACGGTAGCATTAATAATGCAGTGAAGATGGGCCTGCACGACAAAGAATAGAGGGCAGTTTCAGTTTACTTGACATTTGTTAATGGTTATTTTTTTCAAATCTGCAATTTGCTTATATGTTTATATTATTAAAAATACAATTGAAATGTGATTACACACTTTCTCCGCATTGATAAGTGTTAGAAGGACTACAAACATGCACAAACTATATATGCAAAATTGACACTGGAGAAAAGTGTTGCTTGCTTATTGTGCGGGAAGCACAATACCAATATACCAAGGGTGATTTAAACCATCATGACAACTCACAAACTAACTATGGAGTAATTATAGATGCTTCATTTACTTGATTTACATTAGAGTATAAAACTTGTACGGAAGGCAAGTGGGAAGACTTATTTAACTAGAACATCCTCCTCCTCCGAGCAGACAGACGCCGAAGGTTCTCTTCCTCCATCTCAAAAAATGTATGGATAAAAGACAACAACAAAAACGTGTCCATCTTCGATCTTCGCAAATCAGTTATGAGTCTTCAAACAACTCGTGCTCAATAAGGCGGGGCCTTGCATATGACGTAGATCTGCACACTTGCTAGCATGTTCCATTCTTCGTTCTCCGAATGCTAGGAAGGATTCTTGCCTAGCCTCTGAAGGACCTGACTCGGAAGGACATGTCCTACCAAGGAAGCGTCCTCGACTTTGAGAAACAGACAGACAATATCTCTGCATTCAAATGTGAATGATTTAGCATTGCAAGGCGCTATTGTTTGTTGGACTCACAATGAACGGTTTTGAAATTGATATATGTAACCTTTTTTATTCTAGGCCTTCCTCTGCCTTGTCAAAAGCTGGCCCCTACATTACCCACAATGCAACTCTGTTGTTTTACGTTTCAGCTTATGCGGCCTCAAGAAGAGATGAGGAGCGGGCAGCAGAGGTCTCCGCATCCCTAAATATTTTCATTTTCAAACCGTCACTCAAATGATATCACACGATCCTCCCCAACACCTATAAAAGGACCTTTGTGTAAAATCAGTGGCTTTTCTTCATATGTGACAGGTAAGAGAAAGGATTCAATCTTTTCTCGGCAAGAAAGCAAAGTGTGCTTCCCAAAATGAAAAACTATTCTTTAAAAATAAATGGCTTGTGTGTATTATTATGAGAATTACTGGACTCCTCTCCTTGAGCCACCACAACTGTAAAGACAGATTTTTCACATTAGTGAATGATGACATATCAGTGAATTATTATTATTATTTTTGTTTTTGCACATTAGAGTGTGTAAAGCTTGAATTTAGTGCAAATCATAAAGAGAACCTCCACGTCTCTATTGCACAGCGCTGAGCCACAAGCCCAGGCAGCAGCATGTCATTTCTCTCTCAGAGTCAGGCAGGAAAATGGTGTGCCTGTGCAGTTCCATCATCCAAAAAACAATCCGTGGGTTATATTAATGATCCAGTACTTGTATGATGTTTTCGGCTCGAAGGTGAAAAATGAGCACAAACTGCATGACATGTTGCACTGTGCATTAATCATAGCCCTGCCTCTGAGTCGCTTGTTAAACAGGGATACTGTAAATTGGAACTTGTTTTTAAACTACTGGCATTTATTGCCCATTGTAATGGCTTTTTCGCTTTGGAATTTTTTTAGAACAAGCATTTATGTTCAATTAAAAAAAAAAAAACTGTCTTCCTGCCCTTAATATATCAGAGCTAAAAATGACTGACTTTGCGGTGGGTTAAGTGATGGTGTTAACATCAGTTTCCGACAGGAGCACCCCCATGCTGTTCGGACATGTCCGTGTCAGGTATTAGATTAGCCTCCGCGCCTAGCCCCTTAGACAAGAGTGTGTTTGCTCCCGCTGTAATGCTGTTATCTCCCTTTCTTACCCTCTTCTAATCTGGACACCACAAGTAAGCCCTTCTGACAAGGGCTGTGCACAAATTGAATTTTTCTACCCCTATCCCATTCGATTTATAATTCCCTCTCTCGCCCTACAAACAAACTCAATTTCTGACCCTTTAGACAAAAGGCTCAGATAAAGCAATTAGTTTTGTGATTCCTTGTGAGCTCCTGACTCAGCCGACCTGAGGGGGAGTGTGAAGCACTAAAAGCATCACAAACAGGGGCGATGGCGGTCACTGGCAGACAATTTCAGCTCTGCGGAGATGAACTCGGGAGACACTGGCAACAAAGAGGTAAGACGGTAAATATAACAGGAAAAAAGAAGCCAGACAGTCCTTTCAATATGTCTCACCTGCGTCGTCTTTGATCACTGATATTTCCTCTGATTACTTCAAGCTTTCTTACAATGCAGCCATCAGGGTATTCTATTATCCACTGCACTTCCAGACTCCATCTTTTAGTCCTAAAAAGGCAGGCTGATGAAATGCACAAGGTGTGGGTGGTTGAATCTTCTTTGAAGTGAGACACTAGTGTCCAATGAGGCCTGCACATGAAAACATATAAGAGCAGGGAAATATAAAATATGTTCTTCTCCGCTGTCACTCTTGATAAATACTTTGATATGTACATTTTAATGCCAATACTTGTTTACCTTTCAACTTTATATTGTTTTTACTGATGCTGGATTTTTCCAATATCCTAGTAGTTCAAGCTCCATAGTTTTCATTTGAATTGTTGAGCTCCTCTCCAAATAACACTGAACAGGCAACAACCCTTCTACAGAGCTAGTGAAAAGTAAAAGCAGAGGCTATTTGAACTTTGGACAGTTTTTAAAGTCACCCTGGCCATATCTCCAGAGTAAGAATTCAATTTGGCCAGTGCAGGGGAAAACTGAAAACCGTAAAGGAGGATTTAGAGTGAAATACATGGCATGGGGAGATTCTTTAAGAAATATAGTTATCTCACAGTCTGGCATTGGAGATACGGGTGAGGCAGAATTTATGAGCTTCTCAGTCATTATCTTCGGGGTGATAGCAAGGTATAATGTATGCAACCTCTTATCACTATAATTGCCTAAAGGAAATAATGTATTTTCCAATCAATTCTGTAGATATGTGTAATCCTTTTGCTATAAGATGATGCAACATTTATTATCGTAACGGTAGGATGAGTGATACTTGTGTCCTGCAATAATGAAATAAGATGTTTGGTTGTAACAGTATAGTGTTCTGTGCCATAAGACTTTGATATTAGATACTGTTATGTTACTGGCAGCATTGCTTTCTCTACCTGCTCAATGTGCTCTGGGCTTGGATCAGTGTCAATGTGCAGTCCGGTCATCAGGAAACACCACATGCAGACATTGGCAATTGAACCACACATTGAAAATCCTGCTGGTTCTGTGCTATCTGCCCTGGGACAAATGAGAGTCAAAAGGATGGGCGGATGATGTTTATTGTTATCAGACAATGATACTACAGATTATTCCATTATTAATTACATATTTCGTTTTGTTATTGCATTCATTTGTATAGTACTGTATCATGTCTGTATCATCTTTTATTTCATTTGTATTTTCTTTGGTTTTACACGCTCGAAAAAATAAAATAAACTAAACTAAAGGATGGGCGGATGACCATTCTGTTTTCCCATGCCAGAGATCAATGCCTTAACCAGAAAAATATCCTGAATAAACCGAGCCAACTTCCAATAATACGCTGAACGGACATATACGCTTTGTCTCAATTCTGATACTTCCATTAGTAGGCCTACAACCCAACGCATGTCTTTCAAAGGGACCACTTGTGCATTGCGTGAATTTTTACAGGGTAGTGTTGTCCTCAATCGCACACAGCTGCTGTTCCTACACTGGAAGTCATGATCCGCGCTGTTAGCTAGCTTGCTAGCAGCAATTGTTACATTACCAAATCAATACAAACTGCTCAATCAACCTAATACAATTAAGGGTGGCTTCTTTTCGGCACCAGTCCATAACTTAAGTAGGGGAAAAAATATACAAGCACATGTATAACTTTTATTTGTAACGTGCTGTGTATAAGGGAGCAACTGCAATCGCCACATGGCGTCCATCACTTAGCCAAGTTGTCAATAATTGAGTGTGAAAACGGTCTAGCGTTCCACATCACTTCATGACCATTATGAGTGAACCATCCGGGTACTCATAGTGTATTTCACCATACTTGGCATTTGAAAATGCCCTCAAAACATCAATTGTAAGTATAGAAGTACACATTTTGAGACAGCAATAGTGTTCTCTGTGTACTTAACTCAATAATGTGGCGCAGTGGATAGAGCATTGGTGTTCGGATCAAGGGAGCACAGGTTCAAACCCCACTGCAGTCAGCATGTCGTTGTGTCCCTGGGCAAGACACTTCACCCCAAATTGCTCCTGTGGGGATTGCCCCCAGTATTGAGTATGTAAGTCGCTTTGGATAACAGCGTCTAACAAGTAACATGTAATGTAGTTAAAAAAAGGCTTCTTTTCTTTGTTGTCTTTTGAAAATCTTAAGCAACATGCTCGCCAAAGAAAGGCTATCCACACGGTAGAAGTTTTTAGTGTTGCTCTGTGGCCCTGCATTGGCTCGGAGTCTCCAGAGATGCAGGATGCACTGTGTCTACTGTGTGGGGAGAGTGCAAATCCCTGGAGTTGGAATATCAGTCCAGCAGTCAAGCAGTACACAGTGACTGCTGAGTGCTAGTCTGCTTAGTTGGTGTGTGGAATATAGTTACCAGTGCAGTATGTTAACATTACTTTACCACTCAATTCATTCTATGAAGGACAACCGTTCATCATTATTTGTCATGTAATGCATTACTGGCGCTGTAGTGAGTCAAACAAAAAGGATTTTCAAACTTGGTTTTATATTTGAATCGATTACCAAATCATGGTCCCTAACCCTGATATGTAAAATACAGTAACAATCAAAACAGAAACAACAGACAGAGTTTGGTATCATTATGAAGTCATATGGGAGTTTGTCATTGCATTTATCTTGCCACACAGATTTAACTTTATTAATTTTCCTTTAAGAAAGTTAACACTTAAAACTTACATTGCATAAGACATAGCTTGGTTCAACAGATGACTTATTACAGCTCCACCTAACTCCAGTCTAACAAAAGGGCTAATTAGCAGACTAATTGAGAACACTTTTGGGGTGTGCAGGGTCTTAACAACGTATATATTGATATGCAGATGAATGTTAAAGGCAAATATAGCCTATCCTCTTTCTAGGTAGACCCATAGCTATAGTTTTGTATTATTTGCAAGGACCAACACAAACAATATTTTTCTGGTGAGGGAGGCTGAAAAAAACGTAGGCTTAGCAGTGATCAACCTTTAGCAAAAAAAAAGACGAAGGACTAATTTTAACCCTAACCCTAAGTAATGTAAAGAATGGCCTTAACCGTTTTTAAAGTGCAATTAGCAAATGATCAATATTACGGTAAAAAAAACTGTTCCTTTTGGGTTATTCATTGGTTGGTCAACCCAATTCTCACCGATGTTACGTTCTTAAGGAGGAAAAGGGGCTTCTGATTGCATTATTTCTGGGGTTGAGAGGGGCATGTGTTGTGTACAGGGAGAGAGCATATGTCTTTAATTAAATTGTATACTCGTTTTACTGTTATTCAACAAAAAAACTCTGTATAGTACCATTAATCTGTTTATTGTGTGCCATTGAGAGGGTACTATTTAAAAATGGAATTTTTTATACATGGGGAAATATGTTTGTGTTTGAAATATATCTCTTGGTGCATACCCTTGCTTTGGCAGCCTATTTTTTGTTTCGATTTAAATATGAATGTACAATAGTATGTTTAGGCTTTTTGGCAGAAGCAGTACGAATACCATGGGACTTGAGAGCAGCAATATTATTGCCCTCACTGAATTCCAAACAATACAATTGAATATCTTGCCAGAGAATGATCTGTATGATATGCTAATGGGTGAAGCTTTGACACCACACCTTTATGGAGTGTGGAGAGTTTGTGAATAAAAGAAAGTCAAATCTGAAGGAAAGTTCCAGTTTGCATGCCGTTTGTGCATGGTCAAATTATCTGAGCTATTTCCATCATCTGACAGAATAAAAAACTCCCTCACCCACTTTAGTCTCTGGCTCCACTGCTCCCTCTCTGAAACTCCATGAAGCATGCCAAGTCTGTGGGTGTTTCTCAATGTCGAGGAAGGCTCCTCCAGAGCCACTATTTCAAGGATGCTACGTCATTGAGGCCCGCCGAAGGACTGTTCCAATGTCCAGGATCCTTGGAATTCTACCGAGGCCGGCGTCCTTCATTGCGGGAAATTTCGAGGCTGCACATGTGTATCCTCCGCGGTCTTAAAATCCCCACAATGCTTTGCGCACGGACCAATTTCCAAAATCTTTGGCGGAATTCATGCTCCATTTAAGGCGGGGCTTCGCATATGACGCACACCTGTTAGCCTGTTCCACCCTTCTTCATTTTCCGAGGCTAGGAAGAATTCTTGCCTCGCTTCTGAAGGACCTGACTCGGAAGACATATCCTACCAAGGAAGCGTCCTCGACATTGAGAAACACCCCGTGTCTCTTTGCATTGAGGGCTGGCGCTGTTGGAGTTCACAGCTGCCAAGCTTCACTCTGGGCTTCAAAAGCTCTTCCTTTGATCTGTTCCCTTTTAACCCCAGGCTTCATGTCCATCCAGAGATCCCCTCTCATTTTGCTCTAGTCATGTTAGGTCTCTATGGTTTTGTTGGGAGCAAAGGTAACAAGATGATTCACAAAGATGCAGCTCTGTTCCTAATCCAATTGTATATTTAAATGGCACATGGAACATCAAAGGCTGATGCTTTCATAGCAGCAATGAGCATATCATTATGTTCTAAGAAAAGAGAGAAACTTAGAGTATGTTTAGTTGAATTCAAGATTTACGTTTCCTTATACTTCAACATCTTTCCTTTTACTTTCTTAAGGAGAGCTCTAAGGTGGCTGACCAATGCAAGTGTACTACTGTACAACAGCTCAAGCATGTTCATAGGGTGAAACGCGCTGCAGTTTCAAAAGTGTAAAAACACAAAAGTGCCAAAACACACAAATGAAGATCAATCTTCACCAACTTCACGAAACATGTGCAGTGTTTACTAAACGTAAGTATTTTTTTAAATATCTAGGTAAGCTATGTGAGCTAGCTATCCTACAGCAGATCTGCAGGTACGTTTCTAGTGATGTTTCTTCATTTGCTTGTGTTTTGGGCAATTTTTCCTCAAGTCTTTGTTGAATTAACAGAAAATGGCTATTGTGGCAGTAGCTTGGCTGTTAAAGGATTGTGGAGTTGTGCAGGATGTCCCATGGCACAGCATAATTCATTGTGATTAATACATTAATATACTGAACCAAATTTTTCAAAAGGCCACTGCCCGGTTTCCCTCCTCTGAAATGAGACAACATTGTTCTCATTCTCTCAACCACATCTAAAAAGGGCTGTATCGTGATCCTGGCAGTGTTTAAGAGCCATTACTTTCACATTCAGCACATGTGCCAAGGTTGTCAGACGGGATAATGAGGTTTTAGCATCCAATGACTCCCTTCAACACTGCTCTATTAGTTATATAAAACAGGCAGGTTATTGTTGTACTGAAAGGCTTGTGTTAACTTTTGGAAATTGAAATTGTTCATTGCATTTAGTAGAAAAATAAATGGGATTGAAGTCCTTCCCTGTTCTCTCTGCATTTCAATTCAACTTAAGTGAGAATGTGAATGCAAAATATGTAATTGATATTTGGCATCCACACTCACCACAAAGGTACACCGACCTCAGCACAGCAGGGATTGGGAAATTACATTAATAACTTCTCTCAAGGGGACCTTAGAATGTGCAGGTGGATGCAGGGGTGGAGATGGGGCTTTTTAAATACCCTATCAACATTTGCAACAGTTGTAGACTAAAAGCACAATGTAAGCTAATTTTACATTTGATGTGAATCTTCTGTCTTTTACTGAAAAGGCAAAAAAAACATAAGAAATGCAGATGGTCCCATTTCCAGAGGTTGGAAGTCGTCATGAGCTCTAAGTCATGGAAAGCAGAGTATGGTTGAGCTCAATGAAGGAAACAAAAAAGCTTTACACACAAAATGCCTTAAATTAGTGTAGAACAGTGTGTGTGTGTGTGTGTGTGTGTGTGTGTGTGTGTGTGTGTGTGTGTGTGTGTGTGTGTGTGTGTGTGTGTGTGTGTGTGTGTGTGTGTGTGTGTGTGTGTGTGTGTGTGTGTGTGTGTGTGTGTGTGTGTGTGTGTGTGTGAGCTCAAGTCTAGTTTCTCCACCTGGAGATATTCTCACTATTTCACTTTTGTCGAGCACAAAGAAAAGAAAGTTTCTGTTAAATGTAAGTTGTGTCTTGGCGGGTCAAAGATCCTATCTACTGCCCAAACCAGTAATTCAAATCTCTTAAAACAAATGCAAAAACAACATGCTGGGACGAAGCTAGTAGCTAAGACCACAGAGACTCAGCCGACGCCACTCCACCTCCACCTAAGCAACAGCGGCTGGATTTTAACCAAGGGACTGCTAGCCAGGGAAAAGTCGATAAAGCCATTGCACGGTATGTTGTAGAACACATGCAGACTATTGCTACAGTGGAGTCACCCGCTTTCAGGGAGCTAGTTAGCATGATACCATGTCCGGGCGGCACACGGCATATGGGACGGAAAACATTTTCCAACTACCTGGAGAAAGAATATACAAAAATGGAAAGCCAGCTAATATCGATGCAATCCAGATTGCATATAATGCATGTCAAGTTGATCAACAGATTGTATTATTCTCCAATGCAATAACAGTACTGAAATTAAGGCTATAAGGGCATTAATGGGAGCCCTTTTTTCAAGTAACGAAAACGTTACTTTTCACAGTAACGCATTACTTTTGGGTTTAAGTAACTAGTAAAGTAACTGAGTTACTTTTGAAATGAAGTAACTAGTAATGATAACTAGTTACTGGTTTTCAGTAACTAGCACAACACTGCTCAGTAGTAATTATTTTATGTGCTTTTTTAACGATAAAATTGTTACTCTTAGAAACAAAATGAATGACCTCTTGCCTTTGACCAGTATAGTGTTATCAACAGCTCCCGGAAACGTAAGTTCTAATATTACACTAGATAGTAAACTAGAATGCTTTTCAGCCATAAACCTTGAACAATTCAATTAATTGATTCTCTCTTCTAAACCATCAACGTGTATCTAAGGCTGCGTTCACACCTGCCTTGTATAGTCCGGTTGAATCGAACCCTGGTGCGTTTAGCCGCTTGGTGCGGTTCATTTGGGTCGGTGTGAACGCAGTCCGAGACCTGTGAACTAAACAACCGGACTAAAATAGGTGGTCTCGGAGCGCTTGCTTGCGAACTCTGGAGCGGTTCATTGCTGGTGTGAACGCAGTCCGCACCAAAACATAGGAAGCGCAGTATTTACGTGTCACAAGAACGCGGATATCTTCAAAAAAATCTTTAGCGAAAGAGTCTTTCAAGACATCCGCGGTTGTTTAGTTAAAGAGTGAAGCAGAATGAAGTGTTGAACAGTGTCGTGTAAAGTAAAAATTATCCGTCAGCTACATAAAAGTAAGAACACCTGTCGTCGGTGAAACGCCCCTCCTCTGCAGAACGTCTCTCATGGATAATGTGCAGCAGCGCGGTCATTATGGGGAAAAGAACACCGACAGGCTGATCAGGAGCCCGACGCGAAGCGGAGGGATCTAGATCGGCATGAAGGTGCATGCAGTTTGCTTTTCAGTCAAACTGTATATACAGTTAAATCGAACGGACTTCTTTGTGCAGATGTGAGCGTCCTTAACAACGGTCAATAAATCCTTGACAGCGGTCTGTCTGTTCTGGATTAAAAACGTGTCACGTGTTTTGAATTGACCAATCAGAATTGAGTATTCAACAAAGCCATGTAATAATGTTTTTTAACGCAGGTTGTCTGATTATATAATCATATGCGCGGGCCGCTAGTGTCTGTTGATCTCCAGAAAAACATCAGCATGAGAATATAACCTGCCGAAAGTGCCGATGCTCCATGGCGAAGGCTCCGCTAGAAATTGCCGGGATTTGCGTTTTTACCCTCTTAATGTCTGATCAATGGTTGAACAGCATTTCCGAGCACATGACTTGTGTTTAAAGTTTATAGTCCGTTTGAGTTTTGCCCGTGTGAACCATAGACTGTATATATAAATGGACGTAGGGTCCGTGACGTCACCCATAGGATTCTGCAGAGTTGCCGTGAAGTCCTTAGTAGGCGGAGTCGGCCACTAACGGCTCGACAGTGACGTCAGAGTTCAACTCCCGCCTGTTCCAGCCTGCTCCAAATAAGGGCAAAGAGGCGGAGCAGAGGCGGGACCTGCTACCACCGAGCTGGAAGTTCCAGAGCTAGCTGAAGCTACCAAGCTAAGCTAACATGCTCCCCATCTGCACGCTGCCGTCACATTTTACGTTTCTAAGGTAAGCGGACATGAAACTATTCAGCAAAACTATAAATAATAATCTAAGTTATTGAGTTTTAACATAATACTTCCGAATCTTAAAACCCCTTAACGTTTGTATGAAATTGTGCTAAATTCAACACTGGAATCAAGCAAATATTAATATGTTTGCATGACATTAGTTATTTATATTTTGATATCACTTAACTATACGTTTAATACATTTAAGTCAAGCTAAGGTACATGTGATGGTAGCTAGTTAGTGCTCTTACCTGTGAGGCCTCCTCCAAACAGCATAATAACCAGACTGTATCATTAAAACTAAGTACCAGTTATAGATCCTTGACTTTAGACAAACAATTCAAAAGACAAAATGTATTTAAAGACCAATCTTTATTTGAATGTGCCTCTTAACCTGAGATATTAGTTATACAGTAATAGTATTGACAATCTAAAAAAACTGAGCAACTCAACAGTCAACTTTATGTTTCTTATTGTCTAAAGCATTTATTATTTTCATTTTCCCAATCCCAAGTAGTTTCTTAGTGAATGTCCTGTACTGGTCTTAAAATCTCATAACATCAGCTTTTAATGTTCCTCTTGGATGTTCTTCTTGACCCTCAGAGAAGGAGAAAATGTCGTGTCTTTCAGGCATGTCCTTTTCTAACACAAATTACAGGAAACATAAAACATATTATTGCAGAACAAGTGTATTATTTATGAAAGCGGTGTGTTTGTGTGTTAGGGGCTGTAGATATAATTATTTTGTAATTGTAATGTTTTTTTTTTATTTCAACAATGACCTACAAAGACAATCAGATTATGAATGAACAGTATGAAGTTCATCAACATTGAAATATATGTTATTATCAAAATAATATTTAACTGTTATCAAAATGTAGTGCAACTGTAGAAGCTTGCTCTGTTGTCTCACTGAAAGAATCACTTTTACCACGTTTTTTACAGACAATATTGAGAGATAAATAGTAGCAGTTCTCACTATGTTTGAGATATATAATAATATATATATATATAATATATTTGCCTTCAATACATTAAATTAGAAAGCTGACAGTCATATTGCTTGTTATCATCTAAATGTAACTTTTTGCATGGAAAAAACCCTCAACTTAACTGATGTGTAGGTGATCTAGTATTTAGTATTGTTTAATGGAACGTATATCAGTGTATTCAAGTCAATACTTCATTCATTTAAACCAGGGGTGGGGAACCTTTTTCCTCTCAAGGGCCATTTCAATGTTTTCAACATCCTCAGAGGGCCGTACAAATTATTGACCTCTGCTTAAAAATTCTAAAATCACAGCCCACTCATTTCGCCTTTCTTTCATGCTGTGCAAAGAAAAAGCAACCTCTAAATCCAGATATCTCACCATGACTCGCGCATGCATGCACGTGCACGGTTGTGGCATGACCACCAAAACAGAAAGATATGGACACAAGATGTGTGCAAATGTATTTAGACCCCTATCCATGTGAACATGATTTAAGTTGGGGGGACCTAACCTCTTCTAGTGGGGTCCGGGGGTCATGCTCCCCCGGGAAGATTTTTTTTTAAATGTTGAAGTTCAAAGCATCAATCTGGTGCACTTTGAGAGCAACATTAAGAGATCTATGGATACATCTCTCAACACCCATATAAAACAGAACTGGAAGCAGATTTTCTTTTTCTTTATGGATATTTTACAAATCACTCTCCTTTCAAACTGTATTCTTGTTTATTAATAACAACTTTTTTTACTGTCATATAGTATTTTATACCTGTTTACTTTATTCTCTTATTTTTTTATAACTATAATGATCATATAAAGATGTGCCTTTACCTCACTGGTTGTAGAAAAAGCTTCTTATATTCGTTAGCATAGCTAGCTAACCAGATGCTAATAACAACAAAGTTATTGACTGTATGATCAGTATGACAGATGAACAGATCGCCACTGGGCTTTCAACTAAGACACAGCCACGCAAAAACTGCAGCATGTGTACGGCTCCTTATGGGTACTGCAATTTTTGGAAGTGCCGGAACGGAGCTGCGTTCTGGTGCTCACTGCTCCCCGTCAGAACCATGGATGTATAATAAGGGTCAGAACCTTATTATACATCCATGGTCAGAACTGGACCTCTGTCAGACGAGACATATACCACGTGATGACAAGTTAGGCTTGTGTTGTGTTCAAGGACCCTGACTTTAGCCAGGAAAAATAGTTATTCACTTGTTTAATTATTTTGCGGTCTAGATTTCTTTAATTTTTTTTCTTCTTTGTGTGTGTTTATAAATTACCTCGAGGGCCACACCAAATGGTCTCGCGGGCCGTATACGGCCCGGGGGTCGGAGGTTCCCCACCCCTGATTTAAACCAATATCTTTCTTGATTCTTTGTACAGTATGAAAAAATAGTCCTGTGCTGAAGTTCACTGCTGTGAGGAGTCCAGTTCTGTCTCTCACTCTCTGGTCCAGCCTATCTGCATCACCTGGACACCTTAAACAAACATATATATATATGTGTAAAGTACCATGTGTACAAACAATATAACTGATTCTCTTCTGTTGAACATGTTGGATTGTGTATTGTCCGAGTCAGGGGCCTTTTTATTTTACTGTAACTTTGGAAGTTGTGTTACCAATGCTTACTGTTTATTTGATACCCATTTGGTTATACAATTAATAAAATAAACAAGGTTTGGGTTCGTTCTTCAGATGACTGTGACGTTAACGTGTAAGCTCAATAATGAACTCCAGCTCAACCAACCATATTGTAATATCTAAGTAATCATCTTGAAATATGACATTAATAATTGTAATATACACACATCTTATTGTGAGGTTGATTTCACATACACTACTTCAACATTAGCTTGTCTACATACTTGAGCATAGCCAATTTAAATTAACCTTAGATGCATACAGTTCCTACCTACATAATAAAATATCTCTAAGTTACAAGGATGTAACCTTATTTGATCAACCTCAAACAGAAGCCGTTTGTTCAACAGTATTATCCCACTTAACACTTGTCTATTTCGTTTTAACCTTTATATATACAATCTATGATTTTAACTTGGAGGCTACGATTACAATCGTTAGCACCGATGTAGCTACCACTAGCTTACATGCTAACCCAAGCCTTACCATTCATTACGTAGCTGATTAAAATCATTAACACATAAATAAAGCACTCGAATTTCACTTACCGCATTCATGCACCGTTTGTTTTAACCGCAGAGCGAGTCACAATTGTCCGATATATAAGCATGAAGAACAAACAACCACGGCCGGCTACAAGTTGTGTTTCCTGGATGAGCTGAGCAGGCAGAGTCCCTGTAGCTAGCTTCACGGAGCAGGTAGCAGAGAGACAAGAAGCTAACAGCGGCAGGCACTTGACAGAGCCGTCACTCAATGTGACCACGCCCTAACTTATGCACAAACTTTAAGACCTAATATAAATAAAAGGGTCGCGTTAGAAAACAATTCACTCACAGATCCATAATCATGAAGGTGGAATCTAACTATATCGATAATAAAAATGTATGGAGCCAGGGGTAGAAACATGTTTTTTTCTGCTGTAAAGTTGGGCATTTTAACATGGGGGTCTATGGAAATTGCTCCTTTCTGCAGCCATCGCCTATCGGCCAATATATGATCTGCAGTGTGTGGCACTTCCGTATTGGCTTCCCGGCTCTACCTCACAGTTTGCCGCTTGGTGTGAACGCAAACCGAACCTTCTGAAAAATGAAACAATGTAACAAACTGTGGTCTGGTGCGCACCAGAAAACGGACTATTAGGTGTGAATGCACCCTTAGACCCAGTTCCAACTAAGCTGTTGAAGGAAGTTTTTCTATTAATCTCTGCTGGCCGAGATTTCCTTGACGGACACACGAATCCACCAATCCCACACAGTGTAAAGTCAAGCTGCTGTGCCCTGGTTACAGTCTCACAGGAGATATCGCTGGAAAGCTACTCTTCCAGCGATTCCGCGGATATCTGAATCATATTTCTACTCCTTATAATCGAAAATATATGATTAATTACGTAAAATTAACGCATTTCTTCATTCAAAAGACAAAACGGTCCCAGAGCTGATCGACCCAGAATGGAAATGGCACCTCGCATTTTTAACAGACGTGACAGAAATGCTGAACAGCCTTAACTTGCAGCTACAAGGCCAGGGGAAACTCATTTGCGACATTTATTCTCACATAAAAGCATTTGGGGTGAAACTTGCGCTGCTTTTGGAACAAGTGAAAAAGCACAACTTCATCCATCTACCTGCTACCCAAAACCTCTCTGCAGAGAACCCAGCGGTCCCGTTCCCAGCTGAAAAGTGTGTGGAAGCACTGGAAATGCTGAAGGCGGAGTTCGGTGTGCGATTCCGGATACTACATGTTAATGCAAAATAAATCCGTTTTTTCCAGAACCCCTTTCTTGCCGACATCGATGAAGCCCATCCTTCTTATCAGTTTGAGTTGGCCGAGTTACAGAACTGTGATGTTCTGAAAGACGCATTCAAGCCCAACAGTCTCATTGACTTATATGCCGCCCTCCCAAACGACACGTACCCTAACATAAAAAAACACGCAATGAAGATGTTTACACTTTTTGGCAGCACGTATATCTGCGAGCAAACCTTTTCACACATGAAACACCTGAAAACTCCAATGAGATCAAGATTGATAGGTGAGCTCACTTTTCTGACTTGAATGAGTCATTCTGAGTATAAACAAATGTAATCATGATAAAATCTACTGCGATAAAATCCATCTCCACAACCATACTGGTAGTGAAATGTATTGTGCTGTGTAGGTGCTATATCACTTATTTCGGTTTCTCAGCCTGCTTGCTTTGTGGTTTTCACAGGGAAGTTGATGAGAGAGAGCTGCAAACAGCGGTGTCTACAAGTCTACTGGAACCTACAAAAGGATTATAAGGAAGGAACACAAGAACGTTGAGAGACTGCTCATGAGTCATTTGAGTAAGAGATTCTGCTCTGACAACTAAGCTAAACTTTTACCTGTTAAGATTGTGCACGGCACAACAGAAAGTTAATGTTCAATGGACTTTTTTCTGTGAAGATCCCAGAAAGGGTTATTAATATTTGGTTATGTGTGGCTTTCTAGAAAACAATAAATGTTTACGTTTAGGCACCCCTGCGATCGTCACACTTTTTCTGTTACAAACTGACCCCGGCCCCCATCAGAGAAGGGAAAAGTTATGTGGCCCTCACAGGAAAAAGTGTGGGGACCCCTGTTCTAAGGCTTTACTCATTGGGAACTCGGTATGAGAGAGCACACTGTTGAGATGTCCAATCTGCCTGTTTTACACACTTTGACCAACAGGGGGTTTGTGTTCAAACGAAGCCCATGATGAAGCCTCATGAGATGAACCCTTTTGCGAACCAATTAGTTGGAAAGCTTCAAAGCTTCATAAGGCTTCATCTCGCCATCACTACTAATAACAACAAAGTTATTGACTGTATGATCAGTATGACAGATGAGTAGATCGCCACTGGGCTTACAACTAAAGGCACAGCCACGCAAAAACTGCGGCATGTGTACGGCTCCTTATGGGTACTGACATTTATGAAGCACCCGAGTGGCGTTCTGGTGCTCTCCGGCAGCACTACATCCCTTTCAGATGAGACATATACCACGTGATGACACGTGTTGTGTCAAGGACCCTGACCTTGGCCAGGAAAAACAGGCACTTGCTTTTTTAATTATTTTGCGGTCTAGATTTCTTTAATTTTTTTTGTTTGCGTGTGTTTATAAATTACCCCGAGGGCCATATCAAATGGTCACGCGGGCCGTATACGGCCTGGGGGCCGGAGGTTCCCCACCCCTGGTATAAACCATGCTCGTATCTATACAACCTAGAGAAAAGCAAAATGGCGTCAGTTTAAAGTAATTCTGTCCTTCTGTTTACAGCATCATTTGAGAATACATTTCTTAACAAGAGAACAAAATCGAGGGGTGATCAATAACATTTCCGTATTTATTTGTTTCTCCAAGTTATGTTTTTGTGTGCACTGAGGAGTCTCAAACCGGCGTTTGTTTAATCATTTGAAGATTGGCTTTAATCCATTTTTGAAAATCAATTCTTCATATTATGATACATGAGAGGTAATATTTTAATTGATGGTATTATTTGTACATATTTCTCTCCATTCATCCTTCTGCCAATGGTGTCGCAGTTTATCGTCTCTCCCGTTTTTGTGCGTACCACGTACGCATGGGTCAGAGTGTCCGTGGATGACCGCACATTTTGCCGTCAAGTTTGTTTTTTATAAATCGCAAAGATTGCTTAGAAATTGGCGTACGCCATCTTTTGAGCGCACGCCACGTTTATAAATGAGGCCCCAGGACTTAAATACAATCAGGAATAAACACATAGACAAGACATAGCTGGAGAGGGCAAGCTAAAAATAAAAATGCAGCAGGTGAAAATAATCAGGGCGTGGCAGATAATCACACCGGTGGGGAATCACAAAGACAGGAACTATCACAGGGTTTAAAAATGTTTTCAAAATAAAACAGGAAACACAAAGACAGATCATGAGTCGTAATGTGGAAACAACATTGACACTACAATAAAGATGTGTTGTCTTTTATTCCTCAAGCGTTCAAACCAAATACGTATTGTTAGAGATTTAAAGGGATATCTGGTCCGCTTTTCAAATCTCTGCGCGTCCCTATCAAGCTGGTTAATACAGGAAGAAATCCAGAGCTACCAAGTAAACAATATCTACTTTAATGGTAATATTACAATGCAATACAATCAATACAGTACAAACTTAATACAAATTACCTTTGGGATCCCGAATTTACCTGCACGTGTGCCAGCCAGAGGAAAGAGACTGAACACAGCGTGTGTCTCTGTTTTTATATTAAACAATGGGAGGAGTTATCTGATCCTCCCTTTGGACCTCCTTGATTAGATCACAAATACCTCAGATCTTAGTTTATCTGATCCACCCTTTTGGACTTCCCCAATCACTGTAGCTAGATCTAAATTGAATTCAACTCAAGACATGCTCTCACCTTCCCTTGTCCTCAAAAACACATGTCAACAGGCCCCACATCCAGCTCACAGTTTTACACAAATTATTTCCATTTTAAGCTTATCCATAGTTTGCTAACATGAATAAATACAAATCTTTCACTACAAATCCCCCTTTTTATCTCCTTCTCCAGAGATAAACTTAGACAAGGCATTTTGAAATATACCCACTGTCATTCTTTTCTACTGTGTCCGTCCCCCAAACATTGTATAAATCCATCCGAAGCTGGTATTTAGAGTACTTGAAAACTTCATGGAGACAGAACACCACTTTCCATGGCAGTGAAGGAACCATGAGGGGGCAGCTGAGTGCTAGAATCATCAGCCCACCCCCCCCCCCCTCGGAGGAATAGCCCACAAGGACAGCTAATAGGGAGGGGGAGATGCGGCTTTCCCCTCACGGGTGGAACTGATCAGAGAGAAGTAGACTCCTCTGCTGCCTCGACAAGTCCCCTGTGCCGTCCTGGCTTGCCGTGTCTTTGTCCCCCCGATCCGCTGACAGCAGCTTCTGGGCTGCCTGCTAGAGAGATGTCTTCCTCCTCCTCCGGCCCGCTGATGGCGGCTTCCGGGTCGTCTGCTGTAAGGATGTCTCCGGGGTCCTGCTCCTCCAGTCCGCTGCTTCCGAGTAGTCCACGTCTGCCAGGGCCACGTCCGTCCTGATGTCGTCCCCTGGTCCTAGCAGGTGGTTTCACCGCCGCACACTGGCTCCCGTGGTACGAGCTGTCCCCCTTTTCTCCCAGGCAGACGGCATAAGAGGTCCGCTGGGTCACTCGGTCGGGGCCGGAGAGCCTGGGGTTGAGCCACTTTGTCCTGATGACTTTCAGCCAGACGAACTCTGCTGTCGGCCTCGTGCTTCTCGGGTCCCCCTTTTGGCGCCAGCGACCTGTGTGGAGAAATCTGATACAACTCCCTCAAGCCTACGCTCAGCTGTTTTGACCCACTTGGAGCCTGTTGGTGGGGTGTCTTGAAACAACAGCCGTCTGTGAACAGGTTTTCCAAATTAATTGTAGACCTCCTATCTGCCAGTGCCTAGATATTATCACGCTGAAAAAATGAACACAGAATTCCAACAAACTGTCATCAAATGTCTTTCTATTATAAATGTAGATGAAATGTATATCCCCATAATGACCTAAACAATAAAGTATATGGCTTTTACTTCTTTACCAGGCTAGTTACATGATGTTGTCTAAATTAAATTCTGTCTCAATACACTACTATGTTTTAGCTTTAACTGTAATATGTTCTTTCTATATTTCAAACCTCAGTTACTCTAATGTCTGTTAAAATATTACAAAATTGTTTCATTATCACAGGTCAACTTCTTCGGTATTCTATTATTTCTCACAGTAGCCCCTTGGCCACTGCTTCTGCATCTGTGTTACCTGTTATAATTCAAATCAATATTTAGAAACATCTCAACATTCATCAAACAGTATCTTATCCCCAGATATGGAGCAGGTTAATTACATTCAATGCTCAGTTTGAACATCTGGGTTGGGGCGGAAGGTTTCTGTCAATCCTTAAAAGACACATTTAAATTGTGAATTTTACAGCCATGTTGACATTTATACATTATACACACTCCCCCCTTTTTACACATGAAATCATGTGTAACAAAACCCTGTAATGGGAGGGGAACAAAAACTGTCAGGTAATTGGTTAGGGACATAACGAACATTATTTACAATTTGACATCCATTATCATTATTTCCACGGTAAACACTTCAGTGAAAAGAAGTGTTCCTCTCCGTCCTTCAGGCCTAAAAGTTTAGTTTTACATTTGCAAACCGCCAACTCATGTGAGAGTAAAATATCATCAAGTAGATTAGAACCGGGTCACATGTGCGGTTTCCCCTTTTTGTGGAATTTTTAGGAAACCTCTCGTTTCCCTTGGAGCACCAAAATAATATGTTAGTCCAAAAACATGCTTGGTTAGTTATTGTTTTCGAATCATGCAGTTACACTGATCACATGCCGGCATTCATTCACACTCACACTGTCTGGTTGTCATGTCAGGTTTGGTCAGGTACACCCCAGAGTCAGTCATGGACAGTGCTTTTTGTCACACTGTCAGTCAGGGTCAAAGGTAATTTGGTCTCGGTCTTTTGGCCATGTCATGCTCTGCAGAGTCTTTTCAGAGGTATTTCCGCATAGGCGGGTACCCTTTATCTACAAAAATATATCATATGCGGAGCGCCATTCCTTATTCATTCACAATTCCAACTATGATTTTCAAGATGGTTCTAACTTTTCATTGGGACTTCTGCCTCCCACTTTTCCTGAAACTTGGTACAAAACTCACTTTCTTAGAGTACTACTACTACTGCAATTCATTTACACCTAATTAGTATTAAAATGTCTAATGATCTATTTCAGAAACTTGTGTACATAGCTATTATCTTGAGTCAAAACATTACTAGGATCTGTGTCGCTCTGCATTTCACAGCTCACCACAACTCTGGTCTACTTAAAAAACAATGTTAAACTCTTTAGCAGTGTGTGGAACCTTGGGTGTCCGAACATGCAACAATTACTCCCTCCTTTATCAAGGATTTAAAACCGAAGTCCTATGGTAATAACCATGCCACAATGGTGAAATCAACACCTTAGATTGGAATTGTATATGTGGCTTGGCACCAGCTCTCTCTTTAACATTATTAATACAAATAAAGATTTGTCTTATAGAGTGGTTCCTAAAACTATCCTTTTAATGGTGATCAATATTGTAACCAATGAGATCACTACTTTATTCACACGTGAATAAAAATGTCTTAAAGAATGATTTGTTAAAAGATTGAAAATATTGAAGAATATGGTTCTACTCTGTCAGTGTGTTTTAGGATGATTCTCATTTTACTTTAATAGTTTCCTCTTTACTGCTATTTTGAATTTACCAATTGATTAATAAATCTTTCTGTCTTTACGTATTTATGAAGTCAATTCAAGTTATTTAAATGTGCGTTTTGTGAATAAGTGTGTTTATGTGTAACTCACTCATTCCCGTTCTCCTTTCCTCCTCCCCTGGTTTTCTCAAGCCGTGACCCCGGCCTCCTCACTTCTAATCGACCATGCCAACTCCTCTGATTCTGTCTTCTCTTCAGTCCATCAGCTGTTGAATCCATCCGCTGTAACTCTTTTAGGCAGCCATTGGCCCAGTCACATCTGCAGCCCCATCATGCCACTGTTGTTGCACTCCTCCTTTACAGTCTCTCTGCTGTTTTTATGGAGGGCGGATTCTGCTCTCATGTCCTGTCTGAGGGGCTGATGAGAGTATCTCTCTGTATGTCAGCATGCTGTTTGGTTCTGGATGCCACAGGTGGAGATAGTTCTGGCTGCAGTCTTGATGTAGTCTTGTTGTTGTTGTTGGTTCAGCTCTGGTTCTCTGTCTGTACGATGGAGAAGGAGGAGTCTCCTGTTGGGTTAGGTCTTTTGTCTGCTTGGAGGGTCGGGATCAAAGCCTTTCTAACTCAGAGGGGGAGTCCAGGTCCCGGGACACCTTACCTATAAGAAGTCTTGCACACTGATGTTAAATAAATCCAACCCTTTCCACTCTGTCTCTTTCTAATCATACTATCTGTCTTAGTTGTTAAATGCCATCTTAACAACATAATTCATGTCTACTAATGATATTACAAAAACTCACTCTAAAAATAGTTTCATCCATTGCTACATATTTACCCAACACAACTCTGAAATACTTACATGTTTCCAGCATCACATATTCCACACACTACGAAAAAAACATCCCCATATTTTAAATCCCACTGTTACTTAGAACAATAGTAAACCTGCAGAGCACACTAATCAGATCACAGTAATGAAATCTGACTCAAGTGTAGGCCCATGTCTACTTTCCATTATACGTATTACTTGTGCTGAATATTTATTTATATTGTCTAAATTCCTTGTCTATGATGTGCAAACAGTTCGAGTGTAAAATGTGTTTTTCTCAATGTATTTACACTACAGATTCTTGAGTTTACTCATCTCCTGGTGCTGTCGTTGTAAAAAATGTACAATTCCTTATTGTTTTGTACCAGTTTTCCAAAATCAGTTCTAACTGCCGTGCCGTTTCTGGAAAGGTGGCGGTACGGCTACACAATGTGTAAGAAGGTGCCAACATGTTCCTTTTTTTAACTTTGCTTTTTTTTATCTGACTTAATTAATATGTGTTCACTTGTATTAATATACTGGGCTATTGTCGTTGTTACTATTAACGTGCTTCCCGTCTTCAATACCGGCCAGCAATGTAATGATGAAACTCTAAGTTTGAAGCTAAAATATATACAAATGTCAAGGGTGTGTTACCCCCTTTCAGCCACTAGATGGCAGCAGCAGACCACAAATGAGCTTCACTCTTCTGAGTGCCTCTTTTATCCCCGGAGACAATTGAAAAATCACACAGATTTATTCCCCGTACAGTTTGTCCAGCTTTTATAATGTGATGTTTATTTCAACAGGCTAGTGGACCCGAATGATGCTTCGACACTCTTAAAGAATGTGACCATTCCATGGGGAACTCCCAGGTCGTGAAAAGCCCTTTATCACACGTTTAGCTTTTCAAATTAAGTTTACAGACAAAGGGAAAACGAGAGACGGTCCCGTCACAATTTTTGGTGAGGTTCGCGTTCTCTCCCTCGATTGGTATATAACAGAACTCTGGCTTTTAGCTTTCAGCCTTAGTCTGTTATTTAACCCCAGTTTTAGACGGCGACCCGATCTGATATATCGAGTTTCCAGGTTTTGTCGTGCAGGAAATCAAACCTCGCACCGACAAACTGCCCCGTCTCCACGCCACTCAGGAATAATCTACCTGCAGATCCACGCCAAACTGCTCTATTTTCGTTACGCAGGACTTTTGGTCTACGTTTGCGTTTTGTATATAACTTTCCTAACATAGTAAAATATGCATTGAATATTCCATTTAAACTTTAAAAACACTGTGAAACGCCTACAGACAATCCTAAAGTTTTAGTGTATTCAATTTCAGACAGTCGATTTTCATAACAGGCGTCTGTACCTTTGTGTAGAGTTGTGCAGGGCCCTGCTGATTGTCTGAGAAGTTTGAAAGCGTTTGTTCTTGACCCATTCCGGTCGTCTGGATTCTTCCTCAGCTTCGTTATATCTATCACGTCGAGGTCACCACTTTGTTAGAGATTTAAAGGGATATCTAGTCCGCTTTTCAAATCTCTGCGCGTCCCTATCAAGCTGGTTAATACAGGAAGAAATCCAGAGCTACCAAGTAAACAATATCTACTTTAATGGTAATATTACAATGCAATACAATCAATACAGTACAAACTTAATACAAATTACCTTTGGGATCCCGAATTTACCTGCACGTGTGCCAGCCAGAGGAAAGAGACTGAACACAGCGTGTGTCTCTGTTTTTACATTAAACAATGGGAGGAGTTATCTGATCCTCCCTTTGGACCTCCTTGATTAGATCACAAATACCTCAGATCTTAGTTTATCTGATCCGCCCTTTTGGACTTACCCAATCACTGTAGCTAGATCTAAATTGAATGCAACTCAAGACATGCTCTCACCTTCCCTTGTCCTCAAAAACACATGTCAACAGGCCCCACATCCAGCTCACAGTTTTACACAAATTATTTCCATTTTAAGCTTATCCATAGTTTGCTAACATGAATAAATACAAATCTTTCACTACAGTATAAAGCTGTTTCTTAGTTGAAGTTAGATTTTGGGGCATTTGTGTACATTTTCTCGAAGGTGGGTCAAGTAACTTTAACGTGATGCTGACAGACAAACTAGACACAATCAGCGAATACATTCTAGACCTGCTGTTTTTGAAATGTCATGTGAGAAGTATGTTGATGATGATTTGGCGCTATGTAAATAACAATTTATTTGGCTTGATTTGACAAACAGACAGACAAAACAAGCCAACAAAATAACGGGGGGCTACATATTGTAACCCTAGTTATATAAGCACAGGCGGAGCCCTCTACTGGACTCTATGCGTACTACTCTCATCAATGATACGCGAGCGTTCACACAGAAGTTGTATAAACGTAGCCGGCCAATCAGGGCGAGCCTACCTGAATGCACGTGCATATAAGGCAGCTATAGTCCTCCAGCCCCGTATGGGTCCCTAAGGAGCATGGGAAACCATAAGTGCATTATGTCCAGGGGGGGTCAGATACAGCTTACTGACCCACATAGGCATGTGAAATGCACTCGCACAGCCATCCTGTCAGGCGTTTCTTGGACAGAGCTTTATCGGCCACACCATCCCCAAAGCACACAAACAGCTGTTCAGTGCGCCCTACATAACATGCCAGCGCACAAACTGGGCAGAGAATAAAGCCGTCTAACCGTATAGCCCTTGACCTGAACAAACTCCTTAGGTTCTTAGGAACAAAGGAGGAGGGGTTCGTCTGAGTGTCAAAGGCAACTCGGGTGCACCGAAACAGCGGTCAGCTCGCACACTCTTGGCCGAAGTCAAGGCAAGCAGCAAAGCTGTTTTCAATGATGGCGCCTTCAGGGAGGAGAGCTCCAGAGGCTCAAATGGTTCTGTGACCAAAGCCTCGAGCACCAACAGCAGATGCCATTGCGGGGTGGAGACATGCATCACTGGGCGCTGTCTCCTGACCCCCTACAAAAAACGTGCCATAAGCGGTGGACTAAAGGCTGACCTGATGCCAAATGCCCGAAAACGAGAAGTCCTCGACATTCTCCTCCCCGGCAAACGGAGCCATCCGCCCCGCTGGAATGGTGAACGTGAATGGCACCGCCTCGGCTATATCCTGGTCGCCCAAACACTCGAAGCAGAGGTGGGGGGGATCGGCGCCCGCTATTAAGCCAGGGCACGAAGGACAGGCCCGTGTCTCTCGAAGTGGCGACTCCATGAAGGTATGATAACTTATTTTCTTCTTCTTTCAAACATTTTACTTTTCTCTGTCAGGTGTTGTCCTGCGAAAATGATGACAGTCAGCAGGTGTAGCTGCCTTATATGCGCGTGCATTCAGGTAGGCTCGCCCTGATTGGCCGGCTACGTTTATAAAACTTCAGTGTGTGAACGCTCACGTATCATTGATGAGAGTAGTACCCATAATCCAGTAGAGGGCGGAGCCTGTGTGAGATAGAATCTCCTTAGTGAATGTTGGACAATGTAGGAGTAGGGGGATAGGCTTGCAGTAAATGCTGGCAAGGTTTTGTTTGTGGTCCTTTTTGGATTCCTGCAAACACATTTATACAGTGGGGATTGCATATCTGAGTTAATCAGTTTTAGTTTGAGTAACTCTTAGCTTCTATTTGTGTGTAGAGTATTTGTGACAGTGCCTTAGACAGGTCTGTACGTTGATCTGAGTAATGTTTCGAGCACAGATGTGCGCCTAGAATGCTGATTCTCCACTCAGACATTTAAGGTTTAAATTGTCTGTGCAATGGCTCACCTGGAAACAGACATTGTGCACTGCATAAATGGAGGTTAGCAATCGAGACAGGACATGCATTTGTGATGCGATGTAAGGTCATTTGAATTCAACATTGCATCATGAAGGCTTGAAGCTAAAAGAGCATTTCCTGCACGGAAGCAGCCATCATAAACACAGATTGCCTGTAGTGAGTTCTGTACTACTTGTTTTATCAAATATAAGAGCTGATTCAAGGTCTCTTTTGGGAGCAGAGACCTGCCTCTGTAGACTGAGTGCTGAGATTAGAGATTGGGAGAGTGTAGAACCAGATAGACGCATTTCAGCCTGAGTGACTTTACTATTGGGAGCTATAAGGCAGGAGTGTATGATTAGGGCTGACTTCATAGATAGAGTTCACTGTCATCAAAAGGCTTGACGTAGGCAGACTGTACTTCAGTGAACTTCCAAGGGATGCAATTACATTTGCTGAGAAAACCGGTTGATACCAGTTCATAAACAGCAAGTATGCTGAATCCAGCTCTATTTCTTAAACCTAAAACATCCGTGGAAGATAAGAGAAAAAGCATTCTGCCCAGACAAGCAGTCTGGAGAGAAAAACAGATTTAACTGCAAGATTTGGAGCTTGGGAATTACTGTAGTATTAAGAAACATTAAAATAAAGACTATTATATTATTGAAAAAGCTCCCTGATATGAGATTATACATATCAACCAAAACAGGTGTTTAGATGCAATGAATGTTTGGGATTGTGCTCAAGGCTCTAATTTGTCCTTAAATATGTATTTTTAAATGGCAAATGAGTCCAATTTAGAGAAATATTAAACTGTCATCCCTGAGCATTCACATACATTAATACAATGATGATGCAACTAATGTACAATTTGAACACTGTGTCCATCAATTGATTGTGGGAGCTTGTCTTTGCTTCTATAATCAAAGAAGACCAGCATGTTGATCTTCATTTTGCCTTGTAATTGCTTGGACTGTATGCAAAGGGTTTTGGCACGCCACTTTTACATTGCTTGTCATGCCTCCATTAATCTCATCAGTGTTTGTAAAGTTCACTTTCTACATGAACTAGTTCAGTTCACAGTTCACACATTTTAAAATGAACTAGTTCAGTTCATAGTTCATAATTCAAAATGTTGAACTAAAGTTCATGGTTTCAAAAATGAACTAATTTATAGTTATTTTTTCAATACGTTGCTGCGAGCTATTATTTGTCAAAATGATTGCCACAACCCATATAGAACCACAGACAGCAATCAGAATACTGGCATTTCCATAACGCTTTGCTGCCGCCCATTCAGTCCACACTAGTAGCAGCTGCAGCTTTCATCTCTACAGTATATTTTCAAAAACATGAGGAAAAACATGCTGCTTGAATGGTGAATTGTATGCGTCACAGGCAGCTTGCTGTTGCCAGATTGGGTGGTTTTTCGCATTATTTTGAAGCCTGTTTACGGTGTGTTTTAACTGGGTTTTCGGCTGAAAGGCATATGAAATCTAGCACACTTTTGAACGCCGTTATAATACAGTGCTGAGAATGAACACACTTTTGAACGCCGTTATACAGCGCTGAGAATGAACGCGTTCTCAATTACGTTCATCTAGCGGAAATACAGTACGTTCAGTTCACGTTCGCCCAAAATATGAACGCGTTCATGAACGATCGTTCATTGAACGCGTTCAGGTACATCACTGAATCTCATATCAATGATATATGATTGTTGTTGGTACTGGATAAGACTGATGGGTGCTCCGTACTCAATCATCAGATGACGTTTGTTAATTCCTCTTTGTTGTGAAAATGAAGGTGTTTGGGCATTGTTTCCATGCTAACCAATTAGCACTGTAGTTGTGGCTGAGAATGCAATGTGCGAGCTGTTGGCAGTATACAAACATGTTATGGGCGCTGTAGGTCAATACTGATGTACATTAGTATCACACTGGACAGAGTGGAGAACAGAGAACCTGCAGGTGACATTAAAATGAATATACCAGAAATACGCTGTACTGAACTTTTCTGCTATAACACGTTACTTCAGCGCTCACACAGGGACATACATGTATGAATTAAGTGCAAGCTCTGCAAGCTACTTGAGACAATCAACGCAATACTGCTGTTAAATTGAGTCTTTAAAACTTTTTTAGGATAGCTTAAAGTGATGTTGTAAAATAACAACCGGGGGCCTTTGTTATGCTGTGTTCGTTATTCTCGCGTCCAGGAGAGAGGCTTTAAAAAGGAGACTAAATGGAGTCTCTGAGATGTTCCAAATTGGTACTTTAATTAAAAATAAAGGCGCGGGTATGTTTACAAGCAGAATATTGTTCAGTCAGGAGAGAAAGGCTGCAGCTTCCTCTCGCAGTCGCGGCCGTGAAGAAGAGCCCTCACAAGCCTTCGTCTTTCCCGCTTGCTGGCTGTTCGCTCCTCCTCTCTGGGGGCTGTGGTGACGTAGGGGGACTTCCCCCCTCGTTCTTCTGTGTCCGATAGAGACACAGAAGAGGATTTCGACATTTTACATTCATTGCTTACTTCCACATGCCTTTTCTCCTCCTTATCTCTTTCATAACTTTATATGTAATACATGTTAACGGCGTCAATAGCCACTTTAATGATACTAATGGACGGTAGTCCCGGATGTCGTCATGAATGATTTTCAGAATAAAAGCTTGGTATTGAGAACTTCCGGTTTTTTCCAGAATAAAATAGCATTTAAACTGACGGTATGTTTAGGGTACATTATGCTATCTAAACATTGATTTTAATTTCTAACACCTTACAGGGTTAACTAATGTAGCATTATCTTCTAACTGCAAAATGTCCAATGCTGCTACAGTTCATATAGCATTCCAGAGACATACTTTACCATTGCATCCACTTGAAGGTCATGAGTTCATATTCCCAGAGGATAGTAGTTGTTTTCCCACTCGCTGCTGAACTTGGTGAAATTCTTGTTCATGTAGCAGTTCATAACCCAACCTTCTCCTTAGCTTTCATTCTGAGGCTTCAAGTCTATTATCCAAAGGGAGAAGTTATTATCCTCAGTCCTTTCTGAGCTAAGCTTGGGTTTTCCATGAGGGGAGTAACGTGTCAGAACCCCAGCAACGAATATTAATTTATGCCTGCACCACGTCTTTTTGTCCGGTCGGGTCTTGGAATACCAGAAGCTGTGTGGTTCATAAAAACATTTTCTTACTCAATATTTTACCCTAAGCCTAATCCTATCCCTTTTATTTAAAATTGTATAATGTCAGAGTTTTTTTTGCTGTCCACGAGGAAAATAAATGGGGCAAAGTGCCTCAGAATACTGAAATCTGTATTTTTTGTCATATTTTTTTCTTTCTAATTTGTTATTATTTGGTGCAGGCACGAAACATAATACCAATAGAAATACATTGCTTCTAAAATCGTTCTGTGTCAGAATACTGAAATCTGTATTTTTTAAAATCTGTTTTAACTTCTAATTTGTTATTATTTACATAGAAGTGTTTTTCTTTTGCTAAATCTCTCTAAAAAGGTCAAATGTCACTTGTTTTGCATCAATCTTGATACAGGGTACTTATTATATGTTATAGTTTGGATTCGTAAAGCTTTTAGTCTCTGATCCCATCATTCAAGGGTGGTTTTCACTATAAGTAATGTATTTTTTTTGGACGGATACTATAATTTACAGTTTTGTTCAATGTTCAATCTGAATTAAAATGATCTACTAGCTCATTTACTGAGATGTTAGCAGGGGCAAGTGTCGAAGAAAAATTCTGAGTAAATATTTCCCTAGTATTTTCAGTTAAATATCGCTTTGTGGTTACCTCTTTTTGAACATTTTTGTGAACAGAAATAGAGCAAAAAACATAAAATCGAGATTGTGCTTAGTGATAAAATCAATGATTACCATTTTTTTCCCTGGCAAAGATCTGACACTTAATAAAGCTAGTTTAAGTTTTTTAAACACACTATCAGTCAGATTTTTTGTGACAAGCTGTGGCTGACATGGAATCACTGCTAAATTTGATAAACTCACACAAACGTTTGAGCGCTTCCTGTTTCTAAGCTGATTCACCGCTCTTAATCTATTACCTATCAACACAGATATCGGCAAATCTACTGGCAGGCAGGGCCCCGGCTTGTCCTGGAAAGAGTTGAGAGTGCCATACGCACTTGAGCCTGGACCCAGCACATATCAGTTAGAGTTTGCTGCGTTTTGTATACACACATTTATTTATTTATTTAACAGGGACAGTGCACATTAATGAACATTTCTGTAAATGTGCCAGAGTTAGCCAAGAGGCTATTTTTCATCTGTAGTCCCTGGACAGATTTTAAAAGTCAACCTAAAACACATTTCATTTTAAACAAGTAAATACAATACATTTAAAACATGCAACAGACATTACTGGGATACTTAAATAAAACAATTTAAAATACAGAACATTAAAACAAAACAAATAAAACAAAACAAAAGAACATAGGCAGTGGGTTGTAAGGAGCAGAAAATTGGGTCAGTGTTGGCAGAGCTGATTCCTCACTAACCATATTTTGAGTTTTGATTTAAATAAAGTGAATGTGGTCTGGTCTCTGATTGGAGGTGGGATTGAGTTCCATTGCTGAGCAGCTTTAATAGAAAATGAAGACTGACTGGGCGGAGTGGAATAATGCAATCTCCTCTCGCCGCACCTCTTGTTACCCTAGTTCCAGTTGTGCGTATGTTAATAAACTGTCTAACTGTCGTTTTGGTTCGGATGATTGTGGTAGGCATGGTGATGAAGACGGGGGAGATGGTGCGCGTCTCTGCTTCTGTGATTGTGGTAGGTGTCGTTGAGTGACGGGTGTCAAGGACATGCTGCAAAGGGTGAAAGGGTGAGTGTAGAGAGGGGGATGAAGGAAGAGTATCCTCAAAGGTGTTGATAGGGGGGGTGAAGGGCGGTGGAGACTCCTCCATTTGTGTCATAGGTCTCCCATAATCAGGCAGGTGCAGTGATACTTCTTCATGGTTTTCTGCGTGATGTGTTGTGTCTTTCTCTTGTTTTGATTCCTCTTGTCGCTTGTCCTTGGCTGAGGGAACAGATTGATGATGCAGGCAGTTGAATATGTTAGAGATAAACCATTTTACTCCTGACTTCTTCAGGCAAACTCCATCTGCCTTAACCTGTTAAGCCCGAGAGACCCCGGTTCCGGGGGCCTCCTACAATATCTTGCAGAAAACAGTGTCTGAGGGCATGTTAATTTAATAAACTATGAATGTTTTATATCCATGTAACAGAAATAAACACTAACTGATCATTTTAATTTTTTTTCTCCAAAAAAACACTTTGAATGATTTCTGATCATCCATGAGCAATACATCTGCTTTTCGGTTTTGAGATGTCAGACCTAGAGACAGCTTCACTCTGGAGCAAAACTGCTTGCGCAAAGACACCATTTTCTTTTTTTAACATGAGTGTGTGCGGGACGATTTCCCTTCGATTATATTGGCTCTAACGGTCAGAAAGAGATGTCACATGTCAAAATCGAAGAAGGGGAGCCAGAGATAAGGAAAATCCACCCAAATGGCCCCAGAAGGTTTTTTTTTGCTAAATCTGTCTAAAAATATCAAATATCACTTGTTTTGCATCAATCTTGATACAGGGTACTTATTATATGTTGTACTTTGGATTCCTAAAGCTTTTAGTCTACTAACCCATCATTCAAGGTTAGTTGTCACTATAAGTACAACATATGTTTTGGATGGACACTATAATTTACAGTTTTTTACCATGTTCAATCTGAATTTTCTTTAAAATAAAAAAACATCTATATTGATTCTGACTATTCTACATCCAACTCACAGGTTTATCATTACTTTGAGAAAAAATATTATTAATGTAACCCTTTTAGAAGGGAAGATATGGTCATTTGTTCTGGGAATGTCATTTTCGAGCCTGAGACCTGAAAAACAGGCTCAGGGCTAAACTGGTTAAAAATAATTGTCAATAAAATGTACAGAATGGTCGGTACAGGCAGTTGAAATCCACGTGTTCAGTGCAAACAATCTGCTGAATCTCTCTACTCCTCTTCTCACTGGCGGTATAGCGCCACTGATGAACACCTCCACATTTAGAGAGCTGACAGTTTCCAACAGACATTTAAAGTCTTCTTTCAGCACTTCTGACTGTTGTTTCACAACAAAATGTGTTCCAATGTGCAGTACCACATTTTTCACAGTCCGATGTTCAGCCCCAATATGCAGGATTTTCTCAGCCAAGTCAGAGACCATATCCTTGTGAAAACAGAGTACTTTGGTGTTGTTCTTACTACACAGACTTTGTACATCTCTTACAGCAGTCACCCACAATCAGAGTTTCAGGCCCAGTCGTTAGCTTTCCATCTATCCTTTTACTTTTGGAGTAGCTATTGGTCCTTACCCTGCTGTGTGAAGAGGACAGGTTATCCAGGTCATCAGAAAGAGATCTCCGGTTCTGGGTCAGCGGAGTGTATCTGTTCTGGATTGGCACACTTGGTGGTTTTGGAGGATTGTTTGTAGTTCTCCCTTTAGCAGCTGTCCATGGCTCTTTCCTAGTATGAACAGGGGCGCTGCCAGGGATTTTCCATCATCCTAAATAGACTAAAAGCAGTTTTTTGTTTTATATAGATCATTGGCTATGTGGGAAAATACTGTGTTTGAAATGTATAATTTAAATTAGATGTTAGCTTTTTGTTATATATATATTAGGGCTGTCAGTCGATTAAAATATTTAATCGCGATTAATCGCATGATTGTCCATAGTTAATCGCGATTAATCGCAAATGAATGGCACATTTTTGATCTGTTATAAATGTACCTTAGAGGAATATTTTTCAAATTTTTAATACCTTATCATAATATGAGTGGACAAATATGCTTTATGCTAATGTTTATTATCATTTGAACAATGACAAATATTCTCATGAATATTAAACGCAACAACCTCTGAACATTACAAATATTCGCCTCAATTCAACCTGGAACCTCTCTCATACAATAATACAATACAAATGGGGTGTGTGTGTGTGTGTTGTTGAGGCAGACGTCATTCTTTGACGGGGGCTCTGAGGCCCCCCCCTCTGCCTCCGCGCTTCCTTTTGTGAATGGGTCAGATTAACAGAGGAAGAATTCAAAGCAACCAAGGTACGGCTATAACAAATATGCTGATTTAATGGCAAAAGATACAATAACACAACATCACGAAGTAATCCGGATTACCTCGGCTCTTGTTCCTCCCGCTGGGAGATCTAACTCACTTTGTCTTCTCAGCAGGAGGAAGAGAGAATGAACCAAAGACAGAACAGGCTTACATACAAAAACAAAACAGGAGGAGCTGGGTGAGATGCTCCTCCTTTCAGGTCATCTCATTGGGAGATGCAAAACGATGACGTGTCGTAGCGAATCAGCGCGAGCCAGCCAAATGATCCGGAAACAAGTGTCTCTTAGGTTGTAGCAAAACAAACACATCTGGTGTTCGCTGTCTCGTATTACTGCAGCTTTCACACACACACATTCTTCACACTTCCCTGTCTGCTCCCCTCCCCCATCATTTCTAGTATCCTGTCATGCAAACCTGCTCCTTATTACAGAGTAATTTAAGCACATTTAAGCCAACTACTTCACAATGTTGTGGCAATTTAGTACTCACAACCTGAAAGAATAAAACAGAAATAAATCAATAAAACACAAACACCGGTATTGTTCAGCATAATGAATACATACATCTTACCCTGCAGTCCCTCATGAATGTCACATGTCTTTCTTTATGAAAGCCATATTTGTAAATGTTTAACCGTCATGGGGCCACAAGATCAGTCAACTAACCAAAGTTAACTGTCCTTGTAGCCTAAAGCCATCGCTGAACTCTCTCTCACCTCAAGGTCAGATTACTGGACTGAATACATTTATTGATAATTCAGACCTTAACTGTGTGACTCAATTCTCAAGGCCTCTTTATAGGTCTGCAGGATATGCCTCATTAACCAACAAGAATGTAACTGCATTATATCTGAGGAAAATCCCCCTTTGGCTTCCCCTGTTATTTGCACAGAATATCTGGAAATTGCAACAAGACTTTCTGCCATTGAAATGTAACACACTTCTTATATATCAGGTGATATAATCTTCTGTGTGTGTGTGTGTGTGTGTGTGTGTGTGTGTGTGTGTGTGTGTGTGTGTGTGTGTGTGTGTGTGTGTGTGTGTGTGTGTGTGTGTGTGTGTGTGTGTGTGTGTGTGTGTGTGTGTGTGTGTGTGTGTGTGAGTGTGTGTGATGGATCGTTGGAGCTATGTGCAATTCAAGGCATATGCTCGAACGGGAGCGGCCTGGACGCTGCAATCATGTTGCGCGCACTATCCGTGCTGACTTTTCGTGCAATGTCCCACTGTCTGGCTTCCTGCATAAAGTCAAGTGCTCGGCGCAGTTGTGGCGAAATGTCGCTCCTCTGTTTTCATTTAAACAGCTCCTTATATCCGTTAGCGCAGCTAGCTAGCACCAGATGCTAACAACAACAATGCACGTAAGGTCTCTCTCTCGCTCGCTCGGGCCACACATACACACACCCTCCCGGTCCTCCCGATGGCCAGTCGGTGCCTGCCGGTGAGCATGGAAGTGTGGTCTGCCACAAGCGGGCAGCAGGAGCGGGGCTGCAGTCTCCCTTCAGATATGTTAAGTGGCATTCAACACAATGCTGCTCACCTCCTTCAGTTTGGAGAAAAGCTGGTTCAGGTTCAGCCTTATGGGGGGACAGGGCTGCTGAGCCTAAAGATGGATCTGTTGGACCTGGCACCAGGGGGAGGGACAACTGATTTAGTATGAATAGGTGCTAAAAATGTGCCTGCATTTATTAAAGGTAGGTAGGTAGGTAAGAATGGAGAAACCAGCTCGAGTGCGCTAGAATTTGAAAGTACACAACCGAAAAAAATCTGCCCCTTCCTTCAGAGTTCCTTACAGAGCCCCTCCTCCAACACACACAAACGCGCACATGACTAATGAGGGCACGAGATAAGTTTGTGCACAGATGTAAGGCTGAGAGGAAGGTAGGCCATCCAGTTATTTTAGCTGGGCCGGCTCAGATGATTGGTCGTGCTTTTTACAGCGCCACAGCTTCCACAGATGAATCTTTTGTATGTATTTATTGTCAAAGCATTTAATATATTCATTGCTATCGGGATGTTAAGAGCATTCCATGGAATATAACAAAAATTGCTTCTGAAGTGAATTACCTACCATACCTTTAAATGTCAGCTAAAAGAGCTGTGAAGAGCAGTGAATTTGCTGTAAAGATATTAACAGTACTTAATGTCAGCTTAGTAAACAAAAAAACATTAGCTAACAGACGAATTTCCACCACTCATGGACCACACCCACCTTTTCTTGTGAAAAACTGGGTGACATACTGTCGCCCTTTAGTCCCTCTCTCTTGTCTTTCTCTTCTTTTCTTAGAGCCTGACTTTGTTGGTCGTTGAAACATGGTACAACACACGTATGTAGTACTAGCATCCCTCCTCACATGCTTTCACTCTCTGCAAGTGCCGGTGCCACACGTTTGGAGGCAGGACCAAACCATTACACGTAAATAGAAGGGGGTGGGTGTACAGAGGCTTTGGGTAATTATCTTTTGGAAGAAAATAAGTTAAATGAATCGTAAGTTTAGTGAGTAATTTATCAATATAACGTTCTATTAATGTTAATTATTGAGGATTGATGAAAGGTTATTTACATTTTTTTTCTTAATGTTCTGAACATTTTGGGGCCCCTGTCAGTCACGGGCCCTTAGAATCGTCCTAACTTTTCACCCCCTTACGGCGCCCCTGAGTATGAATAGGGGTTGAAGCAAGCCCCCAGTAAGTGCGCCGGACTCAGATGAAAATATTCCTGGTGGCCAAACGGCGGTACTGCACATCCGTTTGGTTGCCAGGCCCGGAAACACTTTTTCCCATTGACTTACATGGGGAATGAGTGGTCTGTAAATCGTTGGATAATTTTTTTTAAACTAAATAAACTACCCAGTATGAACACTTGTATAGCCCTTATTAAAAACATTCGTTCCTCAAGTTGTAAAAATGTGCTAATAACGTTATTCTGAGTTATTTCCCTCTGCATTATGAACGCGCATCTAACCCACGGGACCGCGCCCCCCCTGCACGTTCATGTTACGTGTTCAGCACTACATGCCACATGCGTTTATCTTTACCCATGGATGCACAATAACAACGGACCCATATCGCCTTACTGCCAGCCCACAGAGCTGTAATAATGGATATATTGCACATGTTTGCTGTAATTCATCATTTGTAAAATATTATACTACATGGGCTGTATGATTAAATCTTGTACCGTAAATGTTGTATTAAATAAAGTTAATATTACCGACGTTAGATTAACGTCCCTGTAGCTTCTTATTGCACTAAGAAGCTTATTGCACTGTGTGTATATATATATATATACAGTGCAATAATTATTTCATGCTAAATGAAGCTCTGTTGCTTGGATATCACTAGATCCTAACTTACAACGTAATATAAGTACATAACGATTGATATGTACATTAGCATCATTACTAGCTAGCCGCTAGCTGCTAACTGCCGCCTCGTTAATATCAAATCCATGATAACAACAATGCTATGCTGTCATGAACGCGCGGTGCTGTTACGTTTACGCAGTGGCGTTTCTAGGTGTACAAAACTGGGGGGGCAGAAAGAGGTCGGGGGAGAGAGAGAGAGAGAGGGGGGGGGGGACAGAGAGAGGGAGGAGAGAGAGAGGGGGGACAGAGAGAGGGGGGGAGGAGAGAGAGAGGGGGAGTGTCAAATTACATACTGAAGACCACAGGAGCAACACTGTGAGCGCATACATTTACGTACACAGCGTGGGGATGTCATAGTAATGCACCTTCATACATGGAGTAAAGGTCACCATCACAAAGTAATTCTTAACAATAACAACAACCGTAATGCTTTAGCATTAAAACACCATAGACTGTAAATATAAGGAAAACACAGACACTCATCATCGAGGTCACAATATCAATCGATCTAGCAGAGGCAAAACACAGAAGATCAACAAAATATATGACATAAATGAACTTACCAAAGCTGAAGGCTCACTTGAAAAGAAAAGCGGCACGGCGGTCCTTCCTCTGACAGAATGTGTCTATCACTTTGGGGATGAAGTCCTGTAGTTGCTTGATCAACTGGCTTTCAATTGAAAGCATGGCCAATGCGTTAAGTCGCGGCTGTCCCATGGTGTTGCGAGTGAAAGTCTTTATCCTTTTGAGGGTGGAAAAGTTCCTCTCTGACTCGGATGTCGTCATCGGAGTTGTCACTATTATTTTGACCAAAATAACAGTCTCAGCAAACGTTTCCTCCAAGTTGTTCTCGTGAATGGATTTCAACAGAGACAGGGCAGTGTTTCCAGTGTGAAGCTCACTGTGGCGGTAGAGCGTGGTCAGCTCAGACTTCAACTTCTCCTTGTTTCCCAACGCAGGCCACAGTTTCACGGCGCAGTCAAGCTCAGGTGTAGGAAATGACAGGACATGCTGTGGGAAGAATGAGCTGTCAACAAGCTTTGCAGCGATCAAATGGTCACTCTGTGAGAACCTCTGTTCCACCTGTGAGATGACTGTGTCACAAGCCTCCTTCATCACCGGCGCTGTGCTGCTGACTCGTCGGCCTGGCTCGTCTGTTCCATCATGAGCAGTGGCGGCCAATGCATCAGTTTTCTGCCTCATTTTCTGAACATTTTCCTTGAAACGGCAGAGCGCGCTGTTGATCCCAGGTGCATCGATGCTTCGTTTTTGCAGAGTGTTGTATAGAACATCCACTTCTGGCATAAGCAACGAAAAAAACTCCAGGAGCTGCATAAATGCTCGGTCCCGCAGTTTCTTTGACAGGCCGTATGCCTCACTTATGGTGACCGCATCCCATCCTGGTTGTGCGCGTATATGCTTCATACACTGAAGTAGTGCATCTCGGGTCTCCCAAACCGCGTTCACAGTTCTGCTTTTAAAGTTCCATCTCACAGCCGGTGGCCGTGGGATGCGTCTCTGTGTTGCCTCTGCAAGAGCTGCAACACGTTTTGGAGCACCGGAGAAAAAAGTGGAAAAAGCAGTTAGATCTGCAAAAAAACACCTTCAGGATGCTCATCCTTGCTGAACACAGTTGCTGCAGGGTCAGGTTCAGTTGGTGGGCGTAGCAGTGAACAAACTGAGCGTTTGGGTACGTCTCCTTCATCACCGTCTGTACCCCGCGCACGTTACCGCTCATGACGGCCGCCCCGTCATAGGTCTGAGCGATTAGCTTTTCTTTCAGCTTCAGGGGTTCCAGAACAGCCTTGATGCTGTTAGAGAGACCTACACCAGTTTTGTCCTTTACTTCCACAAACTCCAAAAAACGCTCTGTAACTGTGAGGTCAGGCATAATGTATCGCAGCACAATCACCATTTGCGATTTACAGGAGACATCGGTTGTCTCGTCGGCCTGAACGGCAACAAATGATGTGTTGTCCACTTGCTTGACTATTTCCTCCCTGTACACATCATACATGCAGTCCAAGAGTTCATTCTGTATGGTGCTTGATGTCCCTTTGAAAACAAGCTGAGCTTCGTAGTGCCGTTGAAGCCTGGAATCGCCCTCACACATTGTCTCGAAAATTGACCTGAATATCCCTGGATTCAGAGAGTCCGCCGACTCGTTGTGGCCCCGCAGTGCTGTCTCACATTTCCCACACAGTTTAATACAGGTGATGATCCGACCAAGCACGTACCTGTTTTCTTCCACCTTCCTATTATGAGAATTAATGCCGCGTCTGTAGGCGCTGTCAATCTGAGCTGCAACATTCACCCTTCCAAGTAATCCCAATTTTACGGCATTTTCCAAATGACTGTTGCTGCTCTCATGCTTCATTGTCCTCTCCGAAAGATGCTTTAAGTCCTTGTAACCTGTCCTCGACCAAGTACCTTGATCTTCACCAAAAAGCAGGCAAGGAAAGCAAAAGAGGGAATTCTTCTGGATGCTCGCCGTTAGCCATTTCTTTTTAGCAAACCACTCAGCGTTAAACCCACGTTTAACTTTGCCCGCAGTCTGGACCATTTGGAAATCCGGTGGATGGTGGGCACCGAGGCGCTTTACCTCCAGTTTCTCTCCGAGACTAAGTGTCTCAAATGTGTGCTCCAGTAAATGGTCAACTTCATTCATTTTCTTTCAGTTTACTTCTTTTAATCGCTGGTGATGTTAGCTATATGCTGCTCTCTCGTCTCCTCTTCAAACTACACGTGACGTTTCGCAGCACTGCACACGTGAGTACTTACAGCAAATCAATTCTGAATTATGTGAGATGACGTATGGTGGGGATGGGAGCACTATGCCCCTACGGTCATTATTTTTTTGCCACACACATTAAATAGAAAAATACTCTGAGCATGCGCAGTGTAGTTTTTACAATCACCGTTCACTTAGACTGTGAGAGGGAGGGGCAGGATCGGGTTTTGTCCCACATGGCTCTAAACAGCTCAAAACGGCACTCTAGACACTAATTAGAAGAACACAGACTAAAACAGAAATGTACAGACGAATCAGATTATTAAACATGACCTTAAAATATATTTTATATGTTTTTTTATTTATTTTTTAGTATTTTTTTGTAATCATTATTTGTAATACTTTCTTCTGACACTAGGTGGGGCTGTGCCCCACCTGCCCCTAATGACCCGCCGCCACTGCGTGTACGCAAATTGACGTGCTTGATGTGAACGAGCATTTTGGTTAAAGTTGCGCATGCGCTATGAGCGCACATACAGGTACTTCTCAGGCATGCCGGGTAATCTGTGACGTTTCGCTCTCTCAAAAATTGGGCCATTTTATCATCATGCGCTAATGAGCAACTCTCATAGGAATGAATGAGGCCCCGCCTCCCACGCTGTATCCAGTTCTTATTATACATCCATGGGTTGAAGAGGCGCTCTTCCTGGGTGATAACAATGCCGGCCAGCCGGTCGCATCACAGATTTCAGAGCGCTGGGCTCTGCCTGTTATTCGTCCTCCCAAATCCCATGGAAATTATTTACTCTTATGCTTTGCACCCAGAGAGTTCCAGTTCCAGGGAGGACTACCACTTGTATGTATTACCCGGTACACAGCCCTCCTGTTCCTTGTAATCCTTGTAGCTGCTAACTAGCTGTGAGTTAGCATGCCTTTGTCCATTATTTTGCAACACTGGTAAAGTGGTGTCATTCCCACATAGTCCATTCACTTCCACGTTAACTTCCAACCGTTGAATTTTCATTTCCAACACGGCCATCTTCTGTAGAAGTTTGTGGAAGTCATCTGTAGAGAACGGAGGCATTTTGCTGCTGTTAACGCTGATTTAAACCTGAGAGCAGGATTAGCTGAAAATAGTCTAAGGAAGCTTTCTTAAAAGTTAACAGCATTTAATTAAACAAATGATGCCAATAATACAATTAAATGTGCAAGCGGTGTGGCTCCCTCCTTGATCGCGTGGGTGCCGGGTGAGAGAGAGCGTTTTCCTCTCTCCATCACAGGTTATCATCTGTAGTCTTCTCCTATTGGCCGGCGTCGACGAGGGGCGAGTCCAAGGCACTTCCTGGCGTTTTTCTGTTGTTAATTTACAATATTCAAAAGTCTGTGGTTATTGAAACATTCCCTAATATAAGTATTGCAGTGTCAATAAGTGAGGGTTAAAGACAGTGTGTTTAACCAGGTATAATTTCACCTTGAATTCACTGTTTCAAAACGTAGTCTTTAGCCACATGCTAATGCTAACCTTAAATTGAAGCTAACAATTGTTACTCGCACAACCGGAAGTCGTTGTGTGAACTTCCAGTTTTCAGAATAAAAACAGTTTTAACCTGCTAAGCCCCGAGCCTGTTTTCCAGGGCTCAGGCTCGAAAATGACATGCCCAGAACAAATGACTATATCTTCACTTCTAAAAGGGGTAAATTAACAATCTTTTTTCCCAAAGCAATGATAACCCTGTGAGTTGGATGTAGAAGAGTCAGAATCAAAATAGATTATTTTAATTTTAAAGTAAATTCAGATTGAACATAGTAAAACAAATTAAATCTTGCCCCCCTCGCTCAATTTTGATGATTGACATATCTTTTTAACTGTTAGAGCCAATATAATCGAGGGGAAGTTCCATATACACACACACGTTACCAAATAAGGAGTGAGAGTGATGCACAGCCAGAATACCCAAAACAGGAAGCTGTCATACACTCTGGTAGCTATCATTAGCAGCTAATATGAAAACTCTGTTTTTGACATAAAAATTGAATGATGGATTATCAGTAATTTTTTCAAAGTGACAGACACATTGGATTAACCTATGGATTAACCTTCAGCCGCGTTTTTCTCGTTTTAATGCCATTGAACACAACTTTTGACCAGAATAACAGCAAAAGGTAAAGGCACGGACACACCATGCCGATTATCGGCGTCGGTGGGCGTCAGGCCGACGATGAGCGTCGACACGTCCTACTCAGGTTGGTGTGCCCCGCACCGTTGTGTCTTTTCAGCCAGGCGGACTTCTTTTCGGCCGTTGAATCGGCGGGCAGTCGGCCAAAGGCAGTCGGCAAAATAAATCACTCTGATTGGCTGTTCAGCTAGCGAATCAGTGCATGAGAAGCGAAACGGAAGTGAGGGACCCAAACAAACTATTAAGAAGGCAAATCTGAGATTTCATTTAACTCCAGCTCTCGACACAGGTTCGGGAAAGCCCCATGAGCTTCTCGTTGTAGAGTGAAAATGGAACGCACACGCCATTTGTTGTTTGTTTATATCACGCAGTCTGTTCTTCTTCTCTCGGTTATCACGCAGTCTGTCTTCCGGTTGTTCCCTCTTTTTAATGACGAATACACACTACCGCCGCCTGCTGGTAAGGAGAGTTATTGCCACTCACGCATGCGCAGTTCGTACGTGCTTCTTGGCCGTCGGCTGAAGTCTTTGTGGTGTGTTCCAGTGCGACACATGGCCAAAACGCAGAGACGCGAGGCGATGCAACAGTCGGGGTCCGTCTGTGTCAGTTCTTTGTTGTCAGATTGGTGTGTCCGGGCCTTAAGACGTTTCTCCCGTTTTTGCTCCATAAAGCTCTGTGTTGTGATGTCTGTATTTGCTTCCCATGTCGCGAGTTCTGATCGCTCAGTGATGATACTAATACCCCTAGAATCTTTGGAGTCTCAGCTTGCTAGCAAAGCTTCTTTGTGCAGATTCGATAAGTAATAAAGTATTTATACCTAGAGTTCTGTGCTAAGTGCGTTAGCATTTTTTCGCTCAGGGCTCGTTTAGTGAGATTTGTGTTTTGTTGTAGTAAAAATGGTTCATATCGTCAGTTAGCTGAGTCTCTTCCCGTTAAGTAGGTGTGACACACCGTTTCGTGCAGGGGCTGTGGGGCTTAACAGGTTAACTGGGCTCTGCTCACTTCAAAACAGATTCGATTTTTAATGTGTAGCTATATGTGCAAGTACATTATGAACAAACGATTATCACATTTTGAGTAAGACATTAAAACATCATAAAAAGGTTCATTATAGATTCAAAAATGTTGATTGAATTGATGGCCCATTATGTTGCTTTTGTCCTTAGAGCCATCTGGTAGTGTTTAAATTACTGCAAAAGAAAATTCACCCCTGTTATTCATCTCCACAACCTAGTATTGCTTACCATGGGAAAAATAATCTGCAAGCTTGGCTTCTATTTGCTCTTGCAGATGTTTCTGGTCCCCTACTATGTTAAGGACACATTTCCAGTAGCCTGAGCCAATCACAGTAGTTATCTGATATTGGACGCGCTTGAGACGAAGACAATAGGAAGGGGTGCCATTGAGGTGTTTTCCAGGAATAACAATGAAAACTGCAGCTGACATGGAACTTTCTGTTTAAAGCGCTATAACGTCGAAACGTTGGATTAAGGATAGCTAAACTTCCACAGTAAAGAAAAGAGGTTAAAGGACAGAGCGCTGGATGTCAGAGAAATCAACAGAAGAAGACAGACAGGAAGTAAACAGCAGAAGAAGACAGACAGGAAGTAAACAGCAGAAGAAGACTGACAGGAAGTAAACACTAAAGGGAACAGCAGAAGAAGACTGACAGGAAGTAAACACTAAAGGGAACACTGTTGTTGTTGTTGTTGTTATACAGCGTATATGAAAAATGGTTAATGGAAAATAGAATGTGAACAGACTTAGACAGCTATAGAAAACAATCAGTGCTGCCTTCATTTTAAGTTTCTGTTGCTAGTAAGCAATTGAAGAAAGAGCCTAAGGAGTGTGTTCAGGTCGAGGGTTATTCAGTTGGGGGGTTTTAGTCTTCCACCCCATAGTGGGGCCAGGGAAGCTAAATTACACCTCCTCTGCCCGGTGCGCGCGTTAGCATGTTATGTAGAGCGCACAGCTACCCTGAGACGCACTGAACAGCTTTGTGTGTGCTTCGGGGGCGGGTTGACTGGAAAAGCTCTGTCCAAGAAACGCCTGGCAGGCTGGCTTTGCGGAGGCATTGCACACGCCTACGAGCAGGCAGGGAGAGCCTGTCCCACGGGGGTCCGTGCGCACTCCACACGAGCTGTGGCTGCGTCGACAGCTTTATTCAACGGTGTGAGTGTGGAGGATATATCCACGGCGGCGTCTTGGTCAACGCCAGGTCCCTTCATAACGTTTTATCTCTTGGATATGTCTGGCTCTCTCTGGCTAAAGGGCTCCCCTCGCCTGCCTGGGGAGAGCCCTCCATACTATAGTCCATACACACTCTGCACAGGGTCAGTGTCTGAGTGTGGGGACATAGGGGGGCACTTGCGCTCTCCCCGTGCTCTTTAGGGACTCAGGAGAGAGGGTGCATAGTGAACCCATACAGCTGCGGACTTTCTCTGTCTGCCTATAAGCGGACGCAGGGGAGCCCTCAGCACTGTTTTCGAGCACACTTTTTTTTCGCGAGGCAAGCGCGTCAGGGTGTGCTCTGTCGGCCGCAGCCTGGACTTCTCCACGGTTACAACCGAGGGAGAGGTGAGTGAGGCACAGCGGCTGCTAAAGCCGGTCAGGGACAGTGAGGTGGAACGGTGTGCTGGACGACAGTGCGTGCATACATCGGGGCTCCAGTAGAGGGCGGAGCCTGTGAGAGATATAACGCCGGGTTACGTATTGTAACCCTTGTTATATTAGCACAGGCGGAGCCCTCTACCTTGGGGCACTGTTTGTCCTATACCTCTCGCTGAAGAGTGGTGAAGGATGATGGTCAGGAGGCGGGGCCTCCTTTTATACGGAAGTGAGATGCGCACGCATTCAGGTAGGCCCGCCCCAGGGCCGGTTACGTCTATAGAAATCTCAGTAGGTGAATGCTTGCATGATAAGGTAGTACCCATAGAGTCCAGTAGAGGGCTCCGCCTGTGCTAATATAACAAGGGTTACAATACGTAACCTGGCGTTGCTTCCATTGTTTTCCCGGGCAATTGGGGGGTTTCTTTTAGGGTCGTTTATTTTTTTTCCTGCTGTTTAAGGCCTCCTCAGACCAATATGTATCTTGTTCATTAGGTTCATATTAATAAAAGTCGATTGATTGTTTGATTGATTTACCATACCAACTTAAAACACACCAGTTCATTTCGTTTCTCAATTTAGTCTTTTTAGTGTGTTCAATATGTTAGGTCATCTAGAAACCTCTCTGTTGGGTTCCCATGTATCTTTGTGTCTTTACATCCATAATTCAGATGTACAGGGATGAGAATGTGATGTCTTGTATGTATATAGAGAGAGGAGAATGGGCGCCAAAACTAGAAAAGCACTTTTAAGGCGCAACATCTTTCTCTTTGTGAATCTGGTAAATATTCATTCCTACATTTGAGTTTTATGAGTATTTTTCTTCCCTTGAATAAACCCCATGTAGGACATCTGCAGGGTCATTTGAGCAGGTAAACGAGGGGCCATTTAGCCGCTTTGATACACCGCGTTTGTCGATTACCTTAAAGGTCCCATGTCATGGCCATTTCTACTGATCATAATTCCATTGTTGAGGTCTACTAGAATAGATTTATATTGTGCAATTTTTCAAAATCACATTGGTTTCTCATATAGCATCTCTGTATAGTATGTGTATTCACCAGGTATTCACTCTCTGTCCTAAACAGCTTGTTTGAGCTCCTGCCCCCCCCTTCCCTGTGAGCCCAGTGTGCTCTTGATTTGTCGGGAAGTTGCGAGGCTCGTTGTGAGGCTCATTGCTGCTCGCCGCTGCTGCGAGGAGCGGACAGGTTTCCGGGTCGGCGATACAGCGAGAACAAGCGAAACTCATCCTGAGCACACACAAACACTCGAAGTAAAAACAATAAGTGTGGCTTGATATTGAGTAAGAAAAGGTTTATAACGCTGTGAGAATGGGTCTGCGGAGAGCATTTCTCCGCGATCCCAACTGGTCTATTACCAGCGTTCAGGGAGCTCTATGCAAGTCAATGGGGACTCCCTGTTAGTTAGCCAAGGGATCCTGGTGTGTGAGGTGCTCCGCGGATTGGTCCAATTAATTTAGGAGACATTTTATTTATTTGCTGATGATATTTTTCCACTTGAGTTACTGTAGGCTGATACATTAAATCAGAGTTTTAATACATCCAGTTAGAGGACTAATAGACCCTAACTTGCTTTTTTACTGAAAGTGTGAGATTGTTATTTGATAATTATCTATGATTAGCAGAAATCAACTTTTATTGTTTAGTCGTATAATGGAAGACCCAAAAAAAGGCATTGTTGTTTAGTGAAATTAGACTGGTATTTTTCTTGAGAGCCGTCATAACCCGGCTCTTAAGCCATGACAATGGGAACACACACATTGGGTGCTGGTAAATTAAAGTATTTATTAAATTAATTGAATAAAGAAAGAAAAATCAACCAAAATGTTGTGCGCGGGTGTGTGTCAGTAACACCAGTTATATTTCGTCCCTACTGACCGCCAGAGGCGGTGCTTTCAGCAGTGGATATGTCCATCGCGCACATGCGCAGCTCGAGTACCAATATCAACAAAGTCACCTGTGACCAAGGGCGCCGGAAGCAGGGGGGCCATTGGCCTCCCCACTTTACAGCCCTGCCCCACATTTTCGCAGCAGCCGATATCGCGGAACACTGTACACATCCCGTTTCAATAATTTCCCTCTACTCTAAAGTCGCATCTAAAAAGAACGCGATCTGATCTAGCTGTGTATATTTTGTTATTTTTGATTGTTATATTCAATCTCATTAGCTACGGGCATTTTTGAAGCTTGTAAAGGGAAGATGACAGCTCTTACTCGCCACTCTGCTTTTCCACTCCCTCTGGCTGAAATTATTAATGCAAGGCGTATAGTAATCGATAACACGGCAGGGTCCGTTACAGTTTGTTTTCATCCGATTTCAATTCAACAAAGTCTTGGCTTTCAGAATATTAAACTTGTTTCGGCAAATTCAGATGATAAATACGACTTTGAAGCTTGTAACGGCATCATTACAAGCGGAGAACGGAGTAACTACGTCACAGCAGGCATAACAACAGCCGGTGTTTCTCGTGAGTGTTTTCCCCGGGAAACAAACACAATACACACAAACGCTAAAATACACAAACACACACGTATACACACACTCGCGGAGCTCCCCCAAGACCAGTAATAATCCAAACGAAAATATCGTCAGAGGATCTGTTCCTTTCATCTTCTCGCTGCGCGAGAGTAACGTGGCTACATTCTTGTAGCCTACAGTGTTCGGTTGGAACGTTTGATCTAAAGGATTTCTCTGCATACAGCTGGCTGCGTGCAGCTTCGCGACTGATCCAGTCGGAGCCGCGGGCTTGCTCGTCCTCCAGGAGCCGCATTTTCGGCTCAGTTGAGGCTCCTTCTGCAAGATGAGGCCTCCTCCGCAAGGTGAGGCCCAATGCAGTCTTCATGATCGGCCTGTAGGGAGGGATGGCCCTGGCCGCAGGTCAGATTCAAATATTTAATACAACGAAATGAGGACACAAACACAAACTCCGTCAGTTACCAAAAAAAAAAGAAGATGTACACTGTAAACCCAAACGTTCAAAATAATTAAATAGATTAGTGTAAACTTAAATTTAAAAAAAAGTTCTACTAACTTCAATATTTTCAGTTCCTGTGACTGTTCTTCCTTTTTGAGTTAATTGAACTGATAATCTTTGATTAAATTCAGTTTTTGTATTCACAAGCTCTTGAAATCTCTTATTAAAAAAGTGGTCTAGATTTGATAAGAGTTTCCATAAAGTGGAAGCAACAGTTTGACTGACATGATTGAGCAGGTGGAAGTGTCGCCGCTGACTGTATTCTTTGATTTGCCAGCCAAGAAGCAGTCAATTGTTTTCAGAGATCAATGATATTCAACTGACGCCTGATTAGTTTGCCAACAAGGTGCGATCAAGTTTGATGGACAGAATGAGATTAGTTTCCTGCGCTCCAAACACTTGGCAGCCTTAATCACGATGATTAAGTAAATGCAAGAAAGTTTTGTTCGGCTCTGTCGGTAGTGGCGGTCCTTGAAACAGTTTACTTCTCAATGTGTGTTTATGATTTTAGTCCAAAAAAATGTCAGTATTTGTATTCATGTTCCTGTAGTCAATCAGTTTGGAAGAGTACCTCCAATTACTATCCCATGATTGACATCTCAATTATGGATGACACTCCATAGGATACAGTGGATGATCAACAATTTGTGTCTGTTAGCTCTTCATTTATCCCTGCCGTTCCAACCTGTCTGGATATTGTTGACTGTCTTCATACGGTTATGTTACTAAAGATATGTTGGCAACCTGTTGTTAAATGTTTATCGTAGATAATTCAAAGTAACATTCCACTTAGCCTTAGGGCTGCATTAGGTGTAGGAAGAATATACCAAAATAACTTGAACCAGAGATTGCATTCTGTTAGATCGGTTCAACTGTGGCATGCATTGGCCTGGAGAGGTGGACTTTTTGAAAAATAGGCTAATAAAGTTTGTTCCTACGTGGCACTAAATCACCAAATTCCCTCACTGATAATATTTTAAAGCGAGATACTTAAGGCAAACCTTTTTTTTTCATGGTAACTTTTGAGGGTTTCTTTTCTTACATAACTGTCTTCTTTCAGAGTATTGAAAAGAAAAAATCCAATTTTGTTTTTTTTATTGTACTAATTTGTGTCTGTACGTTACTAATCTCTAATCGACAAAGAGTGAGCAGTAAATAATGCCTCATATGCTTACGACATAGCCCACTAACACATTGAAATACAATAGAAACGTGGTGTTAATGTAGCTGATCCACTAGGAAATCATCATGGTGCAATTTTTCTTTGCCCTATTCACTTGTATTACCTTGCAATTGTTTGTTTAACAATATAGTAACAAATCATTGTCAAATATATTAGATACTTGTTGTACCCTGTAGTGGAAGGTTGACTTTTGACACCCTAAAGGTCACGGAAAGTGTCCTGAGGGATCTGATCAATCAGATAATGTAAGATAAAATAAAGTATGGCAGCATAAAGGATGACTGACATTCTAATGAGCTCAATCTTTGGAATGCACATTAGTCAGTACTGTGTAGAGAATGTTACAGACAAGAGAAGATAATTCCTCCATTATCTATATAAGTTGTTCTTGAGAGAGTTGAGGTGGACTAGAGCCGATTCCTGCTGACATTGAACGAGAGGCGGGGTACATCCTGGATAGGTCGCCAGTCAATCTCAGGGCTGACACATAGAGAGAGACAACCATTCACCGTCAATTACTCCCATTTAGATTCGCCAATTAACCTTAGCTGCACATTTTTGGGACCGTGGAAGGGAAATGAAGAAAACCCTTGCAGGCACCGGAGGAAATGTACAGTTCCAACCAATACATCACAGTGAAAATCTGACCTAAAGATAAATATTCTAAGCTCAAAAATAAACAATAGATAATACATCTTCTGTTTCCTAACAGTAACTGTGGAGAAATCCTGTAATATTTGATTTTCCATGTCCTTCATTATACTGTCCAGAGAGGATTGCATGTCATGGCTGTGCCCCTGGCTTCAACATCTTAATTTGCATTATTTGGCCTTGCCTTCTGCATCGCTGATTGGACGGTACAGAAAATCCCCCTTAAAAGGACAACATCTGGTGACTTGGCTTTCTCAGAGTTGGTGACATGGGGGCGATTTTTAAGTTGTTCATTGGGGAGGTGAATGACAAAGTATTTGTTTGAATCTGTACTTATTTCTTTAGTATCATGACCATCTTTAAAAAACTATTTCTAACCATCGTTTAGGGGTAGTATTTCTAACCAGTGCTTGTTGGGCTCATCAGCTGATAAATATTGTTGGCAGTTTTCACTCAGATGCTGTGTGCACCCCCCCCCCGACGGAGAGAGAGCAGTTTGCAGGGTTGCACAACTGGTCTCTGATGTCTTTATCTTAACACTAATTCAATGCGCCCTTCTACATTCTACATCTTTTTATTCTGCTCATGTAACTCTCTCTTCATCCATTTCTGCCTTTCTTTTCCTGAAGCCCGGTCTGACCCCCAACCCAATCTGTTCCTCTTGACTCTGTCTTCCTTGTCTCAAGGTCTCATTTCTGAGCCAAGGTGGAAGTCATAATGAAGCTAACACCATTCCATCGAGCAATGTCTTTATAATATCTAATTTGATATTTGCAAAGAAATATATATTCCTGTGAGTTCTCAAGGGACTCTTGTTAAATGTGTATTGTACTTTGTATAAGAAAGATGTTAGAACTGATAGTCGTGAATGGAAGCAAAGAAAGAATGTAATAATTGGAATTTCAAATGTGTGAATACTATTAGTCAGGCTTCATTCAGTCCAGGTTAAATTTAACCGCTCAAATACAATGAATCCTTGTTGCTTTTCTTTGCTTCCACAATGGTGAATTGGAACTCACACAAGTGTACAGTATTTAACTTAATACACTTTATATATAAATACATAAGGCAATTTTGTTCCATTAGTGTGGGATGCTGAAAGGCAGTTGTAATCCAGGCTGAAGACTTTCCTTTTTGCAGCTGCTTCCAATTGAACTGTTTTTTTTTAATCTTACAATGCACTGTAACTTGTATTCATGTATATTATGCCTGTGTTATTCTATATAAGCTTGATTTATGTTTATTTTATTCTCTTTGTTTTTTAATGACTGTTTTCAAGTGACATTTTGAATGACTGTTTTTAAATGCCATTTTAAACTACTGTGTTTAAATGCCATTTTCTAATTTGTTCCCGCTGCACTCTTAATGTTTTTTTTCTTCATTTTTGAGAAGCACATATAATTGCCTGGTGTTTAAATGTGCTATATAATTAAAGTTGCCTTGCTTTGCCGGGGCCAAGCGAAACTGACATATAATACTATTTCCTAGTAACATATTATTTTAATTAATTTAAATTTTGAGGAATCTTTATACAGTATGCGCTACTTTTGTAAAGAACCAACACTACATATGTGCAACATAACACTGTGATGTGAACCCCTAACCCTAATATTGTGCGACCAAATGAGCATAATTGCGTTTTTTTTTTACTACTGAGTGCATTACAAATGCTCTTTACAGACATTTCCAGCCCGCCACATTTAAACACTTGTGAAGGCTGCCCTCTACAACCAAAGTGTCAAATGTCGGCCACTTAGCACCACCAATGGAGCATATATATATACCATATATAATATATATATATATATATATAAGTATATATATATATATATATATACCATATATAAGTATACCCAAGACAACGTGAGTGAGGACGCTGGCGTGTTTGTCGCCGCTTCACTTCGTAGCCAAAAGAAATCGTGTTTTCTGTGCTGTTTTTTTCCCCGTGTTTTTGTGTTCTAACAACCACAAATCCACTGCAAAAAGTCTGCTAAAGCTACCATAACTGTCTGGATCTATCGACTGTGTACCTATTACACTTACACATTCACCGACGATCAGCTGTCACTGCTAGCTGATGATCGGCTGTCACTGTTAGCTGCCGTTCAGCCGCTAGCTCCTGCGTAGCTACCAGCCATCCTCTTCAACCTGGGCTGCTTCTCAGGTCGACTATTTTAATTTCCTCGCTCCTCGGTCTCACCGGAAGTTGATTTGCCTGCGCCATCTTGAGTACCGTCCATGGCTCTTATTTCTGCCGGAGGACCGAGGATCGAGGAGCGAGGAGCGATAATGGAGGAGCGATAATCGAGGAACCACCAGACCATCCTCCGATGAAATCCTCAGATACTCGCCCCGCCCCCTTACTGTGTATCGCTCACTGATTGGACGATGCAGTGCATGCACTGATCTCATGCTTCTTGACATGAGAGCCGTTTCCCAGCGGAGTGAAGAAAATACATGAACCTCACGGGAGTCACTCCTCAGTTTATACCGTGTTTTGTTTCGATTCCTGTTTCATTTAGTGTCACGATCTGTCTTTATGGTGTTTTGTCTTGTCTTGTTTCATGTTTTATTTTGGAAGGTCTTCACCTCCTGTCTTGCCTGTTTCTGTCTGCGTTGTGTCTTGTTTGGATTTGTCTGTGGTTCCCTGTCGTTAGTTTCCCTGGTGTGTCTGATTACCCAATTGTGTTCACCTGTGGCCCCTGTGTTTTCTCCTCCCTCCTCACCTGTGTCTTGTTTGTGTGATTAGTCTTGTGTGTATTTAAGTTCTGGTTTTTCTGTCTGTCTTTGTCGGTTCGTCTTTTGTCATGACTAGTTCGTCGGTGAGTGTTCTGTTCTGTCTGTGTTATCACCTAGCCTTGAAATAAAGGAACTTTCACTTTAATCTGCATTCGGGTCCTACCTGCTTCACACACCGTGACAGTACGAACCGACCACATTATGGACCCAGCAGATTCAGCCCTTTTGATGCGACAGGCGGAAAGTCTTGGATACTCTCTGGAGTATATTTTTTATACGTGGAAAGGCGCCTCATATAGACGGGGTAGAGAGGCTGCGTTGAAGGAGGCACGTCAGGAGGTTGCTCGCAAGCCCTGGCTCTGGAGCTTGTTGCCCGAGTGGCTTAGGGTTTTCTCACGTAGCCCTGAGTACCATGCTTCATGTTCTGACCCTTTCCTGGGGTCTGGTCTGGCGTTTGGAGGTCCACGAAGCCTCCAAAAGACTCCTAAAAGACAAAAGGCCAGGGTTCTAGCGCCAGTTCCGGCTCCAGTGCCGGACCCAGCAGCCATGGTTCCGTGCTCCAGTACCATCCCACATAGCCATGGTACCATGCTCCAGTACCACCCCACACAGCCATGGATCCGTGTTCCGGTTCCTTGCCCAGCAGCCATGGTTCCGGCTCCAGTGCCGGCCCCAGCAGCCATGTTTCCGGCTCCAAAACCGGCCCACACAGCAATAATCCAGGCTTCAGCTCCAGACCTTACAGCCATGTTTCCGGCTCCAGAACTGGATCTTACAACCGTGGTCCCTGCACCAGAGCTGGCCCATACAGTCATGGTTCCGACTCCAGCACCTCGAGTCTTGTTGGCGTACCGGCCGACTCCAGCACCTCGTCTCCTGTTGGCTCTCCAGCCAACACCAGCTCCCCGAGTCTTGTCGGCGTACCGGCCGACTCCAGCACCTCGTCTCCTGCTGGCTCCCCAGCCGACGCCAGCTCCCCGAGTCTTGTCGGCGTACCGGCCGACTCCAGCACCTCGTCTCCTGCTGGCTCCCCAGACGACGCCAGCTCCCCGTGTCCTGTCGGTGTACCGACCGACACAAGTTCCCTCTCAAGTTCCTACCCGAGTCCCCTCTCAAGTTCCTACCCGAGTTCCCTCTCCAGTTCCTACCCGAGTCCCCTCTCGAGTTCCTACCCGAGTCCCCTCTCCAGGTCCTACCCGAGTCCCCTCTCGGGTCCCCTCTCGAGTCCCCTCTCCAGTTCCCTCTCGAGTCCCCTCTCGAGTCCCTTCTCGAGTCCCCTCTCGAGTCCCCTCTCCTGTTCCCTCTCCTGTTCCCTCATGGTGTTCCCTCTCCTGTTCCCTCTCGAGTTCCCTCTCGAGGTCCCTCCTTTAGTCCCCTCTCTAGTCCCTCCTCTAGTTCCCCTCTCGAGTTCCCTTCTCTAGTTCCTCCTCTAGTCCCTCCTTTAGTCCCTCCTCTAGTCTCTCCTCTAGTCCCCTCTCGAGTCCCCTCTCTAGTTCCCCTCTCGAGTCCCCTCTCGAGTTCTCCTCTCGAGTCCCATCTCATGTTCCCCCTTGGTTCCCCTCTCGAGTCACGTCTCAAGTCCCTACCCAATGTCCTGGTCCGTTGGAGGTTCTGCTGGGGGTCCTGCCAACTCCATGTCCTGTCCCGTTGGAGGCCCCGTCGACTACTTCTCTGCCGGGGGTCCTACCAATCGTATGTCTGTCCCGTTGGAGGTCCCGCCGTCTACTCTCCTGCCGGGGGTCCTGCCAGCTCCTTGTCCTGTCTCGTTGGAGGTCCCGCCGACTACTCTCCTGCCGGGGGTCCTGCCAACCCTTTGTCCTGTGCCGTTGGAGGCCCCGCCGACTACTCTCCTGCCGGGGGTCCTGCCAACCCTTTGTCCTGTCCCGTTGGAGGTCCCGCCGTCTACTCTCCTGCCGGGGGTCCTGCCAACCCTTTGTCCTGTGCCGTTGGAGGCCCCGCCGACTACTCTCCTGCCGGGGGTCCTGCCAACCCTTTGTCCTGTGCCGTTGGAGGCCCCGCCGACTACTCTCCTGCCGGGGATCCTGCCAACCCTTTGTCCTGTCCCGTTGGAGGTCCCGCCATCTACTCTCCTGCCGGGGGTCCTGCCAACCCTTTGTCCTGTGCTGTTGGAGGACCCGCCGACTACTCTCCTGCCGGGGGTCCTACCAACCCCTTGTCCTGTTCCGTTGGAGGCCCCGCCATCCTCTGTCTCGCCGGGAGTCCTGCCAATCCCGTGTCCTGGTCCTCTTCCGTGGGGGAGCCTGCCGAGGCCTGTCCCACCAGCTCCGGTTCCTGTCCGGCCGACACCGGGTCCTACCCGGCCTCCGGCGCTGGCCCGTCAGTGCCTTCCTGCCCGGCCTCCGGAGCTCTCTGGTCTTCGCCCTCGAGCCCGCTCCCCCTCGAGCCGCGGTCTTCGCCCTCGATCCCGGCCCTCTGTGAGCCGTGGTCTTCGACCGTGATCCCGGCCCTCTGTGAGCCGTGGTCTTCGCCCGCAAGCCCGGCCCCCTGACTCTTCCTGCCGCTGCCCTCGTCCTCGAGCCCGGCCCCCTGACTCTTCCTGCCGCGGCCTTTGCCCTCGAGTCCGGCCCCCTGACTTTCCCGGCCGCGGTCCTCGCCCTCATGCTCGGCCCCCTGAGTTTGCTCGCGATGGCCTTCGCCCCTCCATAACCCCCACCTTGGACTCTGCCTTGCCCCCGGGCCGTCCGCCCGAATACCCCTTTTTGAACTCTGCCTTGCCCCCGGGCCGTCCGCCCGAATACCCCTTTTTGAACTCTGCCTTGCCCCCGGGCCGTCCGCCCGAGATCCCTTCCTGGTCCTCTGCTGTGCTCCTGGGCGGTCAGCTCAGTCCCGTCCTCCTGACCCCCTCCACCCACCCTGGTGGCCTAGTGATACGTTTGTGTGATTAGTCTTGTGTGTATTTAAGTTCTGGTTTTTCTGTCTGTCTTTGTCGGTTCGTCTTTTGTCATGACTAGTTCGTCGGTGAGTGTTCTGTTCTGTCTGTGTTATCACCTAGCCTTGAAATAAAGGAACTTTCACTTTAATCTGCATTTGGGTCCTACCTGCTTCACACACCGTGACATTTAGTTACACATATGTGATATATCTGAACAACAAAGTGGTCAAAAATCATTTTATTCATTTGTTGGAAACATTTTCATGATCGCTTTTTTTGTTTTACATTTTCATTTATTGTCATTTCCATTCAGTCAGTCATTAAGTGCTATTAAAATGTTAATGTGCTACATATCCAAACAAACAAAGTGTGCAATCCAATGAATGTTAATCTAATTGGGTTTTGATAGATAACATATCTCTTTTTCTTCTCTCAATTATTTTATTTATTTTGTGCACTCTAATCAATATTAATCAAACTATTGTTTATTTATCTTTTTTGAGAATGAGTTCTTAGTTTATTTTATTTATTGGGATCTACAACAGATGATACAAATGTTTGTGTCAGTAAATGTGTACTAACAGAGGCGGGGGTATGTGTGGAAATAACGGGGACAGAGCTGGCTGCTGTCAGACGATCAGCTGTGCAGTGTCATCACAAACGGACGTCGCTTCACGTGACGCTCCGGAGGAAAGGACGTCCCATTGCTCTTAAAACTCATTTCCCTGCTTCTCGTGGTTTCCTTGCGTCCCTCCATGCTTCCCTGGTGGGAGGGACTAAACGCAGGGAAACGACGCAAGTGAGGGAAGCAAGGATTTCATTTAATCGACCTGAGAAGCAGCCCTGGGATCTCTGGAGCTCCATTTCCTTCTCCACATCCCCAGTCTGTCCCCTCAACTCAGCTGCTACCCAGTTTCTTGTTAGCATTTCATTGCTAGCCACTGCTGGCTTCTCAATGTAGCTGCCGCCTAGCCCCTGCTTAGCAGCTCGTAACTAGCCGCTGCTCCTCTGTGCTGCTGACATGGCTCTCTGGAAATACTCCGCTCTGCAAATGTGGAATCTTGTCTGCCACAACACTCCTAACTGCCTCACTACAATACAATCACTTGGACTCCTTCGCCGTCCCCGCTATGTGCATAGGGCTGCACGTCGCAAGTTTGTCAACTCTGACCATGACATCCCCACCACACAGACAGACAGGCGGTCCGTCGCTTTTCACCGACGTCATCAGAGCACACCCTACGTGCATAGCTGTAATCTGAGACCTCTCAGCTGTATCAACGTCATCAGCCCATTCACCCCCTCTGCCTCAACAACTACAAACAACAATGCAACATTCATGCTGCAGAATGTTCGATCACTGAACAAAAAAGCACCTCTGATCAATGACATTATCACTGATCATAAACTTCATTTCCTCTGCTTAACCGAAACATGGCAAACTGGACAGGATTTCCTATTACTCAACCAAGCCACACCTCCTGGCTATGTCTACCTCCAAAAGCCCCGCTCCACTGGTCGGGGCGGTGGGCTGGCTGTAATATACAGGGCAGACATCTCGATCAAAGAGCTTCCTGTACCCAACACCACCTCACTTGAATGTCTTGCCTTCACTCTGGATCTGCACAGCTCCAGGCTGTTCGTTCTTATATATCGCCCCCCCAAAGCCTCAGCCTCTGCCATCTTCCTGTCGGAACTATCTGAGCTACTCACCTCAATCTGCTCCATGTCCCAATCTACGCTCCTTCTTGGAGACTTTAACATTCATGTGGACTCACCCTGTTGCACATTTACCTCTGACTTCCTGGCACTTCTGGACTGCTTCAATTTTGAACAGCATGTCCATGATCCCACCCATGCCAAAGGCCACACCCTGGATTTGGTATGTACCACTGGCACAACTGCATCCCACCTGCAGTGCCTCAACCTGGCTGTCTCCAACCATCATGCCATCCTGTTCACTGTGCCTATCGCCCTCCCCAGACAGCTTGTACTGCGGACAATTACCTACAGGAGCTTAAAATCAGTGAGCGCACCAGCTATAACCAGCCTCATAGCTAGCCACCTGGCCTCCGATCCCCCTGACACCTCGGTTGACGGACTGGTAGCCCAGTACAACACTGCTCTTTCCCTGAGTCTCGACTCACTTGCCCCCCTCATTACTTGCACTGTCTCCTTCAGCCACTCAGCCCCCTGGTTCACCACCAGTCTCCGTGCCATGAAAGCCTCTGGCCGCCAACTGGAGCGCCTCCACAAAAAATCTGGCCTCACCGTCCATCTGGAGGCGTATAGAGAGCATGTCAAATCTTACAAGGACGCCCTGTCAAAAGCTAAGGCACACTACTACTCCTCACTCATCGGTAACCAGCAACACCACCCCCGTATGCTCTTCTCCACCATAAACCGCCTACTTCGCCCAATTGACCCCCCCAACCCAGCAGACGCCCCCGAGCTTTGCACCAGGTTCCTTGACTTCTTTGAGGACAAAGTCAACTCCATCCACCAAGAACTCCAGGCCTCTGCCCCATCCCATCCACATGCCACACCACCTCCAGTCACTGTTCGTTCAACTCAACACCTGCCTCAATGTTGTCTCTCCTCCTTTGCACCAGTGGATGTCACACAGGTTACCAAACTTGTCTCAAAAGCTAAGGCTACAACCTGCTCCCTCGACCCCATGCCCTCTGCCCTGGTCAAAACTTGCCTACCCATCCTCTGCTCCACCATTGTTAAAATTATCAACTCCTCCCTGGAATCAGGCAAGGTTCCCGCCGTCCTCAAGATAGCAGCTGTCACCCCCATCGTCAAAAAACCTGGTCTCGACCCCGAGTACCCCAGCGACTTCCGGCCGATCTCCAACCTTCCTTTTCTTAGCAAGATCATGGAAAGAGCAGTTGCTGCCCAACTACACCATCATATGTCTGACCATGAGCTCTACGAAGCCTTCCAATCAGGCTTCAGATCCAACCACAGCACAGAAACGGCCCTTATTAAAATAACCAATGACCTCCTCATAGCCGCCGATTCAGGCCTCATCAGCATCCTTATCCTCCTGGACATCTCCGCCGCATTCGACACAGTCTCCCACACTATCCTACTCAACCGCCTATCCGTCTACCTTGGCCTCTCTGGTACAGCCCTCTCCTGGTTCCATTCCTACCTCTCCAACAGGCAACAGTTTGTGACCATCGGAAAATCCAGCTCTCCCCCAGCCCCTGTCAACCAAGGTGTGCCGCAAGGTTCGGTGCTCGGCCCCCTTCTATTCAACATCTACATGCTCCCCCTCGGTGAAATCATCCGCCGACATGGTCTCAACTTCCACTCCTATGCCGACGCCACCCAACTCTACATCAGTACCAATCCATCATCCCAGCTACCCCCACTGTCACTTATCAACTGCCTCCGCGACATCCAAGCCTGGATGTCTAAAAATCTACTTAAACTCAACAATAACAAAACAGAGCTCATGGTTGTGGCCCCAAAAACACTGCTCCGGAAGGTTGGAGATCTGCTCCTCACCATCGATGGCGGCTCCATCCACCCTTCCCCTGAGGTTCGCAGCCTGGGCGTCACTCTGGACTCTAGCCTCACCTTCAACTCCCACATCAGGTCTACTGTCAAAACCGCTTTCTTTCACTTACGAAACATCTCCAGACTCCGGCCCTCTCTCCCCGACCCCGTTGCAGAAACATTAATTCATACCTTCATCTCCTCTCGTCTGGACTACTGCAATGGAGTTCTGTTCGGGGTCACCATCAAAGCCATGGACAGGCTCCAGTACGTCCAGAACTCTGCAGCCAGGCTCCTCACCCACACTAAGCCCTGGCAACACATCACCCCTACCCTCATCCACCTTCACTGGCTCCCGGTCAAGTCACGCATCCAGTACAAACTACTCCTGCTAACTTACAAATCTCTCCACTCCCGAGCCCCTCCATACATCTCTGACCTCCTTCAGCCCTACACCCCCTCTCGTCACCTGCGGTCGTCTGAAAAAGGGCTGCTCTCCATCCAGCACTCCAAGCTGAAAACATTTGGCAACAGAGCCTTCAGTGTCGCAGCCCCCACCCTCTGTAATTCTCTCCCCTCTGCAATCAGGAATACAGACACTCTGGACACCTTCAAAAAACACCTCAAACCCCATCTGTTCACTCAGGCCTTTGGCCTCAACTAATATACAGTACTCAGCAACCTGTTCCTGTTTTGTTTTCTTCAGCCTATGTATCTGTATGATTATTATTACTTTTTGTTGTGTTACTTCCCATTGTAAAGCGTCCTTGGGTTTCGTGAAAGGCGCTATATAAATTGAAATTATTATTATTATTATTATATGGGTTAATGGCCTTAAGGGCACCGCAGCAGTGGGCATGAACCAGGGGAAAGTGCTAATCTTTAACTCAACGCTTTTCCAACCTTGAGCCTTGCTAGATGGCCACGCCTGAGCTTTCCTTCACACCAGTGTGCTAATGTATTTCTGGGATTCCAAGTTTGTACAATGAAGTCTTTGAGAGTATAGCAGGTATCCTCAGGAGGCCTCCTGAGCTCCTGCAAAAATGTTGATATGGGGCACACAGCTGGTGTAGCGGCAAAACAATCATTCGACACCGCAGAGAACAGAGTTTAGTTCTAGGCGGTAGTACCTCCAGTTTGGTAATTAATAATGAGTGAATGAGCACCAAAATTGCACTGCCCCACCTGATCTGCATAAACACAAGCTTGGAAGTAAAACTGTTCCCATCTCCACACAAGAGGGTTTGTTTGGAGCTTGGCAATGGAAAATGAAAAATGAAAAAAGGTGCAAGCCAAATTCAGAGTATTTGTGATGTTTTTGTGTGATAGGAAAGGAAACCAAAATGTGAAAGTTAATATCATAACAATGGCATATTTTGACTTTGATTAATGGGGACAGAAAATCGAGAAATGACACACACTTGCAGTTTTTCATTAGGATACAAAAAAATAATAATAGCTGTAGGGATTACAATGTCGGCCTGTCAACTACAAAGAGAGACAAGAGCCTCATCCCAATACCCCTCCTCGACTCCTCTCTTCCCCTCCTCCGGAACTTGACCAAGAAATCGATCAAGACACGCCATTTTGAAGGACGTCCCAATAGCTGAAATGCACATGGAGGAGTCGAGGAGGGGTGAGGGAGGAGGCGTGCGGGAGGAGACGAAAGGGAGGATCAGTGGCGCCATAAGGGGGTGAAAAGTTAGGACGATTCTAAGGGCCCGTGACTGACAGGGGCCCAAACAATTTTAGAACATTAAGAAAAAAAATGTTAAGTAACCAATGTGATATATTTTCATGGGGCCCAAAATCCCTGGCTACACGAGAGCAGACTATGCGGAAGTGTTTTCACTACTCGCGTATAAAAGCCCCGCCCCCACCTTCACAGCTGGTAGATTTCAACAGAGGAAAACGGAGAACTGGAAGATGAGTGGAAAAGTGCTCACAGCTCCGTGGGAATCAGTGCTTGAATTGGGCCGGTACCAGGCTTGGATTTTCGTCATTTTAGGGGCAAGGCCATTTGGCCTTTGGTGTCACACATTTTTTCAGGGCGCAAAGGCCACATGCCAGGGCACAAAGGCCATTGAGGGAAACATTTGGATTTGGAGCTTACAAATAAATAACTTCACTTTCTATAAGAAAAACACACGAATGACATGGTAAACAAATCACTTTTTTAATATCAATAATGTCAAACATTATATCATCATATAGGCCTATGCCTCCTTAGTATTACCGTATATAAAATGAAATACTCTACTTTGAATAATTAGTGTTTGGTATTTTTTCCATCTACTTCTCCCATTCACAAATCCAAAAATCTAAAATTCTATTAATATGTAACATTACATGTCACTTGTTAGACACTTTTATCCAAAGCGACTTACATACTCAATACTGTGGACAATCCCCACATGAGCAATTTGTGGTGAAGTGTCTTGCCCAGGGACACAACGACATGCTGACTGCAGTGGGATTTGAACCTGTGACCCCCTGATCCGAACACCAACGCACAACCCACTGCACCACACGCCTCCCTAACAAATATATTCCATTTCAGAGCAGAAGAAACAGCCTTCAAGGGTCAAACTATGCACATACATCATTCAGCAGTGCACAGTGAAGCTCCAACATTCAACCGTATGAACAAGCAATACTTTGAAATGCAAAAATGTGTGTGTGTGAGTCTCTTTAATCAACTCCTCACAGCTCCTCATATCTGTTCAAAAACTAGACACAAATTAAACATGTACAAACCACAGACTGTCTGTGTCATGGTGAATACAGTCACTGCTTTAATTCTGTCTTTAGGACGTTGTTGTGAGTTTGGACGGACGGAGCAGATACAGGTTAGTTTAGCCTGATCTTATCGAGATCGCTCCATTCAGAGAACACGCATTTTAAAAGTTTTTCGCCTGCCGTCTTGTCTGCAAACTTGTCAAAGCATGGTTTTTACTAACCGTTATCAGTATTTAGTTACTTCGGCATCATTTTGAAATGTGTATTACAATTAAATCACGGTAAAATAGGCTAGGTTAATTTTGTCGTAGTTGGTGTCCACCCATAGACTGTATATATAAATGGACGTAGGGTCCGTGACGTCACCCATAGGATTCTGCAGAGTTGCCGTGAAGCCCTTAGTAGGCGGAGTCGGCCACTAACGGCTCGACAGTGACGCCAGAGTGCAACTCCCGCCTTCTCCAGCCTGCTCCAAATAAGGGCAAAGAGGCGGAGCCGAGGCGGGACCTGCTGCCACCGAGCTGGAAGTTCCAGAGCTAGCTGAAGCTACCAAGCTAAGCTAACATGCTCCCCATCTGCACGCTACCGTCGCATTTTACGTTTCTAAGGTAAGCGGACATGAAACTATTCAGCAAAACTATAAATAATAATCTAAGTTATTGAGCTTTTAGCATAATACTTCAGAATCTTAAAACCCCTTAACGTTTGTATGCAATTGTGCTAAATTCAACACTGGAATCAAGCAAATATTAATATGTTTGCATGACATTAGTTATTTATATTTTGATATCACTTAACTATACGTTTAATACATTTAAGTCAAGCTAAGGTACATGTGATGGTAGCTAGTTAGCGCTCTTACCTGTGAGGCCTCCTCCAAACAGCATAATAACCAGACTGTATCATTAAAACTAAGTACCAGTTCTAGATCCCTTGACTTTAGACAAACAATTCAAAAGACAAAATGTATTTAAAGACCAATCTTTATTTGAATGTGCCTCTTAACCTGAGATATTAGTTATACAGTAATAGTATTGACAATCTAAAAAAAACTGAGCAACTCAACAGTCAACTTTATATTTCTTATTGTCTAAAGCATTTATTATTTTCATTTTTCCCCTCTCATATTCAGTGTGGACGGATTGAGACAGCGTGGTGTCCAGAGAGCTGCAGAGACTTCAGGGAGAAACCTCCGTGTGATGGACGTCCTGTCTGTTGGTTTGGAGAGGACTGAGGGTCTTTCCTCTGCGAGGAGGACCAGGGCTGATGAAGGAGCCCATGCTGGGCAAAGCTGATACCAACTGCACAGGCCTAGTCTGTCACTTTATTTGACTAAATGTGTTTAATACATTTAATAGGTTTACACCTTCTGTCCATATGTGCTTTATATTTAAAACATTTGATTAACTTTTGGTTCACATTTCAATAAATTGTATTTGTATTTGCACTCCTTTTGTCCATTATTCTTACTGAAAATGTTAGATTACACATTCACATCTGACTGAAGATTGGCCCCATTTATTTGTGACGTTGCAAAACAAGGTACATGTTGTGAAGCTCATAAAGTGAGGCAAATAGAAATAATCAGCTGATGGATTGTAGATGTGGAAATAGCTGCATTCGATCAGCTGACTGTTTTTACAATAAAAGTAGTTTCTTAGTGAATGTCCTGTACTGGTCTTAAAATCTCATAACATCAGCTTTTAATGTTCCTCTTGGATGTTCTTCTTGACCCTCAGAGAAGGAGAAAATGTTGTGTCTTTCAGGCATGTCCTTTCCTAACACAAATTACAGGAAACATAAAACATATTATTGCAGAACAAGTGTGTTATTTATGAAAGCGGTGTGTTTGTGTGTTTAGGGGCTGTAGATATAATTATTTTGTAATTGTAATGTTTTTTTTTATTTCAACAATGAGCTACAAAGACAATTAGATTATGAATGAACAGTATGAAGTTCATCAACATTGAAATATATGTTATTATCAAAATAATATTTAACTGTTATCAAAACGTAGTGCAACTGTAGAAGCTTGCTCTGTTGTCTCACTGAAAGAATAACTTTTACCACGTTTTTTACAGACAATATTGAGAGATAAATAGTAGCAGTTCTCACTATGTGTTAAATATCTTTGCCTTCAATACATTAAATTAGAAAGCTGACAAAGTCATATTGCTTGTTATCATCTAAATGTAACTTTTTGCATGGAAAAAACCCTCAACTTAACTGATGTGTAGGTGATCTAGTATTTAGTATTGTTTAATGGAATGTATATCAGTGTATTCAAGTCAATACTTCATTCATTTAAACCAGGGGTATTCAACTAAAATTCAACGAGGTCCAGTTAGAGAAAATTTCCCCATGCAAAGGTCCGGAACATCAAAATGTCTAACTTGCTTTATGAATTAGTGTGATATATATTGAAGTGACCTGTAGCTTTATCAACGTCTGCATGTAATCAACAACTGACTGCCAATCAAATAAAGAAAGTACAATTCAAAAACAACAATATGTATTGTCAATTAACATTGAACTATACAGATATACAGTAAATACTGTGGATATGTGTAATGTTCCTCTCTGGCTGCATTTAAAAATAAAATAGAGAAAATAAATAAAATAGCTTTTGAAAATATGTGCATCTTAAAAGTGCTTAATTTTAGATAAATAAAATAAAGTGTAGCAGCAGCTTGAGTTTCCCTTTTTCTTTGTTAATCGTTTCACATCATGACTTAACAGTTTCAGCCGATTATAGAACAATATCAGTCTTTACACATCATAACAATTGAAGAGTTTTAAAGTTTCTCTTTCTTTCCCTCTTATATTGCAGTCCTTCACTCACTTTTTTTTTATTCAGTGCGAGAATTGAGCTTGAGCTTGTCCTGCCAGGAGTTTGTAAATCTGGGCTGAAATGGTGTCAGGGCCATTCTCATACACATGCAGGTGCTCATTGGTTACAGGGATGCAAACACAGGTATGGTGAAAAAAGAGAGAACTATTCGAAGCAGAAAAAAAATTGCGTAATATACCATCTGACAAAGGCCTGTGCTATAATACTTAGATTAACTGGCTTTTCTTTATAATATACTCAGATCAATAGGGGACAGAGATGTTAAGTTATAAATCAAGGGTTTTTATAATTATTTACAGCAGGGGTGTAATTTTTACAACATCCTCAGAGAGGGCCGTACAAATGATTGAACTCAACCTCTGCTTAAAAAAACTAAAACCACAGCCCATTCATTTGGCCTTTCTTTCATGCTGTGCAAAGAAAAAGCAACCTCTTAATCCAGATATCTCACCATGACTCGCGCATGCATGCATGTGCACGGTTGTGGCATGACCACCAAAACAGAAAGATATGGACACAAGATGTGTGTAAATGTATTTAGTATCCTATCCATGATGTGAACATGACTTAAGTGGGGGGGGGGGACCTAACCTCCTCTAGGGGGGACCGGGGGAATGCTCCCCCGGGAATATTAAATATTCAAGTTAAAAGCATCAATCTGGTGCACTTTGAGAGCAACATGAAGAGATTTATGGATACATCTTTCAACACCCATATGAAACAGAACTGTAAGCAGATTTTTGTTTTGGGATATTTTACAAATCACTCCCCTTTTAAACTCTATTCTTGTTATTTTTAACAACTTTTTTGTTACTGTCATATAGTATTTTATACCTGTTTTTCATTTAGTCTCATTAATAACTATAATGATCATATCAAGGTGTGCCTTAACCTCACTGAGTTGAGGTTATTTGAGCCTCTCAGGAGAGAGCTCTCTTCCACCTGGTTGTAGAAAAGCTCTTTAAATTCGTTAGCATAGCTAGCTAACCAGATGCTAATAACAACAGATCGCCACTGTGCTTACAACTAAAGACACAGCCACGTAAACACTGCGGCATGTGTACTGCTCCTTATGGGTACTGCAATATTTGAAGGGCCGGAGCGGCGTTCCGGTGCTCTGTCAGCACTCCTTTCAGACGAGACTTACCACGTGAAGACACGTTACGCTCGTGTTGTGTTCAAGGAACCTGTCCTTGGCCAGGAAAAACAGGTACTCGCTTGTTTAATTATTTTTGCGGTCTAGATTTCTTCTTCTTTTTTGAAGTGAGAAGTTGTCCATCAGTCGGACTGACGGACGGACTCCCCACCCCCAAAACGAAAACTCTTCGGTTCTCCACGAATTACACAAGTTACCCAAATCAGCGTTAAAAAAGCGGGAGGCGCCGAAAAATCCCCTATTAATGTATTGATTATAGCTCCGGGTCCGTATAGGTCGGCGTCTGGGTCCGGATCCGGACCGCGGTCCGCCTGTTGCCGACCCCTGATTTAAACCAATATATTTCTTGATTCTTTGTACAGTATGAAAAAAGAGTCTTTGTACCTGTGCTGAAGTTCACTGCTGTGAGGAGTCCAGTTCTGTCTCTCACTCTCTGGTCCAGCCTGTCTGCATCACCTGGACACCTTAAACAAACAGATATATATATATATATGTAAAGTACCATGTGTACAAACAATATAACTGATTCTCTTCTGTTGAACATGTTGGATTGTGTATTGTCCGAGTCAGTGGCCTTTTTATTTTACTGTAACTTTGGAAGTTGTGTTACCAATGCTTACTGTTTATTTGATACCCATTTGGTAATGCAATTAATAAAAACAACACGGTTTGGGTTCGTTCTTCAGATGACTGTGACGTTAACGTGTAAGCTCAATAATGAACTCCAGCTCAACCAACCATATTGTAATATCTAAGTAATCATCTTGAAATATGACATTAATAATTGTAATATACACACATCTTATTGTGAGGTTGATTTCACATACACTACTTCGACATTAGCTTGTCTACATACTTGAGCATAGCCAATTTAAATTAACCTTAGATGCATACAGTTCTACCTACATAATAAAATATCTCTAAGTTACAAAGATGTAAACTTATTTTATCAACCTCAAACAGAAGCCGTTTGTTCAACAGTATTATCCCACTTAACACTTGTCTATTTCGTTGTAACCTTTATATATACAGTCTATGATTTTAACTTGGAGACTACGATTACAATCGTTAGCACAGATGTAGCTACCACTAGCTTACATGCTAACCCAAGCCTTACCATTCATTACGTAGCTGATTAAAATCATTAACACATAAATAAAGCACTAGAATTTCACTTACCCCAAAACCGCATTCATGCACCGTCTGTTTTAACCGCAGAGCGAGTCACAATAGTCCGATATATAAGCATGAAGAACAAACAACCACGGCCGGCTACAAGTTGTGTTTCCTGGATGAGCTGAGCAGGCAGAGTCCCTGTAGCTTCACGGAGCAGCTAGCAGAGAGACAGAAGCTAACAGCGGCAGGCACTTGACAGAGCCGTCACTCAATGTGACCACGCCCTAATTTATGCACAAACTTTAAGACCTAATATAAATAAAAGGGTCGCGTTAGAAAACAATTCACTCACAGATCCATAATCATGAAGGTGGAATCTAACTATATCAATAATAAAATGTATGGAGCCAGGGGTAGAAACATGTTTTGTTCTGCTGTAAAGTTGGGCATTTTAACATGGGGGTCTATGGAAATTGCTCCTTTCTGCAGCCATCGCCTATCGGCCAATATATGAACTGCAGTGTGTGGCACTTCCATATTGGCTTCCCGGCTCTACCCCACAGTTTGCCGCTTGTGTCCACCACAGTATTTACATGGATATAAGCCCCACCCCCTCTCCAGCACGTCCTGTTTGAATGACAGGAGTAAACACAGCTGGCAGCCGCGGTGAAACTCCAGCTGTTGGAGCGATGAGAATATTCGCATCGCGTCCGTTGTGAACGCAGCATAATGCAGTTCAGCAACCACTGTTCTGACGCTTTTAAAGCAACTTCGAGATTGTAACAGTATCAGGGGCACACAGGCCATGGTGACCGTAGGACGTACAATTATTTTTCGTGGCTTCATGGCCAGACCTAGGGGCAATGACGGCATGGCTGTCATGGCCGCCGTTGAAAATCCTACCCTGGCCGGTACTCACCGGTACGCAGTACCGGCACTTCTGATTTTTACCCATGTGGTACCGGCACTTCTTACTGAGTACCAGCAAGGTGCCGGTACTCAGCCGCCGTCATGAAGGCCCGGACTAGCCATCGGGAGGACCGGGAGGTTTCCCGATATTCTGGCCTGTTAAGTGGCCTGCTGACCTGAGGATTTGTTTTGTATACGTATGTATTGTGAACGCAACGCTGCGCAAATGTGGGTCTGACTCTGCCTCACAGAGACGACGCTGAAGTTGGCTTCCGATTCAGAGCATCGATGAGGCCTCACCGCAGCATGGGGTGACGTGTCTCGAGATTCCCTGGTCGGTTTCTCACGCTGAGCTGGTGGAGGAACAGCGTCCTGATGCGTCTCTGGAGGGTCTAAGCAGTGCTTGAATTGGAATGAAAAAGGTGCCAGTACTCTAAAATCAGCAACTTTTTCAAGTCAATTTTATATATACAGCCCACAAACAAGAATTTGGCTACTATAATGCTGGTGGGTTTGTCTCTTTACTACTGTATATTTTAGAAAGGTTCACTGTACTTAACATTTTTTATGATAGGCAGCGGATATGGCTAAAGCTCAGTAAGGTCAATATTAACTGAAAATATAGCAATCAAAGTCTAGATCTTCTGCTGAAGACACATGAAGCAGAGACCTTTCAGGTGAGAGCCCCTCTGGTGGTGTTCAACATTAATGACAAGGAAACAAAGCTCTGGTCAGAAGCATTTTTTATAAAAAGCTTTAACAAAATTAAGTATTTCTGTACATTTTGAATGCAATCTAACTTTCCAACTCAGAAAACGAAAAACGAAAAAGTGCCAAAAGTCTTCTCACATGGCTGAGCTGCTTTGCAATATACTTCACCACTGAAGAATACAAATATGTATGAAGTAAACTATGATGCAATCTAACTTTCCAACTCAGAAAAATTATAAAGAGCATGAACAAAGAACATGTAAAAACAAATGCAAAATTTGCACAATCTAAAATGAGAAACTGTAACTGCAAGTAACAAAGTCTGAGCCATGGTAAAGAGTTACATTGAACACCAAGCTGATCAGATAACTCCCTGGTTGGTCTGAAGTCCTTCTATCTCCAGGATCTGTACAAATCGGCACATTATGCCAAAAGTCTTCTCACTGGGTGAGCTGCTTTGCAATATACTTCACATTGTTAGAAAAGGCTCCAGAAGGCCTTGGGGACATCAGTATCAGGGGCTGGAGCTGGACAGGCTCTTTCATCAGCACTTCTCCTTCCCTTTGCCAGCCAGGACCTCACATACTGTTCCGGATTGAACTGTCCTAGTGATGGTCCATTACATTTAATGAAAACCAGGCTGGACAGTCGGCTGACAGAGAGAGCATTCCTTTTTGCAGTAAGGATATCGTTCATGCAGCTGAATGCCCGCTCACACTCACTAGTGGAGACAGCGATGGTTCGGACTGCTTTCAGTAGAGGCTCCATGGCAGCAGGTGTACGGGATGCCCTGGTTTCCTTGTATTCGCGAAAGCCCTGAACAGTCTCTCTTCTGTCCACTTTCAGCACTTCGCACAAACGTAGCACCTCTACGTCCCCATACTGTACGTCTAACTCCTCTTCAGGCCAACTTCCAGGATGGATAACTTTCATGTCCTGGATTAGCTGATTGTCCCGGGCCTCCCGGCCATGTAATGGGATTTCTCTTGTGCTGACATGAGAGGAGGTTGTGGAAGTCATTCTGTGTCTCAGATTCTCTACCATACTGCGGAAAAACTGACCTGCATGAATCTGTACAAGCCTGCCATTCTCACGCAGGGCAACACCCTTGAAGGACTTCTCAGCTAGAGCTGTATGAACTGTAGTCATGTGTGGGCCAGGCATGGTGACCATGGATTCAAAAACTCGTATTTCTCGAGTTAAGAGCCTATCTGCTGTAGGCAGTGTCATCTCTCTTTTTTGGAGTTGCCGAGAGAGGTCGCTGAGCTCTGTGAGCGCATCGTACATCAGTCCCAGATTGCTGACAAACGTTGCAGATGTGAGCACATCATCCAGGCCCTTGTACTTTGCTCTGTCTCTGGAATCCCTGCTCGTGTCGTTTGCAGCATTTGTGAAGTGATCATGAAGCACTCGGTAGTTTTCCCAGACTGCTCTGACGCTCCTTTCACTTGAAGCCACCCAGCGGATGGACAAAACACGCCCTATCACCAGGAGACGCTGTCCGACTGCTTGCGCACACTGCGCTAACTGCCTCTGATTTTTGGGGGAGGCATGGAACAAGGAATAGAGTTTGTCAAAAAAGATCTGGAAATGATTGAGCCCTGAGACCTCCTTGACCACATCCCCAACTGCCAGCTCTAGACGATGATTGGAGCAGTGCCACACAAACAGGCTTGGGAATTTACTACACAACTGGGTAGCAACGCCTGTTCTCTTCCCTAGCATGACTGAAGCCCCATCACATGCAAAAGAAACGAAACACTGACCTAAAAAGTCCTCGTTAAAATCTCTTCCAAGACACTCCATTAACGCCTTTGTGATGTCATCAGCCGTTGTTCCATCCAACTCGATCAGCTCCCAAAAAAACGTTTCGGGCTCAGCATCAGCTAATGCTGAGCGTAGACACACAACAAGCACCGTTTTACCACTAATAGTGGTAGATTCATCGACCAAAACACAGAGTTTTCTTTGGTTTTCTGTAATGTCTTTTGCCATTTTTTTCTTCAGCTCATGAGCTATGTGGTCGATGAGAGCCTGTGTGCAGGTGTGTTACAGGTCTTACGGTGGGGTGGAGCTCAAGAGGCCAATCAGCGCGATCGCGGGCACCTGGCCAGAGCCAAGGTGCTATTAAGCCCAGCTGCCCGGAGTCACATGGCGGCCCTGACTCTCTCCAAGCCGGCCGCAGGAGGAGTAACACGGCGATTCTCTCCCCTCGTCCATCCATCTTGTGCATTATACTGAACAACCGCAATAAATGTGCCGTGGCTTTTGGAAACTCGTGTACGTCTTGTCATCTTTCCGTTGTGGCCTACGAGCCGGTCATAACAAAGTACAGTAAGCCTTTCCAAAATATACAGTAAAGAGACAAACTCACCAGCATCAGGGACGTGCACAGGTACGGGCTAATGTTGCCCGGGCATCGGCCCATTTTCCCTCTTTGGCTGACCTGCCCTTCTGGAGAGAGCAAAAGTATTTTTCTTCTGTTGTGGCCGAATCAACATGATAAACCCATAATTAGTATTGTAGCATCTCGCTGCAATAAAACACATCTTGTCAGCAGTGGCGGCGCCAGAGATTTTCTCTAGGGGGTGCTGTGGGGTAGCTTGACGTTTCATAGAGGGTGCTCAAACATTAAGGGTTTCCCATTAATGCACCAGCGCTACAGTTGAATTTTCTACTGCAACACTCCCCACACGCACACACAGTATACCCGCGACTGTTACAATGAAGGCTCGGTAATCAGCTCACGGCATATAGGTGTAAGCAGGAGTAAAGTGCTATTTTTACAAGTGGTGTGTGGACCTCACCTCCTCCAGGAGGGTCCTCACCTTCTCTAGTGGGGTCCGGGGAGATTTTTTTTTAAATATTGAAGTTAAAAGCATCAATCTGGTGCACTTTGAGAGCAAAATGAAGAGATCTATGGATATACTGTATCTCTCAACATACATATGAAACAGAACTGTAAACAGATTTTCTATTTCTTTATAGATATTTTACAAATCACTCCCCTTTTAAAACAAACCGTTTGAGACCCACTGAGATAACTAGACTAAAGTTAACTATCTAAACACTGAGAGTCCTTTACTTCACCTGAGCTGAGGTTATCTGAGACTCTTCGTCTGACAGGAGATAGTTCTCCCTCCACCTTGTTGTTGAAAAAGCTCCTTATATCCGTTAGCTTGGCTAGCTAGCACCAGATGCTAACCACAACGATCTCCGGTAGATACCCACCGGTGCGCGAGCTCTCTCTCTCTCGCTCGCTTGCGCACGCACACAAAATGGCTCGTGCCACACACACACACAGAGCAGAGCTTGAATGAAACACAGAGACCCAGAAGTAAGCTACTTGTACTCACGAGGCCTATTATGTGCAGAATCCCTCTCGCTTTCAGGTGGTTTTGATTGAGTGTCCACATGTGGACGTTTAAGGACTAAAAAACGATCCATTTGTCACTTTGCTGTTAGCAAATAATGTGGGGCTCCAGCTAACAGGAAGTCACTCAAGTGTCACAAAGTAATTTAGCCTATGGGTAGGTCAAAAATCAAATGGGTGCTGGCCATTGGCCTAATCATATCACCTGTGTTGGCTTTATGTTTTTGGTCAAACATTTGTTTGTTTCACATTTGCATTGATGTAATCAATAATTGTTCTGATTTAATTTAATAAAAATAATAATAATAATTTTCGAAAAAAAAAAAAAAAAACATTTATTGGGGGTGCTTTGGCAATCCTGGGGGGTGCTTCAGCAACCCCTAGCTCCCCCCTGGCGCCGCCCCTGCTTGTCAGCGCTCAGCGCTGTCATTTGCCACCAGTCACGTGACTTTGTTTACAAACTGACAGCTGGAAGTAAAGGAAAGCCCTCCTGCGGCTGGCTTCATATGGCTATGGACGGTGATCATAGCAAATCCCTGGCTTTGGTGGCCAATCCCCGGCTCAATCTGTCCCCGGAAATGTCCCCGTTTTTAAATATGCTTTATAAACACATAGCAAGGTGAAATACAATTGTAACAAAGTTGATGTTTCAATGGTGTTCGCAGCAATACAATTATTATAGCGTTAGCATTTAGCGTTAGCAGCCTTCTTCTTCTTCTTCTTCGTAATTGCCCGCGACATTTTGAATGGATAGTATGACCACAAAAGTGTTTTAAACCAGGTACGTTTTTATTATTTATGTTCTTTATCGCTGTGTGTGATTACATGTTTTACATATTGTATTGGTGCCGGTGCGTTAAAGACCCAGGGACGTGCACAGACATTTGGAGGGGCTATATATGTTATTATCAGTCTGTCTGCACAGCAGTTACAATGGTCAAACACTACATTGAAACATAATTGTCCCCATTGTTTCTTTAATAGTTATAACATTACATATTTTAATGAGATATACTTTTAAAAATCAAGTCACTGAATGCAAGTAGTCGCCTTGCTTAGCTTATTTTGTAATGAGATGATGATGTGAATTACTGATCAAATTAGTTAATGTTTTATCGTTTGGTTATTTTATGCATAGCCTAATGTTACATTTCTGTGCTTAAGAATGCCTTCAAGACAGAGGAGACTGAAGCAGAGAGAGAGAGATCTGAAGGAGGCAGCTAAAAGGACTGCAACTTTGCAGAGCTGGATAAAAGGTGCCAGCAGGGCAGCTGCAGGTGATTACGCACTGTGATTATGTCAAGCAACTATAAGTTGGAGTACACTAATAACTCATTAAAACAAATATTTAAATCGGTGATCAATGCAAAGCCTCTATCTGTGCTGAGTGAAGTTAATATTTCTCTGTTGGGGGCTAAGCCCAAGCATCCAGTTCAGAGCGCATTTGAGAGCTTGGTGATCTAGTAAAATATTACTAATAGCTGTAGTATAATATGGATAAGATGGCCAGATAACTGGTTCACAAAGGCTTTACAACAGGTTGTAAATATTCTATACAAGTTGGCAACATATTTTCACATGAATGACTAGATATAACCTTCTCCAATCTAAAATGTAACTGACTGCATTAGTATTCAGTTGTCTTTGTATGTTTTTATAGCAGTAAAGAATGAAGTGTATATGTTACTTAATTCTGTTTCTAATAATTCTGTTTAAGAATATGAATATATGTAAAATGTTTCTTTTGGAGACAGCTCCATCTTTGAACTCCTTTATAGTGTGAAAAGGAGATCACAACAGTAATAATGCTTTCATTATTTGAACACTTAGCAACAATGCCTTATAAAGAGCTCTAAACCATTATCTTAATTGTATTTGATAGATGGTGAGCCTGAGACTAAACAAAATTATGCCCGGAACAGTTCAGACTCAGAGAATGAAGAAAGGATAGAGACAGAATCTGAAAATGAGGAGAAAGAGACAGGAATTGAGAATGAAGATAGGAAGTGAGGACAAAGAGATAGGAAGTGAGGACAAAGAGATCGAAAGTGAGGACAAGGAGACAGGAATTGAGAATGAAGAGACAGGAATTGAGAATGAAGAGACAGGACCTGAGAACAAAGAGATGGAAGGGGAGGATATGGAGATTGAGAAGGAAGGGATGGAGAATGAGGCAGTAACATCAGAGTCCACAAGAGTGAAAGCACCTTCAGAATTTGTTTTTTTGCTACAGCTACCAAACCCCACCGATCCAGCTCATGTTCAGAAGAACAATATCAAGTACAATGAGGCCTTCTTCAAATTTTCCAACACAATTGGACCCTTTCGTCGTCTGGTCCAGTTCCCAAAAAATCCAGATGGGCGGTCTTTTCAGGGCCACTGGTATGATGAAAACCCCTGGTTGAGGTATTCTCCACAGAATGATGCTATGTACTGCTTCAGCTGTCGCATATTTCTGAATGACGATAAGTACAAGAGTAGGTCTACATGGAAGTCTGGAGGTGTAAATAGGTGGAGGCAGGACAAGGTACGAATGAAGGAGCACTGCTGCAGTGAATCGCACATGATTGGCATGACCAGGTGGAATAAATACAAGATAAAGCCATTGGACATGGCTTTTGCAGTAGCAGATTTGCAGATGCAAGCAGCAAAAGAAAGGGAGAGGCAGAAAAACAGAGAGATCATCTTCAGGTTAATAGAGATCACATTATATCTTGCAAGACAAGGCTTGGCCTTCAGGGGTAGAGACGAAAGCTGGCTCAGTTTAAACAGAGGACATTTTCTTCATCTGGTGGATTTGCTAGCCTAATACGATAGTGTCCTTAAGCTTCATCTTGATGTTATCAAGGAAAAGCAAGCCTCAAATAAAAAGCCCCAAGTGTCTCTACTTTCAAATAGAACACAGAATGACCTTATTAGAGCACTGAGCATTTATGTGAAAAGCGCCATCCAGAAGGAAGTGAAGGAAGCATCAATATTCTCTATTATGCTTGATGAGACCACTGATGTGTCGCACGTTGAGCAGGCGTCTTTTGTTGTTCGATATGTGCATGACATGACCATAAAGGAGCGCTTTCTTCAGCTTTGTGACGTACTGTACAGTCAACAACTGGTGAAGCCCTTGAAAACCTGGTTATGAAGCTACTGGAGGAGAATCAGCTCAAAGTAGAGGACATCCGTGGACAGGGATATGATGGGGCAGCTAACATGAGCGGGCCTTACAAAGGGCTACAGTCAAGAATACAGAGGCAGAATAAAAAGGCACTGTACGTACATTGCCACGCACACTGTCTGAACCTGGTCTTAGTGGAGAGTGCAAAGTCAAATATACATTTTGTGGATTTTTTCACAGTGGTTGAAAAACTTTACACCTTCATTGCAAATTCTACAAAGCGCCATGCAGCATTTGTGGAGACACAGAAAGCCATCAACCCAGGTCAGCGCCCCCTTGAGCTACAGAAGCTCTCAGACACCCGCTGGACCTGCAGGGAAAATGCCTTGAAAACAATCCGAAAGGTCCTCCCTGCTGCCATGCAATACCTGGAGGATCTGAGGAAGTGCGAGCCACCTGATCTCGCTGCAGGAGATGCAAAATTCCTGTTACGCAGTTTAGAGCAATGGCCCCTCCGAAATGTCTGTGCATGTCCCTGACCAGCATTATAGGATATACTATGACTTTGAGCCAAATACTTGTTTTTGGGCTGTATAAATAAATGTACTTGAAACTGTTGCTGATTTAGAGTACTGGCACCTTTTTTTATTCCAATTCAAGCACTGGTCGGAATTATTATATGCAATTCATTTCTTAAGGTTATACTAACAATTTAAGTCATGTTTGATGATCTTGAACGTCACTAAAACATAGCTATTAAGAAAGCTATTTCGTAAATGGCTAGATCTTGATAAATACCAATTATTTGTATTGTTTTGTGTTAAGATATTCAGGAGTTAAATTATTTAAAATTCACAGTCCTGAATGTGGGTTTGTGGAGATCTACAGGACACACATTTTCAGAGTAAAGGCTTTCACATTACTATAATTATATTTTTATTTAAATGTAGGCTACATTTTACACCAAAACGGAACACAAAAGCAGGACCAACCATCATACATTGAATTCCTTGACTAACAAGAGAAAGATTAATTAATTTAAAGAAATATTTAACAACAAATGAGCCGGTTCTAAGGGGTTATTCAGTTAAGCCCGATGAGAGGGGATACAGCTGTGCACATGTCATCACTAACAGACGTCGTTTACAAGTGACGTTTGAGTGAACGAGGACATCCCAATGAATACCTGAAGACTCCTCTGTCCTCGCGTCTCCTCCTCGTGTCTCTCGCTCGCATCTTACGGAGGCGGAGCTAAGATGCAAGGAAGGGATGCGAGTGAGGGAAAGGAGGAGTCGAGGAGGGGTATTGAGATGAGGCTAAGGAATATATATAGAAGGGGTAATGGAAAACTCACAACAGCAGGAAGTCAAGGACTCTGAAACGAGGAAGGAATTAATTACAAAATAAAACAGAAAGTGCATGACTGTAACTTAACAAATAAACAATGAAACATGACTAAACATAAAAACCTAAATGTAAACATGGACCGTACACCAAACATGACACATACAACATAAACCTGATAAAAAACTAAACATGACATGAATAAACAAAACCCTGACAATATTAACTAGTGTTCTGTCAGCAAGATGAAGACTGTTTGTCATTATAAATAATTTGGAATGTTCCCTATGAATATAGTGTTTAATATTGTAAAATATGTTAGTACATACATTTCACAGAATAAATCAGATATGAGAGACATCAGATCCTCCTGAAGACTGACTGGCAAAGAGAATCAGTAATGAATCCATCTGAAATGACCTTGAAGCCTGCAGCCTGGAACTGATGTTTTAAACATCTAGACCCTAACTGACATGGCCCTGTTTTGTTTGAAGTTCTCCCGCCTGCTGTTAAAACAACCATATGTGCGGCTCAGCGTTGTAGGACACGCTCCTGGCTGGCTGACAGAAAGGTTTCAGCATGTCAAACAAAATGTAGAATCACCTGTATGGTCACTCGAATGATTTCATGTACACAAGGGAAGAAGTAGATCTAACATAGCACAGGGCATCAAATAGGCATTGGGCTGCTTTAGGTTTTAGTAGTTGGACTTAAGACAATCTTTAATAAATGGTAAGTTGTGATTAATTCACAAATGTCTCGCTCTTATAAGCTCTGTGACTCAAACTCTGGTTAGGACCAGATAACCCCTCTCTTCATTACTTCAAAGGGGCCTTCTCATATCGCTGTCGGAGATAAGTGAACCCTATATCGGTTTGTTCTTATATGAACACAACTCGAACCAATCACAGGAACAATACCATTTCTGTCTCATTTCATTGGGTTATAAATGTTCTTCTTTTTCTGTTTTGGTGGCTAATAAACTAGAAGTCTATATGCAAGTTATCAACCAGTGAATTTGCTTATCATTAGACAAAAAATAATTAGCTAGGCAGTTATTTAGCCAGCTATCTAGCCAGCTAGCTAGCGCAACGCCTCTTTTCCTGCCGCTAGGACAGCAGTTTATTCAGGGTTGCCAACTTTGGGTACCTGGCTGGAGTGAGATTGATATCATGGGTTTAATTACACATATGCGCACTAAATGACTGCTATCGTGTCAGTAGCGGGACCTTAGCATATATATAGGATATATATATACAAATACACAATATTGGACACAGACTATATAGGGCACAAAGTTTCATTCACTAATGAAAGTCAAACACATGTTTGTTTTCACAGTTTTAATGTGTGCATAGGCCTGTCGCGATAAGCAATTAATTGACTTATCGTACGATAAATAAAAATGAACTCGATAAATTGCCATTTACATGAGGATGTGACTAGCAGTTTGACAGGATGTACTTGAATTATTATTATATATTATCATTATGTCAGTGGTCTAAAATGGTCATACAACGGTGCCGACAATATTATCGTTTATCGCAATAATTTCCGGGAAAATGTATCCAACAAAATTAATTATCGTAAGAGGCCTATACATGAAACACACGCACACAAACAAATCTACAGACTTACTCCAAACTGCCAAATATATTAATTAACACACTCTCACTCTCATATACTCTTTGACTCTATTTTGGCCTATAGTAGAACAATAAGCAGCAGACTTTTACTTTTTATCATTTCAACTGGATCTTAGATCTGCGCATGCGCAATACGGGTCGGGGATTGACCAACCGGCTCCCATTGCTCTGCTGTCTGTTAACGTTGTTAAGAGTGGTGGGGGCGGGGAGCAGTGGCGGTTCTAGAACATTTTACATGGGGGGGCAAAAGGGGGGGGCAAGAGGTCATGCCAGGGTGGCATGGGAGGGCGGACAGTACGTGGTATTTTATACTGTATATAACCTATTTATTGTTAATTCATGCCCTAACACAAGTGTTCTTAATGCACAAGAGAAACAAGGTGTTCAGACAAACAATCGGGTGCCCTTTGAGTCCCCCAAGCTTACCTCAACCATTTTAAATGAAAGGAAACTACAAAATGTATTTTAAAGCAATGAATTAATGGAACAGGTTTTTTTGCATTACAATGTAAAACTAAATATATATTTTGTTTAAAAAAAATTGGTTTTCTTAGTATTAGACAGACATATTTGCATGTCCTCACTAAGCATTATTACATATTAATTTAATATCAAACCAATCAAAATGGCCAATTATCCCAAAATGTTGCTGCTAATATAATCATATGCTTGTCAACTTTAACTGATCAAAAAGAAATTCTGAAAAAATACTTGAATTATCTATGAAATTGCAATATTGTCCCTCAGTTTGTTTCAACCCCGTCACGCCATACCATTTACCCTCCTATTAAAATAATGGATCAGTCCATGTGTGATCTGCATTGAGGGAATTACATCACAAAAGTGTCAGTTTATTCTCTTACCTATATTTCAGTTTTTGTATTTTCAGATTAAGATTGACAAGCTCAACATTTCAACTTATAATTAAGTACACAAATGACATCACCCATCTCTTCAGAGAGCTGAAGGTGACCTGTGCAGCAACACATTTCAATCAATATTTGTCAATACTAAGAGCTGCTAGATTGTGCTGCTGTGATGGAATATGTAAGGAGAATAAGAACATACCATGTGGTCCAGCTGGAGTCTCATCTGCCTCCTGATCCCTGTCTCTGTTCCTCTTTCTGATACTTCATCTTTATTCCTCACATACATTTCTTCTTCTTCACTAATGTCTTCATCTCCTCCTCCTGCTCTGACCCTCCTGGTCTCTTCATCTCCTCCTCTTCCTCCTGCTCTGACTCTCCTGGTCTCTTCAGTGAACTCTCTTTTCCTTTTCCTCTTTCTGTTCGTCCTGATCAATTCTCATATGTCTTTGTGTTGTTGTTGAATCACTCCTATACTCTGGCCTGCAAGAGTCTACTTGTGAAAAGCACTGGTACAAATGCTTGTATAACTTTACGCGTTAGGGCCATGTAGCCTAGCTAATATGTAGCATATCATATAACATCAGAAAGTATTGATCAAGCGCACACAGGCAGCTGTGTTTGGATCCAGTTTTTACAGAAAAGGATGTATCCTGGTTTCATTGATCTGGCCTCATTGCTGTGATGTGTAGTTTACGTGGATTTAATAGTAGGCTACCGCATAGTTTAGCAAAGTGATCGATCTCCCAGCTAACGCTGTCTGCGTAGTATTTTGTAACGTAACGCCCCAAACAGCGCCCGTCTGTTAAACGCTATCGATTCAAACGGCAGCGTTTTATTAATATTTAGTTTCAAGCTCTCGTCCTTAGTAAAAACAAAACTAGTGGAAAGGGAAATGCTCCCAGGGGAAGCTGATCCATAGGTGCTGGCCGGGACAGCTCGCTCCCTCTCTGCAGCGGTGTGAGCCGCGGTCTGTGTGAACGCCGCTCCGCAGTTTAATGCAGGGCCGTAGCTGCGTTTTTAACGGGCCTAAAATTATATTTAAAATGATTCACTTTTAACTAATGTAATGCTTGTTTTGTTGCTTGAGAAGCTTGTGGAAATAGTGTAGGTTTGTTTTAGTACAGTTTTAGGGAAACAAAAGTTAGGGGGGCAGCTGGGGGGTCAAGGCTCTACAGTGGGGGGGCAGCTGCCCCCCCTTGCCCCCCGTAGATCCGCCCCTGGCGGGGAGGGAACGGATCGACAGCTTGAGCAGCTGTCAACTCAACATTGTAAATAACCAACCAAAAAACGATCGCCGGTTCATCTTGTTTTTGGCGTGAGAATAGTTTGGGCAGCGTGAGAGCGTGAGATTGAGAGTGAAAGCGTGTGTCACACGCCATATGCGTGAGAGTTGGCAACCCTGGTTTATTGGTGGTAAACGGTTGGCAGTTCCGTTGTTTCCTAGTAGCAGGAAGTGATGGATGGGACGCCTTCCACTGGATACCAGCCTGCTGTTGCTCTTTGACTATAACCAGTGTAGCATGAACAGGTTGGAATTAGAAAAGCTAGCTAGCTAACGAACCAGCTATTACATGAGTACATTTTTTTAATTGAATGATTCATCCACACACTCACCATGACTTGAAAACAATTTATACACCAGTTTTTCCATGTAAAAGTGGCTTAGCAAAGGTCTACGTCTGTGTGTTTATCACATTCGTATTTTGTATATCACACAGACATGTGGGCTGGGACTTTCATATGCATGCCTACACACACATACACACAAGGTAAAATGAATAGGTTATCTCACACAGGCTCTGCCCTCTACTGGACTCTATGGGTGCTACTCTCTATCATGCTGTGCGTGCTTTCACCTACTGAGTTACGTAGCCGGCCAATCGGGGCGAGCCTACCTGAATGCACGTGCAGGCCTACAGTATATAAGGCGGCTACGTCCTCCGCCCGTCATCCTTTTTCTCTTCAGCGAGCAAACAACTGAACAGTGAACGGACGAAAGAAGAGAAATAAACAATGGACTCACCACTACTGGAAGCTCGACCATGCCCCACCTGCCCTGGCTTGATCGCGGGCACTGATCTGTATCGGTTCTGCTTCGAGTGTCTGGGGTCCAATCACGCCGTGGAGGGTGGCGGACATTCCCCGTCCTGCAGTGCCTGTCGGGCGTTCCCGGGGCTCTGGTGGCTGGCATGGCGGGGTTGCTGAGGGTGCAGGGCCACTCGGACATGGCGTGTCCCGGTGTGACCCCCTCGATGAGAGTCTTGAGGCCCATCTTCTCCCCAGGCAGCAGGTTGGGCGGAGGGGATAAGACCCCTGCCCCCGCTGCCTCGTGACCGTGAGGCGCTAGAGTATCTAGACAAGATATTCCGTCTCGGGGCACAGATGGCCGTGGCGGCCAACAATCTGGGCGTGTTGGGGGTGTCCTTGATTACCTCTCAACAGGAAGCCCCCGCCTCCCCGTCGCAGAAAGATCGGGGCGATTATGTGGACCACTGCATCGGGAAGATCAACAATCTGGTTCACGGTGTGGAGGCCGCAGCTGGCCGCGTGATGTCCCTGGCCACAGTGGGGTCACGCCATGTGTGGTCACAGCGCTATCAAATAAGGACCGTGGCAATCTCCTGAGAGCCCCCATATCCACAGAAGGGCTCCTCGGGTCCATTACCACGGTCACACAGCGCTTTCACCACTTAGGAGGAAATAAAGCAGCTCAACCGGATGCTGCCGCTGGTTCTCCGGGGCAGCGGAACCTACGGTAAGAAGGAGAGACAGGCGCAGGTCCGGAGCACCCATAGCTCCCGCTGCTTCTCTTGCTCCCCCGGCCGGTTCTACGCAGGTCCGTTTCTAGCCCCCACGAGGCCAGGCTGGGCGATCCCGACGAGCCTCTGCCCCAGCTCCGCGTCAGCTCAGGGGTGCGCCGTCCCGGAGGAAGCGTCCCGGCGGAGAGGGCTCTCTCTACCCAGGACGCAAGGGCGAACCCCGCCTTGTCCCTTTATGGTCCCGCTGTGTGTTTTACAAGCTTCAATAAATAAATGATTGCATGTATCCCAGTTTGAGAGTCATTCCTTTCCACAATCCCACACTTCACTATAATGCCTGTACAGATTCCCCTCTCGCCGCCCCAGTTGTAATTCCAGTACAGGAAGCAACCAGCGGGCTCGCGCATGTGATAAACTGCAGGAAGAGCTATCAAAGCGCTATGCGGGTACAGGGGCATTATGAACGGCGTGAGGTTGTTAGAGGACACATCACAGGCTTGCTCAACCTTGACAAGACTGAGCTGCTCTTCCTTCCGGGAAAAGATTGTCCCACTCTTGACCTAACAATCAACATCGGCACCTCAGTTGTTTCCCCGACTCAGACTGCAAGGAATCTGGGTGTGACCCTAGATAACAACCTGTCCTTCACTGCAAACATCGCTGCTACAAACCCGTTGCTGCAGATACATGCTTTACAACATCAGGAAGATACGTCCCCAGCTGACACAGAAAGCGACCTAGGTTCTGGTCCAGGCTCTCGTCATCTCACGCCTAGACTACTGGAACTCCCTCCTGGCTGGTCTACCTGCATGTGCCATCCGACCTCTGCAGCTCATCCAGAATGCAGCGGTTCGTCTGGTCTTCAACCTTCCTAAATTTTCCCACACTACTCCGCTCCTCCGCTCCCTTCACTGGCTTCCGGTAACTGCTAGAATCCACTTCAAGACACTGGTACTTGCTTACCATGCTGCGAATGGATCTGGCCCTTCGTACATCCAGGACATGGTTAAACCGTACACCCCAGCGCGTGCACTACGCTCTGCATCAGCCAAACGACTCGCTGCGCCCTCGCTGCGAGGGGGACCCAAGTTCCCATCGGCGAAAACACGTGGGTTTGCTGTCCTGGCTCCAGGATGGTGGAATGAGCTCCCCATTGACATCAGGACGGCAGAAAGCTTGCACATCTTCCGGCGCAAACTGAAAACTCATCTCTTTCGACTCCACTTCGAGCGATAGAACTATTAACGAAGCACTTTTATACTAATAAAGGACTGGCTTATCTAAAGCCAGTTGAGTAGCACTTTAAATGTTTTTGCTCTATGAAGCCTGATGTACTTATATGATTCTGTTTTCTTCAAGTTGTATTTTGTTGGTCGAACGCACTTATTGTAAGTCGCTTTGGATAAAAGCGTCAGCTAAATGCAATGTAATGTAATGTAATCACGCCTAGTGTAAAAGCTCAATTTAATGCCTCTTTCTCTCTGAGAGAAAACAGCATTATGGCGGAGCGCGCACTCCCACGGGACCTCAGTGGAAAATCGGTCGTTTTTTTCTCTGAGTGAAAACTGCATTATAGAAAAACGGCCCTTTCTGTGTCAGCCCCCCATGGGTCAAACTTCCTTTTATGGAGGGTTTGACGTAGGGCTGTGCAATTAATCGTATTTTAATCGCGATTACGATTATGGCTTGCGACGATTATGAAAACAGCATAATTGACAAAATACGATTATTTAGCTGGGTGCGCTTTTGCCCCTCCCTAAAAGCCCACTCGGCCACATGGGAGTGACATCTGTTGTGAGTGTTCAGTGCGAGCGAATATGTCAGAACAAGAGCAGCAACTCGTTAAAAAGAAGGGTAAAACTATTTGGAAGTAATTTGGCTTTCAGGAGTCCGACGTGGAGCAAAACAAAGTACAGTGCAGGATTTGTTACCAGGTTGTGTTGGCACCACACGCTAACACAACCAATCTCTTTAATCATCTGAAATACAACCACAAAGTGCAATACGACCGGGCAATAATACAACAAAAAGCAGACCAAAAAGCAGATGCCCGCTCGACTTCATCCACCACATCATCACAGTCATCGATTCAGGACGCATTGTACAGAGCAACGGCCTACGCGACGAGCTCGCAGAGACACAGAGATATTACAGGTGCCATTACATTTCACATCGCTAAAGATATGTGCCCAGTTAGCACTGTTAGCAACCAGGGCAAGCAACTTGTCAACACGTTGGACAAGCGTTACGCGATGCCGTCTTGGTATTATTTCAGCAGGTCTGCGCTGCCTGCACTATATGACAAATGCTGTGGGGAAGTTGAGAGAGATGTGGCTTCAGCTGACTACTTTGCCACCACAACGGACCTATGGTCTAGCCCAGGGGTGCTCAACCTGTCTATCGCGGGGAGATTCCCAGTCGATCGCGAGATGTGTCTAAAAATCGTTAATATCCTGTAACATAATCTTCCTGTGCCAGAATAATGCACTTGAACGCATCAAAGCTTTTTGATTGGTTGGCGTTACAGACCCTTGTAACTCTCTGATACCACCCAAAGCACTGACTTGCTTATAGAACCACGCTACACAAAGCAGATAGCAACACCTATAAAAACGTAAGCATAGACATTTAAAAAAAGGGGCTACTGTATCGACATTTTAAAATTATATTTAAAGAAAAGGCCCTGACAAAACAGCAGGGCTCTATTTCAGTAACTATTAACTATAGGAAAAAAGACAGCAACAGCTTCCATCAAACCTTTGCTGAGCCTAAGGATAATCATAAATAAATAACATAGTGAAAATAAATATATTGCAATGCTCAGTACAGCAGCATCCAACAGTCAATCCTTGGATATTACATGTCACTGCATGCATGCACGGAGCAGCTGTAGTGCGGAGATCATCATATAATTCTGTCTTGTATTACTTAACAAAAAATAAATAAAAAACGGCTCGTTCGCGGGCGCGAGCTGGCTCCCGTCGGCTCTTGGAGCCGGCTCGTTCGCGACCGACACATCACTAACACACACAAGACCGCAATTATGGCAGAAGCAAAAAAGCCCAAAATATATAATTTTCACTCCGAGTGGGAGGATGATTATTTTTGTATCTATTCCAATTCAAAGTCCATCTGTCTCATCTGCAATGCGAGCGTGGCTTTATTGAAGAAGGGTCATTTAGGAGCGGCATTTCAAAACAGTGCACAAACGCTAGGAGACGGAATTCCCTCCTAATTCTGCTACACTCCCAAAAGGGGAGGGACCTGAAAGGACAGCTAAATGCACAGCAGTCCATTTTCACCAGGCCCAACAACAAGAGCAAGGCTGCTACCATAGCATCTTATCGTGTCAGTCACGTTCTTGCGAAACACATGAAGTCTTTCAAAGACGGCGAAGTTGTGAAAGAAGCATTCCTGGAGGCTGCCGACGCGCTTTTGGGGGACAATAACAGTAGCATTTCAACAGGTTTTTGATATAATAAAAAGTCAAGTGAGATACTGTTATTAATCAGCTGTAAGCTTTAGTTTGTTTGAACTTATTCATTATAATTATTGTACAAAATGGTATAAGAATGCAAACATTAAGATCTGTTCTGTTTAAATTGATTATAGTCTATTATCAATTCAGGTTAAGAAACTAGTGTTGCTTGCATCCAATTTTAAAGGCATTTCTTTTTATAGCCTACTCTACTAAAATGCAACAAAAAAAGGGTTTGATTCTATTAATTTTGTCTTTTTTATTGCACTTTGGCAGCAGTTTCCTGTGTAGCTTCAGATCTGAGTTGTGTTATTAGTAAGCCTCATTTATAATTTTGTAGCAACACTATTTTTATATAATGGCAAAGAAAGGGTTCAGAGTATTTTCTTTTTTTCTTGTGTCATATATGGCAGCACTGCCACAAGTTCAGTACAGGTGGCAATATTGTCACCTGCCTGCGCTCATCTCTGAAACCAGACCATGTAAACAGGCTGGTGTTTCTTGCAAAAAATCTTTAAGAGATGACATGAGCAGCCCAACCAGCATTTGCCATGGTGGCCAAACATTTTTTATTTGGTCTTAAATTGTAGTTCAACATTTATTTCCTGTTACTTCTGGACCATGACGGTTGGCCAGCCTTCAACGTTTAACTGAGTGGAATATGTTGAATATGTTTTACCAAAATGTTGGCTATATGTTAAGGAGTTTTCAGTAGGTTGTGACAGTGCACTGCAACATATTTGATTTAATTTATTTTGGTCTAATTTATTTTTAGTTATCATATTAATATATGTTTAGTATGGTTTTGGAAGTGCGCTCCAACATATTTGTTGATCTTGTTTATTGGTAAAATATTATTTGTTTTAAAGTTCAATAAATGGTCAATGAATAATTGTCAAAATATTGACCCAAATAATCGTGATTATGATTTTGTCATAATCGCACAGCCCTAGTTTGACGGCGGAGTGGGCCACCAGAGAGTACCACAGCTTCATAGCTGATTGCACAACCCCTAACACAATGTTATGGGCAATGGAAAATCAGTTGTGTGTTAACAGAATGGATGGACAGGACACTGAGACTGGGTTATTCACTCCAGTTTTGCAGCATCCCTCCTCCGTTCAGAGGCATGAAAGAGGCAAATCTCGGCAGAGATTCAGGCCCTGTTGCAGAAACAGGCGGTGTGTGTTGTGCACTCTCAAGACAGAGAGAAGGGGCACTATTCCCTGTACTTCCTGGTTCCCAAGAAGACAGGAGAATTCAGGCCCATTCTGGATCTTCGATGCCTGAACCAGCACATTGCATGCAAGAAGTTCCATATGTTAACTATGAAACTATGGGACTGGTGCAGCCAGGCGATTGGTTCACAACCATCGACCTGAAGGACGCTTACTTTCATGTCAAAATTGCTCCAAAGCACAGAAAGTATTTGCGTTTTGCCTTCCAGGGGTTAGCCTACGAGGACAACAGACTGCCGTTTGGCTACTCCCTATCCCCACGCACGTTCAGCAAATGTGTGGCAACGGGGCTACAACCGCTGCGGGACCATGGCATGAGGGTGTTATTTTATCTGGACAACCTCATAGTCATGGCCAGGTCCAGGGAATGGGCAATGTTTCACATAGCCCAATTGATCCTACACCTAACCAAGTTGGGTTTTGCGGTCAATTGGAAGAAGAGCTCCCCCATACCTCACCAGCAGGTAGAATATCTGGGGTTGATGCTCGATGCAGGCAGGCTACGTGCCACCCTGACAGAAAGCAGACAGGCATTCCTGCTGCGGGCAGTCTGCAGGCTGTGTCAGGGGGCGATGGTGACAGCTTTGATCATCATGCGGACTTTGGGTCTCATGACGGCTGCTCACTCCGTAGTGCCACTCGGAGTGCTGCATGCACGTCGCATGCAGAGGTGGTTTATCGGCCATCGTTTAGATCCCAAGAGGCACAAACCACGTCTGGTGAACATCCCCCCTCAGTAGAGAGCAACCTCCGATTCTGGGGGTCCCCAGAGAATCTGCGGAGGGTAGCTCCACTGGGGCGAGTGACCTCCTATATTACAGTCTTCACAGACGCTTCAGTGACAGGATGGGGGGGGACATGCCTAGAGAGAGCTATAGGTGGTTGCTGGCCTCTGACAGGGGCTCGGCACAGCAACCTCCTGGAGCTGTAAGCAGTGATGCTGGTCCTCCAGCACTTCAAACCCTTAATACAGGGCAAACATGTGCTAGTGAGGAGCGTTAACCGCACCACAGTGACGTACATCAACAGGCAGGGCGGAGTCCGCTCAATAGCCTTGTTGACCACAGCAGAGAATCTGTGGTTGTGGGCTTCACAGATTGTGTTGTCTCTAAGGGACGGGAGAAGGGGGGGGGGGGGCGACCTCATGTCAAGAGGCGGACCCCTGCCAGACGAGTGGAGGCTTCACCCAGAGGTGGTGAAGCAGGTCTGGACTTAGTTCAGATGGGCAGAGGTGGACCTGTTCGCCAATCGTTGCAAAAGCCACTGTGCCCTGTGGTTCTCCCTGGCCTGGTGGGACAGTCCTCCCCATGGGGGTGGACGCATTTGCACACGAGCCATGGCCAAGAAAGCTGCTTTACGCCTTTCCACCGCTGCACCTTACCCCCCCCCCTCCTGGAGAGGGTGAGGCGGGAACAGCTGTCAGTCACCCTAGTGACCCCAGGTCGCCGCCTGGCGCCGTGGTACGCGGAGGTAACACAGATGATGGTGGGCCAGCCCTGGGTGATTCCTCAGGTCTGGGGAGTGCTGTCTCAGGAAGCAGGTGCAATAGGGGGTCCTGAGAGGGACAGGCTAAGACAGGTGGGGCTGTCTGACAACATTATTCAGACTATCCAGGCAGCAAGAGCAGAATCCACCACAGCCTGTAAGTGGGCGGGATTCCGGCGATGGTGTTCAATGTCTCCACCTCACTTAAACATAAAGAGTACATACATTGTTATATGATATTTTGTTGACTAGAAAGTTAAAGTACTGCCAAATGTGAATAATACACTGTGTCGTTTAAAGGGCTGCCCGCGACTAAAACATGTGCTCATCGAACAGCAGTTGTCAATTCAGGCGATTAGTCGACTAATCTGCGCACGCTTATGATATATCATTATTATTATTATCCTGCCATGAGGGATTTGGAGGCAGGTCAGCCTTCAGTCAGCCGATTATGGCACGGTTTTTGCAGGGGGTCAGGAGGCAGCGCCCAGTGGCACGCCTCCTCCCCGCAATGGGACCTGACGTTGGTGCTCGAGGCTCTGGTCACAGAACCATTTGAGCCTCTGGAGCTCTCCTCCCTGAAAGCACTGTCATGGAAGACAGCATTGCTACTTGCCTTCGGCCAAAAGAGTGTCCGAGCTGATCGCTCTGTCGGTGCACCCCTCCTTTGCTCCTAAGAGCCTAAGGAGTTTGTTCAGGTCAAGGGCTATTCAGTTAGGTGGCTTTAATCTTCCACCCCATATTGAGGCTAAATTGCACCTCCTCTGCCCAGTGTGTGCACTAGCATGTTATGTAGAGCACACTGCTGCCATTAGAGGCACTGAACAGCTGTTTGTGTGCTTTGGGGATGGTGTGGCTGGAAAAGCTCTCTCCAAGAAGCGCCTAACAGGATGGCTATGCGAGTGCATTATACATGCCTAAAAGGCAGGGAGAGCCCTCCCCACTGGGGTCCGTGCACATTCTACACGGGCTGTGGCTGTGTCAACAACCTTATTCAGCGGCGTGAGTGTAGAAGATATATTCACGGCGGCGTCTTGGTCTACGCCAGGTCCCCATGCTCCTGAGGGACCTGGGGAACATGGTACGCGGTAGGCTCCATACGGAGTCTCCACATTATTTTTTCCATGCACACTCTACACAAGGTAAGCGTGTGTGAGTGTGCCTTATCCAAGCTGCGGCCCCGACTTCTCCACGGTTACAACCGGATGGGAGGAAGTGGGGATGCAGTGGATGTTAGCCAAAAGCCGGTCAGGGACGGTGTGGTGGGTCGATGCGTTTATACATCGGGGAGCCTGTGTGAGATATAACGGGGGGTTACGTATTGTAACCCTAGTTATATAAGCACAGGCGGAGCCCTCTACCTGGGGGCCCTGTCTTTCCTAGGCCGCTCGCTGAAGAGGGTGTAGGATGACGGGAGGAGGGCGTAGCAGCCTTATATACTGTGGGCCTGCGCGCGCATTCAGGTAGGCTCGCCCCGATTGGCCGGCTACGTTTACGTAATTCAGTAGGTGAAAGCACGCACAGCATGATAGAGAGTAGTACCCATAGAGTCCAGTAGAGGGCTCCGCCTGTACAATACGTAACCCCTCGATTCATTAGGCAGCCTTACTCACTGGTTATGGGTCATATGGGGAGGACTACACTCAATGTCTTCACTGAGTAATTACTCAAATTCAATATGCGCTCAGTAAACAGAAAACCAACAAAAAAAATAGTAAAGTATCAAAATATTCATACTGACAATGAAGGAAGAGGAAAAATAATAAGATAATTTGCCTCAAGACGCATTTTGGTTCCCCCTCTATATAAATGTGTTTATCGCTTTAAAAAACACACCATTTCTTCACACTTTTAAGACTTTTAAAGAATGTCCATTGTTGAGATCTCCATATTAGGTTGCATACTTAAAACGAAAGTTAGTTAGAACAGTATGGGCTCAGAACAGTCTCATAATACACACATGCACACAGAAGGATTCACACTTGTATTTCCGGATCCACACTTGTGTTTTTCAATGCACACACAAATGTGTTCCATTTCATATACATGTAAATAAAATCCAAATACAGAAAAAAGTTTTACATATGTATTTTTGATCCTCACATATTTGTTTTCTGTTTAAATCCCCTGAACCTGCAACACAAACCGCTTTCTGTGCACGGATCGCTTTGCATTCGTGTGTGGGTTTTTTGAGACTCCCCTGACGGTCAGCCGATTCGTACTTGTAATTTTTTCTATCTATAGCCAATCAGATGTCTCCTTCATTCTAAGCCAATCACATGAGCGCGCCCCCACGAGAGTATGATTTATTGCGTTCATGACACTTCATATACGCATTTTGCGCTGTCCGGTCAGCTCGCTAAACAGACCGTCAGGGGAGTCTCAAAAAACCCACACACGAATGCACAGCGATCCGTGCACAGAAAGCGGTTTGTGTTTGCAGTTTCAGGGGATTTAAACGGAAAACAAATATGTGAGGATCAAAAATAAATATGTAAAAAAAACTCTCAATAAAGCACCTGAATGGAACGAGCAAGGTATCTGATTTCTTGAATATACGTGAGTCAATACTCAAACTCGCCTCCTAGACTAAGTGGTCTTTGAACATACATTTTCTTTTGGACAATTGGCCATGACAGAGGAGGTGTCTTTAGGTTTTTATGTCCTGTTTTGAGCATAAAAACACTGGCCGAGAGGGAGCAAACTCGAGAGAGGGGGGTTTTCCCCCTGGTAGCTCTCTCCCTTGGGAACTGGGTTTTTCCTCTGTAAGGTTCTCTCAAACTTGGTAAATATCTCTCGAATTGATTTGTTGAATGCTGAGTGAATTGTTTGATGAATTGTTTATAACCCAGCCACCTATGAGGATAGTCCTCTGAATTCATGCTGGACCTAGGTGTGTATAATAATTGGTTTGTTGAATGAAACTTTGAATGTGGTTTTTATCACCGACCTTTTATGAGGAGATGTCTCTAAATTCTATCAGGAGATTTTAATATCTGAATTGGGCAGTTGAAGTTACAATTTAGTGTAATAAATGTAAGACTGTGAATTGAGGTTTCATATTAGTAATTGACCACAGCATGAAATATTTTGTATGATTGTCATGTTGTAACGAGAGAAGGTAAAACCCTGTACAAGTGTGAACCAATTGTTCTTCAAATAAACTGATCCCACCCTTTGGATTGGGACAATTTAAAATAAATATGCGCTCTCCGCTCCTGCTTGAAAGGTAAGATCGCACAACTGCCATTCTCACACTTAGGTAGGGCCACATCTCATTACTCCTTCGGGATCGCTTAAACAGATTTAGCGGGTCGTCTGAATTGAAACCGCAGTTAATTGAACCTGGTTCTTCAGGAGTTAATAGAGGTGAGACCTTGCTGATCATTGGTGGATCTGAGCCAAGCAGTAAACTTACATGGACTCAATAACTTTTGTTAGGTCAATTAGTAGGTCTGAGTAATTTGCCGGAATAAGTTAACAGGCCTCCCGACTCCGACACCATTAACCACAGTGTTCTGTCAAAAATAAGGATCTATTAAAAGATTACTCCATGCCACTTACACCACATCCCAAACCAGAAGCACAGTTCAACACAAGCTCAATATCAACACAATTAAAGAGTGTTAAAACACTATCTATAATATAAAATCCTCAAAGCAACATTTTAAAGGTTTTTCTAGCTATTTTCAATATCAGCACATTTGTTTAATGTTTCTTAATGAGGTCCTTTTACAGTCTTATGGAGCATATAATAGGCACAAATGCTTCAAAGGGGCTTCAAATGTATGAATAACTACTCAAAGTTATGATTATGTGCTTTAATATGTGTCATAAAGTGTTTTGAAGGCCTTGTGCTTTTTCATTAGGCTTCACAAGAGCAATTATAACTGTTAAAAAGTCAGTACCTATTATGTTTGGCATTGTGTCACAGATTGCCCTTGAATAGCTGAGCAACTCCTCAAGATATCCTGCACATGATTTTCATTCCAGAAAAATGTGGTCTGGGGCCTCATTTATAACGCCGTGCGTAGGATTCACGTGGGAAGGTTGCTTACGTAGTAGAAATCCAAAAAATAGGTACAGAAATGTTCCGACATTTTCCGATTCACCAAACATTGCGTACCGGCGATGAAAGTGCGTACGGCACTTCCTACGCCGGTCTCCCTTTATAAATCACAATCGACTCGAAATGCGGTGCAGCTTTTACGGGGTTCACGTAACGCCCATATTTGCCTATAAACAGTCAAAGAGAACAGCCCATTCATTCATTCATTCTGACTGACTTTATGAAGAAGATCGCAGGGAAATGGCGACAGAACAGCTAAAAAATACATCTCACACCGTGTCAGATTTTGGTTATTTTGGGGAGGTCGAGATAAATCATATTGTTTGGTGGATGCAGTTTGAACCAGAGGTCGGATCGTCACCAAAATAAATAAATAACTGGTCCGAAAAAAGTTAATGACAAAATAAATACACATAGCCTTCCTCAGGCAGTGTGTTTGTACCGGGGACAGGAGAACCCCCTTGATGAAAAACTGTAAGAAATGATCGAGGGAATCCCCTCCGGAGTGGAGTCATGACGACTGGATCTGAATTATGCTTTTGTAGTTGGTGGTTTTTGTCCCAGCTGTCGATCAAGCTGTGCGCAGCGTCTCCACTGCAGCCTGTGCGTCTCAACCCCCTCCCCTCCCCGCAGCAAACTCTATATCCACCAGTTAGAGGAAATACAACTAATGTGTTGTGTTATATTAGCTGTACATTTACCACATATGGGTGTTCTTAGCTTCCATACCTCCTTGTGTTTAACGAGCGACTTATCAAGTCTTGGCAAACGGCATAAAACACGATTAAACGTTATAGTAGGCCTATATAAAACCATGCTCGTATACAACCAACACATCCTCACTCCCAGATCGGCCTATGTTGACGTTATGTCAAGTCCCCTGTCGGCTTTTTCCAACGCAAGGGGGGGGGGCCTTAGCGTCCATTTTCAACGCAAGGGGGGGCCCTTAGCGTCCATTTTCAGCTTTCCGGGATGTCCATATGCTTCTATGGACGCTCATGGAAGCACGGCATTCGTTTGTGTCGGCTGCCCTTAAAGGCAATGTGAGCGTCCATTCCCATTGGATAACGGAGAATTGTACACCCGGAAGTAAGTATTCCCCTTACTGTCGATTGATTTTACAGTGATTTCTGCACTACTCATCGACTAAAAAACACCAGATTATCCTTGTTAATTACACAACATTGATTGGTTTAAATTGTGTGCAATGCTTTTGTATTTTTCCCCTTCAATTCGGAGAAACAAATGTTTTTTTCGGAGTAAAGGATGGCAGAAGACACTACACTACCCAGAATCCCCAGCTATCGTTTGGACTACACCATGTGCTCTGTTTGACAAACCCCGTGATAGTCCTCAAGCTCTGTGATTGGAGAGTGTGCTCCGAGGGTTACGCCGATTCTCGAACAGCACTTGAAATGGGATGGAATCACGGCAGACTGTCCAAAACTGGATTTGAACGGGTCCACCGCGTCCCCCCCCTCCCCCACCCTGTCCCCAGAACTACAAATGCTGGCTATTCTGTTTCGCAACATGTTCTGTATCTATGGCACGTCTCTACTGGGAGTTGTAGTTTTAAAAGACGTTTTCGTATTTCCCATAATAAGAAGTTGCCAGTATTAAACTGTGTACATCCCTGGAGGTTTAGGGGATAGGAAACACTCACATTTAAAACATATAATTAATAAATGGGTGAAAATTGCTTGTGCCCATAATGGGCAGCATTAATATATATACACACATGCCAGCTAAGGTCAGAAGAGCTTTATTTAACAGCTGGTCTTATGTTTGTGACCCCTGTTGTTAATTGATAACATTACATTACATTAATTGATAAGCCTGAAACATGCACTTGTTAAGGTTCAGAGGCACATTTTGCAAATATGGCAGTAGCCATCGATCAGCTTAAGATAAGATATACTTATTGATCTCAAGTTGGAACATTTGCGTTACATCAGCATGTGTAACAGTTAAAATGCAGTGGTGTTTATTTGTAAATCATTTAGTATAATCACACAAATTCTGTGTTTTATATTCAACAATTCTGTGTTCTTTATTTATTGATTGTTCAATACCTGACAAGGTCGGAGATGAAATATCTACATACATCTTATAAGAGTATAATACATTATGTATAATATCAGTTAAAATAATTGCTTCAACATAGTTAACATTGCTGGAGGTATGCACAAATATTGATAGATGTCTTGTAATGCACTATTGAGAAACCTGCGACCCAGTTTTTCATTCAATTTATAACTACACCATAGTTGTGTAGGCCTATATGATATGTCAATAAACCTTAGAAAATCTTGAAATCTTGAAAGGGATGTGCAAAATAGTAATTATATACAGTCTTTAATTAACTATTAGTAGAGAATAACGAGTAATTAATATACTTTATAGGGATCCTATTAATATCTAATAATAAAAATAATGAAATTCAATAACATGCTTTAACCACTAGGTGTCCCTTATATCAGCTGTGCACCTTTATGGTGTAAATACAGCCTATCTACCAATTGGATCAATATAAAAGTCAGCCGAATTAGTGTTGATACTGCAAGGAGACGTATTGTGTGAAAAGAAATGTAAGATGTTGTTTAATGGCTGATATATTTATGATCCACGTCACGTTTTCAGTTCCTCATGTTTGTCTATAAGTCTTCTCATCAGGGCTCTATAAATACAGAACTACGGCAGATATGTAATATTTAATGCAGCCGAACCGTGTATTACAATGCCGTTATGTGATGACTTCCAAAGAGAAAAGCAAGCACACTCGGAATAAAGTATTATTGTATTTTTTTTAAATGTTTTCGGTCTGTTTCCGTTATTTGTTAATGACGATGTGCTGTGAGATGTGAGACTGGAAATTGCACAGGGGAAAATAACGTAGGCTATCTTTAGATGCGGATTTTGTTAAACTAATATGTTTGCGCTGTGGACAAACACTATACATTGACGGGGAAGGGGGTAGCAATAAAGATAACACCATTAAACAGTTACACAACATAACAGAAATAATATCGATAGCAGCGTCCCTAGCAACCACCTTGGTAACAATGAAAACGTTATGGACGCAATTTCCTGAAGTAATCTTCGTAATAACTAGCAAACTAAAGATCATGTACATCCACTGCACACATAATCTGAAATAACAACTCATATTTCTCGCATCAAATGACATCAAAAACGCATTTAATGGCCAAACTAACTTTAAAATAGGCATTTTCCATCGAGAATAAAACGAAGTTCGGCCATGTTTTTTTTTTCTGCAGGGAGAAATTTGAAGATCACGTGACGTCAAACAGAGCACATGGTGTAGTCCAAACGATAGCTGGGGATTCTGGGTAGTGTAGTGTCTTCTGCCATCCTTTACTCCGAAAACACGTTTTTTTTTCTCAGAATCGAAGGGGAAAAATACAAAAGCATTGCACACAATTTAAACCAATCAATGTTGTGTAATTAACAAGGATAATCTGGTGTTTTTTTAGTCGATGAGTAGTGCAGATATCACTGTAAAATCAATCGACAGTAAGGGGAATACTTACTTCCGGGTGTACAATTCTCCGTTATCCAATGAGAATGGACGCTCACATTGCCTTTAAGGGCAGCCGACACAAACGAATGCCGTGCTTCCATGAGCGTCCATAGAAGCATATGGACATCCCGGAAAGCTGAAAATGGACGCTAAGGGCCCCCCCCTTGCGTTGGAAAAAGCCGACAGGGGACTTGACATAACGTCAACATAGGCCGACCTGGGAGTGAGGATGTGTTGATACAACCTATAGAAATGCAACACGGCGTCAGTTTAGACGTAATTCTGTCCTCCTGCTTACCGCATCATTTATGAGAAAACATTTTATAACATTAACACAACATATTCGAGGTGGTTTTAAATAACATATCCGTATTTATTTATTTCTCCAAGTTATGTGTTTGTGTGCACTGAGGAGTCGCAAACAGGCGTTTGTTTAATCATTTTAAGATTGGCTTTAATCAATGTTTGAAAATGAATTCTTCATATATGATAAATGAGAGGTAACATTTTATTTATGGTATTATTTCCACATATTTCTCTCCATTCTTCCTTCTGCCAACGGTGTCGCAGTTTCTCGTCTCTCCCGTTTGTGTGCTTAGTGCGTACGCATGGGTTAGAGTTTGCGTGGAGGACCGCACATTTCCCCGTCAAGTTAGTATTTTATAAATCACAAACATTGCGTAGAAACTGGCGTACACTATTTTTTGAGCGTATATCGCTTTATAAATGAGGCCGCTGAACTTGAACAGAATAGTGCTGTCGTTTTGGTGAAATTGGTGCCAAATGGAAATAATAACAAGTATTGACTCAATGAGCAATTAAGCTAATGCTATTTGAATCTACTTTATCTGAACTATGAGGACTGTTTATGCTTATTTATTAATATTCTCAGTGTTTTCAAAATTGTCCCATTTGTACTGTCACTTATATTGAGCACTTTGTGTTACCAACTTACCTGTGGATATTCTTTCTCCTTTTTTTCATGGATTGAATGCCTGTCACTCTCCCTGGTGCCTGATTGACGTTTCCTCAAGAACCATGCACTGCCTGGTTGATGGTGCGCTGTCAGAGCGAGTCAGATTCAGGTGCCCAATACACGTAGCCATGGGTGGGCTGGTAGGGCTTGCTATTTTTCCCTCAGCAGGTGCTTACGATGAACGTTATGTCCACTCCATTGCTAATTTGTTAACCCGATGCTAAAGTAGCCCTCACGCAAAATGCCAGCAGCCACATTTCAATGCCAGAGTGAGGCACAAGAAACAGTGCTTGTACAGTGCTTTTAATAAAAATTCAAAAGAAACATACCGAACATTTTTCACTAGTGGAAACACCCACCTGGCCCACCCGTGGCTACATGAGAAAGGAGGACTGCCATGGAAACAACATCATCTTAGTTGCATGTAAAGAAAAACACATGGAATAAATGTAAAAAACGAAATACCTGTAGTTAATATTATATCCATCCATTATAACATTTCTTACTTAACACTGCCAATTAACTTTGGTGCTGTCGCCCCCTCCAACACGCTTTTGAGTTATTTTTCAGCTATATCTAATTTGGCATCAGTATGTAGGTTTAGTTTCTCAAGATGGGTCCTCATTTCTGCACATATTGTTTGATAGCTCCCTGAAAAACCTGATATCTTTGTGTTGAATTTAATTGTAAGAACATATGCATATATAATGTTAAATTCCTTGAGGTAAGTGAAATAATAATAGACATAGCAACGTGGCATTGCCTTCCCAATTATAGGTTGTGGTGATTCATTGTTGCCTCTCGTCATCATATACAGTATATGTAATAAACAATGGACACAATTATGTATGTGCTCCAAATAACAGTCCTACCTATAAATCATCTGGTCATGAAGAGTAAATCAACCTTGTTTCTAATAGCTTATGATGGGTTCTTATTGTATATACAAAGCCAAATGTTGGATGATATTGTGAACCTAAAGGAATACATCTGAAAACCCTGTTTTTTTATAAATGATTAAATACCTTCCCTCTGTACACTGTAGATGCATAAGTGAATGGCTTGCAACAGTGTCCCTGTTTCTTGGATTGATATATGTTTGTTTGTCTCTTAAATCTGTTTGCAATCAGTATGTTCCAACACATTTATCACTAACAAACCTAGCTTTTTGATACTAAAATGTGTCATACGCAATGACGGTTGTTTACATTGGTTGAAATGTATTATTTAGCTAGTATATGCCATTTTAATCTTTTAAATCCAAGTAAAGAGCAGCTGCAAAAAGCAAGTTGCAAATGTTTAGGACAACCTTATAAGCCTATGGGGGATAGTGTATGAAACTTAAACTGCATAGAGTGCAAAATGTAGGCAACCGAAGAAAATCAAAGTAATGCTATAACAGCCTTTGAGCTGTTATGACACCTAGAACTGAAACAAACTGGCACTGTCAGCATTTAAGACTTGAATTCAAGTTTTTGTCTGTACCTTTATTTGTGTAACACATTTACATATATAAAACATTGCTACAGCGAAAACAAATATGTTTCATGATGAGTTTTTAAGGTTCAGTCAAAGGTAGAGCAGATTGAAATGTCATCAAAGTTTGTACCAAGCCTAATATTTTCTGATAATACCATTACAGCAATCTTACTGTACGTGATGGAAATAAGGGGATTGCCCAATGTCCTGATGACCTAATAAAGCCTAATAGTTACACAATACAAACAGCACATTGCCCAATAATACATATCATCTGTGCATCTGGACCCGGTGACAACATTACCTATTGACGCAGCAACCACTGTAAGTTATATTCTTGTTTAATTAGACTTCTCGGTTTCATTTATTCGACTCTGTATAATTGTTACTGTAGCTAAAACGGCTAAATCGCTTTTGAGAGATTTTAAATCTCAGATCTGCTCAGGCGAAACCTGCTTTACAGCTCTCAGCACTCAAGCCTGCATTATTAACATAGGCAGGGCCAGTCTATTGATTGCGTGAAGTAGAACTGCGTGACTCAGTCATCCTTTAGCTCAAAAAGCATTTAAATACCGCATTTAGAAACTGATGAACTCAGTGTGCATCTGGACCCGGTGACAACATTACCTATTGACGCAGCAACCACTGTAAGTTATATTCTTGTTTAATTAGACTTCTCGGTTTCATTTATTCGACTCTGTATAATTGTTACTGTAGCTAAAACGGCTAAATCGCTTTAGCCTGCATTATTAACATAGGCAGGGCCAGTCTATTGTCGCCCATCAGCTGTAGATAGTTAACTAATTAACTTCAGCTGTGAGAACTGAGCAATCAGGCGTCCATTTCGGGTAGCTCTTTCCTGGAGCGTCAGCTTCAGCGGCAGACAGGCTAAGACTGACAAAGACATTAGAGTCCTACAGGAGTAAGACTGACAAAGACATTAGAGTCCTACGGGAGTCACGAGGGAGGCAAAGAGGAGGCAAATCCTACTTTGATTGAGCTAAGTATCGTTGGCGTTTTTAATTTTTACTTTTGTTGTTTAGCCCCTCATGCTATAATCATGTGTATTTTCTCCATTCCTGTTCATGTGTCTTCTCGCAATTATCACTGGCCCCGTGTATCTCCTAATCGATATAACCGGCCTGCTCTCGTCTATCCCACGTGCTCCACTGAGATCCATCATCTAGTTTCAGGTGGCCTGTGGAAACTGCCAGTCAGCTGTTCCTAAGGCTGACTTCATCTCTGGCTACGCCTCCCTGCAGTCTCTGGATTTCCTTGCTCTCACTGAGACCTGGATTACTCCATCCAACACATCCACCCCAGCAGCTCTCTCCACTGCATATTCCTTCTCCCATACACCCAGACCCACTGGCAGAGGAGGTGGCACTGGTCTCCTGCTCTCTCCCAAATGGAGCTTTTCCCTCTTCAAGCTACCTAACTTTACTCCTTCCACCTTTGAGTTCCATGCCGTCACAGTAACCCATCCTATACAGTTAACCATTGTTGTTCTCTACCGTCCACCAGGTGCCTTGGGGGACTTCTTGGAGGAATTAGATCATCTCCTCTCACACATCCCTGAAACTGGCCCTCCCGCTGTACTTCTCGGAGACTTCAACCTCCAGATGGGGAAGATAGACGAACTAACATCTCTGTTAACCGCCTTTGCTTTCTCACTCTCTCCGTCCCCACCGACTCATAAAGCTGGCAATGTCCTTGATCTCATATTCTCAAGGAACTGCGCTACTTCTAACCTCTCTGTAAACCCGCTCCACACATCCGATCACTTCTTCATTTCATTCTCTCTATCCCTTTCCAAACATAACAAACTAATCTCTTCCCATCCTACACTTGTCCGCCGTAACCTTCGCTCCCTCTCTCCCTCTACCTTTGCCTCGTCGGTGCTCTCAGCCCTCCCTTCCTCTGATTCGTTCCAACTACTGCCTCCAAACTCTGCTGCAGAAACTCTCCTCTCTACTCTCTCATCCACTCTGGACTCGCTCTGTCCTCTGACATCTCGTCAGGCTCGTCAGTCCCCTACGGCTCCCTGGCTAAATGATGCACTGCGTGCTAATAGAACCGTCCTTAGGGCAGCAGAGCGGAAATGGTGGAAATCCAAACACCGTGACGACCTCCTAACCTATCAAGCTCTCCTCTCCTCTTTCTCTGCTTCGATCTCTCAGGCAAAAAGCACTTTCTTTCAAGATAAGATCCAATCTTCCTATTCCAATCCTAAAAAACTATTTTCCATCTTCTCCACCCTCTTGGACCCTCCAAAAGCTCCTCCCCCCCTCCTCACTTCTGTCAAGCGACTTTGTTACCCACTTTGAAAAAAAGGTTAATGATATTCGCTCTTCTTTTTCTGACTCACCTTTACTCACCGCTGGGTCACCAGACCTTCCTTCCACCAACACACTAACCTCCTTTTCCCCTCTCTCTCCAAGTGAGGTTCTTACCCTCATTACCTCTGCCCGCCCTACCAACCTGTCCTCTGGACCCTATCCCTTCAAACCTCCTTCAGACTATCGCTCCTGATATTCTACCGTTTCTCACCCATTTCATCAACACTTCTCTAACTTCTGGTCACTTTCCAAACAGTCTCAAGGAGGCAAGAGTAAACCCTCTCCTAAAGAAACCCACTCTCAACCCGTCTGATGTTATAAACTACAGGCCTGTCTCTCTCCTCCCGTTCCTGTCTAAATCACTTGAACGCGCTGTCTTTAAACAACTCTCCTGTTATCTCAATCAGAACAACCTTCTGGATCCGCACCAGTCTGGTTTCAAGGCAGGTCACTCCACAGAAACTGCTCTCATTGCTGTCACGGAGGAACTGCACACTGCCAAAACTGCATCCCTCTCCTCTGTCATCATCCTGTTGGACCTGTCTGCTGCATTCGACACGGTGAATCATCAGATCCTCCTTCGCACTCTCCAAAAACTTGGAGTTTCTGGCTCTGCACTTTCCCTCCTCACCTCATACCTGAAAGACCGTACCTACAGGGTGACTTGGAGAGGGTCTGAGTCCGACCCTTGTCAATTAACTACGGGGGTCCCTCAGGGCTCTGTTCTTGGTCCCCTCCTCTTCTCCCTGTACACAAACTCGCTCGGATCAGTCATTAGCCCGCATGGTTTTTCTTACCACTGCTACGCTGACGACACCCAATTAATTCTGTCCTTTCCCCGCTCAGAGACCCAGGTCGTCGCACGCATCTCTGCTTGTCTAGCTGACATCTCTCAGTGGATGTCTGCTCACCACCTCAAGCTCAACCTTGACAAGACTGAGCTGCTCTTCCTCCCGGGAAAAGATTGTCCAACTCTTGACCTGACAATCAACATCGGCACCTCAGTTGTTTCCCCGACTCAGACTGCAAGGAATCTGGGTGTGACCCTAGATAACAACCTGTCCTTCACTGCAAACATCGCTGCTACAACCCGCTGCTGCAGATACACGCTTTACAACATCAGGAAGATACGTCCCCAGCTGACTCAGAAAGCGACTCAGGTTCTGGTCCAGGCTCTCGTCATCTCACGCCTAGACTACTGCAACTCCCTCCTGGCTGGTCTACCTGCATGTGCCATCCGACCTCTGCAGCTCATCCAGAATGCAGCGGCTCGTCTGGTTTTCAACCTTCCTAAATTCTCCCACACCACTCCGCTCCTCCGCTCCCTTCACTGGCTTCCGGTAACTGCTAGAATCCACTTCAAGGACACTGGTACTTGCTTACCGTGCTGCGAATGGATCTGGCCCTTCCTACATCCAGGACATGGTTAAACCGTACACCCCAGCGCGTGCACTACGCTCTGCATCAGCCAAACGACTCGTTGCGCCCTCGCTGCGAGGAGGACCCAAGTTCCCATCGGCGAAAACACGTGGGTTTGCTATCCTGGCTCCAAGATGGTGGAATGAGCTCCCCATTGACATCAGGACGGCAGATAGCTTGCACATCTTCCGGCGCAAACTGAAAACTCATCTCTTTCGACTCCACTTCGAGCGTTAGAACGATTAACGAAGCACTTTTATACCAATAAAGGACTGGATTACCTAAAGCCAGTTGAGTAGCACTTGAAATGTTTGGCTCTATGAAACCTGATATACTTATATGATTCTGTTTTCTTCAAGGTTGTGTCTTCCTGGTCGAATGTACTTATTGTAAGTCGCTTTGGACAAAAGCGTCAGCTAAATGCAATGTAATGTAATGTAATGTAATATCAGTCATCTATCAGCTGGCATTTGATTCAAATTTAGATTTGAAGCATCTGTTTTTACCTTATATAGATGTCTGTTAACCAACTCTTCCAATCCATCCTATAATCTGAAAGACAATAACTCACGTGTCATCAAAAAGCAGAGCAGTGTGGACCCAAATGCAGGACAGAAAATCACTTAACAGAAAAATGCCTTTATTAAAAGGTTTAAATAAGGCAGCCAGGGCAAAACTGAGCAGAACTTTAAAACACACATCAAACAAGGATCTGACCAAAGACCAAGACTCAAATACAATCAGAAATATCAACATAGACAAGACACAGATGGGGAGGGCAGGCAACAAAAACAAAGGTAACAATTCTGCATAATAATTAGTCATGTGCTTCTGTTTGTTTTTCTGGAAACGATTGGAAGATTCAGTGGACTGAAGAAGACAGATTATTACACTTTCACAGTCAATTAATTTTAATATAATTTGCATGCAGGAAAAGTCTGTATTTTCTACTCAATGGGCACATCTGACACATGGGCTTTCTATCAAATTGGACATTTTGGGGATTTGGGGAATAATGGGCCTCCTTTGATTATTGCTATGCTTTTAGTGAGATTGTGGAATGCAGACTTTGTAAGTGATTTGACAATTTCTTCAGTTGAGAGTGAACTCTCTGCTCAGCACAATCCATACTGTGATGCGTACAGACACATACAGTAGGGTTGCCTGAGGCACTGTTGTAAGTTGTCCAATCAGTCAGTTCCTGTTTGGGAACTTAAGGCAGTTGCAATTTGATGAGTGTTGAACTCAAATAATGATCGGTGGTGACAGTACTGTACGAAAAGTAGACAAAAAAAATTGCAACATTATGGTGGCGCTAAAGGAAAAGACAAAGGAAAACCAAAGTCATTTTGACCCATCCTTTGGGAACCATGAATGTCCGCACTGAATTTTAGGGCAATCAATCCAATATTTGGTTTGCAAAGACACTGCAGCATGGCCCATAACATTCAACAGTGATAAACTGTAATACACATAAATACACTATAGCTTCCATGTATGGTCATCTGTTTTTTCATGACAAGTGTTTGAAGCACATAGCTGTCCAACCCTGAGCACTGAATCAGTGATTCATTGTAAGTTGTAACATTTGAGTTTAGGTGAATAGAATAATATAAATGATATCAATAGATTCATTTTGGTTTTCTGCTGTTCTGTTTTCTGCGGTAAAAGCGTTGGATCCAACATCCTTTTTGTTGCGGTGGTGTGGGAGGAATGCAATTAATCCTGCATCGATCAGACCTTCATTTAGCCAAGACTAGGTCGTTTGTAATATTTGTGCTTTGCCATGTTCTCATTCGTGCACTCAATTCATTTTTGATCAATATGCTATTAGAGGCCACGTTCCTGAGGCATGGCCAGTTTTCTCTTGGAGGTTGGGTTGCTCCACTTTGAAACATAAAGATTTTGTGAAAGGCTCCTGTGCCAGGCTGACTGACATGAGGATAACATATATATTTTGCATCCAAGTAAGCAAGCATGATGTAAAGCAACGAGTGTAAAGTTGAAATAATTGATTCCTGTAATGCCTGTCGCTCGTTGGCCTTTGGCTTGTGAGAGGTGAAAAATGAGTCACCCTGAGGTAAAGGCGGAGTGTTGCATGGTAGAGCGATGGAATGGGATAAGTGCTAAGTGAAATGCTGTGAATCACTCTTCTTTTATTCATCTTTCTTTCTTTCTTTACAAAAGTCTGTCATTGATTCCTAAATAAAGTGCAGAAATGTGGGAGGAATAAGACCATACAAAATAGATATGAGTACACTTCCTCATTTCCTATCAACATGTTTTATGCTAATAATGATTCTCTCCAGCCAAACCATTCAGACTGGGCTGTACTAAAAATAGAACCTCCTTTCTACTCAATTTAGACTCGAATATTACAATCAAAATAAATTAGTCATTGCACCATTTATCAGCCATTTGCATTAGTGTTGATGAATTATTAAGATCTTGTGAATAAGTTTCCAAAAGGAACGTGTAATACCAGTTGAAGATGATTCATTTTCCTTCACAGGGCACTGATTGTATCAGGGGCCAATGTTAGGAAGCAGTGGGATTGTTATAAAGATAATGCAATATTTAATTTATCTCTTTAGGGAGAGGCTTCTTTTGTAAGCGAAGAGTGAAAGAGTGCAGACCCCCATAGCAATAATTCATAAACAGGGATACTTGTCCTAAGGGCTTGTTTTACATGGAGTATCTTTATAAGATCTAAATAAAAGTAGAATTACAGTTTGATTGAAAAATATTAAGATATCCACATAAGTCTGTCGTTACACCTAAACACCACGTGTTTCATTCAGGACTGTCATAAATGAGTTAGCAATTCAACATACAATTTGAAACATTTGGTTTTAAGTAATAAAAAAGCATGAAATTGTAAGATAGCAGAAATAAATTGTTGAAATAGTTAGCCAGAATGGTAGCATTAGGTTGATTTAAATAGTAAACAAAATGTACTAGATGAATTGTTAAAATGGTTATCTAGAGAATAAAGTAAAAACAATTGAAATTACCCAAAAGTAATGAAACACAGTCTACATGAGCATTAAAGCCATCGATGACTGCTATAATGGATTGATGATAAAAACAGAGCTAATATTAATGTATTGAGGGTTTAAATTAGCGAACAGTAACAGAAAACCAGTTTCAATAGTCACATTTAAGGGATGACCAGATGTTTTTACCAATACATGCAAAACCACTGACCTATAGTAGGTTAATGCTCAGTCTTAAAATTGCATCTGATTTTCTATTTGCATACTTTCAACATAAGGCACCAATTCTATGCCTGGCACATTCTTGTTTGTTGTGTGTATGTGTGTAACTCTCACAACAAGCTATGACTCATGATAGAGTTCTGAATATATAACTTTGTATAAATAGTCATTAAACCATGTTGGATATTCATATATGTCTAGTTAGCAGTTTCAAAACCGTCTTTCAGTTAGCACCTTTGGGTTTTATAAGTGTCCATCATTTTGGACATAGACTATTTATGACTACTGGTCAATGATTAATACAGCACACATGTTTATGATGTATCACTGTTGGCCTATGATGTCATACAATCTGCATAATTCCTCCCACCTCCCCCACCCCTACTGGAAGAGGCAGTGAGATGTACATGTTTCTTTTTTAGCTTTTGAGATACTCATGGGCAACACCAATTAAGAATGCACAAGTCACTCGAGGATTGAATTCTCTGATAGCATGTTCTCTAAAGTCAGTAGTCAGACCATATTTCTTCACAGTACACTACATTTGCCCTCCCATCAAACACAGCAAAATAGCTTGCCTCATCACTTTTGCGAAATACAGGTTTTCGCAGCACTCCTGGGGTCGCCCGGTACATTTTCCAAGGGAGACGGTGAATGTGATTGAGGCGTCAGCAGCCGGCATCTTTGGATTACAGAGATTGTGGGAGCAGCCGTTGGTGCCACAGCCAGTAATGGAAGTCTATTTTTCCTTGATGTAGAAAGGCGAGAACCAATGCCTGATAGCCCACAGCTTGATAAGGCCGGCTCTACTGGATGCGGATTCTGCAAGACATAGAAATATTTTTCACCAAACTTCAATCATTTTTAATCAAAATCTGAATTGCATACTCACAGATTTCCGACTGAGGAAGTGGATTGCTTATTACTGTATTCATATGGTAGATTTGTGCCTGTTCATTGGTTTTTGAAGCACTGTCTTTTTTTTAATTAGGTCCATGTCAAATTTGGGGTTTTCCCTTTCCTGTAGTTATATAGATTTTGTGCATGAAAAAGGTCTACAAAGGCTAAAATCCCACTGTTCCCTCAAGAGGGACTTTCTCTCCCACACATTCCCCCCCTGCCTGAAACACTTCCATTGAACTCCTTCGTTTACTTTTGTAATCTCAAACTCTCCAACACATTGTATGTGATAGGCTAAGGGGAGTGAACATTTCCCACACATCTCTAAGTGGTTGACCAGTCACAAAAGAGCGGGCCAGCTAACCAATCAGAGCAGACTAGGCTTTGGTTTCAGACAGTGTCATAAGAGGTGTTATGAGAAAAATAAAGACCTTTTTGAACATTCAATCATGTAAACATGTAAAAGAAGAGGCAACAAATTGAAATAATATTTCACACAAGAAAACATCCATAATTTATTACTATCTTTAGATATTCTTATCTACTGTGTCAATTTCATATTGTTGCTTGAATGCACAACGCTATGGAATATTAAATTACATTACATTACATTGCATTTAGCTGACGCTTTTATCCAAAGCGACTTACAATAAGTACATTCGACCAGGAAGACACAACCTTGAAGAAAACAGAATCATATAAGTACATCAGGTTTCATAGAGCCAAACATTTCAAGTGCTACTCAACTGGCTTTAGGTAAGCCAGTCCTTTATTAGTATAAAAGTGCTTCGTTAATAGTTCTAAATGCATGTTGAATGGGACCTAATGCTCACAGTTCATCAGAGCGTGCTCTATACAATTCTTTAGGGTGTTTACTCTCTCTAAAGAAGAATCAACCATGTGCATGTGCCATTTACAATAATGACGACATTCATATTGTGTCAGACAATGACCTGGAATAAGCTCTGGAGTTAATATGCTTACACACAGTGCCCTTGTAGAGGTCATACTACAGGATACTTGAAATAAAACTACTATAATGTTAGGTGATGACTAGTGTGGTTTAGACTAGAGAAATCAAACTATTTTGAAGAATATATACATTTCCCAAAATGTTTAGCTTGACCCAATAGGCAGAATAACTAGATATATACCTATTATGCCCAATTACGTTACGCCTTGAAGAGAATAGTTCGTTTTAGGTACTTTTTGTTGGATTATTATTACATGTCACTTGTTAGACGCTTTTATCCAAAGCGACTTACATACTCAATACTGTGGACAATCCCCACAGAAGCAACTTGAGGTGAAGTGTCTTGCCCAGGGACACAACGACATGCTGACTGCAGTGGGGATTGAACTTGTGCTCCCCTGATCCGAAGAGCCCACTGAGACACAGCCTCACCATAGATCTATAGTTAGCTCAGCTTGCTTCGAATGTCAACTGAAGTGGTAACAGAAAAAGGATCAGGTACTAGCCAAAACTGTTGGGAAATCCCCAAAAGTTAGTTGACTAGCTGTAAATGTGTGCAGAAAATACTTACTAATGCAATGTGACTTTGTAGCCTACAGATGGAACAACACTGGTTTCTCCCTACAAGTTGAAGGCCAGCCAACCAACAGCAGAGGCCTGCTTAATCACGTCCTCTGGGAGACTATCCCTGGGAGTGAATGATTATAACTCAATAATTATAGCCTATATTATTCAGAAATTAGACATTTTTAATTATGGAAATAGTGTGTCTGACAGGGTGAATGGTGAAAGCGACTGACAATTTCACTCAACTGTTGGTAAACACATGTTTTAAAAAAGTTAAGGAGATATGTTTTTGTCTCTGAAAGTGTTCCCTGGATACTCCTCTGTTTGCCCTTTCAAGAAAGTCTCCCACTCAGACATGCCTTCAGGCAAATAAGATGCAATATTTACTTAAAACTGTGAACATAGCTGTGAAAAAGAAGTAGAAAACAGCTGTTTCGTACCTCTCCATCTGGCTCTTAATTCCAGTTCACTGAAGCAGGAGGTTGAGACACTCATTTGTCACACCTGTCCTCAAGCTGTTGAATGGGCAAGTGAAGCACTCACAATGACCGCCTCATTGTAGACAGCTGCAGCCATGTTTGAGTATAATGATGTTCCCTATGATAAAATTATGACTTTTTGATATGTATTCTGATTTGATCTAATTGCTGTTGGCCTTCAAAATGGAATCACATTTGAAGATTTGTTTATATTTGTAGACAAAACATGACACACTTTTTATTTAGTGTACAAGGTATATAGTGTTTTATTTATTAGGCAGCAGAATGGTTGAATAAAAACAATAACAGAAAACATATATGGTCATTAAGACAGAACATCCTAATATAAAACATCTACAGACAGAATTGTCTGGTTCTTGGCCACTAATAATAATTTAAAAACCATTTAGAGACTAGCTCCCTGACTTTCAGCTCATGATGCAGCTATTTCCAAGCAAATATAGCAATGTTACTAAAATACATTTTCTCGAGCTCAGTTTGGATGTAAGAAACAGTAAGCAAAACCAAGTCTGTGTAGCGAGGCAGATGAGTTTGCATACTTTTCCAACATATGTAGATTGGTAAGGTGAAAGAGAACCAATAATTGCCTTATAAATAAGGGTCTTCCAATGGTTTTGTTTACGGGTGGCCAGACCGTCCAAACCAAGCATACAAATAATGGTGCGTAAGGGTTTTAGGATTTACAATGAATCGCAGTGCCTCATGGTAAACACTATCCAAAGAGCATAGGCATAATAGAAGATGCATTCATATACATGACCAGTTGTTGAATGTTGGGATGCTTCCAAGAGTTTTGTATTGAGACACATGTTCAATCTCAGAACCCTGCAAAGTGGTTATAGGAGGGAGGTTCAAGGGTTAAGATTTAGCTTTCAATTTCCCAATTTTGGATGAATAAAGTATCTATTTATCTATCTATCTACCTAGAAAAACATAAACTTTGTTTTGCTAGCTTAGTCCTCACACAGGGTAAATTGCACACTAATAAAGCGGTCTTGAAATGACAAAGAGCCTAATTTGGGCTAGATGCAGAGCAATATATCACTATCATAAAAGTAAAAGAATGATTTTGATTGAGACTATTGATATAAATTATAAATAATAATGGTTCTAAAACCGATCCCTTTGGCACAACCTTGGATACATTAAACGAGCTAGAAGTTATACCTTTGTGTGTGGGATCGGCCTGATTTAGTATTTCCAACGATGACCATGATCAACATCACGTATGTTTTCATGCTAAATTACAGGTTGTTAATAGCGTCTAACCTTCAGTTAAGAAGAAAATCCCAGAATACAGAGAGGGGGGGGGGGTCTTTTACACCATCTTGCCTATTATTTTCTTTGTCATGCATTATAGCTTGTTAAGTTTTTTGAAAATGCTTTTCTTACCCCCTGTAAATGTGTGTGTTTGTGTGGAGTATGTCTGACAATGAGAACACAGGCTTGAGTTTTCACACTGGAGGTGCCAATTAGCTCTTGGAGACGGAAAGAGAGCATGAGTTGGCTCAGCAGTAACGAGCCGCTCCAGCAGAACCTCTTTGCCTTCTCACTTTGTCTCAAGCCATTTTATTTCCTCCTCTCACAATGTTTCTATCATCCTATTCCTTGCTCTATCTCTGCCAGCCCATTGCTTATTTTCTCTGTCAATGTTTTGTATTGCCCACCTTTTCCCCTCTCTCTCCTTTTGCCTCTGCTCTTGCTTTGTCATTTTGTGTGGACCCCAGCTGTCTTATTATAGCACTCTGCTTCCAGCAGACTTCTTCTGTCTCTTTCTTCCTCTGTACTTCAACCCTCCTCCTCTGCCTCACCCTCTCTCCTCATTCAGCCTTACTGCCTTTCATGTTCTCTTCTTATTCTTCTGCGGCCTCCCTGTTTTTTTCTTAGCAATTTTTAGCCTGTGTCTAAAAAGGTTTATTTTAATTTCGACAGGATCAGTACGGTTAACAAATGTACATGTTCTTGTTCAAGCAAGTTATGCTTCTGCTACACTCAATAACTCGTTTATCTATTTTGAACTGAACTTATTTTTCTTAATTAAATCACCCACATGTAAGGTCATCAAAGGGGAATATTGCTGTCATCCACAATCTGTATTTTTGGTGAAATCACCTTTGAGCAATGACTTTCACTCCTGATTTATGCTGCATTCCTTTTAAGGCATTCTTAGCCCTGTCACTTTATGGCTGGCTGAGCATCCTGTTAAGATTTCCACTTGTGTTAATGGGCGACTGTCCATTAAATCAATCAAAGACCTTCAAATTTGACATATCTTGTCTTCCAGAACCGGTCCCAGAAAATGTACGCCCTTGGGAGCAGTTTGTTCAACAACGCTGACACATCGAGAATGGGGGCTCGGCTAGTGAAGTGCTCTTGTTGATTCTACAAGTAGGGAACTATTTGATGATATGTCACTTCGATCTTTGGTCATAACCTGAACATTTGAAATAACAGTTTTTTTTAACCCTAACCAATATCCTTCTTTAAACCCTGTGTTACGTTCCCAATTGGGCTAGGAGGACCAAAAGGACACGACACGACCAGATTGGAATTGGTATAAGATACCGGTGGTTTAATTGTTACTGCAAGTAAGTAAAATTATGTAGGCTACACAAACAGCTTGGCCCAACAACGGGTCAAGCTGTCACTATCCAACAAAAGGGGTCTCCAAAAGAGAGTTGCCCCGCTATACAAAGGAAAGAAAATCTCACTTCTAAAGTGGAAACAAAACAATAAACAAAACGGACTGTGGAAGAACACAGCTGGTGCGGGTCTACAGGTGCTAATCACCTGGATCTACGCAATCCACACAAGAATGCTGATCTACAGGCGCTAACTACCTGGGTCTAAGCAATACACACAAGAATGCTGATCTACAGGCGCTAATCACCTGGGTCTAAGCAATACACACAATAATGCTGATCAACAGGCGCTACTCACCTGGGTCTAAGCAATACTCACAAAATGCTACAACACACTGCTAAGCAGTCGAGCGAAGCACAGAAAACACACTGCTAAGCAGTCTAACGAGGCACAGAAAACACACTGCTAACAGAATCACAGAACGAAGGCTTTGTCACAATGAGAGGGTTGAGGCATCTGTCACACAATACAGAGCCTCCCGAATGGTGTCTGTGCCCAGCCTTTATACTCCTCCCCCGGATGACGTGGCAGAAGCGAGCAGGGATTGGGTGACGTCTGTCCAATCCCCACGGATGTTGAGAGGTCGGGACGGCCAATGATAGCAGAGGAACTGCACAGCTCATTTACATCTACACACAACCAGAGTTAAGGGCACAAGGTAGCAGCGGCTGTAACACCCTGTCTATTTCAAGACTATGGAATGGAAGGCTTTTACATGCCTGTCCAAACATGCATACTCCTTTCCACAATGGTATAATCGGGTACTTTTAGCACGATTTCCAAACAAACCATTAGTATTATACTTATTTTTTTCATCATTATGTTTTCTTTGTGCAAAGGGAGAAACAAAACCAAAAATGCCAATTGAAGCAAAAGAAAAGACCACCAAGTCAAAATGATCTGTCCTCAGAAAACAGAGGGGGGGTAACACTTGTTCAGACATGCTGAAAAAGACAGGATAACAGACCAGGTTAGTGCTTTGCAAAAATAATTGTACATACAAAAATGTAAGAGAAAGACCGGGTCAGGACTAGCTCCCAGGAGTAGGCCATGACCCAGGAGCAGGCCGGGACCCAGGATTAAACAGGCATATGTGAGTAGCCATTTAAAAAAAAAAACATGTGTCAATAATCCCTCTTCAGACTGACCTCTATAAACATTTAATTTCATATTTTTGTAATTGTCTTTATTATTATTTAATAGGATCCAACCCTGGCAGAAAGGCCAAGTAAAATTGTGACCCAGGCCATGAACCAAGAAATACAGCAATACAGGTCCTGACAACCTGGAGCCGTACTTTTTAAAGTTAGCAGCTGATTTGATCGGTTTGCCCTTGTCTTATCTTTTTAATCTGTCCTTGGAGACAAACAAAATGCCCCTTATTTGGAAATCTGCTTTTGTTCTCCCACTGTTAAAAGGGGGTGACCCCACTCTCGTAAACAACTACAGACCCATCTCCAAATAATGGAAGTACTGCATCACTGGTAAATCTACAACTGAAGGAGTTTTTATCAACAAATAATATTTTATCTGACTTTCAATCTGGTTTTAGGAAAAAACAGCACTACAACAGCTGCCTGAAAAGTAGTACATTATTTTATTAATTTCTTAGACAATAGAGAGCACTGCGCAGCACTTTTTATTGACTTGTCAAAGGATCATGCCTTACTGTCACAAAGACTCCTTAGCATCGGTCTTTCAGATCAGGCTGTCTGTTGGTTCGAGAACTATTTATCATGCAGATCACAGTTTGTGCGGGCAGAAGGCTTAACTTCAACATCTCTTCAGGTATCCAAGGGTGTGCCACAGGGATCTGTTTTAGGACCACTGTTATTTATTATTTATATGAAAAGTCTTAATAACAATGTTGTATGCGGGCGGTGGTGGCAAAGTCAATAGGGACTTGGCTTGGCAACTGGAAGGTCACCAGTTCAAGTCCCGGAAAGACAAAGTGCTACCGAGGTGTCCCTGAGCAAGGCACCGTTCCCTGCACTGCTCCCCGGGCACCGTACATAATGGCAGCCCACTGCTCCTAACACTAGGATTGGTCAAATGCAGAAAAACCGCTTTGTTACATAGTACTTGTACTACGTAATGACAATACGTTGAATCTTCTTCTTCTTAAATGCAAATTTGCATTTTTATGCTGATGATACAGTAATTTACTGTTCTGCGTCCACCCCGAAGCAGGCTCTTTGTCAGCTCCAGAATGCTTTTAACATTGTACAATCCAACATGATTGAGTTGAAACTAATGATGTTCTCGAAAGCAAAAACCAAGGACTTGCAGGGGTCGGAGGTTTAATCTGTGTCGCAGTATAAGTATCTTGGAATTGTAATTGACAATTCGCTTTCTTTTAAACCACACATTGTGGAACTTTTGAAAAAATTAAAAATACAATTTGTTTTTTCTGTAGAAACAAGTCCTGTTTTTCTTATGAGGCCAAAAAGAGACTAGTGTCTGCAACCTTTATATCTGTGCTGGATTATGGGGATGTGGTTTATATGAATGCATCTTCTCAGTGCCTTCACTCGCTGGATACCGTCTACCACGGTGCAATGAGATTCATCACAAACTTCAAAACCTTGACGCACCACTGCAACCTATATGCTCGTGTTGGATGGTCTTCCCTGACCACGCGTCGACTGAAACACTGGCACATCCTTATATATAAGGCTATTCTTGTTGCTCTTCCTCCTTATCTAAGGATCTACATAAACAGAAAATGCACAGGATATTATCGGCTTCGATCCGAGGACTTTTTTCTTTTAACTGGACCAAAGGTCCGTACTGAACTGGGGAAGAGGGAGTTCAGTTACGCTGCTCCTGAAGCATGGAACCAGCTTCAAACTGAGCTGAAACTCAGAGAGCTGGTCTCATTAAAAAGACTATGTCGGTAAATGCTTTGGCTAAACTTGGTGTATGACTGTGTTGTGATTGTGTGTTTAAAAAATTGTCTCTAACTGTGCTGTAACCATTCATGAGCCAGGAGTCTCTTGAAAAAGAGATGTTTTAATCTCAATGAGACCTTTCCTGAATAAATAAAGGTAAAAATAAAATAAGCTCAAGTACTTTGCAGATACATTGAAGATCATTGAGTGAGTGTTTTGAACAATGTCAAATTACTTGCAACTGCCAAATTTTGCCTGTGCTACACTTAATAGAACCGGCTCAAAGAGCCGGCTCTATTAAAGGTGGGGTAGGTAAGTTTGAGAAACCGGCTCGAGATACACTTTTTGTTATATTCCATGGAATGCTCTTAACATCCCGATAGCAATGAATATCTTAAGTGCTTTGACAAAAAATCCATACAAAAATGTCATCTGTGGAAGCCGTAGTACTGTAAAAAGCACGACCAATCATTTTAGCCGGCCCGGCTAAAATAACTGGATGGCCTACCTGCCTGTCAGCCTTCCGTCTGTGCACAAACTTATCTCGTGCCCTCATTGGTCATGTGCACATTCGTGTGTGTTGGAGGAGGGGCTCGGTAAGGAAGTGGCAGATTTTTTCAAATTCTAGCGCACTCGAGCTGGTTTCTCCAAAATGACCTACCCCACCTTTTAAGTGAATGACCGGAGCCGGTTAATTATATTTTAATTTCTTTAAGTAATACAAGACAGAATGGAATGATGATCTCCGCGCTACGAGTGCAGTGACATGTAATATCCAAGGATTAGAGACTGTTGGATGCTGCTGTTTTGCACATTGCAATACATTTATTTGTATTATGGTTTTTTTATGATTAGTGACTGTTAGATGCTGCTGTTTTCAGCATTGCAATATATTTATTTTCATTATGTTATTTATTTATGATTATTTTTAGGCTCAGCTAAGATTTTATGTCAGCTGTTGCTGTCTTTTTTACATTTGCTATGCTTACGTTTTTATAGGTGTTGCTATCTGCTTTGTGTAGCGTGGTTCTACAAGCAATGCAGTGCATTCATTGGGTGGCATCAGAGAGTTACAATTTTCTGTAAATGCAATTAAAACATTTGGCCACAGCAATTCATTTATATAAAAAATGTAATTTTTACTTTTGAATACTTCAGTACAAAGGATGTAGTTAATCATTTAAGTGATATATATGTACACATATAAATCATTAGTCAAAACAGGGCTATATTTGATTGAATTATAAAAGGTATTTGTGGTCAAATGAAGAGCCGGCTCTTCTTATAATAATAATTATTATTATAATAATAATAATAATAATCTTCTTCTTGGTGAGCCGAGCAAAATGTTCCGGCTCACTAAAAAGAGCCGGACACAATCAAAGCATCCTGCAAAGCCTTTTACCATCCTAAGCAGAAGCTGTCCATTGATGAGAGGATGTTGGCAACCAAGGCTCATAATACATGAAGGCCAAGCCCACAAAGTGGGGTTTCAAACTTTTTGTTTTAGCGGACAGCACCAATGGTTACGAATTAGTCTCTCCCAGGCACTGGCTTAGCTTAATTTAGCTTAGTTACCAACACTCATTTTCATGTTTTACTTTCACATTTCCCAGACTCCTGGGGTGTTTCTCAATGTCGAGGAAGGCTGCTCCAGAGCCACTATTTCAAGCATACTACGTCATCGAGTGCCGCCGAAGGAGTGATTAAATGTGGACTCTTAAACATAAGATCTCTAGCATCTAAAGCAATATTGGTAAATGATTTAATATCAGATTATAATATTGATATATGCTGTCTCACTGAAACTTGGTTGAGACATGAAGAATATGTCAGCATAAATGAGGCCACTCCACCCAGCCATATCAATACTCATATTGCCCGAGGCACGGGCCGAGGAGGTGGAGTTGCAGCAATCTTTGACTCAAGTTTACTTATCAATACTAAACCAAAATTAAATTATACCTCCTTTGAAAGCCTCGTTTTTAGTCTTACGCATCCGACCTGGAAAACTTTGCAGTTCTTATATCTTATTTGTTACAGTGTACCGTGCACCAGGTCCTTATTCAGAATTGTTATCAGAATTCTCTGAGTTTTTATCAACTTTGGTACTTAAAACAGATAAAGAAATTATCGTAGGTGACTTTAATATTCATGTTGACGATGATAAAAATAGCCTTACTGTTGCATTTAACTCTATATTAGATTATGTTGGTAAATAAACCAACCCACTGTTATAATCACACTCTCGACCTTGTTCTGACTTATGGTATTGAAATTGAGCAACTATTAGTCGAACCGCATAATCCTGCTTTATCTGACAATTTGTTGGTAACTTTTGAAATACTGTTACTAGACTACAAAGCATTAGTCAAAAGCTCCTACAGCAGAAACCTATCTGTTAGTGCTATAGCCAAATTTAAGGAAGAGATTCCACCAATACTTAACTCGATAGCATGTCTGCATGTAAGGGAGGAAACTTATACAAAATGTACACCACCCCAAATTGTTCATGTTGTTGATAGTGCTACAGATGCGCTGCGAATAAAATTAGACTCTGTTGCTTCTTTGAAAAAGAAGAAAATAAAACAACATAGATTAGCTCCATGGCATAATGCTGAAACCCGCAAAATAAAGCAAAAGTCGAGACAACTTGAAAGGATATGGCGTTCCACTAAACTTGAAGAATCTCGCTTAATTTGGCATATTACTCTCAATGAATATAAGAAAGCACTGCGTAAAGCGAGAGCAGCCTATTACTCTTCATTAATAGATGAGAATAAGAATAATGCAAGATTTCTTTTCAGCACTGTAGCCAGGCTGACAGAGAGCCACAGCTCAATTGAGCCTTCTATTCCCATAGCACTCAGTAGTAATGATTTTATGTGCTTTTTTAACGATAAAATTGTTACTCTTAGAAACAAAATTAATGACCTCTTGCCTTTGACCAGTATAGTGTTATCAACAGCTCCCGGAAATGTAAGTTCTAATATTACACTAGATAGTGAATTAGAATGCTTTTCAACCATAAACCTTGAACAATTAAATTCAATGATTCTCTCTTCTAAACCATCAACGTGTATCTTAGACCCAATTCCAACTAAGCTGTTAAGACGTTTTTCCATTAATTAACACTTATTTTTTAAATATTATGAATATGTCTTTATTATCAGGCTATGTTCCACAATCATTTAAAGTATCAGTGATAAAACCTCTTCTTAAAAGCACAACCTCGATCCAGAGGTTTTAGCCAACTATAGACCTATTTCTAATCTTCCGTTCCTCTCAAAGATTCTTGAAAAAGCAGTCGCAAAACAGTTGTGTGATTACTTAAAAAACAATGATTTATTTGAAGACTTTTAGTCTGGCTTTAGAACACATCATAGCACAGAGACAGCTCTGGTTAAAGTCACAAATGACCATCTAATAGCCTCAGACAAAGGACTTGTCTCTATTCTTATCTTCGGACTGCTGACGAAGACAGTCACATTTTTTACAGGCTCCCACTACCTGTTAGCATCTAGCTCTCCTGCCTGCAAACATTTAGCCACCCCTGCTTATATATATATATATTGACGCAGTTTGGCATTGGTGCATGGGACAGTAATTGCCCTAACCTTTTACACTCAAAAATGCCATCAAAACACCCTAAGGATTATGTGCTACTTCAGAGAGCTAATACACAGATATCAGACCTTAAGAAGGACATCCGACGGCTTTCTGATGAGCTGAAAGAAAAAGACTCATGTCCAGTCTCATGGAGGTGGTATTGGTGCAGTCTAAACAGCTTGTCTCGTTCAGTACAACTATCCATGACACAGTTCTGTGGGATCCTTCCACCTGTCCACGGCCTTCTGACTCCTCGACACCTGGCCATCAGCAGTCGTGGTCTGAGGTGGTGCGCAGGACCTCCTCACGTCGTACACTCCTCAAAGAGGCTGTGCTGAGACACTCGGGAAGTTTTCCGGGCCCTGAGCCGGCAAGGAAATCCTCTCCCAGCCCAGCTGTTACTGTCTCACCACAACACTGTCCTGCTCGATCACCACACCCTCAATCACCGGCACCTCCTCGTCCCCTTTTCGCCCCAACCACATTAATAATCGAGGATTCCATAACCAGAAACATCAGATTATTCAATGCAGCCACACGCTGCCTCCCTGGAGCCACAGTCCCGGTAATCCTGGATAAACTCCCGGGGCTGCTGCACTCACTCCCGTCATCTGTCAATAGACTAATTGTCCACGTTGGGTCGAATGACACAGCCCGCCAGCAGTCAGAGCTGACAAAAAATTATTTTGAGAAACTTTTTAATCTTCTACAGAGCTGTGAAAAGTCGGTTTTTATCTCAGGTCCGATCCCAACGCTGGCCAGCGGAGCAGGGCGTTTCAGTAGGATCCTCAGCCTCCACACCTGGCTCCAATCCGCCTGCAGAGCTCACGATTTAGGTTTTATTGACTATTTTAATCTATTCTGGGACCGACCCGCCCTCTTCAACACTGATGGAATCAGCAGGTTGGGTAGCCGCATGCTAACATGCAGCACGCAGCACGCTGTTCAGACGTCTCCCTGACTATTTCCACTCCATTTCCACACGCCCCCCTTTCCAGCGGTGTCATCTCAGGCCACAGTTTCCACTGCTAGAAACTTTTCTTCTTCGTCGATGCCGTTGACGCCTGCCATCTCACTCTCTGGTGCTACCCAATGACCAGAGGCTTCTATGCCAGTACAGTGACCCATTTCTGTTTTAACCAACATACACAGAAGGTTGGTGACTCAGGTTGGAAAAAGAAAGTCCAAAAGGATCTGTTTGAGTTTGTCGAATTTAACAGAAGTTCCGCATGCTCCACGGTCTATCACGGGCAGTCAGAGTGATAGTATATCAAACACATTTAAACTGGCTTTATTAAATATCAGGTCTTTAGCAGGTAAATCATTTTTAATCAATGATTTTATCACCCAGCATAATCTGGATTTTATGTTTTTAACTGAAACTTGGTTAGACCAAAACAACATTGCAGCTGTTCTTATAGAATCAACTCCTCCCAACTTTAGTTTTATGAGTCAGGCAAGACTGCATAAGAAAGGGGGTGGAGTAGCTATTTTTGTTTAATGACTTATTTCAATGCAAGCAGACTATGTATGGGAACTTTGCTTCTTTTGAATATGTGGCCCTTCAGTTGAAATGCCCCTCTTGAGCTCTTTTCCTAAACATCTATAGACCACCCAAATACTGTGCAAGCTGTTTTGATGATTTTACCGAGTTGTTGTCTATAGTGTGTATTGACTTTGACCACCTAGTCATTGTTGGTGATTTTAATATCCATGTTGACAATCCCCAGGAGAGAGGGGCTAAAGAACTGTTTTGTGTTATCGACAATTTTGGACTGACTCAGCATGTCAAGGGTCCGACACACAATAAGGGGCACACTCTGGACTTAATTGTATCAAAGGGTCTGAACATCTTTAAGCTTGTGGTGACTGATGTTGCACTCTCCGATCATTCCTGTGTTTTCTTTGAGAGCTCTATTACCGTCCATACAATTGCTAAGTAAGAGGTAACCACTAGACGTCATTTAACTGAAAATACAGAGGAAATGTTTGCTCAGATTTGTACTCCCTCAATTGCCCATGCTAACTTCTCAGTAAATGAGCTAGTTGATCATTTTAATTCTAAAATAACAAATGTCATGGATGCCATTGCTCCTATTAAAACAAAGGAAGTATCGAGCAAGAAAACATCTCCATGGAGAAAAGCCATGACTGTGAGAACAGCAAAAACTGAGTGCAGAAAAGCTGAACGCAGGTGGAGAAAAACAAATCTCCAAGTTTACTTCTAAATATATAAAGAGAGACTCTGCGTCTATAATCGGGAAATAAAAAAGGCACGACAGTCTTTCTTTTCTGACATCATTACCAAAAATAAAAACAACTCACATGCTTTGTTTGCTACCGTCAACAGACTAACAAAGTGTCAGTAGCTCCATAATTTCTATCCACCAGGGCCTGCAATGATTTTGCCTCCTTCACTGACAAAATCCTGCAAATTAGACAGGCAGTCAGTGCCTCTGCATCAGGTACAGCCAATGTTTTGTCCCTATGTTCACCTAAAGCCAATTCAGACACCATGTCACAATTCCGTCTGATAAATGCTAAAGACCTGGAAGACATTATTCAACATCTGAAATCCTCCTCCTGTAGTCTCGATATTATTCCGACAGGATTTTTCAAAACTGTTTTTCCCTGCATGGCCTCAGATATACTACACATAGTAAACAACTCTCTTCAATCAGGTGTCATTTCAAACCTTTATTTAACGAGATTGGTCCCATTGAGATCATAGATCTCTTTTTCAAGGGAGACCTGCAGCATATAGGTTCCACATGAAACAATAAAGGACATCATACATTATATTTACAGGATACATTTACATAGTTATAGAAATTTACAATACAATTGCCCATAGTATCAACGAGCATTTCATTTAGCCTAGCTTTAAAAACATGCAGAGGAATGAGATTGCTCAGTTTCAATTATTGCTGAAGATTGTTCCAAGCAAGTGGAGCTGCGCACATAAAAGCTGTCTTACCTAAGACAGTCCTTGCTCTTGGCACATCTAACAATACTACATCATGCGATCTCAGACAATAGCTGCTTGCAACTCTCTGTGTTATCAGAGAGCAGATATAATACGGGAGTTTACCCAACACAGCTTTATAAATAAACGTGTACCAATGACTGAGCCTCTTTACAGTAAGTGATGGCAGACCTGCCTTGGCATACAGGGTACAGTGATGAGTAAGTGCTTTACAATTTGTGACAAATCTCAGTGCACTGTGATAGACGGCATCTAACTTGTTCAGGCAATAGGCAGGTGCATTCATATACAACAAATCACCATAGTCCAGCACAGGTAAAGGTCACAGTGACTTGCCTTTTCCTGGCCTCAAGCGAGAAACAGGACTTGTTTCTGAAAAAGAAACCTAGCCTAACCCTCAGCTTTTTAAGCAGGTTATTGAACTCAAGTTTAAAAGTAAGACAATCATCAAGCCAGATACCTATGTAGGTATTTATAACAGGCAACCACTTCTAGTACTTGTCCTTGCATAGTAACAATATCTAAAACAGGCTCTGGTGTCTTTTTAGCTTTTGAAAATAGCATTACCTTGGTTTTATCAACATTTAAAATAAGCTTAAGTTCAGCGAGCTGAGTCTGAATAATGTTAAAAACAGCCTGTAATTTAACACCAGCCTCCTTAATGGAGGGACCTGCACAATACATCACGGTATCGTCCTCATAGAAATGTAAAGTAGCTTCATCCACATTTTCACCTAAACTGTTGATATATATGGAGAATAAAAGTGGACCTAAAACAGAACCTTGAGGAACACCATTAGCAATGTTTAACCACTCAGAAGACAGCCCATCAAAGTGAACACATTGGGACCTTTCAGAGAGGTAGTTCACAAACCAACCCACTGCATGGCTGGATATTCCAATACTGAGTAGCCTCTGCTTTAAGATGCGATGATCGACGGTATCAAACGCTTTTGAAAGGTCAATAAATAGGGCTGCACAACACTGCTTATCATCTAAAATACTCGTAATGTTATTCATCACTTTCATTGTCGCAGTGATGGTGCTATGTTGCTTTCTGAAGCCTGACTGATGTTTAGACAGGATATTATTTTTACATAAAAACTCCTTTACTTGTTCACTCACTAGGCGTTTGAGCATCTTCGCCAGAACTGACAATTTAGAGATTGGCCTATAGTTATTTAAAATAGTTGCCTCCCCTCCTTTTAGTAAAGGCAAGACATAAGCTGACTTCCATACTTTTGGAATTGCATTTGTGTTGAGGGAGAGGTTAAAAAGAGTAGTAAGAGGTGGAGCAATACAATCTGCAGCTATCTTTAAAAAGAAAGGTTCTACGTTGTCCGGGCCAGCCGGTTTCTTAGGATCTAGCTTGGTTAAGGCTTCATGAAGAACATTAACAGTAAAAGGAGTAAAACTGAAAGGGTTTTCCAGACCACATTGTTCAGAGTCACGGATTGGGGTGTTCACAGAAGCAGAGTTAGAAACAGAATCAAACAGAGAGCCACAGGACACAACATGCTTATTAAAGCAATTTAACATGGTGGTCTTGTCCGATATAGTGCCAGATGCTGTGGTAAGGCACGGAGGTAACTCATTACGGATCTCACTGGTGGATATCAATTTTATGGCTTTCCAACATTTCCTAGGATTATTTAGGTTTTCTGTGGTAACTGACAAATAGTACTTCAATTTAGCACTTTTGACATGTGAAGTGAAGCTATTCCTTAGATGCCTAAAACGCAGCCATTCTACCTCTGAGACTGATTGCCTAGCCTTTGCCCAGGCCTTGTTTCTCTCATGCAGGAGACTAGACAGTTCAGCAGAAAACCAAGGATTGTCTTGTCCCTTTACTCTAACACCCTCTACTCCTACCTCGACCTAGCCCAACCAGGGTCTGTATCCTTACTCCAATTCCAAAATTGAACCAGTTTGCATCCCCACCCACCTTACCCTCACTTTTACCAATCCCCCAGTGGGGTTGTGGAGCCCCCACTGTAGCCTCTGCTCCTTCTCGCTCGTTGGCAGCAACATTGTTTTCATTATATCCTGCACAATTGCAATAAACTCTACATCGGAGAAACCCAACACACCATACTCACCAGACTGAAACGGCACCTTTACAACATCAGGGAAGGTCTTTTCACCACACCCCTTGTCCATCACTTTCAATCCCATCACTCTGCCAGTCTTACCATCTCGGGACTTGAGTCCAATGACTGTTGAACTGTTGGACAGAGATACTGGGCACCACCACTTTGAGGGGGTTGAATGACAAACCCTAACCCACTTACAACACCCATCCACACATAAATAGGCCAGTGCATACACTTATATACTTATACACTGATATACAGGTTGTCGGCCTCCAGAAGTGTATCTGGATACCTGCCCACACACTTAATCAGCAAAAGCAACCCACCCCCCTCCATCCAACACATGCTAGGCTCACTGAAACCAGTATGCTCCCTCTCTGTTTTCCTCTCCCTGTTGCCCACATCCACACACAAAAAACACATTGTAGCAACATTCAAGCAGCAGGCATTTTTGCCAACCGCTGGCAGTGTGGCTCATAATAACATAATAACATTTTCACAGTCCAGCTTCATTATGCAATCCGTGTACCACATGGGAATCAGTCACAGAGCATAGCAAAGATAAGATTGTGCTTTTCCCTCCCATTGCCATGTGGCACTCAGACACAAGCAACAAAGCAATATGCAGCGTTTTGCCTGAGGGCTGAAATGACATTTTAAAAAAGTGCCCTTCTCCTTTCTGTTGGTCAAGTTGCCAGCGATTGTCACTTATCTTGATGAGCTGTCTGCCTTGAAATGGCATCAAGTCGGAGCTGAGGTAACCCAGCTTGTAAAGCCATCACATATCAGTGTGCATCTAGACCGGGTGACGACAATAACTATTGACGCAGCAACCACTGTAAGTTATATTCTTGTTTAATTAGACTTCTCTGTTTCATTTATTCTACTCTGTATAATTGTTCTTTAGTTATTGTAGCTAAAACGGCGCTTTTGAGAGATTTTAAATCTCAGATCTGCTCTAGTGAACCTGTTACACAGGTCTCAGTGGGCAGTCAAGCCTGCATTACAATATAGGCAGGGCCACTCTGCTGTCGCCCATCAGCTGTAGAGAGTTAACTAATTAGAGGGGCGTGGCCTCACAGCTGTGAGAACTCAGCAATCAGGCGTCCATTTTAGGTAACTCTTTCCTGGAGCGTCAGCTTCAGCGTTAGACAGCCGAAGACGGACAAAGACATTGGAGTCCTGCGGGAGTAAGACGGACAAAGACATTGGAGTCCTGCGGGAGTAAGACGGACAAAGACATTGGAGTCCTGCGGGAGTAAGACTGACAAAGACATTGGAGTCCTGCGGGAGTAAGACTGACAAAGACATTGGAGTCCTGCGGGAGTAAGACTGACAAGACATTGGAGTCCTGCGGGAGTAAGACTGACAAAGACATTGGAGTCCTGCGGGAGTAAGACTGACAAAGACATTGGAGTCCTGCGGGAGTAAGACTGACAAAGACATTGGAGTCCTGCGGGAGTAAGACTGACAAAGACATTGGAGTCCTGCGGGAGTAAGACTGACAAAGACATTGGAGTCCTGCGGGAGTCACGAGGAGGCAAATCCTATTTTGATTGAGCTAAGTATAGCTGGTGTTTTATTTTTATTTGGTTGTTTAGCCCCTCATGCTATAATCAAGTGTATTTTCTCCATTCCTGTTCATGTGTCTTCTCGCAATTATCACTGGCCCCGTGTATCTCGTAATCGCTATAACTGGCCTGCTCTCGTCTATCCCACATGCTCCACTGAGATCCAACATCTAGTTTCAGGTGGGCTGTGGAACTGCCAGTCAGCTGTTCCTAAGGCTGACTTCATCTCTGGCTACGCCTCCCTGCAGACCCTGGATTTCCTTGCTCTCACTGAGACCTGGATTACTCCATTCAACACATCCACCCCAGCAGCTCTCTCCACAGCATATTCCTTCTCCCATACACCCAGACCCACTGGCAGAGGAGGTGGCACTGGTCTCCTGCTCTCTCCCAAATGGAGCTTTTCCCTCTTCAAGCTACCTAACTTCACTCCTTCCACCTTTGAATTCCATGCCGTCACAGTAACCCATCTTATACAATTAACCATTGTTGTTCTCTACCGTCCACCAGGCGCCTTGGGGGACTTCTTGGAGGAATTAGATCATCTCCTCTCACACATCCCTGAAACTGGCCCTCCCGCTGTACTTCTCGGAGACTTCAACCTCCAGACAGGGAAGATAGACGAACTAACATCTCTGTTAACCGCCTTTGCTTTCTCACTGTCTCCTTCCCCACCAACTCATAAAGCTGGCAATGTCCTTGATCTCATATTTTCAAGGAACTGCACTACTTCTAACCTCTCTGTAAACCCACTCCACACATCCGATCACTTATTTATTTCATTCTCTCTATCCCTTTCCAAACATAACAAACTAATCTCTTCTCATCCTGCACCTGTCCGCCATAACCTTCGTTCCCTCTCCCCCTCTACCTTTGCCTCATCGGTGCTCTCAGCCCTCCCTTCCTCTGACTTGTTCCAACTCATGCCTCCAAACTCTGCTGCAGAAACTCTCTTCTCTCCTCTCTCATCCTCTCTGGACTCTCTCTGTCCTCTCACATCTCGGCAGGATATTCTACCGTTTCTCTCCCATTTCATCAACACTTCTCTAACTTCTGGTCACTTTCCAAACAGTCTCAAGGAGGCAAGAGTAAACCCTCTCCTAAAGAAACCCACTCTCAACCCGTCTGATGTTATAAACTACAGGCCTGTCTCTCTACTCCCGTTCCTGTCTAAAACACTTGAACGCGCTGTCTTTAAACAACTCTCCTGTTATCTCCATCAGAACAACCTTCTGGATCCGCACCAGTCTGGTTTCAAGGCAGGTCACTCCACAGAAACTGCTCTCATTGCTGTCACTGAGGAACTGCACACTGCCAAAGCAGCATCCCTCTCCTCTGTCATCATCCTGTTGGACCTGTCTGCTGCATTCGACACGGTGAACCATCAGATCCTCCTTCGCACTCTCCAAGAACTTGGAGTGTCAGGCTCAGCACTTTCCCTCCTCACCTCATACCTCAAAGACCGTACCTACAGGGTAACTTGGAGAGGGTCAGAGTCCGACCCATGTCAATTAACTACAGGGCTCTGTTCTCGGTCCCCTCCTCTTCTCCCTGTACAAAAACTCGCTCGGATCAGTCATTAGCCCGCATGGTTTTTCATACCACTGCTACGCTGACGACACCCGATTAATTCTGTCCTTTCCCCGCTCAGAGACCCAGGTCGTCGCACGCATCTCTGCTTGTCTAGCTGACATCTCTCAGTGGATGTCTGCTCATCACCTCAAGCTCAACCTTGACAAGACTGAACTGCTTTTCCTTCCGGGAAAAGATTGTCCCACTCTTGACCTGACAATCAACATCGGCACTTCTGTTGTTTCCCCGACTCAGACTGCAAGGAATCTGGGTGTGATCCTAGATAACAACCTGTCCTTCACTGCAAACATCGCTGCTACAACCCGTTGCTGCAGATACACGCTTTACAACATCAGGAAGATACGTCCCCAGCTGACACAGAAAGCGACACAGGTTCTGGTCCAGGCTCTCGTCATCTCACGCCTAGACTACTGCAACTCCCTCCTGGCTGGTCTACCTGCATGTGCCATCCGACCTCTGCAGCTCATCCAGAATGCAGCGGCTCGTCTGGTCTTCAACCTTCCTAAATTTTCCCACACCACTCCGCTCCTCCGCTCCCTTCACTGGCTTCCGGTAACTGCTAGAATCCACTTCAAGACACTGGTACTTGCGTACCATGCTGCGAATGGATCTGGCCCTTCCTACATCCAGGACATGGTTAAACTGTACACCCCAGCGCGTGCACTACGCTCTGCATCAGCCAAACGACTCGCTGCACCCTCGCTGCGAGGGGGACCCAAGTTCCCATCAGCAAAAACACGTGGGTTTGCTATCCTGGCTCCAAAATGGTGGAATGAGCTCCCCATTGACATCAGGACAGCAGAAAGCCTGCACATCTAACGGCGCAGACTGAAAACTCATCTCTTTCGACTCCACTTCGAGCGATAGAATTACTAACAAAGAACAGCTAACAGAGCACTTATATAAAGGACTGGCTTATCTATAGCCAGTTGAGTAGCACTTGAAATGTTTGGCTCTATGAAACCTGATGTACTTATATGATTCTGTTTTCTTCAAGGTTGTGTCTTCCTGGTCGAATGTACTTATTGTAAGTCGCTTTGGATAAAAGCGTCAGCTAAATGCAATGTAATGTAATGTAATCAAGAAGCCAATGACAAAAACGGGGTAATTTTCACCACAAATAAGCTGTATATTATTATTTATTTTCGGATTGTTTCATCCAGTAACATTCAATGAAAACTCTGTCTGGATGTTTCTTTTGACACCCAGAAGGCATCTCCACAGGGGGCCAGACATGTTTACCACCTTATCTTCGTGTACGAAAAAAACCAATTACCTTAATTAATTAAAAATAACTGCCAAAGAAGATTGCCATTAAGCCTTCAAAGACTTATGTCCCATCTGATTTATATTTCATTACGCATTGTTCTTGTAACATTTCCCTCAAACACTGAATTCCAAGCAAGGCTTTTCTGAAACAATTGCAGACTTGGCAGTACTGCATGTTTCACTAACAGATGGTAAGTACATTCATATCAATTAACATAAAATGTCTGGTCATTTTAACGTCAGCTGAGGACAACAAATGTTTGTTTTTCATCCATCAGAAAAGACAACAGAATGGACCCCAGTAAAGAAAAGAAAAACAGCGCAAAAGAAGGAAAGAGGTTAAAACACAGGACGCTGGACGTCAGAGAAATCAACAAAAGAAGACAGACAGGAAGTACAAACTAACAGGAAAACATGTGGGCTCTGGCATTGTTTAAAGACTGGTCAATGAAAAAAAAATGGGACAGACCTGGCCAGGTAGAGAAAACCATAAATGTCTTGGGCGAGCAGAGCAAGTTGGACCCCAGTGCAGGATTGACAACAGGTTAACGTACAAATTAGGGCCGGGACTTTAACGCGTTAATTAAGATTAATTAATTACACAAAAATTAACGCGTTAAAAAAAATTAACGCATTTTAATCGCACTTATTTTTGCACCGCGGAACGTTTCTCACTGGATGAGTTTCAGGCGTACCGATTATACTGGAGCACCAACTAACGTTCATGACTTCAGACAACAACAAACCACAGTGAACAACAGTGGGAAATGTTGTTTTAAAAAACGGACGGATGGAAGCGTCGATAAGAGCACGGTTGTGTGCAAATTATGCAAAAAGGAATTAGCATATCACCGCAGCACATCAAGCCTCAAGTATCACCTCAATGCAAAACATATAGCAGCTAGCGTGGACGTTAGCCTCTTTTATCGCGTTCACACCAAAAAGAGCTGGTACTAAAATTAGTTCATGAGAACCTTTTTACCCCCACGAAAGTCCCTGCTAGAGAGCAGGGACTTTCGTACGGCTCTCTTGTGAGAAAAGAGCTATATGTCTAATTGGCTGGGCGGATTGCAAACCACGCCCCGTAAAACTCCCAAAAAGTTTTGTGAAGCCGCCATTTTATTATCCTCGCATTAGCATTATTAGCATTAGCCCAGCGCAGAAACGCAGAGAGACTAATTTATGGCAACACAAAATAAAACATGGGAGCGGTGGAGATGAGGAGGTGTCGGCGTTCTGGCGATTTACTCGGAAGGCTTCAGTAGAAGCTGCTGGGACTCCCAGCAGCTTCTACTGAAGCCAGTCCGCAACTCCGGGGACTTCCGGCCGGGGACTTTGGGCGGCAGTATACGCCGTGAAGTGGTTTGCGGCCTGCCAGTAAACCCAAAGCAGAAGAAGAAGTGACGTCAGCGGCTTCATTTGCCTAATCCCCAGGTTCAAAGAGTTCTCATGAACCTTTGTGGGAAAAGTACTGCGGTGTGAATGCGCCTAATGGTATACTAAAATCCATGTGAAAAAAATTGCTTCTCACTGTTCTCAGGTCAAATATTTATATGTGATTAAAAATGCGATTAATTTCGATTAATTAATTACAAAGCCTCTAATTAATTAGATTAATTTTTTTAATCGAGTCCCGGCCCTAGTACAAATACCTTTATTAGAGGTTAGAATCCAGGCTGGATATGGCAGAAAATCGCAAATAGAACAGAAATCTCTGAACAGAACTCTCCCATGGATAAAAATCAAGAATCTGACAAACACTCCAAGAAAACCAGAATTTAAATACATGCACAACTAATCACAAGGACAAGACACATGCAGGGTGGGAAAGAAAACACAAGGGCACCACATGGACAGAATCAGATAATCAAACAGGAGACAGGACAAGAAGTAAAAACACACATAACAGTGAGTGAACACTTTTCAAAATAAAAGAAGAAACACAGATAGATCGAATTTATTATATTTTTACAGCTATTAGACAAAAGTGACTGAAATGTCAGGAGGTTGTAACAATGTAACGGTTTGACTGGGGTTTCATTGTCTCCGTATCAAATAATTAAGGTAAACAAGTGGTTAAAACTGAGGAAACCGTCACTTATACTTCAGACATCAATACAGTGACTTTATAGTACAACCTTTAGAAAAAACAAAGCATGAAACCCACACAGATATATGCAATTAAATTACAACGATGAACCTGCAGCTGACCAACCACAGATCGAATTCAGGGGGTAACCACGACAACAGTTATTGGATTTTACATTAATTTTATCTGACCCATACAACCCCTTGAGGTTTTGGCTATGGATTCTAATCTCATACATTGTTTGACGTCAGGGATTAAGGTACAGCAAGAACAGAGCCCTCAGATCAGGTTTGAATGACTGTACTGTTTGTGTGGCCCTTGCAATTAAAGGTCCCATGTCATGGCCATTTCTACTGATCATAATTCCATTGTTGAGGTCTACTAGAATAGATTTATATTGTGCAATTTTCCGAACTCACATTGGTTTCTCATACAGCATCTCTGTATAGTATGTGTATTCACTCTCTGTCCTACACGGCTTGTTGGAGCTCCTGCCCCCCCCTCCCTGTGAGCCCACTGTGCTCTGATTGGTCAGCTCGCCCACTCTGTTCTGGTGAGTCCACCACTGTTACAGCGGAACATCAGTGATTATGTTACAATGGCGTTAGCAACCAGAAAATGACACCAGTAATGACAAACAAATGAGAATACTGCGTGGTGTCTGGGTGCCGTGTTGGCGGGACGTTGCGCGGCTCGCTGCTGCGAGGAGCGGATAGTGTGCGCTGGGTTCATTTCCTGCTTTCTGCGTGGGGTCTGCGAGAATAAATGTACGTACAGTAGCGATATTTCAGCTTTTTATTAACTAAAAAGTCCGACGTCAAATAAATAAATAAACATAGATGTACTATGTTCTTAATTCTTGAGTTGCAAGTTGTTGCTTGACTTGACTGAAAACAAAGACCAGTAGCCTACAGAGGGAATTTAGGCTCAGTCGCGTCCATTGTTTGTCCAACCCAGTATAGATTTAACCACAACCATTTCTGCATGATGAAAGCATTGACATACTTCGCACGACTTTCTCATGGATGTCAAAAGAGAACATCACCGGCCCATATCAAAACCACACCAGAACCTCTGATTTATTGGCCATTTAGCATAGAGGCGAAATACTTTTTGGGCCGATACTATGTTCCACGACTGTTGGGAACTGACAAAAACGGGTGAATTTGGCTTCAGAAATGCTGGCATTTTAATGATCAGGTCTGAAATTAGGGTCAGGGTTTTAGCAGCATGGATAACAGCAATGTCACTGTATAAACTAAACAATAACTTCCTGTTAACAGATGTCATCTTCAGAATACAAATTGTAAGATATGCTGAAAATAAATTGTGACTGTGGGTTAAACAGTCTTTCATAAGCATTTCCTTTTAGGAAAGCATGCTCTTTGTGGCTAAGACATACTGGCGTGGACTGATAACAATTGAAATTGTCCTAGTTTTATGCAATTTCTTCGATACAGCATAAACTTCTCGTACGGAAGTTCAACAGACGGTGACTCGCAAGATTGTTTAATGCAAATATACGGAGTCCAGCAAATACCATCCTCAATGGCCCAAAGTACAAAATGACCAGAATAAACGTGTCTGGGTTGTTGATCAGTACAAATGCAGTGATTGCTTTCTGCCAATTACTGAGATGTTTTGCTCTCAACTCATTTTCTGGCCCTGAATGTTTCTGGAACAAAATATTCCCTGCGTGCACCCCCTACCACTCACCATTTGAACTGTTCTATAATGAAGCACTAAGTAAACTAATGTGTCTGAATAACCCAGTCCAAAAAAACTATTTCCAACAAAGTCTAAGCATACATTTTTTCAAAACAAAACCTCCTCTTTAGGGCTCCAGTTCGTTCCAGCTCACACTGGCTGAAAAGAGGGGGGGTGGGTTGTATACCCTGCAAAGTACAACCAGCCCTTTCGACCAGACTTTCATCAGTGTTTTGATCCTTTTGGTCAACATTGTTTGCTTATTTGAGTGAGTTGGGTACATATCAACCTTAGCGATAATACAGTAAAAAAAAGAATAACATAACCACTGCATGGCATCTACATTTACCCTTTCTTCATTGAGGGATTACAACATTTTTAAGATTTCTTACTAGGCAATTTGTCTTTTTGGTGGATATTATAATTCACAGCATTATAGTATAGAGTATTTCCATGCCTTAAAATATGTCTGGAGGGGAACTTTCTGCTGATCATTATCCAAAGGAAATGGACATTTGGTAGAAGTAAAAATGCCTCAACATCTTTGCTGGACCTCAGGACATCAGCTAAACATTATGAGATTATATAAGCATTAAATCTTTCTGAAATGGCTCAACAGTTCGGTATGTAGGATAACTCAGAAGGTCAGGTACAATTAAATGGATTCAGATCATGATGGCCACAGGCATTTTAACCTGTTTAGCCCTGAGCCTGTTTTTCAGGTCTCAGGCTCGAAAATGACATTCCCAGAACAAATGACCATATCTTCCCTTCTAAAAGGGTTAGATTAATAATCTTTTTCCTCAAAGTAATGATAAACCTTTGAGTTGGATGTAGAAGAGTCAGAACAATATAGATGTTTTTTATTTTAAAGAAAATTCAGATTGAACATAGTAAAAAACTGTCAATTATAGTGTCCGTCCAAATATTATTTTTTACTTATAGTGAAAACTACCCTTGAATGATGGTATGGTAGAGTAAAAGCTTTATGAATCCAAAGTACAACATATAATAAGTACCCTGTATCAAGATTGATGCAAAACAAGTGATATTTGATCTTTTTAGAGAGGTTTAGCCAAAAAAACTCCACCTCTGAGGTGATTTGGGTGGAAATGGGGGTTTTACCGTTTCTCTGGAACCCATTGGTCGATTTTGGTGATTGACATCTCTTTCTGACCGTTAGAGCCATTAGAATCGAAGGGGGATCTCCCTACTCACACCCATGGTAAAACAAAAAGGTGTGGGCTTCTCATACACCGTTTTGCATGAGAGTGAAGCTGTCTCTAGCTCTGACATCTGGAAACCGAAAAGCAGGTTTATTGCTCATGGATTATCAGAAATCATTTCAAAGGGACACAGACACATTGGATTAACCTATGGATTAACTTCAGCAGCGTTTTTATCGTTTTAATGCCATTGAAGACCACGTTTGACCAGACTACCACACAAGTGAGCCATGTTAGCATTTTTAGCTACCTAGGGCCACATGTTTTGATGTCTGTTTTAATTTATAAAGTCGCGATTTCGTATAATTGAGTGATAATGAGGGTACCCTTCGATTCTGTGTCACCTCACGATGTGAAACGATGTGTTGTTGGATGTGCAAAGATAAATAATAAGGTTTTGTGAGTGAATTTCGGTGCAGTCATCTGTTAGCATTTTTCACTCGTTGCTAATTCAGAAGCTCAGCGTAGTGGGTTTTATTTTGAAAAAAATAAATAATGATCAGTTAGATGAGTTTCTTCCGTTACATGGATATACAACATTCATAGTTTATTAAATGAACATGCCCTCAGACACTGTTTCCTGCAAGATGTTGCGGCAGTGCCCCGGTACCGGGGTCTCTCGGGCTTAACAGGTTAAAATGATCATAAGACCTTCAGCTATTCAATTCTTATTCAGATTGTTTATATATTTTACACTTTTTGAGATATTTAACTTAGTTTGGAGCTTGATAAAGAGGCCTTCTTCAGATTTTAACATTAGTGTGTATTGGGCAGCTGGTTAAGTCTAGAGTGCTCTGATCTCAAAACAGAGTTGAGGACAGCTTGAAATGTGCCCCAAAAAATGTTTTAAATCTGCCATAATTCCCAAACCCTACACTCCTGAGACATAATTCTTCATCTAAAACGTAGGAAAACCTCTCCTACGTTGAAAAAAATAAAAATAAGAAAGAATATTAAACTAAATGCCTCTTGAGGGCATGAAGAGACAAGAACCAGGAAAAGCAATTTCCGGATATTTCTTCAGACTAGAGAGAAGTAAACTTTAAACAAACTGCTCCCATCTCCACATTTTACAGACACAACCTAAAAAGAAAACATATATCAGTTAATTGGGGTTTCCTGATGCTCACGGTCTGGTAATTTTTTTTATAGGAGCCATAGTTTTTGAACAGGTGGCCAAATGGTCAGATATAATGCTCAATGCATTCTTAATGGGACTCATTACTGCAGTTCGTAACCATGGTGTTGCTGGGCAGATTGGGGCCACAAACCTGAGTGACATCATCTAATCAGAGCAGACACTCAAAGTCATTGCAATGTATTTGAGTCGAAAAGGGGCACCACTGTGTTCAGACACTAGAGGGCCCCATAACAAAACAAATAGAGACTCAGAGGGGAAGAGACGTGACATCTCCACTGGCTCTAAGGAGCATGCAGTGGAAGATGCTCACATCATCTGCTTGGGTTTTCAAGACAGTAACACGGGGCTACAGACTCCAATTCGCTGTCACCCCCCCTCGCTTCTCGGGCATTCTGCATTCGCAAGCCCGAGGAGAGTCAGCCCATATTCTGGAGAGAGAGATTCTCTCACTCCTAGAAAAGAGGGCTATATATATTGTACCCGCCGAGCAGAGTCAGGGCGGCTTCTATTCCAAGTACTTCCTCGTTCCCAAATGGGGAGGGAACGGAATTCGGCCAATACTTGATTTGAGGGCTCTGAACAAATATCTAAAAAGATATAAGTTCAGAATGCTCACTCACATATCTCTGCTGCGGCTCGTGCGACAAGACGACTGGTTTACATCAGTCGACCTGAAAGATGCGTATTTTCTAGGGCTGTCAAGTTAACGGCTCATGGCGTCAGCCATCCTGGTCGTACGACTGGGACGCTTACACATGAGGGAGTTTCAGCGCTGGGTGGCCGCCCTAAAACTAAACCCCGCGCGGAGAGTGATGGTTACTGTGAAATGCGTAATGGCACTGCACCACTGGCTGCACCCGACTTTTCTAGTACGAGGTGTGCCTATGGGTGCTGTCCTTTCACGGAAAGTGGTCACCACGGACGCATGTCTGACAGGTTGGGGAGGTATTTATGAAGGTCGCCCGGTGAGGGATCTCTGGAGCAGAGACCTCCAGCGGGCGCACATAAATTACCTGGAGCTTTAAGTGGTGTTTCTCACCCTAAAACGCTTTCTGCCTTTCCTCAGGGGATATCACGTCCTCATGAGGACAGACAATACGACAACAATATCGTATATTAACCGCCAAGGGGGTTTGCGTTCTCTCCAGTTACACACACTGGCGCGCAAACTGATCCTATGGAGCGGGGGGGGGGGCGATATTTCACCCACACCCAGAGCGCTTGGCTCTATGGGCCTGGCCCGTGAGTGGTACAATCTGAATACAGTGTGACATGAAGCTGACCCTGGCAGCTGCCAAGCAAGCCAGTGGCACTCATGCACTATCTGTACAGTCTTCATGCACTCAGTTAGCCCCAGGGCAAACAGAGTGTGGTTGAAGCCCAACCCTGCCTTTATCTTAAGGCGGTTGGTTCAGGTACCACATTTGACATTGAGGCATCCTCCCCGCCACTGTATTCCTCCGGGGAACAGCGGCCGGATTTGCCGTGTCTAGCCCGTGCTGTACGCACGTACAGGGACAGATCAAGGGTGCTTCGTCATAATGACCAACCCCTTGTGTCCTGGGCTAAGGGCAAGCCTGTTACTAAGCAACGGCTCTCCCACTGGTTTGTGGAAGCAATTGCTTTGGGGCCCATACGAGTCAGAGTTCGCAGGCACCCTCGGGTCCGCAAGCTCTTTCGACTCAGGGTCTGGCTGCATCCTGGGCTCTGTCCAGGATGTCTCCCATCCAAGACATTGGTGCAGCGGCGAGCTGGTCCTCGCCGCTCACTTTTGTCCGCCTCTTAACAGGCTGGACGTTCTGCTCCCAGTGTGACTCAAGCAGTGCTGGGCACCTGGTTGAGTCAGAGCACCTGTTAAGTTCTGGTTGGTTTGGTGATTTTCGAGATAAGCTCGTCTGACAATACGGGAGCTACAATTTCCCATAGTGAGACATCGAACGGAGTGTTATGAATGAGAACTATAGGTTACTTACGTAACCCCAGTTCTCAGAGTAACATGAAGTGAGATGTCTCACCAGACTGCCCTCCTTGCGATGGTGAAGCAAGAAGAGGTGCTTATTTTGAATGACGCATGCGTTGTGGCGCAAGCTACTTATAAGGGGTGAATTCCCTGACGCTGACGTCAAGATCACCAGCCAATCAGGATTGGCGTAATGAGATTGATGCTTCTGTTTGCTCCGCGATGAGGCGCATCCCATCGTGAGACATCTCACTTCATGTTACTCTGAGAACTGGGGTTACGTAAGTAACCTATAGTTCAGCAACACACTTACTTGGTTTTTGTAGCTAAAAGCAGCTACCATTCAGCTAATAAAATATTCAGCTTTTCTGTATTTTCAGCTAAATTCAGCCTCAAATGTTCACAGTTTACAGCATTCACACACATTTTCTGCAGGAAATGCATTTTCTAGTTAGTCTTGTCTTCCCCTGTGCTCCTTGTTCGTTCATTGGTCACGGTCAGTTTTTGTTTTGATGCTACCTTGTGCTACCTGTTTATTTTATGTCATGTTTTGCCAGTCATCAGCTTTATAAAATAAAGCTCGCCTTTTGTTCCTTGACCTTTTTGCCTTTTTTATTCTGCATTTGGGTCCTACCTTTTTCCTGAATCCTGAAAAAAACAATAAAACCATGAATGTAAATGACTATCTCAATTGAAAATAATCAGGAGAAAATAAAAGCATGGCTTAACACCCCTAGAAACATAATTGCTGACTTCCAGTTGTTAAAACTTTAAGACGTGTACTCCAGGAGCCAGTACATCCTTGGTGAGACAGACTAGTATGCCCACTTGAATTGTATTATCTGTTTGAGAAACTATATTTGTGTGATATTTTTGTTTCACCATTACAATCACCCTTACCCAAATCCAGTGCACATGGCAAATCAGCACCAACAAATGAACGTGTTGCTATCTGTTGCATTTAGTTCTCATTGGAAACAATTGAAAAAATATGCTGAAGCTCAGAATAATAGGTGCAGGAGATCACACTTCTGACCAAACAAGTCATCATTGATATCAGAAATGAATGGGATCGAAACATTAACCAGAGAGGAGAGACAGAAACAAACATTATCAGTCTGGTGATGTTAAAGTAAGTTTACATTTTCCAGAAGCTGGTCTATTGTGGAAATCATTAATGTTTTTTATTTTTACTGTAGTTTGTACTAGGGACTACCAATTGTTCCTCGGGCCATTTTTAAAATAGCCCAATAGTCTGAATAAGGCCCCTTTGGACTGAAAGCCCATTTGGTTGAAAGAAAAGCCCATTGTTCCGAAAGCTCCATTTCCCAATATACACACCTTTCAACCAACATAACACAAGGATAATTCTCATCCAGAAACTTCATCAGACCTTTCCGATGTTTCCCCTTCAATAACAAAGTCATGACCCTCCACAATTTGGTTATTACTTGTTGTCTTTTATTGGTTGTATAGGTTATGGTTAGGTTAGTTGTAATCTAACCTTAACCCTGTAATTATTTCCATCTTTATATTAAGTCTTTGGTCAAATAACATACAAAGTTTGTTATTCCCATCTGTATTTATATCATTTTACAGGTTTTATTTAATACTTTCTCATATTTGACTGTATAAAGGCTTAGGGTCAGCAAATAGGGTTGTTATTTTCAGTACCACTTTACAATAAGAGTACCCTTATAAAGGGTTTACGAATGGTTTATAATTCATGTATTAATTAGGTTCTGAACACTTTATAAATCATTAATACTCTTTTATAAGACATGATATAAACAGGGCAACTGTGACCGGTTGCTTGCCAAATAGTGAGCCCACATTTATCTGTACTGCTAAGCCTTATATTGGCTACTTAGCTTACTTCTCATTCTTCATCAGCCAGCATCCTTGGTATCTGTTGTTCACTGAGTTGATTCTCCCCCCTTCCATCTTGATGTTTCTTGGCAACTCTCTTCATTTATGAATGAGTTACTAACATGTAACTGCCAAAAGGGAGCCTTATTGTAAAGTGTAAAACACATTCCCATTTATTAATGAGTCACAACCATTTATAATTGGTAAAAGGGAGCCTTATTGTAAAGTGGTACCTTATTTTCTTTGCATTCTCTTTTCATCTGCAGTGGTTTAGCACATTTTACATCATCTAACATGCCTGTTTTAAATGGAACTTATGGAACTAAATCCTTTTAATTCAGTATTCTTGTGTGTGTGTGTGTGTGTGTGTGTGTGTGTGTGTGTGTGTGTGTGTGTGTGTGTGTGTGTGTGTGTGTGTGTGTGTGTGTGTTGTGTGTGTGTGTGTGTGTGTGTGTGTGTGTGTGTGTGTGTGTGTGTGTGTGTGTGTGTGTGTGTGTGTGTGTGTGTGTGTGTGTGTGTGTGTGTGTGTGTGTGTGTGTGTGTGTGTGTGTGTGTGTGTGTGTGTGTGTGTGTGTGTGTGTGTGTGTGTGTGTGTGTGTGTGTGTGTGTGTGTGTGTGTGTGACGAGATTGAGTTATGGATAATTTGGCCCATCTGCATACACACACAATTGGAAATTCGAACATCTTTTTAATTAGGTGTTTACGGTGTGAGCTGAAAAGCTGGATCTGCTTGGCCGTCTACACAGCTGCAATATGTTTTAGACAGCGCTGACAGCTTGTTATCCCATCAGCTCCTATCTAATCTCACAGCTCGCTTCTTATCACTGTGAAATCTTGCTGTATTTAATCCTTCATACCTGGCTTCATTTTTGGCAAGAGATATAGGTGCACATAGTTCTGCATTTTAAAACATTTCCGTGCTGGATTTTCTCTTTGCTCGATCTCCAATAAAATTAAGTGAGACTTACTTCCAAATATCTGGAACAAACTCCCAGAAACCTGCAGGTCCGCTGCAACTCTTGCTACTTTTAAATCTAGGCTGAAGACTTTTCTTTTTGTCGCTGCTTTTAATTGAAACTGAGCCGTTGTGTTCATCAGTAAAGTGGAACTTCTGTGTGAACTATTCATATCTTAAACTGCACTGTAACTTTTTATTCATGTACTTTTTATTCATGTATTTTTTCTTTTAATGTTTCTTTTATTATCTTTTACTGTTTTGAAATGCCTTTGTCTGAATGTCTTTCATCTTTGTAAAGCACCTTGAATTGCCTTGTGTTGAAAGGTGCTATATAAATAAACTAGCCTTGCCTTACTTTAGGATACAGCCTTAACCTGTCAATGCATTTTGACAACAAGAATATTAATCATAAGCTTGTTTTTAAAATGATAGGCATGTTTTTTACACCTGTTTTAACATACTTATTAACCTAAAACATGTCCTTTACTTGTTGCTATGATATTCTTATACCATTTCTTGGTCAGTCTGTCTTTTTTTTGCAGGTGGTGTGATGCTTTATTTCCTTTGAGGTCTAAATTGTGCCATTTTTAAGTCTTAACCTCTTTTATTCTCATCCATTTCCCCTCTTGATTAAAATGCTTTTTATTATTCTTTTCCCTTTCCTTTGATAAACGCTGGAATGTTATTTTGAATAGAGATCATACCAGGTTATTGTCTCTCTTTAATCAAAGGGAATTACAACGTCTAGACAGAAATTATTATATGCGTCATTAAATCAGCTTCAAAGCAAGGATTCAAAGCACAGGCTGAATGCTGGACAATGCTCCAATGAATAAGAGTGGTTCACAGCTCTGCTATAGCGCTGTATGGCTCTGATGTTACCATGCCATTACCTGTAATAAGACCCGACTGTGCAGGTAAAAAAGACGGAGAGCACAGGAAACAAAGGCTTTATTGATAGTCATTATCTATATTTTTCCATTGCACATTTTATTGTACAGTAATGTGTATAACCGTTGCAAGCTGTTATTATTGAAAAGTGAAATTGTTATAAAAGCATATAAGCAGTCATTCATGATTATTAATGTTCTCTGAGTGAGTCATAGTTCTATTTTCACACTGCACACCTTTTATGTTTGGCTGTTCACATTATTTCTAAAATACAGCCATCAGTTTCATATATGACAATGACAGACGTCACACATACAATTTCCACTAAAATCAATGTCTACATTGATGCAATCATATTTTAAATTGAGGTTTCCAATCAAAAAGATAACAATTCTTATTGCATGTTATTTTTGCTGTTAACAAGGCTGTGAAAAAATATATATCTGAGTCTCATCTTCAAAGAAATCTAATTTGGACCATTTTTGCCTGAAGTCATAGTGTGAGCCATGTGACATATGGTTCTTTCGGTTGCTATCTTGACCAAATCAATTTTTCATCACCAGTCAGTGACTCCCAGTTATGTGGCAAAAAGCATGATGGAAACTGTATTCATGTTCTGAATCAGTAAATTGAGTGGAAGAAGCTAGCACCGTCTAAATTAAGATGTTGAATCAGACGCATTGATGGTGTCTTGTTCAAATGTTTTTAATAGGGATGAGGAAGAGGAAGAACGCACATTAATAATAATAATACATTACATTTATAAAGCGCTTTTCCTGGTGCTCAAGCGCTTATTACATTAGTGTTGGAGAGGTGCTGAACATGGTGGAAATATATGTGTGAAGGAACGTAGTCATTTCATCTTAGACATAATGTTAGGATCTGTCTGTGTTGTTGTTTTGTCTTGTCTTTTTCTATCTTTGGGTTTCCTGTTTTATTTTGTAAAGTGTTCACCCCCGTTTCCTGCCTGTTGCTTTTTGTCTGTTTTCCCTCCGTGATTACCCGATTGTGTTCACCTGGTGCCTCTGTGTTTTCTCCTACCTCCTCACCTGTCTCGTGTTTGTTTGATTAGTCCTGGGTGTAATTAAGTTCTGGTTTTTCCATCTGTCTTTGTCGGTTCGTCTTGTGTTTTGAGTAATTCTGCGGTGAGTGTTCTGTTCTGTGTCTAGATATTGTAGCCTTGAAATAAAGGAATTATTTTTGTCACTTAAGTCTGCATTTGGGTCCTGTTTCCTACACAAACCGTGACAGAACGAACCGACCAGAAATTGACCCAGCAGATGATCCATTTGAGGTGGAGCTACAGCATTTTTCCTTTTGTTTGGCTTGCTGCTGTGATTGGTGGAGTGGAGCGTCCAGTGTTCGGCAGAGGGAGGCCGCTCTGGTAGAGGCGCACCGGTTGGCTATGGAGAAACCAGACTTGGTGAAGTTCTTGCCTGGCTGGATTTTGAACTTCCTCTGGGTGTGTGATTTCCAGCCTGCTGACTACAAACGTCTCGGTGTGGTCCGTCTGGAGTCAGCCAGTGCTTCTGCCCCAGTTCCTGCTCCTGTCCAGGAGTCGTTTTCTGGAACTCGTCTGGCTTATGGAGGTCCACGGAGCTTTCCGGCGGCTGCTAAGAGAAGGAGGCGCAAAGCCAAGCTAGCAGCCAAGCCTCCATGCTCCAGTACCGGCCCACGCAGCTTTGCGTCCATACTGGATTACCTGGCTTACACAGCCAGGGTCCAGGCTTCCGCGCCGGCCCATTCAGCCATGTTTCCGGCTCCAGAACCGGACCTTACAGCCATGATTCCGGCTCCAGAACCGGACCTTACAGCCATGTTTCCGGCTCCAAAACCGGACCTTACAGCCATGTTTCCGGCTCCAGAACCGGACCTTACAGCCATGATTCTGGCTTCAATTCCGACCCCCGCAGCCATGGTTCCGGCCCCAGCAGCCATGGTTCCGGCTGCAGTACCGGCCCCGGAAGCCATGGGCTCGACTCCAGTTTCGGCTACAGGGCTGGCTCCCCAGCCGACGCCAGCTCCCCGAGTCTTGTCGGCGTACCGGGCCGACTCCAGCACCTCGTCTTCTGCTGGCTCCCCAGCCGACGCCAGCTCCCCGAGTCTTGTCGGCGTACCGGCCGACTCCAGCACCTCGTCTCCTGCTGGCTCCCCAGCCGACGCGAGATCCCCGAGTCTTGTCGGCGTACCGGCCGACTCCAGCACCTCGTCTCCTGCTGGCTCCCCAGACGACGCCAGCTCCCCGTGTCCTGTCGGCGTACCGACCGACTCAAGTCCCCTCTCAAGTTCCTACCCGAGTCCGCTCTCCAGTTCCTACCCGAGTCCCCTCTCCAGTTCCTACCCGAGTCCCCTCTCAAGTCCCCTTCTCGGGTCCCCTCTCGAGTCCCCTCTCTAGTCCCCTCTCCAGTTCCTACCCGAGTCCCCTCTCAAGTCCCCCTCTCGGGTCCCCTCTCGGGTCCCCTCTCGAGTCCCCTCTCTAGTCCCCTCTCCAGTCTCCTCTCAAATCCCTTCTCGAGTCCCCTCTCCAGTCTCCTCTCAAATCCCTTCTCGAGTCCCCTCTCGAGTCCCCTCTCCAGTTCCCTCTCGAGTCCCCTCTCCAGTTCCCTCTCGAGTTCCCTCCTCTAGTCCCTCCTTTAGTCCCTCCTCTAGTCCCTCCTTTAGTCCCTCCTTTAGTCCCTGCTCTAGTCCCCTCTCTAGTCCCTCCTCGAGTCCCCTCTCTAGTTTCCCTCGCGAGTCCCCACTCGAGTTCCCTTCTCTAGTCCCCTCTCTAGTTCTCCTCTCGAGTCCCCTCTCGAGTTCCCCCTTGGTTCCCCTCTCGAGTCTCCTCTCGAGTCCCCCTCTCGAGTCACATCTCGAGTTCCCCCTTGGTTCCCCTCTCGAGTCTCCTCTCGAGTCCCCTCTCGAGTCACGTCTCAAGTCCCTACCCAATGTCCTGGTCCGTTGGAGGTTCCGCTGGGGGTCCTGCCAACTCCATGTCCTGTCCCGTTGGAGGCCCCGTCGACTACTCCTCTGCCGGGGATCCTACCAATCGTATGTCTGTCCCGTTGGAGGTCCCGCCGTCTACTCTCCTGCCGGGGGGTCCTGCCAACCCTTTGTCCTGTGCCGTTGGAGGCCCCACCGACTACTCTCCTGCCGGGGGTCCTGCCAACTCTTTGTCCTGTCTCGTTGAAGGTCCCGCCGTCTACTCTCCTGCCGGGGGTCCTGCCAACCGTTTGTCCTGTGCCGTTGGAGGCCCCGCCGACTACTCTCCTGCCGGGGGTCCTGCCAACCCTTTGTCCTGTGCCGTTGGTGGCCCCGCCGACTGCTCTCCTGCCGGGGGTCCTGCAAATCCCGTGTCCTGGTCCTCTTCCGTGGGGGATCCTGCCGAGGCCTGTCCCACCAGCTCCGACACGGATCCTGCCCGGTCTCCGGCACTGTCCCGTCAGCGCCTTCCTGCCCGGCCTCCGGAGCTGTCTGGTCTTCACCCTCAAGCCCGGCCCTCTGAGAGCCGCAGTCTTCGCCCTCGAGCCCGGCCCCCTGAGAGCCGCGGTCTTCACCCTCGAGCCCGGCCCCCTGAGAGCCGCGGTCTTCGCCCTCGGGCCCGGTCCACTGACTCTTCCTGCCGTTGCCTTCGCCCTCGGGCCCGGCCCCCTGACTCTTCCTGCCGCTGCCTTCGCCCCTCCATGGTCCCCATTTTGGACTCTGCCTTGCCCCCGGGCCGTCCGCCCGAGACCCCTTCCTGGTATTCCTCACTAGCCGTGCCCTGGGCTTCAGCCCAAGCCCGTCCTCCAGACACCCTCCACCCACCCTGGTGGCTTAGTGATGCGTCCTCCTCCGGACACCCTCCCCCCACCCTGCTTAATGGTTTTGGACTTTTGTAGTTTTGTTTTGGGACGTCTGGGATCCGTTCCTTGATGGGAGGTGGTTACTGTTAGGATCTGTCTGTGTTGTTGTTTTGGTCTTGTCTTTTTCTATCTTTGGGTTTCCGGTTTTATTTTGTAAACTGTTAACCAACCCGTTTCCTGCCTGATTGCCTTTCTGTCTGGTTCTTCCTCCTGGTTACCACCCGATGTGGTCTCACTCTGGTGCCGCTGTGTTTTCTCCTACCTTCCTCACTGTTTTGTTTGATTAGTCCCTGGTGTATTTAAGTTCTGGTTTTCCCTCTGTCTGTCTTGTGTTTTGAGTAATTCTGCGGTGAGTGTTTCTGTGTCTAGATATTTGTAGCCTTGAAATAAAGGAATTATTTTTGTCACTTAAGTCTGCATTTGGGTCCTGTTTCCTACACAAACCGTGACACATAATGCAAATGGTGTTCCAACATGGCAGTGTTGTTCAGGATATTGCTTAAAAATATAATTAACTGAATATATGCCGAAGACTCTCAATTAGATCAGCATGATGAAAACCCTTTAAATTAAAAAAAACCTTATGTTAGCTAGTGCTGGACAGGAACTAAGAACATTAACTCAAGTACTATACTCAAGTAAAATGTTAACATAGTGTTGTCATGGAAAACAGAGTAGGGTGGAACCAAATGAAGGACATGGAAACACTTCACAGAAAATAATTCTAACTACAGGTCTGCCAGTCAGAACAGGCAAAACAGATCAGAACTTCCCAATGAAAGACATACAGAGGCCAAGACTGAAATACAATCAGAACTATCACATAGACAAGACACAGCTGGTGAGGGCAGGCAAACAGAAAAAAAAGGTTAGCAGATGAAAATAATCAAGCCGAGGCAGACAATCACACGGGTGGGAAAACACAAAGACAGGAAGTAAAAGGTGACATAAAACAAGGTTGCGTTCCAATAGTCCATTTAGCTTAGGAACCTTCCTAACGGAGTGAAATGACCCGGAAGTACGTCAGTGGCAGCCATGATAAGTGCCGTTCCAATTCTCTAAATGAAAGGAAAGGAGGTTTCAAACTTCCTTTATGACCTCCTTTAGCTTAGGAACCACTGGACCTCCCTTACTGAAAGGAGAGGAGAAAATGCTGCCCCACAATGCCTTGCAGCCGCAGCATTTGCCGTCACACAACAGTCAACAAACGATTATGACGGAGAAATTATATCATGAAAGTTACGGTGCTTATTAAGCATTTTAATACGTATGTGGTAAGTTGCCAAAGTGCTTTGTTCTGAACGTTCATCAGTATTATAATCAAAAAGAGAAATATGAACGTTAGTTTTTTACTGAAATGATCAAATAAAGTCAACATTTCACAGTCTTTACTGAGCTGTGTGGTGTTTTTTCAACTTTTAAAAGATGTTTGAATGGTGATATACACAGTGATAGATGTTAAGGACTAACGTTTATAATAAATACATTTGTATTGATTTTAAGATCTTTTCATAGTTCATACAATCATACGTATTGGGATCATTTGTATTAATGTGGACCGGAGGGAGAGGGTGACGAGCATAAGTTTCACTTTCCTTTTTTATTTCAATTCCAACTTTGGTCATGAAGAATATGTTTCTCTGTTGTCCACGTTCTTAAAGCATAAAACAACAGCATCAGAGCATGGTGCAGAGTCTCTAGATGAGTTTACAGTAGCCCCTCGTTCTTATTAAACATCCATGTTGTAGTCCGCTGTATAGAAAAGTGTAGTTTCCATAGTTTCCCCACAGCAGCAGACGCACATTCATGACGTCCGCTGGCGCATCATAAACACGTCGGATAGTGAAAGTGCATTCGGATTCTCTAAAGTACCGCGGTCTCTTCTCCTAAGTCCTTTTGAATTCTCCTATCCACTATTCCTTAACCCCGTGACGTTTCACTCAGAGGTCAAGGAATAGGAGATAGGGTTAGAATTTAGGAGCTGATTTTTGGATTATCGGAACGCAACCAGGGGAAGATAACGTTTCAAATGAAAACAGGAAACACAAAAACCATCATGATCATGACAGCTTACTTGACTTGAGTATTTCCAAATACTGCTACTTTATACCTTTACTCAACCTCTGATAAAACCAAATAATAAACATTATTATTATTGGTAAAGATCACATTTGATCCCCTATTAAAATGTGCTATCCAAGCTAACCAACAGCATAACATCAGGCTCCTCTTTTACCAGCTTCAAAATTAAAATGAACACATTGATCCATCAATAACTATAATCCTATATTCTAAAGTATATACAGTAACTTTGAAATGGGCCATTGTCTAGAAATTAGTGCTTTTACTAGTACTTGAAGTTATGATGCTGATACGCTATATAATAAAACCTCAGTAAATTGTTGAACGCTGGACTTCCTGAATTCAGATAACATGGTAAAAGATAATATGGTAAAAGATAACATGGTAAAAGATAGTGAATATTTGCTACACCCAGGGAATTGTTTAATTGGCAACAAACACACCGACAAAACATCTTTAGAACTTTATTGGCTATTTTTGCTGTAGAATAACCTTGCTGATTTGCAACAAAATTCTGTCAAAACAACAGTCATCCCATAAGCGTTAATTATCTATTATCGAAATTCAGCACACAACCATATAATACAGATGTTGTTCAAATGCTAACAGCTATTTACAGAAGCTATGAAAAAAGCTAACAATGCTAAATCAAATCAGAAGGTTTGTTCATACTGTATGAATCCACAAAATGTTCACAGGCACGTTTCACATGACTTTAATGATGATTTTGTGGAAGGGTTGCATTGAGAAAAACCTGGTTTTCAAGGTTCATTGGCACAGTAGTACTGTTTAACAGATTGTGTGTGTGTGTGTGTGTGTGTGTTGTGTGTGTGTGTGTGTGTGTGTGTGTGTGTGTGTGTGTGTGTGTGTGTGTGTGTGTGTGTGTGTGTGTGTGTGTGTGTGTGTGTGTGTGTGTGTGTGTGTGTGTGTGTACCCTACATAGATTCAGCACCATTGTTATACGTCTGTTCTATTTTATTCAAGAGTTTTGACCTTCTGTTCAAAGATTTAAAAAATGGCTGAGTGGAGCCCACAGCCTGACAGCATACGAGTGTTCAATGAACCATGATGCATATTTAACAGGATCCACTCGCCTGCAACACCCCTGCTATAAACCACACTCTGGTCGGGCCCTTCAGTCACTCTCAGTTGCAGGTCTGAGTGTACAGACAGCCTGGATTATACGCACCATTGTACAATCCGCAGCATATCAGACACTGCTACTAATGATAATGAAGGACGAAGCACTCCTGTCTCCCTCTGTCTCCTTTTTTCAAGCCCCTTGCCTAATACTCTTTTAACTTGCAAACGTTCTTGTCACAACATATTACCCCAGATCACCCCAGGAGTTTTTTTTAGAATTATTCACTCTGAAGTTTTAACAAACCCCATGCAGGAGTTCTTCTTTGTTTTTGTATAATTCATGTCATGTATTTGCTAGCATTGACTGTCAATAACTGTGTAATTTTTGCACCAAAGTCACCAAGACTATGAGGATTTGTTGTAAAAAATACTTTGTGTTGGGGGTCTAGGTAAGATAGAAAAGAAAGCAACTGAAATATAAAACACCAACGTTGAGTTCGCCAAGTTTTTTTCTGAGGGAAAATACTGTAAGTGTTTCATCACAACTTGAATTAGTGTGAAGCAAGTTACATTTGTTCTGTCTTCATGCCAACAATGTCACAAACCATATCATATATTATTGGCTCAACTGAATCTGGTTTGCTTCTTTTCTGTTAAACCTCGTACAGAGTTTGGATAATATTAGTCGAGTAATGTACCTTCCTTGGAAGTTCCAACATGAATTTGGTGCTTGTTCACATCGACCAAAGAATGCATTTACAGTAGGAAGGATCTTGGAGAGTTTGAGTTTTGATATGGGACAAGGTATAGTATGGTAAACTGTAAATATTGTTGTCTGGTGCAGACACAAGAGGAATGGACATCCTGGGCAATTCCCTGCTGATCTGGCATCATTTCCATTCCCAGAACTTCCTGCCAGCCTCTCCAGATGGCGAAATGTGGAATGTCTAGTTTAAAGCAAGACCAATGTCAATACAGGAAATTGAAGCACTGACAACACCTTTGTGATTTAAGAATATCTACATAAGAGTGTCAAATAATTCAAACACCCTATAACAATTAACCACAGGTTGCACAACACTCTTAATAATAATCGCTGAAAATGGCCACAGACTGCTTCATCACATCTTTGTGCTTGCAGATTATACAACAGATACAGTAAATACGGTTAGGAGCCGGAGGGGATCATGGTTGTCACACTGGAGAAACAACATGGACTGCAAACGTTCGCAGCATTAACGTTTGTGCGTCAGGGTTAATCATGATATCTGTTGTAGAACAAAGAACCAGGCACCAACAGTTCCTCCTTTGATTCTTTTACGATACATTTATTCAATCATACTGTTCAATAAGTGGCAGCAAAGTGCTTGCAGAGAATAAAACCTAGCCTAGTGTGCTAATGTCAAAAGTGTCAGCCAGTGGGTCTATCAACTAGAAAGGACATGTCTTTACCAACATTAAAAGGAATAACATCTATTAGCTTTACAAAAATGTTTTCCTTTTTCTTACAATTGGAAATTAAATGAAGCTCGATCATTTTAAAACTTTGAAATGTCAATAGTACATAACAATCGGAGAACACTCACATTAGTACTATGACACAGTAAAAAACATAATATATAGCTCTTCAATTCATTGGAGAATTTGACATGACATGAAGGCGCAGTATTTCTATTATTAACCCACATCTAGAGGCTTACAAATGTTATTAAACATGCTAGCAGTGGATATCATCCCAGTGACAGAATCCAATCGAAGGGATCCAAATCCTACATGATTGAGAGCAATAGATCAGTCGTTTTTTATTATTCATTTCTCAAGATGACTGATTTCACTTTTCATTTGATTCAATAATTCATACTAATATGCTCTTTATGCTCTGATTTTTGGGCTTTTATCCCAAAATGTTTGTTGAAGCTAATGGTTTTCCTAAGCGATTTGTTTGCCACAGTTGCAGTGGCAAATATTATAGTTTATTGAAAGAATATCAGATAATTTGTGCCTTATTTTTTTCGTTCTTTATAGCAATAATCTGTGTAGCTATGATTGATATGAATCACCCATAAACCCTATAATCTGCCGGCAAGACATTTACAACTATGCATCTATAACTGGCTTAGCTTTGTGCAATCAGTTAGGCATGCTAGCACAGTCTCATCTGATCACAGTGCACCACAAACACCCTTGCATTTCATTCTGGATATCAAACCAATCCCATGCACAGATTATGCAATCAATGAATATTGCATCTTAGTCAGTGAAGTAGATAAGATCCTTAGGCGTGGACCGTGATAAGGGCCGTCAGTTATGTAAATATACAGTAAAGACTTTGGCGCTCTTCACAAATGTCAGAACATGTTGCTCTCAGAAACTGTCCGTGATGAAAGGACCCTGTCATGGTGGCTTTAAATGAGGCGGCTTGCTGATGTCACTTGCCTGTATTGGCACTGACCCTGAGCACACCAAGTCCCATGGTGTGATCCACTTCAATTAGCTAATTGCTGTTGGTGGTAATTCACTTCGCTGTGTCACTAGAGAAGCACATAATATTGATACGGTTAAATTAGTAGGCCAACCTCATTACAACTACAAACGGGACAATAATGACAGTGTATGATAGGCTTCATTGAGTGTATTTTTAAGTACTCAAAGATGCAATGGTGAGACTTTTTTAAGCACCAAACTCCAAAGAAGAGTTCATGGGTCGTTTGATAGGACTACATCATTTCAAATTAATTATGAAGTAATGTACTGTTAGGGTTAGTTACATGTAGGTAGCAGTTCAGAGGTCTGGAACCAGGCAACTAACTAACCCTAACCAGGCAAGTTGGGAGAGTGCATGCTGATCTAAACTGTATAATTTAAAGCTTTGCCTTTGGTTGTACGATATGTGGTCCAACCACGTCTAAAGGCAAGGTTGTACAAATATTGTGCAAATCCAACACACTCGGATTCAAAATGGATGCTTTCATGGCGAGAGTTCTACACAAAGTAACTACAAATCCGGAAAATGCAAAAACACTTTTTGTTAGAAAAATATACTTGTCACCACCTTGAGCTTCAATAACAGGATACATGTATTTATTATCCTTGCAAGAATGGAAGTAGTCATCACATACAGCATATGGAACAACTAGTTCCTGAACAGTGTCCTTCACATGCTTATATACAAGAGAGGGTGTTACACAAGATGCAGGAATACCGGTTAAAAGCAGTATACAAAGTTTTGTTCAGATTAGCTAAAACCCACGTCAGAAATGATCATGCTTGTCATCAGACCCGGCGGCAGACATACGTCTCTGGGCGGGCATTTGATTTACCAGGGCGGGCCCACCCCGAAACTTACATATCCCGGGAAATCTGAATTGTCAACCAGGGGGGGAGGCTCGCGTGAATTGTTGTTACGGAAAGAGAGGGGTTTTAGGTTGCCATAACATAAGGCTGTTGACGGTCTTATTATAGGCTACATCTATTGGTTGGTTTTGTGGCACATTTGTAACGCTGTGCCAACTTGGGCAAGCACGCAGGCAAACTTGAGGAGCGCACACAGGGTGGAGAGGTGGAGTGAGGTTGAGCGATGGAGAGAAAGGGAGAGAGAGATTGAGCGAGGCAGAGAGGGTGTGCAGCGGTCTGCTTGCGCACAAAGCAGTTTGTGAGAGAGCCGGCTTGAGAGTCAATTTCTCTTCAAAATATAATTGATTGCCAGCCTCCCTTGTCCCTGGCTGGCTTGCTAGCTTGTTGGTAACGTAACTGATGTCTTCTAATGTGCCTGCATCTGGCGCTGAGTTGCCATATTCCTTTCATGAACCACTTCCTGATATCCATTGTTGCAGATAAATATAAATGATAATAGCCAAACTAACCTAGCAAGAGTAAACTGACAGGCTGCTGTGCCGCATCTCACTCAAAAACCCACACGACTCAACTCAGCGAAAAACCAGTCTCGCGCGCAGCCTTTCATTCAGAATTTCATTGCAAAATAAAACAATTATATTAAACTAATCTTTCAACATAGTTTAAAATAAATATTAGGACAAAGCCCTACAAATAACAATAAACATAATAATAAAACAATTAAAATGTTGTATTCAGCCCTGATTAAAACAGCAGGCCCAAATCCTGGATGGGCGGGCCATCTCCCCCAGCTTCTCCTTTTAAAGTCCCCAGCTGAATGTCATTAGGACACCTGCGGGAGGCGGAGCCAGGGGCGGACCAGGTGTACCTGCGCAGCAGAGAGACAGAGAAAAGCAACACAAGCACGTAACACCCCCACCCCCAAAGCTGATCCTTTGCCACTCCAGTTTATCATTGTAACTCAATTTTCAAAATGACTCTGTTAATAATTTTGCAAACGATGTCATCACTATCACTGAAGTGAGCCATCATGAACGAACTTATGCTAATCATAAATCTATCGATCATAAATCTATCGATTAGATTTATGATTCGAAAATAATAAAAGTATGGTAGACATGTGGATATTATCCGGCTGAACAAAACGTGCATTTATCAAACAGGTTCGTTTTCCACAGATCTTATTTCAAGCTATTTTCCAAAATTCTATGGAGAAATCCTATTGCTCTTTTGTCGAGGGAATCCGAGCGCAGCTTACTTCCGGGCTTTAGGATGCGTCACTGCACCACTTGCATAGGCTGTGTTTCAATTCAGGGGTTGCATACTTCGAAGGGTGCATTCGTAGACCGCACACGTCACTTCCGCCGAAAGAAGGCTGTCCCAATTTTTTTTAAAAGACGAGACTCCTCTGATGCGGCTTTCACACCAGCGCTTTTCCCTTTCTAGCTCCGAGCGGGAGCTTTTCTGGTTCAGCTCCGGTTTCCCTTTTCTGCTCCCGCTCTGTTCACACCGCCCAGCACCCGACTGGTGCTGCCGCTGCTGCGTCATGACGTCATCGTTTACATCGCTGATTTGCTCCCCAACGGCATTACGGCACTCACAACAACAACAACTGCGTCGGGTCGATGATCGTGTTGCTTTTAATCACATGAAGCCAGATTAAATTGAATAACGACTTCTCCAACCTTATACTTTGCTCCAGAGTGCCGTGGTTCATTGTTTATTAATGTGTTTCTGCAGCATTTACCGACCACTGCAGTGTTGGCTGCTCTTCCACGGGAGTTTATTCTCCTCCGTTAGCTCCCGGTTAGCTCACACTGCTGCAGCAGCTCTAAGTATTCACTGTCCGACTCACACAAGCAGCTGATACATATCCCCAGTTCCCCTTAGCCTAAGTGAATGTGTGTCAGTCTGAATTGACGCTGTTTGGTATCACAACGCTGTTATGAAAGTTTCTCTGGTATAAAATGGGTGATGTTAGCATAGCAACCGAAGCTAAACTGACTACTTGCTATTGCTATCCTGTTGTGGCATAAACCGTTTTCTACACGCACATTTTACCGGCGTATTTTTATTATGATTCTACTTGTGATAGTCGGACACGACAACCTGTGCAGCCCATGTATTGATTCCATCCGATAGCTGCTATAATACAAAACAAAACGTCTGCCTCTCTCCACAATGATCAATAACAATGAACGGATGGTCAAAGTAAGGTACAAATAAACAGAATCACACGAAGCCTGGTTAGTGTTGCCTGACTTTATAAAGTGTGTTTATAAGCACTACTGCTTGTAGGCAGGCATGACAGTCGACCCATGTTCAGGGGAGGAGGGTTTAGTTTCCTGCACGCCTCGACGTAAGAGAGACGTAAGCGACGCCACCTCTTAGCTCCGAAGCTCTTGCCTCTAGACCAGGGGTGGCCAACCAATCAGAGGTAAAGAGCCAATCATTTTACTGTGTTACTGCAAAGAGCCACATCATACACACATGCTGGGTGTATGTCCCGACCTCTCTCTCTCCTTCTCTCTTTTGCACTCAGCCTTTCTGTGTGCCCCGACCTCTCTCTCACACATACAAAATGAAAATCTAAAAATGAACAATAATTGACACACACACACACACACACACACACACACACACACACACTCAAAGACACACCCTCCCATAGAGACACACACCCTCTCACATACAGAAACATATACCTCTGCTCAGCCAGATTTCCTATAAATGTCACAGTGCATGATATTGACAGAAATTGACTTAAACCTCTCCTACCAGTATTAAGACCAGAGGCCAGTTATTGTCAATCATTAATATTGTGTCTCACACACAAACTCTCAGTTAAAAACATTTGAAAAAAGTAGTTATCTTACTATGCATGTTGCCTCTTTGAAACGTGCAGAGGATGTGGAAGGGGCTCAAATGCATGAAAGAGCATCATTTAATAAAAATATGCCTGGCCTTTATTCTGCCTGTATCTCACACGCACATTCATGACCGTCATTTAAAAATAAATGTAAATAAATGACGTGTATTTTAGTTAATTCTCCTCACATGACATCTCAACTTTTACCTAACCCTCTAACTGACAGAAGCTCTGCTGACAGAGATGCACTTTCTCTCTTTTTTATTTTTTTACCGCGAATCACCAAATTTGTGAGTCCTTCTGTGCCAGTAGCCAGCTTTCCGGGAGCAGGCCTTCTCACATATACCACTGCAAATTGTTACCATTTTGATTTGACAACATTATATTGAGTTATTACGGTTTTATCAGAGTTATATTTCTGCCAATCAAAAGCAGATCTCTCCCTTCACTGTCACATCGCGAGTGCAGTAAAGCCCGCCTCCAGTACTGCAGGATCTGCATTCTGATTGGCGAAAGCACTTCTTTGTGTGTTGTTAACCCTTTGTGAACTGGGATACATATGCGTAAAAAAACAAAACACAATTACAATTCGATATGAATTGAGGAGCCGCATGAGACTGGGCAAAGAGCCGCATGCGGCTCGAGAGCCGCGGGTTGGCCACTCCTGCTCTAGACCGACAATTTTTTTGGAGCTGGAAGTGAACCCGATTCCGGAGCTAAGAGCCGGCGCCGCTGCGGTGTGAACAGGAAAAACCGGCGCTTTTCAGGCTCCAGCTCCGAGCCGGAGCTGAAAAAGCGCTGGTGTGAAAGGGGCATGAATGCGGCCTACTTTTCCCCAATTTGAAGGATACATCTGATATACACTCCGTGGCCTACCATATCCCAGGGTGCAATGCGCGCAGGGAAGAGGGAGTTTTTTTCAAATGAAATGGCTTCAGGTCTCCCCAGCAGAGTGGATTTAAAAGCAGCCGCAAGCGGAGGAATCACTAATAAATGTGAGTATTGGGTTTTAACTTACTTTAAATTAACTGACGTCACACACGTCAAACCCAAGGGGCATTAAAACGTACATTTTCGTTCAATAATACGGATAAATATGTGACGCTAACTAGCTAGCTGGACGTACTGCACTGTTGTTTACACTTGTTTTTTAATTCAATTCAGAAGTTTACTAAAGTCATACAGAGATCTTGGCTCTGTTATAGATAAGTTATACTTTATATTACATGAACAGACCAAAGTGAAAACATTTAGACCGGTATAGCCTACAGTGCGGTGGGATTTATAAAATGCTACGCTGACGTCTACTGTTAGCTTTATTTATTTCTCTGACATGTTCCAATGTTTTACTGTTTTATTAAACTTTGGGACAAAATTACAACCTTTTTATTCAGCTCATGCTGCTTTGAGGTAGGGCTAAAAGAAAAGCCTATTTTAAATATTTTCCACCAGATTTGATCATCTTTTATTTAGGTTAAAGTTTATTTAATTGATCCTAATCCCATAATAATAAGACAATCAAAAATAGACAGCAGCCTTTTGCTTGATGTTAGTTTGTGCTGTCAAAGGGATGCACGTGTGACTGTCATTTCATCTCTTTAGTTTTTAAAAAACCAGAACAGTACATCATTTAAAATGATCCCTTAAGGATTGTTTGTCTGAAATGCTTAGTTACATTTTGCAATAATACTTCTGCAACCCTGTGTCTAATATGATTAATTCACTTTTTCTTTTTCTTTTGTTTTTCTCTGTAATTAGGACAATTCTGGAGAAATGGATCTGCTGGAGAAGGACCCCTAATCTGAAAAGTGCACAGCGGATCATCAGGACAGAGCTGCCATCCACCTGGACCCCCCGAGGTGCTGGAGAAAGGACCTGGAGGTGCTGACCTGGTGTCAGTGGGACATCATCTGGGCAGGTTTAGGGGAAGAAGGAGAATATAAACTGTTATAATCACAGCTATTACAATTAGAACACTAATATTGTTAACAATCAATCTATACAACATGCTTTTGTTCCTTTAAAAAACATATTGTTTTATTAGTACAGAAAAATTAAGACTTATTTTAAATATGAAATAATATGATTAAATTACATCAGCTATATATAATTTACTTGTTAACTTACTAATGTAACATTACTGGGGGCTAAAGGAACAGCTTCATCTTATTTACCTGGCCATGGTTCTCTTTATTTAATCTCCGACGGTGATCTCCAAAAAATTTAAAAGTAAAGTTTCTGGATCCTTTTCAGCTAATTTGCTAGCAGGCTGCTGGAGCAGCGCAACCGAACAGCGCGTATCACGTGACGTAAATACGAAGCGCTCCGCTCGACCGTCTCATTTCGTAGGGCCGCTCGGTCCAGCCTACGCGGTCTCGTCTGGCCGCATCCTGCGTCGACCGCGTCGGCTGCGTACCCCCGAAGCAGGGTTCGAGTACGTGGGAGCCAATGGGAGCTGAGCTCCCATAAGGAGGTGCCTGAGCTCCCACGGAGCCCAATGAAATCAAACATCTGTGGGGGTCGCTAATATACATTACCAACAACCATTATTTTGATCACAAATAATGCATTTTTCAATGTAATGAGTATTATTTACGTTAACAAGGTAAATAGGCAAACAAAACAATGTTTTCCAAAAGAACTACGCATCGTATTCTCTCTTTAATGACAATATGCCTGCACTTCACCTCTAAGGTGCGCAATAAAATATTGCGCAATCTATGCCTGTGAGGCTGTGAACGTGCTGCGCGCAGCCCGTAGAATTAACCGTTATATCAACATACATTCAAATATATTTACAAGATACACACATACTACGAGTACCGTAGGCTAGCAGACGAGTACTTATGGCCGCCCAAAAAAAAGGCCACTGCTGCCGATGGGGTCTACAAGCCTGGCTAGTTTTGGTTTTCTCACAAAGAAACAAAAAACAGCTTTTGACAAACCAAAATGCACCTGCTAGCGTGACAGCTAGCACTAACCTTGCAGCTACGGAGGATGCTGTCTTTGCTAGCGGACCTGATGCTGTTGAATGTGGACCACCTGCACACACGAAGAAAGTTCCGAAGCGGAGCGGCATGAGAGGCAGGAGGTACTGCTACAGAAGGACTGCCACTTAACTGGGGATACAATCAGTGGAGATCCTGGAAAGAAAGAAACACCCTGGCTGTTTTCAAAGGAGAGTGGTCTTGGATGCCTCGTCTGTAAGGAAGCCAAGACTCTTACTTTCGGAGAAAAAATATGGAACGCATTTGGCGGATGCCTGGATCAATGGGACTGTGAGTAGCCCTGTGCAGAAGCAGTTGCGGAATTTTTTTTACATACACCGCGACTCTATTGCTCATAAACGAGCTGTTGAAATAGCGGAGCTCAAACTAAAACAAGTGCTTCCGAAGAAAGTTGCAGAACTCAGCTCCAGCCTGTTTAATGAGACAGCTAGTTCGTTCAGGGCAGCCTATACTTTCGCTAAAGAAAGGTTGCCTTATACAAAATTGAAACCCATTATGCAACTTAATGAGATGAATGGTGCGACAGTCGGCCCTGCTCACAGATCCGATCATTCATGTGCCCAGATTGTGGAGCACATTGCACAAGAGATGAAAAATAAATGTATTTCTAATATCAAATCACTTGATTCCCGTATTAGTCTAACGCTAGACGAAAGCTAGACGAAAGCACAATTCATGGACGCGCATACATGATTATTTATGTCAGGTGCGATGTCACTGGGAATGGAGATATGGACAATGTGTATTTTGACATTGTTGAACTGGACCAGGGCACTGATGCAGAGTCGCTGTGTAGCGCACTGAAAAACAGCCTCCAGGCGGGGGGAATGGATGAAGAGTTTCTTCGTAAAAACCTAATTAGCATAGCCACAGACGGTGCTGCCGTGCTAACCGGGAGACAGAATGGACTCATAGCCAGGCTGAAAAAGGATTTCCCTCGTCTTCAGGCAGTTCATTGTCTAGCTCATCGTTTGGGATTAGCGGTGAATGATTCATTGAAGGCTGTGGCAGGCTGTAATCATTTAGAGTTTTTCCTCGCTAAACTCTATTCTCTTTACCACCAGTCCACGAAAAACGCCAGGGAGTTAGAGGAAGCGGCTGCGGAACTGAACATGCAGATTCTGAAAATCGGACAAGTCTTTACAATTAGATGGGTTTTCCAGCAGTTACAACACTGTCAAAGCTGTGCTGAAGGACTTCCCAGTGTTAGCACAATCACTTTAAAATCTGCTAGTGAAGATGGCTCACGTTCCGGTGCAGAGAAAGCCAAGTACACTGGTTTACTAAAGCATCTGACATCCACTGGATTCCTCACTGATTTAGCGACAATGAAAGACGTGTTACGTGAATTACAAAGTCTCTCCCTGAAACTACAGAAACGCGACACGTCCCTGGTTGATGCAAGCCGCTACATACATCAGACGATCGAGGTGCTTCTCTGCCATGAAGGACAACGATGGGAAAAACTGAACTAAAAGTCAAAGCGGGCATAACAAGCGGCCAGTTCAAAGGGGTTGATATTAGAGAAACTCAACCTAAAGTAAAGAAGTCCCAATTTGACCAGTCAATCCTTGATAATCTCACCAGGCGTCTCCCCGATAGTGAGCTGGTAACTATGTTGAAGCCTCTGGATCAGCACTTCTGGCCAAAAGAGAGGACAGAGCTTGTTCTGTTTGGCGAAAGGGAGGTGGGGAAGTTTGCTAAACTTCTCGGAGAGTCCGCAACTGAAGCTGTCAGTGAGTTCAGAGACCGGAAACTTCAACAACAAGGCAAGGAACATCAGGGTAAAACCTTGAAAAGAATGATAGTGGCGAGCAACACTGTTTCTTCCGACAATCTGCAGAGTGCGAGAGGGGCTTTTCGGCATGCAATGACACCGACTGCAAGACCAGGAACCGGCTGCGAGCCAGAAGCCTCAACGCATTGTTGTTTGTGGACTTAAATGGGCCTCCTATCAACAAATTTGACCCTTTCCCATTCATCCAATCGTGGATAAATAAAGGACATCGGACTTCCACATCATGGGTTCCAGGACCGCGACCACAGCCTGCTGAAAACAGACCACTTTGGGCTATTTTATCTGCGTAAAGGTGCGTGTGTGTCTGTGTGTGTGTGTGTGTGTTTGTTGGACCACGTAAAGCGAAATCAGTCTCTCTCTCTCGTTTTATCTGTGAGAGCTAATTTTTGTATTTTCTTTAATTTGTATAGCTCTTACGTTATTATTGATTGTGTACGAGTTCATGTGTTTGAGCATGCGCAGTCTGTCCTGAAGTTGTGGAGAGAGAGTAAAACCTAATAAACGGAGGCGCTGTTTGTGACGCTCCACAAGTACAGAGTTCCTGAGTTTTTGTGATTTTGTAATTATCTTTGAAGCCCTAACACATCAGACACTAATTGTATACTCTCAAGGGTGTGCAATATATACCATCAGTTGGAGTCTGCACCTCCAAGGTGCGCAATACATTATTGCGCAATCTATGCCTGTGTGCGTGCGCGCGTGCAGGCGCAGGCATGCGTTAGTTTTAAAGACCCCCATAGAGCTCAGTTTATAACTCGAACCCTGCCCCGAAGGATACAACCCCTGAATTGAAACACGGCCATAGACTTCACAGCGGGCGGAACTTGTCATAAAGTCCGCGAAAATAAAGCCCGCCCATTTAGAGGGAAGATATGATTGGTCAATTGTATCTGTCATCTGACATTACTCTCTCGTTGAGTTACTATAGCGGGCCCTCTGTGAATCTACAGAGGGACCAACAAGCCCTCCCGTCTTCACATAACTCGCAGAGACTGCATTTAACCCTTCACATTCCAACAGAAACTGAACAGGCAGATTCGAAGGACTTATTTATTTGGAAATGTTATTTTAAATACAATTGAATCAAGTCATTTTGGTAAAACTAATGAAAAATTGAACACCAAAAAAATATTATTTTTTAGAATATCTTACGGCCCGTCTACACTACAGGCATCGAAAAATGCTTTCAACGCTTCGCCCATTCACTTGAATGGGGTGACGTAGAAGATTTTGAATCTTCGCCGAACTGCATTGTGGGGAGCGGAGCATGGCTTTGCAAGCATCGTGAGTATCAAAAGTTGAGCAATGTTCAACTTTTGATGCTCCCGATGCTTTCGAAGCTGGCATCAGCCAATCAAATCCCGTTTATTGCAAATCCCGCCAGTACAAGCGCTAGCCAATCAAACCGCATGCAAGCTGGGAGAGCCAGACCGCAGTTCATTTCCTCATATTCCAAAACGAGAAATTACTGGTAAGCAAATAACCTACTTTTTACCGGGATACAAACCGGAGGAACCAGGCATGGAGGGAGGTAGCAGAGACAGTGGGTGAAACTGGTAGGTTTTCGCCTGTTTGGGGAGTTTATATCCAGTTTACTTCGTTTTAACATTGCTATTGCTTTGTATGTCGGGGGCGGGAGATTCATGTGATTGGTTGTTGGTCGCGTTGCTCGCAAAAAATCGGCAAGCTTCAGACACGCCCAGCTTCAAGATTTGTTGATGCCTGTAGTGTAGACGGGCCGTTAGGCCTTCACAGAGGGCCCTGACGGCTCGCCACTGCATTTGTGTAATCATGTAAACTATAAGTATTTTTTCTTTGTTTTAACAGAGAGCCTTTTCTTATCAAGCTCCACATTTGTGGACTTAGTCTCAGTCTGTGTTCGGGCGGCAGACACCCTATCCGTTTTTAAGAGTGCGCTTAAGACCTTCCTTTTTGATAAAGCTTATAGTTAGGGCTGATTAGATTCAGCCCCTAGTTTTGCTGATAAAGGCTTAGTTTGTCGGGGGACATCTTACTTCTTCCTTCTCTCTGTCTATACCTGTGTACTCTCATGTTCCGATTAATCCAGCTTCCCCAAATGTCTTTCTTTTTGGTGTCTATATACGCCGGGATCCGGAGTCATGGATGATCCTGCGGTCCTGTGTCCTGCATCGCGAGCCCTGGATCTTGAGTCGTGGCTGTGGTCCTGGATCATAGGTAGCTGACATCTCTCAGTGGATGTCTGCTCACCACCTCAAGCTCAACCTTGACAAGACTGAGCTGCTCTTCCTCCCGGGAAAAGATTGTCCCACTCTTGACCTAACAATCAACATCGGCACCTCAGTTGTTTCCCCGACTCAGACTGCAAGGAATCTGGGTGTGACCCTAGATAACAACCTGTCCTTCACTGCAAACATCGCTGCTACAACCCGTTGCTGCAGATACACGCTTTACAACATCAGGAAGATACGTCCCCAGCTGACTCAGAAAGCGACTCAGGTTCTGGTCCAGGCTCTCGTCATCTCACGCCTAGACTACTGCAACTCCCTCCTGGCTGGTCTACCTGCATGTGCCATCCGACCTCTGCAGCTCATCCAGAATGCAGCGGCTCGTCTGGTCTTCAACCTTCCTAAATTCTCCCACACCACTCCGCTCCTCCGCTCCCTTCACTGGCTTCCGGTAACTGCTAGAATCCACTTCAAGACACTGGTACTTGCTTACCATGCTGCGAATGGATCTGGCCCTTCCTACATCCAGGACATGGTTAAACCGTACACCCCAGCGCGTGCACTACGCTCTGCATCAGCCAAACGACTCGTTGCGCCCTCGCTGCGAGGGGGACCCAAGTTCCCATCGGCGAAAAACACGTGGGTTTGCTGTCCTGGCTCCAAGATGGTGGAATGAGCTCCCCATTGACATCAGGAACGGCAGATAGCTTGCACATCTTCCGGCGCAAACTGAAAACTCATCTCTTTCGACTCCACTTCGAGCGTTAGAACTATTAACGAAGCACTTTTATACTAATAAAGGACTGGCTTACCTAAAGCCAGTTGAGTAGCACTTGAAATGTTTGGCTCTATGAAACCTGATGTACTTATATGATTCTGTTTTCTTCAAGGTTGTGTCTTCCTGGTCGAATGTACTTATTGTAAGTCGCTTTGGATAAAAGCGTCAGCTAAATGCAATGTAATGTAATGTAATGTAATAGGTCCTGGATGGATATCCTCGTGGATTCATCTTCCTATTATACACACATGCATTCCCAAACATTTGGACTACCTATGTTGCAAATGTATTATCTTTTCAATTTACACACTTACATGTATCTCATAGCAGGAGAATGTCTGCAAACACACACGAAATACTCATAGACAGTATACTCCGGGTGATTTAACCGTACGGTCAGTAATTACAGTTGCCGTTCGTGTATTCTACCGAGCTACCATTAATAAGCTAAGCTAGAAGCTCTAACATAGAGATGTTATGAAAAACATTGTTTTCATGCCAGCTACAATGAATGACCGAACGTAGCAGACTATCTGTAGAACATTGTAATTGTAAAAGTGTTGCTTTTATGAAATTGACTGTTTTCCTCGGATACAAAATTAATTGTATGAATACTATGTGTATCTTTCTTAGAGTACTTCACAGCAGGAACACAATACCAACTGCTCCAGTACAGTCGGATGTCAAACAGACCGTCCACAGACTGTTTGTGTGGGAACTCAGAGGGTTGAGACACGGTCTGTGGGAACACAGACAGTGGAATGTAAAGTGTCCGCCATTTCTGTTGCTACACAGTTGGCCCGGGGAACACTGAAATCGGCACACGTGAGAAGCAAAGGTAGACTATAACACTGACAAATCACAGATACATTACCTTAATTGTGCTTTTATTACATGTACAGCACTTGGGCTCGACCAAAAATCTTTTTTAAATGTGCTCTATAAATAAAACCTTATTTGATATTATTGTATATCACAGAAATACTGTTATGTTGACTACAATAAATACAGTGCTGTTTGTAGTTTGTACATTTTTCATGAATAAATCTGTCAGATGTACACAAGTTGTTGGCCTTTTACAATGTATTAGTGTCTTATCTAATGTACATAGTATTTATGCACTTTTCCCTTTTTATTAACAGGCATCCAGGCCACGGTGTCTTTCAAAAGTGTTGGCATTAAAACTTCCACCTACACAGAAATCCCCTTGTCCTCTACACCAATAAAGAGCCCAGGATTGGGACCTAGCAAGAGACCTCGACTAGAGTTGGAGCAGGAACAAGGAGAGACTTCGATTGAATTTGAAGAGACTCTGGATTCGAGTTACCACCCTGATGATACTGTAGAAGAATCTGACGTATCGTAAGTTTGGTATATTTGGTACACATTACTATTACTGTTGTTCAGAGTTGACATCTAACATGTATTGTTAATTTTGTTTCGTTACATTAGACTTCAGACACGATCCACGCACAGTGGATACATTGTACATACAAAGTACATTGTGTTTGAAAGCTGCCCCGGACAGCTGTTTGAAAAATGTCCGTTTTGTAAGACAGACTGTGATGTCCAAAAACGAAAAAATGGGACTTTTGTGGCGTTCAAACAGCGTTGTCCAAACTGCACTTACTTCAGACAATGGGAGAGCCAGCCCATCATTGGAAGTACCCCGGTTGGCAACTTACAATTATCTGCTGCTACATACTTCACTGGTGCTTCCTTCTTCCAACTAAAAAAGGTATTTTACCATCTTACATCCATAGCATATGAAAAATGACAGAAGCGGACTTTTCAAATACTTGTCCTGTTTTTCTATTTATTCATAGATATGCAGAGCCATGCAGCTGAAGATTTTCCAGCAACTACACCACCAGGGGGGAAAGGTCACAGTTGCAGGAGATATGAGAGCAGACTCTCCAGGTAAGCAGAAACAGACAAGACAATCTAGTGCCAGAGTTACTGGTATATATTACAATTCATCTACTTATCCATTGAAATTCTGTTGAAAAGTCTTGAAACCTCCTGTATTATATTTTCTTCAGGCCACTCAGCTAAGTTTGGGAGCTACACACTAATGCACCTGGGAAGCAACACCATTGTGGACTTCCAGCTTGTTCAGGTGGGATTATCTTTCTGGGTGTAATTTTAGGCGTGCTGGCTGTTGATGCATGCTTCAGTGTATTTATGCCCTATTTCTTATTCACCAACAGAGCAATGAAGTAGGTGGTAGTTACCACATGGAAAAGGAGGGACTCAAAAGATGCCTAGATCATCTGGAGTCAAACGATTTGGCGGTAGAGTACATTGTGACTGACCGTCATCCACAGATCCAGAAGTTTCTGAGGGAACGCAACATAGAACAATTCTATGATGTCTGGCACTTTGAAAAAGGTATTTATCCATATGTGTTGTAATGAAAGAATACCAAATCAGAGACACTGTCCTTTTTAGCAGCAGACATGACATCATGTCTGGATAGATACATGAATGATATCCCCCTATATGTCCCTCTAATCTGGTCTTTCCTCTGTTATTGTAAACTGTCTGGCAGACCACTTGATCACAGCACCTTTTGTCATTGTAAATTACATTTCACTCACTAATCTTAGGATAATGGGAGTACTCTTTAGGATGGGAATTTACAGTGATGCATATATGAATATGTATGGCTGTTTCCTGGCTATAAAATGTTTTCAGACATAAGGGTGACGCCCTGACCATTGTCATGCAATTATCATATGGATGTTATGGTTGTAATTAACATGCTGTGCTTACCCTTCTGTCTGCCACCCTCTTTCCACCACACCCTTGAATATTGTCCATCACAGCACATCATTTACACACTATTGCTTGAATATTCACATGCGTTTTCTTATCAGGTTTGTCCAAGAAACTTGTGAAACTTTCACAGAACAAGGACTGCAAGTTGTTGAAGAGGTGGCTGCAGAGCATAAAAAACCATGTGTACTGGAGTGCGACGAGCACAACCTCGGGGCCGGAGAAGGTGGCAAGGTGGACGTCAGTGGTCAACCACCTACAAAACATCCACGTGCATGACGACCCCCTATTCCCCAAGTGTGAACATCCTGAAAGAGCCACAACGGATGAAAATAAATGGCTAAAACCTGGTAAGTTCAATATTTATAAAAAAATTGCAAATAACAAGTGAAACATTTAAAAACACTTCACTTCCTTCATAAGGATAAGTTGTAATGTTCTAATGGGCTGTTGATGTTTTTGTAATTTTACTCAAGATTCAATAACACTCCACAAAGTTGAGAAAATACTCAACAACAAGAGAGTTCTCAAAGATGTGCAAAAGCTAAGCCATCACTACCAGACCTCATCCCTGGAGTCGTTCCACAGCTTGATTCTGCGTTTTGCCCCCAAAAATGTGGTTTTTCCCTTCATGGGAATGTTGTGCAGGTAATACACTGTATAATTTATTCAGTAGCATCTTATAACACAGTGACTGTTTAGTGGCATGAGGGTTTTATTCTGTCAAAACACAAAGTCTTATTTTATTTTGCTATTCTATAGGTTGTGTCTAGCAGCCATGCATCACAATGAGAATGCTGACCGTGAGCAAGCCACAACAGCTGCAGGACTACCTGTGTACAGATTGGCCTATCCAAAATCAAGGAGGGGAGAATGCACCGCAAAGCCTGTAAAGAAGGAGCCTACATACAGTAAGTTGTCAACATTTTTTTTATTACAAACATAAATTACATTTTAAATTATTATAGCACAAAGTACCAAAGAACTGGCCAGATCTATGGAGAACCGGGATGACTGCAACAGACGATAGAGGGCTAGAGAGATAGCCACACTGAATTATCTGTACAATGAAAGAATAAAAGAGAAATGAATAAGTGTATACAAATAATTAATTATTATATGAATGTTATATTTTTCAGTGTACGTGGGTGAGCTGATGAGGCTGGTGTTTGAAGAAGTCTTTGAGGACCCAACACCCTTTGTGGAGGAGATGAATAAAATCAACATCCCAAAGGACCTGTCCACTCAATTTGACAGGCCCTCAAAGGAGGAAGTGGTAGCCCGCCATGTCTCACGTTTTAGTCTAGGGGTGGTCGGAAGCCCACGTACTGTCCAGCCAGATCAGGGAACTCCTGGCGTATCCGGCGGACCACACACGACGGGATGACCACTCTGATTCCTCGTCCCAAAAAGCCCCAGCACCAGCTTACGAAGCTGCGATAGGCCAGATGCCTAAAACGCCTATAAGAGGAGGAATGGATGATAACATATATGTGCTGTCCTGTTTTTCACCCTTACCCTCTGGCTGCTTGAACAACTGAATTTCCCCACAGGGATTAATAAAGGTCCATCTTATCTCATACAGTGTATATATACACATGATCAATTTGTACATTTATCAAAATAAAGTTTGATGGAACTACTTGATAGCCTTTCTTCCCTGAATTATTTGCTCCTAGATCATTCATATATAGCAAACCATTATTTGATTTTTCATTTATTTTTATTTTATTTATTTATTTTAGTTTATTATAGCTAAAAATAACTGGCTCTTCTTAAGTTCTACGCCTCAAAGGTCCATAATCAAACCGATAAATATTGTGGAGATTCTGCAGGGTGTAGGGATTGAGGCAGTTTGGTTCTAGTCCGGGGTGGTCAACCATGCACACAATGGGTTCTGGGACTTGGTGCATTCGTGTTAAAACCTATAGGAGGATAAGATATTTGTAACATAATACGTTTAGCAATTAAATCCAACTATGGCGAGGTTTACAAAATAAACATTCAATTACTATAGAATAAATAAAAGGGCATATAGTCTATTGACTTGACAAGTATGTATGGTGTATATAATGTTGTGTGCTACTGTTGGTGTTTTTGTATTTGTTGTGGTGACACCCTGTTTTGACCATAATTCACCTTTGGTATAGTGTTGCCACACGGACCCTTTAGTGTGTGCTCTTAGGTTTAGCTTGTCATTCCTAGCTTGTCAGACAGAGCAGACATGTATTTTACCTGATTCTAAACACACCGCCCATCCCTTTCATCGGCACTACACTGTCACCTTTCTAATCTCCCTGCAACAGAGGTTTTCCACCTCGGTAGGCATTACTGCGCAGTTTCCACACGTGCACCTAAATAACAACAGTTGGAAAGTTTGGTTAGTCAGCGGACACACTTGTTACTGTGATGTAGATAAATGATGAAGTTCTAACATTACATCTGAAATATAGCAGCTATACAAAATTAAAACGTTCCACTGTGAAACCGCCTGCTGTATTCTTGTTTGGGACGGTGGATCAGGTCCATCACGGTTGATTGAATTGATTGATTGATTGATTGAAAAGTTTATTAACAGCTTGTATATTGGGTACAGTACAGTACAGCTCAAAACATACAATTGTTAAGGGGATGCAGACCAGAGAAAGACTTTCGTCTTGTTTACATCAGGGTCCCCCATTTCCAATTCATCATGTCATTTAAGACATATAAGACATATTTGACATACAGATGGCTTATTTACAATTTACATACAGGTGGTTTTTTTACATACAGATTGCTTGTTTACAATTTTCATTTTAGATTTCGTTCTAATACATCCTAACCGGACATTTAAGACATACCAAGTCTACAGATATACAGTTAGTAACAGAGTCTAAAATGCGAGTATATACATAGATGGGGGGGGGGGGGGAGCTGTCCATTGAACGACAGGTTGAGATTTGTACCATTACCGGGGCCAGTTTTGCAATGCTCTCCCCCGAAGGTGCTCTTTAAGAGAGGTTTTGAAGGTAAGTATAGTTTTACTTTCCTTTACAGTTGTGGGAAGAGCGTTCCACCTTGATGTGGCATAATTGCGAAACGTGTATTCCCCCTTTTTTGTGCCAAATCTGGGTTTCACATGATTTGTGGAGCTCCCTCTGGTGTTATGATCATGGTATTCCTTGACCTTTGGGAATAATTTTGACATGTACATGGGTACCATAGAGGTGTAGTGGATCTTGTAGACCAGGCCCATTGCAAGTAGCTGTACTCTGTCGTCTACTCTAAGCCATCCTAGGTTGTCAAAGTGGGCAGAGGTGAGGTGGGTTCTAGATGAAAGGTCAAGCAGTAGTCTGACCAGTTTATTTTGCGATGTTTGAAGTTTTATTTTTAGCGCCTTGGAGGTGCTATGGTACCATGACGTGCAAGCATAGTCATAGTACCCTTGAATGAGTGCTCCTGCCAGAGTTTTCAGGGTGTTTTTGTTTACCAGAGAGGAGATCCGGTATAGGAATCTAGTTCTTTGATTGACTTTTTTATTACATTGGATGCCAATTTGTCACAGGAGAGGTTTGCCTCAAGAATAGAAACTAGGTATGTAATTTTTGTGACAATAATGTCGCCCACTGCAACTGAGAAGTCGTCGGATTTGCTGACGACTTCCGACGTCCGTTTCACTCTCAGGGTCGGACTCCGGTTCGTACATATATGGCTTTACTGACGCCATTTCATTTCTGCTACTCCGCTCAGAGCCGAAAAAACACCATGGGCTAAGTACCCGCTAAACCACTTTACGGCAGATGTCAACAGGGGCAGAGCCTCTCTGGTGGTTGACAAATCAGAACAGAGGGGCCGAGCTGACCAATCGGAGCACACTGGGCTCACAGGGAGGGGGGGCAAGAGCTGCAACGAGCCGTTTAGTGGAGAGACTAGGCTTGTTTGAGACACATTGCGGCTCGCCTCGAAAGTAGACGAGAGTAGCCGATCGCAGCCGGGGGAGGTGTCAAAAAGCTCGTCTTAAGTCGGACAGCTCGGAGTCGGAGTCGGCTTGACTGGCTGGGTTTGCAATGGCGGCAATTGCGTTGGCGTTTTTCGTTGCAGATGAAGAGGATGCAATAGAAATCCCACAATTATTATATCACTACAAATGAATGACTCAAGTGTCAGTTCATTTTTAAACAAATCAGTACAAGGGGGGTTGAATACATGTAAAAGACAGAACCACTTATTACTTTTCAAAACTACTTCCGTCAGTGGTCTTGACAAGTTTGCATTTATAAAGAATGCACAAATGTGTATATTCGTTAATGTCAGATATGTACTAAGTAAATGCATTTGTTCCTGCTCAAGATTAGATTCAACTTTATTGTTATTGCACATATTACAGGTACTGAGACAACGAAATGCAGTTTAGCTTCTAACCAGGTGCAACAAGCAGTAAAGTGAAAAGTAATGTACACAACCTACAGAATAAAAATGAATTGAATGATGAATAAACAGTGAGGGGTATGAATACACTAGATATCAGCCTGTGAGCAGCATGAACAGTGTGTATGAATATGCTAAGATATATAAAGTATGAAAACGGTAAGCAGTATAGTATAACATATATAGATATTAATTTCATGATGATAAACATTGTGGAACAATGATGAAAAATGGGAATGGATGTGGCGACGTAAAACTGACACAAAACAACAACAAACTTTTGCCAGCCAATTGGAGAGTTTCATCAGCAGCACGTGGTAAAAACCACCAATGAGCGCTCAGCTCGAGATACCAGCGAGACGTTTCCCATCAAGCATTTCGCTTCCGCAGCCCGTGGAGAGGAACTGCGCCAACTCGCCTCGCCTCGCTCTCAAGGCTGCGGGCGTCTTTGTCCCGCGAAATTTCAAAGTCTCATGTGGGTGGGCCTCCAGAGCAAGTCGGACAAAATGACTAACCATCATGCAACGCACTAGCAAGACGTCGATCGCAACTGCGCAGGTCTGCGCAGGTCTTGCTTGTCTCAAACAAGCCTAGTGAATTCACGTAGTTTACAGAGATGCTGTATGCGAAACAATGTGAGTTTGGAAAATTGCACAGTATAAATCTATTCTAGTAGACATCAACAATGGAATTATGATCAGTGGAAATGGCCATGACATGTGACCTTTAAAGTTAAATGAGAAAAAGTATGTATTGTACAAGTAAATACAAAATACAAGACTGCACTTCATTAATATTGTTGCATGTAAAGTCAATCCTCACATCTGTATGTTTATTGATAGTTACTGGTGGCAATAATTTGCTCTGTCATTCCAGGCATGTCACTATTATGAGACATACACTGACATTCAGTCATCAGTGTATCATTGCACTATTACTAATATCATTGTTTATGTTCTTGTTTTTTCTAGTTCCTTTTGGGTTGCCTGACATGACCGTGAAAACGCCAGCCAAGTTACAAATTCTTCTGAATGCCGATGACACCAGGAAGCTAGTTCTGCCTAATGGAATTCCAGAGACAATGGACTTACTGATGAAGTCAGGAAAGTGTGTGAAATAGAGAGCCACAGTGATGCGTCCTAAAACCCGGAAATAAGGTCTGTGGTTGACATACATTTAAGAGACGGATCACGTTTTGTTCAGCCGGATCATAAATCTAATTGATAGATTTATGATCAATAGATTTATGATTCGAAAATTATAAAAGTAGGGTAGACATTAGGGCTGTCCCGAATACCATTTTTCGGGCTCTGGATATACGGTAGTAATCAGCAGCGAATATTCGAATATTCGGTGCGGAGAGATTATTTTTTTTTAATAAATTTGTTTTTCTCCAAAAGGTTTCATAACAGGCTCCGAATCCGAGACACCTGACAACACGCTGTTAAGCAGAAGCGCAGAAAGAGCATACTATTACGATTTATATGTATGTATTGTCTCCGTACTCGCATACATTAAAACTAAATGTGTCCTCTGCATTTAACCCAGCCGCAGTGCAGCACCCGGGGACCAAATATGGTTCCAAATTCCGTCTAAAGTTTTACAACTTGCTCCTATTATTTTCACTATTCGGATAAAATTGAAAAACTAATATAAAAAAACTATTCGGTTGTGCGGAAGTTTATGAAGAGTATTATGCAGAAGAGGTGATGCAGCATATTTTTGGTATATTCATTTTAATCTCACCAATATATAAGAGGTGTTCTCAAGAGTGGGAGTTTTCACAACGCTTTTTAGTTTGTATTGAAACAATTAAGTGGTAAGGACAGAAAAACTGTTCCGTGATGATTTCTTTAGGTTTTAGCTTTAGTAATGGAGATTACATTTTGTGAGGAAACTTTTCCACCAATAATAACTGTTCAAAATATATATTCATTAACTGTAATCAGATTACTTGTTTTTCAAATATAGCGCTAAATACAGTTAGTTTTGTGTTCTGTTACAAATCTAACCTGCTTGTAACACAAGTTAGATAAACAATTAAAAAAAAAAAATAGAATAAGCAAGTGGTTAAGGAGGGTTTCCTGTTTGGCTCATTTGATTTGGAAATCAAGTAAGGAAGAATAGTGTTTTATGAGAACTGTCATTCCTCATGGTTTTTAAAGATAAATCATCAGTTTGTTTGGACTTTGATGTAGAAATAGGATCATGGTGGAGAAGGAAGACCTTTTTTGGTTTCAAATTAAAGAAGATTTTAAAGATGAAGTTTATTTTATTTTTTTCTGACTAGAATTAAACTAGACACTAGAAACTAGACAAGATATTTTACAATGTGGTTTTACTACTTTTAATGGAGTAAAGAATCTGGGTAGACTACTGCCATTGGTTTGTTTTAACATTCACATGTTTCAGCATTCCTGACCATATAGACACTCAGCCATTTTATTTTGTAACCCTTTGGGGGAGAGATTTAAATTGAGTTTTTCTCCAGTTGCTGATTTGCTGTGATTATAGCAGCACTGGATAGATGTGCGCCACCTTTGGGTTGTACTCTGAATCAGTGTGTTGGTGAAGAGTTGCTCACTACAGAAACAGAAGAACTGTGCAAAGAACGCATCTCTGAGGAGGGTTTGACATTTTGCTTGGGCCTTGTTGCCGAGGCAACAGTGGTGTGAAGAGGAACTGCAGTTTTTGGGGATTCCTGCTGTGCAGAGGACAACGTGTGTCTGCTGATTGTACCACATTGATCCAGAGGTTCCTTCCCCCTCAGGACATCCCAGTGCAAAACAAGAGTTTCATTGATCCAATTCACTACAGCTGCAGAAGACAACGCATCACTGACTGTTCACATTATGACCGGGCTTGTCTCAGATCGTTCAGACTCTGAAGAAATTATGCGATGATTTTACAGCATAACTGTGCAAGAGTTTTCCAGAGGGTGGTGTACAACAATAGGTTTAGTGTTTGAGAAGGGAGGCTGATTGTTTAAACGATGGTCTGGAATACTGAAAAGATTAAAGTTTAATATCCTTGTTTAGCAAACAACACATCTGATTATTAGGTCACACCTAATAATCTTGACATATAAACTAACTATGAGTAAAAAGATGAATGGATTTTATATCCTATAGACTCGCAGGGGTGGCCAACCCGCGGCTCTCGAGCCGCATGCGGCTCTTTGCCTAGTTTCATGCGGCTCTTCAGTTCATATCGAATTGTATATGTGTGAGTTTGGGGGAGAGACACTGACTCCTGACTAGTGTTGCACGGTGTACCGATACTTGAAAGGTATACCGCGATACCCTGTCGTTAAAAACGTTACGATTCCTCCGTTTCATTAGTATCGGTACTTTAAGAATGACGGGGGAAAGTACTCCGGTGAGAAAGCGCCGTTTTAATAAGAGCCGTGTGTGTTCAGCGCTCTGCTTCCACTCCCTGCACTGCAGCCGTGCCTGCAGTCCCGCCCCTCTCAAGCACGCTCAAGTCCCTCCCCTCTCTCGTGCACGCGCTAGCTGCCAGAGCATGTGAGAAAGCGAGAAGCATGGCTGCAAGTGGGAGTGCAGCTGCCGCTGCGCCTCGGCTTGTTGACAAAAAAGACGCCAGAAGCGAAATTTGGAAGTATTTGAGCGATATCTCTGACAGTGAGGGCAAGCCTACGGACACCACGAGGCCTGTCTGTAAGAAATGTATTAATTGTATTTAATAGGAAATCTTGTCATTTATTTAATTTATTGTTCTCATTGTTTAAAAGTTTGTGTTATGGTTATGGTTCTGGTGTGAAATAAAGCACAATAATTACATTTAAGACTGTTTTTTAAGAAAAGTATCGAAAAATAATCGGAATCGCAATTCTTGACTTGGTATCGAAACCAAAATGTTGGTATCGTGACAACACTAGCTACTCCTGACAGTTAAACCTGATATTTAGTAGGTCTGTTAAGTATTAACGTAATTTGTCCGGTCAAAGTTGTTTGGGCTCGGATAAAATCGCTCCGTTACTTTCGTCCCGTGTTACTTTCGTCCCGGCTCTCCCTACGTGTGTATGTGTGGTGTCAGGTGTCAGTATGAGAGGATGACAGCAAGTCTAATTTTGATGTGGCCCAAGAGCCAATCACAATAATACCTGCGATGCAGTGAACCAATCACCTTTGAGGGGGGGAAACCTATCGTTGATTAAACACTATCCAGTGTTTCCCCTACCATTGTTTTGGAGGGGCGCTGCGCCCCGCCAACGGAGCCCCGCCCCCCCCTGAAATTCAAGGTGTTTAAAAAATATATATAATTTAAAAAAAAAAATATATATAGCACCAAATTGCAAATAATCTATAACTACTGTCACTTTTCACATTGAACATGTGCTCTTTTATTAAATAAACTAAACGCTTTCATTTTAAGTTGTGAATTTAGTGTTTTTGACCCTAAGAAACACTGATGCATTAATCAATAACAATAATCCACAGCTCCTCTCTCTGCTCCAGAGGATTTAAAAAATATATATCCCAATGCCACAAAAATGCATCAGTGACGTGGTTGAAATCTTGTCTCCAGAAAACAAAAAAACGGAAACAAGCGGTATCAGTGCCTGTGTGTTTGATGTGGCTCTTTGCAGTAACATAGAAAAAATGTGGCTCTTAACCTCTGACTGGTTGGCCACCCCTGCTATAGAGGGTTAGTTATGTTGCGAATACTTCACAAGGTATTTGCTAATGTATTTTGAAGAACAAATAACAAGGACACAAGTCCAATTTTGTTTTGTTTTTAGGTTAAATTGTCCATTACCAAAACTGTTCACCTTATGTCTAGATTTGGACTTTGATGGTAAGGGAGTATTTAGGCTTATTTTTATACATCTGACATTTTCAAATATGTTGGCTATTCACTAGATAGACATTGGTTAAGAACTTTTCTGAAGATTGAATATTTGTTCCATTTCTAAATATTCCTATTTAAAAAGTAATTTTAGAGTAAAGAAGACTGATGCTGTAATTGGACATAATGTGAGGCCTTCAATCACCCATTGTAATGGTGCATATTATTGACGACTAATAGGGAGGAGGGGTCACTCGACCCACCCTGCAGTGGTTTTTAAAATCTTATGCAGCTTCACAGGAAGCGCACGGCACCAGATTATGAGTTTGGAAGACTAGCGTCACCACCTCCTAATGGACATTAATTTAGTTAGTAATTAACTGACATTTAGAGATGTTAAAGAGTAAAAACATACCTACCATAAGTGATAATTCCTGAATTTAGCTACAAACCATTGATGAAATGACTTCTGTTTTTAGAATCCTTGATAAAGGAAGGAGTGATTGTTACATATTCGGACACCCAAGGTTCCACGCACTGTTAAAGAGGTTAACATTGTTTTTAAGTGGACCAGATTTGAAGATAAATGAATATGAGTTATGAAATACATAGCAGAGCTTTACAGATCCTAGTAATGGTTTGACTCAAGATGATAATTATGTGCACAAGTTTCTGAAATAGATCTATTAGACATTTGAATATAGATTAGGTGTTGATAAACTGCAGTAGTAGTACAATAAGGAAGTGACATTTTTTGGCTAAACACTTTTCGGGGAATGTGGGAAGCAGCTGTCTCAATGAAAAGTTAGAGATATCTTGAACATTATAGTTGTAATTGTGAATTAATAAATGATGGCGCTCCATATATACATATTTGTGTAGACAAAGGATACTGGCCTATGCTGAAATGTCAAAGTCTCTGCAGAGCACGACACATGGCCAAAAAAGACTGAGACCAACTGACCTTTGACCCTGACCGACAGTGTAACTTGACAAGGCACTGTGAATGACTGACTCTGGGGTGGACCTGACCAAACTTGACTTTACAACCTGACAGTGTGAGTGTGAATGTGAGTGTATGTCTGCATGTGATCAGTGCAACTGCATGATTTAAAACAATGACTAATCAAGCATGTTTTTGGACTAACACATTTTTCTGGGCCTCAATAACATTCCACAGAATTGGAAAACCGCACTTGTGCACTCCCACAGGAGGTGGCAGTTTGCAGAATGTGGAACTCAAACTAAAACATGAAGATTCTGTTTCTTTTAGGACTGAAGGATGGAGAGAAACACTTCATTTCACTGGAGTGTTTACTGTGGAAATGATGGATGTACATTTGGGAAAAAATGTTTGATATTTTCTTATAATCCATTATTACCTGAAGGTTTTCTTCCCATACAGGATTTTGGTTACACATGAGTCATGTGTAAAAAGGGGGAGTGTACGGCTGCCCCAACTCGATTGTTCAATCTGACCATTGATTGACGGTTTTAGAATTGACCTGCTCCATATCTGGGGATAAGATACTGTTTGATGAATGTTGACATGTTTCTAATATTGGTTGAGTTATAACAGGTAACACAGATGCAGAATCAGTGGCCAAGGGGCTACTGTGAGAGATGTGATTCCAGAATGGAATACTGAAGAAGTTGACCTGTGAGTAATGTTTCAACAGGTATAAAAGTAACTGAGGTTTGAAATGTAGAAAGACCATATTACAGTTAAAGCTAAAACATAGTAATGTAATGACAGAATTTAATTTAGACAACATCATGTAACTAGCCTGGTAAAGAAGTAAAAGCCATAGACTTTATTGTTTAGGTCATTATGAGGATATACATTTCATCTAAATTTATAATAGAAAGACATTTGATGACAGTTTGTTGGAATTCTGTATTCATTTTTTCAGCGTGATAATATCTAAGCACTGACAGGTAAGAGCAGTATCACCAGGAAATCATTCACTTTGTTAGTATCGTGATTTTGGTTGTTTTTGAATCCATAACATTAGTGTGTTTCTTTACCAGAAACATTAGCAGTTCATATTATATTTAGATTTTAAATAGGATCTCAAGGATTTCATTTAGAAATAAACACAGATGCTTGTCAGAAATTCAGAGCTATTGAAATATGTTATTTAGTTTACCTAAAGATGTTGGGGTTCTTATTTAGTTGGCACAATCCAAGTACTAAGATTCTGAAGCTGTACTGGCAGATAGGAGGTCTACAATTAATTTAGAAAACCGGTTCACAGACGGCTGTTGTTTCAAGACACCCCACCAACAGGCTCCAAGTGGGTCAAAACAGCTGAGCGTAGGCTTGAGGGAGTTGTATCAGATTTCTCCACACAGGTTGCTGGCGCCAAAAGGGGGACCCGAGAAGCACGAGGCCGACACAGCGGTGTTCGTCTGGCTGAAAGTCATCAGGACAAAGTGGCTCAACCCCAGGCTCTCCGGCCCCGACCGAGTGACCCAGAGGACATCCCATGCCGTCCGCCTAGAAGGAAAGGGGGACAACTGGTACCACTGGAGCCAGTGTGCGGTCGGGAAAACACCTGCGAGGACCCTAGACGACATCAGGACAGACCTGGCCCTCGTCAAGGCAGTCGACCCGGGAGGCATCATCAGCGGGCCGGAGAAGGAGAATCGGGAAGACATCTCTCCAGCATCGACCCGGAAGCCGCCATCAGCGGGCCGGAGGAGGAGGAGGAGGAAGACATCTCTCTAGCAGGCAGCCCAGAAGCTGCCGTCAGCGGATCGGGGGGACAAAGACACGGCAAGCCAGGACGGCACAGGGGACTTGTCGAGGCAGCAGAGGAGTCTACTTCTCTGATCAGTTCCACCTGTGAAGGGAAAGCTGCATCTCCCCCTCCCTATCAGCTGCCCCTTGTTGGCGTATTCCTCTGAGGGGGGGGGGGGCTGATGATTCACCACACAAGGAGACTGCACTAGCACCCAGCTGCCCCCTCATGGTTCCTTCACTGCCATGGAAAGTGGTGTTCTGTCTCCATGAAGGTTTCAAGTACTCTAAATACCAGCTTCGGATGGATTTATACAATGTTTGGGGGATGGACACAGTAGAAAAGAATGACAGTGGGTATATGTTTCAAAATGCCTTGTTTAAAGTTTATCTCTGGAGAAAGAGATAAAAAGGGGGAATTGCGGAAGTTTATGAAGAGTATTATGCAGAAGAGGTGATGCAGCATATTTTTGGTATATTCATTTTAATCTCACCAATATATAAGAGGTGTATTGCATCATGTTATCCCTAAATATATGTGTGGGTATATACATTCCTGTGTATTAATAGTTGAAGGAACAAAATACATTTTTCCTCTTAAATATAGAGAGGTTTTTTATAGATTCCTGAAACAATGTTCCCTTTTTCTCTAAAGTAGATTAGCGCAATAGTCTTTTTCTTTCACTTTTACCCTTTTCATCAAAAGGGTGTTTTAGGCTATTTTTGAGGGGTAAAATGCAGAATGACTTGTGAGTTCTGTTTTGAGTGAAAAGATTACCCTTTTGAGTGTTTTTCTTGGTTAACCATTAGATATAGTGGCTAAATTCGTTCTAAGTTAATTATGCGCATCCTGCAGGCCTTGAGAATTTAGTCACACAGTTAAGAGAGACAATGGTCCTTTTAGACTAAGGGTGAGCTTACTTCGGGTGAATAAAAGTTCAGAGATGATTGGGGGGGGTATGAAGACAGTTAGGCGTTGTTGGTGAGCTAGTTCTGAGGATGTCATGGGATAGTGACTGTTTTATTCCTAACAAGTATGGCTTTCATAAAGAAACACATGACTTGGGTGATAAGATGTGTTTTGTTGTAAAATGGGCCCGTTTGGTTTTCTGCTGGCCAGCGCTGGGTCACTGTGACAAAGCATATTTTGCGTCTGCCAATGAGAGGACCTGAAAAGATGACCAGCTGACCTCACCCCTTCCTTCTGTCTTCTGGTATATCTCCTGTCGATTCCTGACGTTCGGCCTCTCTTCACATGCTGTCAGGACAGAAGGATCTCCGCAGCAAGTGAACAGGGCAGAAGTGGGCCGGCTACTTCTTAAAACATTACAATATGATTTTAGTATATTGTATTATATGGTATTGTAATGTATTATAGTGCATTGCATTATTACCTTTGATAATTAAAACAGATTGTTTAAACTGGTATCTGGGTGTTCTCTGTCTGATTTCCTTCCTGTTATGATTTTAAGCAGAACTCGTCAAAACGACACGCGGAGCCGAGTGGGGTTGTAAAAACCTCAAAACTCCAACAGTTGCTTGCTTGCAACTATTTTCCAAGCAAAGTAAGTGCACGATTTTATCATGTGTAACGTTACTGTTTAAACGGCGGATAAAGCAGCTTCATCATTGCAACTTGACAACAGCTAAGCTAAGCTAGGCTACTACTTACAGCATCCGGTGACTTTTCAGAGTTGTTGTGCCACCGTGGTAGGCCAGTTTCTTGTCGCATATTTGGCACACTGCCTTCTTCTTACCGTCGTCCAATTTAAAATGGTCCCACACAGCTGAAGTCTTTGGCATTTTGTGTTCAGGTGTGTGAAACAAGGTGAAGCGAGGTGAAGCGTGCCGTTTGCGTTCGTGACTGAGTGAACGCGATGTCAGGAGCACAGGCTGAGATTGTATATAATTCCGCATTTTAACAGTGCAATTCAAAAGTATAAATATAGTATAAGAATATGGCAATCCTCCTTTATTGATAGCATACATTTAAGAAAAAATAAATATGTTTTTGAAAAAAAATTAAAAAACGAATATCCGAATAATGAAATTGATACCCGAATAGTTGGCCAACGAACGAATATTCGAATAGTCGAATATTCGGGTACAGCCCTAGTTAGGGCTGTGCAATTAATCGTATTTTAATCGAGATTACGATTATGGCTTGCGACGATTAGGAAAACAGCATAATTGACAAAATACGATTATTTTGCTGGGTGCGCTTTCGCCCCTCCCTAAAAGCCCACTCGGCCACGTGGGAGTGACATGTGTTGTGAGTGTTCAGCGCAAGCGAAGATGTCAGAACAAGTGCAGCAACTAGTTTAAAAGAAGGGTCACGGGGAGATTCCCAGTCGATCGCGAGATATGTCTAAAAATAGAACAACAATATTCTGTTTTATCGTTAATGTCTTGTAACATAATCTTCCTGTGCCAGAATAATGCACATGAACGCATCAAAGCTTTGTGATTGTCCGGCCTCACCCCATGTGTCGGGGCGTGGCTGGTGGGCAGTGGGCACTATTTCGCTGACTGTTGTCCGTGTCAACAGTAGTGACAGTCAATTATGGCAGAAGCAAAAAAGCCCAAAATATATAATTTTCACTCCGAGTGGGAGGATGATTATTTTTGTATCTATTCCAATTCAAAGTCCATCTATCTCATCTGCAATACGAGCGTGGCTTTATCGAAGAAGGGTCATTTAGGAGCGGCATTTCAAAACAGTGCACAAACGCTACGAGACGGAATTCCCTCCTAATTCTGCCCTACGCTCCAAAAGGGGAGGGGCCTGAAAGGACAGCTAAACGCACAGCAGTCCATTTTCACCAGGCCCAACAACAAGAGCAAGGCTGCTACCAGAGCATCTTATACACGATAAGTCACGTTCTTGAGAAACACATGAAGTCTTTCAAAGACGGCGAAGTTATGAAAGAAACATTCCTGGAGGCTGCCCACGCGCTTTTTGGGGACAGTAAAAATAACAGTAGCATTTCAACAGGTTTTTGATATAATAAAAACTCAAGTTAGATACCGTTATTAATCAGCTGTAAGCTTTAGTTTGTTTGAACTTATTCATGATAATTATTGTACAAAATGGTATAAGAATGCAAACTTAAATTGATTATAGTCTATTATCAATGCAGGTTAATAAACTAGTGTTGCTTGCATCCTATTTTAAAGGCATTTCTTTTTATACAAAAAATGGGTTTGATTCTATTAATTTTGTCTTTTTTATTGCACTGTTGCAGCAGATTCCTGTGTTGCTTCAAATCTGAGTTGTCTTATTAGTAAGCCTAATTTATACTTTTGTAGCAACACTATTTTTATATAATGGCAAAGAAAGGGTTCAGAGTCTTTTATTTTTTTCCTGTGTCATATGTGGCAGCACTGCCAAAAGTTCCTCTTCAGAGAGGGTCTTCAGTACAGGTGGCAATATCGTCACCTGCCTGCGCTCATCTCTGAAACCAGACCATGTCAACAGGCTGCAAAAAATCTTTAAGAGATGACATGAGCAGCCCTACCAGCATTTGCCATGGTGGCCTAAACATTTTTATTTGGTCTTAAATTGTAGTTCAACATTTATTTCCTGTTTCTGGACCATGACGGTTGGCCAGCCTTCAACGTTTAACTGAGTGGAATATGTTGAATATGTTTTACCAAAATGTTGGCTATATGTTAAGGAGTTTTCAGTAGGTTGTGACAGTGCACTGCAACATGTTGGATTTAATTTATTTTGGTCTAATTTATTTGTATTTATCATATTAATATATGTTTAGTATGGTTTTGGAAGTGCGCTCCAACATATTTATTGATCTTGTTTATTGGTAAAATATTATTTGTTTTAAAGTTCAATAAATGGTCAATGAATAATCGTCAAAATAATCGTGATATCAATTATTGACCCAAATAATCGTGATTATGATTTTTGCCATAATCGCACAGCCCTAGCCCTAGTAGACATGTGGATATTATCCGGCTGAACAAAACGTGATCCGTCTCTTAAATGTGTGTCAACCACAGACCTTATTTCAACCTATATTTTCCTAAATCCTATGGAGAAATTGCATTGTCTTTTTTGTCAAAGGAACCGGAAGTGATAAAATGCTGACTTACTTTCGGGTTTTAGGACGTGTCACTGTGGCACTCTATATAGGTGAACGTTTTAGAATGCAATATCAAGACAGAGACATTGGAGATGCACTAGTCAACCTGACATCCACTGCTGACCTTGAAGATTTGACAACTATCAAGGTCATCCCAATACCTGATGATGGTGTCCAAGAATACAACTTTACCGTCTGTGAACTCGTATCTGGCTGAAATTATTGAACTGACACAAAAGGCCAACCTTGTTCAAAGATTGCAATGCTAGGGATTGAACTGCATTTTTCGTTGCTTAATTGCTTTGGCCTCTGTATGTTTCATTTGAAGTTAAAAAATAATGTGACTTCACAGATTCTGGTAATGCTACTTAAACCCTTCTTAAGGCTAATACATGTTTATCTGAAGTTGTTATTAAGAGCTGCAGAAAATATTGTTGAAGTGTTTAAAAATGTAAAGAAAAACAAGATGTCATGCATATGTTCTAGTCTTTAATTAAAAGGCAGCCAGGTTTAAACGCATTACATATTTACATTTTAAAGGAGAGATATGCAAGCTAGTTTAACATGTTCATATGCATATTTGTGATGTATTTGGTTAAGGCTACAGGAGAGTTTTGTAAAAAAAAAAAAGCCAAAGTGATCTTGATTTACTTTTATTTATTTTTAACATAAGTGCAAATTGGTTGCATAATTTACTCAATGAATTGTATTAATTTATTGATGTATTTATTTTTAGTTAATTTGTTTTTGTATTTTATAAAACAGAATAGGTGATGCATATTTTAAAGACATCCCAATAAATGTTAAGGTCTTTTGAAGAGAATATTCCTGTCTTTATGTGAACTGAGCTAAACAAAGTGTTATAAGTAAAATGTAATTTGTTTACAGTAAACAAAAGACAGTATTGTATTGATGTACATTAAAGTGTTTGCTTTGTAATAAAATAAAAATATTTTAAGCTATAATAAAAAATATTGCCTGCAACAAAATGAAGTATTTTTTTCAATTTTTTTTCACAAACTTAAAAACTCTACTTAGATCTAATATAAATATGAGGTTAGTCCAAAAGGAAAAGTTATAACAAAGTAATAAATGTTGTGCGGTCTTCAGAATGAATCATCTCATTACTTTGTGTGAATGTAAATATATATCTTCGACAGAAGCAATATTTTCCACTTAACTCAACTTAATTTTTTTAGGTTAAAAAATGAAGTTGGAATAAACTAAAAAAATTAGCTGTAACAAATTAGCGCAATTTTTTTAAAATTAGTCCAAAGTATCAATTTCTTCAGTGCAGGTGGGCGGGACTTTCAGGGGTGTGTCCCCATTGGCTACTCAGTTTTTGAGTGACAGCCCACTACACCACAGATCATACAGTGCAACTCATGCAGCAAACTCCGGAGTCCACTCGGCCACGTTAGTGTTGGTGTCTCCTTGGGAGTTTTCATGAACATATCGGACTTGGATTGCTGTGCATTATACTTTGCTGTTTAGTTTATACTTTATTCCAACTTTAACCTGTTAAACCGACGGGGACCCTTTTTTTTTCTTTCACGACACTGTGTCTCAGGGGATCTTAATATTTAAGAACCTATTAATGTGTTATACCAGATTAACGGAAATAATCTCAGCTAACTGACGATACAAACCATTTTTACCAAAACAAGTCTCATAAGAAGCATCTAAATGACCCCTTAGCTAAAAATGCTAACGGACATTGGCACAGAACTCAAGATAAAAGTACCCTTATTTCTTATCGTAGCTGCACTTACAAGATATCCGATTAAAGCTGAGGTTCCACAGATTATTGAGGTATATAGTATCATCACTGAGTGATCCGGACTCGCGACAAGGGAAGCAAATACAGACATCACAACACATACCTTTACGGAGCTTCTAGGGAGATCGTCTCACCGTAGCTGTCAATCTGATCAAAAGACGTGTTCAATGGCATTAAAACCAGAAAAAACGCGGCTGAATCGGTTAATCCATAGGTTTTTAACGTCTCTGTATAAAAAAATTATTTCATTTATAATCCATAATTCCATTTTTATGTAAAAATCGGAGAGCAAAAGTTAGCTGCTAATGGTAGCCACCAGAGTGGCTGCTGCTTCCGGTCTAGGCAATGCGGCAGTCTCACACACACACACACATTACCAAATAAGGACTATGTGGGAGTTCCCCTCGATTCCATTGGCTCTGACGGTCAGAAAGAGTATTTCACGCTCAGGGAAGCACCGCATCGGTCCATGTCGGCAGCATTTAAAGGCAATGTGAGCGTCCATTCCCATTGGATAATGGAGGATTTTACACCCGGAAGTAAGTATTCTCTTTACTGTCAATTGATTTTACAGTGATATCTGCACTACTCATCAACTCAAAAACACCAGATTATCCTTGTTAATTACACAACATTGATTGGTTTAAATTGTGTACAATGCTTTTGTATTTTTCCCCTTCGATTCGGAGAAACAAATATTTTTTCGGAGTTTAGGATGGCAGAAGACACTACGCTACCCAGAATCCTCAGCTATCATTTGGGACTACACCATGTGCTTTGCTTGACAAACCCTGTGATTAGTCCTCAAGTCCACTGCCGCCGCCGACATGGACCGATGCGGTGCTTCCCTGAGCGTGAAATACCGCCGCCGATGGGAATACATTGCAATCAGTTGAAAGCTCTTTGCGTCCGTTTATGAAGCTAAAGGAGACTCGGCGCGTCACAACTACACGCCACGGGACCCTGACCAAGCATCGCTCCTGGACGTTCAGGGAGTGAGACTGTTGTACATGGATATAAAACATTCATAGTTTATTAAATATTAAGAAGCCCTCAGACGCTGTTTCCTGCAGATGATGCGTTTTTCCGCCCGGGGGTTCAACAGGTTAATCGCATAGCTATCATATGCCTAAAACAGTCCGGATGCTTTTCTGGATAATCATACATAGTGTGATGTAAACAGCTACAGTTGGGCCTTTGTTATCATGTGCTACTCTGATATTGGAAGAGTACATTCAGTATTTTCCCAACACTTTTCTTGAAGGCATTTATGGTGTTGCTGTAAACGGGATCTGTTGTGTAAAGATTTGAAAGCTCCAGCCAACATTTAAGATGGCAGCATATTGCACTCAGATCTGGGTTAAATTAGACTTCTGTAAACGTTGACGTGCAGATGTGTGCCATTGATTGGCCAACCATCTTAAGAGTGCTGACTGTTGATGGAACAGAGAGCCAAAGAGTTCAAATGGAGAGAGCTATTGTTGCTCATTAGCTGTGTTTCACCATCCAATTTTATTTGACCCTATTCTCTTTGCTTCACAAGAGAGATGGTTTGCCTTTAGTTATGAGACCAAAATTGATGTTAAAGTTTTGAATAAAATGTGAGAACTTATTGTCCAATTAAGAGCAACTATAGACAGGGTTGCACATAACTGGTGCGCAGGTGCGCATGCGCACCTCGGCCAAAAAAAGAGCACCGGGTCATTTGAAAAAAGGCGCATTTGCGTACCAACATTGAGAGAGAGGGAGAGAGAAGGGAGAAGAGAAAAGAGAGAAGAAAGAAGAGAGGAGAGAGAAGAGAGAGAGAAAGATATTTGCGAGTTGCAGGGCCGGCCCGTCGCACTGGCGTTTATTTTTGCCTAGGGCGCCAGATCTGTGGAGGTGCTGCGCTGGCAGTTCTGGGAGGGAAAAAAACATTTTTGACCGTTGGTGCTCATCCTAATTTTCGGCCTTGATGTAACAACATTCATAATTAAGTAAATGTAACACCCTTTTCACCCCGGTTACACGTTTCATTTGCCCTGTAAGTGATGAAAATGGGGGGATGTTGGCTTATCTGGCACCCGCAGCTCACAGCCAAAGTGCGAGTGAGCGAGGGAGCGAGCGAGGGTGCACCGGTACCGGCGCTGTTGTTATTAGAATCTGGTGCTAGCTGCGGATATAAGAAGAATATGTTTCTACAATGATGTGGAGGGAGAGTCCTCTCCAGTCAGACTGAGAGACTGATAACTACAGCTCAGTGAGGTAAATTACTCTGAGTGTTTAGATAGTTCACTTTAGTCTAAGTTCAAACGGTTTGGTCACAATTTATGTAAACACATATTTTCAAGGCACTCCTTTATAATTATTGGGATAAACAGGTTTGAAATCATTCCAATGTATACTATAGGACAGTAACCAAACATATCCTTTTAAAACTGGACTTTCGACCCAAACCCAGCTGTTGACTTGTGGATGCAAGCAGCTAATCACAGACTCAACCAGAGAGAAAGAAGTAGGCCTACATCATTAGCTACCATGTCTGACAGAGAGGAAGACAGTGAGGAGAGCAGTCAGGAGGGTAGTGATGACAGCTTGTATTACTGGTCGTGCTAATGTTGTCTTGTGTTCACCTCTGCATGTGTGTTCTGTGTTCACCTCTGCATGTGTGTTCTGTGTTCACCTCTGCATGTGTGTTCTGTGTTCACCTCTGCATGTGTGTTCTGTGTTCACCTCTGCATGTGTGTTCTGTGTGCACCTTTGTGTGTTCTGTGCCGTGTGTCTGGCAAATAAAGACCGGTTTATTTATTTCATTTTAAGGATGAGCACCAAGCAACATCTCCAGGTGCTCCTTTGAGAACCAGGGCAAACAAGTTATGTGCACCCCTGACTATAGAGACCTTTTCCCCTCTAAGTGCACATCGAAATAATGTACTCAAAAGATGTTTACCAGATTTACACTGAAATAGATTCACCCCAATAGTGATTGTTAGGACTGTTGTCAGCTGAACAGTGAAAACCATTCAGTAATTTCTCATTTAAAGCTCATAAAAATACAGCAAAAAATTGAAATATGAGTAATGTAATAGTTACAGCGGTATGTATGGTGATTTGTTCACTTACTAGACCCTCCAGAAAAATGCGATTCTGCAATCGCAGAATTTACCGCATAATCAGCAAAATGGCGCAGATTTTTAAAAGGCCGCATATTTACCAAAAGGCCGCATAATCCCCGCATTTTTCCACACAAAGTTGAGAAGAAAAAAAAGTTAACTCGTCTTGACATGAAGTGATGATGATGATGACGCATCACAGAAGGTAAACAACACCGTAGAGTGAATGTGTGGAGCTCACACGAGAGAGAAAACATCAAGATGAAAAAATCTAATCCATCTCATTTACCGACGAACATTTCTGCTAAAGACCGGGCAAAGCACGAAAGTGGGGGGAAACTATTCTGCACCCCGTGTAACTGTGTGTTGGAGCATAAGAGAACATCAACGGTGACGACCCACTTTGATTCATTCAAACATTCGAAAATGCTTTCTGCTGCTGCGGACAAGAAAGCCAAACAACTCACGTTCACCGAGGCATCAACCTCCAAAACCCTTTCGAGGGCTACAAGAAACGAGGTGAGAAGCCTACAAGATTGAAGCTGGTCAGATAACAAACGAGTAAATGAAAACAGAATGAGGCGGAGAAGTGTGTGTGAGTGAGAGAGAGAGAGAGAGTGTGATTAAAATAGCCCAATTGCTTTTACAATAAATAAACATTGAATGTGTTTAATTGAATAGGAAAGGGGTTTAACGTTAGTGGCAGGTTGTGTGTGAGAGAGAATAAATAAATAAGACAGCCCAATATTTATTTTTTCCGCATATTTAGCATATTTCGCAACTTCACCGCATAAAATCACATAAAATCGCATAATCAAAGATTTTAGCCCGCATAATCAAGGATTTTTGCCCGCGTTTTTCTGGAGGGTCTAACTTACTGTTATAAGTACCGATGTCCAATTGAACAGCCATGCGTTTAATTACTGTTGAACACACTGAAGTACAGTTGAACAGCAATGTGTTCAATGAACTTTATATGACATTCAAATGGTGATACTTTCACTTACTGCTTTATTTAGAAAAAATAACATTCAAATGGTAATTTGTTCGCCTGTTGTACTGAAGGACATTTTAACCGAGATACCTTCAGTTATGTACCAAGGTACATTACATTTGCAATGCATTCATTTACTATTGTACAATCTGAAGTAGTTTGAAACGAAAATGTGTTCCCTGATGTACATTTAAACCATAGTGTGTTTAAGTGCTGTTGTATGTACTGAGATACATTATGCACAAGGATTATTTCACTTACTATTATTCTAATTGAACTTTATTTGAATAGTGATATGTTTACTTACAGTTTTAAGTACTGAGGTACATTTGAATTGGGGAGGCGTGTGGTGCAGTGGATTAGCGCGTTGGTGTTCGGATCAGGGGGTCACATGTTCAAACCCCACTGCAGTCAGCATGTCGTTGTGACACTTCACCCCCAATTGCTCCTGTGGGGATTTCCCACAGTAGGCTATTGAGTATGTAAGTCGCTTTGGATAAAAGTGTCTAACAAGTGACATGTAATGAATGGTGATGCTTTCACTTACTGTTGTGTTTACTGTACATTGGAAAGGTTATTGGTACACTGTTTTGACTTTCATATACTGTTGAAAAAACACTTTGTATGAAACATACTGACATTCTCATACTCAAGTGTTTATGAACATTTCCAATTAATTAAGTTGAATCATGTTTTGGTCAAAGTAAAACAACTTTGTAACTTCTCTAGGATAAAGTGAAACTTTAAATGAATAAAATCTGTAGAAGTCACCTTGTGACACACAGACACAGAGGGGGGAAACAGAGCCTGCTTGTACGCCTCCTGTGTTTCTCTTCCTTCATGCCCTTTTATCCACCCGGTGTTATGGCAAGTCATCTTGGCTGCATGAACTGCTCCTTTCAACCCCCAGTAGCCTTTCATCTCACCTGGAAAAAGTGAGTGCTCCCATGTTTATTCCTGATCCAAGGAGTTTGAAGAGTGAGGGTACAGCGCAGAGGTATAGGGGGAAGGAGGATGCACAGCAGCAGACAAAGAGTTGGGTAGATCTGAAGGTAGTCTTTAACTGACAAAAGCCCCAGCTTACCGCATATCTGTGACATTAAGGATTAGTGGCTGAGAGACAGTGCTCTGCCTGCACCAGTTAATCTCTCTCCCCTCCCAACATCACTCACTCAACCCCATTCTCTCCCACCAGACGCTTCCTCTGCCCCAACTTTAATTAGTTTTAGCAAGGATTGAAGGAAAAGTTGGTGCTTTCTCCAGGTGATAAAACAGTAGCTGCCACTGAGCTTAATCAGGGTTAACAGAGTTGAGGTCAAGGGTGGACTCCTGGGACTTTTGATCAGACTGTGGAGCAAAGGACTGAGGAGGAAACCAAGAGACAAGAAAAAGTGGATTAAGAGAGATTGAAATTGTTTTCCTTCAATTGTTATTAGGGATGCACGATATTGTTTTTTTGAAACCGATACCGATAACTTCCTGCTTCTCAAGACCGATACCGATAATACAAAACATTTTACGCCACTAATTATTTTAACGCGATTAACGCATGTGTATTTTTTTTCCTTGGCCGCCCCGTAGTTTCAGAGCGCATCGAGTTTAAAATACCATCTACAAGCTGATGCTGACAGCCCCGCTCCTGCCGCCCGCTTGTGGCAGACCACACTTCCACGCTCACTGGCAGGCACCGACCATAGACTGTATATATAAAGGCACCGACTGGCCATCTGGAGGACCGGGAAGGTGTGTGTATGTGAGGTGTATGTATGTGTGGCCCGAGCGAGCGAGAGACCTTGCGTGCATTGTTGTTGTTAGCATCTGGTGCTAGCTAGCTGCGCTAACGGATATAAGGAGCTGTGAAAACAGAGGAGCGACATTTCACCACAACTGCGCAGAGCACTTGACTTTATGCAGGAAGCCAGACAGTCGGACATTGTACGAAAAGTCAGCACACTCAGCACGGATAGTGCGCAACATGATTGCAGCGTCCAGGCAGCTCCGGTTCGAGCATATGCCTTGAGTTGAACATAGCTCCAACGCCCATACCACCGACAACATGTTTGTTTACTGTCCTGGCTTCACGGCTGCACACCATTTACGTCACAGCCAGGCATGAGTTAGGGAGCGCTAGATTTGTGAAGAACTCCCCTCTTCCTAAACCACTAATACCACAGTACTGGCAAAACGGGAGGAGCCGAGTGAAAAACAAGCACCCCTCATCCCAATCCACCCACACCGCAGTATTTTTTTCTTTTTTTTTACCCAAAAAATATATTGTATATTATCGGGGCTATTAATACTGGTATCGGGTTTATCGGGATGACGTCATAATTCCTAATATCGGACCGATAATTATCGGGCCGATAATTATCGTGCATCCCTAATTTTTATGGCTGCATAAGTCTGTTGCCATAAAACATTGACGAACGACACATTTCTATCAAACATAGCCACACCCCTAGAACAACAGCATTCAGACAAATACAAACTCTGCAAACCACTCTCAAGACTCTATAAACTAATATCTTCAACTTACCTTACTGATGCCACTCATATTTCAATTAATTGATGGGAAAAATAACTCAACATCTAAACGGATAACCCCTTGTGTAACAAAATCAGTAATACCGTTTTCAGCACGTCTACCAGTACCATTGTAAGATTCATTCAATACAAGATCAGTCACAGAGCAGACATACAATGCATCAATGCACTCTGGAACTGTCCACCAATTCAGTATTTCTGGGTAGAAGAACACAATGAATTGATTTTTGTCCGTAGCATTCGATCATCAAATCAAATCAAGTTTTATTTATATAGCACATTTATAAACGATTTTTGGTCTAGCCAAAGTGCTGTACATATCATAAAAATAGCCTACAGTAGAGACACTTTATAGCTAATACAATAGCACAGATTGTTCAGAATATCAGTATGAGAAAAAACGACACCCTCTGTCCTTAGACCCTCACATCGTACAAGGAAAAACTTCCGGAGAAAACCCACAGTTTAAAGGGAACATGGGAGAAACCTCAGGGAGAGCAACAGAGGAGGATCATGCCCCCTTTGTATGCATACTTGGCAATTGAGATGCACTCAATAGATGATCAATAACAATCACAACTCCCCTATCTGTGGACCTAACTCGTCAAGCGAACAATATAACTATACTGGAAAAGTAGGAAAAATATCAGCATACCATGATGGCTAGTGATCAATGGACCAACTACAGCTATAGAATGTAATCAAATATGCTCAAAAATGATCAGATTTGTCTTGTTGACGCATGAGATAATGCCACAACAGAATAAGAATTTAATTTGCCACTCACATATCTGTATGTACCCTTTATGTTTTGTGATGTTGTTTTTTCGTTCGTATTTGTTAGCTTGTCCATATCAACCACATTATGTGTATGCACTATTGATGAATTTTCAAAAAATAACCGTTTTTTTTACCACTTTTGTCAAATGTGCTTAAATCATATGCTTTAAGTGCCCTAAACATTGAACTTTACGTTTTTTAAGCCCAACAAATATGTTGAACTTATTATTTCTCTTTGAAGGTCCTGCTCAAAGAGATGAGTAATGTTTTTTTTATGAAATAGCCATCTGGACATAGCTCCCTCTATCTATTAATTATGCAAAGGAGCACTAATCAGAAATAATGGGCTTCTTAATTACAGTCCCAACAACAAAGCTAGAACAGGTGACCAAGAAGCGGCTTGGCACCTGGACGTTCCACCACATGCGGTTTGCACGAACATTCTGCACACTGACATAATGAGGTTGACAAACTGTCAGCCATTAATGAATGGCACTGATAATCAAGTTAATTGTCTCACAGGTGTGCTGCATTTTGTCTTATCTAGGTGTCACTTTCTTAGTTAAACTGGCATTGTCAAGTGCATCTGATTTAAAGGGCACGCAAGCAGTGCAGCCAACAATAAAAAGTTCTTGTTTTGTTAAGAAACTATTACATTTTGTATGTAACTTTATTCATCAAAGCAAATTCCTAGTTGTGTAAACTACTTGGCAATAAACCAAATTATTATTAATATTACTTCTGATGTTTTATAAGGACTTTTATTGCATATTTACTTCAATTTATGTTTGTATACAAATGTTTTCTAATATGATGCAACTGTCATGAAACCTACATTTCCACTGGGATTAATAAAGTATTTTGGTTGATGGATTGGCTGGTTAATTTTACTGTTTGTTGCTGCTACAAGGCAATACAACATCGATATAACTATTGCTACAAAGGTCCAGTGACATGTATTTGTTATTGCTTTTCAAACCATTACTTAATAAAACACCATGTTTAATTGTACATGTAAGTACAATAGCTAATTGTACAGACTGCCCAATTCTCTTTCAGCAACACATAAATAACGCACCAACAACAAAATTACAATTGTGTTTGGAGGACTTTACACAAGTATATCAGATGCAGTATACATAATCCCACATTAACAAAATAAAGGTGCAAAGACAATTCATGACTATGCCATGCCTGCACATGTGAAAATTATTCTATTGTACATACAGTTATAGGTGAAGAAATAAGTCAGTCATAAGTTTGCAAAACATTTCAGTACTAAGAAAATATTATGTATAAAGCTGAATTGTATGTGCTCTGCTATTCTCGGTTGTGTACTGTAAGAGATAATTTAATAGTCTCATATTTTAATTTGGGGCCCTGAGCGTGGGTAGGAGTTTTTTCTTGTTGTGTTACAGCTACTATAAGTCTTCCCTCTGGAGTCCTGGGCAGCCAAGTGCCACTGCCTCATGGAGTGGATGGACTAATCCTTCAGGCTGAAGACAAACCTGGATGGATTTTAATTCCCAGTGGACCTTAAATGGAGTTCACACAAAGCTTAGAGCAGTGACCATCAACTGGCGGCCTGCCAGACATTGTCATCAGGCCCACACGATGGGGTGACAGTGGCGTTAGTGAGTTCGGCCCCCAATACGTCTGTTAAATGTTGTACCATTATGTGCGCCCTTGCTCATTGTGTCCTGCAGAGGGCAATGTTGTCTGCAGTGCGTCCAGGACGTGACGTCACTGACTATACCTTGCACTACCTGTGGCCTCTACCTTATCCGGTCAGATGTTGTTTGGATCGAATACAGAGCGGCAGCACAACCGCATCTCTCCTACCACAATATAAATAAATATGCCAAATAAAGGCTAAAGAAAGCTGTCTACTACTGAGTTCTATTAAATCTCCACCGCAACGCACTCCGCCTAACAGGTTATGGGCCCAGGAATTCCAGTCTAGAGCAACAAGGTAACAGAAGAATGAGCTGTTAGCCAAGAGAAGCTACTAGTGGGACCTGGAGGAAGACGGCGCTGAGAGACTCCCGCGTAAACTGAAGACACAGTGTTTCTACAAGCCACAACCCAATGTTTGGAGATAAGTGAACTGTATAAAGAGAATACGTGTTAACGTGGATGCAACGTAAAAAATGCCCGGAGCAGGAACACCCCAGCAGATTTTAGTCGATGGAACAGAAGATAAGTATGATCTGTGGGAGACGAGATTCCTCAGCCGGTTGCACATTTTGAAGCTAAACAACACTATTTTGCGAGTGCCCACGGGTGAAGCCGCATTAGCTGCAGATCCAGGAAAAAATGAAGACTGTTATGGACAGTTAGTGAATGCCATGGATGATAAGAGCCTGTCATTGATAAGACATGATGCCGCCGAGGATGGAAGGAAAGCCCTGAAATGATTGAGGGAGCACTATTCAGGAAAAAGCAAGCCAAGGATTCTAAACCTGTATACATCATTGACCACCATACAAATGGCAGACAATGAAACTGTTACTGATTACATGATAAGGGCTGAGAATATAATTGCAGCTCTACGTGATGCAGGAGAGAACATGAGTGATGGGCTGCTTGTAGCCACAATTTTGAATGGACTGCCAGATTCATTCAGGCCACTGGCTGTCCATGTAACACAGAACGAGGACGATGTTACATTTAAAGACTTTAAGAGAAGACTGAGGGTCTATGAAGAATCTGAGAAGATGAGGACGACTGGATCTATGGACAGTGTGATGAAGACTAACACAAGGCAAAGTAGACAAGGCACCAAGACACACAGGAAGAATGGAGAAGCCACTCTGACTTCAGTGACTTGTTACAAGTGTGGAGAAAAAGGACACATTAGAAGCAAGTGCACCCAGAAAGTGTGGTGCAGTCACTGCAAGAGCAACACACACACAGAGTCCCTGTGCAGGAAAAAGGGAAAATAAGACGGAGCCAGGAATGTTGCAGAGGAAGAAGAGGAGGACAACGGCGACGAGGATCATTGCTTCATGGCCAAGCAGGCAAACAGCGAGAGGCCATCAGCCAACGTAAAGAAGAAAGGCATCATGGTGGACGCCGGAGCGACATCCCACATAGTGAACGATATCCCCAAGTTCAAGAGCTTTGACAACACATTCCAGCCCGACACCCATTCAATCGAGCTGGCGGATGGGACCAAATGCAGCGGGATGGCACAACGCAGAGGGACGGCGCTGATCTACCTGCTAGACAACGATGGACGTCAACAAAGAGCACAGCTGCATGAGGCACTGTATACGCCGACGTATCCACACGATATCTTCTCAGTGGCAAGAGCAACAAATGGAGGAGCGACAGTCACTTTCAAGAAGGGGGACAGCCACATGATCACCAAGAGTGGTAACAACCGGTTTGACCTCCATGAAAGTGGTAGTCTGTTTTACTTGCCAACTGTTCAGAAAAATGTTGATAAATGTAATGTGTGCCACCACATGCAAACTTGGCATGAAATGTTGGGACATTGCAATTATGAGGATGTACAAAAGTTACTGGGTGTGGTAAAAGCCATGGAGATAAGAGGCAGTGCAGTCAGGCCAGCACAGCTGTGTGAAATTTGTACAAAAGGAAAATTCACCCAAACAAGGAATGGGAGCCAGACAGAAAGGCTACAGAACCTTTACAGCTGGTCCATACTGATTTAGCCGGTCCTATGAGAACCCCAGGCTTAGAAGGGCACAAATATGCACAGTCTTTTACAGACGACTATTCGGGTGCCATAACTATTTTCTCAAATCCAAAAGTGATGCAATACATGCCACAGAGAGGTTCTTGGCAGACTCAGCACCTTATGGAAAAGTAAAATGTTTACGTTCAGACAACGGTGGCGAATTTACTAATAGAGAATTAAAATCACTGTTAACCAAAAATAGGATTAGACATGAGACATCTGCACCCTATTCACCTCACCAAAACGGCACAGCAGAGAGAGGTTGGCGAACCCTCTATGAAATGGGCAGGTGTATGTTGTTAGACAGTAAGTTGCCAGACACACTGTGGAATTATGCTGTACAGACGGCAGCCTATGTAAGAAACAGGTGTTACAGTAATCGCACAAAGAAAACACCTTATGAGATGCTCACTGTCATGTCTAGGAAACTAATAGTGAAAGTGTATTCTTTATGTTAGTTTTGTCATGTCCCTTTGCCCTGTGCTTTATGTTTATTCCCTTAATTAATCATCCCTCTCATTTCAGGCCTCCAAGCTCCCCGCCCCCTTCTGTCTCCTGCGTCATTGATTGTTTTCCCCGCCCTGATTGTTTCCACCTGTGTCCCCTTTACCTGTGTATATATTGTGGTAGCTTCCTCCTGTTCATTGTCAGTTCGTTGTCTTACTATGACCCACGTTCCTGATGACCTCACGGACTTCCCACGGATCTACCTCATTGATCACTTGCTAGTTTTCCTCGAAAGAGTATATTTGTTTTCCTTGTTTTGATTACTGTGCTCAATTCCAGTAAAGTCTTTATTTTTTGAGAACACTATCTGTGTCGTGCAATTGAGTTCATGCCTCAGAGTCTCTCCTTGACACTCACAGGCAAGAAGCCAGACATGTCCAAACTTCAGAAATTTGGATCTGTGTGTTTTGCCTACACACAAGAGAACGGGAAGTTAGATTCCAGATGTGAGCAGGGCATTTTTATTGGATATGATAAGAACAGTCCAGCTTATCTTGTGTATTGCCCAGACACAGATAAGGTCCAAAAACACAGGTTGGTGAAATTCACAAACAAGACAGCCAAAGAGAAAGAAACACAGACACCTGGGTCACACATTGAATGTCAGGACAGAGAGGTAGACCCCAGGGCCCTTGACAATGAGGAAAATGTTGATGAAAAAATGGGAAATGCATCAGGTCAAAGTGTTCAAGGTGATGTTTCTGTGGCTGAATGTGAACAGCCAGGCACTGAGAGTGAGGCTAGAAAGAACCCACCTAAAGCTAGGAGAAAGCCAATGCACTTACAGGATTATGAGACTGAGGATACAGTAGACCAACTGGTAACATGTGTAGAGCTCCAGTATATATGAATATGTTTGGTTTGTTTTTTAGGTATATTTGTTATTGACCGAGTAAACGCTTTTATTTCAAAGGCAGTTTTTACAGGCCTCTACCGTAATGCATAGGATATTCGCGCACTGCAATACAACGTGCGGGCTGGCTTGACTGTGTTTTCCGAAGTGGGGGCTGGCTTGACCACAGTCTGTGCAGTGTTTCCTGAAATGAAACGTTTTATTTCACCTTGCTATGTGTTTTTAACGTATATTAAAAAACGGTGACATTTCCGGGGACAGTTTCAACCGGGGACAGGCCAATACAAACGGGGACTGTCCCTGGAATACGGGGACGTCTGGTCACCCTACACTAGCCCCCCCGGTCAACAACTTCAAAATTCTTTGCTATATAAAAATCGCTGGCCCGCGAAAGTGTCTATTGGACAAATGTAGTTGGTGATCCCTGGCTTAGAGGGAAGCATTTTGACAAGAAGAGATTGAACAAGTGGTTAAGCTCTGTGTAAAAACAGATAACATTTTCAGAACCGTCTCGTAAAAGTCAATGAGACTTTAAAAGAGGCTATTCTTTTTTTACTATGATTGGTTACCAAAGTACTTCCAATCAATGCATGATGTGTGTTTAAAGAAGAAAGAAGTCCATGTGTGAACCCAAACGTAGTACAAAAAAGGGACAAAAGCCAACTTTAAAAAAGTCAAGCTAATTCAAAACATAATTTAACATGAATCCTTCTCGCGCATGCGCAGGTCGAGTATTTCATATCAACAAAGTTATATATGACCTGGGGTGACGTAGGGCAGCCCCGCCTATATCAGCCCACGTCACCATCAGAAATGTCTCAATAGGCACTTTCACACCGGAGTACTTTTCCCAGGAATAGTTATGACAGTTCCTGGGATTTTGCGTTCACACCAAAAAGATCTGGAACGTTTTCACCACTTTTCAGTCCCTGCTAGAGAGGTGGTACTTTCCTGGGGAGGAAAAGGTTCCAATTTCTGATTGGCTGGACGAATTGCAAACCACGGCCCGTAAAACTATGAAAAGGTTTTTGAAGCCGCCATTTTATTTGCTCGCATTAGCATTATTAGCATTATTAGCATTAGCCCAGCGCACCAACGGAGAGAGACTAACTTATGGCAACACAAAATAAAACGTGGGAGCGGTGGAGTGATGAGGAGGTGTCGGCGCTTCTGGCGATTTACCCGGGACTTCGGGTGGCAGTATACGCCGTGAAGTTGTTTGCGGCCTGCCAGTAAACCTAAAGCAGAAGAAGAAGAAGTGACGTTAGCGGCTTCATTTGCGTAATCCTCCCTCAGGGAATTATTCCGGTGTGAACACGATCTACTATAGATCCGGAACTAAAGAGTTTCGTGGAACTATTCCTGGAAAAAGTACTTGGCGTGAAAGCGCCTAATGGAATCATCTTGCCAAGATTCCGAGTGACAGAAAACTCTGGCAGTCATCCATAATTCATAGAACCGTAGTTACATGCGTAACTATCATTCTATGTCATTCCTACTGACCGCCGCAGTGCTAAACTCTGGATGACTATTACCAACATAGTCATGAGGAATCCAGTACCCACCTTACCGGTAGCGGCCTGAGGGTTCCTGAAAGACATCTGCCACCACTGCATGGGACGCAGCAACATTGATCCGGTAAAAATGGGCAAAGGTGCACGGTGAAGCACAGGAGGCCGCTGCACAAATCTCACTTGGAGGTACCCCTTGAAGTGCTGCCCAGGAGGTTGAGACACTCCTGGTGGAGTTGCCCCTATACTAACATTAAATATCTCCTATCATGCTATTTTTAGGCATATATTATGGGTCTCAGATATATAAAAATATATAAAAAACATGTCTATGATGTGTTTTGGACATCCCTCATATCCCTCTGTTTCAGCCATGTTAGAGAAGTGCTGATTCTGGGTCAGTAGCTGCTGGCCCCGCCCCTTTTTGAGCGGCAAGGCAAGCAGTGAGGTCTCCTCTCTACCTGCAGTTACTCAGCTAAATGCTGCCGTGATTAAACGCCATATCATGTTCCAAACCACTTCAAGGATTATTTCTGAAACAGTATGGAGCTCAAATGCTTTTTCTCTTGCGGGTTTACTACAAGATGAGTTCCTTTTTTACACATACTCTCTCCAATAAAGGTTAGCTCTGAGTGTTAGCGATGCTTGCTAATTTAAACAAAGATTATCTAACTTCCAAAACACGTAGCGCACTGTTTCTGATAGGGCCGTGGGTGTAAAGCCAGCCCACATTTCCGATATTACGTAATATCGGCAGCAAATCTGGATCAGCTCTGTTGTACCCCCATTTTTAGAAATGTGATTAAAAGTTATTTAAGATGATCAAATGTGCATCAAATGTTCTTCCCTTTACCGTTTGTTTACTCACTAATCACATCTCCCCTGGACATTAGGCTATTTATGTTTTTCATACAACTGCTGTAATCGTGACGCGATGTTAACACGTGAGAATAGCTGCTGAGGTACGTGCGGAAAGCATAACAGTGTGTATAATATATATCACTCAATAATATAACAGGCCTAAATTACACTCTTTATTTGTAGGCTTTAGTAGATACAGCTCTGCCGTCAGCATCTGTAGCCTGTTATTGTCTCATTATACCATATTTGTTATGAATTAAAAGTAAACATACAAATTGTCATGAACACAGCTCTGCCCATCAGACAGAGTGATGCTGTGCCTCCTGTCATCATTAATGGACGTTGCTTTAAAATGACCGCTCAGGAGAGGATTTCTCATTTCTCTAAACGCCTGTTGTTTCCACTCCTCTTTCCTCGGTTCCCCCTCGACTCCTTCGCTCGCATCTCTTGTGGGAGGGACGAAGACGCGAGGATAGGAGTCTAGGAGAGGAAAACTGAGAAATGAGAAAGGGCTCATGACTCTGACCAAGACAAAATGGCCGACCCAAAGAGGAGCGTTGTTTCGAGCCATTTAACAGCGGAGAATGATGGTTTAGGGTAAAACATTGTATGATGTTTGCACATTCAAATAACAGTAAAAATAATATATATATTTATTTTCCTATAAAACTGTGTTTTAACATGCAGGTTTTTAAGTATTGGTATAATTATGAGCAACTCTGGCCCTGTATTACTTTGTATTGGATTAAAACCATTTTTATTTTATTGGCTTCCCCTACTTGGCAGTACTGAGTCTATCTGTGCTGTTACATTAGTGTTGTTTATGAGCTCGATGTAGACTTGAGATGGGTTGTAGAAGGGCAAATTGTTAAATTGACGATCCTTTTAGTAGCTTAAACAGCAGCGTCTGGAGTTATTTGGGTACCCGACCACCAATAAATATGCTTTTTTAAGTCACACTGCTGATTACTACTAAGGGAACATTAGCATAGTGTGATAGTATAATTATTTTTTCCATTACACTGAAGCTCCTGCAAGAAGCACGTGACCAGAATGAAATGATGGGTACACTGAACAGTAAAAAATAGTAGCTCAATTTCCCTTCCCTTGACAACGAATATGTCTTTATTTTTGTATGAAATGACTATGATAGGGCTTACCTTTTACATTTCTGGTTTATGGGAAAGAGCTTGGGAGATGCCAAAGATCCGGATAGGGATTTCAGCATTCAGGGACAAAGCCATCCTATCAATCTGTGTCCCGCTGCCAGTGCACAGCTAATTGAGTGTCACTTTGAATATCACAGCTAGCTATCTGCTTCGAAGAAAACTCCAAGACAAGGAGGGAGTGCAGAATGGGGTGCCATTGTACTCCCACATCATCAATCTTGATTTTAGAGCTTAAGGGGAGGTGATGGGAGACACTGACAATGATTTCTAGACTGTTTTTTCACCTAGGTGTCCTCAAGGGATGGACATTGCTTTATGGTAAATAAGCCCTTTACATGTTGTGCTTGCAGGATATCAGAAACAGACAAGATTGCAATAAAGGATAAAACCTCCAAAGGTCTGAGGTTATTTGGGTAAATCCTGACTCGGGCATGTTGTGTCATTTGATCTCAATTATTTGTACTGCCTCTGTAGTTTGCCTTCGGCTACATTAACATGTTATTGTTTCTCAGTGAATGAATTAACATTCGCATACTACTCTCTCACGTCATGGTTGATTTCCCTGTAAGAATAAATGATGTACCAGCTAATTTTAAATATCACCCATTGAAGAAACACTAAATTAATGCAATGGCCTGGGATTGCCCAAACATAAATTAGGCTTTGGTTGCAGAACATACTGTAGGACATCTTATTTATGTAGCAGTTTGAAATAAATAAAGATAATGGGAATTTACCCAAACAATAATATGAATAAAAGCAGGAATATAAAAACACCTACTGTTCAACACATCAAATAAATAAAAAATACTAATAATTTAAATCCTTTACAATAAAGGTATGTTTTTGTCAATACATTGTTAATAAAACCTACATGTAGCCATTCCCAATATCCCTCAATTAGACATAACAAATATAAACTGTATCAAGATTTATGTAAATGCCACACAAAATTGTCATCTAATTTTATTTATTTAACTTCTCCAGCATACATATGTTATTTTGAACATTACATTTTGGCTACTAATCAGGGCCGGTGTAGGTACCATATCTGCACGGCCTGTCACTACCCGATCTGCAGCTCTGCCCGATCTGCAGTGCGCATGTGCGAGATGGTCCGCCATATTGGACAACTCCGGACGGCAACCCAAGTAGGACAACATTGACACAGTGGCTTTTGGCAAAGCTCAAAAATAAAACGAGAGAGAGATGAGTTATTGTTATTACAACGTGACTTCACTATTATTTAACAACTCTATTTATTGGGTTCTTTTATTTCGGGTTAACCCTCCGGTATCACTGTGGACGTTTTTGTCCATATGGGTCATTTTTCACTTTTCATTTTGCAATAACTTTGGTTGTGTTGTGTTGGCGGCCTGAATTTTTGTAACAAGGCTATTTTCTCGATCTATTTTGGAATTCTAAATTCAATTTTTCAAATCGGTCTTTAATTCACTGGGTAACAAATCGACTACGCAAATTAGTCATTCGAGACAAAAATGTCCACTGCAAAATACTTTGATAAAAACATTATATTAAAAGGTTTTTTTCACAACTTTTTTGGGTTCAATCTTTAAAGCAACTTCCGCCCTAATAGAAAATACCAAAAATGTAATCATTCTCAGGATTTTAACCCTTTAAATGCCATTTTGAAAACATGAAACCGCTGTTTTTTTTCATGATGAAAACAGAGAAAATTAGTTATTTTCCCAAAAATACATATCTGGGGACTGGCTCTTTTTTTTTTAATAACAGTCTTGGGTATGTCAAAGATTAGCAACAAAATGGATTTTTTTGCATTATTAGTTTTTGCACAAAATCAGATTGAACAAAAAAGTTACAAATTAGTCATTCGGGACAAAAATGTCCACTTCTAAAAACTGCTCTAAAATGACAACAGATTCATATTTTTTTTTACTTTTTGGGGTTAAATCTTTCAATCAACTTCAGTCCTGATCAAAAATACCAAATGTTAAATTATGTTCAGGATTTTAACCCTTTAACTGCCAGTTTTAAAACATGAATTTGCGTTTTCTATGAAAAACATGCACAAAAAGGCAGTTATTTTCCATATAATAAATGTTGGGACGTTCGGCTTTTTTTTTATTATCACAGTCTTGGATATGTCAAAGATTAGCAACAACATTTATTTTTGGTGGATTATTAGTTTTTGCACAGAATCAGATAAGACAAAAATGTCCCATCCACTCCCATTATAACCAGGGCTGCACATAACTGGTGCGCAGGTGCGCATGCGCACCTCCGCCAAAAAAAGAGCACCGGGTCATTTGAAAAAAGGCGCATTTGCGCACCAACATTGAGAGAGAGAGGGAGAGGGAGAAGAGGGAGAGAGAGAAGGGAGAAGAGGGAGAGAGAGAGGAGAGAGAAGAGATGAGAGAGAAGAGAGGAGAGAGAAGAGAGGAGAGAGAAGAGAGAAGACAGGAGAGAGAAGAGAGAAAGATATTTGCGAGTTGCATATGAACTCAGGGCCGGCCCGTAGCGCTGGCGTAATAGATGTTCGCCTAGGGCGCCAGATCTGTGGAGGCGCTGCGCTGGAAGTTTTGGGAGGGAAAAACATTTTTTTGACCGTTGGGGCTCATCCTAATTTTCGGCCTTGATGTAACGATATTCACAATTAAGTAAATGTAACACCCTTTTCACCCCAGTTACACGTTTCATTTGCCCTGTACGATGGGCGCTGTAAGTGATGAAAATGGGGGATGTTGGCTTATCTGGCAACCGCAGCTCACAGCCAAAATGCGAGTGAGTGAGGGAGAGAGAGAGGGTGCACCGGTACCGGCGCTGTTATTAGAATCTGGTGCTAGCTGCTCTAACGGATATAAGAAGAAGATGTTTCAAGAATAATGTGGAGAGAGAGTCCTCTCCAGTCAGACTGAGAGGCTGATAATACAGCTCAGTGAGGTAAAGGACTCTGAGTGTTTAGATAGTTCACTTTAGTCTAAGTTCAAACGATTTGGTCACAATTTATGTAAACACATATTTCCAAGGCACTCCTTTATAATTATTGGGATAAACAGGTTTGAAATCATTCCAATGTATACTATAGGACAGTAACCACAAATATCCTTTAAAACTGGAAAGATAACAACAAATGTTTTTAAGGTAAAATAAGATATGAATGAACAACACAAATAAAATAAGTTACATTAATTTGTTATTGGCTATTGGTTATGTTCACATACTTATTTGATTACATCCACTTTTCTAAGATGATAACAGAGACTTTCGACCCAAACCCAGCTGTTGACTTGTGGATGCAAGCAGCTAATCGCAGACTCAACCAGAGAGAAAGAAGTAGGCCTACATCATCAGCTACCATGTCTGACAGAGAGGAAGACAGTGAAGAGAACAGTCAGGAGGGTAGTGATGACAGCTTGTAGGATTACTGGTCGTGCTAATGTTGTCTTGTGTTCACCTCTGCATGTGTGTTCTGTGTTCACCTCTGCATGTGTGTTCTGTGTGCACCTCTGTGTGTTCAGTGCCGTGTGTCTGGCAAATAAAGTCAAGACCCCCTCAAAAGTTACGGTTTATTTCATTTTAAGGATGAGCACCAAGCAACATCTCCAGGTGCTCCTTTGAGAACCAGGGCAAAAAAGTTATGTGCACCCCTGATTATAACCACATCTTTTGATCTCTCCGCCATACCGGTATAAAATCATGCATTTTGTAATGTCAGGGTTTTATATTGGAGGAAAATAGTTCAATTTGTCCTTTTTACTGTATATCACCAGATGTGACATTTTACATTGAATTACATGCTTGTCATGTCTTGATTTACAGTTTACAGCATTCACAATTTTCCCGTCATCTCTTTACCTTTGATGTGTGTGAGAATGTAGGAGTAAGTGTTCTCTGTGGCATTTTGTTTTCATTTGTGCTGTTTCATGTGTCTTAGAGGTAAACAGAGGTATGATCTTGACCCAGCTTGACCTTGTTGTTTTGAGTTGTTTGGAACTTCAAAGGCTTTGATAATGTCTCTTTAGCATACAAACATACACAGCCATACATGCACTAAGTCAATAAGTGAACACCTGGCTGCAAAGCCAGATACATAAATATGTGTAGTTTGGCTGGCTGGTCGTTTCATTCCTGTGATACGCAACAAGCGAGTAAGATGAAGAGGCGCTTCTCTGTGGAAGAAGCTAGGGATATGGTGATGCAGCCGGCAACCTCCAGCGAGTTGCTTGACTCTTCTTCTGAATCAGAAACAACCTCAGAAGAAGAATGTGATGTGGAGTTTGTAGTGGAGTCTGATCCTTCTTCTTCTGACCCTTCCGCTGAAACTGCAGAGGAAACAGAAGATTCTGGCAGTGGGTGGACATCAAAAAATGGTGAAATCTGGTCTCCCTCTAACAACGACACGCTGCGCTACATTCCCGCTGCCAGAGGTTTGGTTCCAGGGCCCACGCGTTATGCCATTACAATAATTGATGACGTGGAATCCTCCTTCAATTTATTTTTCACTGCTGAGATCATCAGTAGTATTGTCGACATGACAAACTTGCAGGGGGGACGTTCGGTGGCAAACTGGAGTGATGTGGATGCCACAGATATTCGTGCATATATCGGTCTCCTGATATTGGCTGGAGTTTACAAATCGAAGGGCGAATCCACCCGCAGCCTCTGGGTTGACCACAGTGGACGTGCCATCTTCCGTGCCACAATGACCCACACCAAATTCCGGTTGATGAATACCACCCTCCGGTTTGACGACAAGCTGATGAGACCTTCCCGTCACAGAGAGGACAAGCTTGCCCCCATCCGCTCTCTCTGGGAGAAGTGGACACATCGCCTTCCGATGCTTTGCAACCCTGGTGAAGATGTGTGTGTGGATGAGCAGCTTGTCCCCTTCAGAGGCCGCTGCAAATTCCGGCAATACATACCAAGCAAGCCAGCAAAGTATGGGCTAAAAATCTGGGTCACCACTGACGTTGAAACCTCCTATGCCTGGAAGTGCCAGATTTACACCGGTAAAGCTGCTGGCAGTGCTGCCGAGGTGGGCCAGGGAAAGCGTGTCGTCCTGGAAATGACAGAGGGGCTCCAAGGGATCACTGTGACTTGTGACCATTTTTTCACGTCATATGCACTTGTGCAGGAGCTACTAAAGAGGAAAGTGGCCCTTGTCGGAACCATCCGAAGAAATAAGCCTGAGCTTCCATCCAAACTCCTGCAGGTGAGGCAGAGAGCTGCCCTCTCCTCTCTTTTTGGTTTTACCAAGAACACCACAGCGGTGAGCTACATTCCCAAACGGGGGAGAAACGTGCTCCTCCTCAGCAGCAAACACAGGGACCCAGCTGTGACAGAGGAGGAGAAAAGGAAACCTGTGATCATTGCAGACTACAACCACTGCAAGGGAGCTGTCGACAACCTAGACAAGGTATGGAGGCATTACCAGTATATAAATAATACATGATACAGTTGTTAATCATTTAAAAGAATATTTGTATTAATTTTGTATTGGTCTTTTGTAGGTTGTGGGCTCCTACAGCTGCAGGGGGATGACCCATCGGTGGCCACAGGTCCTCTTCCACAACATGATAGATGTCTCTGCCTTCATGCATTTGTGCTTTTTACTGCTGTGGATCCCTCCTGGAAGCAAGCCAAGTCCTTCAGGAGGAGGCTTTTCTTGGAGGAGTTGGGGAGATCTCTGGTGTCTGCAAAAATCATGCGGAGAAAGCATCCACCTCGTACACCGGCTACTGTTACCATAGTATGATTTGTTCATGAATGTTGATTGCAGTTTGCTGTTTAGAAAATAAATGTTGACATTGATACATCTGATGCTGATTTAAAAATGATTTCAGAGAAAGTTGAAAATAGTATTACTTCAGTGTTTTTATAGGTCATATAATTCAATGGTAAAATGTCACATCTGGTGATATACAGTAAAAAGGGACACATTTAACTATTTTCCTCCAATATAAAACCCTGACATTATAAAATGCATGATTATATACCGGTATGGCGGAGAGATCAAAATATGTGGTTATAATGGGAGTGGATGGGACGTGAGTGGCTAATGTGTGAGTATTTTGTTTAATCTGATTTTGTGCAAAAACTAATAATGCAAAAAAATAAATGTTGTTGCTAATCTTTGACATATCCAAGACTGTGATAAAAAAAAAAAAAAAGCCGACCCCCCCAACATTTATTATATGGAAAATAACTGCCTTTTTGTGCATGTTTTTCATAGAAAACGCAAATTCATGTTTTCAAACTGGCAGTTCAAGGGTTAAAATCCTGAACATAATTTAACATTTGGTATTTTTGATCAGGACTGAAGTTGATTGAAAGATTTAACCCCAAAAAGTTTTTAAAAATATTAATCTGTTGTCATTTTAGAGCAGTTTTTGGAAGTGGACATTTTTGTCCCGAATGACTAATATGTAACTTTTTTGTTCATTCTGATTTTGTGCAAAAACTAATAATGCAAAAAAATAAATGTTGTTGCTAATCTTTGACATATCCAAGACTGTGATAAAAAAAAAAAGAAGCCGACCCCCCCAACATTTATTATATGGAAAATAACTGCCTTTTTGTGCATGTTTTTCATAGAAAACGCAAATTCATGTTTTCAAACTGGCAGTTCAAGGGTTAAAATCCTGAACATAATTTAACATTTGGTATTTTTGATCAGGACTGAAGTTGATTGAAAGATTTAACCCCAAAAAGTTTTTTAAAATATTAATCTGTTTCATTTTAGAGCAGTTTTTGGAAGTGGACATTTTTGTCCCGAATGACTAATATGTAACTTTTTTGTTCATTCTGATTTTGTGCAAAACTAATAATGCAAAAAAATAAATGTTGTTGCTAATCTTTGACATATCCAAGACTGTGATAAAAAAAAAAAAAAGCCGACCCCCCCCCAACATTTATTATATGGAAAATAACTGCCTTTTTTGTGCATGTTTTTCATAGAAAACGCAAATTCATGTTTTCAACTGGCAGTTCAAGGGTTAAAATCCTGAACATAATTTAACATTTGGTATTTTTGATCAGGACTGAAGTTGATTGAAAGATTTAACCCCAAAAAGTTTTTTTTAAAAAATATTAATCTGTTGTCATTTTAGAGCAGTTTTGGAAGTGGACATTTTTGTCCCGAATGACTAATATGTAACTTTTTGTTCATTCTGATTGTGTGCAAAAACTAATAATGCAAAAAAATAAATGTTGTTGCTAATCTTTGACATATCAAGACTGTGTATAAAAAAAAAGAAGCCGACCCCCCCAAATTTATTATATGGAAAATAACTGCCTTTTTTGTGCATGTTTTTCATAGAAAACGCAAATTCATGTTTTCAAACTGGCAGTTTCAAGGGTTTAAAATCCTGAACATAATTTAACATTTGGTATTTTTGATCAGGACTGAAGTTGATTGAAAGATTTAACCCCAAAAAGTTAAGAAATATTAATCTGTGTTCATTTTAGAGCAGTTTTTGGAAGTGGACATTTTTGTCCCGAATGACTAATTTGTAACTTTTTTGTTCAATCTGATTTTGTGCAAAAACTAATAATGCAAAAAAAATCCATTTTGTTGCTAATCTTTGACATATCCAAGACTGTTATAAAAAAAAAGAGCCAGTCCCCAGATATATATTTTTGGGAAAATAAAGGGTTAAAATCCTGAGAATGATTACATTTTTGGTATTTTCAATTAGGGCGGAAGTTGCTTTAAAGATTGAACACAAAAAAGTTATGAAAAAAACCTTTTTATATAATATTTTTATCAAAGTCTTTTGCAGTGGACATTTTTGTCTCGAATGACTAATTTGCGTAGTCCAATCGAATGATACCGGAGGGTAAGTACATTGTCAGAATAAGTGAGAAATGCATTTAACTTCTGTTAGACATCTATCATACTGAATACATATTTACTGTGAATGTGTGCAAAAATGTATGGCGTATGGTCTAACAGAAGTTAAATTCATTTCTCACTTATTCTGACAATGTACTGAACCCCAAATAAAAGAACCCAATAAAAAGAGTTGTTAAATAATAGTGAAGGTCACGTTCTAATAACAATAACTCATCTCTCTCGAGTTTTCCTTTTGAGCTTTGCCAAAAGCCACTGTGTCAATGTTGTCCTACTTGGGTTGCCGTCCGGCGTTGTCCAATATGGCGGACCATCTCGCACATGCGCACTGCAGATCGGGCAGAGCTGCAGATCGGGTAGTGACACGGCCTACCAGATTAGCACGGTGTCCGTTACGCTTACTAATGACGTCACGCATTGGCTGTATGGCAACCCAAGAGGACATTTTACAGGGCCAAATTCCGCAAAGAATATTAAAAAATAACAATCGACAGTGAATGTATGTTAGTGGAACTGTGTCAGGAAAGTGAAGTGATAATTAAGTAATGTTATTGAAGAACTGAAATGCATAAAATTGAAAGTTAATATGTATCATATCCCTCCGAAATATGGTCGTAGACTTTACTGATGATTTAGAATTTATTGAAACTCTAGACTCAACGTAAGAGCTTGTGCCTCTTCGGGGGGTGCTAACATTTAAACATAAACTTTATTCTTTACTTCAGAGGATGAACGTGTTAAAATGCGGAAATATATACAATCTCAGCCTGTGCTCCTGACATCGCTTTCACTCACAGTCACGAACGCAAACGGCACGCTTCACCTCGTTTCACACACCTGAACACAAAATGCCGAAGACTTCAGCTGTGTGGGACCATTTTAAATTGGACGACGGTAAGAAGAAGGCAGTGTGCCAAATATGCGACAAGAAACTGGCCTACCACGGTGGCACAACAACTCTGAAAAGTCACCGGATGCTGTAAGTACTAGCCTAGCTTAGCTTAGCTGTTGTCAAGTTGCCATTACATTACATTACATTGCATTTAGCTGACGCTTTTATCTAAAGCGACTTACAATAAGTACATTCGACCAGGAAGACACAACCTTGAAGAAAACAGAATCATATAAGTACATCAGGTTTCATAGAGCCAAACATTTCAAGTGCTACTCAACTGGCTTTAGATAAGCCAGTCCTTTATTAGTATATAAGTGCTTTGTTAAGTGCTTTGTTAGTAATTCTATCGCTCGAAGTGGAGTCGAAAGAGATGAGTTTTCAGTCTGCGCCGGAAGATGTGCAAGCTATCTGCTGTCCTGATGTCAATGGGGAGCTCATTCCACCATCTTGGAGCCAGGATAGCAAACCCACGTGTTTTTGCTGATGGGAACTTGGGTCCCCCTCGCAGCGAGGGTGCAGCGAGTCGTTTGGCTGATGCAGAGCATAGTGCACGCGCTGGGGTGTACAGTTTGCCATGATGAAGCTGCTTTATCCGCCGTTTAAACAGTAACGTTAAACATGATAAAATCGTGCACTTACTTTGCTTGGAAAATAGTTGCAAGCAAGCAACCGAATTGTTTTTTTATATTAGTTTTTCAATTTTATCCGAATAGTGAAAATAATAGGAGCAATGTGGGAACATCTAAGGCAATTATTGGCATACAGTTCGTTCATTTATTTTTCGTTCTTCATTTATTTAAATACTGTTTACTGTATCGGTAACAAGTATTACACTGTTAGGCCTACTGTTACGGCTATGTTATTAAAAGTATTGTTGTTATAACAGAAATATGTGTTTTGTATCTTCAGGTTGTAAAATGTTAGACGGAATTTTGGAACCAGATTTGGTCCCCGGGCGCTGCACTGCGGCTGGGTTAAATGCAGAGGACACATTTAGTTTTAATGTATGCGAGTACTGAGACAATAAATAAATATAAATCGTAATAGTATGCTCTTTCTGCGCTTCTGCTTAACAGCGTGTTGTCAGGTGTCTCGGATTCGGAGCGTGTTATGACGTTTTTTTGAAAAAAAAATCTCTCCGCACAGAATATTCGAATATTCGCTGCTGATTACAACCGAATATCCGGAGCCCGAAAAATGGAATTCGGGACAGCCCTAGTCTGGGACATTGATGGTTGACAGCTTTCCAGCATGTGCCTGCACATATACAGTATGTATCCAACACAGTGTGTAGCCAGATGATGTAGGTTAGCAATCCAACACATGTGCCACAATACAATCCGTTTATTCCAAAAAAGCCCTTTTGTGACATACCTCGAAATACTGAGCACTAGATTGAAATAAAGGTTTGGCCTGTTTTCTTTCTTCCAAATAGTGCCAAGGGGTGCTCTGAATACAGCCTTAGATTAGACGAAAGATGTTGGAGGCTAAACCCTATAAAAACAGTCTTCGACAGAGGACATAGGGCTTTTCCAGCCTGACTTTATTTTCTTCTTGTTAGACTATAGAAGCGTTCTCTCATCCATGATATTCTCAGTACCACCAGCAATATGTTGTAAACAAGCCAACGGATCCTAAGCTGTATGTACAATGCATTTTTCTCACTAGCATTTGTCTCATAACTGAATAGGTAGATAACTATCACAACAAAACGGATCTATATTATCTTGAAGTACATAACTTGTCCTCACTACTGCGCCAGAATCTCAAAAACAACTCAATCTCAGAATTGGAGTGGAAGTTACAAATAACAAATGTTTGCTCCATTTAGGTGTTTCAGAAGGCCACACTTGTTAGCCTGCAAACACCATAAAAGGAACATGGTTTCACTACTAATCACAGTTGAACAGATTGATTTCTTATTGATCACTTTAAAACCTCTAAAGAAGATACATTAACTTGCTTTTTCCCCAGTTTGTTGGTGTAGCACTGTCAGTCAATCACCAAGACTGTCCAATTGGTCTTGGTTTTCTGCAGTATATCAAGTCAGTGAATTTTTTTACCAATTACAAATCTAATACAGAATTGTGCTCTTCCATGTGTTATACATTTAGCTGGAAGCTTTTTTACTGAACACTAACAGGCATAGTAAGTGTTGCTCTAGCTGGCAAGCTCATTGTTGTTAGCCTTTGTTGTTACCCTTGTTAGATATCTAGCGCTATACAGTTAGCATTAACTCCTAAAGATTCCCATTTTTCTGTATAGCATTCTGTCTACTTATTTAGTTCGTTATTGCACATCGTTTTGGTTCAATTAAAAAGGTATTGAAGAGTCAAAATAAGGCTCTTCAATCTAAGTAGCTAGCAAACTTGTTAGCTTAGTGCTAGGAAAACAAGTTGACTGTTCAAATGCATCGTTTTACCCTTAATCTCATAACTTTATACAAACCATTCCGCTTTTGTGGAACATGTTCTCCTTCAATAGAGGAGGTTAAACAAATGTGAATGGTTAAACACAATTTATAAGCTACAATACATTTAACTCTCATACTCTGTCTCTTCAAAATTAGCATTGTTGAGAAATCTTACTATTGGTCACTTTCCCTGAGCTGTGGAGGGTACTGTAAATTGTTCAAAGTCAATACAGGACGAGATAAATTAATTACTTAAAAGTACATATGCATGACTTTTGGCATCATGCAAATCAAAGCCTTATCTCTTAAGCCATAGTTTGCAGGAATGCATGACCTTCATCGGTCTCACCCACACACACATACTTTGTGGTAACATCTGATTAGCTTCAGAGTAGCTCCTCTTTGCCTGTAATTAATTCAACAGCACTTTGTGAGGAAGTAGTCCCGTTAAAGCCAAATCTTCTGCACCATTTAACCGGATAATGGCGGATATTGTTATGATGTTTTTATTAAGGGGCAACCTTGGCTTTCAAGGTGTTGGCAGCTGCCATGGTGAGTCGATACAGAGAGTGACCAAAGAGTCAGTGGTGTCAAATTATTTTTGAAGGAGCTGATGACTCAGAAAATTCAGTGTCACCTCACATCGTTAAGTCTGCGCCACACAAAAAAAAAACATACACATAACAGGACAGGAATAGGACCCTTGGGGACTACTCTGCCTCATATAATATACAGCAGCATGAATAACTGACTTTTTAAAGGGTTCAAGCTATGAAACATACAAATGGGGACCATAGAGCACATATTCAAGCGGTGTAACAAACAGTTCTACACAAAGTAGGTGTGTGTAGAAGGAACTTGGAGAGAGTTCATACCCTACCAATGTCTACACCTCAAACAACAACCCAATTACTGAACCAGTTCACATGCTGTTAGATGACCTGAGAAGCACTTTATTTGAAGTATATTAAGGCAGTTAAGACACACTGGCCCTGTTTGGACTTTAACATGCGTCTTTTGTGATCTGATCACAGATGGTCAGCTCTATGGACAGGTGTGTATGCACACAAGACAGATTAAGAACACATTGATATCCAATTAACCAATTCAAGTTCTAGTGATCAAATAGTCTGCTTACAGAGTACATTTTGGGTCATTTCAACAACATATGGAAACAATTTTTAAAATATGGTAACTTTGTAACTTAACTCACTTGATACTTTGCCTCTAATAACCTTGGTTGGTTATTGGCTAATGGTTACACAAGCCAAAAAATCGTTATGACATCATGAAGTGGCCTAAATCTGATCAGCTCATTTTCAGACAGGATTTTATATAAATCATTTCAGGACAAAAGGCGAGGTAGTCTTTTTTGGAGCGCCTTGGAATCCCCCAGTCAGAGCTGGTTCATGTGGCCAGGGAAAGGAACGTTTGGGGCTCTCTGCTGGAACTGCTACCTCCGCGACCCGACCATGGATAAGTGGGAGAAGATGGATGGATGGATTTTTTCAATTTGACTTCATATTGACAATTTTTAACAACAGAGGGTGCTATATAACATACTTTCAGGAAAAGTCACGGACTGGGAGACTTTAATATTTGATTGAAAAAAAGTTACATACAATAAAAAAAAAGCTGCGGGTAAAATTGACTCGCGGTTCTAGTGTTAAGTCTCTGTTCCAATACTATTGCTCACTTGAAAAATCGGTGGGTTAAAACAAAAGGTGCTATCTTCTCAGTTGTTTAACAGATCTAGATGTCGTTAGATCTAGATAACCCCCTCAAAAGTTACGGTTTATTTCATTTTAAGGATGAGCACCAAGCAACATCTCCAGGTGTTCCTTTGAGAACCAGGGCAAACAAGTTATGTGCACCCCTGCCTATAATCTTACCCATGTTTCTTTTTGAATTAATCTCTCTGTCTTTCTTACGTTAATGCTGCTGCTACCAACGGTAGCTCCTCCACATCCATAACTGCAGCGTTCAAAGATTCATCAGCCTCATCATTATATCAGTGTCATCAGCTGCTCGATTACAAATCTCTCTGTCGAGCCTAAGTGCCAAATACTCATCTGTTATAATAAACATTATATTTTTCTCATTCACTTGTTTCTGCTGATTAACATCCCTAAACCACGGGGCATCCAATAGGCAGTGTTGATGTCAGATGGCATGCAGTGACTGTGTGACAAACAAGCTGAAACTATCCATCCATCCATCTTCTCCCGCTTATCCGTAGTCGGGTCGCGGGGGTAGCAGTTCCAGCAGAGAGCCCCAAACTTTATTTTCCCTGGCGACATCAACCAGCTCTGACTGGGGGATCCCAAGGCGCTCCCAGGCCAGCGAAGAGATATAATCCCTCCACCTGGTCCTAGGTCTACCCCTTGGTCTCTTCCCAGCTGGACGTGCCTGGAACACCTCCCTAGGGAGGCGCCCAGGTGGCATCCTAACTAGGTGCCCGAACCACCTCAACTGGCTCCTTTCGACGCGAAGGAGGAGCGGCTCAACTCCGAGTCCCTCCCTGATGACCGAACTTCTCACCTTATCCCTAAGGAAGACACCAGCCACCCTGCGGAGAAAACCCATCTCGGCCGCTTGTATCCTTCATAACCATAGGTGAGGGTAGGAACAAAAATGGCCCGGTAGACAGAGAGCTTTGCCTTCTGGCTCAGCTCCCTTTTCGTCACAACGGTGCGGTAAAGCGACTGCAGTACCGCTCCCGCTGCTCCGATTCTCCGGCCCATCTCTCGCTCCATTGTTCCCTCACTCGAGAACAAGACCCCGAGATACTTGAACTCCTTCACTTGGGTTAAGGACTCATTCCCTACTTGGAGTGGACAGTCCATCGGTTTCCTGCTGAGAACCATGATTTGGAGTAGCTGATCCTCATCCCAGCCGCTTCACACTCGGTTGCGAACCGATCCAGTGAGTGCTGAAGGTCGCAGACCGATGAAGCCATTAGAACCACATCATCTGCAAAAAGCAGTGGTGCAATCCTTAGTCCACCGAACTGCAGACCCCCTCCCCCATGACTACGCCTCGAAATCCGATCCATGTATATTACAAACAGGATTGGTGACAAAGCGCAGTCCTGGCGGAGGCCAACCCTCACCGGAAATGGGTCCGACTTACTGCCGAGGACCCGGACACAGCTCTCGCTTTGGGAGTACAGAGATTGGATGGCCCTGAATAGAGACCCCCTCACCCCATACTCCCGCAGCACCTCCCACAGTAACTCCCTGGGAACTCGGTCATACGCCTTCTCCAAGTCTACAAAACACATGTAGACCGGATAAGCGTACTCCCAGGCCCCCTCCAGGATCCTTGCGAGAGTAAAAAGCTGATCCGTCGTTCCACGACCAGGACGGAATCCGCATTGTTCCTCCTCAATCTGAGGTTCGACAATTGGCCTGACCCTCCTTTCGAGTACCTTAGAGTAAACTTTACGGGGGAGGCTGAGTAGTGTGATGCCTCTGTAATTGGCACACACCCTCTGATCCCCCTTTTTAAAAAGGGGAACCACCACCCCGGTCTGCCACTCCTTCGGTACTGTTTCCGACTTCCACGCAACGTTGATGAGACGTGTCAACCATGACAGTCCCTCAACACCCAGAGCCTTCAGCATTTCCGGGCGGATCTCATCCACCCCCGGGGCTTTGCCACTGTGGAGTTGTTTGACGACCTCAGTGACCTCCCCCCGGGAGATTGGTGTTGATCCCCCGTCATACTCCAGCTCTGCCTCTAACATAGAGGGCAGAGTTGTCGGGTTCAGGAGTTCCTCAAAGTGTTCCTTCCAACGCCCTAACACTCCATCAGTTGAGGTCAACAACGTCCCAACCTTACTGTACACAGCTTGGATGGTTCCCTGCTTCCCCCTCCTGAGGTGTCGGACAGTTTTCCAGAACAACTTTGGTGCCGCTCGAAAGTCCTTCTCCATGTCTTCTCCGAACTTCTCCCACACCCGCTGCTTTGCCTCGGCCACGGATGAGGCTGCTGCCCTTCGGGCCTGTCGGTGCCTTGCAACTGCCTCGGGAGTCCCCCGGGATAACAAATCCCTGAAGGCCTCCTTCTTCAGTCGGACGGCTTCCCTGACCACCGGTGTCCACCAGGAGGTTCGAGGGTTACCGCCCCTTGAGGCACCTAGGACCTTGAGACCACAGCTCCCCGCCGCGGCTTCGGCAATAGAGGCTTTGAACACTGACCACTCTGGTTCAATATCCCCAACCTCCACAGGAATGCCCGAAAAGCCCCGCCAGAGGTGTGAGTTGAAGGCCTCCTGAACTTGGGCCTCCTCCAGACGTTCCCAGTTCACCCGAACTACACGTTTGGGCTTACCAGGTCTATCCAGAGGCTTCCCCCGCCACTCGACCCAACTCACCACCAGATGGTGATCAGTTGACAACTCCGCCCCTCTCTTTACCCGAGTGTCCATAACATACGGCCTCAGGTCCGATGATACGATAACGAAATCGATCATGGACCTTCTGCCTAGGGTGCTCTGGTACCACGTACACTTATGAGCATCCTTATGTTCGAACATGGTGTTTGTTATGGCCAATCCATGACTAGCACAGAAGTCCAGTAACAAACCACCACTCCGGTTCAGATCAGGTGGGCCGTTCCTCCCAATCACGCCCCTCCAAGTGTCTCCATCATTGCCCACATGTGCGTTGAAGTCTCCCAGCAAGATTAAAGAGTCCCCTTCAGGAGCCCCATACAGTACTCTTTCCAGGGTCTCCAAGAAGGCCGTATACTCTGAACTGCTGTTGGGTGCATAAGCACACACAACAGTCAGAGTTTTCCCCCCCATAACCCGCAGGCGTAGGGAGGCGACCCTCTCGTCCACTGGGGTAAACTCCAACAACGAAGCACCTAAACGGGGACTTGTGAGTATCCCCACACCCGCCCGGCGCCTCACACCAAGCAACTCCGGAGAAGAATAGAGTCCAACCCCTATCCAGAAGTAATGTTCCAGAGCCGACGCTGTGCGTAGAGGTGAGCCCAACCAGATCCAACTGGTAACGCTCCACCTCCCGCACAAGCTCCGGCTCCTTCCCCCCAGAGAGGTGACGTTCCACGTCCCCAAAGCCAGCTTCTGTCGCCCGGGTCTGGTCCGTCGGGATCCTCCGCTTTCACTGTTTCCCGTAGGTGGTGGGCCCGCGGGACGGAGAAGCGGAGGTGTTGCCCACGTTGCCTTTTCGGGCTGGGCCCGGCCAGGCTCCGTGGCAAGCCCGGCCACCAGACGCTCGCCGACGAGTCCTCCTTCTGGGCCTGGCTCCAGAAGGGGACCCCGGGCTTCCTCCGGGCCGGGTATCCTCACTTCTTGTATCGTCTCTCATGAGGTCTTTTGAACCAATCTTAGTCTGGCCCCTTGCCTGAGACCAATTTGCCATGGGAGACCCTACCAGGAACACAAGGTTCCAGACCACACAGCCCCCAGGTTCATCAGGGCACACAAACCTCTCTACCACGGTAAGGTGCTGGTTCTTCAGAGAGGGAGCTGAAACTAGTATTCAGTAAAATAATGTACCATGATAATACTGTACGTTTCTGTGGATTTCCAGTGAAAAGAGATGTAATCCTTATACTGACAAAACCAGCTAGATCACTTTTTTGCTTCAGGCTGTTTCTCTCAACTGTACTGACTGTGTGATCTAAGATATAATTTTCCCTTTGATAATCGTATGGCATAATTGTTCAACAACTTTGCTTAACTCTTTTGCTGGCCTCTACTTCCAACTAAAGCCTGCATCACTCCCTCTTCTCTGGCATGTAGCCAGTAAAAAATGGCCAAGTCATCCGTGGTGAGAAAAAGTGATGCTGACTTTAGTGCTGCCAAGGGGGCATATGGCCCCGGCTTCCAAGATCACGGAGACAGTTTTTGGTCCCTGGAGTGTCGGGTCAAGAGCAGGAAGCATATCAGTAGGAAATTGGAGGAGGACTAAACCTCAGAGACAATTTAAGCTGCTGCCTAATGTACAGTGCCACATGAAGTTCACCTTTTGATACCTTGACAATATCTATTTGTGAGGATCAGGGCTTTCAAATGATAAACTATGACTTATCGAGACTCGCCTGCCATGCTTGTTAGTGTAAGAAATACATGTTTATATGGCGTAATTTAAATGAAATAAACTGTTTTAATTTAAAGCTGTTTTATTCTGAAAACCGGAAGTTCACATACTGTTTTAATTTAAAACTGCTTTATTCTGAAAACCGAATGTTCAGAACATGACTTCCGGTTCTTGCGCCTAAATATTGTCGCTTCCGGTTAGCATTAGCATGTGGCCAATATTACGTTTTTAGAAAAATTGCATTTAAAGAGAAATGACACGTGGTGTTGCACACTAAACACACTGTCTTTAACCCTCACATATTGACGCTGCAATACTATTATTAGAGAATGTTTAAATGACCAACAGATATTAGAATATTGTGAAAGTAACTCCAGAAATACGACAGGATGTGCCTTGGACCCGCCCCCATCGGCGCCGGCCAATAGGAGAAGACTACAGTTGATAGACACATGAAGCCGCCAGGAGTCGATCTCTTTCACCTCAGCTAACCGACCGGAACAGCTTATTAGCATTAACATTGACCTGCGGCTTTTCATAAGATTAGCTACCCAATAGTCGCAGCCCAGGGTCTCCTGTGCCTGTCTACCTGACATCTTACGCATGAATCTCCCTATGTGATGCCTTGCTAGATATGCTCCCCTGAGTTGCAGTGACAGGTCATCTTTCAGAGGGAGCCAGTTGAGTGTCAGCTGGAAATCAATTGCCGAAGACATTGGCTGCCTCATCCCCTGGTGACACATGCTCCAAAGTTTGTCCACTCAGTTGGTGGCCAGTGACCGCATGTAGAGTCAGGTACAGTAGGAACCGTGAGGCTTACAGGCATAATTGTATGTTGACTTGCAGCCAAAGACACATTTTAAACCCTCCTTAGAGAAAATATATGATCGTTTCAGCAGTGCATTAACAAGAGAGACATGGAGCTAGAGATATGGTGGCAGGAATGCACCCAGAAAGTAAATTAGACAAAAGCTGACATTTATGCAGTGCAGTAAACACCTGGTTAAGGGAGAGAGCTGCATACTCAAAATTGTAATATGGAACAAGGTGGAAATGTTGCAATGGTACAAAAGGAAACAAATTTGATTTGAGTTCAGCTGCAGGTGAAATAATTCATTAATGAATAATGTTACTGTTTGGTATACCGTATCTCATTCAGCCCACTGAGAATTATCATGTGGCAGGGGCAGTGCAAACTTTAACTGGCCCCGAACATTTCTGCAAGTAGCAAAATCCGTCAATCTCGACCCATTAAGAGGGGTTATTTATTGCAGTAGGTGCTTCTTGCTTTCCAGCAATATCCACTTTGCTCAGATTGATACAGTGCTGAGAGCTACATTTGTGATTGTAAGCAATATATAACTTAGTCCAGGATTTTACGCTGCAAAAATCTGCCAAGACTGCTGTTGTCTTTTGTCAAGAACCTATTAAGTAGAATTTGAAATGATGTATTCACCACCTGTCTTTGTAAAGGCCGCTACACACCAACCTGAGACCAAATAACGCGTACTGAACAACAAATAGCAAATAGCGTCTGGGTTCCATTTTCACTCTATCTTGTTGATCGAAAACATGTATCGTACGGTAGGCCTACTGGCGTTATCAGCAATTGGAGTGTTGCTTGCTGCTGCAGAGATTAAAGGGGAAAGGAAACACCATTACAGCTATAATATTCCGGTAGTTTATTCATTTTACAATGGATATTGATCGTAATATTTATTGTATATGATATTACTCGCCAAAAGAAAATTAATTATCCGCCGGCCGGGTGGGGAATTCCGGGACCAGGCCGCTGCCATTAGGGGAGTCCCAAATGGTGACGTCACTGTGTGGGTCCTCGCTCCGGGTATCCATACCGGAAGTCAACACAACGTGGCAGATATTGCAGCGATGGAGGAATTTTGCAATGAGATCGACGTTTTGAACGATGAATTTGACTATTCGTCGGGAGATGACATTGATGTGGAGGCTGCAAGGCTACATGTTTTGCTCATGTGTTTCATGTGTCTGTGTTGCATGCTCTCTAATCATAACATCATCATCCCTGTAGTGAGTAGCATTGGATGGAGTCCAAAGGCATTTCTACACTCTAGGAAGCAAATCATAGTGAACAAACTGAACTCAACTGACTTTATGCTCATGATAAATAGTTTTAGCATATAGGCCAAAAAGCAACATTACAATGAAAGAAACCAAATTCTCAAATAGGCCGGTTAGGCCTTTTGTTTATGTTTGTCATTTGAAAAACCCATGGGACATTTAGTCACAATCATAGTTGACACTTAGTCGAATATATTGGACTTACCTTGAGGTAATCATTCTCAGATCTCAGTTATTCTATTTCCCGTACAAACTCCTCATGCATGCCGTCCATAAACTCCTCTGTGAGGTCTGAGAAAGCCAGGGATGCGCTGGGGGGCACCCTGCTGTCAAACGAGGTGACCGAGCGCTCCTCGCCTGGGGATATGCTCCCTTCCCCTGTCTCCATGGCCAGGGAGAGCCTGTCCTTGTAGTCCCTCTCCGAGGAGAAGCAGGTGGTCCTGGCGGTGGCATGTTGGCTAGCTCTTTCTGCCAACACGCCATCCCTGAGCGGCTTGTCTCCGTCTAGCCCCCCGCCTCGGCTGCCTCTCGACTCGGCGTTGCTACTCACAGCGTCCGCTGAGAGCTTGTTTTCCTCGGAGGCGCAGTCCGAGAGCTCGGAGCTACTGTCGGTCGGGGAGAGCTTCCCGGTGGCACAGCCGGAGTCCTTAGATAAATCGTCGGAGCCTGTGCTGGCCCCCGGTGCTTTTCACTGCGTTGGCCGTTTTAGACGAGGCTGAGGATGATTTGCCCGCCGGTTTGCTCTTATCCGCTTTACCTTCCTTTCCAGCGAGACTTCCCACGGGGCTGCGCCGGGAAATGCGGCTGCCCAGGTGAATGCTTCCCGGCTTGACGCTCAGAGTCGGGGTCCCAATCCCTCCGCGAATCTTGGTGAGCGACCAACCGGGTACATCCTTCGGTCTGGCCGGGGAGGGTACAATACGCTCCTGATGACGACCGTTTTCTTTTGTTGGAAACCACTGGTGCATTGCACGCCATGTTGTTTGCAGCTGTATTGAGCATTGGCCCAGGACCCACACAGTGACGTCACTGGGAAAGTCCCGGATCGATGGAAGCGCCCAAGGTCATTAGGCGCGTATTTCAAAAAATAAATTTGCGTATCTCGATAATTTATATTGGAAATAAACTAGATAAATACATTTCCTAATGGGAATATTGTCGCATGGAAAGCAGTTTGAAAAGTGTTTCCATTTCCCTTTAAGAAGCGGAATAGAAAAATCAGGAGAAACCGCACTAAATGGGTGAAAACATGGATAATACAGTGAGAGCTGGAGTTAAATGAAATCTCAGATTTCACACATTTTGCTCGACTTTTTCCTGTTCAGTTTCACATGTTGAAGGAACTCATCACTCCACTCATCCAGAGGCAAAACACAAATTACCGGGATTGTATCTCCGTGGGGACACGTCTGATGGTTGCGCTGCGATTTTTGGCAACAGGTATGAAAGCTAAAGATGTTGCTATATTTTAAATTGCAGTACTTTGTATATTATTACTTGTACATTTTACTTCAATAAAAGTAGTAATACCACAGTGTAGAAATACTCTGTTAAAAGTAAAAGTCATGCATTCAAAGATTTACTAGTGTAAGTACAAAACCAAAAGTACTGCTTGGTAGCTTGAGAGTTTACCAAGGGATCAATAAAGTTGTATCTTAACCTATAATAATGCCTGATAAATATGTATCATGTATATCAGCAAAAACACGTGGGTTTGCTATCCTGGCTCCAAAATGGTGGAATGAGCTCCCCATTGACATCAGGACAGCAAAAAGCTTACACACCTTCCGGCGCAGACTGAAAACTATAGGATACTTACATAACCCCAGTTCTCAGAGTAACATGAAGTGAGATGTCTCACTATGGGATGCACCTCAACACGTATGCAAACAGAAGCATCAATCTCATTACGCCAATCCTGATTGGCTGGTGATCTTGACGTCTACGTCAGGGAATCCACCCACCCTTTAAGTAGCTTGCGCTACGTCGCAGCGTCATTCAAAATAAGCACCTCTTCTTGCTTCGCCTTAGCAAGAAGGGCCGTCTGGTGAGACATCTCACTTCATGTTACTCTGAGAACTGGGGTTACGTAAGTAACCTATAGTTCTCATTCATAACACTCCGTTCAATGTCTCACTATGGGATATTGAAACTCCCGTATTGCTAGACATGCTTATCTCGAAAACAACCAGAACTTAACAGGTAGAACCCTGTCTCAACACGGGGCCCAGCACTGCGCGGGCCACACTTGGAGCAGAGACATCTAGCCTGTAAAAGCGGATAAAAGTGAGCGGTGAGGACCAGCTCGCTGCTGCACAAATGTCTTGGATGGAAACACCCTTGAACAAAGCCCAGGATGTAGCCAGTCCACGAGTAGAATGAGCACACAGGCCCGTTGGTGCCTGCAAACCCTGACTCGTATAAGCCAGAGCAATCGCTTCCACAATCCAGTGGGAGAGCCGTTGCCTGGTAACGGGCTTGCCCTTATGAGGGTTAGCCCAGGATACAAAGAGTTGGTCATTGCATCGAAACTCTTTTGACCTGTCCATATAGGTGCATAAAGCACGGACTGGGCACAGTAAATTCGGCCGCTGTTCCTCAGAGGAACACAGTGGCGGAGGAAATGCCTCAATGTCAATGGGGGTACATGAGCCAACCACCTTAGGTACAAAACAGGGTTGGGCTTCAGCAACACTCTCGTTTGCCCCGGGGCAAACTGAGTGCATGAATGTCACTGACTCGCTTGGCAGATGCCAAAGCCAGTAACAACACTGTCTTCAGTGACAGGTGTTTCATGTCAGCTTCTTCCAGGGGTTCAAATGGAGGTCGAGTGAGCCCATCTAAAACCACTGCCAAGTCCCATAAGGGCACCAGTGACCTGGAAACAGGGAGGAGCCTGCGAGCCCCTTTCATAAAACGGCAGACCAAGGGATGTTGGCTAGCCGTCTTTCCCTCAAAGCCCACATGGCATGCAGCAATAGCAGCCAGGTACACTTTGATCGTAGAGAAAGCTCTGTGTTTATCAATCAAGTCCTGTAGAAATGATAGAATCACCCCGACAGGACATTGAAAAGAGATGTGTCCCTTTTGAAGGCACCACTCCTCAAACACCCTCCACTTACAGTCATAGAGGGACCTGGTGGAGGAAGCTCTTGCACTCTGAATAGTGTTTATCACCTTCTGAGGGAGTCCCACTGTATTCAGGTTATACCACTCACGGGCCAGGCCCATAGTGCCAAGCGCTCTGGGTGTGGGTGAAAAATCGTCCCCCCCCGCCTGAGACAGTATGTCCCTGCGTAGCGGGAGCTGCCACGGCTGCCCGCACAGCAGCTGATATATCTCCGCCAGCCAGTACATTGCAGGCCAGTGTGGAGCTATTAGGATCAGTGTGTGGCGTTGTTCTCTCACTCTGGCCAGAGTTGGGGGTATCAGAGCCAGGGGTGGGAACGCGTACAGAAGGACCGGAGGTCAAACGTGAGCGAGCGTGTCCACGCCTAACGCTGCGTTTAAATCGCGCATTGAAAAGAACAGCTGACATTGAGCGTTTTATTTTGATGCGAACAGATCCACCGCGGCCCGGCCGTAACACACCCACAGCTGACTCACAATTATTGGATGTAGAGTTCATTCTGCATATAGTGGTGCACCTCTGGACACCAGATCTGCCCCGAGGTTCATCACTCCTGGTACGTGCGTCGCTCTCAGAGTGAGGAGACGTCCGCAGCTCCATAAGATCAGTTTGCGTGCCAGCATGTGTAACTGGAGAGGACGCAAACCCCCTTGGCGGTTTATATACGATATTGTGGTCGTGTTGTCTGTCCTCACGAGGACATGATGTCCTCTGAGAAAAGGCAGAAAGCGTTTCAGGGTGAGGAACACCGCTAAAAGCTCCAGATCATTTATGTGTGACCGTTGGAGGTCTCTGCTCCAGAGACCCCTCACAGGTCGAGCTTCGTATGTACCCCCCCAGCCCGTCAGACATGCGTCTGTGGTGACCACCTTCCGCGATAGGACAGCACCCATAGGCACGCCCCGTTGGGTGCAGCCAGTGGTGCAGTGCCATTATGCATTTCATAGTGACTATCACTCTCCGCGCGCCATGACGCACGGGGTCCAGTCTGAGGGCAGCAACCCAGCGCTGAAACTCCCTCATGTGTAAGCGTCCCAGTCGTACCACCAGGATGGCTGACGCCATGAGCCCCAGTAACCGCAGACATGATCTGAAGAGAACATATTTGCGTGGCTGGAAATGAGCGAGGCAAGCCCTGAAGGCTTTCACTCTCTCTGCTGACAGGCGGGCTGTAAAGGGCACCGCATTCAGGCGTAGGCCCAGGAAGAGTACAGTCTGGGCTGGGGACAACATGCTCTTTTCGCCAATCGTCCAGATAAGTTGCCAGGCGAATACCCTGTTGTCTTAACGGGGCTATCGCAGCCTCCGTACACCGTACAAACACTCGTGGGCTGAGAGACAGACCGAAGGGAAGTACTCTGTACTCGTAACAGACACCCTGAAAGGCGAACCTCAGATATTTCCTGTGTGGATAATATACTGGGATGTGGAAATACGCGTCTTTCAGGTCGACTGATGTGAACCAATCGTTTTGGCGCATGAGACGCAACAGAGATGTGTGAGTGAGCATTCTGAATTTGTATCTTTTGAAATATTTGTTCAGACCCCTCAAATCTAGTATAGGCCGAATCCCGTTCCCTCCCCGATTGGGAACGAGGAAATACTTGGAATAAAAGCCGCTCTGACTCTGTTCGGAGGGTATTATAGATATAGCCTTCTTGTCTAGTAGCGAGAGAATCTCTTGCTCCAGAATATGGGCCGACTCTCCCTGGGCTTGCGAACGTAGAATGCCCGAAAAGTGAGGGGGGGTGACAGCGAATTGGAGTCTGTAACCCCATGCTATTGTCTTGAAAACCCAAGCAGAATCTGTGAGCATCCTCCACTTTTCGCTTCTCAAAGCGAGTGGAGATGTCACATCCCTGTCGTCTGCCTTCTGTGTCTTTATTTGTTGTGTTATGGGGCCCTCTAGTGTCTGAACACGGTGGTACCCCAGGTTGACAACCCCGGTCGACACTGCGCATGCGCGTGGCGGTGATGCCTTCACAGCCCCGTCCATTGTCCGCCTTCTGAGAGAGGTAGCAGCCACTCTTAGAAGGGGGGTAGACGTCAGACTGTTTATTGTTTTTATTGTTTTTCTTTTCATTTGTATTGACTGCGCCCTTGGCTTTAAGGCTGGAAACGACAGTGGACAATGATTTATTAAGAAACAATAGTGATGACATGTGTGACTTAAACGAGCAGCGGAGCTTGCTGTCTTTGATGTTAAGTCCATTTCCCTCATGGCGCGAACTTGAGGATGACGTTCTGACATCACTCGAGGCGGCGGGAAGATGGGGGCATGGTTGCACCCCGGAAACACATGAGCATCAAACACTGGAACGTGTTCTGGAGCTGGAGAACAGGGAACTTCCAGCTCTTTTTCTTCTGAAAGTCTGGACCGGCTGTGCCTGAGCGGCTGCTGCTGGAACCGGAGACTTTCTTGGCCAGCTCGTCTTCGCCTCGTGTCTGGGCTGGAGACCCGGGGCAGGCTGTGGCCCCTGCTTGTAACATCCCGTCATGTCTGCTAAATTATTCATGTCATGTTAATCAGGTTCATGTTATTGTTTCACGTTTAGTTCATAGCCCAGGTTAGATTTATGTTTAGTCAAGTCTTTTTGTTCACCTGTCTAGTCCTGTCATTGCACTTCCTGTTTTATTTTGTACTTACCTCTTGTCTCTCATTTCAGGTCCCCTTCATCCTCCCTTTGTGTGTTTTCCCGCCATCGTCAGCGTCTGCCCCGCCCCTGATTGTTTCCACCTGTTCCTCCTTACCTCATGTATAAATAGTCCTGTCTCCCTTTGTCCTGTGCCAGTTCGTCTTGTGCCTTGTGCCATTTAGAGAGCCAGCTTGTCTCGCCAAGAGATTATTGTACTTTGTGACCATAGTCAAGTTTATTTAGTTTGTAATTTGCTTTGCTACGTTTTGCCTCTCAGGAGTGATTTTTGTTTGAACTTTATACTTTTCCAAAGTAAAGACTTTTTTGAACAAACTTTCTTTTGAGTCGTGCGTTTGGGTCCAAGTGTCTGTCAAGGTTCCTAATACTGCTGTTTCGGGATCTTGAAACAGGCAGGACGTGAAGCAGCCTGAGCGAAGGACTGCCGCGGGGTCGTTGAAGGCGGCGGCTGGACCCTTCGGGGAAGACAAAGCTGGAGAGCCTCATCCTCCTTCTTTTTGGATTCACACCGCTGCTGCATCGAAGCTAGAGCAGAGCCAAATATGCCCTCGGGAACAATAGGCATGTCCAAGACGTCCTCTTTTTCCCGGTCTGGAAGGTTCGTCAGGGTAAGCCACCTGGCTCTCTCCTGTACCACCATTATCCCCAGTGCTTTGCCCGTGGCTTGGACTGCACAGCGCTGCACACGGAGGAAAATGTCCGTGATCGCTGCGATTTCGTCCCACACGGCAGGCTCAGGTTTGATCGTCATGTCCTCGCAGAGCTCCGCCTGGAAGGCGTTCAGCAGCGAGGAGACGTTGAGCGCCCTGGCGGACAAAGCTGCGGCTTTATAGGCTCGTTCGGTCATTGCTGACTGGAAGCGGTCTGCCTTTGCCGGTAGCGTGGGGTTCCTGCTCGGTGCCGAAGCCAGCCGCGGTTGGAGGTGGGCTGCCACCAGCGGCTCCATGGGCGGCATGCGGAGCAGGCCGAGCTTCTCCATGCCGTCACAGTCCAAAGAGGAGGCACCCTGGATTGGGGCCTTGTTGCTGAAAGGGCGGTCTCTCCACGAGACCGACACCTTGTCCAGCATCTCTGGAAAGACTGGAAGAAGCTGCTTCTTCATCCTCGCTGCTTGGGGCAAGTTCTTCCCCTCATAGCGAGATCTGGAGGTCTCCTTGGCCACTTCAGGCCAGGGGATGTCCAGCCTGGACGCAGCGCGTTGGCACACGGCCTGCAAGTCCATACTGAGGCAGGGCGAAGCTGGTGTGCTTTCGCCCGGGGGAGCGGACATCGCCTCCGGCTTGGCAGCCTGGGCAGATGAAACGAAGATGTCATCTTCGTGCTCATCCGAGTCGGATAAGAGGAACTCAGAGGCATCCTCTTCATCCTCCTCCATATAATCCAGCAGTAGGACATCCTCCGCAGGTGGAACCACGGTGAGGTCCAGTTGGAAGCCCCAGCTTGACACAGCGCGGGGCTCCGCTCTCGCGGCTCTTGCCGCCACCGGGCCCCAGCCTGACACGGCGCGGGGCTCCGATTCCGCGGCTACCGCCGTTGTTGAGCCCCGGTCTGACACAGCGCGGGGCTCAATCTCCGCAGCGGTCGCTACCATGTCCTGATTGCCGGCCGGCGAATCAACGGACATGAAGGGGTCCCGTCCCGACAGGCTAGCTTGACGCGCTAGCCGTCGGCCGAGGCTCTTGATGGTGAAGCGGGCACAATGCCCGCACGAATCGGGGGTTATCGATAGCTTCCTGGGCGTGTTCCAGCCCAAGGCAGGACGAGCAGACCTGGTGTGAGTCCGTGCCCGAGATCTTAAACCCGCAGCCTCCGAGCCGAGCCGAGCCTCCGAGCCTCCGACTCCTCTGGTGTGAGGGAGAGAAGGGTCCATCCTCGTTTGCCGGGGTGTCGGCGCGGAGGGATAAACTAGCAACAGGTATGTTACTGTTTGAAGACAAAAATCAAACCTTACCATTATTTCGAAAGAAAAAACGGCGGGCAGATTACAATATTAACTGGTGTGTTAATATTTGTTCAATTCTTCTGCAAAGCAAAAAAAAAAAGTAACCGGCAAGCGCCCGTCGACCGAATGTTAGCTTGGGTTCAAACTGTGGACCGTTAAGCTAGCCCGGCTACTAGGGGTGTTGAGAATAATCGTTTCTACGATGCATTGCGATGCGGACGATTCGGTATCGATGCAGTGACGGAAGATAATCGATTATAGCGTAGTAACGTTGCTTCCTGATTTTCCGGCCGCGGCTTTACTATAATGTAACGTAACGTTTTCTGTCACTTTAATATCAAATCGGTCGGTGACGCAGAGATCAGGGAACAGACGTGACAGCGGCACAGCAACACCAAACACGGAGCAGTCTGCTTTATCCACCAACACAAGAACACCAGTCCAGAACCAACAGCAGAAGGACCCGCTCTGAATCACTCCGTGTCGCTGCGGCTCAGAGACACAGGGATTTATGTTTTTCAAAAATAATCGCGTTACAATCATGTCAGGTTTTTGGTGGATTTAATTAAGTCTTGGATTGCAGAGTATGAATGTCCTCTAGCAATTTTCAGACGATATATACGTGTGTAAAGTTTGTGAAGGCAGGAGGAAAAGAGCTTCCACGATCACCGTCTCCTCTCTGCTGCTCCAAGCCCCGCCCCCTCCCTGAAAATAATGAGTGACAGGCTGATAGTAACCTGATAGAAACTTTATTATTCACTTAATCACTGAGATATAATGAAGCTAACTTAATCTCATACATTCATGGGATTTATGTAACAGTAAGACAGAGAATGTAAGTGTGCACCCACATGCAGTATTTTTGTTTGTATATGCTATTGTAAATACTCCTGTTGTCTGCTGTGTTCAGACTCAAGTCCTGTGTGTGATGCCACATTCAGGACATTCAGTGTCCTTTTTTTAACAGAAGACCGTTGCTAGAAGCTGCAGCTAGACTGCAGAAGCATTATTTTTTTGTTTTTGAGGATGGAACAACTTCACACACAGACCTGGAGGCTAGACCTATACAATCAATTTATTTTGGTTTATAAATGAATGTCAAGACATTTATGTTATTGATTTCTGAAGCACTTTCTAAATATTAAAAAGAGAGTTCATATGTATTTACTGCATGTATGCATTAACGAAAAATAAGCCATGTGCAGTAATATAGAAAATCGAGGATGCAACGCATTGGTATGAATCATGATACATCGGGATATCGAATTGAATCGAATCGTTGACAGGATAATCGTAATCGCATCGAATCGTGAGACCAGTGAAGATGCATAGCCCTACCGGCTACTGATATTCGAGATGTGCTCTGAAGCGAGAAGAGGTGTTTGAATGACGCTGCGACGTAGCGCAAGCTACTTAAAGGGTGGGTGGATTCCCTGACGTAGACGTCAAGATCACCAGCCAATCAGGATTGGCGTAATGAGATTGATGCTTCTGTTTGCATACGCGTTGAGGCGCATCCCATAGTGAGACATCGAACGGAGTGTTATGAATGAGAACTCATCTCTTTCGACTCCACTTCGAGCGATATAATTACTAACAAAGAATTATTAACAAAGCACTTATATACTAATAAAGGACTGGCTTATCTAAAGCCAGTTGAGTAGCACTTGAAATGTTTTTGCTCTATGAAACCTGATGTACTTATATGATTCTGTTTTCTTCAAGTTTGTATCTTGTTGGTCGAACGCACTTATTGTAAGTCGCTTTGGATAAAAGCGTCAGCTAAATGCAATGCAATGTAATGTATATAATATAATCAAGAAATATTTTATCATGTATTATTATAGGTTAAAATAAAAAACTTTATTGATCCCATGGTGAATTTCATAAGCTACCCAGCTGTATATAATGGAATTTAAATCAGCTCCTCCTTTACCAGCTGCAACATTAACCAGTTTAGCCCTAAGCCTGTTTTTCAGGTTTCAGGCTTGAAAATGACATTCCCAGAACAAATGACCAAAGGGTTACATTAATAATCTTTTTTCTCAAAGTAATGATAAACCTGTGAGTTGGATGTAGAAAAGTCAAAATCAATATAGATGTTTTTATTTTAAAGAAAATTCAGATTGAACATGGTAAAAAACTGTAAATTATAGTGTCCGTCCAAAATATATGTTGTACTTATAGTGAAAACTAACCTTGGATGATGGGTTAGTAGACTAAAAGCTTTAGGAATTCAAAGTACAACATATAATAAGTACCCTGTATCAAGATTGATGCAAAACAAGTGATATTTGACCTTTTTAGACAGATTTAGCAAAATAAACCTCTTCTGGGGGCATTTGGGTGGATTTTCCTTATCTCTGGCCCCCCTTGTTCGATTTTGACATGTGACATCTCTTTCTGACCGTTAGAGCCAATAGAATCGAAGGGAAATCGTCCCGCACACACTCATGTAAAAAAAAATGGCGCCTTCGCTCAAGAAGTTTTGCTCCATAGTGAAGCTGTCTCTAGGTCTGACATCTCAAAACCGAAAAGCAGATGTATTGCTCATGGATTATCAGAAATCCTTCAAAGTGACACAGACACATTGGATTGACCTATGGATTAACTTCAGCATCGTTTTTATCGTTTTAATGCCATTGAAGACCACTTTTGACCAGACTACCACACAGTTGAGCCATTTTGCCGTTTTTGGCTAACTAGTTCCATATATTTTGATGTGTGTTCTTGTTATTATCTCCGAGAGTTCATATGATTGAGTGATAATGAGAATAACCATCGATTCTGTGTCCCCTCACGATGGGTTGAGATGTGCAGCAAAGATAAATAATAATGTTTTGTGAGTGAATTTCGGTGCAGTCATCTGTTAGCATTTTTCGCTCGTTGCTAATTCAGAGGCTCAGTCAGCGTTAGCATTGTGTTTTTTTATTAAGATTAGTTAGATGAGTTTATTTCCGTTACATGGATATAAAACATTCATAATTTATTAAATGAACATGCCCTCAGACACTGTTTTCTGCAAGATATTGCAGGAGGCCCCCGGAACCGGGGTCTCTCGGGCTTAACAGGTTAAGGTGATGAGTACATTAATCCATCAATAATTATAATACAATAATATATATATATATTATTCTGTTATTGTTATATTACCGTGATGGTGAGGTTGGAAGTACTCTCCCTCCTTCTTGTGAAGGCAGGCCCGGTTCCAGAACAAAATGACTCAGGGTGCATCTGAGATTAGAGAGGGTGCAGGGGTAAAGTGCTATTTTTATAAGTGGGGAGTGGACCTAACACCCTCTACGGGGGTCCTCTCCTCCTCTAGGTCGGTCCGGGGGCATGCTCCCCCGGGAAGATTTTTTTTAAATATTGAAGTTAAAAGCATCAATCTGGTGCATTTTGAGAGCAAAATTAAGAGATCTATGGATCTATGTGCTCTTTGCTTGATTCATGCCTTCTCAGTCCCTTATCACGTAGCCTACAAGAGCATGGCGCCAGTTGTTGTAGCCAGTTGTGGTGAAGGCATCTGACTTACTTGAACCGAAATGTCTACATGCATAGCAGAAGATGGCATCTTTTTTACATGAATATTCAGCCAATCTCTGTTTTGAAATCATGAGCTGCAAAATGAGCGCCTTACCCCACTGTACAGGCGAGTTGAGTACTTTTTTTAAATATACCTGGGCAGGCTCTGTTTTGCCGAGGTCCTCTGGCACTTGCGGGTCGCCGAAGGGAGGCGGGTGTTTGGGGCAACGAAGACGACTGCGGCTGCTCTGCCTCCGTGGGCGAGGCGGGCAAAGCCGGCGAGTCAGGCGGGAGGACGTTATTGTCCACGACAGTGGCCGCGGGTAACGTAATGTCCCCATGATCTGAACTGTTATTACCTGCAGTAGATGCAGTGTTACTGCTGGCGATAAGGGCTGGTTGTTTTAACAATTTTCTGATGTCCATCATTGACTGCTGTGTAAGCACCTTGCAGATGATGAACGTGCAGCGGCACAGGTCACGCGCACCTGACATAATAACGTTACTTACCGTTTACATTGACCAAATAAATGCAGCAGACAATATTATTTAAAGGTGGGGTAGGTAAGTTTCAGAAACCGGCTCGAGATACACTTTTTGTTATATTCCATGGAATGCTCTTAACATCCCGATAGCAATGAATATCTTAAGTGCTTTGACAAAAAATCCATACAAAAATGTCATCTGTGGAACCCGTAATACTGTAAAAAGTACAACCAATCCGTTTAGCCGGCCTGGCTAAACGGATTGGATTGCCGCCCTGTCTGTCAGCCTTCCATCTCGTGCACGCACAAATGTATCTCGTGCCCTCATTGGGCGTGCATTGCAGCAGTACTTCAATGACTCGCCAGCAACAGGCGGCCACTTTCACCAGTCTGCTGACGTCATGTGCGCGTTCATGTGTGTTGGAGGAGGTGCTCTGTAAGGAAGTCTGAAGGAAGGGGCGGATTCTTTTCAGCTGTGTACTTTCAAATTTTAGTGCACTCGAGCCGGTTTCTGAAACTTACCTACCCCACCTTTAACCACAATTTATCTTATTTCAACTGTCTTCTTCTTCTTCTTCTTCTTCTTCTTCTTCTTCTTCTTCTTCTTCTTCTTCTTCTTCTTCTTCTTCTTACTATTATTATATTAATATTTTTCACTTTTTTTTTTTTTTACTTTTCATTTTTCAAATGAGGGTGCATAACGATTCAACTGAGGGTGCAATGCACCCTTATGCACCCCCGTAGAACCGGGCCTGTGTGAAGAGCTCCAAAAACTGCAGGCTGGTCAGGATCCACTTGTTGAACTTTCCTGTCGGCTCCCAGACCGTGGTCGAGGAAACAGGGGGGATGACTCTCTGTCGTCTCCCAGGGCAGAAGCAACACGCTTCGGGTTCAATAACCCACTTTATCAAATTACTGGAGAGAGGCGAGCTCGTCTTGGGAGGTCGTTGTATTTATTTAGTTCTTCCGTTTCACAAGACCTATGCTTTTTCCTGCTGCCTCGTTTCATTTCCAGAAAACATATTCACCGCTCCCTCACTCTCGCTCTACCATACCCACACACACATGCACGCGCCACACCCCTCTCTTAAAGGGGTAGCGATCTCACTCTGCATGACCCTAATGTTACTGCTGTCTGCCGGTCTTTGGTGCTCCAGAACTACCCGAAGTTTCTTGTAACGGGTGTACTGGGTTCGCAGAGATTCCCACTTCTTCTTCAGCTCTTTCTCTGAAGCACAAAAATAAACTATGTAAGCATTGTGGCTAGTTAGCATGTCCAATTCATATCTATATGCAGTGCCAAACAAGTAGCAACAGCTAGCAAACAATAACAATAAAACACAATGTTGAAATAACAAAATATATTTCACGTATATTTTCATGAAAAAAAAGAGAATCTTACCTGATAAAAAAAGTACATTTTCAATCTCTCGCCAGAGTCCGGTTTTGACTACTCGGTTCACGTACCATTTCTCTGCGATGTTGAACAGAGGTGGCCTCTCCTGGATCAAGCAACAAGTTGAATCGGCCGTGGGAGGTGTGAACATTTGCCGTAAAGAGATGACGGTGCGGGACATACCAACCTGAGTAGGGCGCCGCGAATGCCCGACGGCCTCTGACTCCCAAAATCGGGTTGGTGTGTCAGGGCCTTAAGCTGTCTTGTAGAATAGAAAGCTCGACAGGCATATAAAGCGTGATTACGAAATCTCAATGCATTTCATGGCAAGACCGACCCTGCTCAGCTGGTTGACGACCTTGAATGCTTAGAGTCATGATAGTCCATTGTTCAGGGTATAAAATAGAATCAGAGGTTACCGGTACCTCAGAGAACATGAACGCCTGGACAATCAACGCAGTTAAATGTAACGCACAGCATGGCAAGGTCTTTGCAAGGAAAGCAAGAAGATTCAAAATAAGCCAAACAGAAAAAAAAGGGGGTCAGACTTGGGTCATGGGTTAGTTGCTACTACAACTGACGCTATGCTAATCGTTTTTCTTGCTTTACCATATATATTAGCTCAATGGTAGGGAGGGTTACCTTGCAAATATTTGATACATGTAAAACACTATTTTATGAACAAATAGGTTCTAAAAATGAACAAATGAAGTGAAAACCATGAAGCAAATTCAGGCAGTAGGCGTATTAGTCAACAGAGCAGTACGTCTTACAAATAAATTAAATCTGCTCACAAAATGCTCTGTTTTAGTTTTTCAGTAACATTGTAATCCTGCGAGTAATCCCACTTTTTATTAAATGTTACAGTAATACGATGAAGTATTTTTTCATGTTAGGGAATACAGTTACCTTCTTTTGTATGCTGATTATATAATCCTGTTACATGTAATCTGTTGCTCCCCAAGCCTGATGAGCGCAATTAACTAGTTAGATTAACCAAGCAATTATAGAGTAGCAGAATGAATTTGAAAAACACTGCTGATCAATATCATATAAAGAGACATTAGTCATCTAAGGGAGGACTTTATGTGAAATATCTGTATGTCGGTAAGCAGAGCTCCTCACCGCCACTAAACCCCATGGCTTCGGGGGTAGAAGAATACACGACAAAATTAGATGTGGAGCACTGTTATACGATGCAGGATTCTGTAAATCTGCTCATCCCTCAGCAATGTACACAAACTATATTGACTGTGTGCCTGCAGAGCCATTTGCCCAGTCCTGAAGTTGCTGCTGTGAAATGAAATATGTAAAGCAACTGTGTGCCTGAAGCAGTAAAGTTTTTTAAAGCACACCAGTGCCTTTGTCACATAAGTTTGGATGTAATTGATGCGATGCACTTTATAGCCTATGTTTAAGAGGCAACTGTGTGTGTGTTGTGTGGTGTGTGTGTGTGTGTGTGGTGTGTGTGTGTGTGTGTGTGTGTGTGTGTGTGTGTGTGTGTGGGTGTGTGTGTGTGTGTGTGTGTGTGTGTGTGTGTGTGTGTGTGTGTGTGTGTGTGTGTGTGTGTGTGTGTGTGTGTGTGTGTGTGTGTGTGTGTGTGTGTGTGTGTGTGTGTGTCCACAGAGGTAGCCAACATTTGACAAAGGATAATGCCCCACAGATGAATCAATTAAATGCAGGTTTGCATTGTCCTTTAGTTGGCTCACACCACTGGCAACAGCACAAGCTCCAAGTATTAACTAAACACAGAACGATTTTAAAAGCAATGTATTTCTATTGGTAGTATGTTTCGTGCCTGCACCACGTATTTTTGTCCGGTCGGGACTTGGAAGACATTTTCTTACTCAATATCAAGCCACGATTATTGTTTTTATTTTTAATCGTGTAATGTCTGACTTTTTTTGCCGTCCGTGAGGAAAATAAATGGGGCTCAGAATACTGAAATATGTTTTTATTTTCTAAATAACACACTGTTATTTACTCAACAATAACACACAATTATCCTTGTTTTTATTGATGTCACGATCTGTCTTTATGGTGTGTTGTCTTGTCTTGTTTCATGTTTTATTTTGAAAGGTCTTCACCTCCTGTCTTGCCTGTTTCTGTCTGCGTTGTGTCTTGTTTGGATTTGTCTGTGGTTCCCTGTCGTTAGTTTCCCTGGTGTGTCTGATTACCCGATTGTGTTCACCTGTGGCCCCTGTGTTTTCTCCTCCCTCCTCACCTGTGTCTTGTTTGTGTGATTAGTCTTGTGTGTATTTAAGTTCTGGTTTTTCTGTCTGTCTTTGTCGGTTCGTCTTGTGTAATGACCAGTTTCTTCAGATCCAACGGCTGACGAGTGGCAGAGAACGGAGAAGTGGTGTACAGAGTACGATTCAAAGAGTGTGTGAGGTTTTTTTTTTCACGGAGCCTACATATTCGTTGGTTTGGTGAACGGTTGTGGTTTTTTTTGTTATAACGCCCCCCCCCCTAGGGGGTTCTTCCCCTGAGCTGGGCGTTTGTTTTGATGACAGATTCAATGGCAACTGAGCCAGGAATGGACAAGACCACGGCAACGCGAATCATGGACAACGAGAAAGAGGGGGGCAAAACGGACGGAAAGGAGGATACCAACGAAGAACAAGGACAAAACAAGAAAGCGGGAGAGGAGGAAACAAGAAAGAAGATGGGGACTGTGAGGTACAGTGTAGAATTAACTGTGGAGGTAACTGTGGATGGAGGAGACGCAGTAACAATGATGGACTTACTAAAAGGAATACAAAAAAAGTGTGGGGTTGTGGACGGGTGCAGAGTGAGAGGGGAGCGGCTATATGAAGTCACCATGAGGACCTGTCTGGGGAAAAGGAAAATAATGGAGGGACTGAGGGTGAACGGGGTCATGGTGCATGCACAGGACCTCTTGAACAAAGATATGACTGTCTCATTCCTAAATCTGCCGGTATATGTACCTGATGGCATGATAATTAAGAGACTGAAAGAGTGGGGGGGGGTCGAGCCTATCTCGGCAATCAAAAAAAAAGTGTGGCCGGGCACAGAAATCTCAGACGGCACCAGATTCCTGAGAGTTAGATTCAATGACAAGATTAGCTCCCTCCCTTATTCAACAAAGTTAGAAACAGTGAGGGGTGCGGAGTACTTCAGAGTACTGCACAATCGCCAGGTTCCTGTCTGCCGGCTGTGCATCCAGCCCGGTCACTTCTTTAGGGAGTGCCCAGAGTTTAAATGCCACAAGTGTGGCCAGGCAGGACATTATGCCAGGGAGTGCAATTTCAGGGCGGAGAGAGAGGAGAAGGAGGAAGAGAAGGAGGACAAGGAGGAAGACGAGGAGCAAAAGGGGGAGGAGGAAGACGAGGAGGAGGAAGACGAGGAGGAGGAAGAGGAAGGGGCGGAAGGAGCAAAGAAAAGACCCTTTGAGGAGGTCAGCGATGAGGATGGTGGCCTGAGTGGGGGAGGAGCGGCGGAAGACGAGGATGGAACTAAGAAAAGTGCAAAGCAGAGCGGCGGAGGCGCCGAAGGAAGCGGCGGCGGAGGAAAGAAGGTTCGGAGTCCTGGAGTGGTGGAGGACATCTCGGAGGCATCAGATATGGATGAGGGAGTGCTGGAGGAGGACCCTGTGGGCGCCGTGATTTTCGGGAACCCTAAGGATAAGCAGAGGGACAGCAGCTTGAAGAGAAACGGGCGTGGGGGTGTGAGGAAGGCCTCAGCGGAGAACGTCGGGCGGAGTGATAAACGCAAAGCGGACAAGGCGAAGGAGATGGAGAAAAGAAGAGCGAGCTCAACAGAGGGGGAGCTCGGGAAAGGGAACAGCTTAAGGTAACAATGTTAAGGACGCTTATTATAACAGCATTCCTTTTGATGGCAGCCATCTCCTCCTTTAATGGCAATGGCCTCAGAAATAGGATTAGAAGAGAACGGGCAATAATTCTATGTGGGGCAAGTATAATATGTCTGCAGGAAACACATTGGGATGGAGGGTGTGTGGAGGAGGTAAAAAAGGAGTGGATGGGTGAAGTGTTTACAAATAATGGGTGTTTATGAAGGGTCTGTGTGTGGGATTGATGGTGCAACAAGTGGGAGGAAATATATAAAGAGGATGAAGGGGAATGGAAAGGAGGTTGAAAGAGGAGGAGGTGGGAATGAGGTGGAGATGGAAGAAATAGAACAAAGAAGCGAATACAGAGGATGAGGAGGAGCGAGAGCAGAGACAGAGGGAGGAGGAGCAGTTAGAAATGATGAGGATGAAGGAAGATATGGAGGAGGGAAGAGTAGGAGAGAGAGAGAAAGAGAGAGAGAGAGAGAGGATGAGAAGGAAAAAGAGAAGGGAAAGGATGAGGGAGTTGAGTCAGAGGAGGGAAGGAAGGGATGGGGGGAGAAGATGGAAGAGGAAGAAGAGGAGCAAAAAAGGAGGGAGGAAGAGGGGAGGAGAGAGGATGTTAGTAAGGTGGAGGATGGGAAGGGAAAAGAGGAGGGAAAGGGTGAGGAGATTGCGTCAGGGGAGGGGGGGAGGGGGTGATAGGAAGGAGGAAGAGGATGGAGAGGAGAGGCAGAGTGAGACTGAGAGTGATATTGAGAGAGAGAGAGAGAGGAGAGAAGGGAGAGGTATAGAAAGCAGGGTTTGGAGGAAGTTGTTGTGAGCCTGGGGGTGATGAATGAGAAGGGTGAGTGGGTAGATGAGGAGGAGGCGAATGGAATGTATATGAAAAGGAGGATATATGGATTGAATAAGGGGAAACAATGGAAAGTTGGGAGAAATATTGGGAAGGGGAAAAAAAAGTGAAGATTAAGATGGGACGGGGCAGGGTGGAAAGTGGAGAGTGGGCGCTTGATTAGGTAGTATTGTTTTGGGTAGAATGGAGTGGTTATAGATATTTGTTTTTTGTATTTTTATTGATGTGGGTGGAAGCCTGGGGGTTTCTTCCTATGTAGTGGGGAACTGTAAGGATTGAAGAAGGGAAATTGGAGTTCAACTTTGAAAAGAAAGGAGTATGAAATTATTTGTAAATATTGTATAAAAAGTGTATAAGTATACATTATGTTTTTCTATAAAATTAAAGGGGAAGAAGAGATGGGGATAGAGGATATTAGCGAAGATGAGGATAAGAAGGGGAAAGAGGAGGGGAAGGGTGTAGAGTCAGAGGAGGAGAGGAATGAGAGAGTTAGAAAGAGAGGTGAGAGGTTGAGAGAGGAGGGCAATGAGGAAGTTAGTGTGAACATGGGGGTGATGAATGGGAAGGGTGAGTGGGTAGAGAGCGAGGAGGATGTGTATAGAATGATTGTTAGACGAAGGGTGTATGGATTGAAAAAGGGGGAAACATTGGAAGAGTGGGAGGATTATTGGGAAGAGGAAAGAAAACTGATGATAATAGAGACACGGGAATTGGTGGAGAAGGGAGAGTGGGATTATGATTAGGTAGTTTGACGGTGGTGAAATGTGGGGAAAATATGGCAGGGCTTGAATGTATTTTGGACACAATTGAAGGAAGTCAAAATATGAACTGAGAGTTTGTTTTTATGAGACTCTGTTGTGATTTGGTGGGAAAATGTGATAAATGGGAATGGGGAGAGGGAAAGCACGATTAGGTGGGGTAATAGGGAGATGATTCGGTGTGTGAGGGAGAACAGGCATGGAAAACTGAGATGTTTGTTTATTGTATGAAAGTGAAAAGGGAATTAAAATGTATAATGAGGGGAGATGTTTGAATGGGGAATTATGTTTTATGTGATGTGATGGAAAGCCTTGGGGTCCTTTCTTTTTTGGGGATCGGCGAGGGGGACTATCATGTTTTTTAAAGTGTTATATTGTATATTGTTTATATGTTTGATATAATAAAAAAAAAAAAAAAGTCATGGCTAGATCGTCGGTGAGTGTTCTGTTCTGTCTGTGTTATCACCTAGCCTTGAAATAAAGGAACTTTCACTTTAATCTGCATTTGGGTCCTACCGGCTTCACACACCGTGACAGTACGAACCGACCAAATATGGACCCAGCGGATTCAGCGTTTTTGAGGCTACAGGCGGACCGTCTTGGGTGCTCTCTGGAGTATATTTTGTATACGTGGGATGACGCCTCATCTATACGGGGTAGAGTGGCTGCTTTGAAGGAGGCACACCAGGAGGTTGCTCGCAAGCCCTGGCTCAGGAGTTTGTTGCCTGAGTGGCTACAACTTTTTACCAGTAGTCCTGGAAACTTTTCTCAAGCCTCTAACCCTTTCCTGGGATCTGACTACTGTACTAGTAGAGGTCCACGGTGTCTCCAAGGGGCCTGTAGGAGACGCAGGGCCAGGATTCCAGCCCGTGCCCCAGCAGCCATGGTTCCGGCTCCAGAACCGGACCTTACAGCCATGTTTCCGGCTCCAGAACCGGACCTTACAGCCATGTTTCCGGCTCCAGAACCGGACCTTACAGCCATGTTTCCGGCTCCAGAACCGGACCTTACAGCCATGTTTCCGGCTCCAGAATCGGACCTTACAGCCATGTTACCGGCTCCAGAACCGGACCTTACAGCCATGTTTCCAGCTCCAGAACCGGACCTTACAGCCATGTTTCCGGCTCCAGAACCGGACCTTACAGCCATGTTTCCGGCTTCAGAACCGGACCTTACAGCCATGATTCTGGCTTCAATTCTGGCCCCCGCAGCCATGGTTCCAGACCCAGCTCTTGCCCCAGCTGCCATAGTCCCATCTCTGGTCCCCTCTCTAGTCTCTTCTCGAGTTCCCCCTCTAGTCCCTTCCCAAGTCCCTTCTCTAGTCCCTTCCCTAGTCCCTCCTCAGGTCACTTCTTTAGTCCCATCTCCAGTTCCCTCTCAAGTCCCCTCTCCAGTTCCCTCTCGAGTCCCCTCTCGAGTCCCCTGTCAAGTCCCCTCTCCAGTCCCATCTCAAGTTCCCTCTCAAGTCCCCTCTCGAGTTCCCTCTCCAGTCCCAACTCAAGTCCCTACTGAAGTGCCGTTGGAGGTTCCGCTGGGGCTCCTGCCAACTCCATGTTCTGTTCCGTTGGGGGTCCCGCCGACTACTCTCCTGCCGGGGGTCCTGCCAACCCCTTGTCCTGTCCCGTTGGAGGTCCCGCCGTCTACTCTCCTGCCGTGGGTCCTGCCAGCTCATTGTCCTGTCTCGTTGGAGGCCCCGCCGGCTACTCTCCTGCCGGGGGTCCTGCCAACCCTACGTCCTGTCCCGTTGGAGGTCCCGCCGTCTACTCTCCTGCCGGGGGTCCTGCAAGCTCCTTGTCCTGTCTCGTTGGAGGCCCCGCCGACTACTCTCCTGCCGGGGGTCCTGCCAACCCTATGTCCTGTCCCGTTGGAGGTCCCACCGTCTACTCTCCTGCCGGGGGTCCTGCCAACCCTTTGTCCTGTCCCGTTGGAGGTCCCGACGTCTACTCTCCTGCCGGGGGTCCTGCTAACCCCTTGTCCTGTTCCGTTGGAGGCCCCGCCATCCTCTGTCTCGCCGGGGGTCCTGCCAATCCCGTGTCCGGGTCCTCTTCCGTGGGGGATTCTGCCGAGGCCTGTCCCACCAGCTCCGGTTCCTGTCCGGCCGACACCGGGCCCTGCCCGGCCTCCGGCGCTGGCCCGTCAGCTCCTTCCTGCCCGGCCTCCGGAGCTCTCTGGTCTTCGCCCTCGAGCCCGGCCCCCTGAGAGCCGCGGTCTTCGCCCTCGATCCCGGCCCTCTGTGAGCCGTGGTCTTCGCCCTCGAGCCCGGCCCCATGAGAGCCGCGGTCTTCGCCCTCGATCCCGGCCCTCTGTGAGCCGTGGTCTTCGCCCGCGATCCCGGCCCCCTGACTCTTCCTGCCGCTGCCTTCGCCCTCATGCTCGGCCGCCCGAGTCCCCCACCTTAGACTCTGCCTTGCCCCCGGGCCGTCCGCCCGAATCCCCCTTTTTGAACTCTGCCTTGCCCCCGGGCCGTCCGCCCGAGAACCCCTCCTTGAACTCTGCCTTGCCCCCGGGCCGTCTGCCTGAGATCCCTTCCTGGTCCTCTGCTGTGCTCCTGGGCGGTCAGCTCAGTGTGTCTTGTTTGTGTGATTAGTCTTGTGTGTATTTAAGTTCTGGTTTTTCTGTCTGTCTTTGTCGGTTCGTCTTTTGTCATGACTTGTTCGTCGGTGAGTGTTCTGTTTTGTCGTTGTTATCACCTAGCCTTGAAATAAAGGAACTTTCACTTTAATCTGCATTTGGGTCCTACCTGCTTCACAAACCGTGATAATTTATTTGTTTAATTCTATAATATCGGGCTTTTTTTGCCTTCCGTCAGGAACTGAATTTCAAAATAAAGTCACCAGAAACAGGCGATACACACCGACTGAACTGATTACCCAAGATCCTAAGCTTTGGTTGAAGCTTGGTGATTGGATGTTTTAGCCGCAATGCACGTTTGGATATGGTGTTAATTACTCGTTATTCTCTACTAATAGTTCATTAAAGACTGTATATAATGGTTAAAAAACGGTCAAGTTTAAAGTGTTAACACAACAAATTATATTTGTATTATTAGTGTAGGAAATTTATGTATGTATAACATCTGAAGATGTGTAGTTTTATTCATGTTTTCACATCATTTTACAGAATATTGCTATATTATTTGACATGTTTTACTTCTACACATTAATATCTGATTTGTAAAACATCACAGACAGAAAGGTATATCCGTCATTTAATGGTAAGCTATTGAAATTCTGAATCCATAGATGTGTTTCCCATCACCCAAAACCCTGACTATTCTCTCAACTCAGTATTTACATTCTTTAATTCAAAGAAAATCAATAATATCTTTAAAAACTACAAGTTCCTGTCAGCTGTGCAACACTACCTATCTACTAATTGGATCAAATATAAAAGTCAGCCAAATTAGTGTTGATACTGCAAGGAGACGTATTGTGTTAAGAGAAATTGAAGATGTGTATAGCTGATATATTTATGATCCACGTCACGTATTCAATTTCGGTGGCAGTTCTTCCAATTTGTCTAGAAGTCTTCTAATCAGGGCTCTATAAATAAAGAACTACGGTAGATGTGTAATATTTAATGCAGCCGCACCGTGTATTACAATGCCGTTATGTGATGACTTTCAAAGAGAAAAGCAAGTACACTCGGAATAAAGTATTATTTTCTTCTTCTTTTAAAAAAAAATGTTTTCGGATTTCATATCGCATAAACACCATATCCCAACGTGCATTGCGCCTAAAACATCCAATCACAGAGCTTCAACCAAAGCTGAGGATCTTGGGTAATCAGTTCAGTGGGTGTATATCGCCTACATCTGTTTCCGGTGACTTTATTTTGAAATTCAGTTCCTGACGGACGGCAAAAAAGCCAGATATTATAGAATTAAACAAATAAATGAAAACAAGGATAATTGTGTGTTATGTAAGGGATAATGTGCAACGTCGGGATCCTGATCTGCCTGTCGAGTGTTCTTTTCCCCATAATGACCAAGTCGCTGCACATTATCCCGTATATTAGATGGCCACATTCTCAACAAAGTAACGATATGACTCCCAATATTAATTGAAATGATTTTATAGATTTAAAAAACGTTTTTATTGATTTTAAAAATAGTAGGCTATTATTTATTTAAAATGACATGCATCTGCTAAGATAACTAGTCCGTTGTTACTCTTTGAACTACGTAGCAACGGCAGGAACTGCTTCGATAGCGTTTTTGAGGAGCTTTTTGATAACAGCTTCGAAAATATCATTGCTTGCTTTAAAACAGTGGTTCTCAAACTTTTTCTGTCAGGCCCCCCCTTTGGAGAAAAAAAAAAGTCGGGCCCCCCCAACACACATAGTCAGGCTCAGTGGCGGCGCCAGAGATTTATTTTGGGGGTGCTGTGGGGTAGCTTGACGTTTCATAGAGGGTGCTCAAACATTTAGGGTTTCCCATTAATGTACCGGTCGCTACAGTGGAATTTTCTACTGCAACATTCCCCACGCAAATACACAGTGTTCCCGCAACTGTTACAACGAAGGCTCGATAATCAGCTCACGGCATATAGGTGTAAGCAGGGGTCAAGTGCTATTTTTATAGGTGGTGTGTGGACCTCACATAGGGGGGTCCGGGGCAAGCTCCCCCGGGAAGATTTATTTTTAAATATTGAAGTTAAATGCATTAATCTGGTGCACTTTGAGAGCAAAATGAAGAGACCTATGGATACATCTCTCAACACCCATATGAAACAGAACTGTAAACAGATTTACTTTTTCTTTATGGATATTTTACAAATCACTCCCCTTTTAAACTTTATTCTTGTTTTAATGTCATATAGTATTTCATACCTGTTTTTCTTTTATTCTCTTATTTTTTTATAACTATAATGATCATATAAATGTGTGCCTCAGAAATAATTGTTTACATTAATGGTGACCAAAACGTTTGAGACCCACTGAGATAACACTGAGAGAGTCCTTTAGCTCACTGAGCCTCTCAGTCTGACAGGAGAGGACTCTCCTCCACTTTGTTGTTGAAAAAACTCCTTATATCCGTTAGCGTAGCTCGCTAGCACCAGAAGCTAACAGCAACGATCTCCGGTACCGGTGCGCTCTCTCTCTCGCTCACGCACACAAAATGGCTCGTTCCACACACACAGAGCCGAGCTTTAATGAAACACAGAGACTCAGATGTAATAGTACTGCATCATATTATTTTCGAATCAATAATCTTTCAAATTATGATTTTTTTTTTTTTTTAATCTTTTTTTTTTTTTATATAACCGTTTTTCCTCCTGGTCTCTCGCGCCCCCCCTGGCATGCCTCTGCGCCCCCCAGTGGGGGCGCGCCCCACACTTTGAGAACCACTGCTTTAAAAGTAGCACAATTCATTATGTCAAACCTTGGAAAGTATCTAGATATCCCTGCCCTGATGCCAAAGTAACTGGCAAATGAATATGTTTTGCCGTTTGATATCTATCTCTGGACCGTTGCGTAAAAAGGAGGGTTTCTGCCCCGTTACTTCTCCGCTGTTTTCTCAAACCGACAAGACAAGAGCGACAAGACAAGAGCGACAAGACAAGCAAACTGCAAACTGCATGCAGTTTGCTTATCGGCCAATCTGTATACAGTTAAATTGACCGAACTTCTTTCTGCAGATTTGAGCGTCCTTAACCTGTTAAGCCCGAGAGACCCCGCTAACGGGGGCCTCCTGCAATATCTTGCAGAAAACAGTGTCTGAGGGCATGTTCCTTTTAATAAACTATGAATGTTTTATATCCATGTAACGGAAACAAACTCATCTAACTGATCATTTTAATTTTTTTTTCAAAAAAAACCCCACAATGCTAACACTGAGCCTCTGAATTAGCAACGAGCGAAACATGCTAACAGATGACTGCACCGAAATTCACTCACAAAACCTTATTATGCATCTTTGCTGCACATCTCAACCCATCTTTTCACATCGTGAGGGGACACAGAATCGATGGGTACCCTCATTATCACTTTATACAAATTCTCGGAGATAATAACAAGAACACACATCAAAACATATGGAGCTAGTTAGCTAAAAATGGCAAAATGGCTCACCTGTGTGGTAGTCTGGTCAAAAGTGGTCTTCAATGGCATTAAAACGATAAAAAACGATGCTGAAGTTAATCCAATGTGTCTGTGTCACTTTTAATGATTTCTGATAATCCATGAGCAATGAATCTGCTTTTCGGTTTTGAGATGTCAGACCGAGAGACAGCTTCACTCTGGAGCAAAACTTCTTCCGCGAAGCCCCCACCTTTTCGTTTTACCATGTGTGTGTGTGGGGAGATTCCCCTTCAATTATATTGGCTCTAACGGTCAGAAAGAGATGTCACATGTCAAAATCGAAGAAGGGGGGCCAGAGATAAGGAAAATCCACTGTGATGCCCCTGTGGGTTCATCAGTGGAGAGGGTGTGGCTGTCCTGTCTTGGCTGCATTGATCGCACTGATTGCAGTAACTCAGGGCACCTGGGTCTGGTGCTCTGCAGCTATTTTAAAGCCTCTCTGCTCCTGTCTGTTCTCTCTCTCTGCTTTTTCCTGCAGGCACCCGGCTCTGATGAGTATAAACCATGAGTTGAGTTGACTTGAACAGTGTGGTGCAAATAAACACCTTTACCTACCCGTTGACATGTTGTGTCTCCTTTTTGTTGTGGCCTTTTGAGCCAGCTCGCAACAAATGGGGACTCGTCCAACGGGTTATTTGTTTAAAAAGTTTGTGTAGTGCTCAGAGCACATGGTGTCATTGAGCAGCTGATTCATTGTTGTGGTCCAGCTGTGTGCTGGCTTGTCGCTGCTATTTGGGGGACACATCATGTCTTTTGGGTTTCAGGAAGCTGTAGTGTTTGACATGTCGTCAGGTTTTGTGTGCCAATCAGAAGGTAAGATGTTGCTGTTTGTTACGCTTTTCGAAAAGAGATTTTCCCCGCTAGGCTTAAGTGGCGTTTCCCCTTGGGTTGCGTCTGTTTTTTTGTTTTTTTCATAGTGTTGTGGCGACTGGTTAGTGTCAGCTGTTTTCGGACAGCTGTCTCGGGGGCACATCCCCATGAGTTCTTGGTGTTACCTGCATGCAGGTCACTCCATAACTCCGCCGGGTTCCAGTGCGTAATTACCCACCGCAAGCCACATGAAGACTAGGTGAGATTAGGAAGATTTTGTTTAGGCAGTTAGGGGGAAATTCTCTGTGGGGTTAATCTTATGCCCATGCGTGTTGGCAGTTTAATACTTTGCTTTCTGATTGGCTATTATGACTTCTTTGTCAGCGTTTGTGGATGCGCCCTCAGTGTCTTTCTTAGATGATTGCCAGAAGGTGCAGTTGGTCGAAATAGCAGAGCACTATGACATTGCTGTTGTGGGGCGCAAGTGGAAACATGACATTAAAACTAGGGATGCACGATAATTATCGGCCCGATAATTATCGGTCCGATATTAGGAATTATGACGTCATCCCGATAAACCCGATACCAGTATTAATAGCCCCGATAATATACAATATATTTTTTGGGTAAAAAAAGATACTGCGGTGTGGGTGGAATGGGATGAGGGGCGCTTGTTTTTCACTCGGCTCCTTCCATTTTGCCAGTACTGTGGTATTAGTGGTTTAGGAAGAGGGGAGTTCTTCACAAATCCAGCGCTCCCTAACTCATGCCTGGCTGTGACGTAAATGGTGTGAAGCCAGGACAGTAAACAAACATGTCGTCGGTGGTATGGGCGTTGGAGCTATGTGCAACTCAAGGCATATGCTCGAACCGGAGCTGCCTGGACGCTGCAATCATGTTGCGCACTATCCGTGCTGAGTGTGCTGACTTTTCGTACAATGTCCCACTGTCTGGCTTCCTGCATAAAGTCAAGTGCTCGGCGCAGTTGTGGCGAAATGTCGCTCCTCTGTTTTCATTTAAACAGCTCCTTATATCCGTTAGCGCAGCTAGCTAGCACCAGATGCTAACAACAACAATGCACGTAAGGTCTCTCGCTCGCTCGGGCCTCACATACACACACCTTCCCGGTCCTCCAGATGGCCAGTCGGTGCCTTTATATATACAGTCTATGGTCGGTGCCTGCCAGTGAGCGTGGAAGTGTGGTCTGCCACAAGCGGGCGGCAGGAGCGGGGCTGTCAGCATCAGCTTGTAGATGGTATTTTAAACTCGATGTGCTCTGAAACTACGGGGCGGCCAAGGAAAAAAAATACACATGCGTTAATCGCGTTAAAATAATTAGTGGCGTAAACATTTTTTTATTATCGGTTATCGGTATCGGTCTTGAGAAGCAGGAAGTTATCGGTATCGGTTTAAAAAAAACAATATCGTGCATCCCTAATTAAAACTGTCATTGTGTCATCTTTGTTTGAGCAAGGGGTGTTGCAGAAGAGTGAGTCTGGTGCGGCAGGGTTCGTGCCGGCAGTGGTTCAGACAGCTGGTTTGACGTTCGAGCAGCAAAAGGAGCTTTTGGCCATGCAGTTTGATCAGGAGAGATTGCAGTTGGAGTTGAAGTTGGAGTTGAGGTTGGAGCAGGAGAAGTTGCAGTTGGAGATTAGGGGTCAGCAGCAGGAGGTAGAGGAGCGTTTAGAGGTGGAGAAGATGCTGGAGGTGGAAAAGATGAAATGTGAGGTGGAACATGCTAGATTACGGCTGATGGGAGAGGGCAAGTTTTCTCCAGGGGAGGATGGTGGTGATAGGTCGGCATCAGGCAGTGGCGATATCATTTCTTACTTGCGATTAGTGCCAAAGTTCAATGAGCGTGACCCGGAATTTTTTTTCACTCTATTTGAACGCATAGCAGAGGCAAGAAACTGGTCAGATTCGGACAGAGTGCTGTTACTTCAGTGTGTACTCACTGGGCGAGCACAGGAAGCCTATTCAGCTGTTTGTGGCGAAAATGCTTTGGACTATGATAGAGTAAAATCAGCGGTGTTGAAGTCTTACGAACTGGTTCCTGAAGCGTATCGTCAAAGGTTCAGAAGTTGGGTCAAGGGAGATAAGCAGACACGTGGAGTTTATCCGTGATTTAACTTCTCATTTTCAGCGGTGGTGCGCGGCAGCCAAGGTTGCAAGTTTTGACGGTCTTTGTGAGCTCATTGTCTTGGAACAATTTAAAGACATTCTCCCTCAGCGTGTGGCCACTTATGTGAATGAACAGAAACCTTCCACCGCGATTAGAGCTGCTGAATTAGCGGACGATTTTGTGTTGACACATAAGGGCAGTTTTACTGAGAAGTATTCTAGGGGTGATTGGAAACGTGGAGAAGACAATGGCTATGCCCGCGGTGGTGCAAAGTTTTCACCAGGCTCCTCCCGTAGATTTGTAGGTACAGGGCGACCCGAGTGGGCCAAAGTGGACCTATGTCATTATTGCAGAGGAGGGGGTCATTGGAAGGAGCAGTGTCCTTTGCTGGAAACTAAGGGGAAGCCTAGTTTGTCACCACATGCTCCAGACATGTGTTGTTTTGCCGTGTTGGATAAAAAACCGTTGGGTGTAGGCTCGGTCATGGTGCCTGATAAGAAACCGGTTTGTGCCGACCCGGATGCGGGTTCTGGTTTTGAGCCGTTCATCACTGAAGCTGTTGTATCAGTAGTCGGTAGTGACAAATATGTGCCGATTAAGGTGTTGCGTGATACAGCGGCTAGATACTCATTCATTGTTGAGTCAGTGTTGCCTTTTTCGTCAGACAGAAACGGGGGATTTTGTGCTGATGAGGGGCATGGAGATTGGCTTGATCCCTGTGCCACGGCATACAATAGTGCTGGATTGTGGGCTGGTGCGGGGAGTTGTGTCTATCGGCGTGCGTCCCGCGTTGCCACTTGATGGGATACATATGCTTTTGGGTAACGATCTCGCTGGTAGTGCTGTGTGGGCTGGTGTGCCACCGCCTGTGGTGGTTTCCAGGCCGGTGGCATCTGGGGAGCCAGATGAGAGTGGTTTCCAAGTGTATTTCCAGTTTGTGCTGTGACACGTGCACAGAGCCGTAAAATGTCTGATGACCCACATGTTTCGGAGTGTAGCAAAAGTACATGTGGTCTCACTGCCTGATCTCCCTTCGTCGGTGTCAAAGGAGGACTGGGTCAGGAGTCAGAAGGACGATTCATCTCTTTCTGCTCTGTGGACTGAGTTGTTGCCGGCAGAGAAGATCAGAGACATAGCCCAGGGTTACTTTGTTCAGGGGGACTTGCTGGTGCGTAAGTGGGTGCCCTGTGTTGGTGATGCTGTGGGGGAGGCCATTTTTCAGGTGGTGGTGCCGAGTAGCTTTCGTGATGTGATATTGCAAACTGCGCATGATATTGGTGGACATTTGGGGATAAAAAAAACCTATGACCGTGTCCTACGCTATTTTTTTCTGGCCTCGGTTAAAGCGCAATGTTGCAAGTTATATTAAAGCATGCCACATATGTCAGTTCACTGGTAAACCAAGTCAGGTGGTGAAGTTTGCACCCCTCAGTCCCATTCCAGCCCTTGGTCAACCTTTTGAGCATTTGATCATAGATTGTGTGGGGCCGTTGCCTCCATCTAAGTCCGGTTGTGCGTACATGCTTACTTTAAAGTGCCAGACTACAAGGTATCCTGCAGCGTTTCCCTTGCGCTCCATTTCAGTGAAGCCAGTAGTTAGGGCTTTAACCCAGTTCATCTCCACATTTGGGATCCCACGTGTGATTCAAAGCGACCAGGGTACCAACTTTACTTCCCATATATTCAAACAGATCCTACAGCAGCTGGGGGTCAGGCATAACCGTGCGTCGGCTTACCATGCCCAAAGCCAGGGGGCGCTAGAGCGGTTTCATCAAACATTGAAGTCCATGCTGTGTGCTTATTGTATGGAAATGGGGAAGGACTGGGAGGAGGGACTTCCATGGCTCATGTTAGCGTCCAGGGAAGTCGTTCAGGAAAGTACAGGGTTCAGCCCTAATGATTTGGTCTTTGGGCATAAGGTGCGTGGTGTGTTATCTGTTCTCCAGGATGGTTTGAGGGTGAGCCACCTAAAAATGTAGTGGACTATGTACAGGGCTTTCGTCATCGCCTGTATGTAGCGGTGGAAATGGCAAGGAAAAATGTAGCTGGTGCTCAGGCTAATATGAAGAGACTCTATGACCGTAAAGCAGAGTATCGTGAATTCAGCCCAGGGGATCAGGTGTTGGCTTTAATGCCACTGCAGGTCTCACCATTCAAAGCCAAGTTTGCCGGCCCATACACTGTTGAGAGTAAAGTGTCAGATCAAAATTAATTGATTGCTACTCCAAATCGGAGGAAGTGGTCTCAACTGTGTCACGTCAACCTCCTGAAACCGTACTATGTTCGTGATACCGTTGGGGATAGCTTCATGGCTAAAAAGTTGGGTGTGGGCCCCATAATGATGTTTGATTCTGTGCTTTCAGATCGAGGGTTGGCTGAGGAGTGTGATGTTAAGGCACCAGATGAACCTGTTATGTCTGGTAGGCTGAGGAATTCGGAGTCGTTATGCCAATTGGATCGCTTGTTGAGTCACTTACCGGCAGCACAGAGAGATGAATTGGCAGCTTTAATCGGGAAGTTTGTGGTACTGTTCGGCGATACGCCATCGTGCACAACTCTCGTGGAAAATGATATCGACGTGGGGGACAAGTACGTCCGGTAGACGCGAAGGTGCAGGCCTGGATATTTAGTGTTGTTTCGGGGATCCCTTTGGGGCCTCCGTCTTAAGGGGGGGGCTGTGATGCCCCTGTGGGTTCATCAGTGGAGAGGGTGTGGCTGTCCTGTCTTGGCTGCATTGATCGCACTGATTGCAGTAACTCAGGGCACCTGGGTCTGGTGCTCTGCAGCTATTTTAAAGCCTCTCTGCTCCTGTCTGTTCTCGCTCTGCTTTTTCCTGCAGGCACCCGGCTCTGATGAGTATAAACCATGAGTTGACTTGAACAGTGTGGTGCAAATAAACACCTTTACCTACCCGTTGACATGTTGTGTCTCCTTTTTGTTGTGGCCTTTTGAGCCAGATCGCAACACCACCCAAATGGCTCCAGAAGAGTTTTTTTTTGCTAAATCAGTCTAAAAAGGTCAAATATCACTTGTTTTGCATCAATCTTGATACAGGGTACTTATTATATGTTTTACTTTGGATTCCAAAAGCTTTTAGTCTACTAACCCATCATCAAAGGTTAGTTTTCACCAGTGGCGAGCCGTGACTTTTATACCTAGGCCTCCTTCCCTCGAAAAAAAAGAGTTATTACGTCACAGCGTATACTTCAGCGGAATATCAAAACAGCGGCCCGGGGTGCAAAACGCATCAATGACAGCGACCCTCTACCACACAAAACAACACCATTTATATAAACACCTATCATGACAGGGCACCCACAGCCAAGTAACAATTACAAATGAATTAAGTCTTCACGGCGGCCCACATTGAAAATTACTTAGGCCTACCTTTGATGATCAAATCACTTAAACACTAAGTCCATCCTCCTGTCCTTTTGGATGAAGCACTTCATGGCGGGGTCATGCAGCTGATCCTTTGCCACTGCAGTTTATCATTGTAACTCAATCTTGAAAATTACTCTGTTAATAATTTTGCAAACGATGTCATCACTGAAGTGAACCATCATGATCGATTTATGATTCGAGAAAAATAAAAGTAGGGTAGACATGTGGATATTATCCGGCTGAACAAAACGTGCCTTTATCTAACAGGTTCATTTTCTACAGACCTTATTTCCAGCTATTTTCCAAAACCCTATGGAGAAATCCCATTGCTTTCTGTCAAGGGAATCCGAGCGCAGCTTACTTCCGGGTTTTAGGATGCATCACTGCACCACTTGCATAGACCTCACAGCGGGCGGAACTTGTCATAGAGTCCGCGATAATAAAGCCCGCCCATTTAGAGGGAAGATATGATTGGTCAATTGTACTGTCATTTGACATGACTCTCTCGTTGAGTTACTATAGCTGGCCCTCTGTGAATCTACAGAGGGACCAACAAGCTCTCCCGTCTTCACAGTAACTCGCAGAGACAGCATTTAACCCTTCACATTCCAACAGAAACTGAACAGGCAGATTCGAAGGATTTATTTATTTGGAAATGTTATTTTAAATACAATTAAATAAAGTTATTTTGGTAAAACTAATGAAACATTTAACAACAAAACATTTTTTTTATGTTTTCAAATATTATTTTTTAGAATATCTTAGGCCCTCACAGAGGGCCAAGAGGGCCCTGACGGCTCGCCACTGGTTTTCACTATAAGTACAAAATATATTTTGGACGGACACTATAATTTACAGTTTTTTTTACCATGTTCAATCTGAATTTTCTTTAAAATAAAAAACATCTATATTGATTCTGACTTTTCTACATCCAACTCACAGGTTTATCATTACTTTGAGAAAAAAGATTATTAATTTAACCCGTTTTAGAAGGGAAGATATGGTCATTTGTTCTGGGAATGTCATTTTCGAGCCTGAGACCTGAAAAACAGGCTATGGGCTTAACAGGTTAACATCGGTCAATAAATCCCTGACAGTGGTCTGTCTGTTCTGGATTAACAACGTGTCACGTGTTCTGAATTGACCAATCAGAATCGAGTATTCAACTAAGCCATGTAATAGTGTTGAGTGTGTTATTTAGAAAATAACAACACATTTTTAAAGATTTAAACAAAGATTTAAAAAATACGTATTTCAGTATTCTGAGCCCCACAAAAAGTCTGACATTATACGATTTAAAAATAAAAACAATAATCGTGGCTTCATATTGAGTAAGAAAATGTTTTTATGAACCACACAGATTCCGGTCTTCCAAGACCCGACCGGACAAAAAGACGTAGTGCAGTCACAAAACATACTACCAATATAAATACATTGCTTTTAAAATCGTTCTGTTTGACACGAAAAAAAGGGGAAAATCGTGTTGGTGAACACGAATCGATAGATTAAATGTCATGACTATAACACGAAATGCCGTGAGACTGGGTTGGATGATTTGGATGTGGTTAAAGGTGGGGTAGGTAATTTTGGAGAAACCAGCTCGAGTGCGCTAGAATTTGAAAATACACAGCCGGAAAAAATCTGCCACTTCCTTACAGAGCCCCTCCTCCAACACACACGAACGCGCACATGACCAATGAGGGCACGAGATAAGTTTGTGCACAGATGGAAGGCTGACAGGCAGGTACACCATCCAGTTATTTTAGCCGGGCCGGCTAAAATGATTGGTCGTACTTTTTACAGTACCACGGCTTCCACAGATGACATTTTTTTTATGGATTTGTTGTCAAAGCACTTAAGATATTCAAGCAATTATAAAAGATTGGGCTTAAAAATGCCATGTCATTTTGTAGGGCTCCGTGTGTATTAATGGAACCAGGAAAACATTGCTTCACTAAAACTTGACTAAATCTAAGACATATTGGACTCATCCAGTACATTGCTTTCCTCATATACAAATCTGATAAAAGAGAGAATTATGGCAAGATATAAGGAGAAAAAGTTGGTTTTATGGTAAATACGGATTGGTATCACACTGGACATTTCTAAATGCTCTCCCAGTCTTGCTTTCCTGTCCTGGACGTATTGTCAATAAAATACAGGCCTAACCCTCAGCCTCTGCCAAAATAAGGTTGCACTAAATACATGCAATGCAGCCTACAAGTTAGGTAGTCTGGATAGTAGTTCCCTTCAAGCTTGGCTTATAGTGGAAGGACCTTTCATTCATTGTGCATGTCAATACTTAACTTCCTGACAGGCAGCCCCCAGGTGGGGAGGGTTGGCAGAAACACATCTTCCATCCTCAATACTAGAGGATGTTGGATACCCCAGGGCTGTGTTTTGATTCCCTGCTGATCTCTGTCCACACATGACTGTGTTGCCATTTATTGACTACAGCACCAATGTCAGGTTTGCTGATACTTGACATGAAAAAGCCTACCTTAGAGTGTGTTAGATGTTGACATGACTAGCTTTAAACAACTGTAGAAATCATGACGTAACAGATAGAGTAGCCCCAATTCTCCATTCACTTTTAAATAGAGAATTGCTTTGGTTTAAAAATAAATGTGATTGATTGGCAATATTTGTGTTGAAGAGATTTCCAACTACATCCTTTTTCAAATGTTTGATGCTCATTGGCTGCTATGTAGCCGATTATCTTGCCAGGTAAATTGATACATTTACACGTGAGGCGCTTCACCCTTCTTACAACCAACCAAACACATTCTCCTAAACCTGCCGCTCTATTTAAGCTGTTAAGATCTGCCTGCCTTCGCCTCGCTATTGCTGCTACTGCTACTTCCACGTTGCTGCTGCTCGCCTGCCCCACCACCACCCCAACATCCACCTGTAGGCTCGGGGGGGATAGTTATCTAATCGTCACTTAATGTTCTATGTAAATCTGACAGGACGGAGCTGCCATCCATGGAGGATCTTTACTCCGGACGGCTCAGGAAGAAAGCCCTCAGATTACAAAAGACCCCCCATCACCCCAGCCACAAACGGTTCTGTCTGCTGCCGTCTGGCAGGCGGTACCGCAGCATCAGGACTAAAACCACCAGACTCGGGGACAGTTTCATCCCACAGGCCATAAGACTATTAAACACCTGAACCAAGAACATCCATAACATTCACCTTTTTGCAACTCACAAATGATGTATCACTTGTATATAGACTCTTACGGCTAGAGATGTCCCGATCCGATCGGGGATCGGAGCCGATCACGTGATTTTTAAAAGATCGGAATCGGGAGAAAAAGATCGGGGATCGGGAATCCTTATTTTTTCTCTTTATAATTTAAAGAAAAATTATTTTATTTAATGTTACAAAACAAAAATGACCATGTTCACGTCTTAAAGTCATCCTGAGGCCTTAGTTTTGGTTTAAAATTACACAACATCATGTATGTGTTGCTTCTTTTGGGCTTGTTTTCATAGACCTGGTTGCTTATTTCTCTCAAATCTGGCAACAGAGTGGGCGCAGTGTCTAATAGTAGCAGTAAGCCAACGAGAGGCTACGTTCAGCTGGTGACTCGGGAGTCGAGACAGAGAAAATGTCAGGAGTTTGGAAGTATTATAAAATTGAAAGCGAAGGCAGTGTAACAGCCAGATGCAATGTTTGCAAGGCGGAGGTTCCGCGTGGTGGAAAGAACAGAGCTACGTTCAACACGACCAATCTAATATGCCACCTGATAAACAAACACCACCAACAACAACACGGCGAGCACACTAGGGCTGTACCCGAATATTCGTTCGTTGGAGTACTATTCGGGTTTTAATTTCGTTATTCGGAAATTCGTTTTTTCATTTTTTCCCCCGTTTTTTTTTCAAATTGAATTGATTGAAATCTCCAAGAGAAGAAGAAGAAGAAGAAGTAAGAGCTTGTGCCTCTTCGGGGGGTGCTAACACTTAACCATAAACGTTATCGTTTACTTTCTCCGTCTTCATATGTAGATATTACTTTTCTCCGTTAATGTCCGTCACGTTGTTTTCAAAGCAACAACAACTTCCTGTCAACAGCTTCAAAAATAAAAGCATGTCCATAAATAGGAAGCCAAGCCAAATTACACTTAAGACATATACAACTGCAATGAAAGTAACAAACACAATGCGATATCCTTTTCAATTTCAAAGAACACAAATTGGGTTACATTAACAAATAACTATAAAACAACAATACTGTAGAATAACAAAATGAATGCCGTGAATACACCGAAATACACGTGTTGAAGTGGTTTGCTGCTGATTACTATTGAATTGTGTTACTCCAGTAAGATGGAAATATAATACTTTGTTTATTCATGTTATGTTAAGCTGCTGTTGTTCATTGCATTATTACTAGACTAGTTAGTCTTAAGGCTAGAATTCTGCACTAAGCCACATTTTTATTTTATTTTATTATTTGTGACTGAATGTGAACGTGTGAAGCTAGTCAAGCTACCTCTTTCCAGTAGAGTTATTTTTGTGTTGTTACTGCACTATCTGCACTCAATTTGTTTACATGGTTATTTTGTGGTGGACCACTGATAAGCTTTATTTTGTTTTGATCCAATGCTGCTGTGAAAAAAATAAGCTATATCCATGTTGGATAGAATGGATAGTTGGGAACTGTCATTTAAATAAAAAAATAACCTTAAGGGACAACTTGAATGCTTTTTTCCTTTTTTTTCTCTTAATGCATTGCATAAAGATCGGATCGGGAAAAATCGGTATCGGCAGATTGTCAAAATCAAATAATCGGATCGGGAGCAAAAAAAGGTGATCGGGACATCCCTACTTACGGCACTACTTCACTACTACTTTAATTGTATTAACTTGCACTATTTTATCTGTTTTATTGTGTTACACTGTTGGAGGAGCCTGGGACCTAAGATTTCCATCGACATAATTACACTGTAGCTATGTACGAATGACAATAAAAGCCTTGAATCTTGAATGATGAGGCCCGAGCCTAGAGGCAAAACTCAAACTATATGCTGCTTCTAATAAACATATCAAAGAAACATGTGAGTTGTCTGATCAATGTTTGCCTTATTGGCCATGAAAACAACTTTACCCAATGTTTTTCATAGCTAGGTAATTATAACAGTTTAAGCGTATTGGAAATGAATGCCCAGTAACACAGTCCTACAAGGACTTCAGCCTTTTGCAAACTTGTCTTAAAACTTTAAGTGTAAGCTGTTTTTTTGGTTGTTGTTAGTCTGTTGTAGACAAAAAACATTAGCAGACTCTCCCCAGCAGCAAAATCAATACAGAGGATCACCAAGTTCAGTGTTTTCCTCAAGCCAACTTATAGATTGCAATTTAGTTTCTCACAGAACATACTAAGAGAGCTGATGAAAAGACCCTCACCATGAGCTATCTCATGCTTGTCGATTCGTATTCACCAGGTGTGTGGAGATTGGCAGATAGTTCACCATCAATCTTAACATTACAGTGATTAAAGGTTGTAATTTCTCATTAGGGTTCAGCAAGTGACAGACAGTCTAATAGGCAGTCTTTCTTGACTGGGACATTGTAAACGCCCGCACGTATCAGTTTCATGCAATTGGACATGACTTCAAAGAGCTACCAAGTGAACAGGAAAAATGAATAATCTGCATTTCTCCCAGGACGAAACCGTGATGTAATTAGGAATAATCACATCTTCATGTCTGCCCGTTTGGTTGAAATTAAGTTGAATAGAGGAAGTTAAAGGCTTCCATTTAAGAGCAAATAGTAACCTCTTACATCTTAAAAGTCATTTTATTTTTCTCCTAAAAAATGGTTTCTAAATTTGCAGAATAATTGCATACCAGGTAAAAGCACAACCAAGAGACCGGGTAGATTAAGATAAAGAAAATGACTAGTGAAACGTAAGGGATCAGGCAAGCAAACAACAAAAAGATTAAACTTGACTTCCGGTTATGGCGCAGTGCTGGTGAGATGCATCTATGTGAGGCTCCGAAGCTAATATATTTAATTAATGATTCAGAAGACCACAACTCCCTTTAAATACACATTATCTTAAACAATAGATTACCTGTCAACACTATGCCAGGAAGACCTCCGAAAACAGATTCACAGACCCCTGCAGCATCGAAAACGTCAACGTCACAAGCTAAAGTTAGCTCAGCTGTCACTAGCCAAAACACAGAGGCAATGGCCGAGAATGTGGAAGTCCTCGGCACCATACATGCTATGCAAAGCGACTTTTCAAAGAAACTTGACGATGTGCTTGAGGGAATAAGCGGACTCAAGGGTGAGCTGCAACACCAAGCTAACAGGATCACAGAAGCAGAGGAAAGAATTGGAAAGACCGAGGACGACTTAAATTCCATGCACAGCGCTATCAAAAAGCTACAGGATAAATGCGCCATATTGGAAATGAAGGTGGAAGACCAGGAAAATAGGGGCCGTCGCAACAACCTGAGGCTCATTGGCTTGCCTGAAAAAGCTGAGGGTCAAGATGTGTGTGCGTTTTTGGAGCAATGGCTACCTAGAGCCCTGGGCACTGACACTTTTTCCAAACTGCCCGTTATTGAGAGAGCACACCGAATAGGACGTCTAATCACTGGCCAGGACCCAAAACCAAGGGCGGTAATTATGAGGTTCCTTAACTACAGAGACAAGGAAAACGCTATGCGAGCAGCCCGGAGACAGGGAACAGTGCGTTTTGAAAATCACAACGTCAGATTATATCCAGACCACTCAGCGGAGACTCACCGGCAACAGAAACTCTTCGAGGCAGTGAAAAAGCAGCTACAATCCATGGGGCTCCGCTACGGGATGTTCTACCCGGCTATCTTGGTAGTAACACACAACGGACAGCGACACTCCTTCAACACGGTCCCCGACGCAGAGAAGTTTGTCCAAAAGCTACAGAAGGATGCCAGGCCCACGCCAGTGCCAAACTAAAACGTTTAGCTGAACAGAGGCTTTGACACCATGGACTTGCTATAACGAGGTAAATCTTCGTCATAACGACTTGCCGTGTACACGCCGTGCCCACTAATGTTATCGACTGAAAGACATTGCTGTTTCAGTTATTTAATGCCCATCTAAAATACAAACCCTTTCACATTATTATTCAGGTTTGTCTGTTTGTGACGGGATCATGGTTGTTCGGTTAATTCTCTAACTACAGATGATCTTGTATGTGGATATATATAAATATTAGGGCTTGTCAGTCGATTAAAATATTTAATCGCGATTAATCGCACGATTGTCCATAGTTAATCGCGATTAATCGCAAATTAATCGCACATTTTTTATCTGTTCTAAATGTACCTTAGAGGGATATTTTTCAAGTTTTTAATAGTCTTATCAACATATGAGTGGACTAATATGCTTTATACCCAGGGGGCAAGTTATTTTACAGACATGGAATGTTGTAAAAGGTTGTCCACCAGAAATGATATCTAGGACCTTCAAGGATCACAACCTGGGTGGACAACCCGGTCAACTAGCTACTGGAAAGCTACAGTGAGGGTCCAAACAATGCAACCCCTATATGAAAAAAAGTCAAAGATTCTGTCTGGATCAGATGCCATCATTCTCTTTCTGATTGAATATCTCTGTGACAGTTCATGGTAAAGACACACTGAGCCAACCTATTGAAAGATCAGATAATAAGCTTTCAGGTGATGCCTTGGTTACGCCTGTTCTCAATAAAGCCACTAGATGGCACTGTGGCTTTTTTGTCTCTCCAAAGTGAAATCCATTTCAAGAAATGCACTTGCTGTGTTGAAAATGGGTAAATATACTTAAAAGATTATTTATATATAACATATTGAAGGGTTTACATTAATATACACAAGGTTTGCTGCCGATGCTAAGTTGAATTGATTCAATGTTTACAGATTTTTCAGTTTACAGACTGGAAAGCTACAGGCAGCAAAATTCAAAATGGCCGCCACTTTCTTTGCAAAACCCTTTAATTGAACGTTTTCTGTGTTATAGGACAGGGAAAACTGAGTTAAACTTATCTGGAAGTTGACATTAAGTTCAACTTAATGTTAAATCAATACCCTTTTATTATTTGTTCAAATCAATGTCTTTGTTTTTGTGAAAAATATTATCCTATTTTGATCATGAAATAAACAAAATTCCTGGTGGCAAAACATTTATTTCACATACTCTCAGATATGATCAGAAGTTGAACACAAAATAATCATTCACATGGCCCAGAACTAGAAAAATGTGAAATATTTAAGAAGAAAAGGGAGAAAAGTAACCTACACTGAATGTTTTCAATGTACACATGGTGGTATTCATGGTAGTGTCCCAGAAAGCTTTTTGCTTTCTATTCATTTTCTGAGTCACAGCTGCTGTCACTGCTCTCAAGTGTGGCAGTGTGTATCCTTCTGCATTTGGTTGCCAGTCCTTGCCAACGGCACCCTATGTAGCATGGAACTGCCTTATTCTGACAGCCACATGAGATTGTCTTGTTCATCGACACAGGCCAAGCTGGCTTTGTAAATGGTACCGGAACTATCCATTGTCCAGAGACCATCCAAATTCTGTGCATGGGGAGATTTATGGCTTGGCGATGTGTGCGTTATTTTCAGGTGCAGCAAAAATGCATTCTCTGTTGGGGGTAGTAGCTTTAGGAGCGTTGATTTGAAGGTGTTTAGCTTTACAACACTTGTCTTCTTCTGGTTACTGGACAGTGACTCTGACAATGCCTTCATACCAATTGCTTTCACACTCAGGTTGTCCTTGACTGTGGGATCTGCACACTCACCAGTAGATATATTGATCAGGGATGGTGTGGCTGTCGTGAATGGATTAGTCTCTACTGCTGCCATTACCTTGACTACCATTTCTGCATCCCTGTTGACACGACTCCAACCAGATTCATGGTGGGGGCTGGAGGAATGGAGGTGCAGCGTAGACTTGAGCTCTGCAGAGATAGCTGCAGTGAGTGGTTTTGTGTAGACCCACTTCATCCTGGCAACACGATTGAGTGTAATGCCATCCAGACCACTTGCCTCCTTGGCATCTGCATTATATGTCTGCTCCAGAAGCATGTCAGGAGAGACACCATTGTGGTTGCCATCTGCTCTTCTTCCAACAAATGCACCTGCCATCAGTGCTTCATGTGCCTCAGGGGCTGTCTCTGGCAGTTTCTTTATCTCAGACAAATACAGACGCAAAGACTGCTGCCCATATTTGTAGTGTCCTGCTGTAGTGAGGTAAGGTAGCATCCATGGTGATTCACAGAGATCTCCTGCCCAGTAACCTTCCCGCTGGTAGTAGATGAACCTGTGGAGAATGTCTGACATCTCCAGAAAGATTAACCAGAAAACTGCAGAGATTCCTGGAAAAGTAACATCTGTTCTTGTAGGATTTATATCAGTGGACGTGACATCTGGATGATCACCAACTTCTCAGTAGCAGTGGTGTCTTTCTCAAACAACATCTTCACAACATTTTCTACTTGTGACTGCCAGTGTTGTGTTTCTCTGTCTTCTGCACATCCCTCAAATGCTTGCCAGTACAAGCGCCACATGGCCTCACTGAGGATCCGGAGAGCATGCATGGTTTGGTAGTGCTCAGCCTTCTCACCAAACATCTTCTTGGCAGTCCCTTCCTGAAACAGACCAGCTGCAACAAGAATATCCTCTGCACCTGCATCTCTGATGATCTTGCAAACAGCCTTCATGTAGTTATGAGCTTGGTGAAATCCCCCCAGCAGCAGGACTACATTGCAGAACTCATCTCTGTGCTTGTCTCTGATGGCAACTGCGAGTTCATATGTAGCCTGATCTCCAATGACAATGGTATACTTGTCTCCCAGTGCATGTAATGTCTTGATCAGCCGTTTCATTTCTTCTTTCAGGACAGCAGGATCAGTTAGAGATGCTGGGATGAGAGGAAGATAGCCAATGATACTGGCCGGTCTGTGTGGGTGGAGGTCTGCACAGAAGGCAGAAAAGCCAGGCAGTCCTGCTTCTGCATCTGGAGGAGCATCCAGCAATTCTGAAGTTGTAACCATTCTTGCTAGATGCCACATAAGTAACAGGTCTTCAGCTGTGACATCTGAGGAAGTATCCAGACTCTCTAGCTTCTCAATATGCTCAAGTGACCTGGACCTTTGCCTGTCTTTAGCTGAGACGTGTCACATGGGAGCAGGTATGTCAGTAACATCTGAGAGTCTTCTTTCTATCCGAGATAGAAGTGGGGAGTCTGACACCCTCCTGGACCAGCACAATCTTTTGGTTTTCAATTATGATTGCAGTGGTGGCATTAAAACTCCCACCCTCCAGTGTCTTCTTCTTCCAGTCCAGATTGTCCATGGCAAACACATGGGGGATCTCGCTGTTTTTCATCATGGTCTCTGGGATGTAAACACCATCAGGTTCAACCTGCTGCATGACCTTCTAACTTTGTGCTGTTAGCTGACGCTGCATACGTTCATAACTGATCCGAAGCCCCAATCTGTTGTTCATCATAATGAGTGATTTACTACGTGTCTGGTTGAATAAGTGGTAGGTAGTGACTATGCCCAAAGGTGTTGATACGCCAAATGCTAATGTAACGCTAATGTAGCGTTAGCATGTTTTCGTTAAGTGCTGATTTAGACGCTTGGTGTTGGAATTGTGTTCCATTAGGTAAAATGGTTATTATCCTCTGTTAGCTGAGTTTCTTCCCGTTAAGTGGGTATGCCACATTAATAGGTTGTTAAATATTAACAAGCCCTGGGATGGTGTTTCTTACAAGATCAATCAATCAATCAATGTTTATTTATATAGCCCAATATCACAAATGTTACATTTGTCTCAGTGGACTTTACAGTTTGTACAAAATATCAGTATGACAATACGACACCCTCTGTCCTTAGACCCTCACATCGTACAAGGAAAAACTTCCGAAGAAAACCCACAGTTTAAAGGGAAAAATGGGAGAAACCTCAGGGAGAGCAACAGAGGAGGGATCCCTCTCCCAGGACGGACAGACGTGCAATAGATGCCGTGTGTAAATTGAAAAGATAATACATTTGCAACATAGGTAGTCCAAATGTTTGGAAATGCATGTGTGTATAATAGGAAGATGAATCCACGAGGATATCCATCCAGGACCTATGATCCAGGACCACAGCCACGACTCAAGATCCAGGACAGAGGAGCGCAGGATCATCCATGACTCCGGATCCCGGCGTATACAGACACCAAAAAGAAAGACATTTGGGGAAGCTGGGTTAATGGGAACATGAGAGTACACAAGTATAGACAGAGAGAAGGAAGAAGTAAGATGTCCCCCGACAAACTAAGCCTATATCAGCAAAACTAGGGGCTGAATCTAATCAGCCCTAACTATAAGCTTTATCAAAAAGGAAGGTCTTAAGCGCACTCTTAAAAACGGATAGGGTGTCTGCCGCCCGAACACAAACTGGAAGCTGATTCCACAAATGTGGAGCTTGATAAGAAAAGGCTCTGGCTCCCATTGTACTTTTAGAGACTCTAGGAACAACCAACAACCCTGCATTCTTGGAACGCAATGCCCTAGTAGGACAGTAGGGTATAATGAGTTCTTTAAGGTAAGATGGCGCCTGCCCATTAAGGGCTTTGTAGGCGAGAAGAAGAATTTTAAATTCTATCCTGTGTTCTATAGGGAGCCAGTGTAAGGCAGCCAGAACAGGAGTAATGTGGTCCCTTTTCCTAACTCTGGTTAGTACACGAGCTGCAGCATTTTGAATCAGCTGAAGCGACTTGACTGACTTCTTGGTACACTCTGATAATAAAGAGTTACAATAATCCAGCCTTGAAGTAACAAATGCATGGACTAGTTTCTCTGCATCGTTTTGAGGCAAGATATGCCTGATTTTTGCAATGTTATGTAGATGGAAGTAGGCGGTCCTTGAAATTGATTTTATGTGGGCGTTAAAGGATAAATCCTGATCAAATATAACACCAATATTCCTTACAGTCTCACTGGAGGCCAAATTAATGCCATCCATAGTTAATATATCCTTAGATAATTTGTTTCGTAGATTCTTCGGGCCAAGTACAATAACTTCAGTTTTGGTCGTGTTTAACATCAAAAAGTTTAAGGTCATCCACATTTTTAAGTCCTTAAGGCAGTCTTGAATTTTATTTAGATGATTAATTTCATCAGGCTTGATTGATAAATATAGTTGAGTATCATCCGCATAACAATGAAAATGTACAGAATGATTCCTTATAATATTGCCTAACGGAAGCATATATAATGTGAACAAAATAGGTCCGAGCACTGAGCCCTGTGGCACTCCATGCTAACAATTTTATCATTAAAAAAGCACATAAAATCATTACTACTGAGTGATATGGGAATAGAAGGCTCAATCGAGCTGTGGCTTTCTGTCAGCCTGGCTACAGTGCTGAAAATAAATCTTGCATTATTCTTATTCTCATCTATTAATGAAGAGTAGTAGGCTGCTCTCGCTTTACGCAGTGCTTTCTTATATTCATTGAGAGTAATATGCCAAATTAAACGAGATTCTTCAAGTTTAGTGGAACGCCATATCCTTTCAAGTTGTCTCGACTTTTGCTTTATTTTGCGGGTTTCGGCATTATGCCATGGAGCTAATCTATGTTGTTTTATTTTCTTCTTTTTCAAAGGAGCAACAGAGTCTAATTTTATTCGCAGCGCATCTGTAGCACTATCAACAACATGATCAATTTGGGGTGGTGTACATTTTGTATAAGTTTCCTCCCTTACATGCAGACATGCTATCGAGTTAAGTATTGGTGGAATCTCTTCCTTAAATTTGGCTATAGCACTAACAGATAGGTTTCTGCTGCAGGAGCTTTTGACTAATGCTTTGTAGTCTCGTAATAGTACTTCAAAAGTTACTAAGAAATGGTCGGATAAAGCAGGATTATGCGGTTCGACTAATAGTTGCTCAATTTCAATACCATAAGTCAGAACAAGGTCGAGAGTGTGATTATAGCAGTGGGTTGGTTTATTTACACTCTGACAAAAACCAACAGAATCTAATATAGAGTTAAATGCAACAGTAAGGCTATTTTTATCATCGTCAACATGAATATTAAAGTCACCTACGATAATTACTTTATCTGTTTTAAGTACCAAAGTTGATAAAAACTCAGAGAATTCAGATAAGAATTCTGAATAAGGACCTGGTGCACGGTACACTGTAACAAATAAGATTGGCTGCAAAGTTTTCCAGGTTGGATGCGTAAGACTAAAAACGAGACTTTCAAAGGAGGTATAATTTATAGATGAGAGGTACCGGGGGCAATCGGGCTCAAGAGGTTTTAAAGTGTGCATGTCAAGGTGGCATGGTATTGATCCATACTGCACTGCACACACAAAAAGATCACACACATGAAACACTTAATCAAATGATAATAAATATATATATATTGATTAAATGAATAATACTGTACAACTGATTTACAAATGATTAAAGAATTTTCGCTTAGAGTAACATTGCTGGCTAGCTAGCTAGCTAGCTTAAAATCCTCTCACTTGCTGGAAAATCTGTAAACATTGAATCAATTCAACTTAGCATCGACAGCAAACCTTGTGTATATTAATGTAAACCCTTCGATATGTTATATAGAAATAATCTTTTAAGTATATTATTTACCCATTTTGAACACAGCAAACAATCCAGAGGACCGCAAGTGCATTGCTTGAAATGGATTTCGCTTTGGAGAGACAAAAAAGCCACAGCGCCATCTAGTGGCCTTATTGAGAACAGGCTTAACCAAGGCATCACCTGAAAGCTATTGCTCTTTCAATAGGTTGGCTCAGTTTGTCTTTACCATGAACTGTCACAGAGATATTCAATCAGTAAGAGAATGATGGCATCTGATCCAGACAGAATCTTTGACTTTTTTTCATATAGGGGTTGCATTGTTTGGACCCTCACTGTAACTTTCCAGTAGCTAGTTGACCGGGTTGTCCACCCAGGTTGAGATCCTTGAAGGTCCTAGATATCATTTCTGGTGGACAACCTTTTACAACAGGGGTGCCCAACCAGTCCAACAGCCGGCCGCTGAGCGATCCCTTGGGGCGTCGCCCAGACCGGGTGGACAGGTGGGGCCTGATGGCCCAGGGCAGCGGGTGGCGGCAAGGGCGCAGCCGGCTGTTCACGGGCGCAGGGTGTGGCCGGCGTATAGACCCGGAGGAAGCGCCGGTTGCGCAGTGTCAGACGTCCCGAACCGTCAACCCTGATCCGATACTGGTCGTGGCCTGGCGACTCCACCACGATCTCTGACCTGTCCCATTTGTTGGGGCTCGGGCCTTGCTGTTTCTGGAGGAATACTCTTTCGCCGAGTGCCAATGGGCGGAGCGGTCTTGAGTGAGTCCCCAGGGACTCGGTGGTACGGGACATACGGGTCCGAGGGGCGTCCTCCTTCGCCGCCCTTGCCTCGCGCCATAGCAGGCGGAAGTGCGGGTTCGAGAACTTCTCGAGGCGGTTCACGAAGGAGAGCGAGCCACGAAGGGGGCGGCCGAAGATGATCTGCGCTGGCGAGAGGTTGCAGTCGGGGTCAGGTGTGTTTCGCAACTGCAGCATAGCACGCAGGAAGCGGTCCTGATCAAGGCCGCCCGACGGGCCGGTGTTGGACATCAGGAGGCGCTTAGCGGTCTTAACCGCAACTTCTGCCCTCCCATTCGACTGCGGGAAGCTGACGGACGACACCCGGTGTTTGACGTGCCATAAGCGGAGGAAGTCCTCAGTATGGACCCCTATTAACATTTGCTCCCGTTTAGCATTATGGGCGTCATAGCCATAGACTATAAAAGTCTTACCCAAGGCTGAATCATAAACTAAAATGTATATGTATGCATAAAGGGTTATGTCCTTAGCTGGCTAATAAGTAATAAGCTAAGCTACCAAGCACACAAACACCTGCGAATGGGGTTAACATGTATAATATTATCATTTTAGACTTCTTGGAAGTTCTGTTAGTACATTCAAGCGCACAGCACGACATTTTAATTGTCTGGTATTTGTAACAATATTCCCTAAAAGGCACAATCACCACGAACACGGCTAAAGCTAAAGGGTCAAGTACAGTACTATGACTAACTAACGTTGTAGCCTCTATGGTTGTAGCCTAGCAGAGTGGACAAGTTGCTGTTAGCTGACAGTGAGGCATGTACGTGTCCATCAAAGTGACCACGCCCTAATTTATGCAAAAACTTCAAGACCTAATATAAATAAAAGGGTCATGTTAGAAAACAATTCACTCACAGATTCATAATCATGAAGGTGGAATCTAACTATATCGATAATAATATTTATTGCATCCATGGGTAGAAATTGCTCCTTTCTGCAGCCAGTCCCTAGCGGCCCATGTATGAACTGCAGTGTGTGGCACTTCCGTATTGGCGTCCCGGCTGTTCCCCAGAGTTTGCCGCTTGGTATTGAGTCAGAAACACAGCATGCACGTTACGGTTCAAAACTAACTCAGATTGGAAAAGGCTAAGCAAAGAGCTTTGCTAAATAGAGAGTTTTAAGCCCCATCTTTTGGGATTTCAGACTATATTTATCCAAATAGTATTTTCTCATCCTGAATACTAAATTGAGATGATTTTGTTCTAACTATGTTTTCTTCTTTACAGGCCAGCACCTCACATACTTACTAATTAGTGACAATTTGTACATCCTTTGCAATTATTTACATTTTTTTTTTATCATGGCGGAAATGAAAGACTGTACCTGGCAGCCCTGCACTACAATGAAAACGCTGAGCGTGCACAAGCCAACATCCACTGGAAACCCTCTGTATAAACTGCAGTTCCCAAAGGCCAGGAAGGGAGAATGCAGAGCAAAACCAGTAAAGACTGACCCCACATTCCGTAAGTGTTTAAAATATTTATTATACAACTATTTACAAATATAAAATAAAAAAATTAGAAAGAACTTTCAGTTTTTTACATGCATATACTAATCTAAACCACATTTTTTGTTGTGCTTTTTTTTAACATTGCACAGGCTACGTGGCCAACTTGATGGACCTCATCTTCGACCAAGTCTTTGTGGACCCTGCACCATTATGACCGACCTGACAGGGAGGAGGTCATCGCCGGGTATGCTACACGGTTCAATTTGGCTGCTGTCTGAACCCAACATCGACATTTTGCGGATCAGGAAACTCCTGCCTCCCTGAGGACAACGCATGCCGGAATCACCACTCTGATCCTGCGTCCAAGGAAGCCCCAGCACCAGCTCACAAAGCTTCTGTAGGCTAGATACCTGTGACGCCTGAAATCATTAAAAAAAATATTTAGTGTCATTTAAACAAAATACAAGTACATTTAGTTTTTTTTTATGGATTCAAAGAACCGTTGATTTTGACAATAAAGTTCCGAGTTGATATCAAATGTGTCATGATTATTCATGTTTGGATGGGTAAAGAATATTCTGATTTCAAAAGCATAAGGTTGTGTGTGGACTTTTGTTGTCGTACACATGGGTGTGTTATGCCATTGCTGTGTAGTATATAATAGTACATGTACAATGACAGAATGAAAGATTGCATAAAGCCATATACACCAGTATTTATTTCCATGAACAATATTGGCATTCGTTTTACAATTTCAGTCAAAACAAACAAACCACTCACTGCTCTATTTGCCTCAACTGTAGTCCACCATGTTCAGCTCTGTAAATATTCAATGGATTCTGCAGGGAGAACACATTCAGGCACACAGGCTCCAATCCAGGATGGTCCACCACAGGTTACAGAGTCCTCAAGTTCCTGCATCCGTCTTGACACCTAGTGTGATAAACATATATTGAATGACGTGAAAAATGTATTCTCTAAACAGACAACTTAGTGAAGCTATCAAAAATGTGCTGCATGTTTTAATCTCCATGCAGCACATTCTCCGTTCAGAAGGCATCGTGGCGCAATTTGCACATGTACACCTGTAGAAAGAAGTCAATAACTGAGCTTTTAAAAACACATGAAACTACACACATTGCTGACAACTGAGGTGTTGTTGGAGTTATACTTTTTATCACCCTAAGTTATTGAACTTTCCAACGGTTGTTGGAAGAAAAGGACTGTCAACTATTAATAAACGCAATGAGGCCATTGTATATATGCTGAAAATATGAATGTCTCCCTTTATAAATATATATATATGTATTGTTGTTTTTGCGTTACAAACTAAGTTATAAACTGTACACATTGCATTCTTGCTAATTAGCCAACATATGAACGGAATAAGTAGCAAGCATCGTAACAGAGTAAAATAAATAGGGACAACAGCTTGTCAACTAACCATTCAGAAACGTCCTGCTGCAACCGAGATCTTTGCACCTCCACCAAAACCTCCGCTGCTTCAGGGTCAGTCTCTGGATCAAATTGATAATATGCTTGAACACATGCATTGCTCTGAGATGACATGTTTATTCCACACTCGTAATCACAGCAAGCATGGTAACTTGACTCTCACCGGCTCATGCACCGCTCTTCTGCAGGGGGGCGTGGTCAGCTGCTTCTCAGAATTTTCAAAGACAGGCTTGGAATAGAGCGAAAATGAGCGAAACGAGGCATGGCTAAAAAATGATCTGTTTGGTATTTTGAAAAATAAAATGTATAAATATACCTTATATAGGTATGGTCATACACTATATCATTTAAATATAGCATGATAGGTCTCCTTTAATTTACAAACTCTTCAATTACATATTTAAAAACATGTTAGAAGGCCTCACCAAATACTTTAATGTAAATTAATCCTCCCCCAGGGACTTATTCCGGTGTGAACGCGATCTGTACTTAGTTCATGAGAACTAAAGAGTTCTCATGAACTAAGTTCTCATGAACCTTTGTGGGAAAAGTACTGCGGTGTGAATGCGCCTTTTGTATTGGTTGGTCTTCTGACTCGTGTTATATCAATCAAGATAGTACAAACGGTAACAAAATAAATACGACCTTGACAAGACTGAGCTGCTCTTCCTCCCGGGAAAAGATTGTCCAACTCTTGACCTGACAATCAACATCGGCACCTCAGTTGTTTCCCCGACTCAGACTGCAAGGAATCTGGGTGTGACCCTAGATAACAACCTGTCCTTCACTGCAAACATCGCTGCTACAACCCGCTGCTGCAGATACACGCTTTACAACATCAGGAAGATACGTCCCCAGCTGACTCAGAAAGCGACTCAGGTTCTGGTCCAGGCTCTCGTCATCTCACGCCTAGACTACTGCAACTCCCTCCTGGCTGGTCTACCTGCATGTGCCATCCGACCTCTGCAGCTCATCCAGAATGCAGCGGCTCGTCTGGTTTTCAACCTTCCTAAATTCTCCCACACCACTCCGCTCCTCCGCTCCCTTCACTGGCTTCCGGTAACTGCTAGAATCCACTTCAAGACACTGGTACTTGCTTACCGTGCTGCGAATGGATCTGGCCCTTCCTACATCCAGGACATGGTTAAACCGTACACCCCAGCGCGTGCACTACGCTCTGCATCAGCCAAACGACTCGTTGCGCCCTCGCTGCGAGGGGGACCCAGGTTCCCATCGGCGAAAACACGTGGGTTTGCTATCCTGGCTCCAAGATGGTGGAATGAGCTCCCCATTGACATCAGGACAGCAGATAGCTTGCACATCTTCCGGCGCAAACTGAAAACTCATCTCTTTCGACTCCACTTCGAGCGTTAGAACGATTAACGAAGCACTTTTATACTAATAAAGGACTGGATTACCTAAAGCCAGTTGAGTAGCACTTGAAATGTTTGGCTCTATGAAACCTGATATACTTATATGATTCTGTTTTCTTCAAGGTTGTGTCTTCCTGGTCGAATGTACTTATTGTAAGTCGCTTTGGACAAAAGCGTCAGCTAAATGCAATGTAATGTAATGTAATAATGTAATACGATTTAAATGTTTGGCTGCAATGTTTTTTAAAACTACTGATCTCTTACTGCGTTAATACATGACTAGGTCTACATTGTATCATGATTGTCAATTAAACAGTCTTAGAATTACTTGGTAATAGCTGTAAATCCTAAACAATGCCTTGTTTATTCATTTAAGAAAATCCTCTGTTTTGGTCCAATGCTTCAAGTTAATGTTTTCACTAACCGGTCATTTACAATAAATGTAGCTTCATATAACGTATTGAAAACATGTATTAATTCTGATCTTCAAAGTAGTATTGCTAAAGCTTAGAGACTTCGGCAGACTATTAATTAAACTGCCAAAGTTAGCTTGACTCTCAGAGCTAGAAGGTTGGCTAACATTAAAGCTTTCAAACACAATCAGTAAATTGACCTAGCAACACTAATGCAACATTACCCTGCACTAAATAGAAATAGAAAATAATAATAAGAAAAACTATATGAGAAAGATATAAAACTACAGCTAAACATAATATCGACCTTATTTAATATTACAATTTAAGAAATATTACAGTACATTACATTTTCAGAGTTGTGGGTATTCAAATGCCTCTTGAGGCTATGCTATTTTATTAGAAAAATGTTATGTTGCATACTTCTCACTAAGTTTGTTTACTGCATTAATGTAGCTCAAATGACCACATAAATTGCCTCATATCTTCTCAGAACAGGTAGGGCCATTTTATATTACAGTCAACCCTTCTCAGGGTGAATATTTTAGGCATTGCCAAGTACCTACCGCACATGATGGTAATTATACAATATCGTGCTGCAAATTCTATTTGCTAACACTTGTAATACATGTTGTCATAGTTTACATTTCCATGTGTAAGCAATTGTTCTCTAGTAAGCAGTGGAAAAATGACTTTCAACTAATATCTAATATCATATTTTACAAAAAAACAACACTGCAGCAGAATACTGTATTTCTAAGCTTTCCTTTTTTAAGGAAGTTTTTTTTTAATCTCTCAGTCTCCTTATGTTAACTTCTGTCAGCCATATGTTTGTTAAATAGAGTATAACATGGTTTTTCACATCAATAGTGTCCACTGTGGAACATTCTGTTATGGTTTCTCAGCAATCGCCTTCAGCGTAAGTAAAATGGGTTCTTTCATCATCAGCATTAGGCCTATTTTAGTCATGGTTAAAGATATACTTCCAAGGAATGTGTGTGTCCCTATTTGTATGCATAGCATGTGGGAAGTGGTTGGGTGTCAATTAAGGCCTCTACCTTTATGAATAAATTATAGGGGCACTTAGAGGTGTGACAGTGGCTGGAGGAGGAAACAGCACAGCTTCATGTTCTTCTCTGAACTCTCAATACACAAGGTCACAAACCAAGAAATATGCGGGTACCCACTCCGCATCTATCAACAACACAGGATGAAACACAGCATACACTCAACTGCAGTTATATAAAACTAATCAAGTAAACGTTGTGAATTTGTGGGGTATTTTCTTCTATTTTCTTTGCTCTTAAATAACTTGAATGCATTTTTTTGTTGGTTATGTTAGAGATCATCTCCATTTTTGAGCAAAATCCTGTACATAATTTTACTCAGAATCTCATGGCATCCATTGCACTGTTTTAAAAACAACAAGTCCTCTAACTCATACGACCAAATAGGTCGATTGTTCAGCAGCTTATTGCGACATATAGTCACGTTTTAAAGTTAAGCACCTCTAGTGGTCGTGTAAGAAACAACAATTCAACCTCAAATAATCTTCATAATATCTATCAAACTATAGATCCTACACATCCACTGGACGTGGATTCTAAAAGTACAATATACACTTCTCGCTAGAAATCTAATCAAAAAGCATTTTAATGGCCAAACTATTCTACAATTTAGGATTTTCCAGAGAAGATTATTTGTGAATATACAACCCTCCGGAGCGTTTGCAATTGCCGCAAATTGTTGTTTCTTACACAACCACTAGAGGTGCTAAACTTTAAAACGTGACTATAGGTCGTAATAAGCTGCTGAACAATCGACCTATTTGGTCGTTTTTTGGAGGAGGACAGGCTGTTTAAAAAGTCTTAATTTATCTACAAAATGTTAGCCTTGGGGGCGTAGGAAGAGGCGTTGCAAGCTTGTCTTGTTCGGTTCTCCAGGGGTCTGTTTGAGACTCAATTCTTTGTAACATATTTAGATAATTCATGCTACCCTTGAGCATGATATTAAAATCTTTACAAAAAAATAGAACAAATGAACAGCAATCAAATACAGTTCGCTCTAAATGTGCAAAATATTATATTCAGTGCTAAATATTTGATCCCTGTGAATCTTCTTGGTTTACTTCTGTGTTTTTCAACGGAAGCAACAGCTTTATTAAACTATACAATATTTGAAGTTAGGGAATGGTAGGTTAGCTTTTTTAAATCCAATAAATCAGTAAACATGACTGATATATAAATTGTCTCAGAGGGATAGATGGGCCACTTTGAAAAATATATGTGCTTTTGAGGAGTCGAAGAGGTGGTAATGCTTCTAACAGGGGATCGTATTTGTGATATAAAGACAAGACAACAAATCCTTTCCAAATGCTAAAAGTCCACAGAAATGTGCATGTCAATTTCCTTTAGATGGTCGATGGATGTGATTCTGAAATGTACATGGCGGAAGCAAACAGGAAAATGTAGACAGAAAACGGACCAAGAATACCACAAGGCACTGCGAACTGGAAAATAAAACACTTGAACATTCTTGAAACAGGAAGTAGGAGATGAGTTGACAGAATATATGGGTTAACTTAAGACTAGGTTTAACCAAAACAATCACTACCTCTCAGTGAAGATAAGGGCCACCAACTCACAGAAACTAACAGAGCTAAAGAAAGTAAAGGTCCACATAGCAGAGTTTGAGATGTGGACACAGGTCAAACAATGCACTTTATAATGAAAAAGATGAACTTGACAATGTAGTTGCAAGACAATTACCTCAAAGCGAGGAAATAAAATTGGTTTTATTTCATCAAGGACACAAAAAAACGATCTACTGCCAACTACCTGGACCAGTTCTTGAAGCAACATTCACAAATAAAAAAAAGCTGAAGTACCATGAGATCAATAGAGCAGGTTAAAAGAACATGTCTATCACGTTTAAATTCTGAAATGCAGAACATACATTGACATTATGAACGAACGAATGGGGATTTGTTGACAGTACGAGGAAACACGAACACGAGAACATTCGGATGTGATTGCTGAAATGAATGGAAAGGATGATTTGCAAGGCTCCTGAATCTAAAACAGTAGCATGCATTGATTCCTAAACGGAGGGGATTCAGCGCAAATAGCAAGGAAAATCTTGAAAGAGTACAAAAATATCCCTTATGCCTTTGGAGTTGAGTGAATAAGTGAAGATATGAGCGGTGAGAAATGATGTATGAAGGGGCCACTCAGTAAAGGGTAATATCAGCTACACATTACACTAATGAGTCTGTGATATTTAGATCTCAACCCACTATCGGAGCGTCTAATGCTCGATGACTTCATATATTTCAATCCATTATATGCCCACTGAGTGTGGGTTTGATTTACTAATGTTCGACATTGCTAGGCTGAGGGGACTCTGTTTAATGGGCATAGTCCCCTCAGCAACAAAAAATGAGCACATTTTTTTCCTGAAACTTTCAAAATCTCTTTAAACAGAGGGGACACATGTTTATGTATTAAAGACATGAAAAAAAACCTTTTTTATGTCTTTTATACATACATTTAAGGAGACTCACAAAGTGTCAGAAAATAAAACCCTCTCTCTTTTCTTCCTTACCCACATCTCTTAAAACGGGGGTACAACGGAGCTGATTTAGTGCAGTCATCAATCAATCAATCAATGTTTATTCATATAGCCCAATATCACAAATGGTACATTTGTCTCAGTGGACTTCACAGTTTGTACAGAATATCAGTATGACAATACGACACCCTCTGTCCTTAGACCCTCACATCGTACAAGGAAAAACTTTCAGAGAAAACCCACAGTTTAAGGGGAAAAATGGGAGAAACCTCAGTGAGAGCAACAGAGGAGGGATCCCTCTCCCAGGACGGACAGACGTGCAATAGATGCCGTGTGTAAATCGAAGAGATAATACATTTTACAGCATATAGACCGAATGTTAGGAAATGCATGTGTCTGTAATAAGAAGATGAATCCACGAGGATGTCAACAATCCTGTGGGAGCCATCAGGGAAGTAGTATGATGAAAGTCAGGCAGGACCACAGTGACAGGTTCAGCCACGACTCGAAGTCCAGGACTCAGATCCAGGACTCAGGATAGAGGACTCAGGATCCAGGACTCTGGATCCAGGACACATGATTCAGGATCCAGGACACAGGACCGCAGCAACAGGATCAGCCACGACCCAGGATCCCAGCGTAGATAGACACCAAAAAGAGATTTGGCGGAAGCTGGGTTATTCTGAACATGAGAGTACACAGGTACAGACAGAGAGAAGGAAGAAGTAAGGTATCCCCCGACAGTCTTACACTACAGCTTCGACAGCTTCAAAAACGGTTTCCAACGCTTCTGCCCATTCACTTTGAATGGGGTGACGTCACTTTTCGCCGAACTGCATTGTGGGAAGCAGAGCGGAGCTTTCCTGGCGTTTCAGGCTGCAAAAGTTGAGCAATGTTCAACTTTTGAAGCTTCTGAAGCTTTCGGTGGAAGCGTCAGCCAATCAAATCATATGCCAGTACAAGCTCTAGCCAATCAAACCGCTGCTTGTGTGTCAGGGGCGGGAGATTCATGTGATTGGTTGTTGGTCGAGCTTCAGACACGCCGAGCTCCAAGCTTTTTTTGAAGCTGTAGTGTGGACGGGCCGTAAGCCTATAGCAGCTAAACTAACGTGTCTAAGTGCATGCACTCCCTTCCGGCCCGTCCACACTACAGCGTCTGCAGCGTCTGCAGCGTCGACAGCTTCAATCTGCCCATTCACTTTGAATGGGGTGACGTCACGTTGCCGCTTTTTTTCGCCGAACTGAATTGTGGGTAGCAGAGCGGTCCGTCTCCGGCGTCTCAGGCGTCAGAAGTTGAACAATGTTCAACTTCTGACGCCGGAGACGCCGGAGTAGCCAGCGCCAGCCAGCGCCAGCCAATCAAATCCCGTTTCGGAAAATCTGACAGATCAAGCCGTAGCCAATCAAACCGCGTCTAAGCTGGGAGAGATATCCCGCCGTTCATTTCTATATTTCAAAAAAAGATGGAGGAGAAACTAATTATCGCCGTAGCAAATCACCCGGTTTTGTATGACCAGACCCTCTTCACCTACCGGGATACAAACCGGAGGAACCAGGCATGGAGGGAGGTGGCAGAGACAGTGGGTGAAACTGGTAGGTTTTTGCCTGTTTGGGGAGTTTATATATATATTGCTCCCATAAAATCCCCGGGGGTTTTTGCTTTCTATGTCGGGGGCGGGAGATACATGTGATTGGTTGTTGGTCGCGGTGCTTGAATACAATCCCCAAGCTTCAGACACGCCCAGCTCCAAGCTTTTTTTGAAGCTGTAGTGTGGACGCTCCGTTAGGATAGGGTGAGGGAAAAGAGTAGGAACTAAGATGTATGCCCCTGTTACAGCCGCTGCTACCTTGTGCCTTTAACGTTGTGTGTATGCAAATGAGCTGTGCCTTCCAATGCTGTCAGTCAAGCCCTGCCCGCTGCTGCCACGTCATCCGGGGGAGGAGGATAAAGGCTGGGCACGAACATCAGTCTGGAGGCCCTGTATTTTGTGACAGATGCCTCAACCCTCTACTTGTGACAAAGCCTTCATCCTGTGATTCTGTTAGACTGCGTAGCAGTGTATTTTCTGTGCCTCGTTAGACTGCTTAGCAGTATATTCTGTAGGGTTCTGTGCGATCTCACTGGTTAGCAGTGTGTCGTGGTATTCTGTGTTTAGAGTAGGGTTTGTGTGTGTGTGTTGCGTAGATCCAGGTTGCTTAGCTCCTGTAGATCAGCATTTGTGTATATTGCTTAGACCCCGGTGATTAGCACCGGTTGATCAGCAACAGCTGTGTTTCCACACAGTCTCCTTTGTTTAGTGTTTTGTTCCACTTTAGAAGTGAGGTACGTTCATTCTTTTGTAGCCTACTGTGCAACTCTCTTTTGGAGTCCTGTGTTGTTAACCCGTAACAGTTTGGTCCGTTGTTGGTCCAGGCTGTTCGTGTGCTTATCATTGTTTTGTTCGATTGCCGTCATAAATAAACCCACCGGTAACCAATACCAATTACAAACTGGTCGTGTCGTTTCCCTTTCTTACCCCTAGCAAAGAGGGAACGTAACAGCCCCACTGGCACCGACACCAATCAACAGTTGTGCGTCGACTCGGCAGGGATCAATGCACGTATATGCCTCTCCCTGCTTCCACCGTCTACACACACAACCAAATTACATACCATCAGTAAGGAAAAAGAGTAAGAACTAAGATGTATAGGTGAAGAGGCACAACGTGTCTATGTCAATGCACTCTTATTAGATTATTATATCAACTATAAGCTTTCTCAAAAAGGAAGGTCTTAAGCGTACTCTTAAAAACGGATAGGCTGTCTGCCGCCCGAACACAAACTGGAAGATGATTCCACAAAAGTGGAGCTTGATAAGAAAAGGCTCATGACATCATTACTGAAATGTGGGCTGGCTTTACGCCCCTATTAGAAACGTCTTTGTATCAGAAACAATGTGCAACGTGTTTTGCAGTAATATGGTCTGTGTTTACATTAGCAAGCATCGCTAACACTCAGAGCTAACGCTGTACTGGAGAGAGTAGGCCTATGTGCAGGGCCGCCCCTCCCTACAGGCCAATCACGCAGGCTGCATGGGGCCCCGCCCAGAGGGCCTCAGCTGCTGTGCGCACTGCGCAGTTCTCCGCGCACCCCCCGCGAGAGTGTGACGGCCCGTCCACACTACAGCTTCGACAGCTTGAAAAACGGTTTCCAACGCGTCTGCCCATTCACTTTGAATGGGGTGACGTCACATTGCCTCGCTTTTCGCCGAACTGAATTGTGGGTAGCATAGCGGTCCGTCTCCGGCGTCAGAAGTTGAACATGTCAGAAGTTGATAACTTCTGACACCGGAGTAGCCAGCGCCAGCCAATCAAATCCCGTTTCTGAAAATCTGACAGCTCAAGCCCTAGCCAATCAAACCGCGTCTAAGCTGGGAGAGATATCCCGCCGTTCATTTCTATATTTCAAAAAAAGATGGAGGAGAAACTAATTATCGCCTTAGCAAATCACCCGGTTTTGTATGACCAGACCCTCTTCACCTACCGGGATACAAACCGGAAGAACCAGTCATGGAGGGAGGTGGCAGAGACAGTGGGTGAAACTGGTAGGTTTTCGCCTGTATGGGGAGTTTATATATATATATATTGCTCGCATAAAATCCCCGGGGTTTTTTGCTTTGTATGTCGGGGACGGGAGATTCATGTGATTGGTTGTTGGTCGCGTTGCTCGAATAAAATCCCCAAGCTTCAGACACGCCCAGCTCCAAGCTTTTTTTGAAGCTGTAGTGTGGATGCTCCGAGAGATGACAAGGGGAGCATGTCTGTAACCCGACACCGTTGTAATGTATCGACATCTGACCAATCACGGCTTTGATACGGCCACTAGTGCAGGTAAAGAGATGTCGGTGAAAAGACAGTTTCAGTCCGGCGCAAAAAACAAAACATGAAGAAACTAGAGCATCACTCGAAGGTGGGTTATTATTGTATGAGTCAAATGTACAACTTGCGAATGTTGTATAAGTCAAATTGCCAATTGCCATATTAAAACATCAGCTGTAATTCACGACATGAAGAAGGCAGTCTCTGCATAGCATATATTATAGGCTAATGGAGATGCAGTTATTTCCAGCATTCTTTATTTACCATTCATTCAAGTATGTTATGCCTTTTATTTGCTAATGTACAGGAGGAAGAGTAATACACTGTCTGTCTAGTTGGCTTACATAACAGTTCAAGTTTACAGCCTAAAAAACATGGAGCATTTTTTCCCCTTTTATTCATTTTTATGTCAATTTGCACATTTCATGGTGATGCTCAGCCTCTCCCCTTAACTCCTAACAGCCATCATCATGTCAACCACAACACGGAGAAATACTGATAGAAATGTGTGTGTAGTTGTTGGTACATTGCTGACAGAGGGAACTACATTTGAATACAGATTTAAGAAATATCATTTTTTGAGCATGTCATAAGCATGTTTTGTCTTGACTATATTATAATAAAACAATATAGTATTTTTATTATTGATTATGATTATTAGTAGAAGTAGTTTATTTGCATTAATTATATTTGAATCTTTATGAGGCTAGTATTTGGCAGGAAATGCAGACGTATTCACCTGTAAACGCATACTGAACGACATACATGCACATTTACCATTTACCTCACTGTATAAAAAAGTAACTGTTGATAATAATAATAAACAGGAATTATATTTGCAAACATTTTTTCACTCCTGTCGGTTGGGGGGGGGGGCCTCATCTCACAATGTCGCTTGGGGCCCCAAGTTAGCAAGGGGCGGCCCTGCCTATGTGTAATAAAGCTGGATTTAAAAAAGGAGCTCACCTTGTGGTAAACCCGCAAGGGAAAAAGCATTTGAGCTCCATACTGTTTCAGAAATAATCCTTGATGTGGTGTCGAACATGATATGGTGTTTAATCACGGTAAAGCATTTAGCTGAGAATCTGGGTAGAAATCTCTCTCTTCACAGACGAGAGCTCATGCATGCTCTAAAGGGGCGTGGCCAGCAGCAGCTCGGCAACATTTAAAGCTACGGACCCAGAATCCGCACCTCTCTAACAGGGCTGAAACGGAGGGCTATGAGACATGGCTAGAATAGGTGATCTGTTTGGTATTTTGAGCAAAACCCTTCAAGGACATGTTTTTTTATATATCTGAGACCTATAATATATGCCTAAAAATAGTATAATAGGAGACCTTTAATAATGAATTATTTCAAAGCAAAAAAAAGACATCCATCAATTAACAAACATCTAGGGAGTTGGGGCATCTTCATTTGTTTCTTTATTCCAAATTAAATAAAAAAGGTAAGCAGTTACTGTACAGAGACATCGGATATGTTGGAGAGTGGTTCAATAATGTTTATCTGGCACATGTTTTAAGCATAGACTGTATATATAAATGGACGTAGGGTCCGTGACGTCACCCATAGGATTCTGCAGAGTTGCCGAGAAGCCCTTAGTAGGCGGAGTCGGCCACTAACGGCTCGACAGTGACGTCAGAGTTCAACTCCCGTCTGTTCCAGCCTGCTCCAAATAAGGGCAAAGAGGCGGAGCCGAGGCCGGACCTGCTGCCACCGAGCTGGAAGTTCCAGAGCTAGCTGAAGCTACCAAGCTAAGCTAACATGCTCCCCATCTGCACATTTCCGTGGCATTTTACGTTTCTAAGGTAAGCGGACATGAAACTATTCAACAAAACTATAAATAATAATCTAAGTTATTGAGCTTTTAGCATAATACTTCAGAATCTTAAAATCCCTTAACGTTTGTATGCAATTGTGCTAAATTCAACACTGGAATCAAGCAAATATTAATATGTTTGCATGACATTAGTTATTTATATTTTGATATCACTTAACTATACGTTTAATACATTTAAGTCAAGCTAAGGTACATGTGATGGTAGCTAGTTAGTGCTCTTACCTGTGAGGCCTCCTCCAAACAGCATAATAACCAGACTGTATCATTAAAACTAAGTACCAGTTCTAGATCCTTGACTTTAGACAAACAATTCAAAAGACAACATGTATTTAAAAACCAATCTTTATTTGAATGTGCCTTTTAACCTGATATATTAGTTATACAGTAATAGTATTGACAATCTAAAAAAACTGAGCAACTCAATAGTCAACTTTATATTTCTTATTGTCCAAAGCATTTATTATTTTCATTTTCCCCCTCTCATACTCAGTGTGGACGGATTGAGACAGCATGGTGTCCAGAGAGCTGCAGAGACTTCAGGGAGAAACCTCCGTGTGATGGACGTCCTGTCTGTTGGTTTGGAGAGGACTGAGGGTCTTTCCTCAGCGAGGAGGACCAGGCCTGATGGAGGAGCCCATGCTGGGCAAAGCTGATACCAACTGCACAGGCCTAGTCTGTCACTTTATTTGACTAAATGTGTTTACTTATACATTTAATAGGTTTACACCTTCTGTCCATATGTGCTTTTTATTTAAAAAATGTGATGAAGTTTTGGTTCACATTTCAATAAATTGTATTTGTATTTGCACTCCTTTCGTCCATTATTCTTACTGAAAATGTTAGATTACACATTCACATCTGACTGAAGATTGGCCCCATTTATTTGTGACATTGCAAACTCTGCGGTACAAGGCACAAGTGATGTGAAGCTCATAAAGTGAGGCAAATAGAAATAATCAGCTGATGGAGTGTAGATGTGGAAATAGCTGCCTTCGATCAGCTGACTGTGTTTTCACAATAAAAGTAGTTTCTTAGTGAATGTCCTGTACTGGTCTTAAAATCTCATAACATCAGCTTTTAATGTTCCTCTTGGATGTTCTTCTTGACCCTCAGAGAAGGAGAAGATGTCGTGTCTTTCAGGCATGTCCTTTCCTAACAAAAATGACAGGAAACATAAAACATTATTGCAGAACAAGTGTGTTATTTATGAAAGCAGTGTGTTTGTGTGTTTAGGGGCTGTAGATATAATTATTTTGTAATTGTAATGTTTGTTTTTTATTTCAACAGTGAGCTACAAAGACAATCAGATTATGAATGAACAGTATGAAGTTCATCAACATTGAAATATATGTTATTATCAAAATAATATTTAACTGTTATCAAAACGTAGTGCAACTGTAGAAGCTTGCTCCGTTGTCTCACTGAAAGAATAACTTTTACCACGTTTTTTCAGACAATATTGAGAGATACATAGTAGCAGTTCTCACTATGTGTTAAATATCTTTGCCTTCAATACATTAAATTAGAAAGCTGACAAAGTCATATTGCTAAATATCTAAATGTAACTTTTTGCATGGAAAAAACCCTCAACTTCACTGATGTGTAGGTGATCTAGTATTTAGTATTGTTTAATGGAACGTATATCAGTGTATTCAAGTCAATACTTCATTCATTTAAACCAATATCTTTCTTGATTCTTTGTACAGTATGAAAAAAAGAGTCTTTGTACCTGTGCTGAAGTTCACTGCTGTGAGGAGTCCAGTTCTGTCTCTCACTCTCTGGTCCAGCCTGTCTGCATCACCTGGACACCTTAAACAAACAGATATATATATGTAAAGTACCATGTGTACAAACAATATAACTGATTATCTTCTGTTGAACATGTTGGATTGTGTATTGTCCGAGTCAGGGTCCTTTTTATTTTACTGTAACTTTGGAAGTTGTGTTACCAATTCTTACTGTTTATTTGATACCCATTTGGTTATACAATTAATAAAAACAACATGGTTTGGGTTCGTTCTTCAGATGACTGTGACGTTAACGTGTAAGCTCAATAATGAACTCCAGCTCAACCAACCATATTGTAATATCTAAGTAATCATTTTGAAATATGACATTAATAATTGTAATATACACACATCTTATTGTGAGGTTGATTTCACATACACTACTTCGACGTTAGCTTGAATACATACTTGAGCATAGCCAATTTAAATTAACCTTAGCGATGCATACAGTTCCTACATAATAAAATATCTCTAAGTTACAAGGATGACCTTATTTGATCAACCTCAAACAGAAGCCGTTTGTTCTACAGTATTATCCCACTTAACGCTTAACACTTGTCTATTTCGTTTTAACCTTATACAGTCTATGGTTTTAACTTGGAGGCTACGATTAGCATCGTTAGCACCGATGTAGCTACCACTCGCTTACACACTAAACCAAGCCTTAACATTCATTACGTAGCACATAAATATAAATAAATAAGTACTCGATTTTCACTTATCGCAAAACCGCATGCATGCACCGTCTGTTTTAACCGCAGAGCGAGTCACAATAGCCCGATATATAACAGGGTTGCCAACTTTGGGTACCTGGCTGGAGTGAGATTTTGATATCATGGGTTTAATTACACATCTGCTCACGAAATGACTGCTATCGTGTCAGTAGCGGGACCTTAGCATATAGGATATACAATATATACAAATACACAATATTGGACACAGACTACAAAGGGGCAAAGGGCACACAGTTTCTATGGAGTCAGATTTGGGTCAATATTCTAGCGCGTAAAACAAGCTACTCACGAGCGGAAAATGTGCTTTTACACACGCATAAAATGACCCTCGCGCGCAGATTAAACCCCCGCGAGCGGCTCTGCGCCCGCGAGCGGCTCTGTATCAGCCTCGCAGAGTCTGTCTACGCGCGCGTGAAAAGTTTCTGGCACTTTGGGGCGGAGCCACTGGACTTTGATTGACAGCTGCCAGGAAACCCGGAGTTGCCAGGTTTGATAAATGCCTGAACTACCAAGAGCCGAGGAGTGACGGCAGCAAAATCAGTTGGACGAGATTGAATGGTAAAGTTGTCCATATAAAACTATTATATTCGTAAAGTGTACAGCTTATATATATATATATATATATATATATATATATAAATTAATTTTATATAAAACAATATATTTTTGAGTGGGCTGTATCTGTCGAAAATTGCATATATATATATATATAAATATAATTGGTTGTAAAAATTGTTTTTTTATTTGCTTGATACAAAAGGACATTCTTTATAACCAATTGCTTTATTATCACGCATTTGTAATATTTGTATGCTAGAACTGTTGTATTCTTTTTGAAAAATAAAAAATAAATAAATAGCTCACTTGTCATTCATTTTTATCCTTAATTATCCATCCAACACTGAAAAGGTGGTCCTTGTGAAGAATCTCATCACTATATTCCCTCAGCTGAAAGTTATTTACAACAATAGTTTGCTGAAGATTAAGTTTGTTTTAACCAAGGTATAAGGTTTTTGTAGGTGTGATTTTATGAATGATCTATTCTGTCAACATTTGATGAATTAGAAAAATATTAATATTTTTAAATGTTAACAATTATTTTCTTAATGACATATTGTGCTAATGAAATCCTTGTAAATAAATGTCCAATGAATGTATTCTTGGATTCGATTTTTTGAATAAAAACCATATCCACCACCTGGTACTTCCAGTAATCGTCATTGACACACAATGTGCAGATATAACACAATCAAATGTTAATTCTGGTTAAAGAAATATAACACAAAATGTGCAGAAATAACAAATGAGTGTGTTCATCTTGGTTACACATTTATGACACACAATGTGTAAAATGTGCACATTGTGTGTTAGGGGCATGTAACACATTTTGTGTGTAAAAATGATTTACACATAAATAAACACAACACGTGTTGTCCCTGAGCACACTCTGTAGGTGTGTTGAAATTCAACACATGTTATGTCATTTTTGACACATCCATTCTAAGAGTATACAGCAGACAGTAGCTAGCAATTTTCGACAGATACAGCCCACTCAAAAATATATTGTTTTATATAAAATTAATTTATATATATATATATATATATATGCAATTTTCGACAGATACAGCCCACCCAAAAATATATTGTTTTATATAAAATTAATTTATATATATATATATATATATGCAATTTTCGACAGATACAGCCCACTCAAAAATATATTGTTTTATATAAAATGTATTAATTTATATATATATATATATATATATTTATTAGCTGTACACTTTACGAATATAATAGTTTTGTATGGACAACTTTACCATTAAATCTCGTCCAACTGATTTTGCTGCCGTCACTCCTCGGCTCTTGGTAGTTCAGGCATTTATCAAACCTGGCAACTCCGGGTTTCCTGGCAGCTGTCAATCAAAGTCCAGTGGCTCCGCCCCAAAGTGCCAGAAACGTTTCACGCGCGCGTAGACAGACTCCGCGAGGCTGATACTCCCGCGAGCGAGCAAGAGGGCTGTCTCTCTCGCGAGCGAGCGCAGAGCCGCTCGCGGGCGCAGAGCCGCTCGCGGGCGCAGAGCCGCTCGCGGGGGTTTAATCTGCGCGCGAGGGTCATTTTATGCGCGTGTAAAAGCACATTTCCCGCTCGTGAGTAGCTTGTTTTATGCGCTAGAATATTGACCCAAATCTGACTCCATACAGAGTCCTAGTAGCTTCACGGAGCAGCTAGCAGAGAGACAAGAAGCTAGCAGCAGCAGTCACTTGACAGAGCCGTCACTCAATGTGACCACGCCCCAATTTATGCAAAAACGTTAAGACCTAATATAAATAAAAGGGTCGTGTTAGAAAACAATTCACTCACAGATCCATAATCATGGAGGTGGAACCTAACTATATTCATAATAATATTTATTGCATCCATGGGTAGAAACATGTTTTTTTCTGCTGTAAAGTTGGGCATTTTAACATGGGGGTCTATGGAAATTGCTCCTTTCTGCAGTCATCGCCTATCGGCCAATATATGAACTGCAGTGTGTGGCACTTCCGTATTGGCATCCCGGCTCTTCCCCAGAGTTTGCCGCTTGGTTTTAAGGACATAAGATATCTCTATCTGAGAACGGTACGCAAGTGCTGAAACAAATACTAGGGTATACATTTTTTGCTACTTTACTGTTAATTATCTGAATGACAACAATTCTGTTTCTCGCAAGAAAAAGATTTACAGGGGAACTGTGGAATGGATACATCACCGACGAAGGTCTAATTGCTTATAATTGTTTAAGTTAATTTTGTTGGCTAAAGTGGGTTACGACCCCCTCCACTCCACTAGGGGTCTCTGCCTTTGTGTTCTGCTGGCTGGCTCTTGTTTGTGTTTCAGGTGATCCACCTGATGAGCCACACCTGGGCCGTCGACATAAAAGGCCAACACCAACCCATACTGGCCTCCGACTCTTCTGTTGGACACGGCCGCGTCTTTGTTTCTGCACCTTTTCACACACCCATACATGCAATCATTACTGATAACTGACTTCCACGTTTATTAGGTTTCTTTGAAGACCTTTGATTTTGTTTATAGTAAATAATTACGCTTTTTGTTACACTTAACTTGTCTGGTCTCCCATCTTTGTTGCAGCCTATGAGCCGGGCCGTAACAGTGGACTATACGGTTGAGCTTGCAGATTGCAACCAACTTAATACAGTACAACTTTTTTTCCCCAAGGGTAACAGATAACCTGTTGTGGCCTTAAAGTAACGTATACAACTGAAAAGCCCTCTCTAGAGCCACCATTTTTTTATTATTATTCTGGGCTATATAAAAACACATGAATGCAACATGGCAAACGTTGTCAAAGAGGACAAGTTCCTTATTTAGATATGAAGGGTTCATTCTAGCTAAGAAAAACACTGGACTTCTTATTTTGAGGAAATTATACACTTCTGAAAAATTAAGCAATGTGTTAGATCATATGCCCAATCTGTAATCAATGGACAGCCAGCTGATTGCATCATTGTTTGGAATCAGTCACCAATCACAGCCCATTCTTACAACACAGCCTTCTATGTAAATATGACTCCCTTCCACTTGTCCCTGATACAAAAATGCTGCCACAAACAGCTAGTGCTGCTGACAAAGTTTTGCATCAGCCACAAGAGACCCTGGGAGTTTCTCAATGTCAAGGAAGGATCCTTCAGAGCCACTATTTCAAGGATTCTATGTCATCGAATCCCGCCGAAGGACTGTTCCAATGTACAGGATCCTATGAATTCTACCGAGGACTGAGTCCTTCGTTGCGGGACATTTCGAGGATGCACATGTGTATCCTCGGCGGTCTTAAATCAAATCAAATCAAGTTTTATTTATATAGCACATTTATAAACGATTTTTGGTCGAGCCTAAGTGCTGTACATATAATAAAAATAGCCTACAGTAGAGACACTTTACAGCAAATACAACAGCACAGATTGTTCAGAATATCAGTGTGAGAAAAACGACACCCTCTATCCTTAGACCCTCACATCGTACAAGGAAAAACTTCCAGAGAAAACCCACAGTTTAAGGGGAAAAAATGGGAGAAACCTCAGGGAGAGCAACAGAGGACGGATCCCTCTCCCAGGACAGACAGACGTGCAATAGATGCTGTGTGTAAATCGAAGAGATAATACATTTTACAGCATATAGACCGAATGTTAGGAAATGCATGTGTCTGTAATAAGAAGATGAATCCACGAGGATGTCAGCTACAATCCTGTGGAAGCCATCAGGGAAGCAGCATGACGAGACCCAAGGCAGGACCGCAGAGACAGGTTCAGCCACGACCCGAACGTCCACGACTTAATCCAGAACTCGGGATAGAGGATCCAAGACACAGGACTACAGCAAGAGGATCAGCCTCGACTCCGGATCCCGGCGTAGATATAGATACAAAACAATAAAAATAAAAATAAAAATAAAATATTTGGCTGGGTTAATCGGAACAAGAGAATACACAGACACAGACAGAGAGGGAAAAGGTCATTGGATAAAAGTTATTCTTGATAACCCTCTAGATCTCATGAACTTCCCCACTCAATCTATCAAGACCCGAGCAGTTCTATTAGATATAGGATAAGAAACAGAGATAGGGCCCCACAAAGCTTTGCGCACGGACCAATTTCCAAAATCTTTGGCGGAGAATGGCTGAATCCAGGCAGTACACATTTAAATGTAAGTATGTTCAGTGGCGTAGTAAATGTGCACATGACGTGTACATTTTAAAGTTTATAGTCCGTGTGACGAAGGTAACTTCGTCACTGTGGACTGATGGCTTCGGGCCTTGCATGTGTGCACATTTGTATACAATTTATACTATTGATTGATGTAGTGTTTATTGTATTTTATTTTGAAATGTGTTCCCTTTTCCCCATGTCTGTTGCCGTTGATTGTGTGCACCTGGTGCCCTGTGTTGTCTCCTCCCCCCTCACCTGTGTCCTGTTGGGTTGATTGGGTTGGGCATTTGGGCTCTGGGGTTTTGCTGTTTGTGAGTGTTTTTGAGATCTTTGTGGCTGCAGGATGGGTGCAAGGAGAACAGCAGGATTGAGGCTGTGAACTTTGTGCCCAGGATTTTAATAAATGCCCACGTCGGGTTATATTTTTGGACGTTCTGCCTCTGCCTCCTTGCTTGGTCTGGGCCGCTCAACGGTCAGCTTCACAGTCCGTTTGAGTTTTGCCCGTGTGAACGCAAACCGAACCTTCTGAAAAATGAAACAATGTAACAAACTGTCATCTGGTGCGCACCAGAGAAGCGGACTATTAAGTTAGACCTTAGAGCGTTTTGCACCTCAATAAATAGTTAAAATGAACCTCGTTTTGACTTTGCCTCTTGTGTAGATATTTGTGGTTTATTACATTACATTACACTTGTTAGACACTTTTATCCAAAGCGACTTACATACATTCAGTACTGTGGGCAATCCCCACAGGAGCAATTTGGGGTGAAGTGTCTTGACCAGGGACACAACGACATGCTGACTGCAGTGGGACTCGACCTTGATATCCTCTGATTCAAAGTCCAGCGCACTATTCCACTGAGCCACTGCTACAATGTGCACAAATATTTGTAAAAAAGGTTTGCAGATGTTAAGTATGATATGTGAATACACATTTTATTATTGATTGGTGATTGTGATTTTATGATTTTCTTATGGCTGCTTATCCTCCAGGACTTTTTCAAGGCTGCAAACAGAAGGTTAGTTTAGTGGTTCTGTCTTGGAGAGATGATAATTTTACAAAATACAGTTGCTCAAGTACATCTTCGATCTTCGCAAATCAGTTATGAGTCTTCAAACAAGTCGCGCTCAATTTAAGGCGGGACCTTGCATATGACGCAAACTTACACACTTGCTAGCCTGTCCCATTATTTGTTCTCCGAATGCCAGGAAGGATTCTTGCCTAGCCTCTGAAGGACCTGACTCGGAAGACATGTCCTACCAAGGAAGTGTCCTCGACATTGAGAAACACCCCCTACCTTTCTAGTTAAGAGTCCAAACACGGCTTAGCATGCATTTTGGCTAATCCAGGTAGCATTTTAAGAGGAGAGCCATCAACGTCAAGTAAAACTGTTATTGCATTGGTGGCAATAAATGGTTATATCTATGTTTCTGAAACATAGTTATGAATATTTGTATCCCATTTCCGACTATAAATCCCCTATAAACAGGTTTAATTAATGAAATGAAAACTTCTCTTATGATTACAAGAAGCACAAATGGTTTGATCGGGAAGGAACTGCAAATAAATCCATTAAAAAGATGATCAAAATTATTGGAAAATTCAGAATTAATTTTAAATAGTATTTGCTATTTTGTCCTTGTCTTGTGACAAATCTTTTGCCAACTTTTAAGAAAACCCGTGATATTTTCTTTTTACCTTAACCAATATTTTCTGCCTGAACAGAGCCACACATGGAAAGTAGGAAATACACACAAATCTCTTGTGACAAAACCCTCTGCTTTGTACACACCCACCCTGTCATCCTATCTACCACTTCTGAGCAGTATACAAACTAATTCCAGGAAGGAATTACACGTCCTCCTAAACTCATCTGGCAAAGCATATAAGTCGTATATAAATGCATTTGGCAAAGGACAGGATTTTTCTTTCCTATGCGGCTTTTTGAAGATGATCTCATGCAGCTGCCTCGCTGTGTGTGCTGTCACCTGCCTGTCATCCTTGAGGGAGCCGGCGGCTGGCACTTCTTCCAGTGTGGGCATGGGCATGATGGCTTACAGTTGCTATGACATTGAGACAATATCTGTGTGTGCGCATTTGCAAGTGTGTGAGCATTAGTGCATGAGTAAATCCACCCTCACACTCTCCTTTGACACTGTTGTTTGTGCCTTCAAACAAGTCAGCCAATTTGGATAAATAAATAAAGGAATATCAATGATTAACATGCCAACGATATTTGCAATCTTTTAAAATAGGGCTGTCAAACGATTACAATTTTTAATCAGATTAATCACAGCTTAAAAATTAATTAATCATGATTAATCACCATTCGAACTATGTCCAAAATATGCCATTTATTTATGTATATTGTTGTGGGAATGGAAAGATAAATGAAAGAAGGTGGATATATCCATTTAACATACAGTATCTATGTTTATTATAACATTTTTCTGCGTGTCAAAATGAAAGACAACCCACACACCTATCAATCATCAAACCGTGGGGTCTTAATTCATTACGTGTTGATTTATATCAACGGGGGAGTACTTCAGGAAAGTCGACAGAGGGGGGGGGGGCGGCGGCGGCGGCGGGTAGTGGAGTACTTCGTGACCACAGAGTGTGAACGTTGTGATCAGCTGTTTTAGCGCAGTTCTCCAGTGAAGGGGGGGAGTCTCCCTCCGCAGCCGTTGGCGTAGTTTTGGCACAATTCCGTTGTACAGACCGACGTTAACAGCAGCCCTGTCTGTGCACACGGAGACCGACTCTGTCGTCCGGTGATCTAACCGCCTTCTGGAAAAGCTTCACAAGTACGTCGGTTCGCAAATGCGCTTTGTGACACAAGTGACGGTACGCATTTCAGATTACGCACATAACCTGCGTACCAGTTATGTGCACCCCTGTACTACAGCAAAAGTATTCTCCGTCGGGACTTCCTGCAACAACACCACGCCATTATCAAAGATGTTCTATTGAGAAGACGATCACTACGTGACAAAAGTTTTCAAAACCGTGGCTACTGAAATCAATCTTACTAACGGCTGTCTGTGCAATTTACTCCGCGCGAGTTGGCAGACTTTATTTTGCTTACTTTAACATCATTTTTCATGGTGGGGCTAAGCCATTTATTGGTATGGGTGTAGCCTACCCCAGCCATACCCTGGCGCTGCCACTGGTGGCACATATGGGGCGGGCCATTCTGCACATGCGTTAAATGCGTTAAATATTTTTAACGCAATTAATTCAAAAAATGAATTACCGCCGTTAACGCGATAATTTTGACAGCACTATTTTAAAGACGTGGTAGAACGCTGCATTTAACGTTTTCCAGTCCCTGTCTTCTTGTCAAATCTATGACAACTGCAGATGACATTTTTCCCACACTTCCAGGAGACTAGGTTTTTTTTGCAGGCGGCTATTTTTTCCACTGACCTCCAACATTGCGGCAGAATCCAAAACCCTCTGGCCACATTGCTATGCACAGCTATTGATTGGCAGGAAGCCAAGGCATATTGAAAATGTGTTAGTCTTAGCAAATTGCCTGGAGTGACACTTTGTGGCTATAATTAAGTCTCCTTTCCTCCACCATCTCTGATTATTGTCTGTTCCTCTCCTCACACTGCCATTGGTATGTGGGTGTTTTACGGAGCCCCCTAGGGGACATGGAGAAGAAAAAAAATTATTTAAAAAAAATAAAATAAAAAATGTTTTGCGAGATATATATATATAAAAAAATAAGTATTTTCTGAAAGTTTTCTGAAATGGTATGTTTAAATATGCAAATGAGGACTTATTTTATCAAATATGTTCTTAATGTTCAGACATATCTGGTTCAGAAATCTGAACATGGGAGGGAGCCAGATTCACAATTTTGATTTTAGCAAAAAGTTTTCAGACAGAGACTTTTAGTAGTTTCTCTTTATCATTTAAAAATATCTAAAAATTATTTTAAAAGCCATGAAAAAAACACGTTTTTAAGAATGAATATGAACAAACCCCGCTGTTTTAAACTTAAGTAGTAGTTAGAAAAGTAGTTAGGAAGGAAACTGTAAAGTTTGGGGTATGTAAATGCTACTGAAGATAAGATTATTTGCTATTTTGAGAAAACTGCCTTTAAAGATGTATGATATCCTTTTGTTGTTCTGTTGTTTATGTTTGTATGTCTTCATGTGGAACCTACTGCTGCAGGTCACCCTTGAAAAAGAGATCAATGATCTCAATGGGATTTCACCTGGATAGGATAAATAAAGGTTTTGAATTTAATTTAATTGAAAGATGCCTTTTAAAGATACTGTATTTGTCAAAGGACAAATACAGTAGGAGGTTTGACCAGAATGCAGAACAAAAAGGGATGCAAGTAAGAAAAAAATCTATTCAAAGCTGGTGAAAAAACAGGTGAACTACTACTGAGGGAAATTCCAATTTAATACAAAGGGAAAGGAAAAGCAGCAAAACTGAACAAAAAACTAATCGAGATGGCACACAGAAATCAGGCAAAAAATCCATCAGGAAACACAAGGATTCCTCGAGGGAAACCTATACAGAAAATATTGTAGACAAACAGAGAGAACTCTGGGAAAGACAGACATTTATACACACAAAACTAATCACAGTGTAAACACACGGGCATCAGGGTGTTTATACACAGGTGGAAAGAATCAGGGCGGGCCGACAATCACAAAAAGGCGGGAAACACAGAGACAGGCAGTGAAAGCAGACCAAACACAAAAATTAAACAGGAAACGGAAAAACAAAAACCAAGAAGATTTTAAAATTCCAAACATATTGCCACACACTAGCAAGGTAAATAGATATCACCATGAAATGTCCCCATTGAAGACATTCAATGGGGTTTTACAAGGTTTTACTGTTTGAGTCTCCACAGACACACCACTTTTATCTAAGAGATATAAGATCCTATTAAACAGGTAACCCATAACAAATCAGATTTTTAATGATACAAAGAAATGCAAAAATAGCTTAGAGGTAACCACCCAGAAGAAAAACCAGATAAATTAAATGGGGAAAAATAGAAGTTGTAGCTCAAAGAGCCTCCTTCTGCCTCACCTAACTCCACAAATGTAAAGATGTGTAAGCACCTAAACATAAAAGAAAGTTCAATCCAAACCAATTATCTTCATCTTTACTGAGCAGGTAAAACTTTCACAACTTTCTTTGATTAAAAACTTAGTCAAAACCTCAATCTCATTTAACAAAAGAAATCTGCACTCATCCTGTGGCTCACACTTGTCAAAGGAGATCGGAACCCGAAAGCCTTCTAAATATAGCAACATGCCGATATACCAAAGCATACTGACAAATTGTCTCCTCTTATCCTTTTTCTCTGACTTCAGCTGATAAGATAATAAGTTAGATCTACTCTCCTTTATCTCAGTTGTAGCGTACATTTAGTGGCAACACATCAAAACGGTTATAGAGGGATCACAGAGCTCAAAGCTCCGAGCTTTGAACTACCTCAAGGCTATCCTACAGCAAGTGCAGTGGACTGCAATTCATGGAACAGAGCTACTACTCTGTATTCATAAGTTTCTCCTAGATTTTTGATCATGGTCATTGGAGGAACCCATCGGGATTTGATACTATGCATTTATAACTAAAAGCTTCTGTTATAACTAGGGGCAGGAAGTTTATCGGATGGTGGCGTTTACCATTGAGAGTGCATTTCACCTTCTAAACAGAAGATGCTTTAGGATGCATTATTGTGTACTGTATGTATATCCCACATTTTTCAAAAAATGTTCTGACCGAGAGATAGACATAATGTTATGAAGTTTACCATTTGGTCTTCTGTAATGGCGTTGTCACCACATGCACATGCATTGTGGTTTCCTGTCAGAAATGGTCAGAAATTGATTTAGGCTGATATAAGCCACTATTGTTCAATGCGCTGTATGATCAAGCACAGCAAACTCAGTGTTTAGCTCTTAGCCTTTCTAGGAAAACATTGGTTTATTCAGTTTGTTTACCAGTTCTAATCAACGGTTCCAGTTGTTTTAGGGAGGATGAGACCTCTGTGGGTAATTTAGCTCACGGTAAAATCCTCCTGAACAATAAACAATCAAGGAATCTTAATCAGGAGAAGCTGACTAAAATGACTCACTACGCCTTATTTGTAATTGTTTGATTTAGAGCCAGCTCACCTATTTTACGTTTAAGTCCAAACCTGGAGCCTGGAACCTGGAGCAAGGGACACCCAACAAACCATTTAATGAGAAGCCAATGTTAAGATTTCAAAATGGGATTTGTCACTTGAGACCTTATGGAGGACTTGTTCGAAAGATTGGCAGCAGCCATTTGGACCACGTATAGGCACTTTGCTAAGGCAAGTGAAAAGGAAAGCAGTAGTCAAGGCTGACTGAGGCAGAATTGACAGAATCCTGTTCTGTCAGTACTCAGCTGCTGAGAGTTAACACATTCTAGAAATGTTCTATTCATCAAGTTTGAGAGTCTTTTTTTTAAATGTGTTTTAGCGCCTTTGTTGCAAAGTCCTTACAACAGTAGTCTGGGTTAATTATTCAGTTGCATTTCGGCAGTTTTATTTCACCTCTTCTTGCTTATTGTTTGCACTCAACAAAACACTACCAAAGCCCTCCAGGGTTGGCTTGCTAATCAACTTTCTAAATCTAGCTTTAATGGTGGGTATTATAAATATGTATGAAGAGATGCTTCACATTCCTAGTCAAATCAGTGTGCACAACAGAGAGCATTGGATGGGCTGGTGCATAATGTATTTGCACACATTTTACTTTTAGACAATGGGTTCACTTAAATCAAATATTCATAGGGTGTATAAGTAGTCTTAAACTGAAATAGAGTGCCCTTTGGTAAACATATAGAACAAAGATTAAGGTTTACATAATGCAATACTTCTATTCTTCTGCTTTTGGATCCCAAATGATATATGTATATCTTTAATAACTTTCAAGTTTCTTCTACTGAAACACAATCAGACTATATAGAGAACACAGTCAATTGCTACAGTGCAGCAAGTTCATTTCGAATGACAGGATCTCCATTTTTAAATCAAAAAAATTATAGCAGCTGGTAATGGAGTTGAACGTGCAAGAATAAACATGCAAGAAAAAAACACATACACAGGGGTAAAATGTCAAAGCACATGCATCTGACATTTGCACACTCCAAAACACACACACACACACACACACACACACACACACCCACACACACACACACACACACACACACACACACACACACACACACTCCTAGACCTCCACCTCATGGGACATTAGGATGTGATGCGTCTGATGGAGGATAATTTGCTACATTTACCCAGGAAGCGGCAGGGGTTGATGTCTTTCCAGTAAGCATATGATGTTTGTTCAGTCTTACCTAATGTTGTCTCAACATTTTTCCAAAAGGTCACTTCTCATTTTCAAAATGTGAAGTGGAGTCTAAATTATCAATGTGTTGCATAAAGCAAAAGGTAGAATATCGTAAAAAATGTAATCTTTTTTATTGTCCCATAAAACATTACAGTGTACTTACGAAATCATAGCTACCATGAGGCCTCATATTGAATAAATCCTTGTAAATGAGGAGGTATTTTATGGAGGTTAAGCTGCAGGCTAAATTAAGCTTAGTGTCAGTTCAATCAGGAAAAGTATCTTTATGCCTCATTCATTTCCAATTCTCTTTCTCATTTATCCCACATGTTCTTACTCAGCTGATTTAGGGAAATTACTTGTTTAGTTAACCGATAGATTTAGCCAATATCGCTGGACATTCATGTTGCTACTTCTCTCTGCTGCTGACAGGTCGATTTAATGTCAACTCACTAACCTCTCTTGATCCTAATCACCTCCAGTCATCATATCCAGGTTGAACTCATCAGAAGTTCACACCCAGAGCTTCAGCATTCTGTATTTTTCTCAACACCATTACAACCCGTGTCTAGACCCCATGAGGGGATTTCCTATTCTACTTATAGCTTCACGGCCTATGGCTTAATAACGTTAAATCTGTATCTAAGAATGTTCCTCCTGAGTAAAATAAGATAGAATACTCTTCAGCCTGGGGAATAATAAGTTGTTCCCAAGCCTGATATGATAGACAAGACCTCCAGCAATGTCTGGTTCTACCATAGGGTCTTCTTGAAGTTGGACAGCTAAATATGTCAGAGAGGGTCATCCTAATCAGGCTTCCATCCAAGCGAACTGGGGTTCTTTGTCGAAATCATGTAGGATGTCTGCTCACCTTGTCACCAATAGAGTTTTACCATCCTGATATTGCCCCAATCCACAGAAAGACACGAACATGTGCATCCTCACTGTGTCCTCACAGCGGGAGTTAGCCTAGCAAAGCTGTGCTGTTGTGCCCATGGTGTGTACTGTACCACTGCCCACCCATGACAGTATTCCCTCGCCAATACACTTTTGTGCTGAACCGATTGGCCCAAAACATGAGGCTGAGCTAGTGAACAAAGAGAAAGCTCATCCTGTCCGCTGTTGTCAGTACTTGTGGTACTCTGTGCTCCTGTTCATACTTTGTGTACTTATTGGTTTTCACTTGAATAAAAGCTAGTTTAAGTTACTATAAATACAAGTTTCCTGCTCTTTCATTATAGTAGTTTTTCACCAAAAGGAGGCCGTGTTTGGGAGTATTTGATCATTTGTTCTTTCAGAAATAAATAGTACCAACAGAAACAGGTGGATGAAGAACAGCCAATGACAAATAAGTGTCACGTGGGTAGTGGAGCAGATTGGAAACAAAAGCAGAAATACAATGAAGGCAGGTATAAAAAACAAACAAAAGTGAGCTTTATTAACGAAAGCTGATCAAAACTGAGAAAATACAAAAACACAGGGGACCAGACAAAGTTAAAAACCAAATGAAATACAGCAAATCATAAAGAGGAACAAACAGGGTTGACTTTTGGAACACCAGAATGGCACACAAGGTATTCCAGCAACAGACAAGCGGCAGGAAATCAGGAACTATGAGATCAAGCACCACACCTGGGCCTTGCCATTGATGGCAAACTGACAGGGAACACTAGGGAAGACAGGTATGTATACACAAAACTAATCACAAAGACAAGTCACAGCTGGAGAAAGCAGGGAAAAACACAAAGGCAGCAGGTGACACACTGCAATGAGTGCATCACAGAGGTATGGTTGTCCCTATTCTCATAAAGTTGACTTTTTGACATTTGCAACATGCCAACAGGTCCTTCTGTCATTAGCTGACTCGACAAGGCAAAGCCCTTGGCAGTTGAGATTATTCTTAGCATGCAACGTGAGTATCATTTTTACAAGGTGGCTTGACATCACAGTCCCAGCGTAACAGTGCAATTTGTGTGATAAAGGCGGTCCATGCCGCTCTGAAAGGGAAAGGGCACACCAACAATAAGGACCCTGCTCTGCTTGTTCGACTCAGCTGGAAAGTTTGTTTAATTTAGTTTAAACGCCCTGGGAAGATGGCATGGAGCTTTTCGTCCTCTGTAATTAAGTGTTATTTTAGAGAAAATGGAGGACAGTTTGGTTCAGGCTCAAGTCTCACAGCAGTGTGTCCCAGGAAAAGAATATTCTGGGTGCCTTATTGGATTTGAACTCTGATCAGGTGCATAGAGACAGGAAGCGTTAATGTGGGGGATGGTCAAAGAGAGAGACAAATATTATAAAAGATTATACTGTCAGAGGATTGGACGGAGGAGCAGATGATGAAAATAAAAAGAGTAGAGAGTGAATGCCCAACCCTATCCCCAGACAAGTCATGGCAAGGCAGGTTTGGTGCTAATCACTTTTCAACAACTAGGCAATTACAATTGAGATACACAAGGTGATATAATAAAAACCATATCAATTTGACATTAAACAATTACATTAAATAAAATAAGAAATGCTGTTCCAGGTTGGGAAAAAAATAAAGATGAATTAACCTCTGAAAGAGTGTGATGTGAAAATGTACCATCTCTACATGTTGTTTTTTATGACTATGGCGAAGAAAGTGTTCTATAGGTAAGTTACAGTGAAGTTTAATCGACTCAAACACTTGGTTTAGGAGAGAAAAGATCACTGTTAGGCAAACATTATTTGTAGTTCTGTGAGACAACACAAACTCCAGCCTCCAGCATTAAGGTTACACAAATTACAACCAATCCACCCACCCAACCTCCAATCGTTGCTTTCTGAGACCATAAAAAAAAAACTGCAATTCTAAGCTTTATACGCTGCAGCACGATCCGGCCTATCGATTTTAGTGCTAAGAGTCTTTTTGGAAGAAAGAGTCTAGATCAATTTTAATGACGACTTGGATTAGGTCATAAAAGTACTGATTCACACCTTACAAGTCAAACCCAATGTTAAATCACATTCTGTTTTTCAACTAAGTTCCAACGTTCGCTTTAAGTGCAACCTTAAAAAATAGTTAAAAAATAACAGAAATTATAAAATAAATATGAATTTGAGTCAATTGCTTCCTGTTCCACCCTGAGCCAGAGTCCTGCACAGGTCTGATTTTCAAGACCCGCTCCCGCCCCGCACCCGCAATGTGCAGCCCCGCTACCCGCATATATTGCCAATTAGTTCACCAACCCGACCCGACCCGTCGGCACAAGATCCGCAACCCGACCCGAACCCGCATATTTGCAGTGAAAACGTGCAATTATTAACACACGCAGTTGCATATTTGTCTCAAAAAGCGTGGGATGTTGGTTCTTTTCTCCATCGGATGACACCAAAAGCCTCCCAGACGTTGGATTTCGCTCTTGAGGAAGTGATATTGAAAATGCTGTATTCTCCGCTAGAGAGCTTCACCTCAGCCATTTCGAATGTGGCGCGCTCAGCAGCAGATTGATGCGCTGCAGAGGTTATGATTATGTGCGGTCCCGCGGGGGAGAGGTCTGAGGATTTAAACATTAAACTAAATTATTATTATTTTAATATATTTATTATGCAACACCCAGCGACCCGACCCGCATCATCTTTGTTTTACCCAGAACCGAACCCGGAAAAAAACGTTAAAAAAATACCACCCGCGAATCACGGGTACCCGACCCCTGAGCCTGTTTTTCAGGTCTCAGGCTCGAAAATGACATTCCCAGAACAAATGACCATATCTTCCCTTCTAAAAGGGTTAAATTAATAACCTTTGTTCTCAAAGTAATGATAAACCTGTGAGTTGGATGTAGAAAAGTCAGAATCAATATAGATGTTTTTTATTTTAAAGAAAATTCAGATTGAACATAGTAAAGAAACTGTAAATTATAGTGTCCGTCCAAAAATTCTTTTTTACTTATAGTGAAAACTAACCTTGGATGATGGGATAGTAGACTAAAAGCTTTAGGAATCCAAAGTACAACATATAATAAGTACCCTGTATCAAGATTGATGCAAAACAAGTGACATTTGACCTTTTTAGACAGATTTAGCAAAGAAATAACACTTCTGGGGTCATTTGGGTGGATTTTCCATATCTCTGGCCCCCCTTGGTCGATTTTGACTAATGAAATCTCTTTATAACTGCTAGAGCCAATGGAATAGAGAACCGCAGTGACGCGTCCTAAAACCCGGAAGTAAGTTAGCATTTTTACCACGTCCGGTTCCTTCGATAAAAAGCAATGCAATTTCTCCATAGGATTTTGGAAAATAGCTCCAAATAAGGTCTGTGTTTGACACAAATTGAAGAGACAGATCACGTTTTGTTCTACGACATTAAATACATCAGCAGTGACCCCACTGGTGATTTTTGAAGAGTTTACGTGTCTGAAAAACGATGGTTGTTACCAAGTGGCTGAATAGGACTACAGAAGTTGTCCAGGGCGTTTTACGTCATTACACCGAACACGTAAAACACTCCCGCTAAGTTTGTTTGCCCTGTTCTGCTTGAAAGCAAGTACCTGCCTCCTGCAAACTGTTCAAACAAACGCTTCAACTTGTACCATTTACAATCTGTATGTTTGAATATGGATCTTAAGTTGGCATGACGTTGAAGCAGCGACCCTGCTGTAGTTCATTTATAGCATAACGTTAACATTTTGCTTCTTGCGACTAGATTTATGCTTAGAAAATTATAAAAGTAGGGTAGACATGTGGATATTATCCGGCTGAACAAAACGTGATCCGTCTCTTAAATGTGTGTCAACCACAGACCTTATTTCGAGCTATTTTCCAAAATCCTATGGAGAAATTGCATTGCGTTTTTCACGAAGGAACCGGAAGGAGTTTACATCCGGGTTTTAGGATGCGTCACTGCGGTTCTCTATCGAGGGAAAGTTCTACACACACAAACACGTTACCAAATAAGGAGTGAGAGTGACGCATAGCCAAAACCGGAAGCTGCATACACTCTGGTGGCTACCATTAGCAGCTAACTTGTTTATACGCTGCAGCACGATCTGTGTTTTTACATAAAAATGGAATTAAGGATTATAAATAAATGTTTCAAAAAGACAGACACATTATTAACCTATGGATTAACCGATTCAGCCACTTTTTTTTTCTCATTTTAATGCCATTGAACACGTCTTTTGATCAGATTGACAGCTACGGTGAGAGGATCTCCCGTAAAAGCTCCGTAAAGGTACGTGTTGTGATGTCTGTGTTTGCTTCCCCTGTCGCGAGTTTGGATCGCTTAGTGATGATACTATACCTATATAATCTTTGGAGTCTCAGCTTTAATCGGATATATTGTGTATGTGCAGTTACGATAAGTAATAAGGGTATCTTTGTCTTGAGTTCTGTGCCAAAGTCAGTTTGCATTTTTTTCGCTCAGGGGTCATTTAGACGCATCTTATGAGACTTGTGTTTTGTTTTGGTAAAAATGGTTCATATCTTCAGTTAGCTGAGATTCTTACCATTAATCTGGTGCTACACATTAAACGTTGGGGGGGCCCCCTGTGGGGCGGCTCCAGGGCTTAACAGGTTAAGTGCAACCTTAACAAATAGATCAAAACTGACAGAAATTATAAAATAAATATGAATTTGAGTCAATTGCTTTACGCATGTTGTATATCATATCAGGACAGCACAATCCTAATTTCACCTTTAGTTATTGGGCATGAACACTGTGTCCTTATTAGTATTCTATGTGCATTGTGTTTGTTGCCTCTCCCATCAATGTGAGGTGTGGGTAACATGCATGGCACAGATCCAATTCTGCAGAGCAGAAAAGCTGGCAGAGAAATCGGGTTATTGACTCTCTATAATTTACATCAGGGACTTCCATGCCAACCATGATTGGATGCTAAACACCGATAAATAAATAAAGATGTCAGCAAACAAATACAATACACGCCCAGCCACACTGACAGCACAGTCATGGCGGAAGGTCTATGGGGATATAAATGAAAGGCACGCTGTGAGTTGTGTGTCTTATATAATATTCTATTGACAGCTGTCAGAACAATCATCTGACCCGATTTAGTTTTTATTAGATACATTTTTGAGCAACCAGATGAAAGTCTATTTCCAAGAGCTTTGAAGAAATGCAATTTCATTGACATTGGCAAAGCAATATACGAAACAACAGATCTCAACATCAAGATGGTGGTGTGGTAATTGGAATGAGTGGACTTTACTTTTGAAAGAGTGCTTGATTGGCGTACCAGGGATTGTATTTTGACAAGTCAGTCAACTAAGCTTCCCACCACATACTGGCATTTCCATTTATAGAGTATTTTCCCTGTCACTTAAACTATGACGTCTATAGTATAACATTTTGAAGTTTTAACTGGAAGAAATGTTACAGCTCATATATTTGCACCTATGTGGCTTAATATGAGACCACAGTTAGGAATATTAGCTTTGTAATTCCTCTTTTTATTATTAGCTGTCATCACACCTACTGTGTTGTGATCACAGTTTACTTTGAGCCATCTGGGACCTGAGTCTACAAAAACAGAGAGGGGTTTTATAGCATAGTGCAGGGGTCTCCACACTTTTGTTGCTTGTGAAGTACTTCTGCGTACCTCGCACCACTGACTGAACCCTTATGGCACGGCACAATTAAATACATTTGTTCACTATACCTTACTCTGATGACTTTCAAAGGAAGTAAACGTTCGGTCAGAGCAGCTTTCCAACTTTCTTTTTAGCTCAATCTCTGTTGTTTAACTAAACAATGTGAACATGTACAAAATACATTAAAAAGTAAGTTCATATTCCCAAAATACGGACAGTTCAATATATTCAAACTTTTCCAACAAAGCAGTTTCATTATCGTGTTGATATAATAGTTATTTCCTGGTGTTAAATCATGCTCCACCTGTCTTTGTAGAGATGTGTGCTCTCTCTCTGCGCAGCAAGAAATCGCGATCAACCTATTGGGCACCCCTGGCATAGAGGATAATAGGAAGTATTAATGTAGGTTTATTTATCATCTTGTACCTGCAACACACTCTCACTCCCTAAGCGTCCAGAAGCGACGTTTGGTCAGTGTCCGTGGCGTCCAGTTGTGACGCTCCTAGGCTCCTTCAGCGTCATAAAGGGACGCAAATAGCTTTCAACTGATTGCAATGTATTCCCATCTGCGGCGGGATTTGACGCTCATGGAAGCACGGCATTCGTTTGTGTCAGCTGCCCTTAAAGGCAATGTGAGCGTCCATTCCCATTGGATAACGGAGAATTGTACACCCGGAAGTAAGTATTCCTCTTACTGTCGATTGATTTTACAGTGATATCTGCACTACTCATCGACTAAAAATAACCAGATTATCCTTGTTAATTACACAACATTGATTGGTTTAAATTGTGTGCAATGCTTTTGTATTTTTCCCCTTCGATTCGGAGAAACAAATATTTTTTCGGAGTAAAGGATGGCAGAAGACACTACACTACCCAGAATCCCCAGCTATCGTTTGGACTACACCATGTGCTCTGTTTGACAAACCCCGTGATAGTCCTCAAGCTCTGTGATTGGAGAGTGTGCTCCGAGGGTTAAGCCGATTCTCGAACAGCACTTGAAATGGGATGGAACCACGGCAGACTGTCCAAAACTGGATTTGAACCGGTCCACCGCGTCCCCCCCTCCCCCACCCCGTCCCCAGAACTACACATGCTGGCTATTCTGTTTCGCAACATGTTCTCTATCTATGGCACGTCTCTACTGGGAGTTGTAGTTTTAAAAGACGTTTTCGTATTTCCCATAATAAGAAGTTGCCAGTATTAAACTGTGTACATCCCTGGAGGTTTAGGGGATAGGAAACACTCACATTTAAAACATATAATTAATAAATGGGTGAAAATTGCTTGTGCCCATAATGGGCAGCATTAATATATATACCCACATGCCAGCTAAGGTCAGAGGAGCATTATTTAACAGCTAGTCTTATGTTTGTGACCCCTGTTGTTAATTGATAACATTACATTACATTAATTGATAAGCCTGAAACATGCACTTGTCAAGGTTCAGAGGCAAATTTTGCAAATATGGCAGTAGCCATCGATCAGCTTAAGATAAGATATACTTTATTGATCCCAAGTTGGAACATTTGCGTTACATCAGCATGTGTAACAGTTGTACATATGCAGTGGTGTTTATTTGTAAATCATTTAGTATAATCACACAAATTCTGTGTTTTATATTTAACAATTCTGTGTTCATTGATTGTTCAATACCTGACAAGGCCGGAGATGAAATATCTACATACATCTTATAAGAGTATAATACATTATGTATAATATCAGTTAAAATAAGTGCTTCAACATAGTTAACATTGCTGGAGGTATGCACAAATATTGATAGATGTCTTGTAATGCACTATTGAGGAACCTGCGACCCAAGTTTTTAATTCAATGCAGAACTACACCATAGTTGTGTAGGCCTATATGATATGTCAATAAACCTTAGAAAATCTTGAAATCTTGAAAGGGATGTGCAAAATAGTAATTATATACAGTCTTTAATTAACTATTAGTAGAGAATAACGAGTAATGAATATACTTTATAGGGATCTGTTACGTCCCCAGCTCGCTTAGGGTAAAAGGGAAGCAACACGAGACCAGGTGTTCTTGGTAAGAGGTTGATTTTAATAATAAACTCAAAATAAAGATGATATAACAAAAAATACAGGCTCTTAAAACCAGCTAAGGCCACAGATTATCACAGTCATGGGCACTTACGGCTAAAATAGTGAGGCGCCTCGCACAAGTTCGACGCCGTCACAACTCACAGAATACACACAAAACACACATCCTAACTAACCACTATAACAGAACTAACACAAAGCTACACAGAACATAAGGAGAGCACCGAGAGACGTCTGACACAGATTGAGACCTCTCCTGTCTAATTGAGATGCACACACTCTTGTAAGAGTCCCCGGAAGGTGTGGGCAGGGATTGGGGAGTCGGGCCCGACCTGCTCCAATCCAGATCTTCGGTCACGCCTACTGGAGGAGGGACAGGAAACTGGCATCCAATGGCGTCCGGGCAACGGCGCATCTCATATACATATTACATACACAGCTGAAAACAATCCTAGACAGGTTAACGAGCAGACAGCAGCAGCAGCCGTGACAGGATCCTATTAATATCTAATAATAAAAATAATGAAATTCAATAACGTGCTTTAACCACTAGGTGTCCCTTTATATCAGCTGTGCACCTTTATGGTGTAAATACAGCCTATCTACCAATTGGATCAAATATAAAAGTCAGCCGAATTAGTGTTGATACTGCAAGGAGACGTATTGTGTGAAAAGAAATGTAAGATGTTGTTTAATGGCTGATATATTTAGGATCCACGTCACGTTTTCAGTTCCTCATGTTTGTCTAGAAGTCTTCTCATCAGGGCTCTATAAATACAGAACTACGGCAGATATGCAATATGTAATGCAGCCGAACCGTGTATTACAATGCCGTTATGTGATGACTTTCAAAGAGAAAAGCAAGCACACTCGGAATAAAGTATTATTTTTATTTTTTTAAATGTTTTCGCTCTGTTTCCGGTATTTGTTAATGACGATGTGCTGTGAGATGTGAGACTGGAATTGCACAGGGGAAAATAACGTAGGCTATCTTTAGATGCGGATTTTGTTAAACTAATATGTTTGCGCTGTGGACCAACACTATACATTGACGGGGAAGGGAGTAGCAATAAAGATAACACCATTAAACAGTTACACAACATAACAGAATTAATATCGATAGCAGCGTCCCTAGCAACCACCTTGGTAACAATGAAAACGTCGCGATTTCCTGAAGTCATCTTCGTAATAACTAGCAAACTAAAGATCATGTACATCCACTGCACACATAATCTGAAATAACAACTCATATTTCTCGCATAAAATGACATCAAAACGCATTTTAATGGCCAAACTAACTTTAAAATAGGCATTTTCCACCGAGAATAAAACGAAGTTCGGCCATGTTTTCTTTTTCTGCAGGGAGAAATTTGAAGATCACGTGACATAGACGCCAGCCATTGGAATGAATGGTGAAAAAAACGGGGTTTGTCAAACAGAGCACATGGTGTAGTCCAAACGATAGCTGGGGATTCTGGGTAGTGTAGTGTCTTCTGCCATCCTTTACTCCGAAAAAATATTTGTTTCTCCGAATCGAAGGGGAAAAATACAAAAGCATTGCACACAATTTAAACCAATCAATGTTGTGTAATTAACAAGGATAATCTGGTGTTTTTTAGTCGATGAGTAGTGCAGATATCACTGTAAAATCAATCGACAGTAAGGGGAATACTTACTTCCGGGTGTATAATTCTCCGTTATCCAATGGGAATGGACGCTCACATTACCTTTAAGGGCAGCCGACACAAACGAATGCCGTGCTTCCATGAGCGTCAAATCCCGCCGCAGATGGGAATACATTGCAATCAGTTGAAAACTATTTGCGTCCCTTTATGACGCTGAAGGAGCCTAGGAGCGTCACAACTGGACGCCACGGACACTGACCAAACGTCGCTCCTGGACGCTTAGGGAGTGAGAGTGTGTTGGTACCTGAGCTTCATCTGGAATAACATCATTCCTAATGTGAGTTCAAGGGTAATGCAGCATAATGTTCTCCACATTCTAGGTTTACCACGTTAGCATGTTAACATTTCCTAACAACCAAAGCATTGAGAAATTAAACATTTTATGCCTGTTAACAACATTGGATAGAAAGGTAAGGCATCATTTAAGTTACAATTATTCCTTGGAAAAACATCTGTACTAAATGTCAGTCTCTTAGCAAGTTGGTGTAACATTTTGCATACAACCAGAAGTTGTATCCTCATGGGGCAATAAAGGGATAAATGTCATGGAAATCCAACCAATTGTTGAGATATTCAAGCCTTGTGGCTGACCAACCTACCAAAATCGGCATTCATAAAAAAAAAAGCTTAAGAACTATTATACAGTGGCTAAACAAAAGAGCAAAAGTCTAACTTCCAACATTGTGGAAAGAACCTTTGTAATCTGTAGTGAACTTGTTCATTCAATTCAATATCAATGTAGTCTTTTACATGTCGTGGCAAGTACAGTCTTGACTGATACTGTGCTATACTGCAAAACAGAACATATGTGACCCGCTCTATCGAAATCAGTCGGAAGTCGCAACGGCTCATTTCAAAATAAACGTGGATTTGTGTAAAAAAATAGTTGTTCGGGTGTTTTGTTTGATTTTAAACAAACAAAGTCTTGGCTTTCAGAATATGAAACTTTTATTTCCAAAATCACACGGTAAATACATGTTTGAAGCTTGTAAAGGGAAGATGACAGCTCTCACTCACCACTCTGCTCTTCCTTAGCACCGCTTCCCCTCCCTCCGGCTGACATTATGAATGTAAGGCGTATAGTGTCACGATATTCATGTTATGTCACTTTTTTATGTCTAGGTTTGGGTGTTTTGCTGTTCTCTCTGTCATGTTTTCCTCCTGGTTTATTGTCTGGTCCTTTTCCCTGTGTTTTTCCTCCTGTCGTTAGTTTCCCTGGTGTGTCTACACTGTAAAAAAAAAAAGTTTTTTTACAGTTTTTCCCCATAAAAAAATACAGTTTTTTATTGTATTTCATAATTACAGGAAATCATATTCAATTTACAAGAATAAACCGTTTATTGAAATGTGTCATGTATTTTAACAAAAGAAAACTGTAAAAATGGAATACATTATTTATCTGTTTTTTAGCAGTTTTTAAATGTGAATTTAAAGAAACTAACCGTAAAAATAAAGGATTTTCTGATGGCAAAATTAGCTCAATTTTCTGTAATTGTATCTGTTTTTTAGCAGTTTTTAAATGTGAATTTAAAGAAACTAACCGTAAAAATAAAGGATTTTCTGATGGCAAAATTAGCTCAATTTTCTGTAATTTTATCTGTTTTTTAGCAGTTTTTAAATGTGAATTTAAAGAAACTAACCGTAAAAATAAAGGATTTTCTGATGGCAAAATTAGCTGCATTTTCTGTAATTTTACAAAAAAATACTTTTGTTTTGGCTATATATCACTGTCAAATACATAAAATATACTGTTAATAATCATTTATAAAATGTATAATTGCAAGAAAATATATGAGTAAAGAAAGAAATATTTTGTAATTTTGCTTAATGTAACCACTACTTTACATTGATAAACTGAAAAAACACAGGTATTAACTATCCTATTATAGCAACAACAAAAAAACTACATTTTAACACATTTTGACTTTCACTTTATTGCTACATTTGTATTATTTTGAAGATTTAATTGTTAAATATGTGAATGTCATGTTATAAAAACTGTGTACAACCATAGAGTTAAACAAAACTGTTATTAACATGTTGGGTGCAAATTCCGAGCACAATTCAGATATAAAATTATGCTATTCCCACCAGTAACAGCCATAGACTGTGGGTTATGAGAGACATCTGGCTATGCCATGATACATCTACAAGCTCATAGGTGTTAGCATTCACTGCAGGCAAACCTAATGTGGCCATTCACTTATGATTTCTCAGTAGAAGAAGAAGAAGGAGATATAATGTATTCATCCCTCAGAGGGAAATGTCTTTCCCCACTCTGTTGTGTTTACACACATTACACACACAGGGAGGATATGTACATGCACAAACACACAGAGCCTATACATGCAGTATGTAAAAAACATATTGAGTTTCACCGTAAGCGAAAAATGAAAGGATCTGGAAGTTAAATAACATTAGCATCTCCCCCTAGGCCTTATCACCCTAGCATAAACTCATCACATTGAACATGCTAGCAAGCACTTACAGCCAATCTACTCTGAAAATCAAAACCTTGTTAGCAGTTAGCTACCTGCTAAATTGGTATTAGCATTGCAATTACAGTAAAGCAACTCAACTAACACACAACCAACTGTTGTGCGTTCACAACCCAAGTAACATTGAGCTGCTAATCTCTTTCAACAGAAGAAAAAGCTGTGTACATTTCTGACATCATTTAGCTTTTCAGATCATCAGAGACGTGAAGCTATATGCAAAGTGCCTTGTGCAGCTAACAGAGTGCATTCTCGTAGCGATTGCTACAACTGCACCGCGTTTGTTAGGAAAGTAGCTTCAATGTTCTAAAATGTGTGGCTTACCTCAATATTTAAAAAACAGAGTGATTGGCGGAGAGCATGCAAAACAATTATTGAGTTTCACTTTAAGTGAAAAATGAAAGGATCTAGAAGTTAAATAACATTAGCATCTTCCCCTAGGCCTAGTACAATTCAGCCCAAAACATTGAACATGCTAGCAGGCACCAGCCAGCCTCTGAATACTGTATCAAAACCTTGTTAGCAGTTAGTGCTACCACTATGCTAAATTGGTATTAGCATTGCAATTAAAGTAAAGCAACTCTACTAACAAACTATCAAATGTTGTCCTTTTAGACGTCTAATAATATCCAACTATTGAAGTCCATCATATTGAAAGAATAGGCCTTCACCAAAGCATGTTGACGAAGCTAATACAGCGAAAGATCTTTTACAATCAAAGTAATTTAGCTTAAATATGTATTGTGATAATGTCCCACACAGCTAGTTGGTTACAACAATAATGTCACAGGGATTTTAGGCAGAAGGTAGTTGAAGGTTAAGTACCTACATTATGGATTAACAAGTGAATGTAGGTACAACGGCCTCATGGAACAACAAAGATTTATTTTCTGTTTGTTTAAAAAATAATCTCAGTAATGCATCTTTGTCTATCACACTTTGCTTCTCTCCCATCTGACTTGATTGTGAGCTTGTGTTTTCAATAAGTTAATTGAGCATGTTTTATGAGACTGAACAGTCTCATAGGGTATTGGACTCTCTTAAAACCAAGGTAGGTGCAGAATAGGTTTCTCAAAAATAAAGCAATCAGGAAGGCAGTACTATGCATGACTAAAAATGATAGTAAACTATATGTTGTGGTGACCACCTATTAACCACTGGGACATAATCCAATCATGGAACTACAGTGGGGGCTATTGTTTCCACACGGACATGTTGTGTGTTACCTTTATATGTTGTGTGCCCTCCTGGCTCTTTCTCTTGTCGTCCTGGGCTGCGACCCGACAACACCTGCATTTCTGTTGCTCATTAAATACAGCTTTGCACCTTCGATGCACCGCCTCCGACTCCCATATCTCTCGGCACTACACTGGTGACCCTGATACGTCTTGGGAAGTTTCCGAGACGGACCCGAACACGGCAAAAGGAACTCGAGTTCCTTTCTCGAAATGCCGGGGATTTTTTGGAGTCGACCGTGGCTGCTACAGGCACGCAGACTGAGGCTCGGTGCGCGCCTCGCCGAATGGCTGGGGATGTTGCTCGCCATTCCCGCATCTGCCTTCCGACTACGGAGGGGACCATGCACGACCTGCTGGGTCGACCAGCAACCCGATTGCTGCCTCGTGTCTTGGTTTCTTCGGGGCGTGCGGCTGCACGTCCCGGCTGCGCTAGCTGACGACAACTAGCAGCTGTCCACGTGGGGCTAACGACGGCTAGCAGCTACCAATGGCTGCCAGCTACCGGCTAGTGCTAACGGCTATCGGCCTTTTGAGTTTTTTTTCTGGTGCCGGAGAGAAGGTTCGACCAGCCGGTTGACCTTGTGTGGACACTCTCACTGTTTCACCACCTCGACGGCGGTTCCAGACGCCACTCACGTCCATCGATGCCTGGGTGGTGCACTCCTGGACCCCGCCTCGCCTCGACAGCGGCTTCGGACGTCGCCCACGTTTTCATCCGCGCCTGGGTGGCGCACTTCTGACCCTGTCTGGCCTCTTCCGTCGCCTCGGCGGTTTCGGACGTCGCCCATGCCTTCATCGGCCCGTGGGTGGCGCGCTCCGGGACCCTGCCTGGCCTCTCCTCTTACCGCGGCTCACGGTTCGCCTCACCGACAGCTACCGGCTAACAGCTAACCACGACAGCTAACGGCTAGCAGCTACCGACGGCAACAGCTAACAACGTCAGCTAACGGCTAGCAGCTAACGTCTCCCCTCGCCTCGACAGCGGCTTCGGACGTCGCCCACGCTTTCGTGGCCCGTTCCATGGCCCGGTCCTCACCTGCGGCCCCACCCTCCTCGGCCCTTGTGGTGTTTCCTCTACGGACGTGGGGATATATATTTTTTTTGTTTGCCATGTTTGTATTCTGGGGGGGCTTGTGTGGTGGCCACCTATTAACCACTGGGACATAATCCAATCTTGGAACTACAGTGGGGGCTATTGTTTCCACACGGACATGTTGTGTGTTACCTTTATATGTTGTGTGCCCTCCTGGCTCTTTCTCTTGTCGTCCTGGGCTGCGACCCGACAACACTTGCATTTCTGTTGCTCATTAAATACAGCTTTGCACCTTCGATGCACCGCCTCCGACTCCCATATCTCTCGGCACTACAATGTACACATTGATTAATACCTATACTTAAGTTGTACCTGGGACAGGGCACCAAAGTACAGATGGGATATTCCTGATCATAATCAACTTTATATAAATGTTCACCAACATTAGTTATTAGTACACTATTCTCAATTTAAAAGAATAAATGGACGATAAAGACATTCTTATAACATATTTTGCTTGTATCTTTCGTAGGCCTTCAGTGTTTGTTTTATTATGTATCGTCTAGTTACATTGTCATTTTGTAAATTAGGAAAATACAATCCAAAGAACAAACAAATTATAATTGTAATGTAAATAGTTTGCCCGCCATCATATTTGTTTTACTTTTAAATGAATGTTCATGGTGTGGTGTTACGAATTCTTAAAATAATACAAAGATCGGAGGAGCATTTTCAGGGCAATCGATTTGCAGCCAATCAGAGACGAGATCTGCTGCACCCAGGCCATGGATGTGACCCAGGCACGCAGAAACCAGGCAGAGACCATGCGCTAATGTATGCACAGAGCATGCGCAAAGCCACAGACCACACAGTGACCAAATGCCACGCAGCTCTCTCTGAATACACAGCACATCGCCAGCCAGGAGAGGAAGCAGCATTTTGAGAGGTAACGTTAAAACTATTTATCAACGGATACAAAACATACAACTCAAAACTTAAAACATTGCAAACGTCAAAGTCCTAGCTATGGTGTTCATTTTGATTAACGACCGAAAACAAAGTAAGTATTGTTAGCTAACGTTATGGTAGCTAGGTAGCAGCTGAGCTAGCTAGCTAGACAATGGATGGGTATCGTTACGGTACTTTACAGGGATGCAAACGTGACACTTTTCGCCGTTTTGAATCCAAAATAGATTATTTGTGTGATTCATGTAGATCTGCAATACAAATATTGTTGGGTTATGGGGGGGGGCCTGCCAGACCTGCGGGTCTGGGACCCGGAGTAATCTGCGGCCACGAAGTGTTATGCGCCACGTGTAACGGAGTTAAACATGTGTATAAATAAATATTAGTTATAAATTAAAGATTTTCTTGGTAATTTAATAATTTAACACGTCACTTATGGTTGTGACCCGTTACACACGCATGGTGTTACTTTTGTGTAATATATTATAATGAAGCTTGAGCGTGATGTGGACTGAAAAGTAGCTAACTAGCATACATTGTCACTATGTAGTATAGGTCTTGTACTCGATTAAAAGTAGAAGTAAATCAGATAGATCTTGTACTGGAGTAAAAGTAGAAGTACTCAGATCTTGTACTGGAGTAAAAGTAGAAGTACTCAGGTCTTGTACTTAAGTAGAAGTACCAGAGTGCAGGAATACTCTGTTAAAGTAAAAGTCGTGCATTCAAAATGTTACTCAAGTAAAAGTAGAAAAGTATTATCATTAGGGCTGTCAATGGCGTTAACGCAAACAAATATTAACGCCACTAATTATTTTAACGCGATTAACGCATGTTTCAAAGCTCATCGAGTTTAAAATACCATGATGCTGACAGCCCGAGAATTGAGAATGTTCATGAGAATATTTGTCATTGTTCAAATGATAATAAACATTAGCATAAAGCATATTTGTCCACTCATATGATGATAAGACTATTAAAAACTTGAAAAATATCCCTCTAAGGTACATTTAGAACAGATAAAAAACGTGCGATTAATCGCGATTAACTATTTTAATCGACTGACAGCCCTAATATATATATATATACAAATCTCAGTTAAAGTGGTATTACTGTGCTTAAAGCTGGTGCTGTGTTATTTAAGTTATTTGTAACTAACCATATGCAAACTTGTCTCTTTTCTCCCTCAGCTGTTTGCTGCAATACAAGGAATTTCAAAGTTAGCTACCAGCAATAATAAGCAGCCAGAGATCCTAAAGTAAGACAATATGACAAGTTTGATCAATTTATTCACATGTCCTACATGTGGCTTTGCTATCCTAACAGTGAAGGGATATGTGAGTCATCAAGAATTACACAAAAATGAAGCACATGGTCAATATGCCTGTTGCATAGTTGGGTGCAAATTAAAGTTTTCAAAATATAATTCTTTTAAAAGTCACATTTATCGCCACCATAGACAATCATCTGTTTCACATAGTGAAACAGTAAATGGGCCACTGAAATGTGAAAATCGTCATTGCCAGAAACAATGCGTTGATCTGAAAGATCTTTTAGATCATTTGAAGACTCATGTTTCAAAGAAAGAAGAAGTGCAGTGCCCATTCAAAGGTTGTGGCAAAGCCTTTTCAATTAGGTCCTCTTGTGTTACACACGTTTCTAGAAAACATAAAAATGCTACATCTGTGCAAGTTTCGGCTTCGCATTTTGTTGACTCTTTGCCTAGCAATTACTCGGATGTTGCTCACAGTCAGTCAGATGTTTTTGAACATGACGAACCTATGGATACCCTGGACCCTGCTGATATGAAAGGGTTATATATGAGAAATGTGTGTATGTTTTACATGAAGTTGCAGGCTAAGTACCTTGTACCTTCCTCCACTATTCAGATGATTGTAAACACTCTCAATAGTGTGTGTCACCAGTACACAGGAAATCAAATGAAAGGTGCCCTGCAAGCTAATACCAACTTGACACAGTCAGAAATCAAAGATGTCTTGACAAGTTTAACTGACACTAGTTTGCATGCACCCTGTAGCCGTGCACTCTCTACTGAGTATTTGAGAAGGCAATATTTCCAGACAAACTTCTCTTATGTGCATCCTCAAGCTATTAGTTTAGGCACTGATGAAAATCAAAAGGAACGATTTGCTCAGTATATCCCCATAAAAAAGACTTTGGAGACTTTGCTTAAAGACCCTATTGTGTGGCAAGAATGTACCAAGTCGGTAGATGACACTTCTGCACATGTTCTAAATTATGTAAGAGATGGCTCTGTATACAAGTGTAATGCACTGTTCATGGAGTCAGGTATACGTCTAAAAATCATACTGTATCAAGATGCCTTTGAGATTGTTAATCCTCTTGGGTCAGCAAAAAAAAAATACAAGGTACTTGGGGTTTACTTCACACTGGCCAACTTTGACCCGATGTATCGTTCCATGGTTGACAATTTACAGCTTTTGCTTTTGTGTAGAGAGGTAGATTTTAAATATTTTGGCCAGGAAAAAGTTTTCTCCACAATGCTGTCAGATATCAAGGACCTGGAGACAAATGGGCTTGTGATATCTGGGCAGGTTGTTAAGGCAAGTATTCTTTGCATTGCTGGAGATCATTTGGGGTCTCACAGTATCGGAGGTTCCATAGAGAATTTCAGTACCTCCACTTACTTCTGTAGATATTGCCTTGTAACTAGAAGGCAGCTTGAAGATCTTCAGAAAGGTGCCCCACCTCGAACAGTGCAAAACTACAATGAGGCAGTAGAAAAGCTACAATGTGGTGACCAGACACAAAGCAGAGGTTTGAAATTTGACTCTGTTTTCAATTCCCTCACCTACTTTCACGTCTGTCAGCCTGGTCTCCCACCGTGTATTGGTCATGATGTGTTTGAAGGAATTGTGGCATATGACTTGGCCATTTACATCAAGTACTTTGTAAAAGTTAATAAATTCTTCACCTACAGTCAGCTAAACCGGAGAATCGTGCAGTTTAGCTATCAGGGATCTGATGCTGCTTCTACTCCCTCAGCGGTAGTTGAAAAGGGAGTTAAAATAGGTGGCCAGGCAGCAGAGAACTGGTCTCTCCTGAGACTTCTTCCTATTATAATAGGTGAAAAGATCCCAGACACAGATGATCCGGTATGGCAGCTGACAGTCCAACTGAAAGAAATTGTGGAATTAATATGTGCCCCTACAATATCTCTCTCTCAAGTTGCTTTGCTCAATGTTTTCATTGTGGAGTATCTACAGACAAGAAAAGAGATGTTTCCTGATCAAAAACTCAAACCAAAGCACCATTATATTGTCCACTATCCTGCTTTGATACTCAAGTTTGGCCCACTCATAAGATTGTGGACAATGAGATTTGAAAGCAAGCATTCTTACTTCAAAAGATGTGTGCGAAGAACCCAAAACTTCAAAAATGTGTGCCAGACACTTGCAAATAGCCACCAACTTCTGCAAACCTATCTAAGCTCAAGTTCCATCTTTGCTCCTACTTTGCAAGTGAAGCAATCCACCCCTTTCCATGCAGAGTTGTACAGTGATGCAGTATGCAGTGCAGTAGAAGCAAGCTTTCCTGGGGAATGTGATCTTGTAGTGTCTACTGAGATACAGTGGAAAGGCACTCTTTACAGAAAGAGCTTCTTTCTGTGCATAGGTCCTGGCATGCCAACAGAGTTTGCACAAATAGAACTTGTGTTAATAATGGACAATAAGAATGTGTACTTCCTTGTAACACCTCATGGTTCATCATATTTACCAGACTTGGGACTATATGAGATTCACACAGCAAGTGGGGGCATGAGGTGCATACATGGAGAGCTATTGTTGGATTACTATCCATTGCCTGCTTATGCTCTTTGTGGAACTAGAGTCATTTCTCTCAAACACAGCATAGTAGATACAGAGTAAGGGGGATACATGACAATGAGTGTTTTTATGGCGAGCTGCGCCTGTAAGAGCTGTATCAGGTAATATAAGCATGGTTACCCTACAGACTATGGAAAACTAGAGTGTGTTGAACTTGGCACAGGAGGTCCTAAAATGCTTGAAATCAGGGCTAAGATCATATGTCTGTAATAGGTCAACAACTCCCTAATGTGTTGTAATAAATGGAAAGCTTCTGTTGGAAAACCATCGTAAAAAACACGTATGGGGATTTATTGTTGAATAACTGTTGGATTGCTATGGAGCAAAACAGTTGATTTACTATTACTACTTTTTACTATTACCATTTACTATTACTATTACTAATTGTTGGTACTATTTACGGTTACTGTCATTGGATTACTGTCGGATTGCTATGGAGCATGACACACATTTTTAAACAATGAGAACAATAAACAAAATAAATGACAATAATTCGTATTAAATAAAATCATCTCAAACAACTTTTTTGTTTTATAAAATATAATTTGTTTTATATTTTATTAACATGTAATAGTACAGTAATATAAATAATTATTGACAAAATGTATATTGCAGATGTTATCATTGCCATTAATTGTCTCGTTTGTCACAAAATAAATTACACTGGTTTGACTTAGTTTTGAGGGCATGGGCATGTTATTTATCACATTCGCTAACCTGTCTGCCTTTAAATTCTTTAAACAGCTCTGGATTCCGGTCGGCTGGTGCTTAGCCAAGTTTGATGTGTTGGTTGGCTCCCTTGGTTTGCAGGGATCTAAAACATGTCTCACAGACAGGCCTCGTGGTGTCCGTAGGCTTGCCCTCACTGTCAGAGATATCGCTCAAATACTTCCAAATTTCGCTTATGGCGTCTTTTTTGTCAACAAGCCGAGGCGCAGCGGCAGTTACACTCCCACTTGCAGCCATGCTTCTAGTTTTCTCACATGCTCTGGCAGCTAGCGCGTGGCCGCGTGCACGAGAGAGGGGGGGGACTTAGAACGTGTTTGAGAGGGGCGGGACTGCAGGGCAGGCACGGCTGCAGCGCAGGGAGAGTGAAAGCAGAGCGCTGAACACACACGGCTCTTATTAAAACGGCGCTTTCTCACCGGAGTACTTTTCCCCGTCATTCTTAAAGTACCGATACTAATGAAACGGAGGAATCGTACCGTTTTTAACGGCAGGGTATCGCGGTACCTTTCAAGTATCGGTACACCGTGCAACACTACGTGTCCAGTGTGATAGTGATGCCAAGTGACAACTTTATAGAACAGAACTATTTTCAAACCAATGCTTTAAATGTACAGATATGATCATACCAGTCAATTTAAGAGTAGTATTGCCCTTTGACTTCAAGCTGTATAAGTGTGAAGACAATTAATGGCCGTATCATCCACATAATTTGTAATTATAAAAACTATTGTTTGTAGCACTACATTTAAGTGTACTTCTGTCTTAACAGGTGCCTTTTCAAAATCAATCCGGACAAGGGGACTAAAATGGAGAGGAAAGCTTCAAAGAAACAGCAGTCAGTAAATCCGAAGGTGCTTTCATTGATCACCAACATCGCTGACTTTGAATGGAGAGAGTAAAATCGCACACACAGTCACATACATAACTGTTAAGAGTGTTTAGTGTTTTATAATGTTATCTTTGGCACAAAATGTTGGCTAATGTTTAAGGTTTCTTTGCCGGTCTATTCTGCTTTATTATTATTGTGTTTATGTGTATGGATGTATGTGTGTATATGTATGGGTTATATATATAGAACGTATTGTAATAACGTGTATATATTGTGTTCTTAATTATGTTACGGCATTGCAAATAATAAGAAATTATAAAAAATAATGGTGGTGGTGTCATTTTTTATTTATATTGTCAAATATTTTCAACATGTTGCCAAAGGCATAACCTTTTAATGATATTGCATACATTTCTTTGCTGCATAATTTCACATATTTTAAAGTATTATGCAGACAAATATCATCATACTTCAGGAGTTCTTTTTTCCAATTTATATTTTTAAATACAAGATTAACACAATGTAAAAGTACAGTAAACCTACATTTAGAGAAAGTAAATGCATTTATTTTGACAGTTTATTAATGTATTTGAATACAGATTTTTTTTCTGCAAAACATCTGACAGTTAATGTAAACTTAAGCATTTGCGAAAATATAATTACATGTTTTCTTTGTATTTTACATGTAAATGATCTTTGATTTACATTAATATTTTTAAAGAACAACAGTAATCTTCTGTCTTTAAGCTTTTTATTATCATTTAAAAACATATTTATTCTGTTGTTTTAGAGGTAAATGACTCTATTCTAACAATTAATATATGTTAAAAGAAAAAGATTTCATGGAATTATAAGAAGATTTCTTGTGAAATTACAGATTTTTTTGGCAAAAAATAAGATAATTAATAACTAACGCTTTTGCAAAGTAAAATGACGTTATTTTCTTTGTGTTTTACTTGTAAATGGTCTTAGGTATACGGTACTTTTTTGTATTTTAGCTTTTCTTTATCATTTTTAAAAGATAATTATTCTGTTTTCTAGAGGTTTATGACTCTATTCTAACAAATAATATATGTTAAAAGAAAGATATTTCATGTACAATTACAGTAATAGAGGCTACTTGTGGTAAGGTAAGTTACTGTTTTTTTACATGTTATCTCCGTATTTTATTTTACAGTTTTTTTCCTTTTTTTAACAGACATTTTCTGACATTTTCATTTTCTCAGAAAATAACCGTTTTTTTACAATTTTTTTTTTTACAGTGTAGTTGTCTGATTGTGTTCACCTGTGGCCCTTGTGTTTCTCCTCCCCTGCCCGGCTGTTTCTCGTCTTGTGATTACCCCTCCCTGTATTTAGTCTTGTCTCTTCCTGTGTTCAGTGTTGGTTCGTCTTTCGTTTGTGACCGAGTTCACCGTGGAGTGTTTTGTTTGTCCATGTGATATGTTGGATAAGAGCCCTTGAAATAAAGATATTATCAGTGTTATCTGCGTTTGGGTCCTACCTGCTTCACTCCTCGTATCAGAACGAACCAACCGTGAAATGGGCCCAGCAGATCCGTTTGAGCTGGAATTATTGGATTTTTCCTTTTTTTTGGCTAACCGCTCTGATCGATGGAAGGGAGAGTCCGGAGTTCAGCAACGAGAGGCTGTGTTGTCGGAGGCATGCCAGATGGCTATAGAGGAACCAGGTTTGGTGAAATTCTTACCTGGCTGGATTTTGAATATCCTCTCGGTGTGTGATTCCCGGCCTGCTAGCCCCAGGCATCCCTGCCTCCCAATTCCCAACCTGACACCATACGCCTCAGTGGGTTCCGTCTGGAGTCAACCCGTGCTTCTGCCCCAGTTCCTGCTCCTGTCCAGGAGTCGTTCTCTGGAACTCGTCTGGCTTTTGGAGGTCCACGGAGCCTTCAGGCGGCTTCTAAGAGAAGAAGTCGCAAGTCCAGGCTAGCAGGCTTCACCAAGAGCCATGATTCCGGTCCCAGTTCTGGCCCCAGCGGCCATGGTTCTGGCCCTGGTTCCGGCCCCAGCAGCCATGGTTCCATGCTCCAGTGCCGGCCCACACAGCCATGGTTCCGTGCTCCAGTACCATCCCACACAGCCATGGTTCCGTGTTCCGGTTCCGTGCCCAGCAGCCATGGTTCCGGCCCCAGTACCGGGCCCAGCAGCCATGGTTCCGGACCCAGTACCGGGCCCAGCAGCCATGGTTCCGGCCCCAGCAGCCATGGTCCCGACTCCAGTTTCGGCTCCAGAACTGGCTTACCGGCCGACGCCAGCTCCCCGAGTCCTGTCGGCGTACCGGCCGACTCCAGCACCTCGTCTCCTGTTGGCTCTCCTGCCAACGCCAGCTCCCCGAGTCCTGTCGGCGTACCGGCCGACTCCAGCACCTCGTCTCCTGTTGGTTCTCCAGCCGACGCCAGCTCCCCGAGTCCTGTCGGCGTACCGGCCGACGCCAGCTCCCCGAGGCCTGTCGGCGTACCGGCCGAATCCAGCACCTCGTCTCTTTTTGGCTCTCCGAGTCAATTTCCCTCTCGAGATCCCTCTCAAGTCAACTCTCAAGTTTCCTCTCGAGTTCCCTCTCAAGCCTTCTCTCGAGTCCCCACTCAAGTCCCTACTCAAGTGCCATTGGAGGTTCCGCTGGGGGTCCTGCCAACTTCATGTCCTGTCCCGTCGGGGGTCCTGCCAACTCCATGTCCTGTCCCGTTGGGGGTCCCGCCGACTACTCTTCTGCCGGGGGTCCTGCCAACCCGATGTCCTGTGCCGTTGGAGGTTCCGCTGGGGGTCCTGCCAACTCCATGTCCTGTCCCGTTGGAGATCCCGCCGACTGGTCTCCTGCCGGGGGTTCTGCCAACTCCATGTCCTGTCCCGTTGGGGGTCCCGCCGACTACTCTTCTGCCGGGGGTCCTGCCCAACCCTGTGTCCTGTGCCGTTGGAGGCCCCACCGACTACTCTTCTGCCGGGGGTCCTGCCAACCCTGTGTCCTGTGCCGTTGGAGGCCCCGCCGACTACTCTTCTGCCGGGGGTTATGCCAACCCTATGTCCTGTGCCGTTGGAAGTCCCGCCGACTACTCTTCTGCCGGGGGTCCTGCCAACCCTATGTCCTGTGCCATTGGAGGTTACGCCGACTGCTCTCCTGCCGGGGGTCCTGCCGGCCCTGTGTCCTCTTCCGTGGGGGATCTTGCCGACACCTGTCCCACCGGCTCCGGATCCTGTCCGGTCGACACCGGCTCCTGCCCGGCCTCCGGAGCTGTCCGGTCTTCACCCTCGAGCCCGGCCCCCTGACTTTCCCGGCCGCGGTCCTTTTTTTGGTGTTTAGGGACGTCTAGTATCAGTCCCTTGGGGGGGGGGGGGGTTCTGTGACGATATTCATGTTATGTCACGTTTTTATGTCTAGGTTTGGGTGTTTTGCTGTTCTCCCTGTCATGTTTTCCTCCTGGTTTATTGTCTGGTCCTTTTCCCTGTGTTTTTCCTCCTGTCGTTAGTTTTCCTGGTGTGTCTAGTTGTCTGATAGTGTTCAGTTTGTGACCGAGTTCACCGTGGAGTGTTTTGTTTGTCCATGTGATATGTTGGATAAGAGCCCTTGAAATAAAGGTATTATCAGTGTTATCTGCGTTTGGGTCCTACCTGCTTCACTCCTCGTATCATATAGTAATCATAGATAACACGGCAGGGTCCATTACAGTTAGTTTTCATCTGATTTCAAATAAACAAAGTCTTGGCTTTCAGAATATTAAACTTGTTTCGGCAAATTCAGATGATGAATACAACTTTGAAGCCTGTAACGGCATAATTACAAGCGGAGAACGGAGTAACTTGACGTCACAGCAGGCATAACAACAGCCGGTGTTTCTCGTGAGTGTTTTCCCCGGGAAACAAACACAATACACACACATACATACACACTCGCGAGCTTCCCCCAGACCAGTAATCCAAACGAAAATATTTTCCCTCCATACTACTTTGATAATTTGCTCCGCTAATAATCAATCAGATCGATGGATTCCAGAGAAGAGGAAACTTTGAAGGCCTTTTTCTCAAAATGATGACTCGGTGACCGTCATTATATAATGTGACATATTTTGCTTAATATTTGGAGTACAAAAACAATCATTAGAAAGCTAGGAATATCCTCTTTCCAACATACAACTCAAAATGTGTCTTCGGGTCAATGCGACTGATTTCGATGGAGCAAGTCACATTTATTTCAGTTAATGGAAAAAGTATTTGGATGATATGGAAAAATATGGCAAACTATTTGTACCATTGTCCACCCTGTCAGCAAGCCTTCCCATGACAGGGTGGACATGGTACAAATAGTTTGCCATCATTTTATTATTATCCAAATACTTTTTCCATTAACTGAAATATATTGTTAAGAAAGGGACTATAGCTTTCTGAAAATGTACATTTTGTAATTACTATGTAATTACTCTTTGAATTTTGTCCATGACAGGGTAAAAAGTAAAAAGTACAACCATTTAGCCGGCCCGGCTAAACGGATTGGATTGCCGCCCTGTCTGTCAGCCTTCCATCTCGTGCACGCACAAATGTATCTCGTGCCCTCATTGGGCGTGCCGTCATTGGGCGTGCATTGCAGCAGTACTTCAATGACTCGCCAGCAACAGGCGGCCACTTTCACCAGTCTGCTGGTCATGTGCGCGTTCATGTGTGTTGGAGGAGGTGCTCTGTAAGGAAGTCTGAAGGAAGGGGCGGATTCTTTTCAGCTGTGTACTTTCAAATGTTAGTGCACTCGAGCCGGTTTCTGAAACTTACCTACCCCACCTTGAATACAATGAATATGAAGTTTAATGGAAAATCACAGATTTTATTTTTGGAAATGTGGAAGTCTCAAATGCACCGTATGGTGATAATGACTCAGCTACCAGAGTGTATCGCAGCTTCCGGTTCCGGGGCATTCTGGCTACGCATCACTCATTCACCAATGGGTAATGTTTAGATGGATTTTAGGAACTTCCCCTCGATTCTATTGGCTCTAGCGGTTAAAAAGAGATCAATCATCAAAATCGAACGAGGGGGGCCAGAAATATGGAAAATGCACCCAAATGACCCCAGAAGTGGGTTTTCTTTTCTAAATCCCACTAAAAAGGTCAAATGTCACTTGTTTTGCATCAATGTTGATACAGGGTACTTATTATATGTTATAGTTTGGATTCCTAAAGCTTTTAGTCTACTATCCCATCCTTCTAGGGTGTTTTCACTATAAGTAATGTTTTTCTTTTGGACGGACACTATTATTTACATTTTTTACTATGTTCAATCTGAATTTACTATAAAATAAAAAAAACTATATTGATTCTGACTCTTCTACATCCAACTCACAGGTTTATCATTGCTTTGAGAAAAAAGATGATTCATTTACCCCTTTCATTTTCGAGCCTGAGACCTGAAAAACAGGCTCAGGGCTTAACAGGTTAAACTCAGTCTTACCGACCCGCATCCAGAATAATAGTTTTTCAAACCTTAAATTGTGACCAGTTGCGCTACAGTATTGCTGTGCGAAAGGCCCATTGTAAATGGTCTTACAGGCCTTACTCTAAGTAACATAATCACAACAATTGGCCTTGAAAATTACTGTTTAGTTGTCTCTCTGATCAACTTAAATGCAACAGTTTAAGCACTTCAAAAGTGGGTTTTGTTTGAGAACTACTTTAATGCATTTTATTTTTTGTGTTCAAAGCCTTTGCATGTATAGTAGAATATAATTGCTCTTTTAACTCTGAACATCTTAATGTACTAAAGCACACATGGGTACACTGCTACCACTGTATTCATACGCTTCTTATCTCAAACAAGTGAAGACTGTTATTCCTATCCAAAGATTCCACCTATGAAATATGGCATGAAGCGTTCATACTCCAAGGTCTTTACTTCCAGCATCAAAATCACATACTTGTAGCCAATATATTTTTCATAAAGGACACAGCCATTGTTACCCCCCTATCCTCGACCCATTTAGTGTGTTCATGAGTTATTTACTGACAATGTCAAGCCCTTTGAAGCTAACTCTCCCCAGGCAGGAACACTTGAGTGCACACACACAGAATACCCTGATGCACATATGCCTTTTATTTATAGCCACAAAAATAGAACATGTATTTACTTATTAATAAATGTAAGCCGACATATTTGATTAATATTTTCTTTCATGCACATCAGTTGTAGCAGAGACATTGACAATATGTTTCACAGATATGGATTCTATCTCTTGACCTATGGTGTCAGATTATTTATATATAGTTTGAGAAACAGTTGCAGGACACTGGAATCTGAAATATCTTGTTTTAAGGGTGTGGTCCTGGTCAGAATTGGATGGTTGCAGTTTTATGAAGAAATGCAACCACTGTTAAGTTTGAAGTTATACTTTACATGGAATATTTATATTTGGTGTAAATATTTATCTTTATTTTTAATTTTCAAAGATTTAAAACGTTTTTTTTTTAAATAATCGTTCTATTTTTGATCTTCTTTTCTTTTCTAAAATTGTGTTTGTTTACACCACCATAACCCAAAGCAAATTCCTTATATGTCAGAAAAGTACTTGGCAATAAAGCTGATTCTGATTCTTCAGATTCATTACATTGTCATAGCCATTGACCTAATCCCCACATCCTACCCGCCGCACCGACTTCCGATGCCTTTGCTTGGAACACACATTTATCCAATCTCAGCCTCCAACTTGATCTCAAATACACAATATACGAATACTTTGTATCCCGAACCCTAAACCCCAACCCAGTACCAGTTTTATGTATATTTAAGAAGTTCTACCTCTATTGCAGCAGAGCCGAAAAATCATTTGAAGGTATACTCAATCAATAACGCCCCCCTCCCCCTTGCCCAGATCATGCCCATCTTCAAACTAAACCTTTATATTGAATTAGATTTAAACTACAATTATTAAATTAAAAAACTGCAGACTTACAATGGATTTTCTTCATTATATGTATAACAATCTACTGAATGATTACAAAAGCATGCAGGCCAAGGTTCACAAGGTTTGTGAAGTATAGAGTGCCACATGTCTACCCTACTTTTATAATTTTCAAATCATAAATCTAATCGATAGATTTATGATCGATAGATTTATGATTATAAAATTATAAAAGTAGGGTAGACATGTGGATATTATCCGGCTGAACAAAACGAGATCTGTCTCTTCAATTTGTGTCAACCACAGACCTTATTTCCAGCTATTTTCCAAAATCCTATGGAGAAATTGCATTGGTTTTTGTCGAAAGAACCGGAAGTGGTCAAATGCTAACTTACTTCCGGGTTTTAGGACGCGTCACTGTGGCACTCTATTGAGCCAGACTTAAAGGTTCCCTATTATACTCTTTTTTTTATCAATATATTATAGGTCTCAGATATATACAAAACATGTCTCTGAAGTATTTGGCTGGAAATACCAAACAGATCATGCATTGAAGGATGCCATAATCCCGTCTGTTTCAGCCCTGTTTCAAAAGTGGTTACATGTGGCTAATGGTTACACAAGCCAAAAAATCGTTATGAAATCATAGAGTGGCCAACATCTGATCGACAGGTTTTTATTAATGCTGTCAAAATTATCGCTTTAACGGCGGTAATTAATTTTTTGAATGAATTGCATTAAAATATTTAACGCATTTAACGCATGTGCAGAATGGCCCGCCCCATACATCCCACCAGTGGCAGCGCCAGGGTATGGCTGGGGTAGGCTACACCCATACCAAGAAATGACTTAGCCCCACCATGAAAAATTATGTTAAAGTAAGCAAATAAAGTCCGCCAACTCGCGCCGAGAATTGCACAGACAGCAGTTAGTAAGATTGATTTCAGTAGCCACTTGTCTGGAAATACCGAAGACCAGAAACGGTTTTGAAAACGTATGTCACGTAATGATCGTCTTCTCAATAGAACATCTTTGATAATGTCTTCTGGCCAATCAGAATCAAGATAACGGCGTGGTGTTGTTGCAGGAAGTCCCGACGGAGAATACTTTTGCTGTAGTACAGGTAACACATAACTGGTACGCAGGTTATGTGCGTAATCTGAAATGCGTACCGTCACTTGTGTCACAAAGCGCATTTGCGTACCGACGTACTTGTGAAGCTTTTCCAGAAGGCGGTTAGATCACCGGAAGACAGATTCGGTCTCCGTGTGCACAGACAGGGCTGCTGTTAACGTCGGTCTGTACAACGGAATTGTGCCAAAACTACGCCAACCGGCTGCGGAGGGAGACTCCCCCCCTTCACTGGAGAACTGCGCTAAAACAGCTGATCACAACGTTCACACTGTGGTCACGAAGTACTCCACTAGCCCCCCCGTCGTCGTCGACTTTCCTGAAGTACTCCCCCATTGATAGAAATCAACACGTAATGAATTAAGGGTTTGATGATTGATAGGTGCTCTCTTTCATTTTGACACACAGAAAAATGTTACAATAAACATGTTAAATGGATATATCTTTCATTTATCTTTCCATTCCCACAACAATATACATAAAGAAATGGCATATTTTGGACATAGTTCGAATGGTGATTAATCATGATTAATTAATTTTTAAGCTGTGATTAATCTGATTAAACATTGTAATCGTTTGACAGCCCTAGTTTTTATATAAATGGATCAGGACACAAAGTGAGAGAATATTTTTTCCTGAAACTTTCTGAATCTCTTTCCACAGAGGGGACACATGTTGATGTATAAAAGACAGGAACAAGTGGATTTTGCATAATAGGTGAACTTTAAGGTACATTTGTGGAGTTCATGAACATTCCCTCCTTAACTGATGACACAGTTAGAAATAAGGGTCAAAATTCTACTGAAGTTTAAGTTTTGGCATTACCTTAAATGTGCTTTAAAAAAGGACTACTTTAGGACTAGACAGGTAAGAAATAAGTAGTGATTGCTGAACCTATATCTCTTTGAACCCCCTTTTTTAATCTTGAACATCCTGTGATGCATTTTCAATGCCTTTTCAACTCTACTCTCAGCAGAGCAACAGGGGTAAGTAAGGGAGAATACGCTTTTCACTTGGATCCACCCTCACCACCACCACCACACTAAAAGAGTGTATAGGCAGCTTCCTTGTCGGGCATCATTACTTCTAAACCTCCACCTCAGTGTAAAACATCCACATGTAACTTGGCACTCCACATGCAGCTCCAAGCAAGACTGTTTGTTTATTCAAAGCTCTGTCAGGGTTCCCACTGGCATCTTCAAAGTGTCACTGTCTCTTTGCATCAAGCTCAATAGGGACCAGAGGCACCCTGAGAAGTGCAGCAGAATGTTTATGTCAGTGCTTTAAAGTAATCCATGCAGCTTAGTTAGCGTGTTAGCTGCCTCATTGCACTGAAAATCCTGCAGGCCACACATTAAATCAATGTGAATGTGTCAGTGCTTATCACTTGACCTTTCCCCATTTTCCATTTCAGTATATCTTTATCTTACTTTCAATATATCCTCTGTCCTAGCACACTCACTTCTGATTAAATCTTTAATATTGCTAAATATACAATATGCTAATATTGCGACAGTACATTGGAACTCTAGCTCAAAGCTAGTGCCAGTAGCATCAGTAACCACTTCATATATATCTTTGGTGTTCCAGGTTTGTGAGAGTTCTAGTTATGATACAGCACTTTAAAGCACAGTTAGATAAATTAGCCACTCAATTAGTAATTGCTGAAAGCTACAGGCAACATCTACTTCAATGACTGTTGACTCTAGAATGGTGAAGTTTGTTGAAGCCAGAAGTTAAGTATCAGGCTGTGGATCCTGGTATTTTTTATTATTTAGTATTATGAGCTATTACGGAAGATATTGCATATATCTTGCTAAGTATTTGAAGCAGATTTTGGTATAATCAAATTCATCTGAATACAGCTCTTTTTTCAGATTGGTTCATTCACATCACAGCAAATCAAATTACAACAATGCCTATCATTGTGCAGACCAATAGGCTACACTGTATATATTGATGTTTCTTTGAAACAATGAATGCAGCCATTTTCATTCACTTGAGGAACTACATAGCAAGATTGTAGTACTCTGTACATTTGTCCGTAAGAGTGAATCCATTGGCACAGAAAAAACGAATTTTGACACTGAATATAAAAATATTGTTTAGAGCTGCTTTTGATGCAAAGGTTAAAGACCTATTACAACATTCTATGTCTGGACATCTGTGAGACTACATGAACATTGTATAAAAACGGTCAAGAATGACATGAAATGATGTCTAATTGTTTTCTTTAAGATCTAGGAGAGGGAACAGAATGCAATGTTAAAGCTGAGGCTACACCCATTTAATATCTTTCATGTTTTTGTCTGAAATTGCATTACAGTCTTTACCATTTGCCATAACCACCTTGAAGGTAAGAACATTGCATCACATATGCTGCCAGACTCAATTCTGGAAGCATTTTATTCAGTTGTACATTCCAATCACGAGTCTATTTTGTCATCCCAGGGGTATCATGACCCCTCATGGCCAATTTTAAAAGAGGCTCTTGCAAGAAGGCTGGCCCAAAGGTCTGTGCTAATTTCAGCTGAGTGAGCACAAGCTGACGGCACACTGTATTTATTCCAAACCTCTCTGCCCTATTGGCCTCCTTATCAAAATGCAAATGAAGGGTGGGCGATTGTGGATGTTGACGGGGTGCCTGGTGAGTATTTAAATTACAGAAGCATGAAGGCATAATCAGACCTAAATTATGATGGGAGTGTGGGTATGCTAGGAAGGGGTGGAAACTGCAATGCCGATTCACAAACCTCTTTGTAATCACAAAATAAATATGCATTCTGCTGCCCACTCACATTGTGCTGAATTTGAAATAAGGGCAGCATCGACACTGACTAAGTCAGGTAATTAAGCGTTTTCCTTGTCGGTTGATTTTGTAGAGATTTTTAACTGTGACAAAGGGTAACACAGGAGTCGAAAATGGGCTGATGTCTTGCACTGCAAGGAAATCGGAAATTTCAATACAATTGAATGTAGACTATGGAAGTTCGGTTCTGGAATGTAAACGGCAAACATGTTACTTGTATCTTCTTTTACACTGCCTTTCTAACTCTCAGTGTTGGTATCTGTCCAGGATTCATGAGAAAAAACTAACCAAGTGGATTTGTGTAATTGAAATGAATATTGTACATTTAGCAAATTGTACGAAACTACATCAATGCTTCCCTCTGTAACAGCTTGTAGATACAATTATGGCACAGAAGACAGCTCCTCAATACATTCCTTAGGCAAAAAAGCTAACCCAGCTAATTGGGCTGAATAGACATGAAACAGGCAATTCCCAAAGGGCAACCACATTATACATCACTAATTATGGACCCACTATGTATGCTTGCACTGTGAAACCACACAATGATAAGTTTTAATGGCTGTTACTTTGTAATAATAAAACATCCACTTGTTCCGAAACTGTAAGTTCGATCACAGGGTGACTTTTTGGAATTTAAGTTAAATTAGACAATAGGAAATGTATACTTTGCATGTTATGTGGTGCAATTTTAATAGATTAAAGATTAAGACATACAATATTATGATAATGCTGTTAATCAAATACCGATTTTGCATAAGAATTGTGCGCAGTTCAAGTTCAGGTAAATAAGTCATCATTCACAGGACAGACAGGAACACAGTGCTCGATCTCTAAACTACTTCACCAATCTTCTTGTCGCTTGGTGTAATTGAGACAAATTGCACTGATTACGGAGTGAAGAGGGCTCATATAAAGGACGATATGTATTATCAAGTACTTGGAGATCCAGGTATGTCACGTACTCCTTCAGAGAAAAAAAACACTTCAACTAAAAAAACGTTAAATATTCACTTTTAAAAGAAAATCATCATGTTATGTCTAAGAGGCCTCCAAAAGTGCTTTGAATATCTCCACAGACCCAAGACCTGCTGTGTTAAGGCAATCAGACACTATTAAACTATAGGTTGTTGAAAATAATTGGATCCTGGCACTGTACAGTACAATGGGTCAGATGCAACATTTTCAGGTGCACAATGTTGCACAAGTACCAAACACTGACAAGATTTGTTATGTGTCCTAAAACCTGGAAATTAGTTAACATTTTACCAATTCCGGTTCCCTCTTTTCAAAGTCAACGTTTCTTTTGTACATGTCTTTGGTTAGATCACCTAAATAAGACCTGTGGTTAATACAAACTTACGGGGATTCCACGTTTTGGTCCATGACATTAAATACCCAACTGAAGCTTTTTGTCTTAAAATTGGCGGTCTAAATAAGACTACGAAGCGTGTTCACGCCAAATATTAGCTGCCTTTCGGTTAGCAGTGGTGATGTCGCCATCAGATTGCTATGTAGAGATTTTGCTGCTGACCAAAATGTGTAATCATCTCAAACGTGTTGTCCACAGAGCTTTTTTTTGCAATATTCCCAAAATCCAATGTAAAGATCATGGCGTTTTTTTTTCTCGATCCTTTGCTATGCTAACTTCCATGTAGGCTTTCAATAATAGGTTGTCAATGCACCACTCTAAAGATGTAATGATTTGGATGTGAATTAAATAAGTAGTGAATTAATAGAAAGGTTAATAAGGAACTAGCATTCTGGTCTAGATTGTATTATGTCAATAACATAATGATGCATATATTTCCAGGGAATTTTGTATTAACATCCAACTTCTAAAAACCTTCGTGATCAACTGCATTTAACCTATCAACATCATCCTCAAATCATCATTTTAAATTTGGTTTATGACCAAATACCTACAAAACTAATGACATTCCCATAAGCCTCAGCTGTATGTAGTAGTTAATGCTTGTTACCAAATGCTAACATGCTAAAACAGTGTATGTGCTAAATATAGCATAAGTTAGCATTTAGCTAGTACAGTATAACAGAGCCACCAGCATGGCTGTACATTCTTAGTCTTGTTTTATCAATATATCAACATAATGTTATGTTATTCTTTTATAATGCCTTAATTTATGAGGACAGTTCACATTCGTTGGATAACATCCTTTAGTCATTTCAAATACAGATTTTTAAACAAATGTTTAAAGTACCTTCCAACACAGTCTCACTCCCTGATCTTCCAGGAGCGACGCTTGGTCAGGGTCCTTTGGCGTGCAGTTGTGACGCACCGAGTCTCCTTCTGCTTCATAAACGGACGCAAAGAGCTTTCAACTGATTGCAATGTATTCCAATCGGCGGCGATATTTGACGCTCAGGGAAGCACCGCATCCATTTATGTCGGCGGCTCATAAAGGCAATGTGAGCGTCCATTCCCATTGGATAACGGAGAATTGTACACCCGGAAGTAAGTATTCTCCTTACTGTCGATTGATTTTACAGTGATATCTGCACTACTCATCGACTAAAAAACACCAGATTACCTTTATTAATTAAACGACATTGATAGGTTTAAATTGTGCATAATAATTTTGTGTTTTTCCCCTTAGATTCTGAGAAACACATTTTTTTTCTGAAATGTGGAGCGTTTGCTCGCTACACTACCCACAATCCTCAGCTATTGTTGTGACGACGCCAGTCCGCTTTGCGACTATGAAGGTAGATATGGTGCAAAATGCGAGAGCTTGTAAAACCTGATGTGAGCACTTGCAGAAAAAAAATATGAGCTTGTGTGCATACATTTATACTTGTATAAAATATCCACGTATCTGTGAACCAAATTTGAAGTCACAGAAGAAAAAAAAAAGTTTTGTCGCTTGTAGAAAAAAAATGAACATAGTGATGAAATGTTCACTTGCAGAAAAATATATATTTTTTAAATATATTTTACATTACAACTGCAACTTGTTTATTACAACCTCTCAAATCAGTCATTACAACTTCACAAATCTGCTCTGTGGCAGTATAAATCGACGAATCTGCGGCCTTGACTTTTGCCACACTTCTTGCGATGAATGTGTCGCAAAAGTAATTTTCACCTGTAGATGTGGGGGAGGGAGGGGCGTTGAAGCGAAGGGGCGGAGCTATCAGAACGACAAGGCTCTTGTATGGGCATAGATATGTCTCATAATTATTTGTGTGAACATAAAAATAATTTGTGTGTAAATATGTGATTTGTAAATGTAAAACAACATCCACAAATGCATTTAAAAGATTTGCAAACTCACAAATACATTTGCAAGTGTAAAACGAATCTGCAAATACGCTAAATATGTTCACAAATAAAAAAAAGATCTGTGAATATCTCTTAACATTTACACCTTTCGATCAGGCATTTGTGAATCCATTTTGTATTTGTGGACCAAAAATGCGCTTGTGGATCTCAAATCTCTGTTCGTGGATCGTCTTTTTACACACACGGAATTTTGAGACATATTTCCCGCCGGTCTCGGCTAAAATCTACTCGTGTCACTCGGTTATTTTCGGAAACCACGTGATGGCCTGCTGATGACGACATTTTCGCATGATTTCAAAGTAAGAGCATGATGGTTTGTTTAATGCTCTGTTTTTGTATTATAATGAACAGCGGAACGTTAGATGCATTCTTCATCACCATAACCCTGACCTAAATACGGTGCTTTTCTACAGATTACTTTATTACTGCACTGGTAAGGTAAAATTAGGCCGATTAATAAGATGTGAAGTGCTTTGTAACTTCGACCCGCTTGACTGAATACACAACAAACAATGAAGAAATAGTTTTATCTGGGCTGTTTCGCTGCCAGCTGCTCCCCCGGGACCCGAAAGTGGCGTATAGCCTGCACTTCAACATCAACGAAAGTGCTCAATATATGCTATATTGAACCAATAACACAAACTAACTGTATCACTATAACATGATGGTGATGAAGAATGCATCTAACGTTCCGCTGTTCATTATAATACAAAAACAGAGCATTAAACAAACCATCATGCTCTTACTTTGAAATCATGCGGAAATGTCATCAGCAGGCCATCACGTGGTTTCCGAAAAATAACCGAGTGACACGAGTAGATTTTAGCCGAGACCGGCGGAAAATATGTCTCAAAATTCCGTGTGTGTAAACGTGTAAACAGACGATCCGCGACGAACAGAGATTTGAGATCCGTGAACAGAGATTTGAGATCCGCAAGCGCATTTTTGGTCCACAAATACAAAATGGATTCACAAATGCCTGATCGAAAGCAGTAAATGTTAAAGAGATATTCACAGATCTTTTTTTATTTGTGAACATATTTAGCGTATTTGCAGATCCGTTTTACACTTGCAAATGTATTTGTGAGTTTGCAAATCTTTTAAATGCATTTGTGGATGTTGTTTTACATTTACAAATCACATATTTACACACAAATTATTTTTATGTTCACACAAATAATTATGAGACATATCTATGCCCATACTCTCGGGTCAGTCAAACACAAGTGACTACTGTTGCCCCTTTCACACCAACGCAGCTCCCGTTCTAGCTCCGTGCTTCGCTCACAACAACAACAATGGGGGACGGCGTTGGGTCGATGATCGTGTTACTTTTAATTATACGAAGCCAGATTAAATTAAATAACGACTTCTCCAACATTGTACTTTTCTCCAGAGTGCCGTGGTTCATTGTTTATTAATGTGTTACAGCGGCATTTACCGACCGCTGCAGTGCAGCTCGTCCACTGGAGTTGATTCTCTCGTTAACTCACTGAAGCGGCCACTGTAAAGTATTCACTGTCTGGCTGTCACACAAGCAGCTGATAAATATCCCCAATTCCCCATAAGTGAATGTGTGTCAGTCTGAATTGACGCTGTTTGGCATCACAACGCTGTTATGAAAGTTTCTCTGGTATAAAATGGGTGATGTTAGCATAGCAACCGAAGCTAAACTGATTATTGACTAGGCTACTTGTAGCTTGTTGCTATAACTTGTGGCATAAGCCGTTTTCCACAGGCACATTTTACCGGCGTATTTTTCATTATGATTCTACTTGTGATAGTCGGACATGACAACCTGACAAGCCCATGTATTGATTCCATCTAATAGCTGCTATAATACAAAACAAAACATCTGCCTCCTCCACAATGATCAATAACAGCGAACGGATGGTCAAATAAACAGGATCACAGGAAGCCTGGTTACTGGTTAGTGTTGCCTGACTTTATTAAGTGTGTTTATTTTACAAATGCGTTCTAGTCACTTTGCTCAGCGCTACTGCTTGTTTCAACTTGCAACTTCAACACAAGCTCAGATTTGATGCATTGTAATAAATGGTTCGGCTGCATTATATTACACATCTACCATAGTTCTTTATTTATAGAGACCTGATTAGAAGACTTGGACGAACCAGAACTCCTACAAGGAAACTGGATGCATGACGTGGATCATAAATATAACCGCAACTAAACAACATCTTTAATTTCTCTTCACACAATACGTGTCTTTGCAGTATCAATACTAGTTCGGCTGACTTTCATATTTGATCAAATCGGTATATAGGCTATATATTTTTGAAACAGTCTCACTCCTACGCTTCAATAACCGACGCTTGGTCAGGGTCATTTGGCGTACAGTTGTGACGCACCGAGTCTCCTTCAGCTTCATAAACGGAAGCAAAGAGCTTTCAACTGATTGCAATGTATTCCCATCGGCAGCGGCATTTTACGCTCGGGGGAGCGCTCCAGCTGTCCATGACTGCCGCAGTTTAAGACGCTGAGCGACTCTTCCCATTGGATAAGGGAGAATGTTACACCCGGAAGTAAGTATTCTCCTTACTGTGGATTGATTTTTACAATGATCTGCACTACTCATTAACTAAAAAACACCAGATTATCCTCGTTAATTAAACGACATTGATTGGATTAAATATGCTTTTGTGTTTCTCCCCTTCAATTCTGAGAAACAAGTAGTTTTCTCTGAGTTTTGGATGGCCAAATACACTACATGGTGTTGTTTGTTTAGTTTTTAGTTTCTAAATGATGTTGTTTTCTCTCAACAGATCCTGGGGCGGGGGGTGGGGTGTTAGTGGAGCACGCTAGTGGAGCACACTCATGTACTGTCAAGTCGCCGGAGCGGGGGCTACTGCGGAGCGCATAAAGCAGACTCTTCATGCTAACGAAGGATCACTTCTTCTTCAGGGCAGGGAAGGCTACGTACGCACTGCAGTGCTGATGATTTGCTTTGTAAGTTTCCTAAAGTGGAAGCAGCAACAGCAGTGCCAATGGAGTGCTGGAAGAAGAGAGACAGTGAGGGAAACTTGATCTTGATGATCCTGACCCTGACTGTAATCTGGTTTTTGCTCCGGCTATCGCTCCAGAGACTGTTGGTATGTACTTTATTTGGTCTGGTTAGCTCGAAACACATATTCATACTTGTATCTTTATGTGATATGTACTTCCTTTCTAAACTTCTTAATTTGCTAGAATTAAGAACACAGTAGTTACAGCTTTCAAAACCACTCCATCCAGTATGTTTTAAAGAAACATAATCATGCTTTGGACTTTATTGTACCATTTTAACAGAGGGGTTTCTACGAGATCTCCAGCAGTCTCTGAGCGATACTACAGGAGATGAGGTGGTAGCACAAGTGCTTCTCTGCTGGCGTCGACCAACAGGAGCACTCGAGAACTGGAGGGCAGCGAGACCACATCTGGTTAACACCGTAGTGGCCCAAGGAAATGTGGGAACACACATTTGCCAACAGTGTTGGAGCAAAACGTCTGTTGTTCGTTGCCGGGATTGCCGACCATATCCCTTCTTCTGTGCTGACTGTGATGCCTGTCAGCATGCACACCAGACACCCCCTCCACAACAGAGATTGGCCCTAACAACACATGTAGTAAATATGGCCCTTTGCTCCTGTGGTAAGTTCTGGTTTGTGAATGTACATTTTCTTGCTGGACTTGTTGAGAACTTCATGTTGAAAATGTGAGCTTCCTCAAGATCTCTGTGATAATTCCCAGCAGTGTGCTTGAGTCTCTTTTTAATGTTCTGATGTAAAGTTAAATCTTAAGTTAAATCCTAAATCTGTCACATAACAATGTTGTATTTCTCAGAAGCGACAAATATTTTTTTATTCCCATTTGAAATTGTTTCCAGTGCGGTTTGTACCTGTGGAGATCCCGGACAAAATCTGTGGTTGTCCATCAGAGTCATTGAGCCTCAAGCCAGGAAAGACTGTGACTGTGATCACAATGAATGGGAATAATTGTTGTCTTGTTTCTTAAGACAGATGTTATTGAAGTTTCTTCTTAACCCTTCTCAAAGACCCGCACATGTGGGATAGCTTGTTTATTAAACCTTAACATGGGTATTGAGTAGTGCTGTAGCGACGCGTCGACGTCGTCGACGCGTCGACTTCAAAATATCGTCGACGACATATTTCCGCGTCGACGCGTCGCCACCATAGACTGTATGACGCCACACACACGTGGGTCACCCAAAGCAACAAGCAGTTCGCAATCGCACTTCTAACACAATGGAGACTGAAACGGCTACCAACTCCTCCTCACAGGATTGCGCACGAAGCCCTCAAACGAAAACATCTCGCCCCAGGTCTTCAAAAGCATGGGAATATTTTAAAGTTAGTCCAAAACGCAAAGATATTTATATATTTATATCTCACTGAGACTGCTGCTTGACCGGAAGCAGCAGCTAGCTGTGGTGGCAACCATTAGCAGCTAGCATTTGCTCTCCGATTTAAAATGGAATTATGGATTATAAATTCAATAATTTTTTTATACATAGACGTTAAAAACCTATGGATTAACCGATTCAGCCGCGTTTTTTCTCATTTGAATGCCATTGAACACGTATTTTGATCAGATTGACAGCTACGGCGGTGAGACGATCTCCCTAGAAGCTCTGTGAAGGTACGTGTTGTGATGACTGTATTTGCTTTCCCTGTCGCGAGTCCGGATCACTCAGTGATGATACTATGTACCTACATAATCTGTGGAGTCTCAGCTTTAATCGGATATCTTGTATGTGCAGCTACGATAAGTAATAAGGGTACTTTTATCTTGAGATCTGTGCCAATGTCCGTTAGCATTTTTCGCTCAGGGGTCATTTAGATGCTTCTTATGAGACTTGTGTTTTGTTTTGGTAAACATGGTTTGTATCGTCAGTTAGCTGAGATTATTTCCGTTAATCTGGTATAACACATTAATAGGTTCTTAAATATTAAGATCCCCTGAGACACAGTATCGTGAAAAAAAATTTGTTTACATTACGTTTTTTATGAATTGAACAACAGAAAAATAATCGTTCGATTAGTCGACTAATCGATCAAATAATCGCCCGATTAATCGTTTTCAAAATAATCGTTTCCCCCCCAGCACTAGTATTGAGTAAAGAATACCAAATGTATTAAAAACACCTTGTCTGTTTTTCAAGGACGACATGAGCTAAGCATGCCAGAGATGGCTTGTGAAGTATGCGCTGCGGACGACTGGGGTTGACGACCTTCTTCGGAGTGACTACTGGCCTTATCTTTGGCCTTACTTGCAAGAAATTCATAAAATTCATTGAATGTCCCTCTTATTATAATTCAATCAGGTAGTTCTTAAGTGAATGAAATTCAGGTAGTGTGAAAATAATGTTTTTAAGCTACCACAGCTGACTGTAGACATATTGCTATGTTTCTCATATCAGTGTTTAACGCAACAACTTATCGTATGTATTTAAGACCATGATCATAATGAAAATGTAGTTGCAGTCTGGAGCAGCTTCTCTCATTAAACTAGAAATCATTTAAAACTTGCAGATAAATACATAAAATCTGTAATGAAACATGGTGATAAGACTTGTTACAGGTTGTTGCCGGGTATATTTTTGCAGAGAACCACGTGCGTCTCACAGAAGAAAATAGGCATGACTTGTGGTGCTCATGTCGAAACTGCTCTGACATGTTTCTATTGATGCCCAGATAAAAAGCATAAGCCAAAAGGCTCAGGGGGGATGACATTTTAATGATATAACGGGACAGATGTAACAGAAATGTGAATTTGATGAATGCATTGACACAAAGCCCATGGACGAATGAGATAATAAAGTACAAGGATGAGCTTACTTTTCAGGAGGTACTCATAGAGTTTCCTCATTTGAAGTAGTATCTCCCTCACGACACCATCTGTATTCTCAAAATGGTTAACCAGATCCCCACGGATCTCCCCTGATTGCTTAACCTGTTAAGCACCGCCCCCCCGATATTCAATAAACTATGAATGTTTTACATCCATGTAACGGGAAGAAACTCAGCTAACTGATCATTTTTATTTATTTTTGAAAAAAATAAACACAAAGCTAATTGAAAGCCTCTGAATTAGCCACGGGCGAAAAAATCTTAAGGCCGTTAGCCATACTTGCCAACCTTGAGACCTCAGAAATCGGGAGCATTTCAAAACCACCGCAGGGGGGGGGGGGGCTAGTGGATCGCCGGAGCTGTATTAGCTTAACATTAACATGCTTATTGTAGTTGTTAGTGCACTGTCTTGCGGCCTGTAGCATGGAAAGGAGTGAGCAGAGGGTAGAGTTGTCGATTATTGTTCAGTTTACTGTGACTCTCTTCCTCACCCTCTCAGACTGTCAGTTGTGCGCGCTACTAAAGAGACGCGCTACCATGGAAACCAAACAATGGTGTAGCTGTATTAAAGTCAGAGTGGAAACAGTCCTGAGTACATCTGATTTTGTCAGAAATCGGGAGAAATGCGGGAGAAACCGGGAGAGGGCAATGAAATTGGGAGTCTCCCACGAAAATCGGGAGGGTTGGCAAGTATGCCGTTAGCACAGAACTCTAGCTATACTTATTGGATCTGCACAAACAAGCATAGATAACATCCTGACTTCCTGAGATTCCACAGATTATAGAAATATAAGGATCATCACTGAGCGATCAGAACTTGTGACAGGGGAAGCAAATACAGACAACACAAGAGTAGCTTTAGGTAGAAAAACACGGAGATATGCTCACTTCAGCCCTTATTCTGATCAAAGGTCGTGTTCAATGGCATTAAAACGAGAAAAAACGTGGCTGAAGGTTAATCCATAGGTTATAGCAATGTGTCTGTCACTTGGAACAAATTATTGATAATCCATAATTCCATTATTATGCAAAAACCGGAGAAGAATAATTAACTGCTAATGGTAGCCAACAGAGGCTAGCGCAGCTTCCGGTTTTTCTACGCATCTCTCTCACTCCTTATTTGGTAATCTGTGTGTGTACAGTATGTGGAACTTTCCCTCGATTCCATTGGCTCTGACGGTTAAAAAGAGATGTCAATCAGCAAAATCGACCAATAAAAAACATCTATATTGATTCTGACTCTTCTACATCCAACTCGAAGGTTTATCATTACTTTGAGAAAAAAGATTATTAATTTTCACGTTTTAGAAGTGTAGTTATGATCATTTGTTCTGGAAATGTCATTTTTGAGCCTAAGACCTGAAAAACAGGCATGGTGCTTTAACAGGTTAAGAAAAGGACCGGGCAGGAGCCAAGGAGGTTTGGTTTAAGAACCTGCAAGAATTGGAGTGAAAAAGATTGCATACAGTTTAGGTATGTGAAGCAAGGCTAATTAGGACCAGTTCAAGAGCTTCAACTTCACTGGCTTTGCAAGTAATCTTTTGCTCAGCTCTTCGCAGCTATGGTGCTATGTGTATTCTTCACAATATTTGTATTATATTTTATGCATTACCTATTAAGTAAGTGTAAGTGTGAGTGTGTGTAACAGGCACATTGATCAATGATACAAATCTTTTGGTTTGTTAAAGCCCTAAAAATGGTTTGACATTCACTGAGGGCAAGGCTGTTTGACAAATAAGATATGTATCCTGCTGGTGTTTCTGTTGCTCTTCACCGAAGCCCCCCAGCTAGCGTCCTTTAGTTGTGCTTCATTTTTTTTTTTTCCATTTAGTTGAAGGGGGCAGACACACGCAACACATGTTTTCCGTCCAAGGAAATTTGGGGCCTGGCAGGAGGGGCACAGTTTTTTTTTGGGCTTTGTCATTCTGCTAATGCAAGTTAACCATAGAGGGATTATCTCAAACATGTTTGCTGTCAGTTGATCAATTTCTCTGCAAATACACAAATATCTTATTAAGTTAATACTCAATATTAAATGCAATTGGAGAGATAGAAGACACAGTCTAATATGCTGTGAATACTTGACATAGTGCGCAAACTTCCAATGGTTTGAATCTAGGTATATTCATGTGTATGTGAATATTCAATATATTCAAACACAAATGACAAGTGGGGTTTTTGTATAATAGAATGTAACACTTAAACGCCAATGCTAAGTGAATCCATTTTGAACAAAGTTGAACAACATTCTGTTAATAATTAGGCTAATGTGTACTGAGTTGTAATGTGCCTTGTAATTTGTTCACATATAAACATCATGACATTAAATTATGGCATTCCTTCTTGATGACAGCTTATGGTAAAAATAACAAATGACCAGCAAAATATTTACTAAATATCATGAATATTATTATCCAAGTGTCGAATAAATTATAATAATTAAAAATATTTAGTTGTTGTTACATTTTTCATTAGTTTTACCAAAATAACTTGATTTAATTGTATTTAAAATAATATTTCGAAATAAATAAATCCTTCGAATCTGCCTGTTCAGTTTCTGTTGGAATGTGAAGGGTTAAATGCCGTCTCTGCAAGTTATGTGAAGACGGGAGGGCTTGTTGGTCCCTCTCTACATTCACAGAGGGCCAGCTATAGTAACTCAACGAGAGTAATGTCAAATGACAGTACAATTGACCAATCATATCTTCCCCTCTAAATGGGCGGCTTTATTTTCGCGGACTTTATGACAAGTTCCGCCCGCTGTGAGGTCTATGCAAGTGGTGCAGTGACGCATCCTAAAACCCGGAAGTAAGCTTCGCTCGGATTCCCTTGACAGAAAGCAATGGGATTTCTCCATAGGATTTTGGAAGATAGTTTGAAATAAGGTCTGTGGAAAACGAACCTGTTAGATAAATGCACGTTTTGTTCAGCCGGATAATATCCACATGTCTACCCTACTTTTATTATTTTCGAATCATAAATCTAATCGATAGATTTATGATCGATAGATTTATGATTAGCATAAGTTCGTTTATGATGGCTCACTTCAGTGATAGTGATATCGTTGCAAAATTATTAACCGAGTCATTTTCAAGATTGAGTTACAATGATAAACTGGAGTGGCAAAGGATCAGCTGAATGACCCGCAAGTGCTTCATCCAAAAGGACAGGAGGATGGACTTTGTGTTTAAGTGATTTGATCATCAAAGGTAGGCCTAAGTCATTTTCAATGCGGGCCGCCATGCCGACTTAATTCATTTGTAATTGTTACTTGGCTGTGGGTGCCCTGTCATAATAGGTGTTTATATCAATGGTGTTGTTTTGTGTGGTAGAGGCATGCCCGGCGCCAGGGAGGGCCAGGCCCTCCCATTTGACATTCTTGCCCTCCCCCAATAAACACCATTTGTATTATTTATAAACATTTAAAAATATTGTTTTTATTATAAATAAACTGTGAACTTTTATGCTACGATGTATGTGATGTCAGATAGTAACTAAAACAAAAAAATCGCAGGCTACATCAAATAAATTAATGTGTCTGCTGTGATTTGTGATTCGTCCACATTTAGACCAATCACAGCGTCACACTCTGTCGCCTATTCTGGATTTGTTTATTGTTTATTGTGCATTCTCTAGACTCCCATTTCTGTTTGAATTACAAAATGGACATCAGAAATTGGCTCAAAAGGTCTAAGGATTTATTAAAACGAAATAGCGATGAAAGAACTGCAGCCGATGCAGCTGCTGGCAACCCTGCACCTGCCGTTGCAGCAGCATGCCTTAATGTCACAAGCTTGACCTCGGCAAACCCTGGGGCTGAGTTAGCGAGCCCAAGCCTTGACTCATCACCACCTGCGTTGCCACACCCTGTACCACACCCGCCAGCATCCTCCTCCTGCTCCGTGCCGGTGCCTACACTACACTGTAAAAAAAAAACTCGTAAAAAAACGGTCAAAGTACTGGCAGCAGCGGCTGCCAAACAAAAACCCTTAAATTAAAGTAAAATACTTTAACTGAAATAAAGTGAATAAGCCATTAATTTACGGGAATTGTCCTTAAAGATTTTACAGGAAAACACTGTAATTTTACAGATTTATACTCTCTTTTTACAGTCAATAACCTTAAATAAAAGTACATCACTCATACTTCTACAGGCAAATACTCTAATTTTATAGATGTATCCTCTCTTTTTACAGTCAATAACATTTAATAAAAGTACAGCCACTAATATTTTAACGTGC